>NW_027361671.1:25982500-27281250 GCF_039654945.1 Dendrobates tinctorius | reverse complement strand
AGAGAGCCAGTTCATGCTTCGTGTTCAGCGTGGATAATAATTAGAAGGCAGAGGAATGACAGAGGATGTTGGTACTGTCAGCAAGGTACTCCCTCAGCATTTTCTGAAACTTTGCACTCCTTGTGAGAGTCCCCTGCGCCTCAGGGATAGGGCGATTGGGAGGGTCTGAGAAAACTCTCCCCAAACTTTGCCAGTGTTCCACTGCCTATGCTGGCTTAGAGTTGTGTCTCTCTCACCTGTACTCCTTGCTTGGCCAACAAACTTTGACCTTTGCTGCCAGCGTTTTCAGATGAGAATTTTTGTAATAATTCCGCAAGAAGGGCCCTCTGTTCCTCCAACATTTTAGTACGCCTGTATTCCTCTGGAATAAGAGATGTAAAGTTCCCCTTGTTGCATGGGTCTAGAAGTGTCACCAATCAGTTTTGCCCGTCACCCAAAATTTTGATAACGCGAGGATGACGGGAAAGGCAGCGTAACATAAACTCAGCCATGCGTGCAAGACTGCTAACAGTCAATACTTCCGTGTCATCACCAAGAGGACGACTGACCATGCTCTCCTCCTCCTCCTTGTGCTCTGGTCTCCAACACTTAGGACTAACCTCAGTAATATCATTGTACAAACATCATTGTAAATACCTTCTTGTAAATACACCCCTGTATATTTAACTTCCCCCCCCCCCACCTTATTTTAGATTGTAAGTTATCATGAGCAGGATTGTTTTGTTTGGGTTTAATTATTGTTATCATCGTTACTTAGTGTAGATTGTAAGCTGTCACCAGCAGGGTAGTTTTATTTTGGTTTAATTATTGGATTATTGTTATCATTGTTACTTAGGACTGTTGTGTTTGAAACTGTTAAACTGTAAATATGTTTTTGCTCTATAATAACTCTCAATCTTCAAATTAGAACACAGATAAGCAGGATGGAGACGTTAATTATGGTGTCATTGACGCTCACCCTCTTTGTGGATTCGTCAAAGTTTTGGAGGATGTTACATATGTCAGACATCCATGTCCACTCCTCAGATGTTATGTGTGAAGACAGAACTGAATATAGACAACCTTGTTGATGCTCGTAGACTATTCACCAACTGTCCTCTTCTGCTCACAAATCCTTTCCAACATCTGCAGTGTAGCGTTCCAAGGCCTGGGGGCATCACACACCAGTCATTGAGCCAGAAACTGCAAGCGCTGCTGAATCACGGCAAGAGTGGATGAAGCTGTAGCTGACTTTCTAAAATGGGTATTTAGAGCGTTGCACTTTTCTGAGCAGATCTGCCAGCTCCGTGTCGCTTTTCAAAAAACGTTGACCAATTTGGTTAAGCACATGAGCCAGGCATGGCACAAGTGTGAGCTCGCCTCGCCACAGAGCAGCCACCAGGTTCCAGCCATTGTCACACACAAACATGCCTGGCTGTGGGTTCAGCCGTCTCAGCCACCGATCTGCCTGCTCTTTCAGAGATGTCCACAACTCTTCAGCATTGTGGGGTTTGTCACAGAAGCATATTAGCTTCAGCACAGCCTGTTCCTGCTTTGATTTGGCAGTGCTGCAGATCTTCCAGCTTGTGACTGATGTGCTACCTTTTGTAGCTGGAGGCTGAAGAGGAGGTGAAGGAGGAGGTGCAGGAGCTGTACACTGTGGGAGCAACCCAGATTGACGTAGGGCATGCAATACTCGGTGTTTGGGAGGACGGGCACCATACCAAGGTCAGAGTGGGTCCTGGCTTCCATTATGTTAACCCAGTGTACCCTCAGTGAGATGTACCATACCTGACCACAAGCACTTGTCCACGTGTTTGTGGTTAGATGAACTTTCCAAGTAACAGCATTGAGGAGGGCACGGGTAATGTTGTGGGACACGTGCCTGTGTAATGGCGGGATGGCACACCGGGACAGATATTCCTGCATGTTTGTGGCCTCAGGTGATCCTCGACTCTGACCTCTCTTTCAAACTACATATCAAAGCCCTTGCCTCCTCCTGTCCATTACAACTCAAAAACATTTCCTGGATCCATACATTACAAGAAACTTAAAAAATGTTTGTGCACGCCCTCATGATCTCCCGCCTCGAGTATTGCAACCTTATACTCTGTACCCTCCTATCTAGCACTGAGCACCACTCAAATCTATCCAAAACTCTGCTGCCAGAGTAATTCAACTGTCCCTCCATTATTCCACAGCCTCTCCTCTATGCCATGCCCATCACTGCCTTCCTATTTCCCATAGGCTACAGTACAAAACCCTAAACATGACATACAAAGTCTTCCCCAAACTGTCTCCTCCATACATCTGTGACATGGTCTCCCAATGTCCGACTGGGTCATGAGTTTTTCTATGCAAACACAGTGTGCTATCAGCAAGATGTACTGTCCCTGCCCACAAGCACTTGTCCACGTGCCCGTGGTTAGGTGCACTTTCCCTGTACCTGCATTGTTGATGGCACGGGTAATGTTGTGAGACACGTTCTTGCTTGTCTAATATCGTGACGGCAGATCGGGAGAAATAGTGCCGGGTGGTGACCGAGTTACAGTCACCGCCATCAGGTTGCAGAAAGCGTCCGTTTCCTAAGAGCCTAGAATGCAACATTTTGAGAGCAAGGAGACAACAAATTTGTGAATTTAGTACTGTGTCCTGTGGGCCGTTGGCTGCGTCTTTCCACTTACGGTCCAATGACTAGGGTATGGACAACTGAAGGCGGCGCTGGGACAAGGACGTGTATGTGCTTGATTATGATGCAATTTGACTGTGATCAACGACAGGTGCAAGGCAGAAGGCATCTTCACATGCACGTTGACAGGTTATTGGCTTGCACGCGCAACAGCGGAAGAAGCAGTGGTATCACCTGCAGACATTGTTCATGGTGCCTGGTGTTCAGCCAACAAAGTCTGTTTCTTTACTGCCATGTGCCTGATCATGCTGGTGGTGGTAAGGCTGGTAGTTTTACTACCCCTGCAGATGCGCCCATGGCCGGTGGTGTAAATGTCCTTTTTGGGGTTATTGGCAGTCTTTAAAAAACAGGAAGACTGGTAGAGAGACATTCATTGTCTCCCTCTACCACACCACCTCCTCACCTCAACACCTGTCTTTCGTTGTTCCCCATGGCTCTGTTCTAGGACCCCTACTCTTCTCCATCTACACCTTCGGCCTAGGCCAGCTGATGTAATGGCACAGTTTGCAATGTCATCACAACGCCGATGACACGCAGATCTACCTATCTGTACTTGACATCACCTCCTTACTGACCAAAATCACACTTCTTCCCGCATAATCATCCTTCTTTTCTGCTTGCTTTCAAAAAGTGGACATGGACAAATCAGAATACATCATCTGTCAAGCATCTCACGCTGAGTACACCAGAACTGTGTATGACTCATTCGGTACCACTTTAGTAAGAGGTAAACTTTGACCTAGAGAAAATGATTTTCAAGACATTCACTGCCTTTTTGGAACATTTTTTGCAGCTGTGATCTTCATCTTCTTGGTGTGGATGTGGAAAATTTCTAAGTCGTCATCAATACCATCATCGTCCATATGTTGTAAAGAGGAAATGAAGTTTTTCAAAGGGTTGTGGTTATTTATGTTTTGTGGCATTCCTTTAACAGTGTTGGTTACACTCAGACAATTAATTTTAGACTGTGACCTTTGTATATTAATGGTAATATGTATGGGTGAAGATGAAGAAGCTTGTTGCACGGGTGTGTTTATAGTTATGGTCGGTGCACTCCTCTTTAAACTTAGTTTTTCAAGCGCATCCATCAGTTTGTTTGGTTTTTCTCCTACACTGATCTGCTTTCTATAACTCAGCATTTTAATAACATGTTGCACTTTGCCCTTTATACAGACATGTGGGTGTTTGGCAACATATTTTGGATGGGCATTTCTTAGGGCGAGTCTCACATGCGCATCTGGTACACCGATCTTATGGTGGGCATGAAACTGATGATGGTAATTGATGGTGGCTAAATGATGAATCATTGTTGGCTGTATCCTGGAACTCATATCTCCCATAGCCACTGCTGTTATTAATCATGTACTTTCCCATTCCTGTCATCACCATGCCCCTTTTCCAGATCACTTCATCCAACGATTCGTCCGGCATATTTTTACTAAAGCCTGCACCTTCCCAGCAGCAACTGTGTATGAAACCACGTAACAGTTTTGCAAGGTGTTTATGATACCCCCCCAAAAAAAGGCCACACTATGTTGATATCTACCCCCAGGGGAAATGTTTGACAGCCAACACACTTCTTGTATGGGCATTACAAGTCTATGAGACCCGCTCCTAGAAATTGGACCTATTTGTTAATCAGGCCTTCCTCCACCTCTCATCATCCACGACCACCGCCATTAGATCAACAGGGTTAACATGTTCCGTGCTGCTACAGCCAGGGCCGAATTCTGAACAGGGTGTGTGGTTATGCTGTGCGTAAAATACTTGTTCTGAAAAAGGTTGAGGTGTACCCCACAGGGGAAATGTTTGCCAGCCCATACACTAAGTGTATGGGCATTCCAAGTCTAGGAGACCTGCTCCTAGAAATTGGGCCTATTTTTTTATCAGGCCTTCCTCCAAGTCTCATCATCCACTGCCACTAGAACAAAAGGGTTTACGTGTTCTGTGCAGCTACAGGCAGTGTCAAATTATTAACAAGGGTGGGTGGTTATGCTGTGCTTAAAATACTTGTTCTGAAAAAGGTTGAAGTGTACCCCACAGGGGAAATGTTTGCCAGCTCATACACTAAGTGTATGGGCATTCCAAGTCTAGGAGACCCACTCCTAGAAATTGGGCATAGTTTTTAATCAGGCTTTCCTCCACGTCTCATCATCCGCCGCCACTCGATCCCCAGCATTAACGTGTTCTGTGCTGCTACAGCCAGTGTTGAAATCCTAACAAGGATGGGGGGTTTTGCTGGGCGTTAAATACTTGTTATGGAAAAGGTTGAGATGTATCCCACAGGGGAAATGTTTGTTAGCCCAATACACTTAGTATATGGCCATTATAAGTCTAGGAGACCCGCTCCTTTTTAATGGGACATTTTTTGTTAAGAGGCCATTTTCCATGTTTCTTCCAAGTGGGATTGGGGTTATTGGAGTGCATATGACTTGGTAGCAGGGCAGGCCTTGCAGTCAATGCATAAGAAAACAGAATGGGAGTACAAAATGAATAATGTGAAGTGGATTTTCCTGTGCCCATCCAGTATGTGGGTTCAAAGGCTTATTGGGATGAATATGACTTGGCAGCAGGGCAGGCCTTGCAGTCAATGCATAAGAAAACAGAATGGGAATACAAAATGAATAATGTGAAGTGGATTTTCCGGTGGCCATCCAGTACATGGCTGGAAAAGCTTATTGGGGTGCATGTAACTTTGGGGCAAGCCAGGCCTTGCATTCAATGCAACATTTTTTCTGGAAGCCCTCCTGTGCCTCTCGTGAAAGGGGTATTGTGGTGCGTCGTAATTCTTGGCAGCCCATCCACTCACTGCATAAGCAATAACAGTTTAGGAGACTCACTGTTTAATAATGGCCCTTTAAGAAGATTAATGCCGCCTGATGCCCTGGTAAAAATAGGCTCTGTGACTTTGAGTCCCTCCTTCATAAAAGAAACAAGATGTGTCTGCTTATGTGTCACACACCACACGGCCAGCTAGGGTTGTTAAATGTTACAATGATATTTCCAAGTAAATGCATTTGTATTGGTTGAAAGCAATGTTAAAGTTGAAAAACACTTCAAAAACGCTGCGTCTGAACATAGCCCAAGTGGGGGAGGAACATTTTGGTCTGGGGTTAATTATTTTGCCTTATATTCAAGTCATTAACCTGGAAAGGATGTACCTTTACATATTTCCCAGCAAAATCCGTTTTGGTTTCGTTTTGGTATGTTTTTTGGTGCATCGGTAAAACTGGCATGAAACTCTGACAACATTGTTTAAAGCTGTGAACTAGGAGTCAGAAATGCTTCCAGAGGCGATCCCTATGATGTTCCAGTGTCATTTGAGCAGTGTTTCCATCATTTTCAGATGTTTTTAGACCTTAAAAGGACCCACGGGGAGGATTGCGGTAAAAATGCTCAGGTCTCCCATAGACTTACATTGGGCCCGTTGTTCTGTCCGAGTACCCGAGTATTCCAATTTGCTCGACCCGAGCAAGGTGCACCCAGGGCCGGTTTTAGACAAAGTGGGGCCCTAGGCAAAAGTTTAAAATGGGGCCCCAAATGCTAACATTGTAAAATCACACATTTAGGTTACATTACATGAGCAGGATGCGGATACAGGTGGCAGAGGGGCCTGTGCTGACACTGTGGCCCCCATATTCAGGGGCCTTATATCAGCCAATGGGTCCGCCACCATTAGCATTACACAGGAGCGTTGCTAGGGTCAGAAAAGATTGGGGGGCCCAAGCCCCAAGACAAAGAGTTGTAACCCAACCCCCTCTTAATTTTTTTCTTTTAACACTGCAGATAACACAGCAGGGCTCCCAACTGTCCTGGATCCAGCGGAACAGTCACGATTTTGACATTCCCACCCGCTATCCCGGCCGGGATTGTAGTTTTCCCGCACTGCGAATCAGCCACCATGCCCACCTGTCATTTCAGAAGGGAGTGTGCACCGATCACCATACAATTCCCTCTATGCACAGCACACGCCAGAACAGAAGCCCTCCCCGGCTCACGTGACCAGTCACATGACTGTGACCTCATCCTACGTAACACCAGAGATAGCAGTGATAACTCTCTGAGAACAGATAATATAGTAGAAGTCACCTGCAGTCCTATGTAGCACCACAGATAGTCTTACTCTGAAACGCTATGGCTATGTTCACTTGCATTTTTTTCAGTAGCCAAAACCTGTTCTATTAGCAGTAAAAATGTTGCGTTCAAAACACCTGTTTTTCAGCTTGTTTTCTGGTGTTCTCTACACTTTTTTTAAAGTGAGGATGTTTGCTTTGTCTACAGTATGTTTAAGGCCACGTTCACACGTTGAGTATTTGGTCAGTATTTCACATCAGTATGTGCAAGTCAAAACCAGGAGGGTGACTTGTTTCTACTATACTTTTCCTCTGATTGTTCCAATGCTATTTCTGCATTACAAATACTGATGGTAAATACTGACCAAATACTAAACATGAAAACAAGACCTAATAGTTTAATTCACCAAAACCACTTAAAAAATTGCAGTGAAAAATGCCGTTGCAATATCTGCAGCTTTCTTTTTTATATTCTTTCATTGCTTTCTACGGGTGAAAACACAATGAAAGAAGTGACACGCTGCAGATTTAAAAAGCGCTACAGTTCTGAAATTCAGTCAGAAAAAAAACAAGCGCATGCAGAAGATTTCGGAAATCTCATCTGTTTTGCTGGCACTTTGAAAAGCCGCTCTTGGCCATGTTCATATGCAGAATTTCTGCAGCTTTTTCTTCTGCAAATAAGAAGCTTACAGCATTTTACAGCACAAGCAAAGACTGAGATTTTCAGGAATCTCATGCACACGTTTTATTTTCTCCTGACTGAATTTCACAACTGCAGCGTTTTTTAAATCTGCAGCATGTCACTTCTTTCAGCAATTTTTTTCACCCATAGAAAGCAATGAAAAAGTTTTAGAAAAGCTGCAAATGTCTCAACGTTGTTTTTCGCTGCGTTTTTGGTGATTAAAACTAACTTTATTAAACATGCACTGTAGACAAAATGAATACTATACAAAAAAAAACAGCAAAAGCTCTAAGGGCATGTGTGTCTGGAGCGCCCTCACTCACCAGGGCCGTGGGGTACTCGGTACCGGGCCGGTTGATCTTCTCAACGGGGGGTTGTCACGGCAGCAGTGACCCGGTCCATGGCCCTGGGGCTCCATTACAAAAGGGGTTGTTTCAGTGTGCTTATGGTGGTGAAAGTTTATAAGTGATTCGTGATGCCACTTGTGGTGTTCGGCAATAGAGATGTAAGCCGACGCTGCAGACAGATCCTCTGGGACAAATGGTGTGGTGCAGCAGTGATGTTATAGCCCTCCACAAGAAGCGCTGTAGTCCCAGGGCAGTGTAGGTGAAGTGACACTTAGATGGTGTAGTGTCAGGCGCAAGGGATGTAGCAGTGCTGGGCAGGTTGGCGCAGGAATAAGTGGAGGACACCAGGGCATGTAGTTCCAAAGCTTTACTCTCAGTCTGTTGCAGGTACAGGTGCCCGCATCCGTGCCGTGTCCTCCGGGTCAGGAGCTCAGCCAACTTCCAGGCAAGATGAAGTACTCCTTTCCAACACTCCGCCAACATTTGTGCCTTTTCTGAACGTCTCCTCTTATAGCGCCTTTGAATGAAGTACTCCTAGTACTGAGTTACACTGGAGTTCCTCCTGTCAGATGTTCCTAAGAACTCTACTTGTACGGCAGACAGCTGTAGCCTGCTTCGGGGACTCCTTACTACTAAGTCCCTGCTCACTAATATGTTGCTTTTGTGCCCCCAAGTCTTGTGTGGGAATAAAGTGGTCACTACTTCTATTCCTCCGGTGTCTGCCGCAGGACCATTAGTATCCGTACAACCTCGGGGACCGGACCCTGGCCTTGTGCTTAGAACTTGAAAAGGGTTCTTCTCTAACCCTGGTCCTTGTTCTCTTATTCTCCTCACGTTCCGTGCAAATCCTTCTTCCCAATGGAGAATCAAGCTTCCTTCCTCTGTCTCTTTCCTGTGCCAGCAGACCCAGATCACTGTGGCCTGCTGTAGCACTTCCTTCTTCCATCCCTCTCCCGGGGATCTTCTCTTTCTCACACTCTGTCCTTCTACATCCTCACTCATTAACTAAATGAAAGACTGACTGACTGACTCAACTCTTCCCACAGGGAGCCACCAAGGGGTGCTATGCTACACTCCAAGCAGGGAGCCGCCGAAGGTGCTTTGCTACACTACTTTGTGATGTGGGGTGTAGGTGTTGGAGCGTGGTCAGGGGTCTCCACCTTACCTGGATGGTGGGGTACCACACCTCAGGAGGAGGTGCAGTACCTCTGTGGTGACTGAACCCTCAGGGGCGCCATATGTCCACGGTCAGTAAACTCTGGATACTGCGTACATCTGCAGCATCCAATCCGCAGCGGCCAGATGTTACTGCATAGTGGAGGGGATTTCTAGAAATTCCATGTCCACTATGCGTGCACATACGCCCGCACCTCACCCCCAGAGACAGATATGCAGCACGACTCTCCAGACGCCAGCATATCAATTTATCTTGCGTAGATGCGAGTCTCCGCAAGAGAAATCTCACCTGTACAATGTATTGGGTGTGGTGATTCCGCACAGTTCAATGATCACCTGCGTTCAACAGATGACAGCACTTTAGACGGAGCACATATCCGCTGCGACCAAAGTGCTGCCATTTCCGGATCGTCTGCACATACCCTAAAAAATGGGTGTTTTGAAAGCAGTGTTTTTACTGCCAAGAGAGCCGGCTTTGGCTGCAAAAAAAAAAAAAAAAGAAAATGCACCGAAAACGTTGATTCCTATGCACACCTGTACTATATATATATATGTGCATGGTTTTCCCTTATTATTTTACATGGGATTTCATTTATTTCCATATCATAAATCCTCTGATTCAGCAGACAATATCCCTGTTTTGTGTCATCCAGACAGGAGTGACAGGAGGTCGCCCTGTCACATTACAAGCAGTGATTAGTAACTGTGGTCAGAGCTGATGCTGATCATTGCGGTATGTGGCTGTGAATCCTGATCCTGCAGCAATCCGCTCAGAGCTCAGGACCACAGTGAGGAAATCGCTGCTCTCTGACCTGTTACTGCTGCTCTTACCAGGTTCTGTGGCTTCACTTAGCACCGTCCTGAGAATGGATATGCCTAGGAGCAGCCATGATCAGGACTATGGAGGAGACATACAGAGCTGCAGGCATCATCCTGCACTGTCACTGTGCTGTAATCGGCCCCTCCCCCTCACTCTCAACTTTTAACCTGACTGCAGGGAGAAAGAGACAGAGGGGCTCAAGGGACTTTGCGAGAGATGCTCCAAGACTTCAGAGCAATGCACAGCATTATTCACTGCTGTGCACCCTCTGGGCACATCATAAATGGACTGTAGATGCAGGGGGCCCCTTTGTAGGTGGGGGCCCCAGGCATCTGCCTGGTCTGCCTGGTCCAAACGCTGGCCCTGCACCCACCCGAGCATTTTAGTGCTCGCCCATCACTAGTCACCACTAGAAATGTCTGGCAGCAGCTCTCTCAAACAGAAAAAAGGAGCGCTTGGCAGAGATGGCTAAGACAGCTGTCTGAACGATAGTTCGATTGACCACCATCTAAGCTATATGGGATAGGCTGAGAATACTGTGTTGATTCTTTGTGTTTGGATTTACGGTCAATTCCTTGACAATTTTATTAACTGCTGCACTGGAATAATTCCATATTTGTAAAACCATGTATTTGTACTAAAGCTATATCTACCATCAGATACTTCACAGCAGGGTTGACTGACCCGCTAAGAAACTGGAGAATACTCTAGTCGGCCCCTAAGCAGAATGCAAAGGAGGCCTGCCAGTAACAGTGCTAGTTTCAACTGAATGTGTGTCCTATCAGAGGCTGACAGCTGACTTCGACATGCCTGTAGCGGTACGTCATATGATATTACTGTCATGCACCACCCTGTCCATGCCAAATATTTAGCAGCAAGAGGATACCGCTCTACGTTAGAGCACAGACATGTAAGAAGAGTCTTTTCTTTATGTATTGCAGAAGAGTGTCGGGTTGGGGATCTTATGACAAGGAGGGACCTGGATGGTAGCCATTTTTTTTCAAAAGGGGCCAGAATTGGGGACATTATAACAGGAAGAGCTCAAGATGAATAACATTTTACAGGAAGAGCGTATCCATTAATGTATGACATACCAGATGACCATCCATTAATTTTAAGGTTAGTTTCCCAAATACTTCAATGTTTAAAATGCTGTAGATAAGCCCCTGGTCTGACCTGCAAGTGAAGAAAAATAAGATTTATTATACTCACCCAGGGGGGGGCGGTCCAGTCCGATGGGTGTTGCAGGTCCGGGTCTGTCACCTTCCATCTTCTTGCAATGTCATCGCGCTCCTGCACAGGCATACTTATCTGCCATGTTGAGGGCAGAGCAAAGTACTGCAGTGCACAGGCGCTGGGAAAGGTCAGAGAGGCCCAGCACCTGTGCACTGCAGTACTATGCTTTGCCCTCAACAGGGCAGATCAGTACACCTGCGTAGGAGCGCGATGCCAGAGAATGATGAAACAAGCTGGAGCACGGCATCACAGGAAGATGGGACGCGCCGGACATGAACCTGCGACACCCTTCGGACCGGACCGCACTGGACCACCCCCCGAGTGAGTGTAATAAAACTTATTTTTCTTCACTTGCAGGTCGGATCGGTGGCTTATCTGAAAGGCAGTGGCCGCATCTTATAGTGGCCAAAACAGGTGACAGGTTCCCTTTAAGACTTCAGCAGCAATGTAAGGGTCCAGAAACCTTTACAGATTGATGGGTCGCATAAATGCCTGTTTACGCAAGCAGATCAAAGAAAACAATAACAACCAAACGATTTGTAATAAATCACTCAGTATACAAAGACTGCTATAGTTCTCGGCAGTGTGAGTCGATGATTTTTTGCGCTTCGTAAAAGATTATTTCATTTGATGGACAAACAGTTGCAAGATAATCGTGAAATGATAATTATTTTAAGAACGCTCGTTCACATTTATCTTTTAGTGTAAATGCTGTTTCAATTTTAAGCAATGGTCATGGATTGAGGGGAGCAAAAGAGAAGTATCAAGAATGTGGGTAATGTGGGATAGAACACAGGTAGTAGAGATAGTGGCCATAACCAGCTGCAGATCTGTTGTGTCTGTGGCATGGCAGGATAGTGAATTAAATAGGGGATAGCTGCAGTGCTAATTTTACATTTGACATTTTTATGACCTTGCTGTATGTAATTTGCCATCCTTTTCATATGCCATATATTTTTTGTAAAGCAAGGCCGGCTTCTGACAAGTTTTACTTAAAAAAAAAATGTTTTTCAAATTATACACAGAATATGCTCTTTTGGTTGCTTACAGAAAAAAAAGAAAGTGTTTTACTGTATTATTATTACAACACAAGAATTTCTATTTAACACTCATTTTTCTTTGTGTGGAATAAATTGTGAGATTCTTAATCGGTTTTGGGAATTGCATTGTTCAAATTTTTTAGCCACCTGTCTATTGCCAGTTCATAGTCCTTGGGTCTCAAGCTCCAATCCAAATGCCACCGCAGGTTAGAAATTACATTTGTGTAATTCCTTTCCACACTTTCTTTCCAGCTGGAAAATGATTGCTTATTGTATTGATGCACCATGGCAGAGACTTCCTTATAGTCTAAAATTGAGTGAAGTTTCTTGTCCATAGAAGAGACAATCTGTGTAAACTGTGCTGCAACGTTGTTCAGCTCATCTGGGTCCTTTAAAAGATCTGAAAATGCATTAGAATAAGGGAGGTTAATAAAAATAATTACGTTCAGCAATCTTTGCATAAATCAATAGAATAGGCAAATATAAATAACTTTGTAATATATCTTATCTGCAAATTCTGCATCTTTCACCATTTGCATGGTAATTTTTCCTGAGCTCATCATTCACTTTGAAAAAAAATAGCCGCAAGCTCTCATGTTCATCAAAAAACAGACAGCCAGGAAAGTGAGTTGTCAGGTCACAGCTACTATTATACTCTATGTAGAAGGGACGGGGAGGAGTTGTGGCTAGCATAGTGCGCAAAAAGGCAGAGGGAAACATAGAAAGATGGAGGTGAGTTTTCTACCAAGTCTTTTACCTCATCCCATAGCTGGATTCACATCTACACTGCTCAGTACTGGTGTATAATTTCCTCCATTCTCATTATGCTTCTCTCTGTGTGCTAAAAATGTAATGAAAAGGAGAAATCCATTTTTATTTGTATGGGAGAGATCTTAGCAGCAAGTCTATTCCCAACAGTTAAAAAACAAATTGCAAATTAAAAGATAAAGCCTGCAGAGGGAAACCTAATGAAAATGCAGGATACAAGTCATAAAATAGCTAAAGACATTATAATAATAATAATCTTTATTTATATAGCGCCAAGATATTCCGCAGCGCTTTACAGTTTAACAGTTTCAAAACACAAGTCATAAGTAACAACATTAATAATACAATAATTAGAGCAAAATAAGACGAAATAAGATGACCCTGCTCGTGAGAGCTTACAATCTACAATGAAGTGGGGGAGATACAGAGTACAGGGGTGTATTTACAATGGTGTATTTATAATGATGGTCCAGCCATCTTGAGGGAGTGAAAGATGGATGGAGATAGTGAATGGGCTACACACGCACCCTTACACATAGAATGACTTTGATTAGTGAACGTGATAAGCAGCTCTGAACAAATGTGTTTTGAGAGAGCGCCTAAAACTGCGCAAATTGTGGTTAGTCCTAATTTCTTGGGGTAGAGCATTCCATAGGATAGGAGCAGCACGGGAGAAGTCTTGGAGTCGGGAGTGGGAGGTACGGATTAGTGCAGAGGTTAGTCGAAAGTCGTTTGCAGAGCGCAGCGATCGGCTAGGCTGATAGACAGAAATGAGGGAGGAGATGTTGGGGGTTGCCGCACCGTGGAGAGCTTTGTGAATGAGAACAAGTACTTTGAAGTGGATCCTATAATGAATGGGCAGCCAGTGTAATGACTGACGAAGAGCGGACACGTCCGAGTACCGATTAGCCAGATGGACAACCCTGGCTGCTGCATTAAGTATGGACTGGAGAGGGGATAGTCGAGTGACGGGGAGGCCAATTAATAGAGCGTTGCAGTAATCCAGCCGGGAGTAGATCAATGCTACAGTGAGGGTTTTTGGCGTTTCCATGGTGAGAAAAGGGCGGATTCTAGAGATGTTCTTTAGGTGTAAGCGGCAAGAGCGGTCAAGAAACTGTATATGGGATGTGAAGGAGAGATTGGTGTCAAACAACACCCTGACAGCGTGCCTGCGGCCGGGGTGTTATTGTGGTGCCACTCACGGAGAGGGAAATGTCAGATTTAGGGAGGTTAGTAGATGGCGGGAGCAGAAGAAGTTCAGTTTTGGAGAGGTTGAGTTTCAGATAGAGAGTGGACATGATATTGGAGACTGCGGACAGACAGTCACTGGCGTTCTGTAGTACAGAGGGGGTAAGGTCGGGGAATGACGTGTATAGTTGTGTGTCATCAGCATAAAGATGGTACTGAAAGCCAAATCTGCTGATGGTCTGTCCAATTGGGGCTGTGTACAGAGAGAAGAGAAGGGGGCCAAGGACTGAGCCCTGAGGTTCCCCGACAGCAAGAGGAAGAGAAGATGAAGTGGAGCCAGAGAACAAAACACTGAAGGAGCGGTCAGAGAGATAGGAAGAGAACCAGGAGAGAGCAGTGTCCTTAATGCCTAGTGACTGGAGCCTAGAGAGTAGGAGATGGTGGTCAACAGTATCGAAAGCTGCAGATAGGTCAAGAAGAATGAGCACAGAGTGGTGACCATTATATTTTGCTGTCAGAAGGTCATTTGTCACTTTGATGAGTGCAGTTTCAGTCGAATGTAGGGGGCAGAAGCCGGACTGTGAAGGGTCTAGAAGGGAGTGAGTGGAGAGGTAACGGGTAAGGCGGGAGTAGACAAGGCGCTTCAAAAGTTTAGAGATGAAGGGGAGATTGGAGACTGGTCTGTAGATGTTTGTGCAGGATGTGTCGAGAGCAGGTTTCTTTAGTAATGGAGTAACGATGGCGTGTTTGAAGGAGGATGGGAAAATGCCAGAGGAGAGGGAGAGATTAAAGATTGTAGTTAGGTGGGTTGTGACGACTGGAGAGAGAGACTGGAGGAGATGTGAGGGAATGGGAGCGGTAGTGCATGTAGTCGGACCAGAAGAAGAGTGGGGTCTGGAGACTTCTTCTTCTGTGATGGGATCAAATGTGGAAAGTGAGCCAGGGGAGATGCAGGAAGGGATGGGAGTCACAGCACTTGGTGGTTGGGAGCAGAATTCGTGACGGATATTATCTATTTTTTCTGTAAAGTGGGAGGCCAGGTCATCAGCACAAATGTCAGTGATAGGGGCTTGTGCTTTTGGCCTGAGGAGGGAGTGAAAAGTGTCAAAAAGTTTCTTGGGGTTGTTGGCTAGTGAGGAGATCAGGGTGGTGAAGTAGGTCTGTTTGGCGAGGTGAAGGGCAGAGTTGTAGGTTCTTAACATAAATGTGAAGTGGATGAAGTCTTCTGGTGTGCGGGTTTTTCTCCATAGGAGTTCAGCACTCCTAGAGCATCGCTGGAGAAGTTTAGTTTGCGATGTGAGCCAAGGCTGTTTTACTCTGTGCTTGGAGGTTCTGAGGGTGAGGGGAGCTACTTGGTCAAGGGTGCTTCTAAGAGTGTTGTTGTAGTGATGAACAGCCAGGTTAGGACAGGAAAAAGAGGAGATTGGAGACAGTGATGAGTGTAGGGAGTCTGAAAGTGTCTGAGGGTTAATGGCTTGTAGATTTCTGACTGTGTGGTAGGTAGGAGTGAGCTGGGGTGGGTGAGGATTTGTGAGCGTGAAGGAGAGAATGTTGTGGTCAGAGAGTGGAAGCGGTGAGTTATTTAGGTGGGAAATTGAGCAGAGGTGGACAAAGACCAGATCAAGGGTGTTACTGTCCTTGTGTGTCTCAGAGGTTGAAAGCTGCGAGAGGCCTAGAGAGGTGGTTAGTGATAGAAGCTGGGATGCAGATTTAGAAGTAGGGCTGTTAATGGGGATGTTGAAGTCTCCCAGGATAAGGGTTGAAAGTTCTGAGGACAGGAAGTGCGGCAGCCAGGCTGAAAAGTGGTCAAGGAAGTGGGTGGGTGAGCCTGGGGGCCGGTATATGACCGCTACTCTGAGGGAGAGGGGACAAAAGAGCCTGACGGTGTGGACATCAAAAGAAGGGAATGAGAGTGATGGAACTGGGGGGATGACCTGGAAAGTGCATTGTGGGGACAGGAGTATGCCGACTCCACCACCATGTCTGTTTGTGGGTCTCGGGGAGTGAGAGAAATGTAAGCCACCGTAGGAAATGTATTCACGTGCAGGAGAATGTATTCTGAAAAGATATTTAAAATAACATTTACCCAAGATTTGATAACATAGATGTGACTTTTCCAAGAAATGGATACAGCTTGATATGCTTTATCACACCAAAATTTTGCCACAATTAACTCCCTGAGGCTGCGGCGTCATGCTGTGACGATTTTAGGTAGCAGGGGTCTCAAACTGTCCCTAGAACTGAGACCCTAACTATCCCTGTCCTGGGGGTACTCTTGAATATAGAGAGGTCCGAATTTCCAACTTCACTATGCTCCTGTTAATCCCTGGTTTGTCCCCTCCCCCACAACATGGAGCCTGGGACAGAATTGTAATGTGAACAAGAAACACAACACAAAACAGGGATAAGAGAAACTCTCTATCATACAAAAGCACCAACCAACAATAGGGAGGAGGATACTGACAGAGAGGAATAAACTAAATGGGAAACAGGGACTAGGCAATAAACACACGTGTAACAAAGTCCACCGGGGCGGTAGTTGTAGCTGGGTTATTTAAAGACACAGTACATAGACAGAGTCCACTGAGCACACAGTCAGTGAGTACCCCCGGTTCCTTGTACATATACAGATGAGATCAACACAGCCCTTCCCCACAGGCTATCTTCTCTTCTGGCCACAGCTGTACAGGTGATTTGAAGCTCACAAAGGCAGCTGTTGTCCAACAGGGAAAATAATTCTTTGTATATATATATATATATATATATATATATATATATATATATATACACCAATGGCGCAAAAGCGTGCAACTCCAGGACACAAAGCAGCAAGTATTAGAACAACCAGCCACTCAAATTGTCTCTATGAAAATAATAATAAATAAACCTTATACAAATTTGCGCTAATAGGGTGTGTCCTGATTAGGTAGGAGATATCTTGTGAGGAGGTCTGTTACCTTTACTGAAGCTTAATATGGCGAGCCAGGAGAGACAGAAGTCCAGGTCCTTCCCAGCGATACTCCCCGGCACAGCGCTGTATATAGTTGCTGGAGCTAAAGGGTGCTACCTCCTAGCATACCGCCGTCCCGGCCGGTGACTGGCGTGCAGCTGGAGGTATGTATCGGCAGGCTGTACAGATACCAACCGCCACTTACAAAAACATGCCTGCAAGGTCCGAGAACGCTGAAGGACCTTGCGTGACGTCACAGTCACGTGAGAAGTCACGTGACAGGCAGAAAAAACGCTATGGAGCGCTGAAGGGGCCAGAATACAATAGTAGATCCTACGCGTTACGGAATTCACTGATTCCTTCTTCAGGGATGGCCCCCTGGAACAAGAATAACCCTTATATAGCCTCCAGTATATATCCTCTAATAACAAAACATCATATTAGGCATTAAAAGCAAATAGCTCAATTTCGCTGTTTAGACCATTTGGGATCAGAGTATTTAATTCAAATATCCATTTGCTTTCTGCCCTGGACATTTGGTGGATAAAATTGCCTTTCCTCATGCTTCTTTTAACAATTTGAATCCCAGTCACCTTAGTGTCCCTTAAAGAGCTCCCATGATGTGTGAGATAATGATTAGAAAGGGGGTGACCTGTGAATTTATTACAGATATTACGTAAATGTTCCCCAATTCTAACATTTAGGGGACGTATAGTTCTTCCTATATATAATTTATCACATGGACATGTGATACAATATATCACCCCCTTCGTGTCACAGGTGATGAAATCACGGATCTGAATCTCCATGGACTTATTCACAATCGAGAGTTGTTTTTTACTGCCTAATTTTTTGCAAGATGCGCATTTTTTGCAGGGAAAAAAACCATTTAGTTGCTGATGTAAATGAGAATTGGGGCCTGGTGTTGGTATAGAAATAGAGGGGGCTACCAGGTTACTCAAATTGTTTGCCCTTCTAAAGACAAACCTAGGGCAAGCTGGTAAAGCTTCCCCTATGATTTTATCATTTTTCAAAATACCCCAGTGTTTATTTACAATGTTTCTGAAAATATGGCTATTTGAATTAAACTGAGTGATGATGGGAACCTCATCTATAATGGGGTTTTCTTTATTTTTTATTTTATGTCTGAGGAATTGTTCCCTCGGTATGTTCCCAATATATTCCCTGGTGGCTCGCAGGGCTTGGGTATCATATCCTTTTTGGCAGAATTTTTTAATTAGAGTTTCAGCTTCAGTTAAATAGTCCTGTGACTTGGAGCAGTTTCTATGGGCCCGTATAAACTGGCTCTTTGGGATATTCAGAAGCCAACTTGGGAGATGGCAACTTTCTAATGAAATGTAATTGTTTGAATCAGTGGGTTTATGAAATAATCGTGTCTGGATAGTGTTGTCCTCAATAAAAAATTTTAAGTCTAAAAAGTTAATCTCCGTGAGACTTGTCGTTGCAGTAAATTTAAAAAAAATAACAATTTTTATTCAATTCGTCAATAAAATCAATTAAAAGAGTAGGCCCACCAGACCAAATAAAAACAATATCGTCTATGAAGCGGTGCCAGAGTACCAGATTCGCGCGCAGCCTGCCCTCGGGAAAGATGGTTTCATGTTCCCACTTCCCGACATACAGATTTGCATAACTGGGCGCGAATCTGGTACCCATAGCGGTCCCCCACTTCTGGGAGTAGTAGTCCGCTCCATAGTGAAAGTAGTTGTGGGTGAGTATAAAATAAATACAATCAACAATAAAAGCGATTTGGTCGCTAGGTAAGCTTTTAGCTTCAGACATAAAGAATTCTGCAGATTTGCAACCCTTTTCATGTTCAATAACTGTGTAGAGGGAAGTTATATCTAAAGTCCCTAAGATAAAATGGTCCTTCCATTCTATATTGTTTAAAACCTGTAAAACATGAGTGGTGTCCTTCAGGTAGGCTGGAAGAGCAGGGACTAATTGCTGTAAGTGGTAATCCACAAATTTCGAGAGATTAGCTGTAAGGCCACCAATGGCCGATATTATTGGTCGGCCAGGGGGTTTGATCAAATTCTTATGGATTTTTGGGATATAATAAAAATATGGTATCCTAGGGTGAGTGGTATTAATAAAATCAAATTCCTCTTTTTTTATATACCCCTTATCAAGACCACGTTTAATGAGGACCTGCATTTCTGCAAGATACCTTACTGAAGGATCACTGTCCAATAATTCATAAGTACGAGAATCAGACAGTATCCTTAAAGACTCCTCCTCGTAATCAGAAGTATTCAAGATCACTATACTACCCCCTTTGTCAGCCGGTCTTATTGTGATCGCATGGTTTGTCTGGAGCCGTTTAATAGCTGACCGTTCTCTACCAGATAAATTATACCTAAATTTTCTGCATCTTTTATCAGATATGCTCCTGATGTCCTGTATCACGTTGTTCTGAAATGCCTCAAAGGCTTCTGAGTATTCTTGAATTGGGTTGAAATTAGATTTCTTTTTTAGACCGGTATGTTGATAAGGGTCTATGATTTCGAGAGGATTCGTGACATCGCTAGAAGTCACTCTTTTTTTCATATAGAATTTTTTTATAGCTAATCTCCTCATAAAAGTTTTGATACCTATAAAGGCCTGAAATTTATTAAAACCCACACTAGGTGCAAACTTGAGACCTTTACTCAGTAGGCCTTTCTCATTATCATTTAAACTGTAATCACTGAGGTTGAAATTTTTTTGTTCTGAATGGCTTACTTGGTCCTCTGGTGTTTGCTGTTTGTTCTTTTTTTTGGTAGATTTCCCGCCCCTACATCCCCTCTGCCGTATTTTCTTGGACCCACCTGAAAAAACGGTAAATGGCTTTGTTTAGTTTTGGGTTTATTCTTTGTGAGCAAATTACCCTTATTCGGGGCTAGGGGCAATTGATTGGGGTTGTTATTAGAAGTAGAAGGGTAGTTCGCTGTACTTACAAGAGGAGAAAATCTATTTTGAATGGGAATAGCGGGTACCGGTGTTGATGCGGTTACCGCTGTCTCCCCGAGTTGTATATTCTCTACATTTGAATCCCCACATTGTGTGTGGGCTAACTCCTGTCCATTATTGGCATTGATATCATCCATACCAGAGGTTAAATGGATCGAAAATCTTTCCCTAGAGGATAGAATAGAAGAATTTTCCTGTCCATGTACTTCATCAAGGGTCACCAACGGGTTAAAAGGTCTGGGATAGACATGGCTCTCCTCAATGTGAGAATCAGTACTACAGTTAGTGGAATGATGCCAACGTGTCAAATGATAATGATTGCCTGGATAATTATCAAAATCTCTCCCAAATTTCTTTTTTTTCCTTTCTATGATCTCCTTTTCCTTTACATGTATTCTTCTCCTTATACTAGCGGAGAGATGTATTATATCAGGATGTTTTTCGTATACTTTTATAGCTTCAAATAAGCTAGAAATTTCATCCCTGATCTTAATCAAACCATCTTTTCTTTTTTTAATGATAAAAGATACTGCTTTTTTGAAAAAGTCATGGAACATACTGTCCCATTCCACTAAAGTGTCCCCATCACCAATATCCCCCGAAAGGGGTTTGTATACAACCAATCCCTTAGGGATAATGTCCCTGGAAATATATCTTTCCAATGTAGCAATCTCCCATAGGTCCCTCATCTCTTTTATGAGAAGCTGTTCCAATGTTTTCAAAGAACTAATGCCTTTCTAATCATTATCTCACACATCATGGGAGCTCTTTAAGG
This sequence comes from Dendrobates tinctorius, assembly GCF_039654945.1. Lineage (NCBI taxonomy): Eukaryota > Metazoa > Chordata > Amphibia > Anura > Dendrobatidae > Dendrobates > Dendrobates tinctorius. The sequence goes on along the minus strand of NW_027361671.1, from coordinate 27,260,554 downwards.
GACACTAAGGTGACTGGGATTCAAATTGTTAAAAGAAGCATGAGGAAAGGCAATTTTATCCACCAAATGTCCAGGGCAGAAAGCAAATGGATATTTGAATTAAATACTCTGATCCCAAATGGTCTAATCAGCGAAATTGAGCTATTTGCTTTTAATGCCTAATATGATGTTTTGTTATTAGAGGATATATACTGGAGGCTATATAAGGGTTATTCTTGTTCCAAGGGGCCATCCCTGAAGAAGGAATCAGTGAATTCCGTAACGCGTAGGATCTACCATTGTATTCTGGCCCCTTCAGCGCTCCATAGCGTTTTTTCTGCCTGTCACGTGACTTCTCACGTGACTGTGACGTCACGCAAGGTCCTTCAGCGTTCTCGGACCTTGCAGGCATGTTTTTGTAAGCGGCGGCTGGTATCTGTACAGCCTGCCGATACATACCTCCAGCTGCACGCCAGTCACCGGCCGGGACGGCGGTATGCTAGGAGGTAGCACCCTTTAGCTCCAGCAACTATATACAGCGCTGTGCCGGGGAGTATCTCTGGGAAGGACCTGGACTTCTGTCTCTCCTGGCTCGCCATATTAAGCTTCAGTAAAGGTAACAGACCTCCTAACAAGATATCTCCTACCTAATCAGGACACACCCTATTAGCGCAAGTTTGTATAAGGTTTATTTATTAAAATAATTCTTTATTTAATGAACAGTGGTAAGGCAGAATAAGAAGGGCATGAGAACAATACTGGTTTTCCTACTCTCTCCCTGTCACGCTCCCCAACCGCACCCGCAGCAGCTGCAGCAGTCAAAGATTCCACGCGCCGGGATAATCCCTTCAGAAGCGGGGGCCCGTCCTGAGGCCGATGTTGCCATCCTTAACCCTTTTGTCTGTTCCTTGGTCTGGAGCAGCAGACCTCTCCCATTCAGGGGGTCTGGCAGTGCCCCATCTTGAAATCACGGGTCAACGTATCCTCTCCTCGTGGCTGCAAGTCCAGCCCCCAACATTACTATTCACTGTCCCTAAATATATTAAAGCAGCAGTGAATACAATTAACACATTGGCATTTAAAGGGAACATACACATTACAATTACATTACAATACAAATACAACATATACATTACATTAGGATCAGACAAACACAGCTCAACATAATACAATAAAGTGCATGAGGGGTCAAAGTAAGGTGGAGAGGGCACAACTGAGGGGACCGGCCACCTCCTTACACTCCCCCTTCCTTAAACATGGCCGTCCCCTGCCATGGCAACTTGGGCAAAATAAAGAACACAGTTTATAAGGCCCACGTAGTGTTGTTTTGGCTGGGCATTTGAAGTGGGCCTCTTTCAGACCTGACAGTCCTTTTGAAAAAAATCTCCTCTTCCTTCCTTTAAGCAGATCACAGGCCCTTTTAACGGTGGTGGGCTGCTTTTGTAAACATGGAGCTAGTCCAAGGGTGGAAGTGGGGCAAAGTTCAGGAGCATACAGTCCAGCAGCCACATCCGGAGTCCATTGCTATTAACCCCTTGGATCCTGGTCCCGTGAACCAGCAGGGGACACACCAACGGGTGTAAACAAAACTAGGAGGAGAGGAAAAACAATCAAATATGGCCATCCATGGGTGGCTACTACAGATGTCATTGTCCTTGACTGCCATGTAAGGTCCATTGTCCTCTTAGGGATGCAAAACAGTGCCTCATATTTGCTGGGTGCAACCAGCACCAATTAACGTCAATCCTTAAAGGGGCCTCTCAGTCTGTACAGGGTCGCTGAGTTGCATAGTGGGACACATTTGGCCCTTGCACTACTACATAGACATTAGACGAGGACCCACTGGACCCACCTCATTTATATCATTTTTTATGTTTTGGCGCTTTTATACAATAAAAACAATTTTATATAAAAAATTGCTGATGACGCTGTGTGGCAGCTCGATTTTTGTGCGGTACAAGATGCAGTACCATGTTTATTCATATCTGTCTTTTTGATCACGCATTATTGCACTTTTTGTTTGGCAGTATGTTGATAAAGCATTGTTTTTTGCTTTGGTTTTTTTTTGAAGGGGTTCACTAAAGGGGTTAACTAGTGGGACAGTTTTATAGGGCTGGTCGTTACGGACATGGCGATACTAAATATGGGTACTTTTATTGTTTTGTGTTTTTTATTTAGAAAAAAAAGAATTTATTAGGGAATTTTTTTTTTATTTAGGAATTATTTTCACAAGTGTTTTTATTTTTTTTTTTTTTACTTTATTACATTGTCCCAGTGGGGGACATCACTATCTAGTGTCAGATCTCTGACACATCAGCAAGGGCATAGAAGATGAAATGTGGATGGGTCTTTCAGCAGGATAATGATCCCAAGCACACAGCCAGAGTAACGAAGGAGTGGCATTGTAAGAAGCATATGAGGGTCCTGGAGTGGCCTAGCCAGTCTCCAGATCTCAACCCCATAGAAAACATTTGGAAGGATTTGAAAGTCCGCGTTGCCCAGCGACAAGCCCAAAACATCACTGCTCTAGATGAGATCTGCATGGAGCATGGAGGAATGGGGCAACATACCACCAACAGTGTGTGCCAACCTTGTGAAGACTTACCGAAGACGTCTGACCTCTGTCATTGCCAACAAAGGATATTTAACAAAATATTGAGATGAACTTTTGCTAATGACCAAATACTTATTTTCCACCATAATTTACAAAATAAATCTTGCCAAATTAGACAAGGTGATTTTCTGGATTTGTTTTCTCATTTTGACTCTCATAGTTGTGGTCTACCTAAGATGTCAATTACAGGCCTCTCTCATCTTTTTAAGTAGGAGAACTTGCACAATTGGTGGCTGACTAAATACTTTTTTCCCCACTGTAAGAAGTATTTTTTTAAATAATATTTCAGATTTTCTTTTTTTCTATTTGCACATCATAATATATCTATTCGCAGCCACATGTTGTATCTTATAGTTACTATGAAAACGCATTTTACCTAACATTTCATGGCAAATACAGACACGAGTTTCATTAAAGCTAAATCAATGCATTAAAATGTATGACATCATCTGAGACACCAGCTCGGTAATGTAATGCATTACATGGAATATACCATATTCATTACCGATAAAGCATGGTTAACAAAATAGAAAAAAAAAATAATAGTAGTTGGCACACACAGTGTAGGAAAGACTAAGTGCAACACAAAGGGATAAGGGGAAAGGAACCAAACACTAGGAAAGGGGAAAGTGGAGACCCATAAATTCAGCAGGAATGAATATCCAGAATGATAGAAAACTAGCATATGGATACCATAAAACTTAACATTTATTCAATCACAATCTAAAATGTGAGACAGACACAGAAAATATTAAATGAACCCAGATAAGAAAACACCCAAGCAAAGACGCAAAGTGCAGGACAAATATAAAAATCTTATTTAAACAGACAGGTCTGTAAAACAGCACCACGAAGACCTCTTATAGAGTTCCTAACCAACACAATGTGGTCTATAAGAATTATCATACATATTCTATTGACCACCAATGATGCCAATTAATTAGCCCAATCTATTAGTGAGAGGTCTAGGATATAAGAAAGTAAATCCTAAGACAAAAGGCTAATATGTTCAAAAAACATCCAGTGATGCATTAGAAAAAAGGCCACAACAACACTCTCCAGTGTCTATTTATATGGCTACAAACACAGACCAACACAACATATATATAGCAGCAGCATTGAGGCACTAATAGAAAACACATCATATGTACTCTCAAATGTATAAGATACTAATTAAACAACGGAACCATGCCACCCCATTTAGAAATCAATGGGCATTCCTACAGATTATCAGTAAATAACGATTTTCTATATATAATGGTGCAGTGTGATCAATTTAACCTGATACACATATAAAACAGTGCTCCAACAGTTCACAAAGAAACCAGTTGGCTCTCACCCATATTGCCCAGAAACCAGCGCTTCAACATCAGATAGACTAGGAGTCCATGGAAATGGGTGACATCTTTTTGCCTCAATAAATGTACAGTGTCTTCCGACGCGTTTCGTCCAATCACGGACTCATCAGGGGAGTAGATTAAGGAGTTGCCTAGAGAGTGGAGACCCCTAGGCAGGTCTAACATCACCCTGTCTGCCATAAGCATCCTTTTATAGCTTCTGCACCTATCATCGAGCAGAAAGCTAATCCCTGCCTTACCATGGCGGTAAGCCCTGCATAGGGAAGGACAGGATGAGCACTAGTCAATCCCCACTACCACAAAAGACAGCAGGGGTAGACAAACAAGGGGAACACTTATCTTGGGAAGACTCAGAGATATAACACAGATGTCCTCCAGCAACACCAAGGAGGAAGATAGTCGACTGCTATAGCTCCAAACCTCAACAGGAGGAAATGGAAATGTCACCGGCAACTCCCAGAAGCAAGCTGGGATTTATAAACACCCCGGTCCAGTTGCGTCAACTAGAACCAGGGGATGGTTACCATTGGGTCCTAGAGTCAGAAGGACCAGGAAGAAGTCTGGAAAGCAAACTGCCGAGACCTTCTGCAGTCAGTATTAACCCCTTACTGCCATGTGACGTACTATCCCGTCCATGTGCCCCGGGACTTAATTACGTCATAGCGATCAGTGGTGCCCACGTGGTGAGTGCCGCTGATCGCGGGCGGGTGTCAGCTGATTATCACAGCTGACACCCGGCACAATGTGTCAGGGGCAGTCACGGACCACCCCCGACATGTTAACCCCTTGCACACCACGATCAAACACGATCGAGGTGTACCGGGGGTTAAAGGGAAGCATCAGCAGGGAGGTGGCTCCCTCTGTGCTTCCCTGAGCCCCCCACAGCAGCGCAATGTGCAGCGCTGCTGCGGGGGTCTCCTTCCCTGCAGGTCCCCGAATCCAAGATGGTGACGGGGATATTCGGGGGCCTGCAAGGAGCTGGCTTCCTCAGTGCCTGCAAAGCACAGGCAAGAGGAAGTCTTCTTCAATGCCTGTGACAGATCTCTGATCTGTCACAGTGATCTGTGATGTGACAGATCAGCGATCTGTCACAGGACAGTGATGTCCCCCCTGGGACAACCTAATAAATTTTAAAAAAAGTGTAAAAATAATTTTAAAAAAAATCGCTAAATAAATTAAAAAAAAAATATTCCCTAATAAATTCATTTTTAGGAAATAAAAAAAAAACAATAAAAGTACACATAACAACCTGCCCCAAAACTGTCCCATTAGTTAACCCCCTTAGCGAACCCCTTAAAAAATAAAAAACGAAGCAAAAAATAATGTTTTATTATCATACCACCGAACAAAAAGTGCAATAATTTGCTCTCAAAAAGACGCATATAAATATCCATGGTACCGCTGAAAATGTCATCTTGTCTCGCAAAAAACGAGCCATGATGCAGCATCAGAGAAAAAATAAAAAAGTTATAGCTCGCAGAATAAAGCTATGCAAAAATTATTTTTTATATAAAATTGTTTTTATTGCATAAAAGCGCCAAAACATAAACAAATGACATAAACGAGGTATTTCTGTAACCGTACTAATCCGAAGAATAAAACCGCTTTATCAATTTTACCGCACGCGGAACGGTGTAAACGCACCACCCAAAAGAAATTCATGAAACTCTGGTTTTTGTTCATTCTGCGTCCCAAAAATCGGAATAAAAAGCGATCAAAAATGTCACGTGCCCGAACATGATAACAATAAAAGCGTCAACTCGTCCCGCAAAAAATAAGACCTCACATGACTCAGTGGGTCAAAATATGGAAAAATTATAGCTCTCAATATGTGGTGGTGCAAAAACTATTTTTACAATAAAAAGCGTCTTTAAGCGTGTGACAGCTTGGGTTGGGGTTAAGGTTAAGGTTGGAGGTTAAGGTTGGAGTTAGAATTGGGGGTTAAGGTTGGGGTTAAGGTTGGAGTTAGAATTGGGGGTTTCCACTGTTTGGGCACATCAGGTGCTCTCCAAACGCAACATGGCGTCTGGTCTCAATTCCAGCCAATTCTGTGTTGAATAAGTCAAATGATGCTCCTTCCCTTCCAAGCTCTGCCATGCGCCCAAACAGTGTTTTACCCCCACATATGGGGTATCAGCCTACTCAGGACAAATTGCAAAACAACTTTTGGGGTTCTATTTCTCCTGTTGCCCTTAGGAAAATAAAAAATTGGGGGCAAAAATATCATTTTTGTGGAAAAAAAATATGATTTTTTTATTTTCACGCCTGGGCGTTATAAACTTCTGTGAAGCACTTGGGGGTTCAAAGTGCTCACCACACATCTAGATAAGTTCCGTGGGGGTCTAGTTTCCAAAATGGGGTCACGTGTGGGGAGTTTCAATAGTTTAGGCACATCAGAGGCTCTCCAAATGCACATGACACCCGCAGACCATTCCATCAAAGTCTGCATTCCAAAACATCACTACTTCCCTTCCGAGCCCGGACGTGTGCCCATACAGTAGTTTTCTCCCACATATGAGGTATCAGCGTACTCAGGACAAATTGGACAACAACTTTTGGGGTCCAATTTCTCCTGGTACCCTTGGGAAAATATAAAATTGGGGACTAAATGATCATGTTTGTGGAAAAAATATGATTTTTTTATTTTCACGCCCGGGCGTTATAAACTTCTGTGAAGCACTGGGGGGTTCAAAGTGCTCACCACACATCTAGATAAGTTCCTTAGGGGGTCTAGTTTCCAAAATGGGGTCACTTGTGGGGGGATTCCACTGTTTAGGTACATCAGGAGCATTCCAAACGCGACATGGTGTCCGATCTCAATTCCAGCTAAAAACGTCAAATGGCGCTGCTTCCCTTCCGAGCTCTGCCATGCGCCCAAATAGTCGTTTACACCCACATATGGGGTATCAGCGTACTCAAGACAAATTGCACAATAACTTTTAGGGTCCTGTTACCCTTGGGAAAATAAAAATTGGGGGTGAAAAGATCATTTTTGAGGAAAAAATATGATTTTTTTAATTGTACCGCTGTATGTTATAAACTTCTGTGAAGCCCTTGTGGGTTCAAAGTTCTCACCACATATCTAGATAAGTTCCTTGGGGGTCTAGTTTCCAAAATGGGGTCACTTTTGGGCAGTTTCCACTGTTTAGGTACATCAGGGGCTCTCCAAACATGACATGGCATCCGATCTGAATTCCAGCCAATTTTGCATTGAAAAAGTCAAACGGCGCTCCTTCCCTTCTGAGCTCTGTCATGCTCCGAAACAGTGGTTCCCCCCCACATATCAGGTATCAGCGTACTCAGGACAAATTGCACAATAACTTTTGCAGTCCAATTTCTCCTTTTACGCTTGGTAAAATAAAAATAATTGAACCTAAATTATTTTTTTTGTGAAAAAAAGTTAAATGTTCATTTTTTTTTAAATATTCAAAAAATTCCTGTGACACACCTGAAGGGTTAATAAACTTCTTGAATGTGGTTTTGAGCACCTTATGGGGTGCAGTTTTTAGAATGGTGTCACTTTTGGGTATTTTCTATCATATAGACCCCTCAAAGTGACTTCAAATGTGATGTGGGCCGTAAAAAATAAAATGGTGTTGCAAAAATGAGAAATCACTGGTCAACTTTTAACCCTTATAACTTCCTAACAAAAAAAATTTTGGTTCCAAAATTGTGCTGATGTAATGTAAACATGTGGGAAATGTTACTTAAGTTTTTTGTGTGCCGTATCTCTGTGATTTAAGGGCATAAAAATTCAAAGTCGGAAAATTGCAAAATTTTCAAAATTTTTGCCAAATTTCTGTTTTTTTCACAAATAAACACAAGTTATATGAATGAAATTTTAACACTATCATGAAGTACAATATGTCACGAGAAAACAGTGTCAGAATCACCGGGATTCATGGAAGCGTTCCAGAGTTATTACCTCATAAAGGGACAGTGGTCAGAATTGTCAAAATTGGCCCGGTCATGAACGTGCAAACCACCCTTGGGGGTTAAGGGGTTAAGGAGCAAAAGAGGGAGGGACAGATGAATGCAGAGAATCCAATCTCAATCAAATAACCATAAGTATACAACCAGCCTTGTAATAATCCACAATGAAAAATTAATCACAACATTAAAGTTCCTTAGCATTACTTTTATTTTTTGCATTATCCTTGCACTACCTTCTAAATATAGGGACATCTACACTTATATCCTCATATTGGCACTTTTATCACTCAAGACAGGCTTCCCCTTTTTTATTTGAAGATGTTTTTATTCTTTTTTTAGTCACCATGAATTTCTCTAACCTTATCCATAAGATAAATGTGTCCCCCATTCTTTGTTCAATATGTTTCTGTTTGCCTGTTTCTATAGATATGTATTTGTATACCGTATATATGGTTTCAGGTTATTATTATATTTTTTCTGTGCTGATTATTACGTAGGCTGGGTGGCCATCTATGGGTATTTGATTGAGGTTGGATTCATGGAATTCATCTCTTCCTCCCTCTTTTGCTCCTTAAACCCGTGCCAGGCCTGGACGGTGAGCATGCACTCTTTTCCACAGGCACATACACTTCCAGGAGCGCTCCTCACTTGGACTGCATGTGTTCCATGGAGCACTTTCCTGAAAGACACATCCAGTCATGAATGGCAGCGCTTCCCAGAACTCACATCCAAAGATGATATTTCATATTTTTTTATCTGATAGGTTAAAAAAGAGGAGATACAATGCGTTTCGGATACAGTATATATCCTTCATCAGGTATCATAAAAACACAGCACAAATCCTAATAGTATAGTAGAATTTTATACTATTAGGATTTGTACTGTGTTTTATGTACCTGATGAAGGATATACACTGTATCCGAAACGCGTTGTATCTCCTCTTTTTTTAGCCTATCAAATAAAAAAATATGAAATATCATCTTTGGATGTGAGTCCTGGGAAGCGCTGCCATTCATGGGCTAGATGTGCCTTTCTTGATTTACTCATCCGGTGTGGGCCTGAATCTGGCTCTTTCACTTGGATCCACCCAAGGCAAGCTGCAAGCCCTGTCTATTGAGAAGTATCTCAGAAGGAAGGATTTTTGAGGATACACAATCTAAAGCCATATTAGTCTTCTATCAGGTGAGTGCATAAAATTGTGCACCCTTTAAAGACTACAATATTGTGTTTACGCACTTAGGGCGCTGCGATTTGTCTATTCTTCTCTCCCAAACAGGGTTTTTTGTTGTTGCATGGAGCGCTTTCCTGGAAGTGTGGAAAAAGGGGAAAGGGTCAAAGGGTCAAAACAAATGGAATGCACACACCTAAATCAAACATTTGATATGCAACTTTATTACACCAAAGCACAAAAAACATAAAAAAGCATTGAAAAGTGAAATACACCACCCCTGTGTCCATGAAAAGTTCATCAGGCAATAAGCATAAGATGCCAAGTGTAGACTATCATAGCAATCACACAAAATACTATCAACAGTGCAATAAGCAATACAGGCAAGAGTTAGCAGAGTAACATGAATAAACATCATAGTTTAAGCATGGTAATCATCAGAATATGAGTATATGGCCATAAATAAAACACAAGTACTCACAAAAGATCAAATGTGGGCGTCTCCACAGATGAGAAAAGTGACCCAAGCCAGGTAAAACTCCTAAGGCACAAAACAACCCAAGGTTGGGGAGAAAAAAAACTCTGGTTGCCCAGATCAGCTCAAAGGAGAGGATGCATACATCAGCTGGGCTGGGACCATGTGAAGAATAACGCCCAAGGTCAACAAGACCTGATATTCAGGCACCTGAAACGAAGGTCCCTGTGAGCCGATGTGGCTTCAAGCCGAAGGAGGAAAGCAGATAGTGGTGGTATGGATGAACAGGGGTGTGGCGAAGCCCCACGCGTATCACTGCAAGTGCAGCTTCGTCAGGGGGAAGTGATGACTGGTGGGGAAAGGAGCATATAAATAAGGAATCATAATTAAATAGTTACCGGTGCGTACAATGTGTCCAGGACGATCGGCACTGGAAGAGGAGCTGAGCAAAGCAGCTGATAGCAGGCAGGGCATGACGTGACCGGCGCATGCACAGGTATGCGAGCAAATGACCAGCGTACTGTCTAACACAGGCAAAATAAGGAATAAAGAGGCAAGAAGCTCGGTAGTAACCAGAAGCCGGGGAATTTGGGTAGATGATGCTTGTGAGGGTATGACAAAAAGCTCCAACAGATGGAGCCAAAAGGTGAAATCAGTAGCACTGCAATATTCAGCTAGTGGTGGACAATGAGCTTGTCTGGCTGGAGCATAATATTAGGAAGGTCCTGGCAGGTGAAGGTAAAAGGATGAGACCAATGGCTTGTTAGAGGATATAAAAATATATATCTTGGTAAATGAAAATAGAAATAATAAGGCCACAAATGGGGCAAGAAATGTATTAAGAAAACATAATAAAGAACAATCATGGTATAAAAACGATGACCTCATATATTATCAATAGCATTTTTTCTTATTAGCACTTATAAACATTTAAAATTTGGGAATTTTTTTAGCAGATAAATGTAATCATTCTTTCTTTACCACCCAAAGGTATAAATTTCTGTGAGACACTTGTGGTGTCAACATGCACACTATACCCCTAGATAAATTAATTGAGAGGTTTATTTTGTAAAATGATGTCATGTATGGGTAGTTTCTGTTGTTCTTGCACCTTGGGGGGCTCTGCAATGTGACATGGCACCCTCAAACCATTTTCCCAAAATCTGATCTCCATTGTGGTGCTTCTACCCTTCTATGTTGTACCTTAAAAGTAGTTTTCGACCACATATGGGGTATCAGTGTATTGAGAATAAACAATTGGGGGCTAAAAGAACATTTTTGTAAGAAAATTGTGATTTTTTTTTTTTTTTTTTCACTTCTCTACAGTGGGTACGGAAAGAATTCAGACACCTTTAAATGTTTCACTCTTTGTTTCATTGCAGCCATTTGGTAAATTCAAAAAAGTTCTTTTTTTCCTCATCATTAATGTACACTCTGCACCCCATCTTGACTGAAAAAAACAGCAATTTAGACATTTTTGCAAATTTATTAAAAAAAAGAAAAACTGAAAAATCACATGGCCATAATTATTCAGAGCCTTTGCTCAGTTTTGAGTAGAAGAACCCTTTTGAGCTAGTACAGCCATGAGTCTTCTTGGGAATGATGCAACAAGTTTTTCACATGTGGATTTTGGGGATCCTCTGCCATTCTTCCTTGCAGATCTTCAGTTCTGTCAGGTTGGATGGTGAACGTTGGTGGACAGCCATTTTCATGTCTCTCCAGAGATGCTCAATTGGGTTTAGGTCAGGGCTCTGGCTGGGCCAGTCAAGAATGGGCACAGAGGTGTTCTGAAGCCACTCCTTTGTTATTTTAGCTGTGTGCTTAGGGTCATTGACTTGTTGGATGTTGATCCTTCAGTCAAGTCTGAGGTCCAGAGTACTCTGGAAGAGGTTTTCATCCAGGATATCTCTGTACTTGACCGCATTCATGTTTCCTTCAATTGCAACCAGTTGTCCTGTCTCTGCAGCGGAAAAACTCCTCCTTAGCATGATGCTGCCACCACCATGTGTCACTGTTGGGATTGTATTGGGCAGGTGATGAGCAGTGCCTGGTTTTCTCCACACATACCGCTTAGAATTATCACCAAAAAGTTCTCTGTCTCATCAGACTAGAGAATCTTATTTATCATAGTCTGGGAGTCCTTCATGTGTTTTTTAGCAAACTCTATGTGGGCTTTCATAAGTCTTGCACTGAGGAGAGACTTCCATAGGGCCACTCTGCCATAAAAGCCCAACTGGTGGAGGGCTGCAGTGATAGTTGACTTTGTGGAACTTTCTCCCATCTCCTTACTGCATCTGTGGAGCTCAGCCACAGTGATCTTGGGGTTCTTTACCTCTCTCATCAAGGCTCTTCTCCCATGATTGCTCAGTTTGGCTGGATGGCCAGGTCTAGGAAGACTTCTGGTGGTCCTAAACTTCTTCCATTTAAGGATTATGGAGTCCACTGTGCTCTTAGGAACCTCACGTACGGGAGAAATTCTTTTGTAACCTTGGCCAGATCTGTGACTTGCCACAATTCTGTCTCTGAGCTCCTTGGCCAGTTCCTTTGACCTCATGATTCTCATTTAGTCTGACAAGCACTGTGTCACGATCCATTTTTGGATCTGTGGCAGATTAAAACTTTTTTACTTTCAGGCCATTGGGGGTTAATGTCAGTGTCCCCCCCACTGGCCTGCTGGTGTAATTGCATTGCAGTGGTGCTTCAGCTGAATGCTGTGATCTGGTGCCTTACTCTGCTGTGCTGTGCATTGCAGCAGAGAAAATTAAGTGATTTTTTTTGTTCCCCATTCCCTTTTGGTGTCTGTCTTTCCTTTATGTTATATTAGTACAGCAGTGGTACCAGTGTGCTCACCTGCCAATTCCCTACATAGAGATAAGAGCAGGGCAAGTGAGGGATTAGGTGTCCTCGTCGGCAATGGGGTGAAAGAACCCATATTGGGTCGATAGGGAGATCAGGGCACATCCATAGGTGAGTGCAGGAGGTGTCCATTCCCCCATTCCCTATCGACAGGGCCTACCGCTGTTATTGTGTCCCTGGTGTTCCCTTGTGTGTTTTGCCGTTCGGTGACTGACCAATCATTGGGTCGTGTCACGCTAGGACAGTCACTTCGTGACATTATAACCAACCAACACATTTTTTTTCTGGTGAGCCATGGACCAAATGCAGGTCTTTGCCCAACTGCTTCAGACCCTCACCGATGTGTTTAAGGTGCTGCGTGGTCAGGTGGTGCAGCAGCTGCAGCAGTTGGTGGGGTTCTGGGCCTCGGCTCAGGTGCAGGCTCAACCAGAACCCAAGATATCTCTCCCTGACAGGTTTTCTGGAGGGAGAGATAAATTTTTGTTTTTCTGGAGACCTGCAAGTTGTACTTCAGGCTCCGCCCTCATTCAGCAGGGAGTGAGGAACAACGGGTGGGAATCATCATATCTCTTCTTAAGGGTGATCCCCAATCCTGGGCCTTCTCCCTGCCAGCTGATTCACCATCTCTACAGTCAGTGGATGAGTTTTCTGTGGCTCTAGCGCTTGTTTATAGAGATCCTGATGGCGTCTCCCTGGCGGAATCCCGACTATGTAAGATCAAGTAGGGGGGGCCGGCCAGCTGAGGAGTACTGCTCAGAGTTCAGAAGGTGGGCCCCTAACATGACGTGGAATGACCCTGCCCTTAGGAGTCATTTGTTACAGGGTCTGTCCCCAAGGTTGCAGGATACTCTGGTGCAGTACGCCGCCCCCAAGTCGTTGGGGGCCGCCATGTCCCTTGCTATCTGGGTGGATAGATGCCTCAGGGAGAGGCCTACAACAAATGTGCCTACTGTTGTCCTTGCTAGGGAGTAGGACACACCAGTGCAGGCAGACGAACCCATGCAGGTGGGAGGAGTTTCTGCGGTTCTCCGTGGTGGGGGGCATGTTTTTTTCTGTGTGCACATTGGGCATTTTATCGGAGTCTGCACAGCTTGCTCCAAAACAGTACCATCTAAGAAGCTGCGTCCCCCTGGTCGTGTGGAGGGAGGCGACCAGAGAATGTATATTTCCTCCATTTTTTCCCCTCCGCGTATCCTGTCTGCTGAAGTGGTGGTTGGCGGGGTAACTGTGGGTATACCGGTGCTTATGGACAGTGGAGCAGGTGTCGATCTGGTGGATGCTCACTTTGTCCAGACCCATCGCCTGAGGTATAGAATGCTAGCAAAACCTCTATGCGTCCAGGCCATTGACTCTGTCTCACTCAGCCAGGGTAGGGTGACCCAAGTCATAGATGATATACACCGGCATATAGGGACTCATAATGAAAAGTCCCTGTCATGCTACGTGTTGGGGGGAATGCCAACACCCATCGTTTTAGGACTCCCTTGGTTGAAAAAATACAACCCAGTCATAGATTGCGGTCCAGAGAAGTAGTCAGCTGGGATCAGTCATGTGAGGGCTGCTGCCCGGGGGCTACTGTCTCTGCCATCTTTCTACAACCATCCCCTTCTTTTCCAATGGGGCTAGCCTAGGTGCTGCCAGGGAGTAGGGGTAAGTCTCAACCCTCTCTATAAGCTAACCCTGTGTGTTGGAGTCCTCTTAGGAGGAGGGGTCAGAGAAGTGTGGTGGTTCCCTCTGAGCATTGTGGGGGTGTGAGTGTGGTGACACAGGAGGACGCCTCTGCTGTCGGTTCCTCGAAGAGTACACCATCTTGTGGCAAACGTGTGTGTGGCAATAAGCGTTGAGGTCTGGACCTGTGTGTGGATGAGTATGTGTGGGTGTCCACCAAAAACATCCGGTGAAAGTGTGCTGCCAGGGTCTGGAGTTCTCGGGTGATCAGGCCCTATCGGGTGTCAGCCATTCTCAGCCCGGGGACTTTCCAACTGGAGTTATCTCCAGTAATTCAGGTTCACAACTCATTTCCCAGGTAGGCACTCAGGAAATTTGTGGCACCTCCGGAGCATACGTTATTGTCACTTCCATCAGTTTGCCATAGACCTGAGAGTCAGGTGACTGAAGAGGTGAACTCTGGTGGATCGAGGCATCCTCACCATAGGTTCTTTTCTGGTGAGGTCCAGTGTTGAGGGTCCAGAGGCCCCTCATTGAAAGGGGGGTACTGTCACAATCCATTTTTGAATCTGTGGCAGATTAAAACTTTTTTCCTTTCAGACCATTGGGAGTTAATGTCAGTTTTCCCCCCGCTGACCTGCTGGGGTAATTGCATTGCTGTTAGTTCTGCTAATATGGGTGGTGACCACTCCCACCATCCTTAAAAGGTCACCTGATGCATCAGCTGGTTGGTGCGGAGTGTGCATTAATTAGAAAAAAGTGAACTTTTTTTAATTTACCAAATGGCTGCAATGAAACAAAATGTGAAAAATTTAATGGGGTCTTAAAGCTTTCTGTATTCACTGTACATTATAAACTTCTGTGAAGCACCTGGGGTTTCAAGGTGCTCACCACACATCTTGATGCATACCTTGAGGGCTCTAATTTACAAAACGGGGTCACTTGTGGGGGGGTTTCCACTGTTTAGGTACATCAGGGGCTCTCCAAGCTAGACATTGTGCCTGTTCTTGTTTCTAAACACTTTTGCATTCAAAAAGTTAAACGGTGCTCCTTCCCTTCCGAGCCCTGCCATATCCCAAGCAGTAGCTTTCACCAAATGTGGGGTATACTCAGAAGAAAATGCAAA
This sequence comes from Dendrobates tinctorius, assembly GCF_039654945.1. Lineage (NCBI taxonomy): Eukaryota > Metazoa > Chordata > Amphibia > Anura > Dendrobatidae > Dendrobates > Dendrobates tinctorius. The sequence continues at coordinate 27,245,377 of NW_027361671.1, read as the reverse complement.
TTTTGAGGTCCATTATCTCATGTTACCTTTGTGAAAATAAAAAAAATAGGGCTAAAATAAAATTTTTGTGAAAAAAGAAAAATGTTCATTTTTTCCTTCCACATTGTATAATGCCTGTGAATTATCTTAAGGGTTAATACAATTCCTGAATGTGGTTTTGAGGACTTTGAGGGGTAAGTTTTATAATGGTGTCACTTTTGGGTATTTTCTGTCATATAAGCTCCCCCCACCAAAATCACTAAAAATGTGATGTGGTCCGTAAAAAAATGGTTTTGGAAAAATTGGAACTTATTGATCAACTTTTAACCCTTTTAACTTCCTAACAAAATAAAATTGTGCAGATGTAAATAGGCATGTGGTAAATGTTATTTATTAACTATTTCTACATAACTCTCTGGTTTAAGGGCATAAGAATTAAACATTTGAAAATTGTGAAAGTTCCAAATTTTCACCAAATTTACTATATTTTGACAAATAAATGCAAATAATATCAACCAAATTTTACCATCATCATGAAGTACAATATGTCACAAAAACAATCTCCGAATCACTGGGCTCCGTTGAAGTGCTCCAAAGTTATTACCTCTTGTTATTAAATTGACATTGGTCAGAACTGAAAAAATTGGCCTGGTCACTAACATACAAAGTGGTTTCAAATGGATAGGTTAATAGAGCTGCAAATTTTCCCTGTCTGCCAAATTTTCATTAGTATCTTTTTTTCTTTTTTTACAGGAATGAGAAACTGAATCTGTCTCATTTTTCAAACCTTTTGAGGAACAGTATCTTTGCCAAAAAGCGCTGTAGCTATGGTGCGTGTAGCGGGCACACAGGCCTTAGAGCTTGGGCAGTGGGCAAATTGTCTCTTTTTCCCATATGAGAAGGACTATACTATTAAAGACCTGTTATAATTGGGGAACTTTTTAAAGATTTTGCATTGGCGCCCATAAGTTTCAATTTTTGCAATGCAAGTGTATGGCAACAGGATGCTACAAGCTCATACTGTTAGAGGAAACAAAAAAACCCTGCATTGTAAATGCAAGAAATAATGGGGTAAGAATCTAGCCTAAAGCATAAAAAATAGAAAACAACTTAATTTAAGTTCCCCCTTAGGCCATATTACACAATTACATGTGATAGTATTAGACTTGAATTGCTGCATCATAATTTTCATTTATGAATTGAGAATTAGCACAGAGAACAGGCATTGAACATATTACAGATGTATAAAATGGAGTGTTTAGCATGACAAAATGGATGTGAATATTTAATGCATTATATATGGTTATGTAATGTTGCATGGGCTTCTGATAAAATAAAAGCTTAAAATAGCTAATTAGGAAATACAGCTATTGGTCACCAGAAAAAAAAGCTTGGGAAAGTAGACATTGCTTTCTTTTTTATTATAATATTGTTTACTTAACTTTTTCAACTACTTTAGAAAAATGAAACTCATTTTCTCCTCTACTTTTAAAGGCATTCAGCCAAGATGATTAAAATTATGGCATTTTCACCACCAGCTGCAATATAACAGGGCATATCACTTGACAAAATTGTGGACATGTGCACACTTTCATTTTTTTCATTTAATAATTAAAGGAGACATTTACAAAATGTCCAATATTACACCAACTAAATGAAAGTGTCACAACACAGAGGCTCCTTTTCTGGCCCTAACACTCGGGGGCGCGCTAGCTCGCATTGTTCCCCGGGATACTTCAGATAGTGAAGTTGCAGGGGCCTCCGCCCTTGCCTTATCTCCTAAGTTAGCCCTCCGTCTGTTCCCTTCATCTGTTCCCTTCCCCCCACCCAGGGAAGAGGGGGTGCTACTGTGCACTGCAGTACAAACTTCTTTAGGCAACAGCGAAGAGGCCCCTTTATTGTGCTGATCAGATCACAGGTCAGATTTTTTTTTATTAATAATAGTGACTTCCACAATGGCAGTAATTCATTCTCAAACCCCACTGTACCACTAACAAAAAAAGAAAGGTAGACTGCACAGGTACCGTAATAATTGGTAAATATTAACTATAGCAATGCGTAATCATAGAGTGCCGTAACAAATAGTGTGAAAATCAAATATATGGCGCAAAAGGTACTGTAATGCATTTGGAGAAGGGAGTAAGAAAAAGTGACCTACTGGCACAGAGCACTATAAAATAACTGAACTAAACATATATAATTATCCTATACATAAATAGACATGACAGGATCATTGGTATCCAACCCCCCTCATAAATCCACGTATGCCCTGTAATCACAAACATCAACAACATGCAATTACACTGCAGTTAGAACAATTATGCATCAAGATTTGCTGTGATGAAACAGTAATTATATGACATTGGGGGTTTCTAAAAATGTTTTCTTCGGGAACAACTAATAAACCTGTTTACTTTCTTACACTATTTATGTAATTAGCAGTGGGCTAAGAGAATGCATACTAATTCATATAATGATTGAAATAATCATTGATAAACATGCATCTCACATAATTACAGGCAGTGTAAATACTCAATGACCGGAATCATCCGCTCCTTTGCATAACCCTGCTTTTCATTAAAAAAATATATATATTTTAATAGGTTTTCAGAGATGTTGCAAATCATCAGATGGGGATGAAATCTGTTAAAATAATAAAACAACCATGACTTACCAATTCAATCCAGTGCCACTGCTATGGTGCGGCGATGATGCCATCTCTATCAATCAGATGACTGCTGATTAACTGTACCGGTACAGAGCCCTAGAGTGGCGGTGCTGGAGCGTTGGGTAGACTGAACAGTTAAGTATCGGTTACTTCAACATTTAAAGGGAATCTGTCACCCATTTTCAGTGATATCATGTAAAGATATCACCCAATTGTGCGTCCCATAAGGATTCTATTAGGACTTTTGAATCCCCCTGACCCCGGACCTTTGATGCATAAATACCTTTTTTATCTCGGTTGAGATGTATAGAAATCGCCACGGTCCGGTCCGATGGGCGGGGCTTATTCACCTTCTCTCCCCCCCTCCTCGGCTTGCTGTACGTAATCTTCATCTGTGAATATCACAGATGCCGTAGTTTTTCACGCCTGCGCATTGAAAAGGCCTCCGGCGCTTGCGCAGTATGCTTAGCCCAACTGTGGGCAAATAAAAATGACAGACCACAAGGCTGAAACAGTATAACATCATATATTACATGTGGGTGCAGATGAAAAGAAAACCAACACAATCAGCCCATGGAAAATCAGTGTAGGACACACTGTAATCAATAAGAAGCAGCAAAAGGAAATCAGTGCATAGATGTCCAAGGTATGATAAAATCACAAATCTTTATTAGATAACACAGGTAGAAAAGCACAAACAATGACAGACAAAAGGTGACACAAGCAGAAGCAGAGCAAAGGGGTATACAGTGTCAAAAACCTCACTCTGACCCTTATCGTGAGTAAACACCTGGTGGTAAAGATAAATAAGTGTCCAAGTATAATCACCCAATATATAACAGGCAGACCAGTGAAAAGCAGTAAGGGGTAAAATCCCCAGCTGGACAGCCATATAATCAGGGGTGAAGTTACAAAGACACAAAAGCAAGGTAAACATATCAGGAAGGGAGAGGGGAGAGACACTGAATCCCAAGCTCAGCTGACCCCGACGTACGTTTCGGAAATGATCTTCCTTCCTCAGGGGACCACCAGGTGTTTACTCAAGATAAGGGTCAGAGTGAGGTTTTTGACAGTTTACCCCTTTGCTCTGCTTCTGCTTGTGTCACCCTTTGTCTATCATTGTTTGTGCTTTTCTACCTGTGTTATCTAATAAAGATTTGTGATTTTATCATACCTTGGACATCTATGCACTGATTTCCTTTTGCTGCAACTGTGGGCAAAGCATATAATTGGTACTGCGCATGCGCTGGTATTTTTCAGCGCGGTCTATGCCCCGGAAGTCTTCACATGCAGGACACACTTCCGGGGCATAGACAGCGCTGAAAAGTACTAATAGAATCCTTATGGGACGCACAATTGGGTGATATCTTTACATGATATCACTAAAAATGGGTGACATATTCCCTTTAACGGGATTATCTACTGGACACTGTGGTCCAAAACTGTTCTTCCATTCTGATGGAATAGTGAAGGCTGTAGCTGATCAGTGGTCACCGACTGGTGGCAGCCGTCAAGTGGCATTGTTTATTTCAGGAGACCGGCAATGGGACACAGAATTGAAGTCAGTCTGGGAGCTAAGTATAGAATTATAAGGGGTATTAATACCAGGTTGTCCGGCAGTAATTATATTGGAGCAGACAATGCCATTAGAACATTTCCTGCATTTACGCAGTTAAAAACAAACAGACAAGCCTAGTCAAAATAAATTTTAGCATGTTAAAATGTTTTTGAGAGTGCAAACAGGAACATGGGTGCCATACACACTTCTGAGCCACAATAGGAGACACAAAATGCACCCACTTATGTTTATCGATATTTTACATTAGCCTCCGGGATGGGGGGTTTGGGATCAATTGAGTGATGATTTTGGTTTCCACTGACCCATAATACATCAATTTGTTTTCAACAAATACACAATTTATATTAGTAAAGGGTTTCACCTTGACTCTTTCATCCTTGATCCGATGTTTGATTTAAATGTGAACCTTAATTTTTTTTCAGCAGTGTGTTGCCCTGTAAATACTGTGCGCAGAATTATTAGTCAAGTGAGTACAGTATTTTGACTATATTATTTTTATACAGATTTTCCAACTCTAACCTGTGTAAACTTGAATGTTTATGGGGTGAAGCAGATCAGGTGATGTGTATTTGTGTAATGAGGAGGGTGCTGCCTAAGAAAACAACACCCTTTACCAAGGTGTGCAGAATTATTCGGGAGCTCGTTTTTCTCAGGTAAAATGGGCCAAAAGTGATTTACCGTATTTTTCGGACTATAAGACGCACCGGACCATAAGACGCACCCCAATTTTCAGAAGGAAAATAGGGAAAAAAATAATAATGTGTCAAATGGGGGTCCGTCTTACAGTCTGAATTCAGCTTACCTGGGAAGGGATCCGGCACAGGTGGAGGAGTGGTCACAGGGGTCATTAAGTGGTCCAGGCTGGTGCGGTGGCGGCGGCTCTGTGCTGGGGCAGGTTGGTTGTGCTGGGGCAGCTGGGCTGTGCTGGGGCAGGTGGGCTGGGCTGGGGCAGCTGGGCTGGGCTGTGCTGGGGCAGCTGGGCTGGGGCACGTGAGATGTGCTGGGGCAGCTGGGCTGGGCTGGGGCAGCTGGGCTGTGCTGGGGCAGCTGTGCTGGGGCAGGTGGGCTGTGCTGGGGCATGTGGGCTGTGCTGGGCTGGGGAAGCTGTGCTGGGGCAGGTGGGCTGGGGCAGCTGAGCTGTGCTGGGGCAGCTGTGCTGGGGCAGGTGGGCTGTGCTGGGCTGGGGCAGCTGTGCTGGGGCAGGTTGGCTGGGCTGGGGCAGGTGGGCTCTGTAGGGTGAGGGTGGCGGCGGGCCGTGCTCCGGTGCAGGGGCGGCAGCTTCGCCGGCATTTCCTCGAAGCCCGGCCTCGAAGCCCGGCCTCCGGGAAGATGGCCGCCGGTTCGGGGACGGTGCATGCGCAGGTTCAGCTCTCATCCCGAGATCTCGGGAGACAAGATTCAAATCTCGGCAATGGGATCTCGTCCCCCGAGATCTCGGGACGAGATCTGAACCTGCGCATGCGCCATCCCCGGACCGGCGGCCATCTTCCTGGTGTCCATGTTCCCGGAGGCCACCGCAACATGGCGGCAGCCAGCAACGGATGTGCGGGTGCCTCCGGGCTTTGAGGAAATGCTGGCGGAGCCCCCCACGGAGCACAGAGAGCTGCTACCCCAACACCGGAGCAAAGTCCGCTGCCACCACCGCACCACAGAGCCCCGCGGCACCCGCACCAGCCATGGACGGATGTAAGTATATTGCGACCATAAGATGCGTCTTATGGTCCGAAAAATACGGTAACTGAAAATAAAAACTCAAAAATTGTCATAAATCTTACAGAGGCATGCAGACTTCTCCGGATAGTTATTTTATTGGGGAGTGATCACAGAACCATCAGCAAGTTTGTTTCAAATAGTCAACAGTGTCACAAGATCATGTAGAGAAAAAAAGATGCATGATAACTGCCAAAGATTTGAGAAGAATCTAAAGTGATGAGACCAGGAACTCATTATCGTCCATTGCTCTCATATTCCAGAACTGCAACCCCCCTGGAGTGACCAGACATACAAGATGTTCAGTGATTAGAGACATGGCCGAGGTAAGGAAGGACAAAACCCAACCACCACTGAACATGACACAGAAGGTGAAACATCAAGACTGGGAAAAAATGTCTGAAGACTGATTTTTCAGAGGTTTTATGGACCGATGAGATTAAAGAGAAACTTGACCAGATGGATGGGCCTGTGACTGAATCAGTATCAGACACAGAACTCCACTTTGACACCAGCAAGATGGAGGTGGGGTGATGTTATTATTAAATATAAGCAATTTGGACTTTTTTGGTTGAAGATGGGCTCATAATCAACTTCCAAACCTACTGCCAATTTTTAGAAGACACTTTCTTCAAGAAAAGTCTACATATTTCAGGAAAACCATGTTTTTTGCACAGGACATTGCTTCATTGCATGCACTGTGTCATGATCCAGACCGGGTTTTGAGTCCTGTTTTCCATTTTTCCCGGTCTGGTCATGTTAAGAGTTAACCTTTCCCAGCCTCTATCTGGGTTCAGGTTGGCTATTTATCGCCGCTGCTTCCTGCAGGCAATGTCAGTTATAGTTTTTGCCTAGTGCTGCTGTAAGCTGACTCTGCTCTGAGTGGTCCTGCTGCATTTGTTGTCTGAAACCGTGTCTCTGTTTTCCCTTATTCCTATCTTGACTCATTGTTTCCCTGTAGTGTGCTGACTCCCTGGTTTTGACTTAGCTTGTATCCTGACCTGCTTCTGTCCTTTGTCTTTTGGATTATCTGCTCCTGACTGTTACTGATTCCCTGGCTTGTCTCTGACCGTGAGTTTGCTTATTCCTTTGGTACTGAGCTACACTCTAGGATTTGACCCGGCTTGTTTGACTATTCTGCTGCCACCTGTGGTAGTCTCACTGCTGCACTGCAGGCCAGCTCTGTTTAGGTGCAGTCCTGCTTCCACTCTATTGCCATTTAGTGGAGCCTGCAGTTCCCTGCATAGCAGCAGCGTGATACACTGAAGTTCTCCACTGTTTGGCTGTCTTCCTCACCTGACCTAAATCCTATTGAGAACTTGTGGGCCCATCTTAAATGGAAGATTTGGAGTGAAGGAAAACAATACATCTCTCTGACCAGTGTCTGTGAGGCTTTGCTTGGTGCTGCCCAAAATGTTGATCGTCAACAGAAACTGGAACTGACAAACTCTATGGATGGAAGGCTTATGAATGTCATTGAAAAGAATGGTAGCTAGAACTGCCAAGTTGTGCAAAAATACTGCGTACTATTTAGGTGCTTATGCCATATTTCTTAATGAATCACCCTAAAATACGTAGAAACTGTGGAGTAAGTCAATAAATAGTAACGCATGTAAAAAACATAGGGAACTTAGTTGAATTTTTTTTAACCAAAAAAATGCATAAGAGTCTGACTGCAATGTGCCTATACATTGTTTTTATCCTAGGTTATAATTGTTTATGGCCACAATGCACATGTTCAACTGCATATCACACTTAGGGCTTGAACAGACAATCGTAGTTTCGGTCTGAGTGTGATTTGACAAAACATTGGATTGCACTTGGACCAATGTTGTTCAATAAGGCCGTGCATATGTCCAATTTTTTCCTTGGACTGATTGGTTTTCGATTCTCAAATCACACTCGGCCATTCATGTTTATGAGTACATAAAGCAAAACAAATCAATATTCATGGACTGACAAAACAGACAAGATGGAGCCATTTTTTTTAATTCTCGACATTCGAGCTTTACTTTCGGGAAAATTGGATCATACTCTGATCAAACTCTGATCAGAGTTTGAACAAAGTGTGAGTAGCATAATCGGACCGATTTTTTCGGATGAGAGAAAAACTGTCATGTAACCCTAGCATTATGCTAAGGGCTCGCTCACACGAGAGATGATTTTCTCTTCTGAGAGAATCAGATTGATTATCATAATCACACTCTGCACAAACTCTGATGCAAATTTGATCAAAGTCTACTGTGATCCAATTCTCTAGGATGAAAAAATTCTATCACAGGTGCGGAGAAGACGGAGAACTTAATTTCTCCATTGTCTGTGTCTGCAGAACTTGGACTGCACTTGGATGACATACGAGTGCAGTCCCATGTTTTACTTGCACCCATAGACTTGAATGAGTGTGTCTGATCTGATTTGCGGAGCCACTCTAAACATGCTGCAATTTTTTCCACAGACCGATTCGGTCTGTAGGGAAAAGTGCAGATCTGCACTGCCCCATAGTATAATAATGGTCCGAATGCTATGTCATAAAACAATGGATAGCACTTGTCCAAGATATACGCTCGTGTGAGCAAGCCCTAACATGTGTGCTGGGACGTGCTTTTTATTTTGTTTTTATATTTTTACCTTGCAAACAAATTCAAGTCCTGCGCAAACAGCCAAGAAACTGGATAATAATAATAATAATAAATTAATAAATTTAATTTCTATAGCGCCGACATATTCCGCAGCACTTTACATTTCAGAGGGGATTTGTACAGACAATAGACATTACAGCATAACAATAATCACATAGATTATAACAAATACCAAGAGGAATGAGGGCCCTGCTCGCAAGCTTACAATCTATGAGGGAAAAAGGGGAGACATGAAAGGTGGGTGGTAACAGTTGCCCTGATTGTACGGACCAGCCATAATATTAAGTGTGTAACAGTACAGACAGAGGGCTAATGGATGCATAAAGCATGTGGGAACATGATGCGGGGAACCTGGTTATGATAAAACTTTTGGCTGTGCCACACAGAGATAGATTAGTTTAATGTGTTGAGGCGATAGGCCAGTCTGAATAAATGTGTTTTCAGGGCACGCTTAAAATTGTGGAGATTGGGGACTAATCGTATTGACCTGGGAAGTGCATTCCAAAGAATTGGCACAGCACGTGTAAAGTCTGGGAGATGGGAGTGGGAGGTTCTGATTATTCAGGATGCTAACCTCAGGTCATCAGCAGAACGGAGGGCGCGGGTAGGGTGGTATACTGAAACAAGGGAGGAGATGTAGGGTGCTGCTGAGCCATGAAGGGCTTTGTGGGTGAGGGTAATGAGTTTATACTGAATTCTGGAGTGGATGGGTAGCCAGTGTAATGACTGGCACAAGGTAGAGGAATCGGTGTAACGATTGGTGAGGAATATGATCCTGGCTGCAGCATTCAAGACAGATTGGAGGGGGAGAGTTTGGTAAGAGGGAGACCGATTAGAAGAGAGTTACAATAGTCGAGACGAGAATGAATAAAAGAAACAGTAAGAGTTTTTGCAGAGTCAAAAGTAAGAAAAGGTCGAATTCTAGAGATGTTTTTGAGGTGCAGATGACAAGAGCCAGCCAGTGATCGAATGTGGGTGGCGAAGGAAAGCTCGGAATCAAGTATGACCCCAAGACAACGGGCATGTTGCTGGGGAGTAATAGTGGAACCACACACAGAAATGGCAATGTCGGGTATAGGTACATTAGAATCCCTCAATGGATAAAAAATTCACTCAAATTCTGGGCGCTGTATGGAACTACAGTATTTCATCTCTATGGCACTATTTCCTAATGATTTGATTGTGGATGTGAAAATGATAAAAGTAGGCAGCTGATATCATAATGGAGCATATCACATACAGTATACCCATTTTTGTAGCTCGTGAAGCTTAGGTATTACTCTACGCATAAGATACTCCCACATAACGGTGTTCTCTTTCTTTCTTTCTGACTCATTCACAAAAAAAAAGAGAATACAATTTTGAAATGCCATTCAGGATCCTTAGAGTGCTCCTAATCTTGTAACAGCCCAATTTTAGGAAATGAATAGGAAATTAAATGACGGTTATTTCTCTGTCATTAAAGCTGAATACTCAATTTTAGAGGCATTTGTTTTTGCACCAGCAATTACAGTGGAATCTTGGAGTACTATATTTTTTAATTCATTAAATCAAGGCACAAATTGATGTAAAATGGAACATTTGTAATAATTTCACCATTCAGCTTTTACAAAAAATGATGTAGTAGAAAGTTAGACCCTGTGCCTGTACATAGCTTGAATATACAGAATTATCTTTATCACCTCAACCAACACCGGAACTGCTGCAACCCACCAACCTACTGTATCCTTCCCCACCATCCTGTAGCATGTAAGCCCGAAAGGGCAGGGTCTTTTCTCCCTTCTATATCAGTCTGTCATTGTTCGTTTGTTTACTGTAAGTGATATCTGTAATTTGTATGTAACCCCTTCTCATGTACAGCACCATGGAATCAATAGTGCCATATAAATAAATAATAATAATAAATGAAATAGCTAGAAAAACATAACTACTGGGAATTAAATGAATAGGACTGATACACAATACCTGTTGGTACGTACGTGTCAGGGCAGAGCACACTTAAAGACCAAGCAGTCAAATAGTCCAAAAAATCATCACTTTTATTAGATATGCATTATAAAATAATGGACAACAAGGTGCATGGAATAAAGGGGGATGAAATACGTACACCAATGGCATACAAAAACCGGACTCACTGCCCACCCAGCATACCACAGCAGATGACCCTAGAAGGTTAATATAAAGCTTTATGGAGGTACAAGGCCATTATCGCAATCATAGAGCAAGTGCTTATATCATAAACAATCCAGCATGGCATATTACCTTAGGGCTGTAGGAACGGAGGGACGCCGGCCCACTCCGATGCACGTTTCGGAGCACTAAGCTCCTTCCTCAGGGGGCGTGGATGGAGGGCGCATTGTACATACATTTGATATTACGCCGACCGGAAGTCCTGCGGATGCGCTACCCGTCTGTCATGCTGCAAACAGTGCCTCCCCCTGTGACGAAACCGGAAACACGCAGGCCCCACGTGTTCCGGCGTCATACACCAGGCGGAGTCCACCGTGCAGACAGAAAGGCGGCGTGCGTGCGCATTACACATGATCCATCGTCAGCCATATTGGGAAAGGGCAAAACTAAGGGAAACCAAAATTTAAAAGGATGGGGGGGTGGCTATGCCGTGAGAGGGAGAGGACGCTGGTAAAGAGAGCTCCTCCATTATCCTGGCAGATCCTGAACTTGGGACCCCTTCTTGTGGCTTACCAACACCTAGCTGGACCCACTTGGATATTGGGACCCCCCTGGGTACCTCGCGGCAGGTCAGGAGGCGGCTTGTGAGAGAGGGCGGCCGGTTTCCGCACGAGGCGGCGGCCATCTTGGGCGCGCGGCTCAGCCACAGAGAGCTGCAGCGCCGGATCATATTGCTGCACCACCACCGGGCAGTGAAGAAGCTGTCAGATAACCGGAGGTGACGCGCAGTGAGTGCCCTGAAAAAGCGGGCCCTGCGCGATATTCCTTTCATATAACCCGCTCACTGTGCCGGCTGGCGCCATCACAAGAGGAGGCCTAGTGTACCCTCCCCCACTGCAGCTGCTTTTCTGGGGCCCCCCTCTCCCTACTCTAGCCATAAAGATCTGCACTGTACCCAGTAGCCATCCTCATAATATCTGAGGCATCCTGCTGCCGCCCGACATATAATTAACTGTTTCCAGCCCTGCTGTAATCTCCTTCTCTGGTGGGTGACACCTAGACCACGCATTTTAGTTGCTCCATCCGACCGTGCTGCAGATAATCATGAGCCGACTAAAAGGGGTAGGAGCGGCAGCGGAGAAATTGAAGGAGTTTGCTAGACCGGACCCCGCTGAAAGTGCACGACATAATAGGAGCACGTCCTCTCAGGCTCAGCGCAAAAATCGCCCTTCTGGGTGTGAGGAGGAGATGGAACAGGAGGAACTGACCCTTAAACAATCATCTGAGCAATTGATGCAGGCTATCTCCTTGACCAGAACATCCCTGACAGAGAAAATTGGGGATGTTTATACGGAGGTGGGGAGACTTCGTCAGGACATGCAGGCCATGAAGGGACGCATTACAGAGGTGGAGACAAGGGTGTGTAGGGTAGAGAATACCATTACACCCATGGAGGCTAAGTTAACAAAGGTGGCAGGCTCCATGAATGCTTGGAAGCAGAAGGCGGATGACCTGGAAAACAGAATGCGCCGGAATAATATCCGTATCGTTGGTCTGCCTGAGCGCTCGAAGGTCAGCATCCTGAGCAGTTTTTGGAGGATTGGCTTAAGACCTCTCTGGGGGATGAATTCTCCTCAATGTTCGCTGTTGAAAGAGCTTACAGGGTCCCTACAAGACCACTGCCTTCGGGGGCCCCACCTCGACTTTTCCTGGCACGCTTGCTCAATTGTAAGGACAGAGATACCATTCTACGTCTTGCACGACTGAAAAGCCCTATTAAGTTTGACAATGCTGTCGTTTCCATCTTTCCGGATTTCTCCATGGATCTGCAGAAACAGTGGGCACAATTCACCGAGGTCAAGAAACGACTCAGGGACAGGAACATTGTATACTCGATGATGTATCCGGCTCGACTTCGAGTTGTTCATGAAGGTTCCTCCGTATTTTTTACAGATCCGGCGGAGGCGACTGAGTGGCTGCGGTCCCACAGGGGATCCCCTGCGAAAGAATCCTAATGTGGCAGTTGTCACTTTAGATCCTCTCAATTAACGGTCTAATTGGAGCTCTCTCGGTGAGTTCCCAGATACCAGCTTATAGTTGTTTAGATGTAGGCCGCAGCCGACGCCAAATTCTGCTATCTGTGTGGGGTCTCTGCACCTGGATCGGGCACCTCTATGCACCATGTTCAGATAGGGAGGAATGGGTTCTGAGCTGATTTGTATGACCTGGAATGTGAGAGGCATAAAAACCCCTTGAAAAAAAATTAAGGTGTTCTCACAGGTTAGACATTACCGTCCTCACATTGTGGCCGTGGTAGAGATGCACCTGACTAGAGATACGGTTCGGTGGGTACAGAAACCGTGGGTGCAATGGTTTATACATGCTTTTCACACCAGCTACTCAAGGGGAGTTTCACTGTTAATTCATAAGGATGTTCGGTGGGAGGCCAGGGAGGCCCGGAAGGACCCCGAGGGACGATTTGTGTTTGTGCATGCGCTGATTAACTCTCAGAAATATGTCATTCTTTATATTTATAATCCCCCTCCGGCCAATATATTGATTATTCAGAAGGCCCTGAACTTTGCTTTAAATTACCTGGATGCACATGTCATCTGTATGGGAGATTTTAATTTGGTCATGAATAGCCATCTTGATAAATTGAGACTGGGTGATGGAGTACAGGGTGGGGTCTTCCCCCAGGGCGCATCCCAACTGTCACAATCATGGCGGGTAGTGGGTGGCTGGATCTGTGGAGAGTGCGCCATCCAGAGACGAGGGGGTACACTTGCTATTCCTCCACTAAACGCTCCCTATCTCGCATTGACTACATTTTTGGGTCCACCAGTCTGGCAGCGTGGGTGGAGGATATCAAACATGGAGGCAGGGGGATTTCGGATCATAGTCCAGTTATTCTCAAGCTTAAATTTGGGCCATTGACTAATAGGATGGCATGGAGGCTGAACCCTTTTTGGCTGAAGTTGATAACATCCCCTGATAGAACGATAGATCAGTTACGTTGCTTCGTCTCGTCCCACCCCGAACCCCGAAATATTAATGTATTTTGGGATGCTCTTAAAGCCTATTTACGGGGTTGTCTATCCTCTACGATTTCTCACATTAAGCGGGTGACATCGGAGGAGGATGGCGAAATGGAGCGACGTCTGAAAGACTCGGAGGCAGCCTATATATCGGATCAAACTAACAGTAATAGGGAAGAATGGCTGGCTGCTCAAAGGTTATATGCTCAATACACTGATACCAAGACGAAACGTAAATTATTTTTTGCCCGGCAGTCTTATTTTGAAATGGGGAATCAGGCAAGTAAATTTCTGGCCTATTTAGTGCGGCAGCATAATGCAACCAACACAATTCTACAGATTCGTGATTCAGGTGGTACTTTGGTTTCCTCAAATGAGGAGATATTAGAGTGCTTTTCTGATTATTATGGCTCATTGTACAATTCTAAGACTGATGTGGACAGCCCGGAGTGTCTAAATTATTTGTCAGACATAGAGTTTCCTACGTTAAGTCCTTCCCAGCGGGCGTTTATGGATGCTGAGTTTTCTCTGGAGGAGGTAGAGGACGCCATAAAAGACATGGCCTCCGGGAAGGCCCCTGGGCCGGATGGATTTCCTGTGGAGTTATATAGGAAATATCAGGATATACTAGCGCCCCTCTTGTTGACAGTGTTTCGTGGGATTTGGGAGGGGGGATGCATGCCGGAGTCCTTTTATGAGGCCAATATAATAGGTCTTAAAAAGGAGGGGAAGGATGCTTTAGATTGTGGATCTTACAAGCCTTATCACTAGTAAATGTGGATTATAAAATTTTTACAAAAATTTTGGCCAAAAGAGTAAATTCAGTTATATTAGATCTTGTACACCCCGATCAGACGGGTTTTATGCCGGGGAAGAACACCTCCATAAATGTCAGACGAGTCCAGTCAGTGGTTCAATATAGCTCTCTGGTACCAGATAATGAATGGGCACTGGCATCGCTGGATGCGGCTAAGGCCTTTGACTTGCTTGAATGGCCTTTTCTCCGTGCATGTTTGCAGAAGTATGGATTTTGGCGATAGATTCCAAGAATGGGTTAATGTTTTATACATGAAGCCCAAAGCCCGGGTTATCGTAAATAACTCCATATCTGAATCATTCTCACTGTATAGAGGAACTCGTCAGGGGTGTCCCCTTTCCCCGGCCCTTTTTACTCTTGCTATTGAGGCACTGGCAATTCGTATAAGATCTTCCCCTAATATTGTTGGTATAGAAATAGCAGGTCGGACGGATACCATAGGCCTATACGCTGACGATATGGTGATATTTATGGACAAGGCGGAGGAGACCCTGACAAGAGTGATCACTACTATAAATAAATTCAGTACATATTCTTGCCTATACATAAACTGGGAGAAATCTGCTGTGATGCCTCTTTCCCATGTTCCAATGCCACGACTGGAGACTCTCTCCCTACTGCCCATTGTAACCAATTTTAAATATTTGGGTGTTCATATCTCTCAAGATAGTAAATTTGATCTGCAACTCAATATACAACCATTATTGGAGACGGTCAAAGGTAAATTCGCGATTTGGGGTAAACTTCCACTGTCTGTAGCCGGACGTATTAATTTAATTAAAATGATATTGCTTCCCAAGCTTAGCTACTTTCTTCAACATTGTGCGGTGGTGGTGCCCAAATCCTTTTTTGCTAATCTGAATTCCCAAACCACATCCTTTATTTGGGGGAAAGCCAGGCCTAAACTTAGACTAGCCACTCTGCAGAGGCCCAAGAGGGGAGGAAGGGCAGCGTTACCTGATTTCTTTTTATATTATATAGCTGGACAGGCTAAGGCCATAAGTACATGGATGCCTGGAGGTCATCTCCCGAATTCTGAGAGTCATCTACTTCATGCCACAGGAATTAGTTGCCCACTGGATTTTTTGGAAATGAAGAAAATAAATGTCCCGAAACTGCTACCTCTGCTTTGTCTGGCACGATCGATATGGAGACAGATTAGGGGGGTGGTTAGATTTGGGGATGTTATAGCTGAAATGCCCCTATGGAATAATGGCTACCTCCCAGTACTACTTGAACATCCTTCCGCTGAGTTCTGGGTTCAATACAGTGTCTCTATGATAGGTGATATATATGATCATGGAACACTGGTATCCTTTGAGCAATTACAGGTTAATCGCGGTGTCCTGAGATCCCAGTTTTTCCGTTATTTACAGTTAAGATCAGCTTTCCAGTCGCACATGAGATGTATGGGTATAGATAATGCCATTTCGTCTCTACCCTTGATAGGGATCCTCAAATCACAGGGCCCTTAAGGTCTCATCTCCTCACTATATACATATATGTTGTCAGTGAGGACAGAATGTGCCTTAGATTCAGTTAAGAAGAAATGAGAGAGGCTCATCCCAGATACACAGGGTGAAGAATGGGAAGAAATCCTGGAGTCACCAATCTGGGTATCTCCGTTTACCAACAATAGGATGATACAATTGTATATTATTAATCATCATATTTGACTCCAATTTGACTCTTTAAGATGGGCCGATACCCGTCATCGGAATGTTTGAGATGTCCTTCAATAGATGCAGACTTTATCCATATGATCTGATGCTGTCCTGTTGTTGCACAATACTGGAGTCGGGTGACATCATTATTAACATCCTTGGTACAATCCCCTGTTCCCCTTGAACCACTGACTTGTCTGTTTGGAGTGTGGGATGAGGAAGTATGGGGTCATTATGTTGGGATTTTTCTACGGGAGACTCTATTCATGGCACGGAAGATACTAGCATTACGGTGGATGGGGAATTCGCCTCCTTCTCTTGGGTCCTGGATCACTCTGGTAAATTCGATTATCCCATATGAACGTACACTGTATCAGAATAGAGGATGCCCGGGCAAATTCGAGAAGATTTGGGAGAGGTGGAACTCCTCTCATCTCACTTTGCAGAGCGGAGATCTCGCACAGTAAACAGTTCATTGCATAGATGTAGGCTGCGGAATAGTTTATGTTTTGGTAGATGTAGGTAGGGTTTAGAAGCCAGGCAGGTTTTATTACTGGTATAATACCATGACACAATACTACTGTGATTTAATTGATACTATGTTTGCTTTATTCACACTCGGTTGGTGTACATGTTATGCTTCACGTTTTCATGTTATCTGAGCATATATATACTTTGTATCAAGCCTGGTATCTTGTACCAAATGTGTGTTTTATATAACTGCTTATGGTTGATATTCGAATTTAAAAAAAAAAAATGTAAAAGGATATAAAAACAGAATGTTGCGGATATAAAGGGGATTGAGCCAGCTACATAAATGGATGTACAAGAGGACATAATTGATCGCCCCTTGACAGAGGCATATATATAGAGAGAAGAAAAGGTGCTGTTATATACATACAGCATACAATTAGTAATATATATATATACACACATATCATACCCATCAATATACATACTGTACATAAATCAATCACTATATATCCAAAAGCATACTATTTATGTACAACCAATAAAATAAGGTACATTCCAACATTTACTCAAAAACATAGAGAAGTAGCCACATGGTGTCTTTACGAAATATATGACTGTAGAACAAATATAAAGCAACATTCCATATACTGACGTACATACCGTATATACTCATGTATAAGCCGACCCGTGTATAAGCCGATCCCCCTAATTTTGCCACAAAAAATGGGAAAACTTATTGACTCGTGTATAAGCCGAGGGTGGAATCCATAGAATATGCCCCATATGCTGCTCCATAGAATATGCCCCCATATGCTGCTCCATAGTTTATGCCCCCATATGCTGCTCCATAGACTATGTCCCCATATGCTGCTCCATAGATTATGCCCCCATATGCTGCCCCATAGACTATGCCCCATATGCTGTGCCATAGACTATGCCCCCATATGCTGCTCCATAGATTATGCCCCCATATGCTGCTCCATAGATTATGCCCCCATATGCTTCTCCATAGTTTATGCCCCCATATGCTGCCCCATAGACTATGCCCCCATATACTGCTCCATTGAATATGCCCCCATATGCTGCCCCATAGAATATCCCCCATATGCTGCCCCATAGAATATGCCCCCATATACTGCCCCATAGAACATGCCCCATATGCTGCTCCATAGACTATGCCCCCATATGCTGCTCCATAGAATATGCCCCCATATGCTGCAAAAAAAAAGTCATACTCACCTCTCCTGGGTCCGTCGCCGATGTCTGCCGCTTCTTGTGTCAGTGACTGTTCAGCCAGCAGAGGGGCGGCGCGCACTAATCACGTCACCGCTCCCCCTGCTGCCTAAACGTCACTGACACAGGATGCAGCAGAGACAGCAGTGAGCAGCGATGGACCGGGGGACAGGTGAATATCGCTATACTCACCCATCCTGCCGTGGTCTCTGCAGCCTCGCTCGCTTCTCCACTGTCTCCTTTCCCTTCCTGTCTTCAGCGGTCACATGGTACCACTCATTACCACTCATGAATATGCGCATATTCATGAGTGGTAATGAGCGGCACCACGTGACCGCTGAAGACAGGAAGGGAGACAGTGGAGAAGCGAGCGAGGCTGCAGAGACCGCGGCAGGACAGGTAAGTATGATCTCTGACACTCCCGCTCCCCCGCCGACCCCCAGGTATATGACCCGTGTATAAGCCGAGAGGGGGACTTTCAGCCCAAAAAAATGGGCTGAAAATCTCGGCTTATACACGAGTATATACGGTAAGTCCATTTTAGCTGGCGCCCATGAAAACTTTCTTTGCAGGACCACTACGTTCAAACGGAATCCAAACTGTATGATGTCCATCAGATGTCAAATCAATTAATACTAGAAAAATGAAATAGATAAAATTAATAAAACTGAAGCATAAAAACAAATGACCCATGATATCACAACGATGCTCAACAGGCAGAGACTACAAAAACGGGACAAACAATATATTCTCGTTTATCCCATTTGGGTGAATTGTACATAATGTCCAGATCCATCTGGTTTCAAACTGGGCCAGACATCTAGATAAATTGCCACCTCTTATTTTTATATTGAGGGCGTCAATGCCTCAAATCCTAATCAGCGCAGCATTACATTGATGGCACTCCTTAAAATGCCTAGGCAGGGTTTTTAAGGTGGAAATGTCCGTGCAGGCAGATGTCGCCTGTATCCCGAGTACGTGCTCCCTCGTGCAAACTTTTAGTTGTCTAGTGGTCATTCCTACGTATATCAGTCCACATGGACAAGTAGCATGATATATTACGTACCGAGTGGTACAAGATATACATTGTTTTATATCAAATATTTTGGTGCCATCAGAGTTCGCAAACGAGGTGCATCGCTCGATATTGGGACAGGCGACACATCTGCCGCATGGAAAACAGCCATGCCTGGCCGGAATGCTGTCTAGGAAAGTTGGCACTGACCGACCGCCATAGTGGCTAGTTACCAATTGGTCACGTAGATTTCTGGCCCACCTGAATGTGCTGGAAGGATGGTCTGGAAGAAATTTAGCAATTATCGGGTCAACTTTTAAAATTGGCTTAGGCTACTTTCACACTAGCGTTTTTTTGCGCTGCGTTTCTTGCGTACATCAAACGCATGACAAAAACGCATACAAATGCTTGTAAACGCTGCTTTTTTGTCGCCTCATCGTGCGCGTTAAGCCAAAAAAACGCAGCGTTTATATGCGTTTTCAAGCGTTTCTCATGAGTGTGCTTTATTTTTGCCAAGTTAGTTTCAAAGTAGGAAAATTCTAGAAAAATTATTGCAACAGACAACACCAATGGGACATGAGGGGACATGTGTAATGGTAGTTCTTTATATAGACCCTGCGTACAGCTGAATTCTTCACATTTGCTTGCTTTTTCTCTGGACAACATGGATCTGCGCTGGAAGAGTTTTCACTTCAACTTGGATCTCGACATCGCAATGGCTCAGGCTTATGCAGTTGCTTGCCATCAACAAAGGGAGAGAGAGAGACAGCGAAGACGGCAGCGGCGGCGTTTGTGGATACATCCGATTATTGAACTCCGTGAGAGCCGTGGAGCGTACCACACCCTCTACAGCGAGCTACAGGCAAACCCGGAGAAATTTAGTGATTACACTCGGATGTCCCAACAAAGCTTCAGGGATTTACTTGCTCGTGTTGAACAATCCATCCTGAGACAGGACACGCAGCTCCGTCGTGCGATTCCTCCTGAGGAACGGCTCCTGGTAACTTTACAGTATGTAATAATATTTACCAAACAATTCCTGCATAATTTTTTGTTTTTCTAACATGTACTATTCCATAGCATGCAGATTTCTTGGTCGGCAATGTGCTAAATATTTGTTTTCTTTTATGTTTTCAAATAACCATATACAGCAATATTAAAATTTTCTTTCTTTGTCTGTTTCTCAGGTTCCTTGCGACTGAAGAGACCCTATCTTCACTCCACTTTCAGTACTGGATTGGAATTTCCATCTTGTCGGGAATTGTTGCGAACACCTGCCGGGCTTTGTGGAACGTTCTTTGTCCAGAATTTATGCCCCTGCCCACCACTGACAAGTGGATGGAAATTGCTGACAAATTCTGGACAGTCTGCAATTTCCCCAACTGTTTGGGAGCTGCTGATGGGAAACACATACTGATAATCAAACCCAAAAGAACTGGATCAGAGTACTATAACTACAAAAAGTACCTTTTCTACAGTACTCATGGCCATTGCGGATGCCGGATGTATGTTTGTAGCAGTGGACATTGGTGCATTTGGCCGTGGGAATGACTCCCAGGCTTTTAAGAACTCGGACATGGGCCGGAGGTTGTATGGCAACCAATTTAATTTCCCCATGCCACGGCCTCTTCCTCACACCGAAGCTCCACCACAGCCCTTTGTAATGGTTGGGGATGAGACTTTTCAAATGTGCGCAAACCTGCTGAAACCCTACTCCAGCCGTGACTTGGACCACACAAAAAAAATATTTAATTACAGGCTGACCAGGGCCAGAAGAACTGTCGAGTGTGCTTTTGGGATTCTTGTCTCCAGATGGCGCATTCTCTGCACAGCCATTAATCTTAAACTTGAAACAGTGGATGAGTTTGTGAAGGCCTGTGTGGTTCTACATAATTTTGTGATGGCTAAAGAGCACCCTAACTTTGAACTAGATGAACCTGCTGCAAACCCATTACCTGAATGCACTCAGCACCCTCTCAGGTCATCCGTTGAAGTTGGCCAAATGAGGGACCAATTTGTGGGTTACTTCATCTCAGATGTAGGACGGGTGGAATGGCAAGAGCAAATGGTGTAAAAAAAATGTTATTGTGTGTATATATTAATAAATAAACCTGTGTTGATACCTGTACTGAGTGCACTATGTCTTTTTACACTGCAATACAATTATCAACTGTCCAAGTATTCCTGTGAATTCATGATGCTGTGTTTTGTGCATCATGAATTTACTAGCAGTCCTGACTAGGTGACTATACATACACCCAATTTGTATGCCCTTTATCAACTGTAAAGTTTCTGTTCAATTTTTAACGACAGTGGATAATACAAATAATATTTGTGTCACATGATCTGAAGTTAAAAATTGTGATTTGGGTATGCACTCGCAACCGTCATTCTTTATGGGACACCAGACCATGTGACTCTAAATATTATTTTTTGGATCACCACTGTGGCTTGAGTTTGAACTGATACCGGACAGATAATAAAGTTTATACAACTTCAACAATCCCCAAGGCCTAGTGTCACGATGAAGTGAGGACGCCCAAAATAACGCATCAGAATGTTAACACATCTGGCCAGGCAAATACACATATGAGTTAAACTGCAGCATCGCTACAGTCTGCATGAAATATGTTCAGATTGAAGCAACGCTGCAGGTTAAAAATCATATGTGTATTCACCAGCCCAGTGTTGATATATAGTTGTGATACTAAGCCTGGGTATTGTACATATGACATGTTTTTTTAACCATCATTTCATCAGTTAATTCAACACACACTGAATAGAGGATGTGGCTATTTACAAGGTATATCTAGAATTCCCCGGGCTGGACTCACAAAAAGGAGGATGGTAAAAAAAGACCATCCTCAATTAAGTTTTTGATACCTGCCAAGGTGACAATAGATATGCCTTGCACTCAACACCATCCTCTATTCAGTCTGAGCAATTGGGGCAAACTGAAGAGACTGGTGGTGAAAATGCAAGTCATATATTTGTTTGGTTGACAACACATATCTCCTTGAAACACACAAGAAACGTGTCAGTAGTGGAGATATGAGTGGGCAAACAAACAAAGTGTACGGCGCAGTGTGTGTACGGCGCAGTGTGTGGAGGCGGCGACAAAGACATTAACAAAACGTTATTATGGTAAACCATAACTTCAAGTTTATTTTAAACAAAATAAAAAATTTTTTTATTTTTTCCCTTGTTTGGGGGACCTACGTATCACGTTTGGGGTGTGCAGTGACGAGGAATGACTTATAGTGGACGAAGGTGTTCTAGGGGAGGGGCGACAAAAGTTGTGGGGGAAGGGAGGTCACTAATGGAAATGGGGTAGACAAATTAGGAGGAGGGGGGAGGTACTGTCAAATTTTTTAGTCTTTTTTTTTGTCTACTTAAAGTAGCCTGCCTGGACCTCCTTGTGCCCAATGCCCGCCTTGAGTCTTGTGCACGCATAGAACTTTGAGCAAATATGGAATGGAGGTCCCCTGTTTGTTGCAGCTGCGGCTGCTGCTGTTGTGGCTACTGTTGCTGTGGCTGCTGTTGCTGCTCAGTGGTGGTGGTGACAGTGCTCGTCCTTGCAGGAGGACTGGTGGCGGCAGTGCTGGTCCATGTTTGTGGAGCGGTGGAGGCAGGGCTACAAGATTTAGGAGGGGTGGCGGCAGTGCTGTTCCACGTTGGAGTAGTGGTCACAGTGGCAGTGCTCCAAGCAGGCGTGTGGGTGGTGGTGGTGCTCCAGACAGGAGGTGGCGTTGAGGTGACCAGCAGCACTCAGACTTGTGGTGCTGTAATGGTGGCTATCAAGGCTTTGCATAGAGGAGGCCGTGCAGTGGTATGCAGCAGAAGTCGGTACTGTTGTGAAGCGAGTCAGTGGTGGCACAGGTGGGAATGACACCGCTGACTGCTGCACATACCGATTCTGCTGCATAGTCTGCAAGTAAGCAGTGTTGCAGACCTGCAACACACTCAGCTGTTGCTCAGGACTAAGGTGTTCCGCCATGCCCCGTTCGATTTTACTAAAGAAATGGTGCGCTGGTCTGTTGAGGTTGGCCTCCAGACGGTCAAGGCGTTGGTCGACAGAGTGGAAGCGGTGTTCCATTTGGTTAAAACCTCTTTCCATGAGGGAAAAACCGCTTTCAACTCTGTCTGACAGCGACTTGAGACTGGCATGAAAGGCCTTGCTCAAGTGCATGAACTCGGGCAAGAAAGGCCTGTCCAAGGCCCTCTGCCGCTGGCGGGTAGTGCCCGCATAACCAGTGGCACAGACCTGGGACAGGGGAACACCTGATTGACCAGCTTCCTGGTCACCAGCTGTCCGTTTTGCTGACCTTCAAGGTGCTTCCTGGCTGTCGGATGGCTGGGACGGGTCAGAGGACGTCCGATGAAAGACCGCTCCAGGGACAGGTTGCAGGGTGCTGCTCCAGGTGCTGTGGAAAGAAAAGAAAAATATTACTGTCATACATTTACAAGAAGCAACAACTGTGGACTAGAAAAGCATTTATTTTTAAAGCCACCAAAAAAAATAAAATACTTGCGTTTTGGTGGCAAGGACCAGTCTTAGGAACTCCAAATAGCGATGGTACCGGTATTTGGTTCTGGTCCTTGCCGCTGAACCACTGCGAACCTGTCCCTCAGCACTAACATTTGAAGCGGTCCTTCATCGAGCGCCACCTTGTTCTGACTTTGTTCACTGTTGGAACAAAAAAAAATAAAAAATTATGGCTAGGATGCAAGATATATTCTATGAGTAAACACAACTGTGCCATCAGTAAAAACAGTCAATGCAGCAAAATTCAGCAATACAATACCCAAAGCAGTGACTGTTGATCTTGATATTACGGTTGTGTTTACATATAGAATATATATATGAGTAAACACAACTGTGCCATCAGTAAAAACAGTCAATGAAGCACAATTCAGCAATACAATACCCAAAGCAGTGACTGTTGATCCTGATATTACGGTTGTGTTTACACATAGAATATATCTATCAGTAAACACAACAGTGTCAAGGTCAATAGTCACTGAGGCATCAGAGAGCAGGTAAGTACATACGAAATGCCTTTTTGGAGGTTGCAGGGGCGCTGTCCCAGCCATCCATCAACGCTGCGGCCACCTCATTCCGTAGCCTCCGGGTCACCACATTGTCCTTATGCAGCTGGTCACGGCTGTCCCACAATGGGACACGCTCCTGGACAAGTTGTATCAGGTGTTCATTATCCAGGTAGACGTCTTCATCCCGTTGTGGAACCTAGAAAAAAAATCAAACATTAGAATCTTTCTGTGAATGAAAAAGTTTTTAAAAAAAAAGGAAAGAAGAACAATAGAAGATCAAACAAAAAAATAAATAAAATTTACATTCAAAATGATGACTTACATTACGTGTCACCGCCGGGACTTGGCTTTGCTGCTCACGCTGTTCGGTGTCACTACACCGGTCCAACTATGATGTCTGAAAAAAAGAATAAAAATTATTAGACATTTGTATAGGCAGCAGCTATACTTACCCAAAGGTACAAAAAAAATCACCTCACGCTCTGCTTGGGCCACTTCCTCCTGGGATGGGGAATAATTGGATCCAGAAGAAGACATACTGCATGTAAAAAAAATTCAAACCATTAGTACATAATAAACTTGACAAGACAGGCGTATATTTAGATGAAGAATACTCACATTCTTGCTGCTGAAGCTCCAAAATTCTTTGTGGTTTTGCTGTCTGTCTGCTCTCCAGGCTGTCTGTAGAGTTGTGGTACAGTGGAGGCAGACACCTTCTTTATCAAAACTCATCCCAAACAATGTTGCTTGTGTAGGGGGTAGTTTCAACCAGTGTCTAGACATTGTTTACTCAAAAAAAGCATGTTGTGATAAGCGCTCATAAGCGCTGACGTGCGCTGAGCCATGCGCTCGTCAGCGCACCCATAGACTGTAATGTTAGTTTTTTGCGCATTTAGTGCGCACACGTGCGCATGCGCATTTTTTCGGCTGACAAAAAATGCAACATGTAGCATCTGGCGCGTCTGGGCGCACACCTGGAAAAAATAGCGCACGAAAATTGCTGATGAACGCTTACATGCGCTAAACCATACGTGCACATGTTAAATATAGGGGAGCAATGCGCATGCGCACTATAGCGCACAAGGCGCAGCGCTAAAAAACGCTAGTGTGAAACCAGCCTAAGCCTTCACAATAGCAGTCCGCATCATCTCATGTTGGGGATGGAATGATGTAATAAACCTTGTCACGCCATCCTTTTTAGGTTTATTTGTTCTAGAATTCCTGTGCTAACAGATCATTACTGACTGAGTGGCACGTTGGTACGCCTTTTTGATAGACCAGTTGCTGTATCCCCGTGCCAGGAAACGTGTTTGCAATTCTTTTGCCCTGATCTCAAAGTCCGCATCGGTAGAACAGATGTCGCGTAACCGCAAAAACTGACCAAAAGGGATAGCCTTAATGAGATGGTACGGATGACAGGAGGAAGCATGGAGTAAGGTGTTTGTGGCTGTCTCCTTACGGAAAATATCCGTCTGGATTATTCCACTGCTATCCTTTCTAATAGAGACATCCAGGAAGTCAATCTTCACTGGATCCCATACCGGGGTGAGACGGATATTCAGTGCATTGAGATTCAAGACAGATATGAATTGCAGAAGGTCGGTGGAGGTGCGCTGCCAGATAAAGAAGATATCGTCGATATAGCGTGCCCATAACAGGACACGCTCAATCGACCCCTGTTTATCAGACAGGAAGAGGTCCCTCTCCCACAGCCCCAGGAACAGGTTAGCATAGGACGCAAAGGCCACACCCATGGCAGTCCCTTGGAGCTGCAGGTAGAAGGACCCCTTGAACACAAAAAAGTTGTGTGTGAGAGTGAACTCTAAGGCTGAGTTCACACGTGGCTTCTTTCGCGTTTCTGTGGCGGTTTTAACCACGCGATTTTGCCACGAAAATGAGAAAAATAAGCATCCCATGCATTTCTATGGGATTCCGCAATGCTGTGCTAATGCTGCGGTTTTTACCGCGGCGGAATCGCTTTGCGGTAAAAAGCGCAGCATGCTCATTAAATTCGCGGAATTGCAGCGATCCCGCACCCATAGGAATGCATTGTTCTGCTTACTTTCCGCATGTGGCTGTGCACACCATGCGAAAAGTAAGCAGAACATTTGTGGATGGTACCCACGGTCCGGAGGAGAGGAGACTGTCCTCCGGGCTTTGGGTACCATATCCCTGTTATTCTCACCTTCCAACGTCCCGTGCAGCCTTCCCGCCTCTCTCCACGCTCACGATCCCAGTAAGCTTTTGCGAGCGATGACATCCGTTCTCGCGGGATCGCAAAGTCTCGCGGGCATTCACGCAACGTCGCGATCCCACGAGAACAGACGTCATCGCGGTAATTGTCACAAAGGATTACTGGGATCGGGAGCGTGGAGAGAGGCGGGAAGGCTGTGCGGGTGGTCGGAAGGTGAGAATAACAATTTTTTTTTATTATTATTTTTTACATTCTATCTTTTACTATTGATGCCGCATAGGCGGCCTCAATAGTAAAAAGTTGGTCACACTAATCAAACACTATGTTTGACGAGTGTGACCAACCTGTCAATCAGTTCTCCAAGTGATGCTCCAGATCGCTTGGAAAACGCTAGCAATTCTGCAGGGAAAATCGTGGGAATTTAAAATGCGTTTTTCCCGTGGAATGGAATTCCAGAATTCTCGCGGTAATTTCCGCGAGAGTTCCGCTACTTGTGAACCCAGCCTAAAAGCTCCAGGATGAGGTCCCTTAATCCCAAAGGGAGGGTAGATGTATCAAGAAATAATCGTACCGCCGTCATACCGTCTTGATGTTTAATACTAGTGTACAGGGACTCAACATCAACTGAAGCAAAGAGTGTATCACTCTCCATACACAATCCATCGACCTTCCGCACTAGATCTACTGTGTCTTTGAAGAAGGAGGGGAGACTGGATACTAACGGTTGTAGATAATGGTCAATCCACTTGTTGACATTTTCAAGAAAATTCCCTTGCCCAGAAATAATAGGCCTGCCGGGTGGTGACATGATGTCTTTATGAATCTTTGGCAAGAGGATGTGGTGCTGAAGTCAGCAGACAAAGGTGGCAATGTGGTAATATGGCCCACACTGATGTATGAGAGGGAGGCATTCCGGCAACTTAATAATTCTGTATGCTATAGGAAGCTTACATATAATCCCCTCTCAGCATTCAGTGCCAAATTGGATCAGATTTTGAATAAGGCAATAACTGATGGCATTGTCACTAAGCAGCTGGCTTCGGCACTCACGGTGAAGGAACCTACTATATCCACACTGTACCTCTTGCCAAAGATTCATAAAGACGTAATATGCGTAATATATCATGCGACTTGTCCATGTGGACTGTTATACGTAGGGATGATCATGAGACAGCTAAAAGTTTGCACGAGGGAGCACGCACTCGGGATACAGGCGGCATCTGCCTGCACGGACATTTCCACCTTAAAAACTCTGCCTAGGCATTTTAAGGAGTTTCATCAATGTAATGCTGGATTCAAGGCATTCACGCCCTCAATATAAATATAAGAGATGGCAATTTATCTAGACGTCTGGCCCAGCTTGAAACCAGATGGATCTGGACATTATGTACAATTCACCCAAATGGGCTAAACGAGAATATATTGTTTGCCCCGTTTTTGTAGTCTCTGCCTGTTGAGCATCGTTGTGATATCCATGGGTCATTTGTTTTTATGCTTCAGCTTTATTAATTTTATCTATTTCATTTTTCTAGTATTATAATTTATTTGACATCTGATGGACATCATACAGTTTGGATTCCATTTGAACGTTGTGGTCCTGCAAAGAAAGTTTTCATGGGCGCCAGCTAAAATGGACTTATGTACGCCAGTATATGGAATGTTGCTTTATATTTGCTCTACAGTCAAATATTTCATAAAGACATCATGTGGCTACTTCTCTATGTTTTTGAGTAAATGTGGGAATATACTGTACCTTATATTATTGGTTGCACATAAATAGTATGCTTTTGGATATATATTGATTGATTTATGTATGTATGTATATTGATGGGTATGATATGTGTGTGTATACATATTACTAATTGTACGCTGTATGTATATAACAGCACCTTTTCTTCTCTCTATATATTTATGCCTCTGTCAAGGGGCGATCAATTATGTCCTCTTGTACATCCATTTATGTAGCTGGCTCAATCCCCTTTATATCCACAACATTCTGTTTTTATATCTTTTTACATTTTGGTTTCCCATAGTTTTGCCCTTTCCCAATATGGCTGACGATGGATCATGTGTAATGCGCACCCACACCGCCTTTCTGTCTGCACGGTGGACTCCGCCTGGTGTATGACGCCAGATCATGTGGGGCCCACGTGTTTCCAGTTTCGTCACAGGGGGATGCACTGTTTGCCCCATGACAGACGGGTAGCGCGTCCGCAGGACTTCCGGTCGGCGTAATATAAATGTATGTACAATACGCCCTCCATCCACGCCCCCTGAGGAAGGAGCTTAGTGCTCCGAAACGTGCGTCGGGGTGGGCCGGCATCCCTCCGCTCCTACAGCCCTAAGGTAATAAGCCATGCTGCCATGCTGGATTGTTTATGCTATAAGCACTTGCTCTATGATTGCGACAATGGCCTTGTACCTCCATAATGGTTTATATTAACCTTCTAGGGTCATCTGCTGTGGTATGCTGGGTGGGCAGTGAGTCCAGTTTTTGTATGCCATGGGTGTACACATTTCATCCCCCTTTATTCCATGCACCTTGTTGTCCATTATTTTATAATGCATCTAATATATAAAGCTCAATGTGTGTGTGTCTATATATGTTTCTATGTATGTATGTGTGTATGTCCGGGATTGGCATCTGCACCGTCGCAACTGCAGCCACAAAATTTTGCACAGTCACACGTCTGGACCCCAAGAGCGTCATAGGCTATGTTGTGAGGTGAAATTTTAACCAATTCTCCAAACAATTTTGCCGCTAGGTACATAATGGGGAAAAAGTGTATGTATGTACAGTTGTGGCCAAAAGTATTGACACCCCTGCAATTTTGTCAGATAATACTCAGTTTCTTCTTGAAAATGATTGCAATCGCAAATTCTTTGGTATTATTATCTTCATTTAATTTGTCTTAAATGAAAAAACACAAACGAGAATGAAGCAAAAAGCAAAATATTGATCATTTCACACAAAACTCCAAAAATGGGCCAGACAAAAGTATTGCCACCCTCAGCCTAATACTTGGTTGCACAACTTTTAGCCAAAATAACTGCGACCAACCGCTTCCGGTAACCATGAATGAGTTTCTTACAATGCTCTGCTGGAATTTTAGACCATTCTTCTTTGGCAAACTGCTCCAGGTCCCTGATATTAGAAGGGTGCCTTCTCCAAACTGCCATTTTTAGATCTCTCCACAGGTGTTCTATGGGATTCAGGTCTGGACTCATTGCTGGCCACCTTAGAAGTCACCACTGCTTTCTCTCAAACCATTTTCTAGTGCTTTTTGAAGTGTGTTTTGGGTCATTGTCCTGCTGGAAGACCCATGACCTCCGAGGGAGACCCAGCTTTCTCACACTGGGCCCTACATTATGCTGCAAAATTTGTTGGTAGTCTTCAGACTTCATAATGCCATGCACATGGTCAAGCAGTCAAGTGCCAGAGGCAGCAAAGCAACCCCAAAACATCAGGGAACCTCTGCCATGTTTGACTGTAGGGACCGTGTTTTTTTCTTTGAATGCCTCTTTTTTTCTCCTGTAAACTCTATGTTGATGCTTTTGCCAAAAAAGCTCTACTTTTGTCTCATCTAAACAGAGAACATTCTTCCAAAACGTTTTAGGCTTTTTCAGGTAAGTTTTGACAAACTCCAGCCTGGCTTTTTTATGTCTCGGGGTAAGAAGTGTGGTCTTCCTGGGTCTCCTACCATACAGTCCCTTTTCATTCAGACGCCGATGGATAGTACGGGTTGACACTGTTGTACCCTAGGACTGCAGGGCAGCTTGAACTTGTTAGGATGTTAGTCGAGGTTCTTTATCCAACATCCGCACAATCTTGCATTGAAATCTCTTGTCAATTTTTCTTTTCCGTCCACATCTAGGGTGGTTAGCCACAGTGCCATGGGCTTTAAACTTCTTGATGACACTGCGCACGGTAGACACAGGAACATTCAGGTCTTTGGAGATGGACTTGTAGCCTTGAGATTGCTCATGCTTCCTCACAATTTGGTTTCTCAAGTCCTCAGACAGTTCTTTGGTCTTATTTCTTTTCTCCATGTTCAATGTGGTACACACAAGGACACAGGACAGAGGTTGAGTCAACTTTAATCCATGTCAACTGGCTGCAAGTGTGATTTAGTTATTGCCAACACCTGTTAGGTGCCACAGGTAAGTTACAGGTGCTGTTAATTACACAAATTATTGTATTGTGGTGATTGACTGTGTAATGTAATGTTTTATAGGGAAGTTCTACCCAGCAACAGACAACAGGGTCAGAAAAAGTAAATAGTTGGGACTAGCCCATAGAGGGAAGGGCTAGTGTTAGGGAAAGTGATTGATGCTAGGAAGACAGATGGAGTCTGGAATGAAAAATTAGGGGACAAAAAAGTCCAAAGTGAGCAGTGACGCATTGGAAGGTGACCCTGAATGAAAGGAGACTGAAGTGAAGGGATAGCGATATCCTGAGAATAAGTGACAGAAAGACAGTGTGGCCTTCCGTAGATGGGTTCTAGAAGAAGACGTCTAGCCATGAGACTTTGGGTTTGTAGCTCTGAAAGCTAACAGGCCTAAACAAGACTGAGAGACTGGGACTAGTGAAGAGTTCCAAGAGGGAGTTCCAGGGTACCAGTAGTGGAAGAAATAAGATGCGGAACAGCTGGACAAATAAAGGAGATGTGTTAATCAGGACTATAGGGTTAAGGCTGGGTTAAGGCGAAGTAGGGAGAAACAGTGGATAAAGAAAGCCTTGGAGAATACTACAGAGGAAGGAAACTGTATGGAAGATGCTTCATACCGTAAAAGAAATGTCCATAAGACTTTATACCTGCTATCCCTTGTATATAATCGCTGTCAAGTTGCCGTTCAGTAAAGAGTTTATTTTTCAATGGTGGACTACCTCACTGAGCTGTGAATCATCTGATCCTGGCAAACCTGCAACAATGATTACATGCGGCCTGCATGGGTGTAATGCCCTCACAGCACACATCTGAACACCCAGCCAGGACCCCCACTTTCATGTGTCTCACCGGCGTATACAGCTCCGTGCCACGTTACACGGTCACCAGGGTTTTTGCCACATAATCTGAAAGAAACATAACATATAAAAAGAGACCCTGATTCCAGTGACGTCTCACTTACTGGGCTGCTTGCTGCAGTTTTGATAAAATTACATTTTTATTAGCAGGAAATCATCTCTAGATGACTAGTAACCTGCTGCCATGTAGTCTTTCTTATTTATATTCATGAGCTCTGTATAACCCCACCCTAACCACTGATGGGCAGCTTTCTGTTTATGCACAGGGTACGCAGAAAACAGTGGTGTGGTGGGGTTATACAGAGCTCAGCATTCAAAGAACTGCTAGATCAGCAGAAGACGAAACTGTAATTTTATCAAAACTGTAGCAAGTAGCCCAGTAAGTGAAAAATCAGTGGAATGTAGGTTTCGGCTCCTACATCACGCTTCTCTCAGATGGTATAGCAAAATCTCATGACAGATTTCCTTTAAAGACTGACACTTGTAAAACATATACTGTTATGGTCTAAAAAACCTTAATGCAAAAAGTGCTAAAATCAGAGAGTAATAAAGTAGATCCTTAATCAGAATACACTAAGCTACTGGACCAGAACAAAAAATACGGTTCCTGTTGGTTAATGGAAACTAAGAAAGGATTCAGCAGACTTAGTTATTAGTCCATAGTATGTAAGAGAAAAGCTTTACTTTAAGCCCCTCGCCTCCTACCACCTCTCTCTAATGATGGAGAGACTGGTGTACACAGCAGGTGTAAATCACTGGTGAGGGGGGCGGATGGCTGCAGGGGAGGCACTGTTTTGAATACTTGTGACTCATAACTAAAATGTAGGAATTAAGGTTATGAAGAAAACTGTTCTAATATGAGCAAAGTCTGACCAATCAATCTTCTCTCCTTTGATTTTCAAGTTTCTAGGTAATGTATGGTATATGGAACCAACGAGACTAGCTGCAGTCAGAAACTAATGTATTTCAAATGTCAGTAATGGAACATTACAAAGAATATACAGAAAAATTATCTTACCAAACAGCTGTGGAGGAATTGAATCACCGTCTGAGTATGCAATGTACTTCCAGCCATTTTCACGCAGCATATAGGTTGAAGCATTGGCATCAGAACCATGAAACTGACTCAGAGCCCAGTTTGGATGTAACTCAGACTTTGAAAACATATCATTGTTTGATCCTGCATATGATAATGGCAACAGAGAAAAGCCACTTATATTCTGAGGTGAAGAAACTCCAGCGATCTCTAAACAAGAAAGAAAGAAAAATGTATGCATAAATATTACAATGAAAAACAGGTAAAGGGGGGGGGTCCAGTACCTAGAATGTATTTTCTAAATATCTATCTTGACACCATAACCACTTTTGTAATTATCTTTATTACACAACACCCTACACTTTTCAGTATCTATCTAATCCCTAAATGTGTTTTCTTAATGTACTTCTTTTGTTGTTTCGTTTGAGGAGTCTCAAACAAAACATCACAGTTGGCCTGAACTGCAATCACTTTTCTGCAGCATCTATCACCCCTCCTGAAACAGGAAATCATTAGGGGCAGGACCAGTGTAAGCACCTGGCGCACCCGGGAAGTGCAGGGGCTCTGAGGGGACACTGGCGCGCTATGGGGGGTCCGGTAGCTGTGCAGCTTGCCCCAATACTTGCGATACTCACCTCTCCCTATTCCAGCGTCTCCCACGTCTTCTGACCATGACGTTCAGGTCAGAGGGCGCGGTGATGTCATGTCTGAGTGCCCTATGCCTGAACGGTCACAGTGCAGAGAGCCAGAAGACACCGATGCTGAGGAGTCTGGAGTAGAGCAGCGGCCAATGAGGAGAGGTGAGTATTTCATTTTTTTTTTGAGGAGTATCTTATGGGGCCAATTATATATGGGCAGTAAATGACGCCAATTACATATGGAGCATTTTATGGGGCCAATTACATATGGAGCATCTTATGGGTCCAATTATATATGGAGCATTATATGGGGCCAATTATATATGGATTATCTTATAGGGCCAATTACATATGGAGCATCTTATTGGGCCAAATACATATGGAGCATCTTATGGGACCAATTATATATGGAGCATTTTATGGGGCCAATTACATATGAAGCATCTTATGGGTCCAATTATATATAGAGCATTATATGGGGCCAATTATATATGGATTATCTTATAGGGCCAATTACATATGGAGCATCTTATTGGGCCAAATACATATGGAGCATCTTATGGGAACAATTATATATGGAGCATCTTATGGGCCAATTACATATGGAGCATCTTATGGGGCCAAGTACAAATGGATCAGTATGTGGAGCCCATTGTATATGGAGCATCTTATGAGGCAAATTACATTTGACAATTTGTAATATATATTAGTATAACCCTACACTGACTTGTTTGGACAGCATTTTTCATTGTTATTTCTGACAGTTTGCGCACACATATGGATGTTAGTGGCCTGCTAGAGGTAATTTTGCTGGGCTCTGACGCTGTTCCTCCTTGCACAAAGGAGGGGGTAGTGGTCCTGCTGCTGGCTTGTTGCCCTCCTATGGCCCATTCCATGTCTCCTGGTGTACTGGCCTGTCCACTGGTATTTGCTCCATGCTTTGGACACAGTGCTGACAGACTAAGCTACCCATTTTGCCACAGCTCACATTGATGTGCTATCCTGGATGAGCTTCACTACCTGAACAACTTGCGTGGGTTGTATACATTACCTCATGATACTGTTCAGTATCTCTGCTCCTGACAACTGCCCACAAAGACCAATTTCTTCATACAATGCATTTAAAAGAGCAATGCAGACATCCAGCATATGGGAAAAGGCATTTAGAGGTGATATCTGATTATTTCTTACTTTACATACCAAGCATGGTGGGGTACAGGTCCACAAGAGATACAATATTTGATATTCTCTTTCCAGACTGGATATTGGGTCCCATAATTAGAAGAGGTACATGAGAGCTTCCTTCATACATGCTCATTTTATAAAACTGCCTATGTTCCATTGCAAGTTCCCCATGGTCTGATGTAAACAACACATATGTTGTATTTAGAAGTCCTGTATCTTTTAGTGCTGAAATGGTTTCACCTAACGAAGACAAAAAAAAGTTGTGAAAACCATTAACTGAAAATACATAATTATTGTATGTATATATGTAGGAGTGGTGGCTCTGATAGTTTGTTCCCTGACACTCTAAAGGGTTCAAAGTATTTAATGTTCATATATGTTGTGAAAGTATAACACTTACTAGGGCTGCAGTGAGCTTAGACAGGGTTAACTATAATGGCCTTCCCAGTTTGGTAGTGGGAACTGAGAGTTAGTGTCCAGGACAGGAAGTGACAGAGTCAGTGAGTGCTGAGCAGTGATAAGTGACAGGTTCAGGACAGAGGCTGCTAGGGACAATGTGAACCCAGAACTTCGGTACAGTGGATTGCTAGAGAACCCCTCTGCAAGATTCCCCCCTTTGCCAGCCTGGGAACCTCGAGATAGACATTGGGGCCCGGGGACAGACTCCTTCTGTGAAGCTGCTGGAGAAACTGGACTCAAACCTGAAGAGCACAAGAGAGAAACCCCCAAGAAACATTTTAATTCATAATGTGCAAGTGCACAATGAAGCCTCAATAGTAAATGGAGTAGGAACTTCCTCGGGAGGCGGGTGTACCGCGAAACGTGCGTTGGGGTCTCTTTAGACTGTGGCTTGCCAGTGGCTGACATGATGGGTATGTTATAACTTTATCTCATTACTAGTGTACCGGGCAAATGTGCAATTATGTGATTAAGCCGCTTACCTTCTATCACTCCGTGCCTATAATGTAGGAGTATTAATATCTCCACATGAATTTACTACTTGGAGTCTTAGAGAGTGCTATTGGGCTGTGTGCACACGCTGCGGATTCTGCTGCAGATTTGGCCACTGCGGATGCGCAGCGGTTTTTGCTGCGGTGTACAGTACCATAATATCCTATGGAAAAAAAACCCCGCAGTGCAGACGGTGCGGAATTTTCCGTGCGGATTTGCTGCGGTTTCAAAACCGCAGAAAGAATTGACATGTCAATTCTTTCTGCGGATTCCGCTGAGGTTTGCCATCTCCTCCATTGTGGAGATGATAAACCGCAGGGAAAAACCGCAGAGCAATCCGCAGGTCTTTTGAACTGCAGATTTACCTGCGGATTTTACAAAATCCGCGTGGCCAAATCCGCAGAGCATTCCGCAGCGTGTGCACATACCTTTACTATGCCATAGTTTTGCTATCTTTATAATTGAATGATATTTAGGGAATTTGTCCTCATGTGCCATTGGCCCCACTGTTCAGGGTTTTTTTTTTGTACCCGGATACTGATACTGATGACATTGTTTCCCTTCATTGGATTTTACTAGTGCCTTTACATGTCCTGTTCCCTTTAGTGTCTTTTTGTATTTAATAAAGTTGTTATTTTTTTCTGTAGCTTTGGACTCTGTTTCTCTTTTCTTTTTCAAACCTGAAGAGGCGGAGTGAAATGGAATCCAAATACACTGATACAAAAGGAGAAGATCCCCTAGAACTAGAGAAGGCAGTAAAAGGGAAGGTCTACCTATACCAAGAACCAGGGTTGAAGTTGTGTCGGTACCTGTGGGAAAGACGACAACCTGTTGGGCCTCATCCTGACTACCTGCCTGTAAATATTGTAAATACTGCCATTCAAAACAAGAAGACAGAACCAATGTTAGTCACAAAATCATCCTTAAAAATTGCTAAGTTTGATAGAAATACATTTAGAAATACATTTAATGTAGGTAATATAATAATCTGTCTTGTGTTGTAAGTAACTAGCTGAAGAACCGAAAATAAAAAAATGGAGAACTCAGAAAATCAGAGAGAATAAAATAAGGGCAAAAGCTGGACACTTTTGACTTGATGACAAGTTCCACTTCAAGTTTAATATACATTTTAAAGAGTTATCATGTATTAAGACATGTTGACCAGGGATGTTAAACAATCGCCTATCTGCTACATGGAAGCTAATCAGCAGTCATTTAACGGCCTGCTTAAACAAGCTAACAATAATTCTGTGCAGACAGAATAATCGCTAATATAATTGCTCTGTGCGCATAGACTGTCATTGTTCTCAGCAGTACATCACTGCCACTCATATGTCAATGATTTTTAGGGCCATGCAAATCAATGAATCCGTGGAAAACAGACTGCACACGGATGACATCTGCATGCAGTCCAATTTCCACGGACTGACGGAATGGAGAAGATGAAGAATTTTTTTACCCATCTTCTCCTAATCCAAGAAAATCGGATCACACTATGATCACACTATGATCTATTTAGACTGCCTGATGCCTGGAACAGATATCATTAGAAACACTTATTCCCCAATTATCGGCCAATCTAAAACCAGCATCAAACTGTGTATCATCAATCAAAATGTAGTTTATTATTTCGAGTGTTGATTTAATTTGCAATAACGTGGTAGATTTCTAGGTCACATATTCATGTATTAAAAAAAGAAGTGATCCAGCTGAGTGCTCTGGTGATTTATTGAGTGCTGTTCAGACAATAGAACGTTGTTTATGCGTTTCTGGCTAGACGCCCTTAATCATAACAACTAGTGAATGTTGCCAGTTCCACTATATACCCCCTCTTTAGCAGGGGAAATTAAGTGCAAGTGGAAACATGTGTGTCAGCAGATAATGCTGGGTTATACAAGAGTGAATGAGTGAAAAAACAAAACCATGAAAATAAAATAGAAAATATCTACTAAACCACATATAATGCTCTTTCA
This sequence comes from Dendrobates tinctorius, assembly GCF_039654945.1. Taxonomy (NCBI): domain Eukaryota; kingdom Metazoa; phylum Chordata; class Amphibia; order Anura; family Dendrobatidae; genus Dendrobates; species Dendrobates tinctorius. Next base: position 27,208,376 of record NW_027361671.1, on the reverse strand, counting down.
GATTATATATAACAAAAAGCTCAATTGAGATTTATTCTGAATAAATTTATATATATATATATATATATATATATATATAATGACCAGTGTAATTTATGAGTCATTAAATTCATAGTTTTTATAGTTCATGTTATTAATCAATGTTGATCATGATATAAATAAAATATAGAGCAATTATAAGGGTTTTCACAAAAATGATATCAACATGATATATGATACATGATGGTGGAAAACATACATTTATAGATAATCATTATATATGAAATCCTAAGAACTGGAAACAAAAACGAAGACAAAATGAATAGGTCATCTTCTGGTCATCTTGGATAAATATGAACAAGATCCCATGGTGGTTAATCCCGATACTGAAGACATATTCCTCTCTCAAAAAGTTTTTTCAAATCGATCATTATGGGAATGCCCAAATCACCGCAAGCAGCTGTGAACAAAGTCCTACAACAAATCGTTCCCGACATTAAAGACAAGATCTCCATAAAAGTCTTCCAAACCAAATATGATCACAATTTCAAGTGGTCATAAATAGACATGGGCAAAATCCTATAGCACTTAATTTAGGAATCATTTCCATGATTAAAGAAAACCAATGGTATTTTCAGGTGTATATCTGTGAAATACAAAAATTGTTGGTTATAAGCAAGGTCATATTAGTGGACACTATCATGAAATAAAGTGCCAAAGTTGATAAAAAAAAAAAAAAAAAAAAATTTTGAGAGAGGAATATGTCTTCAATATCGGGATTAACCACCATGGGATCTTGTTCATATTTATCCAAGATGACCAGAAGATGACCTATTCATTTTGTCTTCGTTTTTGTAATTGCTCTATATTTTATTTATATCATTGTTTATCAATGATCAACAATGATTAATAACATGAACTATAAAAACTATGAATTTAATGACTCATAAATTACACTGGTCATTATATATATATATATATATATATATATATATATATGTATATATATATATAAATTTATTCAGAATAAATCTCAATTGAGCTTTTTGTTATATATAATCTGAAAGAGCATTATATGTGGTTTAGTAGATATTTTCTATTTTATTTTCATGGTTTTGTTTTTTTACTCATTCACTCTTGTATAACCCAGCATTATCTGCTGACACACATGTTTCCACTTGCACTTAATTTCCCCTACTTAAGAGGGGGTATATAGTGGAACTGGCAACATTCACTAGTTGTTATGATTAAGGGCGTCTAGCCAGAAACGCGTAAACAACGTTCTATTGTCTGAACAGCACTCAATAAATCACCAGAGCACTCAGCTGGATCACTTCTTTTTTTATTATTGCTGTGCGGCCAGGGCAGGGCCGGATCCGAGTCTGAGGTGCGGTGAGGTCAGACGGTGGTGAGCTGGACTTTCAAACACATATTCATGTGCATTTTTAACCAATGGTTGCCATTACAGATGAGAGCACATGCTTGGTGATACTCGCATTTCCCTTGAGTGCATGGGTGCTCGGCAATCGTGGATCATTGGCTGGTACTCGGATTGAATGCTCGAATCCCCGTCCTGCATGTTTAGTGCCTGTTACACAGCCAATCATGAGGATTGCCCGCCAATCATAGTAATGCCGTAGCCATCTTGGTAGAGTCATTACTGTGATTGGTTGGCCGCATTACCCCATCACAGGTTATTAAAGGACTGGCGCCGCCATGCTCGATTCACTGACACCATTGCACATCTCAGGGACAGTTCTGATGGGAGGGAGAAAGTAGTTGTCCAGGCCTGTTTTAGGAATCAGAGTCTTCTAGTGTTGATAACTTGCTGAACCATCATACTAAAAGTCCTTCTTAGGGCTAATCTTGGGTTTTGCTTTTTCTATGCTATGCATTCTGTATTTAGTCTAGGGACAGTGGCTGGAGCAAGGAGAGTGGTAAATACAGCTTCTAGGCAGGGCTTAGGTCTTTGCAGTCCGTTGCTAAATATAGAGCTGTTGCAGGTGACCACTTTTTTGTGTGTGTGAAAAAATTGACTGTATTGTCATCCATACAGTTTAACCTGCTTTGTGTGAAATTATGGTGGTTTGAAATTTTTAAAAACCGCTTGGCCTGCTACAAGTGACCAAATTTTTTGTTCCAAAAATTTACTTTTATCACCCATACAGTTTAACCTGCATTGTCTGAAATTATAGTGGTTTGAAATAAATTTAAAAAAAAAACGCTTGGCCTGCTGTAGGTGAAGTGACCAAATTTTTTTTATTTAAAAAATGTAGTTTCAATTAATCAAGGAAACACGGAAGTGGAAGTGTTGATGATGGTGCATGCAGATGGAGAGGACGTGGGGCAGATGCAAATGTGCCTGTTGCTGGAGCACAAGCAATATGCTCATCCACGACATATAGTTTTCTATCCCACTGTTTTCGCCATATCCGGGGTGGGGGCGTGCCGCGCTGCATCTTCTCTTCCAGCTGGGCGGCTTCCTCGGGTTACCCATCGTCCGCGCATGTGCGCTTGCCGGGTGCCTTAGGCCGCAGCCTGAGTCCTGACCCAGAAGTGACCTTACCCGATGTCAGGTATATCTGGCAGCTGCGTCGTGCCTTGGTGCCTGATTATTGTTTTCCTGCACTTGTCCTGTGCAGACTAGCCCTCGGGTCCATGTACGCCTCCCAGTGCATACTCTGCTCTGTACCTGTTTTTGTGTGTTTCCCTGTGCATGCTCCACTCTGTTCCTGTCCCTGTACACTTCCCAGTGCGTACTCTGCTCCATACCTGTTGTTGTGTGTTTCCCTGTGTGTGCTCTGCTCTGTCACTGTACACTTCCCAGTGCGTACTCTGCTCCGTACCTGTTATTGTGTTTCTCTGTGCGTGCTCTGCTCTGTCCCTGCTCCTGTATGCTTCCCAGTGCGTACTCTGCTCCGTCCCTGTCACTGTACGTTTCCCTATGTGCACTCTGCCTTGCCCTGGATTTCGGTCCTCCCTGTGAGTATCCTGCCCTATCCAGAATCCCATACCCCGCTGTGTGGACTCTGCCTGGTCCTGGTCCTCGTGACGCTCGGTGAACGCGCTGCTCCGTACTGTTCTTGGTGAGTACCCTGATTCTTTCTGTTTCCTTCGAGTCGTCCCTCTGACACTAGCTATTGTGGAGGTAGATGATGAGGAGACACAGTTGCTGATAAGTCAGGTTGTTGTTAAGTCACCAAGTCAGGAGGACCAGGGTGCAGTGGCGAAAGATGAGGAGGCAGATTACAAAGTCACTGACCCAACCTGGAAGCTGGCATGCAGAGCGAGGCCAGCAGTGCTGAGGGGGAGGGATTGGCAGCACTAAAACAGGCTCAAAGATGCATTGGGCTGACCAGAGAGCTAAGGCGGACAACTGTTCCACAGAGCACCGACACTCATAAATTACTCTGTGAAAGAGTTAGGTGGCCCCCAGTCTGAGACTTTTTTAAAGAGAGCTGTGAGACCAAAAAATGATCATTTGCATCCATCCAGTGCAATGCCAAGATCAGCAGGGGCTTGACTACTAAGAGCCTAACCACCACCAGCATGATCAGATCCATGTCATCTAAGCATCTGACTCGGTGGGCCGAACATCTGGGACCACAAGAGGTGCCAATGGGTGACACTACTGCCTCTTTCCCTGTGTTACATGCTTGCCAATCCCGTGTCAATGACACTGGTGCAGATACGTATCTTCTACCCTGCACTTTTCCTTGAATAGTTTGAGGCACCATCAGGTACTTCCAAATTCTTGTCCCAGTATAGTGTTCAGCTGTCCCTATCAAAGGCCTTGGAACAAAAAAAAAAGTGGCAGAGTTATTAAAAGGAATAACAGACCAGACATATCTGTGTCTTTCACCGCTGAAACTATGCATGTGTAGGAAGGGTAACCGACAGGGGGGTGACCCGCTTCTTGTCGCAGACAAACATGAGACTGAGACAGAATTTGTATTCAACAGGTCCGTTTTTATTGGCCGTCCTCCTGACGACCACAGCAATTCACCACAGCAGCTTCACACTTCTCCGTACACAGACCCGGGTACCTTCACATCTTTTTACTATAGTCGTGGCGTCCTTCGTGGCTCTTTTCACTGTGGCTGCCCTAGACCCATCCACCACAGCGCTTCACCAGTTTGAGTACGCCATCCGTTTGGCACCCCCAGGCTGTCTTCATCTGCGGCTACTGTCCTCTGGGCCACGCCCCGTGACCGCCTCAACTGTCAGTCCCCTCTGGAGCCTTTCTACTGCCTCTTTCACCTTAGCAGAACTTCCTCTCTACTGTGCTCCTCTCGCTGACTGACTTTTCCAGAACCGTCTCTCAACCTTTTATACTTCCAGTTCTGGTAACTCCGTTCACCATGACCTCACAGTTTCTCTGACCAATAACAGTTGTTCAGTCCCACTCTTACACTCTCCACTGCCCTCTAATGGTCAAACTACAATACTCCGCCCTTTCTCTTTATCTCAGCGGTTTCCCACCTACACTACGCTACACCTCCGCCTTCCCACTACAGACAAGTCTGTTCGTCAGTCCACCTTCCCTACACATGGTCGTATGTGATAATGGCTATAACCTAGTGGCGGCTGTGAAGCTTGGCGAGCTCACACATGTACCATGCTTGGCACAAGTGCTCAACTTGGTGGTTTCTGAAAACCTACCCAGATTTGCCAGAGCTTCTGGTCAAGGTACGCCGCATCAGCTCACATTTCCGCAAGTCAGTTACAGCTGACGACACTCTGGCAGTGCTGCAGCAACACTTGCAAGTAGAGATGGGCGGACACCTGGATGTTTGGGTCCGGTTGGTTTGGGCGAACAGTTTTCTATAAAATTTCGGGTTTGGGTAACAGAACAGTACCCAGACCCGAACCCTTATTAAAGGAGATAGAGGGCTTCGTTTAAATTAGGCAAGGTCGTAAATATGGTTTAATTAAGATTATTAAAGGAGTCTGTCATTCTTTCAACTAAAGGACTTTTTTCTGGGTGTCTGTGTTTTCTTACAATGTGACTGTGGAGTTAGTAATGGGGGTGTCTTATTGAAGCCTCTCCATTACTAACCTCGGGGCTTGATGTCACCTGCTCTTAGCCGCTCTGTTATTAGAGGCTGCAGGTGTCAGCTGATGGGATCAGTAGTCCCATCAGCTGACACCAGTGACCAGAAGTAAACTTTATCAGAGGGATCACAGCTGAGCGCTCAGCATGGGAACCGTGGCTCTCTGACCAGTGGGGATGATTTCACCGACGATCAGAAGCAGTGTTTGTCGCGCTGTCATGCACATTGCCAGATTACTATGAACAATCCACCCGCAGCTGTTAACTAGTTAAATTTCTGACAGCGGCATTTAACTTGCGCTGCCGGCAAGCGCGCTGGAAATCCAGCCCGTCGGTGACCCCGTCATGTGATCGCAGGTCACCGATGGGTTGGCATGACAACCAGAGGTCTCCAGCAGACATCTATGGAGGTCACTGCCGGATTTCTATGAGCGCTGCCCGATGGTCGGCGCTCATAGCATGTGAGCAATTCTGCTACATACAGGCAATCCGATCATCGCCTGCATGTAGCAGAGCCGATCAGATTATGGCAGCTTCTCGTTTCACATGGAGACTATTAAAGCATGCCAAAAGTAAAAAAAAGTTTTTAAAAATATTAGAATAAAAAATATGAAAGTTAAAATAACCCCCTTTTTGCCCCATCTATATATATATAAAGTTGAGTGTATGTATGTGTGTGTATGTATCAAGCCCTGCCAACTCCACATATCCACAGAGACCGGGCCCCTGGTCCATTGACACCCGACAACAGTTATGATACACAGCTTGACCTTACATACATTGCACACGCTGCTCTGCTGCAGGGACGCTCTGATTCCATGTATATGAGGTTACTATACTTCCCCCACTGATGTGGTATAAGACCCTGCTCTTTAACACGAGCTGACACTTCTGCTCCAGCACCAGCACAGCCCTGCGTCTGACTCCTCCTCACAAGCATGTGACTGATCACATGGTCGTGACATCATCACAGGTCCTTTAGCTGCCCAGTATCACGCATCTACCTAGAGGTTAGGCAGGGAAGAGAGGAAAAAAGCAGCAGCAGGCAGCAAGGGGCGATGCCATCCTCTCTGGCAGCAATGATGGCCCCTTCCAGAGTTTCACTCTGTCTGCTCTGCTCGTCACTGTCAATGTGCTGATTGGGATATAAAGCCCAGAAACTCTCCGGATCCGGGATTGGATCTGTGCACCAACTTCTGGACTGGCAGGAAGGATGAAAGAAGAAACCCACCACACAGGCGGAGCCCCCACTGTCAGTCTGCGCTGGAGAAGAGCAGCGACATGAAACACTAACGTCATGTACGCCAGCAGGAAGAGACACAAACCCATGCTGAAGGTGTAAGTCACATTCGTGCTCTGCTACGGGTCCTCCGCAGGCCTAATAGGGGTTAACGGGAATGACCTGAGAGCAGTGGAGAGCCACTGCTGGCATGGAGGGGACGGGGCAGTACTGGCATGGAGGGGACAGAGCAGCGCTGTCCGCCCAGTGACACTGCCTGCCACTGTGTGCATATAAAAGCTGTGCTGCAGAAAAATGCTGTGTATAAAGGAGGAGCATGAGGTGCAGGAGGAGGCTGTGTAAAAACAAGGAGCATGAGGTGTAGGAGGAATAAGGCCCCTTAACTGCCACCGTTATTTGTTATAACTAACCACAGTTAGTTACTATGCCCGGGCAACGCCGTGCTCTTCAGCTAGTCTACATATATAAAGTTGAGTGCATGTATATGTGTGTGTGTTTGTGTATGTATCAAACCATGCCCACTCCACAGAGCCCCGCCCACTCTGCATAGCCACAGGGAAAGAGTCCTTGGTCCAGGAACACCCGGCAACAGTTGTGACACACAGCTTGGCCACACATACATTGCACATACAGCTGTTATGATTGAGTCACCGAGGAGGAAAAAACAAAACACGAGCTCAGCCCAGAAAATCAGAGAGGTTGGAAACTAGCGGATTGCAGACCCCTAATCCTATCACACAACTAGCAGTAGCCATGGAGTGTTCCTACGGTGATCCTAGACACCTCGTCACAGCCGGAGAACTACATAAGCCTAAAGAGAGAAAAGGGAAAAAACTGACTGCCCCAGAGCAGACCCCAAAGCAATAGGCAGCCCCCAACATATAATGACGGTGAAACAAGATGAAAACACTATCACAGATAGAAAGATAGGTTGAGCAAACAATGGGGCCCAAGCTAACTAAAAAGGGCAGGACAGAAAAGCTGCTGTCTGCAATCCGTGAAAACCCTGCTAATAATATAACCAACACAACTGATAATCAAAAAGGACCCTGAAGTCACTAGACTTCCAACCCTATATCAGCACTCAGAATATTCTGGAAGCAGAGCAAAAGAGAACACTGATCAAGGAAAAAGAATCCAGCACACCCCCGGCCGGGGATGGCTGAACTCCAAAAAACAAAGTAAACAAAACCAAAACTAATAAGTTCAATAGCAGAGCAAAAACTTATCTTTGGGAAGCAGGAATCAGACTGGTCTCCAAGAATCCAGCAGAGAAATCACCAGCGACTCAGAAGGGTGTCAGCTGCCTTATATCCAGTCTGAAGTTCCCATTACCCAGTCACCATCAACCTGATCAGGTGTTTGGTTTCTTTCATCTAAATCAGCCTCACTACCTTCCTTCACCAGAAGAGGGAGATCCTCGGACACAAAAGATGAATGAACAGATGAGCTCACAACACACAGCTCTGCTGCAGGGACCCTCTGATCACATGTATACGGGGTTACTATACTTCCCTCAGGTCCTTTGGCTGCCTAGGATCTCGAATCTACCAAGAGCTAATGCACGGGGATCTCACACTGCAAGGGAAGGGGTGCTCACACTACAAGGGGAGGGGGCTCACAATACACAGGGGGTCTCAAAATACACAGGGAGGTTCTCACACTGCAAGGGAAGGGGTGCTCACAATACACAAGGGGTCTCACACTGCAAGGAGAGGGGTGCTCACAATACACAGGATCTCACACTGTACAGGGGGTCTATGCACAGGCAACATCGGGATCTTCAGCTAGTTCAAAATAAAAATAAAAAAATCAAACATACACATATTTGGTATTGCCACTTTCAGAATCGCCCGATCTATCAGTATAAAAAAGAATTAACCTGATCGTTAAACGGCATAACGAGAAAAAAAAGCAAAACACCAGAATTAAATTTTTTTGGTCGCCACAAGATTGCACTAAAATGTAATAAAGGGTGATCAAAAGATCGTATCTGCACCAAAATGGTATAATTAAATATGGCAACTCGTCCCGCAAAAATCAAGCCCTCACATGGCCATTTTGACAAAAAATAACAAAGTTATGGCTCTGGAAAGAAGGGGAGCAAAAAACGAAAACGCAAAAAACGGAAAATGGCCCAGAGGTTAAGGGGTTAAATAACCCCCCATTGGCCCCATTCAAAATAAAACATTAAAAAAATACATATTTGGTCACCGCAACATTGCATTGCACTTGGAGATATATTTCTGGTATGCGGTCTCTCTTAACATCAGCATCTATGCACTCTGCATCTGTGAAATTTACCCTGTGTGATATATACTTGGCAGCTTAATACCGTATGGAACTTTGATCCATAATAGATATAAGAGATTGATATAAGAACTTTCTTCAACAGAAATAATACACACCTGTTTTTGCAGTATATTTTGCATCTGCACTGTAACAACCCTGCCGGCATCACTGCATGGCCTCCCATCCCCCACACACCAACTTACTCACTGCTCCAGGCCATGCTGTGACTTCTGTCTGCTGCCGGCTCCATGCTGTGTGCCTCTTGCTTCCTGCCTGCTCTCTACATGCTTCCTGGCTGTGTGCATAGGGGGGCGGCGCCAGAACTCTCTGGTTCTTATGAAATCAGTGTCCATCTGTCTAATGTGTCCCTGGCCAATTTCCAAGAGGCCTCTAGTATTTAGGGCAGCTCCACCCAGTGGTAGCTGCCTGTGCAATGTCTTAACTCAGTTAGTGTCTTGCTGCTGAGTTGTCAGTTCCTGTACTGTGTTTCACCTTCTCTGGAGGCTTGATTCCTAGTCCTGTGTCTGTGCCTGTCTTGCTGCCCTCCAGGAGGCAGAATATCCTGGTCTCTGTGTACTTGTTCCTAGCCTTGCTTGTACCTGTCCTGTCCGCCCTCCAAGAGGCAGAATATCCTGGTCCCTGTGCTATTGTTCCTTGCCTTGCCTTGTACCTTTCCTGTCCGACCTCCAGGAGGCAGAATTTCCTGGTCCCTGTGCTATTGTTCCTTGCCTTGTCTTGTACCTGACTGTCCACCCTCCAGGAGGCAGAATATCCTGGTCTCTGTGCTATTGTTCCTTGCCTTGTCTCGCACCTGTCTGCTCTGCCCTCCAGGAGGTAGTGTATCTGGCACTCTGTGTCTTTGTTCCAGTAACTTGTCTCGTACCGTTAACTTGTCTGAACTCTGTCTTACCTCTGTCTCTCGGGCTCCTTGTCTGTGGCTCCTTTCCCTGCAGTGTCTATCCTTGTGTCCTCTCCGTCCGCCTGTGCTCCGCACTCTTGTGGCTCTGCCTGTGCTCCGCACTCCTGCGGCTCTGCCTGTGCTACGCACCCTTGTGGTTCTGCTTTGTTCTTGTCACGCGGGGCTCAGTTCAACTAAGACTGAAATACCCAGGGCCCCTGTGATGTCCCTTTAACTAGGGGAAACCCTGTCTGACCCTCAACCCAGGGTTTTTGCTGATGGTGCAAATGCCTGAGCCTCCAACCTTTCCTTATCTCCTGCTCAGCCCTGCACTTAACCCTCCACCCTCCACCCAGTGAGGAGACACACCACCAAAGCCCCCACACAAATTATGACAGACAGGGAGAACTTAAACTGCACTGCGCCGCACGCACACAGGAATATACAGTAATGTGAACAGGGCACAACTAAACACAAATATGGGAAGGAGAAAGGATAACAACGGATCATACGCCACCAGATACGAATCTCTCTCTCTTCAACACCTCCACTCCAGACCGGAACCACTTGGTATGAAACACAAGCTATAATCGGTGACGCCCATAGGCCAGCATGACTATTTAAAGACCGTGGGCGTGACTAAACATCCAACCTGGTCTCCAGCAAGATTAACCCCCGAGAGCCTGAAGATCAAGCCGGCGCCACTGAGGCTATAGTGGACGGAGGTGGAACTACCTCTGCCTGCCGGACGCTGTGGTGTGAACAGCGTTCGACATGACAGTTCTGCTTCTACTGCTGCAGAACCTCTTGCTGCTAACTGCAGCTCCTCTCCATAGCCTTGTGGTTCTCCTCCACTGTGAACAGATCCAAACATGTTCCTTCATACTCCACTCCTTCCTGCCAGTACCCGTACCTGCACCTCCTGTGTGAACAGGTCTCTACCTATTCCATACACCACTCTTTCCTGCCAGTGTCCCTGTGTCTCAGCCGTGCCTGCCTGCCACTGTCTCAACTGTACCCACCTGCCAGTGTCTCAGTCGTGCCCACCTGCCAGAGTACCAGGCGTGCCTGCCGTGCCCACTTGCCTGTCTGTTAGTCGTACGAGTCCTAGCGTCCTGTTCCCCAGTGGGATCAGCAGCCACAGCCAGACACCACCCTGGAGTGGCACCTTGCAGCTACCTGCCGCACAAGCCTGACCTCGCCATCAGAGGCTCCAGCGAAGACCAAGGTAGCTGTCCTAGTCACGCCCCTTCCAGGGTAGTCTGGTTTGTGGCACAGTGGGTCCACGACCCTCTCGCTCGCGTCAACGTGACAGCGTGACATGTACCTCCGTTGATAACTTTTTTAACTTTGCTGTGTATGTTTAATAAAGGTATATACTTCTCAATACTTGGCATTGACTTCCCTCTGTTTGTAGGATTATATTAAATAAAAAAGAATGTTTGGTATATACGAACTCCTAATGACTTGGAGAATCATAATGGCAGGTCAATTTTAGCATTTAGTGAACATGGTATAAAAGCAAAAAAAAACTATTGTGTAATTGTACTGTTTTTGCAATTTCCCAGCACTTTGAATTTGTTTCCGATATTTCAGTAACTATTTGGTAAAACTAATGGTGTTGTTCAAAAGTAAAACTCATCCCACAAAAACACAAGTCCTCACATGGCCATATTGACAGAAAAATAAAAAAGTTATGGCTTTGGGAAGAAGGGGAGCAAAAAGCGGAAACTCAAAAATGGAAAAACCCAACGTGGTGGAGGGGTTAAATTATTATTTTTTTTTTAATCCTTTTTAAATTTTGCCTTCTGTACAAGTTATCATACAGGAAAGAATGTTTCCTAACTTTTATCCTGCAAACTCCAATTTCTCTTTGATTTTGAATGTTATATTGTCGTCCTTAAAGTGGAATAAAAGTGTGACACCATTATTCTAAGGAGTGATCTGGGAGTCAGATATGCTTCTAAGGGTCTTTCCCAAGCTGTTCTCCTTCCATTATGCACTTTTCCATCCATTTCAACATTTTCACTGCTCCCCAGACCTCCTTGTAGGGTCTGCCGGAATAAAAATCCGTGAATTTCCCATTGATTTCCATTATACTCATTGCTTGAAACGAGCTTCCGAGCATTAGGAATTGCATTTTGGTGCTCAGTTATCACTAGTTGCCATGGACTTAAAAACATAATCCTGTAATTGACTGAAAAACAAGTGAACGTTGTAAATATAGTGGAGGTCAAATTTGTTTTTTCACTGTTGGAACACATAAACCAAAGCCTTTTTAATATGTTATTGTGGGTAAATGTTAAGTCTGTTGTAATTAACATGGATGTGTCAATTACACCTAAGCTTCCATTAAAAGTAGGCAAGCTGACCGATTGATTGTCAGCCTTGCACACCCACACATTGGAAGATATAAAATGTTTTCCAAGCAATTGTACATAGCGCTGTGGTGTTTTTTTGCCTTTTTATTTTGTGCTTTCTTGCTTTTTGACATTCATTCATTTTCACATGGTAGTATGGTGGCTCTGTGGTTAGCACTGCAGTCTTGCAGAGCTTAGGTCCTGGTTTGAAATCTCACCAAGGACAACATCTGCAAGGAGTTTTTATGTTCTCCTCACCTTTGAGTGGGTTTCCTCCCACACTCCAAAGACATACTAATAGGGAATTTAGATTGTGAGCCCCAATGGGGAAAGTGCCAATAATGTCTGGAAGGTTACTGTGTGGAAATTGCTTTGTACTGTAAATAAAACGTCTGTAAGACATAGTACCAGCAATCCCTTGTATGTAACCCTTACCAAGTTGCCGTTCAATAAATTGTTTATTTATGAATGGTGCTCTCTCTCATTGGACTTTGAACCATCTGGTCCTGGCAAATCAGCACACTCAGCCAGGACCTCCACTTTTATGTAACACTAGAAATAGGCCCGATGCTATTTCATCAGCAGTGCGGTGAAATGAACATCCGCCGGCGGGCGGCTCAGCCAATGAGCGGTGCCGCGCAGCTTTGAATCCCCCCCCGCCGGCTGAGCCAATGAGCGGTGCCGCACGGGATTGAATCCCCCGCCAAAGCCGCGCGGCACCGTTCATTGGCTGAGCGCCCCGGGATTCAAATCCCCCGCCCCGCCGGCTGAGCCAATGAGTGGTAACGCGCGGGATTTTAATCCGCGCATGGCCCTCTAACCCCCTATCCTGGTATGCATGTGTAATAATGAGCAGGTGCTGCGTATGTCACCACGGAACAGACGGACCAACTGTTAAAGGGGAGGTTTATTTACAGGGATTAATACAGGCAAAATAATGGTGCAAGTATTGGTAAAAGGAGAAAACAGACAAAAAGTCAAAACCAGGATTAAACAGTATTATACGGCGTTTTCTTAAGAGGGAACTTATCAGTCCATAGGGGTCATGATTGAAGAGTCGGACTTCTCCCACGTTGGCACCAATTAACCAGCGGCGCTTGTCATCTGAAGTCTCGCTGTACTCTGTTGTCTTTACAATCCTCCACTGGGGTCTCAAGGGTTACTGCAGGAGGCAGAGGGGCTACTGGACAAGGGATTTGGATGTTTCGCCCCCAGCAGTTCGCGCCCGGGTACATTTCGCCCCCGCAAATTTCGTTCCCAGCATTTGGCCCCCGCACATTTCGCCCCCAGCAGTCCCTCGCAGTTCACCCCTGGATTTTTCGCCCCCAGCAGTTCGCCCCCGGATGTTTCGCCCCCGGATATTTCGCCCCTGGATTTTTCGCCCCCAGCAGTTCACCCCCGGATGTTTCGCCCCCGGATTTTTTGCCCCCAGCAGTTTGCCCCCAGATGTTTCGCCCCCAGCAGTTCGCCCCCGGATGTTTTGCCCCCGGATGTTTCGCCCCCGGATGCTTCGCCCCCAGCGGTTCGCCCCCGGATGCTTCGCCCCCAGCAGTTCGCCCCCGGATGTTTCGCCCCCAGATGTTTCGCCCTCAGCAGTTTGCCCCCAGATGTTTCGCCCCCGGATGTTTCACCCCCCGGATGTTTCGCCCCCGGATGTTTCACCCCCAGCAGTTTGCCCCCGGATGTTTCGCCCCCAGCAGTTTTCCCCCGGATGTTTTGCCCCCAGCAGTTCACCCCCCGATGTTTCGGCCCCAGATGTTTCGCGCCTGGATTTTTTGCCCCCAGCAGTTTGCCCCCGGATGTTTCACCTGCAGTATTTTGTCCCTGGATGTGTCACCATCTGATGTTTTGCCCCTAGCATTTTGACCCCAGATGTTTCACCCTCAGCTTTTGGGGTCAACATGCAGGGAACAAAACATCTAGGGTTGAACATACCTGGGGTAAAATATACAGGACCCCAATTGCAGGGGATTCTTGTGGGTGCCTTTTCAGCAGCTCTATTGGCTGGCCTTAAAGGAGTATTGTCACCTTAGAACACAAAAAAACTGACATAGTTACCTGTCGCAGCTGCAGCTCCTTGGGTCCCGGAGTGCAGTCTAGCAGTTCCCCGTGATGTGTTCTCCTGCTTCTGGCTGTCTTTTCATCTTGCCTGGATCACTGATCCATGAAGCATGAAGAATGCCACGGCAGTGATGCCGAATATCTCCTGGCCGCTCACTGACATGACGTCACTCCTGCCCCATTCATCAGTCAATCCAGGGGGCAGGATGCCTCTCCTGTCACCAAAACACTGCTGCGCATGCGCAATGCCGCGATGAGATCAGGCAGAAGAAGAGAACGCTGGGAAGAAGGAGAGGACTCATGGTGGCCTCTGGATCCAGCATGGCGATCGCCAGCCCACGCAGCCAGGAGAAGATCAGACAAAGATTAGCAGAACACTTCTAGGTACTGTAAGTACCAGGAGTGGAAGATCGGCAGCATGCTTACCACAACATGATTGCTGAAAGCATGCTGCCTTATTTTGCTGTTCGGCATGAGAATACTCCCTTAATGCAGGCTATGTATGGAAACAGCGGGACTGTTGACTGACTACAGGGTTAATCCCACCAACCATCTCTGCAGAACTGAGATATTGGCTTGCTGAACTAAAGTGGTGATTAACCAGCTTCTACAGAACCTCTTTATCAGGTCTTCAGAAGGGGGGTTTTGGGATTAGCCCTCACAGAGGACTCTGCCAGTATACCAAAGAATGGAGCAGCAGATAAAAGTGGTATTCTTACTTCAGGATCCCTTTTTCTATTGATGCCCATTCCTCAGATTAGGCCAAGAATACGGTCCAGTTGTATTCTGCATTGAACCAGCTGTTTATCAGCAGCTTTCAGCACCAACGACAAGGACAAGTGACTGGAAGCTGCAGCCATAGCTCTCCATGATTTCAGTGAGATCCAGGGAAGATGTGACAGCAATTGGTAAAGAGCTGATCCACCGTGACATACCTTATACAGGGGTATGCACTGCTCTGTGCAGAGAAATGCATGTTCTGGACGGGACTCGGTTGTGTGCATCCGGTCTTTCACTAACAAACGGCCCTTGGGGGACAACCATTAAATTGGTGTGGCCCTTGGTGAATATGAGTTTGACACTCCTGATCTAAGACAAGTGGCCATCATTTTACTGTCATGTACTAGTGGTGTTACACTTAATGGCTTCTTTTTGTCATCCATTACATATCATACTATACCTAGTGATGAGCAAACCCGATCTGGAAAGTTCAGGTTTCGTATCGAACATTGCCTGCTCGGGTTCAACCACACCGATCCAAAACAGGCAATGTTTGGAGTTTGCTCATCAAAAAAGAAAAATCACTTCTCTCCCCTTTGCCAAGGTCCCTACCTGTGTGGAGAGTCTTCTTGATCAAGGGAATCCCTAGCTAGGAATAATGAAAGGGATTCCCTCGGGAACGATGACATATACACACAATGTGGAGGTGCATGGAAGAGGACTGAAGCCAGGCAGTGAGCAGCTCCTCCAGAATCAGGAGACAGCTGCTTACATGACTAAGTGTGGTACCTAGGACACCATGCAGAATGCTGACAGGGAGTATATCACAAACTTATTGATTGGAGTGATCCGACTGCTGGGACCCGCACCGATCGGCAAAATGTGGAGCTTTTATCCCCATTAGACTGGAGCGGCTTGACCACTGATCCATTCATTCCCTCAGCGCTACACTTTTGGAAGCCCCAAAGAGGATGAATGGAGCTGTGGTCAGACATCCCACTCACCTCTCCATTATAAAATGGGGATAAAAGTGTCCTGTCGGGGATAACAGTTCCCCATTCTTCCGATCATTGCGGTTTCCAATGGTTGGAACCAAACGATCAATAAGTTATCACCTATCCTGTGGAGCCCATGGATTGTGGTTTTTGATCCATAGAACCCTTTAAGTCAAACTTTCGTTACTGTACAACCCATATATGTGCAGGAGCCTCCTGCGTATTTCAGTCGACACTCCACTATAACGGGGATAACGGTTTACAGATATTTGCATATAGCTGTAGGTTGGACCCTCAGGCTAAATTCATCCTGTGGAACCCAGACACCCCAGTCTGACACTGAATACAATTATGTACAAGTAGTAAAGACATATACAGTACAGATTCATATCATATACAGTATACCCACCACTACTATTATGTTACATCTGTGCCCATACCTCAGCGAGACCCTCGGCGGGGTCCCCGTCCTCATGCTGCAAGGGCCGTACCTCTGCAAGACCCATGGCAGGGTCTTCGTCCTCAATCCTTTGCCTACTGTCCTGCTCCTTCCTCTGCTTCCTGGCATGCGACCAGCAAATTCCCTGGTATGAGATTAAGGCAGCACGCGCATGCGCTCTCTAGGTCTCTTAAAGAGACAGCGTGTATTTTTCAAAAAGAGTATTTAACCAATGGCAGCGCACTGATTGCTATTTCTGGCCTCTCCGCCATAGGGAGGGCGCCGGAGCAACGAGTATTAACTGTTGCTACTTCCGGTTCTGTGTCTGCTCTGTCTGTGCTTCTGCAGTATTCCGTCTAGTACTCTGCTTACACTGTTTGTTTCGGCAGAATATCACTGTTATTCGGCTGTCCAAAACAACATTTTTACCGGCTGCTTCAGTTCGCAACTTATAGGAATATATATATATATATATATACTACATAAATTAAGTGCCTAGTGGAATATACAGGCTTATTAAAAGCCTGAAAATTTACTCTGGGAGTAAACAGTTTATTAGAGAACCAGTAGTGTCGCTTACTAGGGAAGTGGAATTTGATAGACACCTGTTTGGTTCCGTGAATGATGTATTTAAAGGATTTACTACATATATACATATTTAGAAAACCCTCATCAAAGCCAAGGTGAAACGCGCATCGGACGTGTGCAGGTCCGATCAGGGGTTTGTATTGACTGGTCAGCACTTTTCTTTGCATAAGCACTTTTTATGCACTAGCACCTTATATGTAATAGCACCTTAATTTGCTGGTTATCCTTACCACATGCGATTGGGATTTATAGTTATTTCAGCTAATCTAGCGCTCCATATTAGCAATCTTTATTTTTGGTTTGTTAATAGGCTTTATTTCTATATTATCATTACTGCTTTGTGGAACGGTGGATTATCAATTTATATATATCCAGTAGCTGACCATGTCTTTATTACTACTATTTGATACATGATATTAATATAGCACATGTCACCTGTGATATACAGGGTGGGCCATTTATATGGATATGCCTAAATAAAATGGGAATGGTTGGTGATATCAACTTCCTGTTTGTGGCACATTAGTATATGGGAGGGGGGAAACTTTTCAAGATGAGTGGCCATTTTGAAGTCGGCCATTTTGGATCCAATTTTTTCCAATGGGAAGAGGTTCATGTGACACATCAAACTTATTGAGAATTTCACAAGAAAATCAATGCTGTGCTTGGTTTTAACATAACTTTATTCTTTCATGAGTTATTTACAAGTTTATGACCACTTATAAAATGTGTTCAAAGTGCTGCCCAATTTGTTGGATTGTCAATGCAACCCTCTTCTCCCACTCTTGACACACTGATAGCAACACCGCAGAAGAAATGCTAGTCTAAGGGGGTCAGATTCCTTGTAGGAATGCTCGGACCTGACACCCATAATGTGGTGGTGCACCATCTTGCTGGAAAAACTCAGGGAACGTGCCATCTTCAGTGCATAAAGAGGGAAACACTTCATCATGTGACAATTTCACATATCCAGTGGCATTGAGGTTTCCATTGATGAAGAATGGCCCCACTATCTTTGTACCCCATATACTACACCATACCATCAATTATGGGTGTCAGGTCCGAGCATTCCTACATGAACAGTTTCCTGGAGAGTGGATTGGTTGTCGTGGGCCAGTTGAATGGCCACCAAGTTATCCCGACCTGACTCCCTTAGACTTTTATCTTTGGAGTCACCTGAAGGCAATTGTCTATGCTGTGAAGATACGAGATGTGCAACGTCTGAAACATCAGATACTGGAAGCCTGTGCTAGCATTTCTTCTGCGGTGTTGCTATCAGTGTAAATAACTCATGAAAGAATAAAGTTATGTTAAAACCAAGCAAACCATTGTTTTTCTTTTGAAATTCTCAATAAGTTTCATGTGTCACATGACCCTCTTCCCATTGAAAAAATAAAGTTGGAACCAAAATGGCCGACTTCAAAATGGCCACCATGGTCACCACCCACCTTGAAAAGTTTCCCCCCTCCCATATACTAATGTCAGAAACAGGAAGTTGATATTACCAACCATTACCATTTTATTTAGGTGTATCCATATAAATGGCCCACCCTGTATTTATTGTTATTAGGACACATTGCTCTATATATTTAGGACACATTGCTCTATATATTTATTTCAATGAAAGTAATTTATTATTATTATTGATATTAGTACGGTGTTCCTTCTAACACAATTTATCAATACACTGTGGTGTGCTATAAAATTCAGTAGCATTTATAATTTTTCTATACATATAACCTGTCTGTTGTCCTGCACTTTTTGTTGCCATCTGTTGGTTTTCTTATGCTATTACAACTGTTGATTATACTTGTTGCTAATAAATTAATTACTCTTTATATGATCTGGTGGTGTGTTATATTTATAGGTTTTTAAGTCAAGTGGACACACAGCATTTGTTTTTATTCATGAAATCTTGTTAGTTATATATTTAGAAAACAGCCTTAGAGGGTATAAAACTCGGATAAGAAGAATAATTTTCATGGAATCAACCTCAGTGGTTTCTCTAAACAGAAATAAACCCTCAATACACTGATTTAACAACATTGCATTCATTTTCTCATAAGCCTTTTAAGCGCATCTCAAGAGGAAGATAAAAATTAAAGAATTGCCATCTGCGATGAATTTAGCTCGGTAAGTAATGGAAGGACACTTTTGTTTCTACTCATTCATCCTATTAATTCTCATAACTAATAACTCATTCCTGCCTTGAATTCTAATCATTCCATCTGACCCAAACTACACATATGTTAATGTATTGGTATTGCTGCACAATATATTTGCAGTTCTCCATTACAGTGAGACATTAAATGCAGAATGTACAGGTAGCATAACGGAAGTCCTTCAATCGTTTGTGGTGGGGTTCCTCGTGTTTCTGATCACCACTACACTTATCTGAAAATGGCCACCAGATTCTCAGGATCCTCCATACACACTAAGGCCACGTTCACACCTTCAGTATTTGGTTAGTAGTTTACATCAGTATATTTAAGCCAAAACCAATAGTGGGTGAAAAATGTAGAAGTGGCGACGTGTTTCTATTATACTTTTCCTCTGATTGTGCTACTCCTAATTTTGACTTACAAATACTGGATATATAATCCGGACCCAATACTGAATGTGGCCTAAGAGAGATTAATCTACATGCAGCAGAATTCTGTGGATATTTGAACCAAAATATTGGAATATACAGTATGACAGTATGTGTCTTATCAAAAAAAGGAAGCATTTCTTGCACAAAGTAAGCCAACTAAAAAGTGATGTAAACTTAGAACACACAATCACAAAACACTCCAGATTTATTAAAGGGACACTCCGTAAATAGTGTTTACACTACAGTACCTATAATTCAGTCTGACGCTGGAGCTTCTTCTTACTGCTCCCCATCCCTTATGTGCTGTTACGTCACAGATCGGGGGTGACCTGTTCCCTTCTAGTAGCTGCCACCCAGATTTGGGCAGACCGACCCCAAAATCCATGCCAACCATCTCCCAGGGCCTGTCTGCCACCGGCAAGGGATACAGTAACCCAGCCGTCCTCTGCCTGGAGGACCTGTTCCGAGCACAAGAGACGCATGCCTGAATGTATTCTTTCATGTCCCGAGCCATGTGTGGCCACCAATAAGACCTTGCCAGGAGTTCTGTGGTCCGCTTATTGCCAAAGAGACCACCCACCCTGGACGCATGTGCCCACGTAGAATCATAGAATCATAGAATCGTAGAGTTGGAAGGGACCTCCTGGGCCATCTGGTCCAACCCCCTGCTCAAAGCAGGATTCGCTAAATCATCCCAGTCAGATGTCTGTCCAGCCTCTGTTTGAAGACTTCCATTGAAGGAGAACTCACCACTTCTCGTGGCAGCCTGTTCCACTCATTGATCACTCTAACTGTCAAAAAGTTTTTTCTAATATCTAATCTGTGTCTCCTCCCATTCAGTTTCATCCCATTGCTTCTAGTCTTTCCTTGTGCAAATGAGAATAAAGTTGATCCTTCTACAATGTGACAGCCCTTTAGATATTTGTAGACAGCAATTAAGTCTCCTCTCAGTCTTCTCTTTTGCAAACTAAACATTCCCAAATCCTGCAACCTTTCCTCATAAGACAGGGTTTGCAGACCGGTCACCATTCTGGTCGCTCTTTTCTGAACTTGCTCCAGTTTGTTGATGTCTTTTTTAAAATGTGGTGCCCAAAACTGGACACAATATTCCAGATGAGGTCTGACCAAAGAGGAGTAGAGGGAAATAATGACTTCACGTGATCTAGACTGTATGCTTCTGTTAATACATCCTAGAATTGCATTTGCCTTTTTTGCTGCTGCATCACACTGTTGACTCATATTCAGTCTGTGATCTATTAGTATACCCAAGTCTTTTTCACATGTGCTGTCACTTAGCCCTATTCCTCCCATTCTATATATGCTTTTTTCATTTTTATTGCCCAGATGTAGTACTTTGCATTTCTCCCTGTTAAAAACCATTCTGTTAGTTACTGCCCACTTCTCCAGTTTATTTAAATCTTTTTGAATCCTCTCTCTCTCTTCTCTAGTATTAGCTATCCCTCCTAGCTTTGTGTCATCAGCAAATTTAATCAGTTTACCCTCAATTCCTTCATCTAAATCGTTGATAAAGATGTTGAACAATACAGGGCCCAGGACAGAGCCCTGTGGTACCCCACTTGAGACATTCTTCCAACTGGATGTGCAGCCATTTACGACCACTCTTTGGGTCCGATCACTAAGCCAGCTATGAATCCACCTAACAGTTGCCTTGTCCATTCCATACTTAGTCATTTTTTCAATAAGGATTGTATGAGAGACTTTGTCAAATGCTTTGCTGAAGTCAAGATATACTATATCTACAGCATTTCCTTGATCCACCCAATCAGTGATACCGTCATAGAAGGAAATTAAGTTAGTCTGACATGACTTATTAGTTACAAACCCATGCTGACTCTGTTTGATCACTTCATTCTTATCCAGGTATTGACTTAAATGTTGTTTAATAATTTGTTCAAAGATCTTTCCTGGTATAGAAGTCAGACTCACCGGCCTATAGTTGCCTGGGTCCACCTTCTTCCCCTTTTTGAAGATAGGAACAACATTTGCTCTTCTCCAGTCTTCTGGCACTTCTCCTGTTCTCCAAGAATTTTCAAAGATTATGGAGAGTGGTTCAGAAATTTCTTCTGCTATCTCCTTCAGTACTCTGGGGTGTAATTCATCTGGACCTAGAGACTTGAATTCATTTAGGTTAGCTAAGTGTTTCCTCACTATCTTTCTGTTTATAGATATCCTGGATTCTTCTATTCCCTCAATAGGACAGTGAATAACAGTTGGTGTTACATTTCCTTTCTGAGAGAAAACAGATGCAAAATAGGAATTTAAAAGTTCAGCCTTCTCAACATCCTGTCTTACCATTTCATCATTTTCATCCTGTAAAAATCCTATAGCATCTTTGACTTTTCTTTTACTTTTGACATATCCCCAAAATCCTTTATTATTGCTTTTGACATCTCTTGCAAGCCTCAATTCATTTTCAGCTTTAGTAATCTGATTTGTGCCCTGCAGATTCTGCAGACAGCATTATATTCTTCTTTAGATATGCCTCCCTCTTTCCATTTTATAAACATTTTTTTCTTCCTTTTTAGCATGTGCTTAAGTTCTGTGTTCACCCATCCTGGTTTCCTTAAATGCTTCCTATTCTTCCCTCTTTTCGGAATTGTTAACAACTGTGCTTTGAGAATTTCATTTTTCAAGATTTCCCATCCTTCCTGGACATTTTTGTCTTTAAGGATATCCAGCCATTGGATCCCTCCAATTCTCTTTCTGAATCCCTTAAAATCTGCCTTTCTGAAATCTAACCTTGACGTCTGAGTCTTCACAGGTCTTCCGCCTCTAGTTATCCAAAATTCTAAAATAGCATGGTCGCTACCTCCTAGGGTTCCAGCCACTTTTACCTCCTCAACCATTTCCTCCCTGTTTATAAGGATTAGATCCAAGGTAGCAGTTCCCCTTGTTTTCTCCCCTACCTTTTGGAAGATAAAGTTGTCAGCAAGAGAGGATAAGAATTTCCTTGACCTGTTAGTTTTGCCTGAGAGAGATTCCCAACAAATGTCTGGATAGTTGAAATCTCCCATGACAACTATGTCATATTTTTTGGAGAACTTGGCCATTTGATGCATAAAGAGTTCATCCATATCTTCAGCTTGCACAGGCGGCCTGTAGTAAATGCCTACAATGGTGTCCTTTCCATTGTTCTGTCCTTGTATTCTTACCCAAACAGTTTCCACAGAACTCCCAGTCTCTGAAGCTTCAATCTCTGTGCAGATATACGCCTTTCTAACATACAATGCAACACCCCCTCCTCGTTTATCAAGTCTGTTTCTTGCAAATAAGTTGTATCCTTCTAGTCTTGTATTCCAATCATGTGTATCGTCCCACCAAGTTTCAGTGATTCCAATGACATCATATTTCTTTTCCTGTGTTAGTAGTTCCAATTCTCCTTGTTTGTTGCCCATGCTTTGTGCATTAGTATAGAAACATTTTAGTTTGTGATTGGTTTCTCTTTCTCCAATATTTTTATTAATTAGATTCTTTCGTCTTTGTTCTTCCTTTCCACTTCTATTAGCAGAGTTCTCAATAGCGTTTGTCAGGTGTATGGCTTTTTCTGGTCTTTTGCTTCCCTTCCCATGTTGTTCTAGTTTAAAGCTCTCCTTACAAGTGTAGCAAGGCGACTTCCAAATACATGCTTTCCAGTCTTCGTAAGGTGCACCCCATCTCTAGCAAGTAGTCCATCGTATAAGTAGTTCACTCCGTGATCCAGAAATCCAAATCATTGCTGACGGCACCATCGACGTAGCCAGTTGTTCACCTGCAGAATCTTATTCCACCTCCTTGGTCCATGGCCATCCACTGGGAGGATGGAAGAGAAGACTACCTGCGCTCCCAGTTCTTTCACTTTCTTGCCTAAGTCTTCAAAGTCTCTGCAGATGGTTTCCAGGTCATTTCTTGCGGTGTCATTTGTCCCCACATGTAGTAGCAGGAATGGGTAGTCATCTGTAGGTCTGAAGAGTCCTGATATCCTGTCAGACACATCTTTAATTTTTGCACCTGGAAGACAGCACATTTCTCTTGAAGTTATATCCGGTCTGCAGATAGCGGCCTCTATCTACGTGAGAACCTCTGGCCGCAGGCGAGGAGGGACAAAGGTCTTGCCCGATGGTACTGACTCAAGAGCGACCGGGGCCACGGTCCTCAGACTCTCAGTGGGGATGATTAACCGAGGCTCAGCCTCCTCCTCCTCCGAGACCACCGAGCGAGAGAGAGCATCAGCCCGGACGTTCTTCTCACCGGACAGATAGTGCAAGGTGAAGCGGAAGCGGGAGAAGAAGAGCGACCACCTAGCTTGACGAGAATTCAAGCACTGGGCGGTTTGTAAATAGGTTTTTATGGTCAGTGTACACCTGAAAGGGGAACCGGGCTCCCTCCAGGAGATGTCTCCACTCGGAAAAGGACAACTTCATTGCCAGCAACTCCCTGTCCCTGATGGAATAGTTCCTCTCCGCTGGTGAGAAGGTCTTTGAGAAGAAGAAGCAG
This sequence comes from Dendrobates tinctorius, assembly GCF_039654945.1. Classification (NCBI taxonomy): domain Eukaryota; kingdom Metazoa; phylum Chordata; class Amphibia; order Anura; family Dendrobatidae; genus Dendrobates; species Dendrobates tinctorius. Next base: position 27,184,664 of record NW_027361671.1, on the reverse strand, counting down.
GGATACTTCTGACCTTGAGCATCCTTCTGGAAAAGGACTGCTCCTGCACTGACGGACGAGGCATCCACCTCTAGGATAAAGGGTTTATCCACATCGGGACGGTGGAGGATAGGAGCACCAGCAAATTGGGTTTTAAGAGACGAGAAGGCCGTGGAGACCTGTTCTGACCAAACCTTGGGATTCGCTCCTTTTTTGGTGAGGGCGACCAAAGGAGCTACCAGTGTGGAGAAGTGGGGAATGAACTGACGGTAATAATTAACAAACCCCAAAAAGCGCTGCACCGCTTTAAGAGAATGGGGCTCCTGCCAGTCTATTACCGCCCGCAGTTTGGCAGGATCCATAGCCAACCCTTGGACCGAGATGATATAGCCCAGGAACGGCAAGGACTCCTGCTCAAATTGGCACTTCTCCAACTTGGCGAAGAGAGAATTCACCCGCAAACGGTCGAAGACCTTGCAGACGTCTCTCCGGTGAGAGGTCAAATCTGGAGAAAAGATGAGAATGTCATCCAGATAGACCACCACCGAGGTGGAGAGCATATCGCGAAAGATGTCATTTACAAAGTCTTGGAAGACAGCAGGTGCATTACAGAGGCCAAAGGGCATGACCAGATACTCGTAGTGGCCATCCCTGGTATTGAAGGCTGTCTTCCACTTGTCTCCTTCACGTATGCAGATCAGGTTGTAAGGCCCCCGTAGATCTAACTTAGTGAAGATCCGGGCCCCTCGCAACCTGTCAAACAACTCAGAGATCAAAGGAAGAGGGTACTTGTTTTTCACTGTAATAGCATTGAGACCTCTGTAGTCAATGCAGGGACGCAGCTCTTCACTCTTCTTCTGTACGAAGAAGAACCCTGCCCCTGCTGGCGACACCGACTTCCTAATAAACCCTCTTGCCAGGTTCTCCCGGATATATTGTGACATGGCCTCCATCTCTGGGAGAGATAGAGGATACATGCGGCCTCTAGGAGGTTTCGCGCCTGGCAAAAGGTCTATTGGACAGTCGTAGGGGCGATGCGGTGGAAGTGTCTCTGCCGATTTTTTAAAAAAGACGTCCGTTGGTAGTGTCTGGGAAGTGTGCAGAGATTCGCGGGCACTCCCGTGGAGGCTACTTGAACGTTGCCCCTCATGCACCTTCCCTCACAGTCCTTGCTCCAACCCAGAATACTCCCCGAGGACCACTCTATATGAGGGGAATGGCAACGGAGCCAGGGGACTCCGAGAAGCACCTGGTCGATGCCCTCTGGCATAATGAACAAGGACAACGTCCCATGGTGAGATGGTGGGATTGAGAGCCCAAGAGATGCTGTCTGGTGGGTAATTTGAGATGGTAAGGCCGAACCGTTGACCACCCTGATGGTCACAGGGTGAGGAAGTAGCACCACCGGAATTGCGTGCTTTTGGGCGAAGGCCGAGGACATAAAGTTTCCTTCTGCCCCGGAGTCCTCTGTGACCTCTACCTCCCAGGTGGATGCACCACTATCTAACATCCCTCGGGAATACCGGTTTGGGGGAGAAAGTTTCCATATCAGATAGACCCCCACCAACCACCACTGGGCGTGATTGTTTTTTCGACCGCTGCGGACACCTGTTAGCCGGGTGACCAGACTGTCGACACTGGTAACAGCGTGCGGAGCTTCATACCGGGCGCGGCTTGGGACCAGTGTGAGACACCTCCATGGGTTCTGGAGGTATCATTTCCAGATCAGGGGGTTCAAGAGGTTTAGCGAAGGTGGGCTGTGCTGGACCCCGCTCCATATGTTACAGCTTGTGTCAGTTTGTTCAGTCCCCTGTTATATTAGTCTCTTTTGCTTTGCTGCCAGTTCATACCAGAATGCTGATATAGTGGGAGCGAGGTCGTGAGACCAGTGTTTTTTTGCACATCAGACGTGTTGGATTTTTTAGGGTTTTTGCGTGATTGCAGACAGTGTCTTTCCTTTCATATCCTATCTAGTCAGTTCGGGCCCCATCATTTGCTCAGTCTATTTTCTGCCTGCGTTTGTGTTTCATCTTGTCTCACCGACAATATATGTTTGGAGGCTATTTGTTTGGAGTTCTACTCCGGGGCAGTTTAGATTTCACCTTTCTTGCTTTAGGCCTAGTTAGTGCTCCGGCTGTGTCGAGGCGTCTAGGGCATCGTAGGTACGGTCCACGGCTACTGTTAGTTGTGTTGTTAGGATTAGGGGTCTGCAATCTGCTAAGTTACCAACCTTTATGGTTTCCTGGTGGCCTAGCCTATTCCTGCCATCCTCCTCGGTGACCTGTTCATAACACCTCTCAATTCTTTGTAGGTGGAAAAATTTGCAAAATTAGCAGTGTATCAAATACTATTTTACCCACTGTACAATCACATATAATAAAAATGGATAACAAAGAAAAGTACTAAACCAATGTCACAGAAATGGCTCAGAGCATAGCAGAGGGAAGCACTCCTTAGAGCAACAGATAGAACCACAGAGTACTGTGTCTTCCAGGACTGACAAATGACAAAAACCCAAACTTTGATTTTTCTTAGATCATACCTCCCTTTGGTGAGCTCATTTGGGGGGCTGGTCATGGGATGTGCTAGGTCTTTAGAAGATTATGAAATCTCCAACTTTCACAATATCTTTGCCCCTGGAGGTCCCAGGCGAGAGATATTGCTGTAATGCTTCCTATCAAGATTATACCTTTCTAAGAAATAAAACATAGCATAGAAAGCATCGTCCATCTGACGTATATTAAGTTGAAGGTGTTAGCCTTATGGTGATGTGAGTGAATACGTTATGTTCATCAGTTCTTCACAAAAGCCATATATATATATATATATATATATATATATATCTCACAAATATCGTATCAATTTGGCCACTGGCACCAGAGTGTTTAAAATAAATCAATTGAAAAGAGGAAGCCCCTGCCACTGAAAGTGTACTTCCCCGCCTCTTAGAATACGAATCCTATACTGGGTGGATGGCTTTCAGCATATCCCCTGCTGTAATTATCTTTTCAAGACAGGAAGTCCTACTTCAATGGAGGTTGAAGTGTCAGCTCTTTTTCACTTCCTCAGTTATAATTAATCCCCTTATGTACAATATGAGGGTGATATATCCCCTATATGGAGAGGTCTTTATGGATTTGACCATTTTTATCTTTGGAGAATAATAAACCATTTATCTTTCCAATCTTTTAATGCTGCATTCCAGGAGTTATAAACTTTTTCATTTTTTTAGCAACATAGTTGAATGACGGCTTGTTTTTTTTCAAAATGTGATTTTTTTTTTTTTTATACCTTTTCCTGATTTGATGTGCTTTTGGTGCAGATTTGAAGCAGCATTTTTAATGCATCTTTTAAAGTACAGAAAAGCTTTGACTTTGCACTTAAAAATGCAACTGCATTTTTTTTACATGCTTTTTTAAAGGCTCCCCATAGAAGCCTATAGGGGAAAATGCACCAAAGAATGCAAAGTTCAACAGTGGGCAGGAGTTTTCACTCTTTGAACCGTTAGGTTTTGGTGCTTTTTTTCCCTTAAAAATTATGAGTAGCCTGAAAAATAATTCATGTTACGAGAAAAACACAAGTAGAAAAACCTGTATTGGCTGTTTTCAATGCAGAATCAAATATTTTCTCTACTATAAAAAAAAACATTAAAAATGCTGCCTAATATGTGCACCAAAAATATGTCAAATAAAGAGGAAAACACATAAAAAATGCAGAAATTCAATAAACAATGAAGAATTAATGTGTAGTTTTGTGTGGACACCTGCAGAAAAAAAACTCAGCATTTAACCCCTTAATGTCCAATGACGGACACAGTCCGTCATCAGACATATCCCCTGCTTTGATGAGTGCTCCGGCGCTGAGCCCGCATCAAAGCCGGGACATGTCAGCTGTTATGAACAGCTGACATGTGCCCGCAATAGGCGCGAGTGGAATCGCCGTCCGCCCGCGCCTATTAACTAGTTAAATCCCGCTGTCAAAGCTGACAGCGGGCATTTAAATAGCATTTCCGGCCGCCGGGCCGGAAATGACCTCATCGCCGACCCTGTCACATGATCGGGGGTCGGTGTCATGTTGCTTGGACAACCAGAGGAGAGACCTCTATGGTTGTTCCAGGCATATGGCTTTCAGTGCCACCCGGTGGTCGGCGCTGAAAGCACAGCAGTAAATCTGCTACATATGGGCGATCTGCTCATCGCCCATATGTAGCAGAGCCGATAGGGTTGTGCATGCTTCTAGCCTCCTATGGAGGCTATTGAAGCATGCCAAAAGTAAAAAAAAGAAATGTTTAAAAATAAAAAAAATTAAAAAACCTAAAAGTTCAAATCACCCCCTTTCGCCCCAAAATAAAAAACAGTAAAAAAAAATCCCACATACACATATTAGGTATCGCCGCGTTCAGAATCGCCCGATCTATCATTAAAAAAAAGCATTAACCCGATCGCTAAATGGCGTAGCGAGAAAAAAATTCAAAACGCCAGAATTACTTTTTTTGGTCGCCAAGACATTGCATTAAAATGCAATAACGGGCGACCAAAAGAACGTATCTGCACAAAGGTGGTATCATTAAAAACATCAGCGCGGCATGGAAAAAATAAGCCCTCAACCGACCCCAGATCATGAAAAATGGAGACGCTACGGGTCTCGGGAAATTGCGCAATTTTTTTTTCTTTTTTTTTTAGCAAACTTTGGAATTTTTTTTCACCACTTAGATAAAAGAGGACATAGACATGTTTGGTGTCTATGAACTTGTAATGACCTGGAGAATCATAAAGGCAGGTCAGATTTAGCATCTAGTGAACCTAGCAAAAAAGCCAAGCAAAAAGTGTGGGATTGCACTTTTTTTGCAATTTCACCGCACTTGGAATTTTTTTCCCGTTTTCGAGTACATGACATGGTAAAAACAATGGTGTCATTTAAAAGTACAACTCGTCCCGCAAAAAATAAGCTCTCACATGGCCATATAGACGGAAAAATAAAAAAGTTATGGCTCTGGAAAGAAGGGGAGGGAAAAATGAAAATGCAAAACCAAAAATACCCCTGGTCGTTAAGGGGTTAAGCTACATATGAACACAGCCTTACAAACTAATTTGCCGTGGAGCTCTATGTTTGCCAATTTTGCATTATGCAGACTTATTTTTTTTGTGACAAGCTTTAATTTTTATTGGTACTAGTTTGTGGTACAAGCGACTTTTTGATTGCTGCTTTGATTGCTGTATTTTATTAAAGACAGTGCACCATTAGGTAAAATTGTCATGTTACCCAGTTTATAACTTTTTTAGGTTTTACTAATTTTGTATAAGAAAACCACTTAAAAAAAAATCTTCAGGCTTTTTTTTGTTTTATATTCGAGAGCCCTAACATTTTCATTCTCCTTTTTGCTCAGCTGTAGTAGAGCGTGTTTAGTTGCATAACAAACTAGTTTTCACTTATTATTTTGGGATACGTACAACTTTTTGATCACTTTTTATTTCATATTTTTCTTGGGCAAAATGAGCAAAAACAGCAATAATGCTTTGCTCATTTTTTGCACACAATTCACTGTGCTGAATAAATAATAATAAAGTTTTATAGAACAAGTTATAAAAATGGTGATTATGGTGATGAGTGGACCTCCAAGGGTGGACCCGCTGGACCGTGATAACGAACCTCCCCCAGACGAGCGGACCAGGTGTACCACCCCCTATACAGGAAGCGTTAGGGGCAGGCCCAAGGGAGACTATCACCATGGCAGCTGGTACCCGGGGAAGAACAACAGACCTCAGCAAAGGACAAGGCAGACAGGTGGCAGACAGACAGGGCTGCGACACGGGAACACGGAGAGGGTGGTGACACTGGCAGGAAGACACGGCTGGAACACAGGTATACGGACCGGATACGGAGATACTGGAGAGCAGACACTAGGAGAAAGCACACGGAGGGCGTAAGGTCAGAGAAAAGGCGATAGAGCTAGCAACTGGGGAGACAAGGAGCGTAGAGGACGTGGGGCCAGAATCACTTGTATTGCACAAATGATGGTCAGGCACAGCCCAAAGGAAGGGGCGGCCTGATAAGCAGAGTGCACAGAGGACTTCTGGGTCAGGGACCTCCGAGCCATAGAGCAGGCTGGAGAGGAGGCTGGGTTAATTAGGCATGGTTGCCTAGGAACGGGGCGCGCGTGCCACAGAACTCAGTGCGCGCGCGCCCCCGACGGAAGACAGGAGCAGGGACCAGAGTGGGCACGCGCCGGGACGCAGAGGACTGGTAAGTACAGCGGGGCTCGGCAGGAGGCGACGCGACGGGCGGAGGTGGCCGCATGACAGGAGGCGGCCGCGGCGGCGACGTGACAGTACCCCCCTCCTTACGTGCCCCCCTCCTATGGTTGGAAAGAAATTTAGCCTGGAGTCGAGGCACCTGGATGTTCTTCCGGGGTTCCCAAGATCTTTCCTTAGGGCCAAAACCCTTCCAATCAACCAGAAAAAGGTTTTGCCTCTTTGCTTTTTCATGGCGAGGATGTCATTGACCTCAAACACCTCATCAGTGGAGACCGGTTGAGGCAAAAGAGTGGTAGAAGCATGAAACTGATTGAGGATGACTGGTTACAGAAGAGAACCTTGAAATGAATTGGGGATACGGAGCAAGGCAGGTAGCCTCAACTTGTAAGAGACATCATTGATGCGATCTAAGACTTCGAAGGGTCCAATGTACTGGGGGCCCAGCTTATATGAAGGGATATTTAGGTGTATGAATTTAGAAGACAGCCAGATCTTATCTCCCAGATGATATAGTGGAGGGTCTAGTCGCTTCTTGTCCGCGTGTCTCTTCATTCTGTCCCGAGCTTGCTCGAGAGCGGTCCTGGTCTCCTGCCAGATCCTGGAGAACTCCCCGGACAGCAGATCAGCTGCTGGCACACCCGAGACAGGAGTCACTGGCAGGGGAACACCAGGATGTTGCCCATGGACGACAAAGAAGGGTGACTTGGACGAAGATACTCTGGCATGATTGTTGTATGCGAATTCAGCCCACGGGAGTAATTCAGTCCAGTCATTCTGGTGGGCGTTAGAGAAATGTCGGAGATAGGTTACCAGAGTCTGGTTAGTGCGTTCTACTTGACCATTGGTTTGCGGGTGGTAGACCGAGGAGAAGTCAAGCGTGACGTTCATACTCTTGCAGAGAGCCCTCCAGAACCGCGAGGTGAATTGGACTCAACCTGTCCGAAACAATATGTTGTGGAAGGCCATGAACACGAAAAACATGGTGGACGAAAATCTTCGCTAGCTCGGGTGCTGAGGGTAAACCCTGAAGCGAGATGAAATGAGCCATCTTGGAAAACCTGTCCACTACCACGAGGATGACTGTGCAGCCCGAAGACTGAGGCAAATCAGTAATAAAGTCCATGGCAATGTGCTGCCAAGGAGCCGAGGGAACTGGAAGCGAGTGTAAAAGAACGGAGGGAAGCTGTCTAGGAACCTTGTTCTTGGCACAAGACGGACAGGAGGCAATGAAGTTACGGACATCTTGGGGAAGGGTCGGCCACCAGTAGTAGCGGGACACGAGGATGAGAGTCTTTTTGAGACCTACATGACCTGCCAGTTTGGAGGCATGACCCCAGCGCAGGACTCGCCTTCTGTTGTTCACGGGAACAAAGGTCTTACCCGGAGGCAGGGAAGTCAAACTGATGGGTGCTAGCGTGATGACCTTGGAAGCGTCCGAGATGTGCATGGGCTCCTCCTCAGTATCCACCGACAAAAAGGACCTGGACCAGGGGGTCAGCTTTGAGGTTTTTATTGCCGGGGCGGAAGTGGAGCTCAAAATCGAAATGAGCAAAGAATAAAGCCCATCTAGCTTGCCGGGGGTTATGTCTCTGTCCGACTGGATATAAGCCAAGTTTTTATGGTCCGTAAAGATCTTAAAAGGATGTATGGCCCCCTCCAGTAGGTACCTCCATTCTTGCAATGCCAGCTTGATGGCCAACAGCTCTCTGTCACCAATGGAGTAGTTCCGTTCCGAGGAGGAAAAGGATTTGGAGAAAAAAACGCAGGTGACAAGGCGACCAGTGGTAGATCTCTGGGAAAGTACCGCTCCGGCCCCAGTGGCTGAGGCATCTACCTCCAGAATGAAAGGTTTGTTGGCTTCAGGACGGTGCAGGACGGGTACTGTGGTGAAGGCTTCTTTCAGAGACAAGAAGGCATTTTCCGCCTCTGACGACCAGGCGTGAGGATTGGCCCCCTTGCGGATTAGAGAGGAGATGGAACCGGTCAGCGAAGAAAAGTGAGGGATGAACTGTCGATAGTAATTCGCGAAGCCGAGAAATCGCTGAATCGCCTTGAGACCATGAGGACGCGGCCAATTGAGCACGGCGGACACTTTCTCCGGGTCCATGCGCAAACCGGAGTCGGAGATGATGTACTCCAGGAACGGGAGAGACGATTGCTCAAAGGTGCACTTTTTAAGCATGGCATAAAGGTGATTCTCCCTCAGGCACTGCAGTACTAGACGAACATTCCTTCGATGGGTAGGCAGGTCAGGCGAAAAAACTAAGATACAGTCATATGTAAAAGTTTGGGCACCCCTATTAATGTTAACCTTTTTTCTTTATAACAATTTTGGTTTTTGCAACAGCTATTTCAGTTTGATATATCTAATAACTGATGGACTCAGTTATATTTCTCGATTCAAATGAGGTTTATTGTACTAACAGAAAATGTGCAATCTGCATTTAAACAAAATTTGACCGGTGCAAAAGTATGGGCACCCTTATCATTTTCTTGATTTGAACACTCCTAACTACTTTTTACTGACTTCCTGAAGCACTAAATGGGTTTTGTAACCTCATTGAGCTTTGAACTTCATAGCCAGGTGTATCAAATCATGAGAAAAGGTTTTTAAGGTGGCCACTTGCAAGTAGTTCTCCTATGAAGAGTGGCATCATGGGCTCCTCAAAACAACTCTCAAATGATCTGAAAACAAAGGTTATTCAACATAGCTTTTCAGGGGAAGGATACAAAAAGTTGTCTCAGAGATTTAACCTGTCAGTTTCCACTGTGAGGAACATAGTAAGGAAATGGAAGAACACAGGTACAGTTCTTGTTAAGCCCAGAAGTGTCAGGCCAAGAAAAATATCAGAAAGGCAGAGAAGAATGGTGAGAACAGTCAAGAACAATCCACAGACCACCTCCAAAGACCGGCAGCATCATCTTGCTGCAGATGGTGTCACTGTGCATCGGTCAACAATACAGCGCACTTTGCACAAGGAGAAGCTGTATGGGAGAGTGATGCGAAAGAAGCCGTTTCTGCAAGCATGCCACAAACAGAGTCGCCTGAGGTATGCAAAAGCACATTTGGACAAGCCAGTTACATTTTGGAAGAAGGTCCGGTGGACTGATGAAACAAAGATTGAGTTGTTTGGTCATACAAAAAGGCGTTATGCATGGAGGCTAAAAAACACAGCATTCCAAGAAAAACACTTGCTACCCACAGTAAAATTTGGTGGAGGTTCCATCATGCTTTGGGGCTGTGTGGCCAATGCCGGCACCGGGATTCTTGTTAAAGTTGAGGGTCGCATTGATTCAACTCAGTATCAGCAGATTCTTGACAATAATGTGCAAGAATCAGGGACGAAGTTGAAGTTACGCAGGGGATGGATATTTCAGCAAGACAATGATCCAAAACACCGCTCCAAATCTACTCAGGCATTCATGCAGAGGAACAATTACAATGTTCTGGAATGGCCATCCCAGTCCCCAGACCTGAATATCATTGAACATCTGTGGGATGATTTGAAGCGGGCTGTCCATGCTCGGCGACCATCAAACTTAACTGAACTGGAATTGTTTTGTAAACAGGAATGGTCACAAATACCTTCATCCAGGATCCAGGAACTCATTAATAGCTACAGGAAGCAACTAGAGGCTGTTATTTTTGCAAAAGGAGCATCTACAAAATATTAATGTCACTTTTATGTTGAGGTGCCCATACTTTTGCACCGGTCAAATTTTGTTTAAATGCAGATTGCACATTTTCTGTTAGTACAATAAACCTCATTTGAATCCAGAAATATAACTGAGTCCATCAGTTATTAGATATATGAAACTGAAATAGCTGTTGGAAAAACCAAAATTGTTATAAAGAAAAAAGGTTAACATTAATAGGGGTGCCCAAACTTTTACATATGACTGTATCATCAGGCCCGGATTGGTAATATAACCAACCGGGCATTTTACCGCTGAGCCGCTGTCATGTGGGCCGCGGGCGGCAGCGCCTGCTCATCTGGCCGCTTGCCAGCTGATGTGGCCACTGGCCTGGCTGTTGCTCCTGCCGCCGGCCCTCTGCGGACACAGCGGTTATAGTTTCCAACCTTCCCGCACTGCAGGGAGATAAGCTGCCACGCCCCCTCCCCACGCACCCCATCCTCACCGTAGCATGAGACCTCCACCCCGCAGCCACTCACAGTGTCGCTTGCCTGCTCTCTTCGCTGTTCACAGAACCTGTGATGAGGTCACAGGAGGGGAGGAGTCAGGGGTCACATGATCAGGAGCCTTTGTCCAGACCCCTGATCATGTGACCCCCTGACTCTGCCCCTCCTGTGACCTCATCACAGGTCCTGTGCACTCAGCCTTGCCTCTTGGTGTCTGCAAGACTGCTGTGCTGTTGTCATGGTGCTGGATGAGGTAAGTATGTGTGGGGTCAGGAGGGGTTTACAGGGTAGATGTAGCAGAGCTGTGTGTGTATGAGGTGTACGGCGTGGAGCCGTGTGTGTACGAGGTGTACGGCGTGGAGCCGTGTGTGTACGAGGTGTACGGAGCGGAGCCGTGTGTGTACGAAGCGGAGCCGTGTGTGTACGAGGTGTACGGAGCGGAGCCGTGTGGGTACGAGGTGTACGGAGCGGAGCCATGTGTGTACGAGGTGTATGGAGAGGAGCCGTGTGTGTACGAGGTGTACAGAGCGGAGCCGCGTGTACGAGGTGTACAGAGCAGAGCCGCGTGTGTACGAGGTGTACGGAGCAGAGCTACGTGTACGAGGTGTACGGCGCAGAGCCACATGTGCGAGGTGTATGGAGCGGAGCCGCCCGTGTATGAGGTGTACGGAGCGGAGCCGTGTGTGTACGAGGTGTACGGAGCGGTGCAGCGCGTGTACGAGGCGTACGGAGCGGAGCCGTGTGTGTACTTGGTGTATGGAGCGGAGCCACATGTGTATGGGGTATACAGAGCGGAGCTGTGTGTGTACGGAGTGGAGCCATATGTGTACGGGATGAACGGAGCAGAGTCAAGTGTGTACGAGGTGTACGGAGCGGTGCCGAGCGTGTACGAGGTGTACGGAGTGGTGCCGAGCGTGTACGAGGTGTACGGAGCGGTTCCGAGCGTGTACGAGGTGTACGGAGCGGAGCCGTGTGTGTACTTGGTGTACGGAGCGGAGCCGCGTGTGTATGGGGTATACGGAGCGGAGCCGCGTGTGTATGGAGTGGAGCCATATGTGTACGGGATGTACGGAGCGGAGCCAAGTGTGTGTATGAAGCACACAAAGCGGGCTTTTCCCACGGACACAGGAGTACATGGTGGAGCCCAGAGGAGCATTTTGAAACACACACATGACATTCCACCTGAAGTGATGTGCTGGAAGCTGACCGGAAATTAGATGATTTCTTGAGGAGATTCTGACGGAACCAGGAATGCTTCAGATCCATCACCGTGTCCTCCTCCGACAGCGCAGACAGCATGATCGCCTTGGAATCGGGGATGCCGGCCATGTGAGCGGATCATGATATGTCCTGCACCGGGAGGCTCAGGTGGGCAGTACAATGGGAGCCAGGCTGCTATAGTATCTTTATAGAATCTTTCTTTATTTCTTTCTCTCTTTTTCTTTCTTTCTCTCTTCTTTCTTTCTCATTCTCTGTTCTGTCTTTCCCTCATTTTCTTTCTCTCTCTCTGTTCTTTCTTTCTCTCTCTAATCCTTCTTTTTTCTCTTTCTCTCTGTTCTTTCTTCCCCTCTCTCTTTCTTTCTCTCTCTCTGTTCTTTCTTTCTTTTCTTTACTTCTTTCTTTCTCTCTCTGTTCTTTCTCTGTCTCTCTCTGTTCTTTCTTTCCCCTCTTTCTTTCTCTCTCTGTTATTTCTTTCTATCTCGCTCTCCTTTCTTTCTCTCTCTTTTTTCTCTCCCTCTCTGTTTTCTCTCTTCCTTAGTGCCAGTCAGTGTGCCCATAATGCCAGCCACTGTGCCCTCAGTACCAGTCAGTGTGATCAGCAGTGCTAAATGGGTGCGATTAGGCGTGGACATGGGTGTGACTAGTTGCGAAATGGATGTGGCCGGGGCGTGGCCCAAATTTGCAGCGGCGCGCTGCGTGCGCAGCAGTCTTTGTCCCTCTTTCACTTCTTCAAAAGTTGGGAGGTATGATAGGGGCAGCTATGACCAGGGGTTTTGGTTGCCCAATGGATAGCAGGTCTTCCAGGAATTCTGTCACCGTGCGTACAAAAGGGGACAGAGCTTTGGGAGGAGTACTGTACCTAAAAGCAATAAATAGGACTGAGGTGAAATACTGGGCACAGCTCTGACTACATGTTATATAGTCGTGTTAATCTCCTCTCGCTTCTTGTAACCTACAAGTGTACAAAGATATTATATAGTCCCCATGTGACTAGTGGGCCTGTGTAACTTCAAATGCCAGGGCTGAATTTTAGTCCCAGTCCGGCCCTGGATATCGTCCAGGTATACCACTACACACGAATACAGCAGGTCTCAGAAAATATCATTCACAAATTCCTGGAACACTGCGGGGGCATTGCACAAGCCAAAGGGCATCACCAGGTACTCGTAGTGGCCGTCCCGGGTGTTGAACGCAGTCTTCCATTCATCACCGGAGCAGATACGGATGAGATTGTAGACTCCATGGAGATCTAGTTTGGTGAAGATTCGTGCCCCCGCAACCGGTCGAATAACTCTGGAATGAGAGGAAGCAGATACTTGTTCTTTACCGTAATAGCATTGAGATCCCGGTAGTCGATGCAGGGGCGAAGAGACCCGTCCCTCTTCTTAACAAAAAAGTACCCCACGCCTGCAGGGGACGAAGACTTCCGAATAAAACCCTTGGCCAGATTTTCCTGGTGTACTCAGTCATGGCTTGGGATTCGAGAGGATTTAATGGGTAAATACGACCTCTGGGCGGAGTGGAGCCTAGAAGCAGATCGATCAGGCAATCATAAGGACAATGCGGGGGCAGACTCTCAGCTTCCTTTTTATTGAAGACATCAGCGAAGGACCAGTAAGGTGGAGGTAAATCTGCAGGTACCATGACAGAGTGAGGAGATTTTAACAGCCGAACGGGAAGCAGGCACTTAGTTTGGCAAGATTGACCCCACCGTAGGATGTCACCAGATCGCCAATCAAGGATGGGTTCGTGGATTCTCAACCATGGAAGGCCTAATAGTAACGTATGGGACAACGAGGGGAGCACGTAAAAGGCTATGTTCTCCCGATGCAAGGCTCCGATCTGTAGCTCCACCTCCTCGGTGACCAGGGTGACAGTCTCCCACAAAGGCTTGCCATCAACCGAAGCTATCCGCCAAAGAGTCTCCAAGGACCTGACAGGAATCCAGAGTCTTTTAACCGCCTCGAGCTGAATGAAGTTCCCTGCTGCCCCAGAATCAATGTAGGCGACCTCTGAGAAGTGAAAAGAGCCCAGATTCAATAAAACAGAGAGGGTTAAGGGTAGAGAGGTATCAGTGACACCTAGGGAGGCATCAGTGACACCTAGGGAGGCCTCTCTTACCTGGCCTAGGCGGAGGCGTTTCTCGGCCTCTCCGGACAGGAACGTAGCAGGTGGGCAGCGCTGCCACAGTGGAAGCAGAGACCCTGAGCGACTCTCTATCTGCGACACTGCTCTGCTGGCTTGAGGCAGTCTACCTGCATGTGTTCAGGTGCCAAAGCCATGGAGGCGGAAGTGAGTCACGAACGGGGAGGACTGCGTGTGACCAAGGATAGACGGGGAGGTCTCCTCTCCCTGGCGGCTTCACGGGAGCATTCCTGGAAACACAAGTCAATGCGCGTTGCCAGGGAAATTAGGTTCTCTAAAGACGTTGGCGTGTCCCAACCTGCCAGCTCGTCCTTGATCCGGGCAGACACACCGCGCCAAAAAGCTCACACCAAGGCCTCATTATTCCATCCCAGCTCGGAGGACAGGGTACGGAAGCAAATGGCGTAGTGGCTAACCGAGAGGGTGCCCTGGTCGAGATTAAAAAGGGACTCGGTGGTAGAGGCCACGCGTCCGGGCTCGTCAAAGACTTTGCAAAAAGTCAAGAAAAGTGGCGAGGTGGGAGACCAGAGGGTCGTCTCACTCCCAGAGGGGTTCACCCAGGCCAGAGCCTCGCCCTCCAGGTGGGACACTACGAAGGCCACCTTAGCCCGATCGGTGGGGTATTGTAGTGGGAGTAATTCAAAGTGCAATTGGCACTGATTGAGGAACCCCCGGCATAATTTGGGTTCTCCGCTATACCGCGGAGGTCTGGCCAGACGGGGCAGTGGGTGTGGCGCCGGAGACTGGACAGGGATAGAAGTGGCGGACTGCAGGGATAAAAGACGGTTATCCACGGAAGCCATATAATTTAGGATGTGGGCCTGAGTGTCGCGTTGTTGGGCCAGTTCCTGCTGGACACTAGCCATCTGGGACGCGTTCCCTGGATCAGTGGGTTGTTAAGCTGAGATACAGGACTCCATGGACTTTAGAAAAGCCATGATCCGGGTTTGGTTTTCCAGTAGGAACAGCAGTTCTTTCTGGGTGGGGGCAGATGTTGTGAGTTCATTTTTCCCTTCACCATTGAGGTCTGATGAACTCCCTCCTCTGGTGAAGGAAGGTAGTGAGGCTGATTACCAAACACCTGGGCAGCTAGATGATGACTGGGTGGCTGGAATTGAGGACTGGATATAAGGCAGCCGACGCCCTTCTGCCTTGCTTGTGATCCTGCTGTATTCTTGGAGACCAGTCTGATTCCTGCGTCTCAATGCTAAGTTTTTCTGCTCTGCTTTGTACTCTTCAGTTTTGTTTTTGTTTTGCCTTGTTTTTTGGGAGTTTTGCCATCCCCGGCCGGGGGTGAGCTGAATTCCATTTTTGTCTCTGAACTGTTGATCTTTTACTCTGTCTTCAGAATATACCTGAGTGCTGATATAGTCTTTTGAAGCCTAGCGACTTCAGGGCCTGTTTTTCCTATCAGTCGGTTGGCTCATTTTGGATAGGGTTTTTGCGGATGGCAGACAGCAGCTTTCCTATCCTGTCCTATTTAGTTAGCTTGGGCCCCATCATTTGCTCAACCTATCTTTCTATCTGTGTTAGTGTTTTCATCTTGCTTCACCGTCATTATATGTTAGGGGCTGCCTATTGCTTTGGGGTCTGCTCTGGGGCAGTTTAGTTTTTCCCCTTTCTGTCTTTAGGCTATGTAGTTCTCCGGCTGTGATCGAGAGGTCTAGGGCACCGTAGGAACCCCCCACGGCTACTGCTAGTTGTTGTGGATAGGCTCAGGGGTCTGCAATCCGATAGCTGCCAACCTCTCTGGTTTTTCTGGACTTAGCTAGTACTTTGTTTTTTCCTCCTTAGGTGACTCATCATAACAGAATCACCAGCCATACCGCAGATCCTAGGGTACTCAATAGCAGGAGAGAATTGTAAAAAAAAAAGGAAAAAAAAAAAGTGTGTCAGAATTTTTTTTGTGTGTGCATATTTTTTCCTCTATATCTCTGAGGCCGTAGGGGGAATTTTTCTCTCAATGGAGATGAAGCAATTGACTGATCATGTGGAACAGCTTGCTGTTGAAGTGCGGGGAATTTCCGCCTATCTTGCTCATTCACATGCTGCTGAACCACAGATTCCTACTCCTGATGTGTTTTTTGGGGATCGGTCTAAATTCTTGAATTTCAAGAATAATTGTAAATTATTTTTTGCCTTGAAGCCTAACTCGTCGGGGAACTCCGCGCAGCAGGTTAAGATTGTCATCTCTTTGCTGCGCGGCGATCCCCAGGATTGGGCGTTTTCTTTGAAACCTGATGATCCTATTCTGAATAATGTGAATGCATTTTTTCAAGCCTTGGGGTTGTTGTATGATGAACCTAATGCTATTGATCAGGCTGAAAAGACCCTGTTGGCATTAAGCCAGGGTCGGGATTCGGCAGAGTTGTACTGTCAAAAATTCTGAAAGTGGGCAGTCCTTACTACCTGGAATGATGGTGCCTTGGCAGCCCTCTTTCGGAAGGGTTTGTCAGAAACTGTAAAAGATACTATGGTGGGATTTCCTGTTCCCTCTGGTCTTGACAATTCTATGTCATTAGCCATTCAGGTGGATCAGCGTTTACGTGAACGCAAAACTACACGAGAGATGTTGCCACCTGTTGAACAAATGTCTGAACATATGCAATGTGATAGAGTTTTGTCTAGGGTGCAACGTCAGGAGTTCAGAAGGCGTAATAAGCTGTGTTTTTTTTGTGGAGATGCCTCGCATATTATTTCTGTCTGCCCTAAACGAGAGAAACGTTGTGCACACACGTTTTTTTTTGTGGGTGGTGTTCAACCTAAGTTTCTTCTGGCAATTACTCTGATCTGCTCCCTGTCCACATTTTCCGCCAAGGCTTTTGTGGATTCGGGAGCAGCTCTGAACCTGATGGACTTGGATTTTGCTAAACGTTGTGGATTTCCTATGACACCTCTGCGGACGCCTATCCCTTTGAGGGGTATTGATGCTACTCCTTTGCCGAAGAATAAACCTCAGTTTTGGACCCAGGTGGTAATGCGGGTCGCCCCAGACCATCAAGAAAATTGCAGATTTTTGGTGTTGCATAATTTGCATGATA
The DNA here is from genome assembly GCF_039654945.1 of Dendrobates tinctorius. Lineage (NCBI taxonomy): Eukaryota > Metazoa > Chordata > Amphibia > Anura > Dendrobatidae > Dendrobates > Dendrobates tinctorius. Next base: position 27,167,882 of record NW_027361671.1, on the reverse strand, counting down.
CCATTGTTCTGGGGTTTCCCTGGTTGCAAATCCATAATCCAGTTCTGGATTGGAAATCTTTGTCTGTGGTGAGACAACCGACTGATAGGAAAAACAGGCCCTGAAGTCGTTAGGCTTAAAAAGACTATATCAGCACTCAGGTATATTCTGAAGACAGAGCAAAAGATCAACAGTTCAGAGCACCCTTCCTAATAAAATCCGTCAATGGCTTGGCAATACCAGAAAAATTAGCTATAAATTTCCGATAAAAATTAGCAAAACCCAAAAACTTCTGGAGGGCCTTCAAAGAAGTGGGCTGAACCCAATCATAAATGGCCTGTACCTTGGCCGGGTCCATTTCAATAGTTGACGGAGACAAAATAAATCCCAAAAATGAAATCCTCTGTACCCCAAAAAGGCATTTCGATCTCTTGACATACAGGGAATTCTCCCTCAAAATCCAGAACACAGTCCGAACATGTTCCACATGAGAGTCCCAATTCTTGGAGAAGATCAAAATATCATCCAGATAGATAATCAAAAATTTATCCACAAAGTCTCGGAATATATCGTTCATGAAGCACTGGAAGACAGAAGGGGCATTAATAAGCCCAAAAGGCATCACCAGGTACTCAAAATGTCCCTCTGGAGTATTAAACGCCATCTTCCATTCATCCCCATGCTTAATGCGAATAAGATTATACGCCCCCCTGAGGTCAAGCTTGGTAAACCAGCAAGCACCTTTAACTCTGGAGAATAGATCAGAAATCAGGGGTAACGGATACTGATATTTAACAGTAATTTTGTTGAGGGCACGATAGTCAATACAAGGCCTTAATGAACCATCCTTTTAGCCACGAAAAAAACCCAGCACCTAAGGGTGAAGAGGATGGTCTAATATGACCCTTCTCCAATGACTCCTTAATATAGGATCGCATAGCCTCGTGCTCGGGTACAGATAAATTGAAAAGCCGACCCTTGGGGAATTTACACCCCCGGGTTCAGCTCAATTGCACAGTCATAACTCCTATGAGGAGGCAAAGACGCAGACTCATTCTCACTAAATACATCATAAAAGTCAGCCAAATAGTCAGGAACATCATGCGACTGGGGAGAGGTGGAGAAAACAGGAGCATCACTAAGGGCACACCGACAACAGGTGGTTGCTACCTACCTGACTGTTGTGCCCAGCATGGATTCAACTGCTATCTGTCAACAGAGTAGCACTTCCTGGCTGTTCTGCTGACAAGGCGGAACCTGCTGGCATCTTGCTTATTGATAACCGGCTCCCGCAGTTAGGCAGTGGGGATCAATCAGCATGATGTTGCAGTCCCACTCTGTCAACAAAGCAGAGCGGGAAAAAAAGTCGCTCTGTTGACATCATTTCAGCAGAAGTCGCTGAATCACCGGCAAGAGTGGTCACTGACCGCTCCATGCCGGCGGAGAGCAGTGGTGGGCACATCAGGCAGGTCGGTCGCAACCACCTGTCGGTTAGTGATTAGGCACATTTTTTTTTTGCAAAGTCCTTTAATGAAGAACCACAAGGTTGCATTAGTTTTCCAATATAGCTTAGCAATATGAGGCAAACATGATTGAGGAGAGAGCAGTAGTTGAAGTGGTAAGTAACTAATGTTAGTGCATAAATAGGCATTACTTACCCATTATAGCATCAGTCTCTGCACACATTGCATAATAATAAGCTCTTATATCACGAATCTCTTGGCTAGTGAAGCTGCCAGTGCAGTTTTTGGTATAAGATGAATAGTAATCCACTGGATGCATGGCTTTTAATGGCAACCATTTAGGAATAGAAACATCCTTATAGGAAACCTATGTTAGACATATAGATGATAATTAGTATATATTTTTTTAATACTTTCACAGACAAAATGTTATTAAAATTAAACAAAGTTGTTAAAAAAGAAAGAAATGTAACATTAATATTTAAGGTTATAACTTGTGCCTGTTGTTTCTTTCTATCACAGTTTATGTCCAGATTTTGCCACCATTATCACCTGCTCTATTGAGAAATCTATATTCATAATACAAAAAATTCTATTTTATGAGTGATCCACTGCAGACTTTGTTAATAGTGCATGACCCTGTGCAAACTGTAAAGCGCTGCGGAATATGTTAGCGCTATATAAAAATAAAGATTATTATTATTATTATTATGACCCTGAATTTACAAAATGTGCAACATAAAGACTCGCTCTGACATCTGGGGGGTTCTCCTGACCCAATTGTGACAGCCTCATAGAAATATATGCAGCTGTCACACTCGGGTCGGGAGAGCCATGGACAGTCGGTACATTAGCAGCCCGAGATCGGACCAAGATCCACAGATGTCTCAATGAGCCCTAAGAGCATGTTCAGATGAGGACATACGTTGCAAATATTCTGTCCAGTTTTGCCAACCAAAAATCAATTCTCATTGAATTTCAGTAGACGCACACTGCAATTCTTAATCTGCAGGATATCAACTTGCACTACATAAACAAAAGTATAGAGACAGACCTCTTAATCAGATTTTGTGTTTTTCATTTAGCCCCATTACCACAATAGTAAAAAATCCTGTCCCAGTCGAGCCATCTGCCATTTTTGAAAGAATGGATTGTTTTAAAGCGTTCACTGAATTCAAGCAAGGACATGTAATTGGAAGCCACATTAGCAATCAATTTGTAAATTTCTTCCCTCCTAAATATTAATTGATCAACTGTGAGTGATATTATGAAAAATTAGAAGTCTTTAGGAATCCCAGAAACTTGCCATTAAATGGAAAACTGTGGAAAGTTAGAAGGCAGGGCATCAAGTGCTGAGTGCCATGGTAATAAAGTCACAATTTCTCTATTGTCCCAAAAACAGTAAGCTACCAACCTGATGAAATGGTGCAACATAAGGCACTAATGGATCGTGAAGTAGTGGAAACATGTGCAGAGTGACAATTCTCATTTCTCTTTCTGACAGTTTGATGGACGAGTGTCACGCTGGGTGAGGGAGAAGCAAGGTGCCAAACAACAGGGAGAGGGAGGGGAAGCCCAAATACTAGGGAAGGGGGAAGTGGAAACCAGGAGGCAGATCTAACAAAACCCTATCTTGCCTGACAGCCCTAAATAGGTTCCGGACCTATCGCTGAGCAGGAACCTAATCCCTGCCTAACCCTAGCGATAGGTCTTGGATAGGGTGGGGACAAGGAGATAAACTTAGCTTGAGAAGACCACTGAGATATCACACCAGCAATCCTCCAAGAGTTCTCCAAGAACACACTAGCCAACTGCTAGTACTTCCAACCAGACAGAGGGAAATTGGGCTAACACCAGCACCTTGCTGAAGAGACTGAAGGTATTTAAACCTTCAGCTAGAGTGTGTTAATTAGCAGCAGAAGATGGAGGTAAATGTTGGGTTCTAGAGGGAGAAGGATATCACGCCATAACAGATGCAAAAATTAAGAAGGTGCTTGTAGAGTTAATTGCAATGACCTTCTACAGCCGAATCCAGGATGACTGTCTGTCACACCTAACACTCCCGTGACAATGAATCTGAGTTTGTCGAATGCCCTGAGAGTAAAGGCCCCGTCTCACTAAGCAATCTCGGTAGCGAGATCGCTGCTGAGTCACAACTTTTGTGACACAACAGCGATCTCACCAGCGAGATTGCTGTGTGTGACAGCGATCACGAGCGGCCCCCCTGCCGGTATCGTTGATCGCTGGAAGAAACCTCTGGACATTTCTTTTGTCGCTGGTCTCCCGCTGGCCAGCACGCATCGCTGCGTGTGACAGACGGGAGACCAGCGATCAGGTGTAAAAAATAATAAAAAAATAAAAAATATAGTTATTCTCACCTTCCGACGTCCCGTTCAACCATCCTGCCTCTCTCCACGCTCCGGTCCCAGTGATCCTTTGCACGAATGACCGCGAGACTTTGTTATCCCTCGAGACCGTAACGCTCGCGGTCATTCTCGCAAAGGATCACTGGGACCGGAGCGTGGAGAGAGGCAGGATGGCTGAACGGGACGTCGGAAGGTGAGAATAACTATATTTTTTATTTTGATTCTATTTTTTACAGCGATGGCAAGCGATGCCGGGCACTCGGCATCGCTGTGCTGATCGCTGGTGAAGCTGTCTGTGTGACAGCTCTCCAGCGATCACATAGCGACTTACTAGCGATCCTGACACCTTGATATCGGTGTCGGGATCGCTGGTAAGTCGCTTAGTGTGACGGGGCCTTTATACTTGGATGACTGCATTGTGTAGGGCAGCACGGTGGCTCATTGGTTAGCACTGCAGCCTTGCAGCGCTGGGAGTCCTGGGTTCAAATCCCACCAAGGACAACATCTGCAAGGAGTTTGTATGCCGTGTTTGCATGGGTTTCCTCCAACATTCCAAAGACATACTAATAGGGAATTTAGATTGTGAGCCCCATCGGGGGGACAGTGATGATAATGTGTGCAAACTGTAAAGCGCTGCGGAATATGTTAGTGCTATACAAAAAGAAGGATAATGCTAATGATTTTTCATGAGTTTGCCTCGCTGCCTTAGATCCTGCAAAAGACAATCTTAATAATTTAGTATACCATGACATTTTGGAGAGTTTTATGCTTCCAAATCTGGAAGAACTGTTTGGGCATGGCTGGGTGAATTTGGTGTGGAAGAGATTCAATGGCCTGCTCTTAGCACTGATGTCAACCTCATCCAACACGTTTGGAATTAAAGAACTGAGACCCAGGCTTTTTCCTCGATCATCAGGGTCTGACCCCTAAAGTGCTCTTTTGAATGAACGAGCAAAAAATTGCCACAAAATTCAAAATCTTTTAGAAAGTCTTCTGAGAAGAGTGGAAGATGTTACAGCCACCAGTGTGGTGCCCGTTGTGTCTGCTGCTACCTGCACACTCACCAGCAGTGCACACGAGCCCCTGCTCTCCTGTTCTTAAAGGGGCAGCCCGCACACCTGCTAAGCTGCCCCAGCCAATAGCTGGGAGGCATCTTGTATAACACGCACCCTCCCCAATTGGGAGGTGTCTAAGCAACATTGATTCAGGAGTGAGTTAGTTTGGAACTAGTTAGTTGTTAGTTCCCCTTGTCCATATGTGGCCAGGTCCTAATACTGGACCCCTGGTCCATGTGTGGTCAGTACCTATCCTAGTACTCCAAGTTGTCTGGACTTATACCAGTCTCTGAATCCAGTCCAGTCTGTGATTCCGTGTCAGTATCTGTCCTGCCCAAAAAGTAGTCTGAACAGAGCCCAAGTTGAGTCCATGTCTGCGTACCGAGGCAGCTGCAGTACTGGGGTTTGCCTAGAAGTGGTAACTGCCGGCTACCTTCAGGTCAAGCCTGACTCCACCTTCAGGAGCTCCAGTGAACACCAGGTAGCTGCTTAGCTATCCCCCTCCTAAGTAAGCCTGGTCCTGTGGCACAGTGGTTCCCTGAACCACGTGCGCTACCTGATCCCCATGGCCTTTCGTACTCAAAGCTATATCAATAATTGTTTTGTGAGTGTGAGCAAAAACAAAATTGTGCTCCGCCTACAAAACTGGATGTCCGATTGGAAATCCTGACTTTCACTGCAGCAGTCAAAGTTGTGTCCCTGCGGCCATGTCTATTCAACTTATACTCTTAGAAAACAACCCGTCCTGTCTGATCTCTCACAGTAGGATGGGAATCTGAAGCAGTGCAGTGCATTGCTAGAGCAGTGCATAAAGCATTTTTAATTTTTTGGTAAGCAGTTTCACTCCAATTTGGTCAAGGTGGGATTCCTTATGTCCCACCTAGCAGGAGATGCCCTAGCGTGGCTCAACCCCTTGTGGGACACAGGGGATCCTAGGACCTGCAGGCCTTCCTCGTGGTCTTCCGAAAGGTGTTTGGTGAGCCGAGTCTCAAATCTTCTTCAAAATCTTCCATTTCCAGCTTCCAGGAGCAGATCAGAGAAGTGATGCATTTGAGAAGATAATCACGTCTGGTTCTATCTTTCCAGAGACCAACTGTCCCCCAGTCTTATGAAGCAGCTGCCCATAAAGAATCCATGGAGGTTAGTGTTTGGCAGGCTGAGCATCAGCCAGAACTCGTTCATGTGAGAGGATTTAGGTATTGCTGCGGTTGGGTGGAATATACTGGTTGTCTTTGTCCCGAGAAGTCAGTAAAACGCCAAAAGCCTTGGGCCACCTATGACTCTGATTGTATATGTGGCAAGTGGAAACCTTGCTTAGGCGGGAAAGTTATTGCTGCAAGCAGTAGGGACCGATGTCAGATTCCCGTCCAACAGCTCCAGAATCCGATGAGGGTGTTGTCTGGCAAAATACAAGCCTTGCTCAAAAACAGTTGAGTCGTTTCTGAACACCAGATAGGAACATTGCAAACGGAGAAGATCGTCTTCCATGTGTTGTCTGATTTATTTCATCCACTTCTCTTAGATCGTCTGGAGCTGAGAACTCAAGTGCCCGTTCTAGTCTGAATGTTCCGAGAGATGCTTCGTTGGGGACTGTCAAGTCACAAGAGGTGTCTGGTCCCTATGCGTCCAGTTCAGCCATCAGTGTCACCATTTTCTCCACCGGGTCTGCTAGTTGTCGACTTGCTGTGTGCCGGCATCTCCAAAGAAATGGAAGTGGAGGCGATGTCCCCACATAGTCACGTCGATTGTTCCAATGATCTGTCAGGAATCTCCCCGCCTCGTAGACATATCTTCTGGGAGACTAGGCTGAAGATGGACTCGTAGAAGATATCTTGGGAGGTGTTTCTAAGCAAGTTAGTCTGGAACAAATGAGTTGTTAGGTCCCCTGTTCCATGCGTGGCTAGGTCCTGATCTCAAACCTCTAGTCAGTGAGTGGCCAACACCCAAACCAGAACCCCTAGTCCGTAGGTGGGCAGTGCCTGAATCTTCTCCCCTGGTCCATGTGTGACAAGTATATGAATCCTGAAACTGCATCGAGTGATATCCAAACTCTGAAACTGCTCTGGTGGAACCTGAACCTGTTCCCGAGATCGGTGTGTCTGAAAATGTATCTATTCTTCTGCTCCTATTTGTTCGGACTGTTATACCAGTTTCCGAATCCAGCTCTGTCTGTGACTTTGTGTCAGTATCTGTACTGCCCAAGGAGCAGTCTGAATGGAGCCCAAGTCCAGTCAGTGTCCTCATACCTGACCCCTGGGGTCAGCAGCTGCGGTAACAGAAACTGCCTAGAAGTGATACATGGCAGCTACCTGCAGCTCAAGCCTGACTCCATTCATTTACGGATTATGGAGGCCACCGTGTTCTTAGGAACCTTGAGTACTTCAGAAATTCTTTTGTAACCTTGACCAGATCTGTGCCTTGCCACAATTCTGTCTCTGAGCTCCTTGGCCAGTTCCTTTGACCTCATGATTCTCATTTGTACTGACATGCACTGTGAGCTGTGAGGGCTTACTGAATATAGACAGGTGTGGGCCTTTTAAAATCAAGTCATATCAGTTTAATTAAACACAGCTGGACTCCAATGAAGGAGTAGAACCATCTCAAGGAGGATCACAAGGAAGTGGACAGCATGTGACTTAAATATGAGTGTCTGAGCAAAGGGTCTGAATACTTTTGACCATGTGATATTTCAGCTTTTCTTTTTTAATAAATTTGCAAAAAAATCTACATTTCTGTTTTTTTCACTCAAGATGGGGTGCAGAGTGTACATTAATTTTTTTAATTTACCAAATGGCTGCAATGCAAAAAAGAGTGAAAAATTTAAAGGGGTCTGAATACTTTCTCTACCCACTGTAAATAGTAACACATGTGAGAAACATAGGGTCCTTAGCTGCCATTTTTTAAAATAAAAAAAGAGTAAAAGTCTTCCCAAAGCGTAAAGGTATACCCAATTAAGATGGAGATGATCACTAGCTATGTGACAGCAGTAAAGCGATGGCCGGGGAAGCCACCACCGTGCAGGGAGACTACGGTACACAAGATGAGGTGCAAACAACAAAGGGTTAGTTTATTGACAGGCAAGGAAAAAAGTGATAGGAAGGTGTAAACAGGGGTATGCAATGACAATAGACAATTTACAAGAGTGACATTCTTTAGCTGGGCCGTCAAATTGCACGGTGCTCCAACTATCACAGATCAATATATTTTCCAACAGGCAAAACAACACAATAAACGCAGTCTGATGCTACTCTAACTGTAGCCTAACTGGCTTCTGCTATGCAGGCCACACGGCTGCCGTGCTTTGTCTAATGCAGCCTATCCTAAGCCCTAACATGTGCACACAAGGGGTTAAAACTCACAGTAACCTTGGGGACTCAGTCCAGTCCCAAGGGCCCCCAGCAGTCCCGTAAGATGGTGCGCACATCTTTCTGGAAGCTCTGTAAAACGTGATCTTCTACTTGCTTGAAGGTCCTGGAGATTCTCCTGGAAACGGCAGATTCCTTTCTTGTATTTCTTCGTGGCTCCTCACAATAACACAGGACAGCCACCTTTGTTATCCCCAGAAGAGTCTACACAATCTCATAAGTTCAATCAGTCTCAAGCTGCGCGTCTTCTGCTCACAGCTCCAGGCATGCCAGCCTCCTGAAGAATCTTCAGCCCAGAACGCTCATACAGGAAACAGCCCCTCCCCTCACCAGAGCTGGCAGAACAACACACACAGTCTTTTCCAGGGGAGAGCAGAACGTACCATCTCACCAGCCAAGGGGGTGCTGACTCTTAAAGTGCGGCATGTCTCTACTGTCCATAGCAACGTCACCCCCTTACAGCAGGCTTCAGAAAAGATGGGGGAAGAGCAGGATTTTTACCTGACTGTGTTAAATACCTGCCTGAAGAAAGCTGACTATATAAGGTGCACAGCCCAAGGTGTCAGGGACCATCCTGATAGGGAAAACTTTGACACAGTGGTAAACATTACACCTTTTTTATCTAAAAAAAAATGTCAACTAAGAACCTTGTTTTTTACATATGTAACTATTTATTTACTTACAGCAGTGTTTCTACACTGGTTTTATTCCAGGTTATATTTTTTGTTATAAATAAACAACAATCTAATATCACATGTCTGTAAATAGCAAAAGTATGTGAACCTTTGCTTTCAGTATGTGGTGTAACCTCCTTTTTCAGCAATAACTACATCTAAACATTTCCAGTAATTGTTGGTTAATCCTGCACATTGGTTTGGAAGAATTTTAGCCTATTCCCCCCTACAAAATAGCTTCATCTTTGTTAACTCAATTAGATTGGTCAGTTTTCTCTCATTAACTGATTGCTTTAGGTCCTTCTGCAACATTACTATAGGATTAACACCAGGACTACTTTAACCCCTTCCTGCCATCCGACGTACTATCCCGTCCATGGGACCTGGGCCCCTATGCCCTTGGACGGGATAGTACGTCTCAGCGATCAGCGGCGCCCACGTGGTGAGCGCCGCTGATCGCGGCCGGGTGTCAGCTGATTATCACAGCTGACACCCGGCACAATGTGTCAGGGGCGGTCACAGACCTCCCCCGACACGTTAACCCCTTGCACACCGCGATCAAACATGATCGCGGTGTACCGGGAGTTAAAGGGAAGCATCGGCAGGGAGGGGGCTCCCTCCGTGCTTCCCTGAGCCCCCCACGGCAGCGCAATGTGCAGCGCTGCTGCGGGGGGCTCTTTCCCTACAGGCCCCTGGATCCAAGATGGCGACGGGGGCCTTCGGGGGCCTGCAGGAAGCTGGCTTCCTCAGTGCCTGCAAAGCGCAGGCATGAGGAAGCCTTCGGCACTGCCTGTGACAGATCGCTGATCTGTCACAGTGATCTGTGATGTGACAGGTCAGCGATCTGTCACAGGACAGTGATGTCCCACCTGGGACTATGTAATAAAGTAAAAAAAAAATGAAAAAAAGTGTAAAAATAATTTTAAAAAAATCGCCAAATAAATTAGTAAAAAAAAAAAAAAATTCCCCAATAAATTCATTTTTTGAAAAAAAACAAAAAAAAAAACAATAAAAGTACACATACTAGGTATCGCCGCGTCCGTAACGACCCGCCCTATAAAACTGTCTCATTAGTTAACCCCTTTAGCGAACCCCTTAAAAATAAAAAACGAAGCAAAAAATGATTTATTATCATACCGCCAAACAAAAAGTGTAATAACGCGCGATCAAAAAGATGCATATAAATATCCATGGTACCGCTGAAAATGTCATCTTGTCCTGCAAAAAACGAGCCGCCACACAGCATCATCAGCGAAAAAATAAAAAAGTTATAGCTCGCAGAATAAAGAGATGCAAAAATAATTATTTTTTATATAAAATAGTTTTCATTGCATAAAACCGACAAAACATAAAAAAACGACCTAAATGAGGTATCGCTGTAACCGTACTGACCCGAAGAATAAAACCGCTTTATCAATTTTACCGCACGCGGAACGGTGTAAATGCACTCCCCCAAAAGAAATTCATGAAACGCTGGTTTTTGTTCATTCTGTGTCCCAAAAATTGGAATAAAAAGCGATCAAAAAATGTCATGTGCCCGAAAATGGTACCGATAAAAACGTCAACTCGTCCCGCAAAAAATAAGACCTCACATGACTCGGTGGGTCAAAATACGGAAAAATTATAGCTCTCAATATGTGGTGATGCAAAAACTATTTTTACAATAAAAAGCGTCTTTTAGCGTGCGACAGCTGCCAAACATAAAAACCGCCATAAATAGTAAATCAAACCCCCCGTTATCACCCCCTTAGATAGGGAAAAATAATAAAATAAAAAAAATGTATTTATTTCCATTTTTCCATTAGGGTTAGGGTTAGGGCTAGGGTTAGGGCTAGGGTTAGGGCTAGGGTTAGGGCTAGGGTTAGGGCTTGGGTTAGGGCTAGGGTTAGGGCTGAGATTAGGGTTAGGGGTGTGTTGGGGTTCGGGTTGGAGTTAGAATTGGGGGTTTCCACTGTTTGGGCACATCAGGGGCTCTCCAAATGCAACATTGCGTCTGATCTCAATTCCAGCCAATTCTGAGTTGAAAAAGTCATATGGTGCTCCTTCCCTTCCAAGCTCTGCCATGTGCCCAAACAGTGTTTTACCCCCACATGTAGGGTATCAGTCTACTCAGGACGAATTGCAAAACAATTTTTGGGGTCCAATTTCTCTTGTTACCCTTAGGAAAATAAAAAATTGGGGGCAAAAATATCATTTTTGTGGAAAAAAATGATTTTTTTATTTTCACGTCCGAGCGTTATAAACTTCTGTGAAGCACTTGGGGGTTCAAAGTGCTCACCACACATCCAGATAAGTTCCTTGGGGGGTCTAGTGTCCAAAATGGGGTCACTTGTGGGGAGTTTAAATAGTTTAGGTACATCAGGGGCTCTCCAAACGCACATGACACCCGCAGACCATTCCATCAAAGTCTGCATTCCAAAACGTCACTGCTTCCCTTCCGAGCCCCGACATGTGTCCATACAGTAGTTTTCTCCCACATATGGGGTATCAGCATACTCAGGACAAATTGGACAACAACTTTTGGGGTTCAATTTCTCCTGTTACCCTTGGGAAAATAAAAAAATTGGGGACTAATTGATCATGTTTGTGGAAAAAATACGATTTTTTTATTTTCATGCCCTGGCATTATAAACTTCTGTGAAGCCCTAGAGGATTCAAAGTGCTCACCTCACATCTAAATAAGTTCCTTAGGGGGTCTAGTTTTCAAAATGGGGTCATTTGTGGGGGGTTTCCACTGTTTAGGTACATTAGGGGCTCTCCAAAGGCAACATGACACCCGCAGACCATTCCATCAATGTCTGCATTCCAAAACGTCACTACTTCCCTTCCGAGCCCCGACGTGTGCCCATACAGTAGTTTTATCCCACATATGGGGTATCAGCATACTCAGGACAAATTGGACAACAACTTTTGGGGTCCAATTTCTCCTGTTACCCTTGGGAAAATAAAAAAAATGGTGACTAAAAGATCATGTTTGTGGAAAAAATACAAATTTTTTATTTTCACGCCCGGGCATTATAAACTTCTGTGAAGCACTGGGGGGTTCAAAGTGCTCACCACACATCTAGATAAGTTCCTTGGGGGGTCTAGTTTACAAAATGGTGTCATTTGTTGGGGGTTTCCACTGTTTAGGTACATCAGGGGTTTTCCAATCGCGACATGGTGTCCGATCTCAATTCCAGCCAAAAACGTCAAATGGCGCTGCTTCCCTTCCGAGCTCTGCCATGCGCCCAAATAGTGGTTTACCCCCACATGTGGGGTATCAGCGTACTCAGGACAAATTGTACAATAACTTTTAGGGTGCTGTTACCATTGGAAAAATAAGAATTGAGGGTGAAAAGATCATTTTTGTGGAAAAAAAATGATTTTTTAATTGTACGGCTTTATGTTATAAACTTCTGTGAAGCCCTTGGGGGTTCAAAGTTCTCACCACACATCTAGATAAGTTCCTTAGGGGGTCTAGTTTCCAAAATGGTGTCATTTGTGGGGGGTTTCCACTGTTTAGGTACATCAGGGGTTTTCCAATCGCGACATGGTGTCCGATCTCAATTCCAGCCAAAAACGTCAAATGGCGCTGCTTCCCTTCTGAGCTCTGCCATGCGCCCAAATAGTGGTTTACCCCCACATGTGGGGTATCAGCGTACTCAGGACAAATTGCACAATAACTTTTAGGGTGCTGTTACCCTTGGAAAAATAAGAATTGGGGGTGAAAAGATCATTTTTGTGGAAAAAATATGATTTTTTAATTGTACGGCTTTATGTTATAAACTTCTGTGAAGCCCTTGGGGGTTCAAAGTTCTCACCACACATCTAGATAAGTTCCTTAGGGGGTCTAGTTTCCAAAATGGTGTCATTTGTGGGGGGTTTCCACTGTTTTGGTACATCAGGGGTTTTCCAATCGCGACATTATGTCCGATCTCAATTCCAGCCAAAAACGTCAAATGGCGCTGCTTCCCTTCCGAGCTCTGCCATGCGCCCAAATAGTGGTTTACCCCCACATGTGTGGTATCAGCATACTCAGGACAAATTGCACAATAACTTTTAGGGTCCTGTTACCCTTGGGAAAATAAAAATTGGGGTGAAAAGATCATTTTTGTGGAAAAAATATGATTTTTTAATTGTACCGCTGTACGTTATAAACTTCTGTAAAGCCCTTGTGGGTTCAAAGTTCTCACCACATATCTAGATAAGTTCCTTGGGGGGTCTAGTTTCCAAAATGGGGTCACTTGTAGGGGGTTTCCACTGTTTAGGTACATCAGGGACTCTCCAAACGTGACATGGCGTCCGATCTGAATTCCAGCCAATTTTGCAATGAAAAAGTCAAACGGCGCTCCTTCCATTCTGAGCTCTGCCATGCTCCGAAACAGTCGTCCCCCCCCCACAAATCAGGTATCAGCGTACTCAGGACAAATTGCACAATAACTTTTGCAGTCCAATTTCTCCTGTTACCCTTGGTAAAATAAAAAAAATTGAACCTGAAGTATTTTTTTTGTGAAAAAAAGTTAGATGTTCATTTCTTTTTAAATATTCAAAAAAATTCCTGTGACGCACCTAAAGGGTTAATAAACTTCTTGAATGTGGTTTTGAGCACCTTAAGGGGTGCAGTTTTTAGAATGGTGTCACTTTTGGGTATTTTCTATCATATAGACCCCTCAAAGTGGCTTCAAATGTGATGTGGTCCTAAAAATAAAATGGTGTTGTAAAAATGAGAAATCGCTTGTCAACTTTTAACCCTTATAACTTCCTAACAAAAAAAAATTTTGGTTCCAAAATTGTGCTGATGTAAAGTAAACATGTGGGAAATGTTAGTTATCAAGTTTTTTGTGTGCCGTATCTCTGTGATTTAAGGGCATAAAAATTCAAAGTTGGAAAATTGCGAAATTTTCAAAATTTTTGCCAAATTTCCATTTTTTTCACAAATAAACGCAAGTTATTTGAATGAAATTTTACCACTAACATGAAGTACAATATGTCACGAGAAAACAGTGTCAGAATCACAGGGATCCATGGAAGCGTTCCAGAGTTATGACCTCATAAAGGTACAGTGGTCAGAATTGTAAAAATTGGCCCGGTCATGAACGTGCAAACCACCCTTGGGGGTGAAGGGGTTAAACATTCTTTTGTAGAACAACTTGTGTGCTTTGGGTCATTGTCTTTGTGAGCATGAATCTATCCACTTGTGCGGGGGGTGCACTATTCTTAATTATGCCAGACATATTATTCCTTTGTTCAGCAAGTCAAGGAACATGAGCCATTGGCTCAAGTGAGACTGTCTGGGGACCCTTTTTGTATGCCAATTTGTTGACTGCCTGCTGATTACATATTGCATCAGCCCCCTGCAGTGTTCATGTCTGCATCATTTGGAGTACAATTATGCAGTCAAATTGAACTAGTGAACAATGAGGAAACTTCAGTGATTATCTTCTCTCCAATGCTGTGGGAAAATACCCTAAAATGGGAGCTGTGGGATATAAAAGGGGCCTGCTCCTGTCACCCATGTGATTCTACAGGACTTCAGCCTAGGGACCATGGTTCCAGCTGGTGGATTTCAGAACTGCTCCACTGCCCAACTCTGAACCCACAAATTCGTTTGTAGACACCAGGTTGCGACAATCCTGTCACCTGCCCACGTATCTCACTGTGCTTGCCACAACCTCTCCTCTCAGTGGGTGTCAGCCAAAAATGAGGTGCTGCTGGCTGGGGTAGTTGGCCCTAGATGCGCCGAAATCTGAAATCGAGGAGGTTCTAATCCCTGGCAAACCAGCGGAAGGGTGAGACTTTATCACTTGCACCATCTTGTATTCCTGCTGGGAAAGTACTATATGCTGTTGACTGTCGGTGATCCAATAAAGTCTTAACAGAGTCTAGTACCCTCACTCTGTGTTGTCTCAGTAGTTTTCTAAGGAAGGAGTATGGGTGTTCAGTGGGATGAGCCCCAGGCCCGTGGGGTCTTTATAAAGACAGCCAGGCTGACAGACGAGAGCACCCACTGACCCTTGTGTCTCCACAGTCTTGGTACATAACCAATATTCTTGTCACGGTTCCACCCCTCAGTGTGTCTGGGATAGTTATTGAAAGAGAAATTGGTGTGCACTCAGGTCTTATAGGCAAGGTGCTGGTGGGGAATGGACTCTTGAAGTCCCAGAAACAAGAACTGTAATTCACCGCACACTCTACTAGATAGTTTGCAAAAGTATTTAGTAAGTTCATTCAACAAATAGATATTCAAAAATTAGATGCCACACAAATGGATTCATGATAATAAAGTAAGACTGAAAACACCCAACGTTTTGACCCTCCCGGGTCTTAGTCATGTGGTTACTAAAAAGACACTTCTCTTTGGGGTTACCTGTCTTTTTCGTAACCCCATGACTAAGACCCGGGAGGGTCGAAAAGTTGGGTGTTTTCAGTTTTACTTTATTATTATCAATCCATTTGTGTGGCATCTAATTTTTGAATATATATTTGTTGAATAAACTTACTAAATATTTTTGCAAACTATCTAGTAGAGTGGGCGGTGAATTACAGTTCTTGTTTCTGAGATAGTTATTGACAGCTCAGCCATCCAATCTGGTACAGGGGTGTGCTGAGTTATCTGTGTTGATTGACAGTTCGACTATCCAATATGAGACTGGAAGTCCCTGGCTGTCTCCAAGTGGTCATTATTCCAGGTGATTGCCATGCTACTTAACTAAGCTGTTTCTCCCAGAACTCTGCCAGACGTACATTCAGCTAAGTGTGGGTTGTTTCCTCTGTGCCTAGAGTTCTGTATGTTAATCTTTTGTTGCCTGACCTTGGACCTCTTTCTGACCAT
The DNA here is from genome assembly GCF_039654945.1 of Dendrobates tinctorius. Taxonomy (NCBI): domain Eukaryota; kingdom Metazoa; phylum Chordata; class Amphibia; order Anura; family Dendrobatidae; genus Dendrobates; species Dendrobates tinctorius. Next base: position 27,152,166 of record NW_027361671.1, on the reverse strand, counting down.
CTGACTGTTTAACCACTTCTGCTCTGATCCGCTATCCTTCTGGTATTCTGACCTCAGAACGTTAACTTACTACACTTTTGTCTCTTCTTTCTGTTTATGACATCCCTCCTGGCTTCTGACCTTGGACACCTAGACTATCCTGACTCACGGCTTGGCTGTGAGAAGTGACTTAGAGCCACAGTTCTCTTGTGATTCAGAGGCTGAAGTGGTCGAGTGGGACAATATTTTCATGCCACAGGCTCAGTTATACAGCAGGGGAACAGTAAAGGAAGATTCTAAAACACCAGAGAAGTGGACAATATATATAGATTTACTTCTATAATGCTTTTGAAATGTGCTTCACATGTACATATCCAATGGATGATAAAAAAAACTTACCTTCTGAAGCCAGTAGAGGGAAGTTAAAAATGTTGATGAGCCAAAATTCTCTCCCATGCTTACAGAAGGATATGGATGAGGCAAGTTTAAGCCTAAGTATAGAAAGAATGGTTGTGAAGAGTTGGCTGCCTGATTTTTTAACCAAGTGGTGGCTAGATCTGCATTTTTCCAGTCTTCTTCCATTATGCGAGTTTTAGTCTTATTGGCAATAAGAGAAGCCATGGGTCTACCTTCTTGTCTGAGGAGAAACGGCACATCCCTGGTCCAGGCTTCAACACGATTACTGAAAGTAGAGAGACTTGGTATCATACACTGCCTCCATTGTAAAATGGTATGACTAGATCTGTTGTGAATAGTTGTGATCTCTGAGTAGTAGTTAAACCACAGGACCAATCACTAAGTTACACTACTATCATACTACTCTATTATCAAATCTACATTTTGTAAAAAAAAATAGCAATTTTAATTAAAAACAAATGGGACACTAAAGGTCACTGTGCCAAAAGAATAGAGAATATTATTCTGTTCAGCCTGGGATACCTAGGTACTAAGCTGCATAAGCTACAAGATTGTTATTAGAGCTTACAGTTGTGGCCAAAAGTATTGACACCCCTGCAATTCCTCAAAATGATTGCAAACACAAATTCTTTGGTATTATTATCTTCATTCAATTTGTCTTAAATGAAAAAACACAAAAAGAATTGTCCTAAAGCCAAATTGGATATAATTCCACACTAAACATAAAAAAGAGGGTGGATAAAAGTATTGGCACTGTTCGAAAAATCATGTGATGCTTCTCTAATTTGTGTAATTAACAGCACCTGTAACTTACCTGTGGCACCTAACAGGTGTTGGCAATAACTACATCACACTTGCAGCCAGTTGACATGGATTAAAGTTGACTCAACCTCTGTCCTGTGTCCTTGTGTGTACCACATTGAGCATGGAAAAAAGAAAGAAGACCAAAGAACTGTCTGAGGACTTGAGAAACCAAATTGTGAGGAAGCATGAGCAATCTCAAGGCTACAAGTCCATCTGCAAAGACCAGAATGTTCCTGTGTCTACCGTGCGCAGTGTCATCAAGAAGTTTAAAGCCCATGGCACTGTGGCTAACCTCCCTAGATGTGGACGGAAAAGAAAAATTGACAAGAGATTTCAACGCAAGATTGTGCGGATGTTGGACAAAGAACTTCGACTAACATCCAAACAAGTTCAAGCTGCCCTGCAGTCCGAGGGTACAATAGTGTCAACCCATACTATCCGTCGGCGTCTGAATGAAAAGGGACTGTATGGTAGGAGACCCAGGAAGACCCCACTTCTTACCCCGAGACATAAAAAAGCCAGGCTGGAGTTTGCCAAAACTTACCTGAAAAAGCCTAAAACGTTTTGGAAGAATGTTCTCTGGTCAGATGAGACAAAAGTAGAGCTTTTTGGGCAAAGGCATCAACATAGAGTTTACAGGAGAAAAAAAGAGGCATTCAAAGAAAAGACCACGGTCCCTACAGTCAAACATGGCGGAGGTTCCCTGATGTTTTGGGGTTGCTTGGCTGCCTCTGGCACTGGACTACTTGACCGTGTGCATGGCATTATGAATTCTAAAGACTACCAACAAATTTTGCAGCATAATGTAGGGCCCAGTGTGAGAAAGCTGGGTCTCCCTCAGAGGTCATGGGTCTTCCAGCAGGACAATGACCCAAAACACACTTCAAAAAGCATTAGAAAATGGTTTGAGAGAAAGCACTGGAGACTTCTAAGGTGGCCAGCAATGAGTCCAGACCTGAATCCCATAGAACACCTGTGGAGAGATCTAAAAATGGCAGTTTGGAGAAGGCACCCATCTAATATCAGGGACGTGGAGCAGTTTGCCAAAGAAGAATGGTCTAAAATTCCAGCAGAGCATTGTAAGAAACTCATTGATGGTTACCAGAAGTGGTTGGTCGCAGTTATTTTGGCTAAAGGTTGTGCAACCAAGTATTAGGCTGAGGGTGCCAATACTTTTGTCTGGCCAATTTTGGAGTTTTGTGTGAAATTATCAATGTTTTGCTTTTTGCTTCATTCTATTTTGTGTTTTTTCATTTAAGACAAATTAAATGAAGATAATAATACCAAAGAATTTGTGTTTGCAATCATTTTCAGGAAGAAACTGAGTATTATCTGACAGAATTGCAGGGGTGTCAATACTTTTGGCCATGACTGTATAAAGTCTTATGTGAGTTTACAGCAAGATGCAACAAATAATAATAAATAGAATAATACATTTTATTTCTATAGCGCCGACATATTCCGCAGCACTTTACATTTCAGAGGGGATTTGTACAGACAATAGACATTACAGCATAACAATAATCACATAGATTATAACAAATACCAAGAGGAATGAGGGCCCTACTCGCAAGCTTACAGTCTATGAGGAAAGAGGTAGACACGAAAGGTGGGTGGTAACAATTGCCCTGATTGTTTGGACCAGCCATAATGTTAAGTGTGTAACAGTACAGACACAGAGGGCTAATGGATGCATAAAGCATGTGGGAACATGATGCGGGGAACCTGGTTATGGTAAAACTTTTGACTGTGCCACCCAGGGATAGATTAGGTTAATGTGTTGATGCGGTAGGCCAGTCTGAATAAATGCGTTTTCAGGGCATGCTTAAAATTGTGGGACCTGGGAAGTGCATTCCAAAGAATTGGTGCAGCACGTGTAAATGCCAGGACTTTATTTATGATGTGTTTTAGACACTTTCTATGCTTTGTCAGGGTGTGACTTTGCCTGGAAGGGATTTCGCTTTGCGGAAAGAGACAACATTGCCCCAAAATAAATATGCCAAAATTTTTGCTCAATTTTTTGGCACAAAAAGAAGCCAACTAATAGATGGTGCTAACTTCGGCTAGAGAGAATAATGATGCACCAGATTTATCAAGCATGAAACACTATGATTTATCTGGTTCATGTTAAGGTTGACTAGTCTAAGGCCCTGATTCATCAACTTAGTTTGTCTTTCTGTTTTCTGTTGATCTTTGTGTCAAATTCATGGAAATGGTGCCCCCAAAAATGTTGCTCCTATTTATTTTTAAATTTCTATTAGAATAAAATTGAATTACTTTATTTTACTCGCTTATATAGCGACGTTAATTTCCACAGCGCTTTACAGTCATCAGCATCACTGTCCCCACTGGGGCTTATAATCTAAATTCCCTATCGGTATGTCTTTGGAGTGTGGGAGGAAACTGGAGAACCTGGTCTAAACCCACACAAACACTGGGAGAACATACAAACTCCTTTCAGAAGTTGTCCTTGGTGGGATTTGAGCTCAGGACCCCAGCACTGCATAAAGTCCCAAAATCCTTTCAATATGCTTTAATATGTTGTACATCATACTTTAACTGCTCTGCTTAAAAATAGACAGATTGTGAGCTCCACTAGGCTCATGGATGACTATTGCACAAAAATTCTGTAAAAATTCCTTACAATTCCCAAATCATCTGGAAAATAATAACCACACCCACACTGTTGAGTAAATCCAAAAAAATTAAGGAGACTGAAAAATAACATGCATAAAAAGAATTATGGATTTTACACTTTTAAAAAATTAGACAGATTTGCCCCTATGTATCTGTGACAAATATTCCTCATGAAGCCTCAAGTCAACAAAAAATAAAATACCAACCAAGTATAGTATCTTGCCATTACACTTCCTGTGCTACAAAATGGCCTAATTATTTCATCCTAAAACTTAAAGGTCAAAATGTATCTATCCTTCCAGTTAATGAAATCATCTGTATGACCCCTTGAGATAATAATGACAATCTTCTTGTTTGTATGGAGTCCATTATTTGTGCAGTGGTCTAACAAGTAATCTATATCATTTGATTGCCTTGAATAAAACCCACAGGACTTTGAAATACGTTGAAAGCTTTGTGTTCAGATATCTTTTGAGTGACTTTTTATAATAACTATGCCTTTAGCTATGCTTTTAAGCTGTAATTTTCAAAAGGAACATAAAGTTTGTGCATTTGAACTGACTGATGCATCTTACATTGTGCATCTTGTCTCGACAAGGATGACTCTACCTACATTAGAGAAAAATAACCTGGTTCGGTATGTCAGGTCAGAAATGCCAACTTGATTTTTTAGTTATTTTCTGGACAACTAGGAAAATTCAGACAATCAACATTTTTTTCAGACACATTGGAAAACTATAATAAACCAATAGATTTTAGCATTGATATAACAGAGCTTCAGTGGTGCAATCGGTTGGTGTGTAGTACTTATACAGCAGTACAATACAAAGCATTGCCAAGGTTGTGAGTTTAAGCCTCACCTAAAGCATGATATGTTATGGACAGCATGGTGGCTCAGAGGTCAGCACCCTAGCCTTGCTGGAGTGCTGGGTTCAGATACTGCTAAGGGCAGCATTATCACGCCCCCTGAAGATGCAAGACCAAACTCGTGTAGGGTTGAGTGACACTGGACCTAGTATGTACATGTTACCTGCGCATTTTCCCACTAAAAGGTAATTTCTAAAATCACTACTGGGTGATATATGATGATCTATATCACAGACTCCCCATATTTGTGTTGGTTTCTTCCGGGTACTCCGATTTCCTCCCACACTCCAAAGACATACTGACAGGGAAGGTTGTGAGCCCCAATGGTGACAGTTTTGGTAATGCAAAAAAAAAGGAAAAGGAGTTCCAGCTTCTGGTAAAATATCAAATGTAGTCTTTATTCCAGCAAGGTTTAAAAATTGGAGACAGGATGGTCAGCAAGCAATGCGTTTCGAGCAAGGTTGTTCTTCGTGCTGACCATCCTGTCTCCAATTTTTATACCTTGATGGAATGAAGACTACATTTGATATTTTACCAGAAGCTGGAACTCCCTTTCCTTTTTTTTACATTTGCTAACACAAGTGGTCGGTTCGTGGTTCTCTGCATACTGGATCCTCATTTTCCTCAATGGTGAGCTGGCATTACTTTCTTTTTTTTTATAGTACTGATAGTGTCTGTAAAGTGCTGTGGAATTAATGGCACCATATAAATAAGTAAAATAAATAATTTTCTCACTGGAACTGTGCTTTTAGTACAATGTTTGAGCACTTTTATAATGCTATTTACCTGCAGATTAACGCTATATTGTTTAATTAACAGCCTTCAGCTTGATCTGGAGCCATGGCGACTTGATGGATGAACGCTCTGTGGGAAGATCGATCTAGTGTAAGCTTAGATAGGTCCACTTAGGGTCTTCCCGCTCTTATTTTGATTGTATCAAGCCATCAGGTTGATGGTCTGCCTCTTTGCCTTGTTCATTCTATTCTTCAGAACTTGATGTCCTTCTCCAGTGATTACTCTTTTTGCATGATGTGTCAAAAGTAATCAAGTTGTAGCTTGCTTTGAATGTCTGGCTTGATTTGTTCCAAAATTGATTTGAATATCCTTCTTGCCATCCATGGTCTTGATAACATCTTTCTTAGGCCCGACATTTCAAGGAGTTGATTTCTCTTCAGTCTTGTTTCTTTATCGTCCAGGTATCGCATCCATATGTTACCTCAGGTAAGACCAAACTATGTACGAGCCGTGTCTTCGTCGCCAGTTAAATGCTCCTCGATTGGAACACCTTGTCCAGTGACTTCATTGTTGATAGCCCATAACTATCCACCTATGGACTTCCAGTGTTGTAGCTACATATTGAGTGATCATTGATCCAGGTAGGTTGAAATCCTTTACAATTTCCAGTTGATCGCCATCCATTCAAATGTGTCCTGGTCATAGTTAACAGAAGTCAATATTTTTGTCTTCTTTGTATTAAGTAGCAGTCCCATGTTCAAGCTTTCCATCTCAACACTCCTTAATAAGTCCTTCATTCCATCTACACTTGTTGTTATCAATGTCTGGAAATTTTAATTCCTTCTTTTTAAGCAAGTCCAGCCTTCCTGAATATAGCTTCTGCATACAAATTGCAAAGAAACGGTGAAAAGATGCATCCTTATCTGACACCTCTCTCTACTTTGAACCATGTTCTGTTCAGACTGTTGGTTCAGTGCCCCCATATACTTCATGTTATTCCAAAGTTTCTGGTGATCAACACAGTCAAAAGCTTATCTGCAGGTAAATAGTGTTATTTCATGTGGCAGGATTCCTTTCAGCTTTAACTAATTTATCTATAATTGGCTAGCTCACCTCAGAGAATGAGATCCACTTCTGTAGTCTTGTTTACCAAACTTCTGAGTGGCGTATCCTTTTTGTTTTACAAGGTCCATCCATGTTGGGTAATCTGGATCTAGACACTTGTAGTTGTTCCAGGATTCTATCAAGTGGGGGAATAGACCACTCCACATAGCTAGAACAAAGCAGAGGTAATAATTGATATACTTAGCAGCAGCAATTAGACTATTGGTAAGATTATATTTTGAGACGTAAGATTATATTTTGAGACGCACAGAAACAAAATTAGAACAACAAAAGCAGAAAAATTGATTCAAAACGTATGCCCAGCAGCAGCTTTACATGACTGGTCCTAATGCGCTCTAGTCAAATTGTCTCACAGTTTCTTTGCAAGCACCGTGGTTGGCAGACAGATGATTCCAGATGCCTGTATCAATGACACTTTTATCCATAAACCCTTTTTTAAGTGTAATATTGGTAGTTGAGGTAAAGACTGCACACTATTTGAGGTGAAGTACAGTCAGGAAATATATTATTAATTGGTGGGACTAGACTTATGTAGGTATTCTAAATAATACTTTATTTTTTACTTATAGAGCATCCACCAACATGACTTGTCATAATTGAATTCATAGTGGTGCATGTTATATTATAGATATTGAATGAAAGAGATATCTTGGTGCCATCTAAGGCCTGATTCACATATTTGCGTTTTGCACTCTGAGTATGGATCACGATGAACAGACCACCTTAGGGTCTCCTGACCAAAACTCAACAGCATCATAGGCACATATTAGGCTGTCTAGTTTGGGCCAGGAGACCTGTGGACAGTCTATGCATTGTGGTCCGTGCTCATACCGCAAAACATGTGTAAATCTGGCCTAAGAGTCCTCGGTACTTGATATTTGAATGGTTTTCAGTCAACTTTTAATTGGTGACTTAAAGAAAGCTATCAATTATGAAGGACTGTACAATTTTACCATCTTTTAGATATTTGGTGGCAATACTTCACCATAAAGACCCAAACCTTCCTGCTTTGCAATTCATGCTTCATAGACTCTGGATGCCTGAATAAAGTTTGATTCCTAGGATTTTCTGATAGATTTGAACTGCTCTCTGGATTATTACTTCCCATGCAGTCCAATCAATGTGGTCCAGTTGGAATTTCATACAATAAATCCTATAGATTACATTCCTGCTATTAAATGCAAATTTAAGAAAGGAAATGGGAAGTAGATTTTGAAAAGACATTGATTTTTGGGATAATAAAATTGCAGTCCATATGTAGAATGTCATGTAGTTTACTATTTGGATACAGCAATGGTAACTATAAATTATTTTAATAACCTCAATACAATTTTGGTATGTTGGATTGAAAAGTGATGACTTCAGAAAGTTCACGTTTTCTTTCTAATAAACAAAGTCTGACCTCATTATTTTTCAGTTCACAAAGTACTCAGATACTTCTGGTGTAGCTCCTTTCATTTATATAGATAGCTAATCTAAGGAAAACAACCCACTTTTGGCTTTGATGTATTTACATATGGGATGATTTTTAATAGCAAGTACCAAAGCTCGGAGTGGCTCCTCAGGTGAAAAGCGGCTCCTCAGGTCCCTCTACATGAGCAACACGAGGCATGATACACTATATATATGCAGGTCACCAGCCACGGAATGAACATGTACCATCAAAACTGCAATAAATGCCACCTCTGGGATCCTCATTTATCAACTGGATTTAAGTACTCCAATTCCACTGCACCCTCGATATATTACAGTGGAGATGCGGCTGCAGGGTCAGGTAATGGAGCTGTAGAGAGAGCTCTGCCGAAACAATGTTACTGGTAGACCACTGACACCCCACTTCGCCAATAAATGTACTGGATAGCAGCCTGCATATAAAAGAATATTGCCCAAAGATGGAATTCTGTATCACTGAGGTTTTACTGTCCCCAACATCAGAATATCCACACAGACACCTTAGCATGCTGAAAAATGCCACTGCTATTAGGAAATACTGCTGACATTAGGGGTGTACTTGGACTGCAGCAATGGTAATGTGTCACAGTTCCACCCCTCAGGGTGTCTGGGATGCAGTTACTGACAGTTCAGCCATCCAATCCGGTACAGGGGCATGCTAAAGCTGTCAGTACTGTGATTGACAGCATGGCCATCCAGTCTGATTCTGGGGCGTGCTGAGCTGTCGGTGTGTTTATTGACAGTTCAGCTAGCCAATGTGACTGGGAGGTGCGGGCTGTCTCATGTGTTCACTGCCAGACGTACATTCATCTTGTGAGGTTTGTGCTCTCCTGTGCCTTGAGTTCTATATGCTTGATTGCTTGATCTGTTGCCTGACTTTGGACTTTGTTCTGACAATCTGCCTGAAAAACAGAAGAATTAACTGGGTAGAAAGGCAGAATAAGCACTTGAACTTGGGCTTCGTCGAAGTTGCTCAAATCCTTGCGCTTGCCTATTTTTTATTTATTTAAAGAATCACTTCCATCAAAGTTTTTATCCTCTTAATATATTACAATCATCATTTTATATGACACTGTAGTTACTATTGCTTATTCTGCCTTTCTACCCAGTTAATTCTTCTGTTTTCCATTAGGTCCATGACATCATGTGATTAAAAACAGACTAGCTGAAACCTTCTAAGCTCTAAGTATGTACGGTAAACTCATTGTTTAACCTGCCTGAAGAAGGAGCCTCTGTGCTCTGACTCTGAAAGTTGCAAACATAGAACTAGAATACGTCTGTCATTTTTGTGCATAAAAGAATTTGCATTGATTTATCTAGCTAAAACAATACCACAATATTATTTTTTCTTGTACATCATAAAATCTACTATATGTAGAAACAGGAGTTCTTTTTTCCCTGCATGAGTCATCCCCATCTTAAACTCCTGATCCAGTTGCTCCGCTGCTCTCCACTCCCTGGGATTTTGCAGTAATGGAGAATTGTAGTTCTAATTCTGACTAATGCAGGGAAAAGAGACCAGGCATATAATAAATAATTATAATAATTAACCGGTGTGAGGCTCAATAGTACAATAATAATTGTATGCAACAAAAAAAAAAAAAGATTAGGAAATAATGCTGGAATGAATAAAGAAATGAAGTCATAAGAAATTTATGTCATATAATGTGACATAAATGTGACATAAAAATCACATCAAATCAACATACCAGCAGAGCAGTAACACTGCTATCGAGACTAAGCGTCGCCATATCTCTAGCAGCAAGAAGTAGGCAGAAGAAGCCATGTTCAAAACAGTTTATGTTCAATGTTCCATTCATGTTAAAATAAGGGATTACATTTTAAATGTCTTTCATTGTTTTTCAGTGTCTTTCCTGCTTTAATAAAATTTCAGACACATTTTCCATTATTTGATGTGCACGATAAGTATTTTTATGCAAATCTTCTTTCCTCTTCCCCCATAGCAACCACTGATACCTGTGGTACATATATTTTATTTCTTCAACTCCTCAACACTAAAATTGCACCACCAAGAATGAAAAGTTATGGAAATCACAGGATAAACATGTTAATGATCTTCAAATGATGAAAAATTTAAACATTTTAAAAATAACTCAATTTATTCAATATCGAGTATAAGCACCACATGAAGAAATCCCCGCATTTACACACCTTTGCTGCTATCAGTGAGGTTATTAATGGTTGCCTGAGGAATTTTCTGTCACACTGAATGCACTTGGACACACAAATCATCAAGATCCGCTGCTGGCAGGACATTTTGCAATTGCCGAGCAATGACATCACAAATGTGTTCGATAGGAGACAAGTCCAGAGGTGCTGCAAGACATAGTAGCACATTTAGGCCACACTGGTTGCTCATGGTATTACAAGAAACATGAGGTCTAATGTTGTTGTGTTGAAAAAAAGCTCCTGGGACACTGGATCAATGTTGGTACCACTGATTCCATGACCAAATCAATATAATTCCAAGATATTGCATCCAGAATATAAACTTAACTGATCAGGCTACGATACATTATCCCACCCCACAACATAAACCTGGGAAAAGGACTAGTCTAATGTTTCCTCATGAAGGTCTCTTCATGGAGCTGCCCACATAGTCACCAGACCAATGTTCTGCTGTTATTGTTTCCAAGACAAAAATGGGAATCATTGATGAAGAGTATAGACTTCCAATCCAGCCTCCACTGCTTCAATACAGCCTCTGGTGTCCATCTGGAGACCATAAGGGCAGTTCCATGAAGAGCCCTTCAAAGTGGAACGTCAAACTGGTACTACTCCCAGCATTATGATGTGAAGTGGCATAATATATGGTAGCTAGACCCCTCTAGTCTTCAATCCAGCTACTCTAACAGTTTACATTACAGTGTTTTGGTTGTGGAGCCTGTGGTATGACTATTTCTCAAAAGTGTCTCAAGAGCTGTTTTTCAATATGACAATGAAGCATGTTGCTATTCTGAGGAGCCTACATGGCCTAAATGTGCTTCCACAATCTCTATCATCTCCATACTTGTCTCCCATTGTGGACGTCTGAGACGTAATTGCTGGGCAAGTGCCAAGGCGTGCAAGTGCAGATTTCTGCACTTGGTGCTCAAACTAAATACTGAATAAGTCATGATGTTTTACAGATTCTTTTAAAATGTTGATTTGTCGCTAGCAAAGAAATAATATATATATATATATGTGTGTGTGTTAGTGATTTTAATGATATATCCAATGGAAATGTAGATCATTTTGATTTTTGGGGGGAGAGAGGAATGGATTATTCTTTTGTTTTGGTGTCTTTTGATCCATTTGAGTTACCTTTATCCTCGTAGCTTTTTCTTCTTTTTTGAGGAAATTTAGTATACTAGTATTACATGGTAGCCAATAACATGATATAGATATTCTGATTCTGGTTCAAAGGGAAGGTCCAGTGAACCCAATTCTATGATAGAGATATATATATAATATGGCATATGGACAGTGGTTTATGGCATATGGACAGTGGTTACTTTCACATGACACTATGAACTATTTTTTTCTCATATTGATTAATAATTCCATGTTGTGTGAAAAGGTCACTGGCAAAATATTGGAGGATACTAGCCTCAGTGATATGAACCCAGAATTATGTTCCAGCATATTATGTGCTGAGAGGGGATAATCAGCCATAATATGACTGTTTTCTTTGGTGAACAGCTGAAGAGTGGATAGGTGTCTGTTCAACCATATCTCCACCCCAGGGTATGATCTAGAACAGGGGTCTCAAACTCAGTTTACCTGGGGGCCGCTGGAGGTAGAATCTGGGTGAGGCTGGGCCGCATCAGGTTTTTCACAAGAAAAGCTCTTACAAAAGCATTCCAATGTTATCAAATGTCTTTATTTTTTCATCTTTAGTGTTAAAAAATAAAAATAAATTAACAAAATCATAAGAAAAAAAAAATCAATCAGTAATAAATAAATAAAATGAAAATGATAATAATACAGCAGATATAGAAGGCTGAAGAAAGCACATATAGTAGGTGACTAGAGAAATGTAATTATTATTATTCAGATTCAGATGTCTGTATTAACAGTTCTTTAACATTTAACTTTCTGAACATGAATGGAACATTGAACATAACCTGTTTTGAACATGGCTTTTTCTGCCTACTTCTTGCTGCTAGAGATATGGCAGCGCTTACTCTCGCATAGCCGAGCCACATTTGGCTTAAGGGAGGAAGCAGTTGAGACCCTCAGTAGGGCTTGAAGATGCTCATCAGTAAGTCTGGACCTGTACTTGGACTTATTGAAGTTCAAGGTAGGGAAGAGCTTTTCGCACAAGTATGTGCTCCCAAAAAGACACATGGTCCGCTTGAACATTCGGGAAAGCTCAGGGAAGCTGGGGGGGGCAATTCTCTCAAAAATGGCCTGAGCTTGTCTGCTTTTCCACTCACCTCTCTGAACTTGGCTTTGAGTTCAGAGTTGCATTGCAGGTCAATGAGCTCCATTTGAAGCACAGGAGGGGCATTTTGCACATCAAAGGAGAAGGGGTCCTCAAAAATTTGAAATGTGGCTCTGTGTGTCTTGAAGTCTGCAAATCTGTGATCAAATTCCTCCTGTAGCTTCAAAATGACATCCATATACTCCTCACCACTGAATGGTGTGCCTGCTTCCATGAGTGCCTTGCATGATGGGAAATGGCAAAGGTTTATCTGAGAAAGCTGGGCTTACCATAACATAAGTTTTGTAGAGAATGCTCTCACGTTGTCATAGGCAGCACTGACAAGTTGCCCCTGGCCTTGTAACTTCTTGTTCAGTACATTAAGCTCATGTATGATATTAAAAAAACAAGCTAAGTCCATGAGCCATTTTGGATCACTTAGCACAGGAACAGCAGCCCCGTCTCTCTCCATGAAGGCTTTCACTTCCACTCTCAACTCAAAAAATCTCTTCAATATGTTTCCCCTGCTGAGCCAACGTACGTCGGTGAAGCAGAGCACATCCCCATATTCTAACTTCATTTCCTCTAAATAAAACACGAAACCTTCTGTGGTTTAAGCCCCTGGATCTGATTGGGTTGATGCATTTCACAACGAAAGACATCACATTGTCAAACTTCAGGCATTTGCTGCAAAGGGCCTGCAAATGGATAATGCAGTGCAGAGCAATGACCTCCTCCACACCTTCCTCTTCCAGTTTTTTTTTTTTTTTAACAAGTGCCACCAGTCCATTTTTCCTCCTTGTCATTGATGGCGCTCCATCAGTTGTTATTTCAACAAACCTCCTCCAAGGTAAACCGTCATTCTCAATGGCATCACACAGCTGGTGAAATATCTCCTGAGCGGTGGTCTGGCCATACATTGGAATCACTGTGAGCAACTCCTCTATGACTTCAAAATTGTCATCAACACCATGGACATAGATTGCGAGCTGGGCAGTGTCGGTGATGTCTGTGGTCTCATCAAGAGCGACACTGAAACATTTTGCTTTCTCACACAGTTGATCATAAATGTCACTTGACAGGTCAGAAATGCGCTCTGCTACGGTACTGGCAGAAAGGCTGATGTAGCTAAACTGACCTTTCTTTTCTGGACAGACAATACTTGCAGCCTGTAATATGCACTTTTTTACAAATTCACCTTCTTTGAATGGCTTTCCTGCTTTAGCAATCATCTCACTAACCACGTAGCTATCTTCGACTGCTGCATCATTCTCTTTGGTTGCTTTCTTAAAGAAATCTTGTTGCCTCAGTAGATATCTTTTAATATTAGCAACCCGGTTGGCTCTTTCATCTCCCTGGTATTTTGCATACTCCTCAGCATGTCAAGTTATGTAATGACGTTTCAAATTGTATTCTTTGTGCACTGCAACTTTCTCTGTGCAAATAAGACACGTCGGGATGCCCCTGTGCTCAACAAAGAAATATTGCACTTCCCACTTTTCCTGAAATTGTCTGCGCTCATCACCAACCTTTCTCTTCACTGCAGGCTTTGAAAAAGACATGTTTGGGGCTGTGTAAATAATAGATAATTCCACTTGGTATCACTGTTTTAGTGTTAGCCGATGCGTCTTTTCAGCTTTTTTTTCTGTCCCGCTGAACAGCAATTTCCGCAGCTTCTGAGCCCGGGGTAATGGCGCAAGTTCGCAATAAGGCCGGCTGATGTCCCGCCTCTGAGAGCAATATACCGCACCACTCCACCGCTCATTCTGAACCTGGTGCACCTGAGTCTGTGGCGTGGTCCGGTCCCTGCTCGGCTGCTCCTGCTGCATGTGTTGTGAGTGTGACTCATACGTCTTGCCTGCTGACAGCAGGCTGCTGTGACTGTCTAGCCATCATCATACCTCCTCCTGCTGCAGCTCCGATGGACCAGCGCCGACATCTTCTTCCTGTATGAGCGCGCGGTAACATGTCACGTGATACCGCTCATTAAGCTCATGAATATGGGCGCCACGCCTATGAGAGTGGAGTGGCATCCATATTCATGACCTTAATGAGCGGTACTATGTGTGACTGGGATTTCACATGCGAGACTCGGCCGTGTTTCTCGCATGTGTGATCCCGGCCGAGGTGAGGGCCGCAAACTATTGTCCCAAGGGCCGCAGTTGGCCCACGGGCCGCGAGTTTGATACCCCTGCTTTAGACTCATTCAGTGTTGTGTGTTTGGAGATAATCTCCAGAGCAGCAGTCATGTTAAAGAGAGGTGAACCTTGTTTTTTTCCCTGATTGGGTACTCTCAACAGCTACATAGATTGTGCTGTTTACTATTTTGTTTTTCCCATTATGTTAGAAGGGCTGTTTATGTTTTACCTGATGCTGGACTGGTTTATGCAGCATGTTTTTCCATAAACCAGTGGAAAACTTTAACGGGATGAGTTCCTGTGACTGCCTCTTAGAGCAGCTGAGTGAGAAGATATACCACAGTTGATATTTTCTCTCAGCATTGAAATATGTCCTCAAATCTCATCTTAAAGAATCTCATACTGAAAGACAAACTAATATTCATAAAAATTTTCATAGAGAGTTAAATAAAATATTATTTTCTGTACATAAAGCAGAGGAATTCATTTCCACATAGAGTCAGTAAAATGGTCTGTATTTGGACTATCAGTAAGTTACATGACAAAATGATCCACTATGCTATGGTCTATTTTGTGTCATACCTGCACGTGAGGGACAGCAAATTGGAGAATTTGTATAGGCATTCAGAAACACGGCCCCATGCTGTTTCAGAAAGTCTAAGTTAGGGAGATCCACCAGGTGATTTTCAGAAGCAATTGTTAGTCGTCCATCCTGCAGAAGAAAATATTGTTACATAGAGATTTTAATAAGCCACCTTGGTGAACATTAAATGCAGTTCCACCACAAATATTCAGTACTGGTACAGTAGGTACGGAAAGTTTTCAGACCCCTTTACATTTTTCACTCTTTATTTCATTGCAGCCATTTGGTAAATTCAAAAAAGTTCATTTTTTTCTCATTAATGTACACTCTGCACCCCATCTTGACTGGAAAAAAAACAGAAATGTAGAAATTATTGCAAATTTATTAAAGAAGAAAAACTGAAATATCACATAGTCATAAGTATTCAGACCCTTTGCTCAGTACTGAGTAGATGCACACTTTTGAGCTAGTACAGCCTTGAGTCTTCTTGGAAATGATGCAACAAGTTTTCACACCTGGATTTGGGGATCCTCTGCCATTCTTCCTTGCAGATCCTCTCCAGTTCAGTCAGGTTGGATGGTGAACGTTGGTGGACAGCCATTTTCAGGTCTCTCCAGAAATGCTCAATTGGGTTTAGGTCAGGGCTCTGGCTGGACCAGTCAAGAATGGGCACAGAGGTGTTCTGAAGCCACTCCTTTGTTATTTTAGCTGTGTGCTTAGGGTCATTATCTTGTTGGAAGGTGATTCTTCGGCCAAGTCTGAGGTCCAGATCACTCTGGAAGAGGTTTTCATCCAGGATATCTCTGTACTTGGCCGCATTCATGCTGCCTTCAATTGCAACCAGTCGTCCTGTCCCTGCAGCTGTAAAACATCCTCATAGCATGAAGCTGCCACCACCATGTTTCACTGTTTGGATTGTATTGGGCAGGTGATGAGCAGTGCCTGGTTTTCTCCACACATACAGCTTAGAATAATCACCAAAAGTTCTATCTTTGTCTCATCAGACCAGAGAATCTTATTTCTCATATTCTCTATATTGTATAATGCACCCCCATAGGCAGACTCCATATTGTATAATGCACTCCCATAGCCAGACTCTATAGTATAATGAAACCCTCCATAGGCAGACTTTATAGTATAATGCATGCCCATAGCCAGACTCTATAGCATGGGTCCTCAAACTACGGCCCGCGGGCCACATGCGGCCCGCCAAGGACTTTTATCCGGCCCCCCGCCAGGCCGACATTGAACTCATGAACTGCACTGCAGTTCAATGCCGGCGGGCCCTGTAATCGCGGGCGGGATGAGGCGCCGAGGAAAGGCGTTACGCAGCCCTCCATATGCAGCAGAGCACAGTGCACACAGACGGCGTGATTGTCATCACGCCGCCTGCGCGGCCTGATGACGTCACGCCGCCTATGTGCCTGTGCAGGAAGAAGACTGAGATGAGCGGGCGCCTCTTCAGAGCAGCGGGGGACATAGGTGAGTACTTTTTTTTTTTTTTACGCCGGGTCCTATTGGGGTCATTTACCTGCCTAATGGGGACATCTACCTGCCTATTGGGGACTTGTGCTGCCTAATGGGGACCTGTGCTGCCTAATGGGGACCTGTGCTGCCTATTGGGGACATTTACCTGCCTAATGGGGACATTTACCTGCCTATTGGGGACATTTATCTGCCTAATGGGGACATCTACCTGCCTATTGGGGACTTGTGCTGCCTAATGGGGACCTGTGCTGCCTAATGGGGACCTGTGCTGCCTAATGGGGACATTTACCTGCCTAATGGGGACATTTACCTGCCTAATGGGGACATTTACCTGCCTAATGGGGACATCTACCTGCCTATTGGGGACTTGTGCTGCCTAATGGGGACATTTACCTTCCTTTTGGGGACCTGTGCTGCCTATTGGGGACATTTACCTTCCTTTTGGGGACCTGTGCTGCCTATTGGGGACATTTACCTGTCTATTGGGGACCTGTGCTATCTATTGGGGACATTTACCTGCCTATTGGAGACGTATGCTGTCTATTGGGGACATTTACCTGCCTTTTAGGGACCAATGCTGCCTATTGGGGATTCTTGCACCACACCAGTTTGACAAAATGAAAAAAAACCCTGCTATAACTAAATAAGTAAAAAGCAAAAGTGCATTTAAATCATACAGAGTTCTTAGTAATACTGTATTTGATCAAACATAGCATAAAAGCCGTCCCACCATCGACAAGGTGACTCTGTGGTCGGGGCGGTCCTACACTGTCTAGTATTAATAACCTTATCATGTGTCAAAGTTGACGTCTGTGTGAATAAGGGCAGACAAGGACCGGGTCCCAACCACTGGACACCAGTCAGGGGAAGCCTTTAAATACAATTTCCAGCTCAGGAGAGGGAGGCCACACCCCAGGTTGCACAGAATGCAAAAAGACAAAGAAAAAACACAAAAATTGAGCTTGGTTTGAGTTGGTACACATGCAGCATATAAATGCATGTTCACATGGCCATAAAGCATACAAAACCTACAAAAGACAAAATGAAAAAAACCCCTGCTATAACTAAATAAGTAAAAAGGCTTTTATGCTATGTTTGATCAAATACAGTATTACTAAGAACTCTGTATGATTTAAATGCACTTTTGCTTTTTACTTATTTAGTTATAGCAGGGTTTTTTTTCATTTTGTCTTTTGTAGGTTTTGTATGCTTTATGGCCATGTGAACATGCATTTATATGCTGCATGTGTACCAACTCAAACCAAGCTCAATTTTTGTGTTTTTACCACACCAGTTTGAGCCTGAGGTAAAAGTGGAGTTCCACCAATATGGGCACTGGTGAGACTGCATTGATAGGCACTGATCAGGCTGCATTGATGGGCACTGTTCAGACTGCATTGATGTGCACTGATCAGGCTGCGCTGATGGGCACTGATCAGGCTGCATTGATGGGCACTGATCAGGCTGCATTGATGGGCACTGATCAGGCAGCATTGATGGGCACTGATCAGGCTGCATTGATGGGCACTGATCAGGCTGCATTGATGGGCACTGATCAGGCTGCATTGATGGGCACTGATCAGGCTGCATTGATGGGCACTGATCAGGCTGCATTGATGAGCACTGATCAGGCTGGATTGATGGGCACTGATCAGGCTGCATTGATGGTCAGTGCAGTCTGTATGTCTCTGTGTGGGCAAATTTATTGCTGGTATATTGTTTTTGTAGCGCTGTATATATGTTGGTATTTTACTAATAGCAATTTTGAATCCCTAGGAAACAATGATATCAAGAAAGAGAAAAAATTGACTCGAAGTGTAGGATATTCGAAGAACCCAAAAAATCGGTAAGTTTGATGATTTAACTTCATTTTTAATATTGTATTTGTTCCTATTTTTGTTTTATTACTTCTAAATAAGATATGTGCAGTGTGCACAGGAATTTATTCATAATTTTTTTTAAACTATATTCCGGCCCTCCAATGTTCCGAGGGACCGTAATCTGGTCCCCTGTTTAAAAAGTTTGAGGACCCCTGCTCTATAGTATAATGCAGCTCCATAAAAACAATAAATACTCACCTCGCTTCCATCTGGTTCCTCTGCTGTTCCAACCGCCCGCACATCTCCGGACAGCAGTCGCCGGGTAGTGACGTCATCGTGACCCCTGTCAGTGTCGTCGTCAGTGACGTGACGCTCCTTCTCTTATCAATGCGGTCAGCTGCATCTAGCCGATACAATTTAACCTGTGATGATGATGATGGGTGGGGGGCCCACTGCTGGCACCGGGCCCACCCCGCCTGCTCAGGAGATCATGTCTCCCTGCTCTGCTGCAGTGTAACTGTATTGACGAGCAATGTACGCTGATACAGTTACAGTAGCGTTGCTCCAGATGAGCCCCCTCAGAGCGCGGGGCCTGCGGCGACAGCCCCCTCTGCCCCCCGATAGCTACGCTACTGGGGTACTGTAAAAAGGAAGAAAGACACCAGACCCCACAATGCAGACGAGCTGAAAGCTGTTTTTAAAGTAACCTAGGCTCCCATAACAACTCAGCAGAGCCAAAGGCTGATCGCCTCCATGCCACTTCGCATTGCAGCATTGTAATTGATGCCAAAGGAGCCTCGACCAAGTATTGAGTGCATTTACTGAACATACAGTGCCTTGCCAAAGTATTCGGCCCCCTGGAACTTTTCAACCTTTTCCCACATATCATGCTTCAAACATAAAGATACCAAATGTAAATTTTTGCTGAAGAATCAAAAAGTGGGACACAATTGTGAAGTTGAACGAAATTTATTGGTTATTTTAAATTTTTGTGGAAATTCAAAAACTGAAAAGTGGGGTGTGCAATATTAGTCCCTTTAACTTAATACTTTGTTGCGCCACCTTTTGCTGCGATTACAGCTGCAAGTCACTTGGGGTATGTCTCTATCTGTTTTGTACATCGAGAGACTGAAATTCTTGCCCATTCTTTCTTGGCAAACAGCTCGAGCTCAGTGAGGTTTGATGGAGATCGTTTGTGAACAGCAGTTTTCAGCTCTTTCCACAGATTCTCGATTGGATTCAGGTCTGGACTTTGACTTGGCCTTTCTAACACATGGATACGTTTATTTGTGAACCATTCCATTGTAGATTTTGCTTTATGTTTGGGATCATTGTCCTGTTGGAAGACCAATCTCGGTCCCAGTCTCAGGTCTTTTACAGACTCCAACAGGTTTTCTTCAAGAATGGTCCTGTATTTGGCTCCATCCATCTTCCCATCAATTTTAACCATCTTCCCTGTCCTTGCTGAAGAAAAGCAGCCCCAAACCATGATGTTGCCACCACCATGTTTGACAGTGGGGATGGTGTGTTCAGGGTGATGAGCTGTGTTGCCTTTTACGCCAAACATATCGTTCGGCATTGTTGCCAAAAAGTTCGATTTTGGGTTCATCTGACTAGAGCACCTTCTTCCACATGTTTGGTGTGTCTCCCAGGTGGCATGTTGCAAACTTTAAACAACACTTTTAATGGATATCCTTGAGAAATGGCTTTCTTCTTGCCACTCTTCCATAAAGGCCAGATTTGTGCAGTGTACGACTGATTGTTGTCCTATGGACAGACTGTCCCACCTCAGCTGTAGATCTCTGCAGTTCATCCAGAGTGATCATGGGCCTCTTGGCTGCATCTCTGATCAGTCTTCTCCTTGTTTGAGATGAAAGTTTAGAGGGACGGCCGGGTCTTGGTAGATTTGCAGAGGTATGATACTCCTTCCATTTCAAAATGATCGCTTGCACAGTGCTCCTTGGGATGTTTAAAGTTTTGGAAATCATTTTATATCCAAATCCGGCTTTAAACTTCTCCACACAAGTATCACGGACCTACCTGTTGTGTTCCTTGGTCTTCATGATGCTCTCTGTGCTTCAAACAGAACCCTGAGACTACCACAGAGCAGGTGCATTTCTACGGAGACTTGATTACACACAGGTGGATTATATTTATCATCAGTAGTCATGTAGGACAACATTGGATCATTCAGAGATTCACAATGAACTTCTGGAGTGAGTTTGCTGCACGGAAAGTAAAGGGGCCGAATAATATTGCACGACTCACTTTTCAGTTTTTGAATTTCCACAAAAAATTTAAAATAACCAAAAAATTTCGTTCAACTTCACAATTGTGTTCCACTTGTTGTTGATTCTTCACCAAAAATTTACATTTGGTATCTTTATGTTTGAAGCATGATATGTGGGAAAAGGTTGAAAAGTTCCAGGGGGCCGAATACTTTCACAAGGCACTGTACATTTCAGTAGGTCAACATGTTGGATTTTAAAATCATTTTTTCAAGCTGGTGTTATAAAGTATTCTAGTTTACTGAGATATTGACATTTGAGTTTTCATTGACTATAAGCCATAATCATCAACATTAACAGAAATAAGCACGTGAAATAGATCACTGTTTGTAATGACTCTATATGATATATGAGTTTCACTTTTTGTATTGAAGAACTGAAATAAATTAACATTTTGATGTTATTCTATGCTTGTGAGATGCACCTGTACATGTGAAATTGGATGCCACATATCAAACCTCAGGTGTCAGTGTCTACACAGAAGGTCTAGAGACCATGTGGGCAAAACCACGAAGTGGCCTTCATGATAAAACATCACACCAGTCCTAATCATGGGATAATAGTGGGGAGGAAAGGACAATGTACAGTAGCCCGACGCCTCTATTCTTCATTCAAGGTTCCCAAACAGCAGAGAGGTACATTGATTTGGTGGTCGAATCAGTATGGCTATTTCTCCAAGGTTTTCTAGGAGCTGTTTTTCCACATGAGAACGTCAGGCCGCATACTACTCGTGCGAGTAGCCTGAATGGCCTAAGGATGCTACCATGGCCTGCAGCATGGGTTTCTCTACCATTGCACACATCTGAGACATCATTGGTCAGCAATTGCAGGTGTAGCTGCCAGCAGTTGATATTGATGATTTGCATGGCCAAGAGCATTCAGCGTGGCAGAATATTCTTCAAATAACCATTCATAACCTCAATGATAGCAGCCAAGGTGGTGCATAAGTGTCTGTATTTGTGCATGTGGCGCTCATACTCGATACTGAATAAATCAAGCTGTTTTGAAAAATGTGATCCAATTTTTCCATCATTTGCATATCGTTGACATGTCTATCCATCCTGTAATTTTCATAATTCCATGACTTTTCCTTCTTACTGCTGCAATTTTAATTTTGAGGTGTGCATGTAATTAAGTAATTCTCCAAATATAATTTGTTAAATGGGTTGTCTGGGACTATCTTATTGACATCTGGCACTCCCAGCGATCAGCTGTTATCTGTGCTGGCGGTTGACAGATGTAAATAGCATATGAAGCGGAACACTGTGGATCTGCCCATTGTTTTCAGCCGCTCCCGAGTACTGCAGATCAGCCTCTATTTGATTGCATAGGAGATAAGGTGCAGCAGCCAAGAGCAATAGGAAAGCCCGATTGAGTACAGTATAATGAGGTTCTTCAGGTTACTTTCATAGTGTTCATCATTTTGCTGTAAGAAAAATCTTTGATATTTTTTCTAGTTTTTTTTATGGAATCTGCTATGGATCTTCCAATCCAGATGTGAGCCTATGATTACACTGCTCATATTTTGGAGATATGCTTCTAGTTTTGTGTTAAAGAAAAAAAAACTGCATCAAAGACTGAGTTTTCAGTCTATTCCAGGCCTAAAGTTTCACTTTCTATAACTTGGAAAACTAACTGAAAACTTATTTCTGTTCTTCAGATGTTTACACTACAAGTTGCATAATTCAGTTCACTATTTTGTATCATGTAGGAGCAGAAACTAAACAGTCAGGCATTTCTTCTTGATAAGTTGCAATACATCACGTGAATATTAACTCAATTACAGGTACTTACAAAGGCGTCACTCATCACCATGACCACATTGTATCGGACGCTGCTGTCACGGATCGGAGGTATCGGATTCACATCCACAGCTGGCAGGAAAAACAGAAAGGAAAGGAACTTGATAGATTTCCAAAACAGAAAAGACATGTCCACCTACAAATACTGTCCAGTAGAGGAAAGTAATGGCTCCCCTGGAAGTCGAGTAAAACTTTCCCCTAAAAGCCGAAGGGGAGCACAGTTCTATAGTTTGTTTTTGCTTCAACTCATACGTAACTAGAAGGGAAATGTTTTAAAAGTTCCCACTTCCTGCCTTGTGAGTCAGACCTCACACCCGCGTCTTCTTACAGTTATATCAAGGTTATTGCAAACTGTTCTTGCACTAGCTTTAATTTTCACTGGGAAAATGCTGACGGGTGAATTGCTGCATCTAAAACTCACATAGCAAAATCACACCCAAATAACCCACAATAGTGTAGTAGTGTGTATGCCCTAAGCTGGCACTCGATAACATGTAACCTCAATGTGGTGAGTCAGCAGCAATTTTCAATGTTTTTTGCTATGTTTTCCTTTCTATATGAGTTTCAGCATTTGCAATTAGTTTAGACGCGGTATGTGCTGCAAAGACAAAACCATTCTTGAGCAACGCTCACTACATGTTTATGTAATACAATTATAATTCTAAAATGGTTATTGATGGAAAAGGCTATTAGTAGAACATGTATATTGGGGCAGTACAGCTTTAGTGGTAGATTTATGCCACTGTAAGGTGACATTTTTGGCAAACCAGTGGATGTGTGTAGTAGACAGAAGGTCGTTTTTTTACCTTTTAAAGGGTTGAGGCAATGACCCACAAAGTTCAAATGTAAAAGTCTCTTTAATTCGTTATCTTCACACAAAGGTTCCAATCCACACAATTGCATATATCTTCAGTGCATATTATCAGTGTTCAATTCACACCAGTATGTAGCACTACATAGTGCACGGCTTTGTATCACAGTCCCTAAACATGCCGGACTTCACCTTGTCCAGATTCCATGGGTGACTGCATGCCGTGCCAATGTCTCTCACAGCCTCCTTAGTCTCTTTACTCACCCACACTACCGTACACATTACTTGATATCCTCCGGATCGCAGCCGGACACCATATCCATCTGTTTGCAGCCGTTACACACGACAGTCTTTCTTCGGACACAGGAACTGCCTACCTCCGGTTCACCTCTGGGCACAAGACATCTACATCCGATACCTGTCACCGTGGACAGCAGCACCACTGTGTACGCTTTGGGTTGCCAGGCCTCACTCTGGCCCTGATACAGACTCACTCACTGTTTGCAGCCGTTACACACGCCAGTCTTTCTTCGGGCACAGGAACTCTCTACCTCCAGTTCACCTCCGGGCCCAAGACATCTACATCTGATACCAGTCACCGTGGATGGCAGCACCAATGTGTTTGGGTTGCCAGGCCTCACTCTGGCACTGACAAAGACTCACTCAGATCTCACTAACCCTTTCCTGCAGGGTTTTTATCACAGAAACCTGTGGCTTTCAGCCACATGGAAAACCTGGGTCCGGAATGGAACAGACTGCAACACTATCATACTGCAATCTGTTTCAAACCCAACATCCAGAGCAGGTTTTCCATACCTCTGCCTTAGACACTAACATGTCCAAGATTAACACTTATTTTATTATCAGTCTGCATTGCTACGCCCATGACTGCCATGCACACCTATGGCCTTCATACACCTCTGTGCATATCCTGGGGAGACTAAACAGTGACCCCTACCTGTGACATTGGTCACTGCTTCACCATTGCAATCCCAGCTATGCCTGTGACCACAATGCATTCCCATAGCCTCAATACGTCTCTGTTCATATCCTGGGGGGAACACACAGCACTCCCTAGCTGTAACAGGGGTCACTGCCTCACATATCCCCCTCCCGTTCAAACCTGTGGGGTTGAACACTTGAGACCCCACATGGGTGCGAGACAGGGCATCCGCATGCCCCTGTGACATCCCCGCCCAACACTGCACTAAGAAACCAAAGTAGGGTCCGGAACCATCGATCAGCACATGCATCCCTCCCCTTTGCATTTCTCCTCCATACTTCATTACGGGATCATCCACCTCGCCGTTCTCCATTGCAGATGCCATGCTCACTTTCACGTTTAACCATAGATTTGAGCAGATTTTGGGTGGTCTCGACCTTGTTTATTTTGAGTTCAGTAGCCCCGCATCTCATCCTGTCACCTAAGTATTCGCCTTCGGGCCTCTGGTACCGTTTCCTCCGTACCTTTACCCATGCCTCGGTGACTATATCACACTGAAATGCTGCAGTCCGCCCCAGCAACTCCGAGCATCCATTTTTATTACGTTGCACCCAAATCTGAGCCTCCCGACACTGCTGTCTAGTGTGCGCTCTATCCAGTGCCAGAGGGTTCCTCGGTTGCACATCCCCAGTCACCTCTGCGACCACACACTCTCGATTCTTCATGGCATTCTTTTTAAACCAGCAGTTTTTACACCAGTTTCTCTGCATGGGATCCGGGAACTGAGCTGTCCCGAACTTACCAGGGGACATTTCCAGCTCGGGGTTCAGTGGGGTCTCCACAACCTCTGCTGCCACAGCCTCTAGCGGAAGAATATCGGGGTTACACTCTCTCTCTAAGCTGGTGACCCCTGTGGCAGATATCTCTGACTTGACATCTTCAGGTTCTACGCCCGACACAACATTCTTCACCTCTCCTGCCAACACCTCTAGGGGGAGCCTATCGGGATTATACTCTGTCCCTAGGTTGATGATCCCTATGGCAGCTATCTCAACATCTTTGGGTTCTATGCCTGGCACAACCTTTACCGTGAGAGGGTTGACCCTGGTCTCCCACTGGGACCAAAACAGGGGCGAGTCTCTTCCCAATACAGTCCCATATGAAAGGGTCTTCTCTTCGCCACTCCCACCACGTTTAAAGTCCCCACATGATGTAGAAAAATTGACCTCAGCGGTCGGGTACTCCCGGATTTCCCCATGGATACCCATCACCTCCACTTTGGGGTTGTCCCCGGCAACAAGGGACCTATGGACCAAAGTCACTCTGCTCCCCATGTCCAGGAGAGCCTCTGTGCCGCACCCATTCACAAGCACCTGGCACAGTTGCTGCATGCTGTCGGCAGTGCCCACAGTGGTGGTACACACTGGCTGGGCTTACATAGATACAGGGCGAGTATACCCGCAGTCAATAGGCTCAAATGACACAGAACAGTTACTAGCCCCGACCTAATGCTGAATGGTGTCTGGAAGAGCCCGCACCATCTGATCAACCACAACTCTCTTCATCATCTCAATCGGGGAAAAAAACTCAGGCTGGAGAAAACTCCTCCACCAACTGCAACAAGTCAGTTGACTGAGACCTGGCGGGCCGAGACTCTACATAGGTCCACTGGTAAACCCAATGATCACCCCTTACCTTTGGGGTCTCTTCATGACTCTGCTGATCGCCCCTCACCTTAGGGGGTCTCCTCTTTACACTGCTGAAGCTCTGTTAGCTTCCACTGCAGCGCCTCTTGCTGCTCCTGCTGCAACTCCAGCACCAGCTGCAGAACCTCTTGCTGCGAGCGCTGAATCTGCAGCGCCTCTTGCTGCTGCTGCAGAACCTCTTGCTGTGACTGCTGAAACTGCATCGCCTCTTGCTGAAGCCATTGCTGACTGAGCACAAACTGCTCCAAAAGTTCCTCCATTTCTCCTGCAGATTTGCACAACGATCTGCACCACTCTCTGGGGTATGCCTCGGTTCACACTGCCCGCATTCTTTCCACCATATGTACTGCAGCGGTAGCACCGTACGCAGTGATGAGGCAGTGACTCACAAAGCTCAAACATAAAAGTCTCTTTAATGTGTTATCTTCACACAGAAAGGTTCCAAACCACACAATTGCATATAACTTCAGTGCATATTATCAGTGTTCAATTCACACCAGTTCATAGCAGTACATCATGCATGGCTTTGCATCACAGTCCCTAAACATGCCGGACTTCACCTTGACCAGTTTCCATGGGCAGGAGGATGAATGAACTCATGGAGATCAACATCCGACACTGCGGAGACACCATCACGTGTTTCTCAACGCAGTGATTCTAGAGCACTGCCCCCATCCCCTATGGGAAATATGCAAAACATGCAAAACAGAAGCCGCGGAGACACCATCACGTGTTTCTCAACGCAAGCAATGACCAGCCAGGTCTTTGTCCGGGAAGGAACAACCACGGGAAGGGCAGTCTCCAATGAAGGAAACCACCTATGCCAAAACATGGTATCCATCCACATACAGCTGTTTCGGGGTATTGCCCCTCATCAGTGTGGAGTAGGAAACTGGCTGGTAGGAGCAATGCCTAGTAAAAAGACTATGAAGAGGAGGATGAATGAACTGGCTGGTCATTGCTTGCGTTGAGAAACACGTGATGGTGTCTCCGCGGCTTCTGTTTTGCATATTTCCCATAAGGGATGGGGGCAGTGCTCTAGAATCACTGCGTTGAGAAACACGTGATGGTGTCTCCGCAGTGTCGGATGTTGATCTCCATGAGTTCTTTCATCCTCCTCTTCATAGTCTTTTTACTAGGCATTGCTCCTACCAGCCAGTTTCCTACTCCACACTGATGAGGGGCAATACCCCGAAACAGCTGTATGTGGATGGATACCATGTTTTGGCATAGGTGGTTTCCTTCATTGGAGACTGCCCTTCCCGTGGTTGTTCCTTCCCGGACAAAGACCTGGCTGGTCATTGCTTGCGTTGAGAAACACGTGATGGTGTCTCCGCGGCTTCTGTTTTGCATGTTTTGCATATTTCCCATAAGGGATGGGGGCAGTGCTCTAGAATCACTGCGTTGAGAAACACGTGATGGTGTCTCCGCAGTGTCGGATGTTGATCTCCATGAGTTCATTCATCCTCCTCTTCATAGTCTTTTTACTAGGCATTGCTCCTACCAGCCAGTTTCCTACTCCACACTGATGAGGGGCAATACCCCGAAACAGCTGTATGTGGATGGATACCATGTTTTGGCATAGGTGGTTTCCTTCATTAGAGACTGCCCTTCCCGTGGTTGTTCCTTCCCGGACAAAGACCTGGCTGGTCATTGCTTGCGTTGAGAAACACGTGATGGTGTCTCCGCGGCTTCTGTTTTGCAGTTTCCATGGGCGACTGCACGCCATGCCAATGTCTCTCACAGCCTCCTTTGTCTCTTTACTCACGGAAACACAGCCGTACACAGTACTTGATATCCTCCGAATCGCAGCTGGGCACCATATACCTCTGGTTGCAGCCGTTATACATGCCATTCTTTCTTCGGGCACAGGAGCTGTCTACCTCCGGTTCACCTCCGGGCACAAGACATCCACATTCGATACCAGTCACCGTGGATGGTGGCACCACTGTGTACACTTTGGGTTGCCAGGCCTCACTTTGACCCTGACACACCTGAGACTCCTCAGACCTCACTAACCATTACATATGGTTTTGTAGCCCATTCCAGCTATGATCTTGTCCCTGACATCCTTAGAAAGCTCTTTTGTCATGCCCATGTTGTAGAGGATAGAATCTGACCAGGGCCGGACTGGGACTAAAATTCAGCCCTGGCATTTGAAGTTACACAGGCCCACTAGTCACATGGTGACTATATAATATCTTTGTACACTTGTAGCTTACAAGAAGTGAGAGGAGATTAACACAACTATATAACATGTAGTCAGAGCTGTGCCCAGTATTTCAGCTCAGTCCTATTTATTGCTTTTAGGTACAGTACTTCTCCCAAAGCTGTCCCTTTTTGTACGCATGGTGACAGAATTCCTGGCAGAACTGCTATCCATTGGGTAACCAGACCCCCTGGTCATAGCTGCCCCTATCATACCTCCTAACTTTTGAAGAAGGGAAAGAGGGACAAAGACTAGTGTGCTGCTGCAAATTTGGGCCACGCCCCGACCACATCCATTTCGCAACTAGTCACACCCATGTCCACACCTAATCGCACCCATTTAGCACTGCTGATCACACTGACTGGTACTGAGGGCACAGTGGCTGGCATTATGGGCACACTGACTGGCACTAAAGAAGAGAGAAAACAGAGAGAGAAAAAAGAGAGAAAGAAAGGAGAGCGAGAGAGAAAGAAAGGAGAGCGAGAGAGAAAGAAAGAACAGAGAGAGAAAGAAGAAAGAACAGAGAGAGAAAGAAGAAAGAACAGAGAGAAAGAGGGGAAAGAAAGAAAGAACAGAGAGACAGAGAAAGAACAGAGAGAGAAAGAAAGAAGTAAAGAAAAGAAAGAACAGAGAGAGGAAAGAAAAAGAAAGAGGGGAAAGAGCAGAGAGAAAGAGAAAGAAAAAAGAAAGATTAGAGAGAGAAAGAAAGAACAAAGAGAGAGAAAGAAAATGAGGGAAAGTCAGAACAGAGAATGAGAAAGAAAGAACAGAGAAAGAAAGAAAAAGAGAGAAAGAAATAAAGATACTATAGCAGCCTGGCTCCCATTGTAGTGCCCACCTGAGCCTCCCGGTGCAGGACATATCATGATCCGCTCACATGGCCGGCATCCCCGATTCCAAGGCGATCCTGCTGTCTGCGCTGTCGGAGGAGCACACGGTGATGGATCTGAAGCATTCCTAGTTCCGTCACAATCACCTCAAGAAATTATCTCATTTCCGGTCAGTTTCCAGCACATCACTTCAGGTGGAACGTCATGTGTGTGTTTTAAAATGCTCCTCGGGGCTCCGCCATGTATGCTTCGTACACACTTGGCTCCGCTCCGCACATCCCGTACACGTATGGCTCCACTCCGTATACACACGGCTCCGCTCCGTATACCCCATACACACGCGGCTCCGCTCCGTACACCAAGTACACACACGGCTCCGCTCCGTAAACCTCGTACACGCGGCTCTGTTCCGTACACCTCATACACGCGCGGCTCCTCTCCGTACACCTCATACACGCGCGGCTCCGCTCCGTACACCTCATGCACGCGCGGCTCCGCTCCGTACACCTCGTACACGTGGCTCCGCTCCGTACACCTCGTACACGCGCGGCTCCGCTCCGTACACCTCGTACACGCGGCTCCGCTCCGTACACCTCTTACACGCGGCTCCGCTCCGTACACCTCTTACACGCGGCTCCGCTCCGTACACCTCTTACACGCGGCTCCGCTCCGTACACCTCGTACACGCGCGGCTCCTCTCCGTACACCTCGTACACGCGCGGCTCCGCTCCGTACACCTCGTACACGCGCGGCTCCGCTCCGTACACCTCGTACACGCGCGGCTCCGCTCCGTACACCTCGTACACGCGCGGCTCCGCTCCGTACACCTCGTACACGCGGCTCCGCTCCGTACACCTCGTACACGCGCGGCTCCGTACACCTCGTACACGCGCGGCTCTGCTCCGTACACCTCGTACATGCGCGGCTCTGCTCCGTACACCTCGTACACGCGCGGCTCTGCTCCGTACACCTTGTACACGCGCGGCTCCGCTCCGTACACCTCGTACACGCGGCTCCGCTCCGTACACCTCATACACGCGCGGCTCCTCTCCGTACACCTCATGCACGCGCGGCTCCGCTCCGTACACCTCGTACACGTGGCTCCGCTCTGTACACCTCGTACACGCGGCTCCGCTCCGTACACCTCTTACACGCGGCTCCGCTCCGTACACCTCTTACACGCGGCTCCGCTCCGTACACCTCGTACACGCGGCTCCGCTCCGTACACCTCGTACACGCGCGGTTCCTCTCCGTACACCTCGTACACGCGCGGCTCCGCTCCGTACACCTCGTACACGCGCGGCTCCGCTCCGTACACCTCGTACACGCGCGGCTCCGCTCCGTACACCTCGTACACGCGCGGCTCCGCTCCGTACACCTCGTACACGCGGCTCCGCTCCGTACACCTCGTACACGCGCGGCTCCGTACACCTCGTACACGCGCGGCTCTGCTCCGTACACCTCGTACACGCGCGGCTCTGCTCCGTACACCTCGTACACGCGCGGCTCTGCTCCGTACACCTCGTACACGCGGCTCCGCTCCGTACACCTCGTACACGCGCGGCTCCGTACACCTCGTACACGCGCGGCTCTGCTCCGTACACCTCGTACACGCGCGGCTCCGCTCCGTACACCTCGTACACGCGGCTCCGCTCCGTACACCTCATACACGCGCGGCTCCTCTCCGTACACCTCGTACACGCGCGGCTCTGCTCCGTACACCTTGTACACGCGCGGCTCCGCTCCGTACACCTCGTACACGCGGCTCCGCTCCGTACACCTCATACACGCGCGGCTCCTCTCCGTACACCTCATGCACGCGCGGCTCCGCTCCGTACACCTCGTACACGTGGCTCCGCTCTGTACACCTCGTACACGCGGCTCCGCTCCGTACACCTCTTACACGCGGCTCCGCTCCGTACACCTCTTACACGCGGCTCCGCTCCGTACACCTCGTACACGCGGCTCCGCTCCGTACACCTCGTACACGCGCGGCTCCGCTCCGTACACGCGCGGCTCCGCTCCGTACACCTCGTACACGCGGCTCCGCTCCGTACACCTCGTACACGCGCGGCTCCGTACACCTCGTACACGCGCGGCTCTGCTCCGTACACCTCGTACACGCGCGGCTCTGCTCCGTACACCTCGTACACGCGCGGCTCTGCTCCGTACACCTCGTACACGCGGCTCCGCTCCGTACACCTCGTACACGCGCGGCTCCGTACACCTCGTACACGCGCGGCTCTGCTCCGTACACCTCGTACACGCGCGGCTCCGCTCCGTACACCTCGTACACGCGGCTCCGCTCCGTACACCTCATACACGCGCGGCTCCTCTCCGTACACCTCATACACGCGCGGCTCCGCTCCGTACACCTCATACACACGCGGCTCCGCTCCGTACACCTCATACACACGCGGCTCCGTTCCGTACACCTCGTACACGTGGCTCCGCTCCGTACACCTCGTACACACACGGCTCCGCTCCGTACACCTCGTACACACACGGCTCCGCTCCGTACACCTCGTACACACACGGCTCTGCGCCGTACACCTCATACACACACGGCTCCGCTCCGCACACCTTGTACACACACGGCTCCTCTCCGTACACCTCGTACACACACGGCTCCACTCCGTACACCTCATACACACAGCTCTGCTACATCTACCCTGTAAACCCCTCCTGACCCCACACATACTTACCTCATCCAGCACCATGACAACAGCACAGAAGTCTTGCAGACACCAAGAGGCAAGGCTGAGCGCACAGGACCTGTGATGAGGTCACAGAAGGGGGCGGAGTCAGGGGTCACATGGTCAGGACAAAGGCTCCTGATCATGTGACCCCCTGACTCCTCCCCTCCTGTGACCTCATCACAGGTCCTGTGAACAGAGAAGAGAGCAGGCAAGCGACGCTGTGAGTGGCTGCGGGGGGGGGGAGGTCTCATGCTACGGCGAGGATGGGGTGCGTGGGGGGGGTGGCGGCTTATCTCCCTGCAGTGCGGGAGGGTTGGAAGCTATAACTGCCGTGCCCGCAGAGGGCCGGCGGCAGGAGCAACAGCCAGGCCAGTGGCCGCATCAGCTGGCAAGCGGCCAGATGATCGGGCGCTGCCGCCCGCAGCCCACATGACAGCGGCCCAGCGGGAAAATGCCCGGTTGGTTATATTACCAATCCGGGCCTGAATCTGACTGATTAAATGAGTCTGTGGACAGGAGTCATCTATAAAGGTGACTATGTAAGACACCTGTCTTTGATGCAGGTAGCGAGTTGATTAGGTGCGTCTAACAGGTCTGTAGAAGCCAGAACTCTTAAAGGTTGGTAAGGGATCAAATACTTATTTCTCACTGCAAAATGCAAATAAATTCATATAATTTATACAATGTGATTTTCTGGATTTTATTTTTGATATTCTATCCCTCAATGTTTAAACGTAACACATTAAACAGCACAAAATATAACACACTAAGGCAAAGTCCAAGTAATACAATAGCAAATCCACCATACTAAAGATACTATTAGAATTATAGCAGCATTGTCAAAATATTAGAATATGAATCCACACAGACGATCTGTTGGTAAGTGCTTCACTTTGTGGTCCATGATATGTGATAGATTCAATAGGACTAAAAAGGAAAAAAGGCCCAAGAAGGATTACTACTGTAAACATAAAAGAAAAACAATTAGAACAAATTCTAAAAAATTAGCTAAAGATAGAGAGTTGTGGAATAGACCACATAGAGTCATAGACGATATCAAAGAGCAATTACCAGTACGTCTAAAAAGGCGGAAAACTACCGTAAGTGATTTATTTAATCCCATAGGGGTCATAGTGCACAAAGTAGCAATCCACCTTGTCTCATGTTGAGCGAGGAGTTTTTTAACTTCTTCCCCCCCAATCCCGGTGTGGATTGCATCAATACCTCTTATCTTAAGAGATTTGGGATCACTATTATGAAACATTTGGAAATGATGAGGAATTGTCGTCCACTGTCCTGGCCGCGCCAAGGTCTCTCACATGCTGATCCACCCTATCACTTCTCTTTAGGTTAGAGCTACATGGATCATGGGACAACTGCAGGTAGCATAATAAATCAGATTTGTGGTGCTGCACAATATATGATGGTTAATATGGAAATATTTCTTCCCATCTGATGAGTTAAAGGCTGCGAAGGACATTGGCGCAGAAAAGACACTGTCCGCATGGATAACATCCCAAAACTGGCCCCCTCAACCTAAAAGTGTTCAGTTTCTTGGGAACATAATGACTTTTTACAAGAATGTACTTTAAAGGGAACATGTCACCAGAAATAACGCTGTTAACCTGAAAATGTGGGGTTAACCCCTTAATGACCGGTCCAATATTTTAAAATCTTGCATGTGTCACCTTAAGTAGTAATATCTCTAGAATGCTTAGGCTAAGTGCACACGTTGCAGAAAATTTCTGCTCAAAAACCTGAATCCCTTCCCAGAAAACGCACCTATTTTTCCACGGCGTTTTTTGCGCGGTTTTGATGCGTTTTTTTCCGCAGCGGTTTCTGAACGCATGGAAGAAGCCAAAACCACGGAAAAATCCGCAAACCTAATGTGCATGCTGCGTTTTTTACCGTGATGCGTTTTTTTCGCTGTAAAAAACGCATCAATGTGCACAAAAAGTGCAAAAGGCATAGAAATGACTGTGCAGCTTATTTTTAGCGGTTTATAGTGGAAACCGCGGTAAAAACCGCTAAAAAAATGCTGTGTGTGAACACAGCCTTAAACATACCCCGTTGATTCTGACAATGTTTTTTCGGGACACATCATACTCTATGATAACGGTAAATTTAGGTTGATATATATTTTGCGTTTATTTCTAAAAATATCAGAAGTTTGACAAATTTTAAAATTTTTTAAACTTTGATTATTCCTTTAATCCAGATAGTCATACCACACAAAAACAGTAATAAATAACATTGCCCTCATGCCTGCTTTACATCACCACTATTTGTAAAGTTTTGTTTATTTTGTTAGCATTTTGGAAGGTTTAAAAATTTAGCAGCAATTCTTCAATTTTTTTTTTGTTTCAAGGAAATTTACAAAACTTGTTTTTTTTTTTAGGGATCTGTTAAGTTTGGAAGTGACTTTGGGGGTCCTATATAATGAAACTCCCAAAAGTTATACCATTTCAAAAACCGCATATTCAAAATTGCTTTCAGGTAGTTCATTAACCCTTTAGGTGCTTTTCAGGAAGTAAAGCAAAGTTAATGAAAAAGTTTATTTTTACCACCAGAATTTTGATAACTTCTGAACAGGCCGCAACAGCCGGCAGACTTTTAAGGCCTTTATTTGGCCGTGAACTGTCATGGGAAACATCAGGACCACGCAATCAAGGTCTCAGGGCGCCAGTGGGATTAAATAGGAACCCCCCACATCCCATTAACCATCTATATTCCATAGTCACTATTGACAGGAGCATTTAAGGGGTTACACGACCATGGTTGGTGCCAACACTGATTGTGGCTGATGCAGAACGTTATCAGCTATAGTGTACAGCCGACAGCTACCGGATTCTCACCCGTCGGGGTACACTAGTCTCTTAGATCGCTGGTCAGTGAAAAGATGTATTGGTGGTCACTAAGGGTTAGTCTGCAGATTGACAGATTTATGATGCTGACTGGCGCCTGCACAAAGCCGACCAGTGGCGGATTATAATGAGGTCAATTTGGGCAGTTGCCCCGGGCCCAGTGGGGTTAAGGGGCCCACAGCCCAGGCCAGTAAATTGCCCCATTATAATCCGCCACCGCGCAGGGCCGGATTATAGGCAGGGCAGGCGGGGCTTCAGCCCCGGGGCCCCCACCACAAGAGCTTCTAAGGGGGCCCCCACCACATTCCTGCTGGCTGCTGCAATGGCACTCCATCTTCTCCCCACCTAAAAGTGAGTGACCGTGGGGGCGGCATTATGTGTTCTGCTACCAGCAGCATCTACAAGTAGCGTGAACGCTGATGCTGCTGGTAGCGTGCAAAGGCTTGTGATGAGATCACAGGAGGTAAGGTGTCAGGGCCCCCGATCATGTGACCCCTGTCTCCTCCCCTCCTGTGACCTCATCACAGGTCCTGTGCGCACAGCACAGAGCACTGAGAGCAGCCATGTATGTGGAGTGCGGCTCTGCGGGTGGAGGTCGGAGCTGGAGGCCCCATTATTCTCTATGTGGAGTGCGGCTCTGCGGGTGGAGGTCGGTGCTGGAGGCCCCATTATTCTCTATGTGGAGTGCGGCTCTGCGGGTGGAGGTCGGTGCTGGAGGCCCCATTATTCTCTATGTGGAGTGCGGCTCTGCGGGTGGAGGTCGGTGCTGGAGGCTCCATTATTCCCTATGTGGAGTGCGGCTCTGCGGGTGGAGGTCGGTGCTGGAGGCTCCATTATTCTCTATGTGGAGTGCGGGTGGAGGTCGGTGCTGGAGGCTCCATTATTCTCTATGTGGAGTGCGGCTCTGCGGGTGGAGGTCGGTGCTGGAGGCTCCATTATTCTCTATGTGGAGTGTGGCTCTGTGGGTGGAGGTCAGTGCTGGAGGCCCCATTATTCTCTATGTGGAGTGTGGCTCTGTGGGTGGAGGTCAGTGCTGGAGGCCCCATTATTCTCTATGTGGAGTGCGGCTCTGCGGGTGGAGGTCGGTGCTGGAGGCTCCATTATTCTCTATGTGGAGTGCGGCTCTGCGGGTGGAGGTCGGTGCTGGAGGCCCCATTATTCTCTATGTGGAGTGCGGCTCTGCGGGTGGAGGTCGGAGCTGGAGGACCCATTATTCTCTATGTGGAGTGCGGCTCTGCGGGTGGAGGTCGGTGCTGGAGGCCCCATTATTCTCTATGTGGAGTGCGGCTCTGCGGGTGGAGGTCAGTGCTGGAGGCCCCATTATTCTCTATGTGGAGTGCGGCTCTGCGGGTGGAGGTCGGTGCTGGAGGCCCCATTATTCTCTATGTGGAGTGCGGCTCTGCGGGTGGAGGTCGGAGCTGGAGGCCCCATTATTCTCTATGTGGAGTGCGGCTCTGCGGGTGGAGGTCGGAGCTGGAGGCCCCATTATTCTCTATGTGGAGTGCGGCTCTGCGGGTGGAGGTCAGTGCTGGAGGCCCCATTATTCTCTATGTGGAGTGCGGCTCTGCGGGTGGAGGTCAGTGCTGGAGCCCCATTATTCTCTATGTGGAGTGCGGCTCTGCGGGTGGAGGTCAGTGCTGGAGGCCCCATTATTCTCTATGTGGAGTGCGGCTCTGCGGGTGGAGGTCGGTGCTGGAGGCCCCATTATTCTCTATGTGGAGTGCGGCTCTGCGGGTGGAGGTCGGTGCTGGAGGCCCCATTATTCTCTATGTGGAGTGCGGCTCTGCGGGTGGAGGTCGGTGCTGGAGGCCCCATTATTCTCTATGTGGAGTGCGGCTCTGCGGGTGGAGGTCGGTGCTGGAGGCCCCATTATTCTCTATGTGGAGTGCGGCTCTGCGGGTGGAGGTCGGTGCTGGAGGCTCCATTATTCTCTATGTGGAGTGGGGCTCTGCGGGTGGAGGTCAGTGCTGGAGGCTCCATTATTCTCTATGTGGAGTGTGGCTCTGCGGGTGGAGGTCAGTGCTGGAGGCCCCATTATTCTCTATGTGGAGTGGGGCTCTGCAGGTGGAGGTCGGTGCTGGAGGCCCCATTATTCTCTATGTGGAGTGCGGGTGGAGGTCGGTGCTGGAGGCCCCATTATTCTCTATGTGGAGTGCGGCTCTGCGGGTGGAGGTCGGTGCTGGAGGCCCCATTATTCTCTATGTGGAGTGCGGCTCTGCGGGTGGAGGTCGGTGCTGGAGGCCCCATTATTCTCTATGTGGAGTGCGGCTCTGTGGGTGGAGGTA
The DNA here is from genome assembly GCF_039654945.1 of Dendrobates tinctorius. Taxonomy (NCBI): domain Eukaryota; kingdom Metazoa; phylum Chordata; class Amphibia; order Anura; family Dendrobatidae; genus Dendrobates; species Dendrobates tinctorius. The sequence continues at coordinate 27,115,258 of NW_027361671.1, read as the reverse complement.
GGTGCTGGAGGCTCCATTATTCTCTATGTGGAGTGTGGCTCTGCGGGTGGAGGTCGGTGCTGGAGGCCCCATTATTCTCTATGTGGAGTGCGGCTCTGCGGGTGGAGGTCGGTGCTGGAGGCTCCATTATTCTCTATGTGGAGTGCGGCTCTGCGGGTGGAGGTCGGTGCTGGAGGCCCCATTATTCTCTATGTGGAGTGTGGCTCTGCGGGTGGAGGTCGGTGCTGGAGGCCCCATTATTCTCTATGTGGAGTGCGGCTCTGCGGGTGGAGGTCGGAGCTGGAGGCCCCATTATTCTCTATGTGGAGTGCGGCTCTGCGGGTGGAGGTCGGTGCTGGAGGCTCCATTATTCTCTATGTGGAGTGCGGCTCTGCGGGTGGAGGTCGGTGCTGGAGGCTCCATTATTCTCTATGTGGAGTGTGGCTCTGCGGGTGGAGGTAGGTGCTGGAGGCTCCATTATTCTCTATGTGGAGTGTGGCTCTGCGGGTGGAGGTAGGTGCTGGAGGCTCCATTATTCTCTATGTGGAGTGGGGCTCTGCGGGTGGAGGTCGGTGCTGGAGGCTCCATTATTCTCTATGTGGAGGTCGGTGCTGGAGGCTCCATTATTCTCTATGTGGAGTGCGGCTCTGCGGGTGGAGGTCGGTGCTGGAGGCCCCATTATTCTCTATGTAGAGTGCGGCTCTGCGGGTGGAGGTCGGTGCTGGAGGCGCCATTATTCTCTATGTGGAGTGCGGCTCTGCGGGTGGAGGTCGGTGCTGGAGGCCCCATTATTCTCTATGTGGAGTGCGGCTCTGCGGGTGGAGGTCGGTGCTGGAGGCTCCATTATTCTCTATGTGGAGTGGGGCTCTGCGGGTGGAGGTCGGTGCTGGAGGCTCCATTATTCTCTATGTGGAGTGGGACTCTGCGGGTGGAGGTCGGTGCTGGAGGCTCCATTATTCTCTATGTGGAGTGCGGCTCTGCGGGTGGAGGTCGGTGCTGGAGGCCCCATTATTCTCTATGTGGAGTGCGGCTCTGCGGGTGGAGGTCGGTGCTGGAGGCTCCATTATTCTCTATGTGGAGTGCGGCTCTGCGGGTGGAGGTCGGTGCTGGAGGCTCCATTATTCTCTATGTGGAGTGCGGCTCTGCGGGTGGAGGTCGGTGCTGGAGGCCCCATTATTCTCTATGTAGAGTGTGGCTCTGCAGGTGGAGGTCGGTGCTGGAGGCCCCATTATTCTCTATGTGGAGTGGGGCTCTGCAGGTGGTGGTCGGTGCTGGAGGCTCCATTATTCTCTATGTGGAGTGTGGCTCTGCGGGTGGAGGTCGGTGCTGGAGGCCCCATTATTCTCTATGTAGAGTGTGGCTCTACGATTCGTGACCCCCGTCACGTGACGAGGGGGGCCCACAGAGTCTGAACTGCCCCGGGCCCTGGCTACCCTTAATCCACCCCTGAAGCCGACTGCAGAGCCAGTGTCGGCGGCGGGGGTCGCGGCTACAGCGGCCGTTCTGTAGACTCAGAGCGGTGACTGAACTGGCGCCGCCTCCATGACTGAATACCGAATGCTGGCGGGAACAATAAAGATCATTTTCTCTCCGCTGCATTATGATGTGTGTAGGCGCCAGACAGCATCATAAACCTGTAAAAAAACAAAAAAATAATGGCCGAAACCAACTCCAGCCTCGTCCCACCACGATCCCCCTACACGCCGCTCTGTGTCCGCACTGTGCTACTACCGTCCTGCTCATATAGTCACATTATACAGATCTTTTCTACGTATCAGGCTCCTCCCATGCACGTGACTGATCACATGATCACAATTTCCAAAGGTCCTCCAGCCGTGTGACACAAGAGCCCTTGTGTCTCTTCCGGTGAATGTGATTGGTCGCACTGTCAGACGTCATCACAGGTCCTTTATCCACTCTGGATGTGACGCGGCGGGGCAGCCTGTGAGGTGAGTGCCGTATGTACGTGGCGGAGTACGCGCCGGTATAAGTGTCGGCAGTGACTACGAGCTGAGCGCGACAGTAGTGTGTCACCTCTTACTGCTGTCATACATGGCTTGTGGCCGGCGGTGCGGCGACCGGGTCTCTGCTTGTGAGCTTTCTGTCAGATCGCCATAGAAATGTATTTCCATATAAACTCCGCCCACAATATTGGCCACAGACCCCATAGTAACAGCCAAAGCCCCCAACCACAGTACCCCCCATATGCCAGCGTCAGCCAGAGAGCACACCCATATAAAGTGCTAGACAAGAGTACCCCATATACAGTGCTAGCCAGAGAGCACACCCATATACAGTGCTAGACAAGACTACCCCCATGTGCCAGCGTCAGCCAGAGAGCACACCCATATACAGTGCTAGACAAGAGTACCCCATATACAGTGCTAGCCAGAGAGCACACCCATATACAGTGCTAGACAAGACTACCCCATATACACTGCTAGCACAGAATACCCCATATACAGTTCTAGCCAGAGAGCCCACCCATATACCGTGCTAGACAAGACTACCCCCATGTGCCAGCGTCAGCCAGAGAGCACACCCATATACAGTGCTAGACAAGAGTACCCCATATACAGTGCTAGCCAGGGAGCACACCCATATACAGTGCTAGACAAGACTACCCCCATATACACTGCTAGCACAGAATACCCCATATACAGTTCTAGCCAGAGAGCCCACCCATATACCGTGCTAGACAAGACTACCCCCATGTGCCAGCGTCAGCCAGAGAGCACACCCATATACAGTGCTAGACAAGACTACCCCCATATACACTACTAGGACAGAGTACACCATATACAGTGCTAGCCAGAGAGCACACCCATATACCGTGCTAGACAAGACTACCCCCATATACAGTGCTAGCCAGAGAGCACACCCATATACAGTGCTAGACAAGACTACCCCCATATACACTGCTAGCACAGAATACCCCATATACAGTGCTAGCCAGAGAGCCCACCCATATACCGTGCTAGACAAGACTACCCCCATGTGCCAGCGTCAGCCAGAGAGCACACCCATATACAGTGCTAGACAAGACTACCCCCATATACACTGCTAGCACAGAGTACCCCATATACAGTACTAGCCAGAGAGCCCACCCATATACCGTGCTAGACAAGACTACCCCCATGTGCCAGCGTCAGCCAGAGAGCACACCCATATACAGTGCTAGACAAGACTACCCCCATATACACTACTAGGACAGAGTACCCCATATACAGTGCTAGCCAGAGAGCACACCCATATACCGTGCTAGACAAGACTACCCCCATATACAGTGCTAGCCTGAGAGCACACCCATATACAGTGCTAGACAAGACTACCCCATATACACTGCTAGCACAGAGTACCCCATATACAGTGCTAGCCAGAGAGCACACCCATATACAGTGCTAGACAAGACTACCCCCATATACACTCCTAGCACAGAGTACCCCATATACAGTGCTAGCCTGAGAGCACACCCATATACAGTGCTAGACCAGACTACCCCCATGTGCCAGTGTCAGCCAGAGACTACACCCATATACAATGCTGGCCCAGACTACCACCATGTATCAGTGCCAGCTAGAGATTACCACCATATACTAGTGTCAGCAAGATAACACACCCATATACAGTGCTAGCCACAGAGTACCCCCATATGCCAGTGTCAACCAGAGAGAACCCCCATATACACTGCTAGCACAGAATATCCCCATATACCCGTGTCAACCAGACAGCACACCCATATACAGTGCAAGCCCAGACTACCCCGTATATCAGTGCCAGTCAGAGTACACCCATATACAATGCTGGCCCAGACTACCGCCATGTATCAGTGCCAGCCAGAGATTACCGCCGTATACTAGTGTCAGTAGCACAGAGTACCACCATATACTAGTGTCTGCAAGAGAATACACCTATATACAGTGTCAGCTAGAGATATATAGTAATGTCCCCATCCTGATTGCCATCATATAGTAATGTGCAGAAAAAAAGAGTAATGTCCTCCATCTTACATTAATGTATAAGATGACTATTACTGATCAGAGTGCTGCGGTTCCCACGGTGACAGTGTGAGCCCCCACAGCTGTGATTGGAGGTAAAAAGTTTACCTCCGGTCACAGGCATCGGCTGTTGGAACAACTACTCCCATCAGCCGGCGCCTGCTGTCACTGATAACAGCGAGAGCGGGTGCCACTGATGATAAATAAAAAATTCTAAAAAATTGGCATAAGTTCCCCTGTATTTTTGATATCCAGACAGGCAACACTGAAAGCTGCGGGATGCAACCCTCAGCTGTCTGTTTTAGCAAGGCTGGTTATCAAAAAAAGAGGGGTCCCACACCTTTTTTTAAAATTATTTAAATAAATAATGTAAAAAAAATGGTGTATGTTCACCCTCAATTTTGTCAACCAGTGAAGTTAAGGCTATGTGCACACGCTGCGGATTCACCTACGGATTTTTCTTTGCGGATCCGCAGGTAAAATGACCTGCGGTTTTCCTGCGGATTGGCCAGCGGTTTTCCCCTGCAGTTTGACACCTGGACAATGGAATAGGTGTCAAACCGCAGCGGAATCCGCAGAGAGAATTGACATGCTGCAGATTTCAAACCGCAGCTTTTCCGCAGGGAAAAATCTGCAGCATGTGCACTGCAGATTTGAAATACCATTGACTAACATGGTGCTGTACTATGTCTGCAGAACTGCTGCGGACCCGCAGAGGCCAATCCGCAGCGTGTGCACATACCCTAAAGCAGACAGCTGGGGAATGCTATTCTCAGGCTGATAAAGGGCCTTTGATATTGCCCCCCAGCCTAAAAATAGCAGCTTGCAGCCATCCAGAAAAGGCTCATCGATTAGATGTGCTAATTCTGGCGCTTTGCCTGGCTCTTCCAACTTGCCCTTTGGCGGTGGTAAGTGGGCTTAATATTAGCGGAGTTGATGTCACCTTGTATTGTCAGGTGACATCAAACCCACGGATTATGATTTGGACAGGTGTCTATAAGACACTTATCCATTACTAATCCTATAGTTGTTTGGTAAATAAAGACACCGCAAGTATAATGTCCTTTATTTGAAATAAAAAAATACGATTTTACTTTTTTATTTAAAAATAACAAACACAGTTATACTCACCTAACATCCATTCCATTGAAGCCATCGTCTCATTTAAAAAACAGAAAATAATAAACAACAATAATACTTGCCTAACACCCATTCCATTGTAGCCATCGTCTCCTGTAAAAAAAAAAAAAACCAAAAGTAAAAAACAATCATATCCCTCACCTGTTCCATGTTTTATCCTACGCTGTAATCCATGTCTGCGATAAATAGTTCTCATTGTGAACGGTGCCAAGGTGTAATCGTCCAGGCTGAAAACCACTGGAGAATGGGTTGCTGTGAACCTAGTGTCAGTGACTAGCGGTGAGAATTTCTCATGGTGAACTCAGTGATCTCAGTGCTGCACCATGAGACTTTTTCTCACTGTGCTAGCAATGATCTCACTGAGGTCACTGCAGTACATTGGCCTGGCTGGGAATGTAGCCTCAGTGACCTGCGGTAACCTCTATGACTTCACCTATTGTCACTGAGGCTGCCCTCGCAGCAGCTCATACTCCAGTGGTTTTTAGTATGAGTGTTCCCTTCTTGGCACCGTCCAGGTTGAAAACTATTTATGGATGGATTACGGCGTGGGACAGAACGTCGGACAGGTGAGGGATATGGTTGTTTTTTTTGTCTTTTTACAGGAGACGAGGGCTTCAATGGAATGGGCGTTAGCTGAGTATAACTGTGTTTATTATTTTTAAATAAAAAAATTAAAGTGTTTTTTTAATTTCAAATAAAAAACTTTATTCTGGCTGTGTGTTTATTTACAATGCAACTATAGGATTAGTAATGGATAGGTGTCTCATAGACGCTTATCCATTACTAACCCGTTGGCTTGATGTCACCGGACAATACAAAGGTGACATCCCCACAAATATTAACCCCCCTTGCCACCCCCACAGGACAAGTGGGATGAGCAGGGTAATGCACCAGAATTGGTGCATCTAATAGATAGGTGTAGGGCCCTCACCCTGGTTTTTTAAATTATTTAAGGTTTTTAAATTATTTATTTAAATAATTTAAAAATACGGCATGGGGACCCCTCTATTATTGATAACCAGCCATGCTAAAGCTGGCAGCGAAGGATTACAGCACACAGTTGTCAGTTTTGCCTGCCTGTTTATCAAAAATACAGGGGAACTCGCGTCATTTTTAAAAAAAATGTATTTGTAGCGCAAGCGCTGGCTGATGAATACTCCCATCAGCCGACGCCTGCTCTCGCTGTTATCAGCGACAGCAGGCGTAGGCTAATGGGAGTAGTAATCCCATCAGATGACGCCTCTGTGACCGGAGGTAAACTTTTTACCTCCGGTCACAGCTGCGGGCTCACTTTGTCATCTGACAGCAAGGGAGCCGCAGTGCTCTGACCGGCAGTAATAATCTTACTGCCAATCAGAGACAGTGTTTGCCGCCCTGTCACCGCCATGACAGTGTGGCAATCACTGGATGTTCGGGACCCCCATTTATCTGAATGGGGTCCAGGTTTGGGTACTGTTCTTGTACCCGATACAAACTTTTTTTTAACTGTTCGGCCGAAACCGACAGACCTAAATATCCAGGGGTTTGCCCATCACTAATAGTATTGTCACCTGATCTCACTCCCTTGGGGAGCAGTGTATTCTTCCTCCTCCACAGCCGGGGCGGTGCATGGCAGCCACGTCATGCGCGGCCACAACAGAAATATCGGTGTCCGCTGCCGGCCTCTGATTGGCTGGTACTGGTATTGGTACTGGTACTGGTATTGGTACTCAATACTTTTCAACTGAATGCGTGTTCGAAGAGCGTTTTAATTAACAAGAAACAGCCCCAAACTGCCAAGAGATCAGTGCGCCGGTTGTTTATTTGTAAGTGATTCATTGAATCTCCTGTTTATATGAGAGATGGATGTCTTGCTAGGATTTATTGATTGCGCCCTTATTTTTTGGATGGATTTTCAAATGAGAAAAGAAAATGGGGGCGATGTAACAAAGGAAAAGTCATGTCGCTGCCTATGTCAATCCATTGGATTGCACTTCTCAGTTTTCAAAAGGGCCGTGGAAAATGAAATCAGGAGCCAGTTGTCTTTGCAGCACACAGTGTGATCTTTGTCCCTGGTCTTAGGAGTGTGAACCAGCTGTACATGGCAAAGTAGAAAACAAGGTACAGGAATTGGAACACTGCCTGTAAGCCTCTGTTCACACCTGTACCACAACACTACGTGACCTGTCGTATGGCTGGTCACAATCACTTCTAATGTGATTCCATGGAGATTTCTATCTTTTTAATGGCAAGAATAGTACATTGATAGCTTAAATTTGCTAGTGGGAAGCCAAACCTATAAAGGTGCACTCAGTTCAGGAAAACTATAGTCTCGAGTTGGGAACCCGGTTTATGACGTTCATAGGTCACTTGGACAGGTATTGTCTTCATGAAGCAACCCCTTTGAGCTGCTGGACCCAAACTGATCGTCATTTTGTCTGTTAGATTTTGTCCTTCTAGAATAGCATCCTATTTTTGCTGTAGACCATGGAAGGTATGAATTTTAGATGACTATGACACCTGTTTTGTTCCTCTGTATAGCCTTAGTCACCATGTCCAGTAAAGAAGTGAAGGCTGCACTGAAGAGCGCCAGAGAGTCCATCAGGAGTAAGGACTACAAGGAGGCACTGAAGCACTGTAAGGTAAGAGGCATCGCATGCTCCCCTCCTGAGCCAATAATAGGGGTTAGGCGTTGTTTTTTACTGCATGTAGAGTGTTTTCTTGCTGCACATCACATTTACTCCTAAGACCTTACAAAAAGGAATGAGCCAACATGGCTGTGTTGTCTCAATGTGAATATGCTGCAATTTATATTGTAGGTTTTTTTGTTTGCAAAAATACTGTAACATGCAGGGAGTGAGATCTATTCACAGATGACAGTAATTTGCATTTTTTGTTGCTTTATTCCATTTATAGGCTGCTCTGAAGCTAGAGAAAAATAACTACAATGCCTGGGTTTTTATTGGATTGGCAGCGTCTGAGCTGGAGCAACCAGACCAGGCCCAGGCTGCATACAAGAAGGCTGCAGAGATTGAACCAGAACAGTTGTTGGCCTGGCAGGTAGAGTATGGGATTGTTGTGGAGACCATCAATAAAGAAAAAAAATAATCATTCACTGACAGGACAGGAAAGCCAAGCTTGCTGCAGGTTGATGTTAGTTTCCATGGACAAGTTTGTCTACGAGCTTAAAGAGGTTGTCCTCCTTTGAAAAGATTTTTCTTCTTATTTATATGTATGTAATTGTGGCTAAAAATCGTTTTTGGGTTTCCTTAAAAATGTTGCACCATTTGCCTTCTGTGTCCTCTGTGTTGCACTGTATATTGCTGGCTGTAGTATGAGTTTAAAGGGTTATCGGGGAATATTTAAATTTTTTTCTTATAGGCCTAAGAACTGACAGGCAAGTAGTTGCTGACTATCTGTCCTGCCATCGGTAATTTCTGCCCACTCAGAGACGCTCCTGCCACTGATTCTGCAGCTTCTGGTGACGTCGTATCGACAGAGCAGCTGCTTCACTTCCGCTCTGCTCTAATCATAGGGCGCGACTGCCATTGTCATGCTGATTGACAGCTGGTTCACTGCTGCCTAACTGCAGACCGTCAATCAGCATGAAGTCAGCAGGCGACAGATCAGCCCGGAATAGCTGCTTTCTTGACATGATGTCAAATGAAGCAGCTGAATCGAAAGCAGGAGCGTCTCTGAACGGGCAAAATTTCCTGCTGGGCAACCACTTGTATGTCAGTTCTTAGCCCCATAAGAAAAAATAAATAGTCCCAGATAACCCCTTTAACTGAGAATCTGCTATGACTGTCAATATTATGAAAAAATGGCAACAATATCCAGAATCAAACATTTTATTTCCTTTTTTCACTTCACCATAAGTATAGTGAGTCAACAGTGTTTCATTCCCAAATGAAAGATTCGTCTTTGTCAAGCCATAGCTTCGATTCTAGGTGCTGTTGTCGTTCTTTCACCTTATGGATAATCGACTGAGCATCGTCTTCTTTTTGACATTCCTGCATCCCGATATATTCCATAAATAAGACCGATGTTGTCCCATTTGTTTGTTCTCTATGACGGCCTGACATGGAGTTTGTAACTCTTTTTATCCGTCTTATTCTGGGATCCTTTCAGCTGATTTGTGACCACAGACCACATCAAAATTGAATTTGCAGCAAAACAAAGAACCCAATAGTGAGAAAAGGAGGAAAACCTGAGTCCAAGCTACATAAAAAGTATTTCTCCTACACCTCATTGGGGGACACAGGACCATGGATGTTATGCTGCTTGCCACTAGGAGGACACTAAGTGAACACAGAAAAAACTAACTCCCTCTCTGCAGTATACACCCTCCGCTGGCTGAGATTGACCCAGTTCTTGCTTAGTGTCTGTAAGAGGCACCCCATCGTTTTTATTTTCAATTTTTTTTTTTTCTGTAAATTTTTATTTTTTTAATTAACGGAGTGAAGGGGGCGACGGATCTCTTTCGAGGGTCCGTTCACCCCCGAACCACCAACAGGTGAAAACGTGGAGTTTACCTCCCCGTACCCTCTCCTGCGGCATGCCTGACTCTCTGTGGCGACAGTTCCTTCACGGTCCCGATCTCCCCACAATGACAAAGGGCGAGCACATGGAGCGTCTCCTTCGTGTCCTCTCCAGGGCACAAAAATCTCATGGCACAGAGGCCCCCACCTGATGGCGTCCTTCAGCCCCATAGCCTGTCTATAGGGAGGATGGATCGAGGCATATACCTTTAAGAACGACTCCGGCTCTGCTGCATCGCCTGGGAGGATGAGGCTTAACAGCTGGTGTGCCGGACAGCGTATCCTTACGTAATCCCCTGCAATGGAGGTACGGGGTTGGTTTCTGGTCCCTGGGAGGAAGCACTGGCCTGGCGCCAGCGGTGGTCCATCGGTGCCCCGTCGCGGTTCCATTTTTTCTTTTTTTCGACGTTCAGCGCCTGCCCCAGAAATTTAGCCCCCGGCTTTTCAGCCGGACTAGGCCGCAATTTACTTCCACCGCTGGGGCAGCCGCCCACGTCCCTGGCGCTTCTCGCTCTGAACGAGAAGCGCCCTGCTAGTCTCGGGGGCCATATTTTCTTCAGCAGCCTGCTCTGTGACGACTGCGGGAGCACACTGACTGACAGCGCCAAGTGACGCTGCAGGACCACCGACCTCTCTCCTGGGGACATAGCAACAGGACCTTGGGTAAGCTGCATCTGCCTGAGGAAGAAAGCTTAACCCCTTCTCTGTGCAATTATACTCTTTTCTCTGCAGACCAGACTCTGCCTTTAACCCTTTGAGGGCACTATGTATCGATCTAAAGAGGCCAAAAAGGCTAACAAAAAACACTGTTTTTTACCTCTTGTGCTACTTGCAATACTGCCATGCCCAGTGCTCATACTACTCCATTATGCACGGATTGCGACCCGGCCTGTGCTCAAACGCCATCCACCGCCGCCGCCACCACCGTTCCCACTGTGTTTAGTCCCCCTGAGTGGGCTGCGTCCCTGTCACGGTCTGTGGAGTCCCTAACCAAGGCAATAGACTCCCTCCAGGGCTCCTCTTTTAAGTCAGAACGTCTCTTTGCCGACCACGGAGTGCTCTGTGTTATGATTGGGTCACCGAGGAGGAGAGCAGGACCAGGCTAAGCCACAGAAAACCAGAGAGGTTGGTAACTAAGCGGATTGCAGACCCCTGATCCTATCCACACAACTAGCAGTATCCGTGGAGCGTACCTACGATGATCCTAGACGCCTCGACACAGCTGGAAAACTAAATAAGCCTAAAGCAAGAAAGGGGAAATCTAAACTGCCCCAGAGCAGACCCCAAACATATATTGTCGGTGAGACAAGATGAAAACACAAACGCAGGTAGGAAAATAGACTGAGCAAACGATGGGGCCCACAATAACTAGACAGGACAGGAAAGGAAAGACTCTGTCTGCAATCACGCAAAAAAACCCTGCAAAAAATGCCCAACACATCTGATAGAAAAATACTGAAGTCACTAGACTTCGCCCACTATATCAGCACTTTGGTATATTCTGAAAGCAGAGCAAAAAGAGGTCAATCTAATAAGGGACAAAAACAAACTGGCACAAGCAGTAACATAGCGATAGAAGTTCAGCACAGCCCCAGCCGGAGCTGGCTGATCACACAAAACTGAAATAGACAAAACCAGATCAAATGTGAACAATAGCAAAAAAAACACTTAGATGAGCATGCAGGGACTGAGCTGGAAACTAAGACCTCAGGAGGCAGGAAAAATCACCAGCAGGGATAGAGGGAGTCGGCTGTCTTAAATCCAGTCAGAAACTCCAGATCTCCAGTCTTCCTCCTCATTATCAGGTGGCAGGCCTTTGTTAATTAGATCAGCTCCACTACCTTCAGTAACCACCAGAGGGAGCCCGGAAAGAGAACTTGCGACCCCTCTGTCAATATAACCAGCTCCACTACCTTCACTAGTAACCAGAGGTAGGCCATAAAGCGAATTCACAACAACTCTGGCAGGTTTCTAGAAAACGGACCCATGACGTGTCCCCCGATCACGCTCGCGCTTCGGCATCTGCGAGTTCTGTCTCTCGTTCTCACTCTCCTGACGTTTGCAGCGAACATGACTCTGAATATGAGTCTGACACATCATTAACTCAGGACCACCGAATGACCAAGAAACACTTGATTCTCTTATAGAGTCGGTCAACAAGATTCTGAGGTTGGACGAGGAAAATATTTCCGCTCCGGAACATGTTGTGTCCTTTAAGAAGACTAAACGTGTGCACAAAGTATTTGCTAGCCATCCTGAGTTTAAGGGCATTGTCCGGAGACATAGGAACTGGCCAGATAAACGGTTCTTAGGTCAAAAGCCTATTGAGTCTAAATATCCTTTTGCTCAAGATCTAATGAAGGATTGGCTACAATCCCCTTCAGTGGATCCTCCTATATCGCCTCTTGCTTCCAAAACGCTCCTATCCGTATCTGACGGTTCTTCAGTCAAAAACCGTCAAATTGACTACCTTGTTCGCTCAGTCTTTGAGGCTTCAGGAGCGGCGCCCTTTCCATCTTTCGCGGCGACTTGGGTGGCTAAGGCTATGACCGCTTGGGCAGAGGTGTTAGTCACAGCCACTCAAGATAGCAATCTTCCCCCAGAGGCAGCCAGCCTCGCCAGTCAGATAGCTCATGCAGGAGACTTTGTAGTTAAAGCTTCTTTAGATGCCGCCAGTTGCGCTGCACAGGCAGCTGCAAATGCAGTTTCCATTAGAAAGGCCCTATGGCTCTGCGACTGGCGGGCAGATTCCGCTTCCAAGAGATCGTTGACTTCTCTGCCTTATCAAACTGGTCGCCTATTTGGAAAGAAACTGGATCAGCTCGTTTCTGACGCTACCGGACGGAAGAGTAAATTCCTTCCCCCAACAAAGGCCCGTCCGTCCGTTTCGGAATCAACAACCGACTCTGTTTCGGCCTTTTCGCACCAATTCCAGTTGGTCCTCCACAACCTTCTCTTCTGGATCAGGTTGGCCCCCAGGTGGAGACAGAGGTTCCCAGGTCAAGGGCATCTGGAATTAAAGGAGCCAGATCCCATAGATCCTTTACACAATAACTCGTTGCGGTATCCGGCGGACACCAACAAAGTAGGCGGTCGTCTACTTTCGTTTCATCAAGCCTGGCTCGCGGTCGTCCACGATGAGTGGGTCAGAGAGCTCATGTCCTCCGGGTACAAGATAGTTTTCTCCCCCCCCCCCCCCCCCCGACACGTTTTTTCCGGTCCTCCCCTCCCAAAACAAGGACAACAGCTTTCCTTCAGGCTGTAAGCGCAAAGGGACGGAGTCATTATTCCAGTCCCTCAAGACGAAAGATTCAAGGGTTTTTATTCAACCCTATTTGTGGTTCTGAAAAAGGACGGATCGATGCGGCCCATACTGGACCTCATGCTGTTAAACAAGTTTGTCAGGGTACTGCGATTCAGAATGGAATCTCTCTGTTCAGTTGTCGCCTCCATGGAAAGAGGACAGTTCCTAGCATTCATTGATATCAAGGATGCTTACCTTCACATCCCAATTTTTCCGTCCCATCAACAGTTCCTACGCTTCGCAATTCGCGAGGAACGCTTCCAGTTCGTTGCCTTGCCTTTTGGCCTCACCACCGCCCCCAGACTCTTTACCAAGGTCATGGCAGCTGTCATGGCCATTCTTCACATTTGGGGAGTGGTGGTACTTCCGTATCTGGATGAGCTACTCATCAAGGGCCCGTCCCTTTCAGCCTGCGAGGAATCCGTAGGTATCACGGTGGATACACTTTCTCGCCTGGGCTGGAAAATAAACTTCGAAAAGTTTTCTCCAGTTCCGGCTCAGCAAATTTCCTTCTTGGGAATGATCCTGGACACTTCCCACGGGTTGGTCATTCTCCCTCCAGAGAAGGCCTTGGCCTTACAACAGGGAGCACAAATTCTTTCCCGCCCGGTTCCTCACTCCACACGCTTCGTTTGTCTCTGCGGGTCAATCAAACCCTCAGGTGGTGGACGCTGAAGTCCTCCCTGAACCAAGGAAAGTCCTTTCTCCCAGTACGTTGGTTGGTGGTGGTCCATTCGAGAGTCGTGTCTCCCCATCAACACCTTGGAGATAGGAGCAATCAGGCTAGCCCTACAGAGTTTTCACCATCTCCTCGCAGGTCACCCCATCAGGATCCAATCCAACAACGCCACGGCTGTGGCGTATATCAACCGTCAGGGGGGTACCCGCAGCAGGACAGCCATGCACGAAGTGAGTCACATCCTCCGTTGGGCCGAGACCAACCATTCTGCCATCTCGCTCGGCGATCCACATCCCGGGTGTAGAGAATTGGGCGGCGGACTTTCTCAGTCACCAGGGCCTCGCCTCAGGAGAGTTGTCTCTTCATCCAGAAGTTTTTCAGCAGATTTGCCGTCGCTTGGGGACTCCGGATGTGGATCTCATGGCGTCAAGACTAAACAACAAGGTCCACTGGTTTATTGCCCGGTCACGCGATCCATGCGCCATAGGACCAGGCGCTCTAGTTCTGCCATGGCATCGGTTTTGACTCCCGGACATTTACCCCCTCTTCCCTTACTCCCAAAGGTCATCAAGAAAATCAGAGCAGAGGGGGTACCAGTGAACCTAGTCGCACCGGACTGGCCACGCCAGTCATGGTACGCGGAACTAGTTCAACCTGTCGTCGACGTTCCCTGGCGACAACCAGATCGCATGGTCCTCGGAGTCTTACAGGGAGCCCCTTTCGAACCACTGCAGGAAGTATCACTAACCTTTCTTTCTTGGAAGGTGGTTTTCCTAGTTGTGATTACGTCAGACGAGTTTCGGAGTTGGCGGCCCTGTGCCAACCTCCATTCCTGATTTTTCATCAGGACAAGGCAGTTTTGAGGACGTCCCCATCTTTTCTGCCCAAGGTTGTGTCTTCTTTTCATCTCAATGAGGAAATTGTTTTGCCTTCATTCTCTCCGGCACCAGTCCATCGTATCGAGAACGCTCTTCACACCCTGGATGTGGTTAGGGCTCTTATATGGTACATCTCGCGGACGGCTTCCTTCCGCAAGTCAGATGCCTTGTTCGTGCTTCCAAAGGGGCATAGGAAGGGTCTAGCCGCTTCTAAGGCCACACTAGCCAAGTGGATTCGCTCGGCTATTCAGGAGTCCTACCGTGTTAGGGGCACACCTGTCCCCGCAGGGATTAAGGTGCATTCTACTCGGTCAGTGGGGCCCCTCTTGGGCCATTCGGCACTAGGCGTCAGCAGAACAGGTCTGAAAAGCTGCGACTTGGTCCAGCATGCATACTTTTACAAAACACTACCACATTCATTCTCAGGCCTCTGCAGATGCAGCCCTTTGCCGGCGCATTCTGCAATCGGCAGTACCACAGCTGTAAGCCAGTGGTACATGGGGTATTAGCAGTTGTGTTGCTCCCCACCCAGGGACTGCTTTAGGATGTCCCATGGTCCTGTGTCCCCCAATGAGGCGAAGGAGAAATAGGGATTTTTGTGTGTACTCATCGTAAAATCCTTTTCTCCTAGCCAATCATTGGGGGCACAGGACCCACCCTGTTATCCTATTGGCTTGTTGTCTCATTCTTAGGATTTGACATAGTTTATTGTTTCTTGTTTAATGCTCTTACTGCTTTGTCACCAAACTGGGTCAATCTCAGCCAGCGGAGGGTGCATACTGCTGAGGAGGAGTTAATTTTTTCTGTGTTCACTTAGTGTCCCCCAATGATTGGCTCGGAGAAAAGGATTTTATGGTGAGTACACACAAAAATCCCTATTTTATTGCTTACAACAGACTCATAATAGAGCGGACACTTAAAATACAAATATCTGGTGTAAGCAATAGGAGTGACATGTAAATACGGTCTGATTGCTGCATTCTCCTCATTTCTTACTTCCCCCTCTTTGCACATTGCCATTTTAAGTGTCTGTTCTATTATGTGTCTTTTGTATTCAATAAAATGTATACTTTTTATGTAGCTTGGCCTCAGGTTTTCCTCCTTTTTTCTTTCTATTAATGAGTCGCTCCTACAGCTTATTTCTTTTGGGTCTTATAAGCTTTTTTATGCATAAATGATTTGAAATGTGCAGCATTGTTAATGAAACCTATTTACAGAAATTATTTATAGCCCCACAGATTTGTGACCACAGATCACATCAAAGTTGATGTTGCAGGAAAGCATTTGCAGAAATGAATTATGCATGCAGTTGAGTTATAAATGCCTGCAAATATGTACAACCCCTTTCATTTCTTCATTTATTATCAGACTCCTTGATATGCAGTTTCCAATATGCTACTAGTTTCTGAGTTTTATGAATCCCCCACTGCGGCGGCATAGCCCACTGTAGTTCCCCTTTGTTTTCAAACTCTCATACTCCATGTGATTCACTCCCTCTTCCTTTTCAGTATGCCATATCCTTACTCTTATACTATGCAGCCTGCCCTCCCTAAATACTTGAATGCCCCCTCCACCTCTACATTGTGATCTGCAGTTTGCTGCTCTTTAGCCTCTTCAAGCTACTATTTGTAGCACCAAGAGAAGGAGGATTAGAGCGGAGGGAACCCACACAGCCAAGAGGACTGTGCCATGGGCTCTATGTCCAAACATGCAGAACAGCAGCTGTGTGAAGGAGTTAGGCTATGTGCACACACTGCAGATTCACCTGCGGGTTTTGGCCTGCGGTTTTGCCCTGCGGTTTCACACCTCTACTATGTTAAAGGTGTGAAACCGCAGCAGAATCTGCAGAAATAATTGACATGCTGTGGAAAAAAAAAACTGCAGCAAAATTGCGCGGAAAAAAACGCAGCGTGAGCACAGCGGTTTTGAAAACCCATAGGCTAACATGGTAAAATACCTTGTCTGCGGAACTGCTGCGGTTCCGCAGGGCCAAAACCGCAGCGGAACCGCAGCAAAAACCGCAGCGTGTGCACATAGCCTAACACAGACTTTGCAACAGCAAAACGTAAATATTTAATGACTATTTAAAAAGTTGGTTAATTTTCCATTCAAGAAGCAATTGAATAAAATTCAGAATTCAGTGTAAAAGTGGCCATAGGTATCAGTCTGTTTCATACAAGCAGCATATTCCCAAATTTAATCCATTAGACTTTCTAGCTTCTGTGTGACCCTGTTTTAGGATTCCATTTCTGCTTCAAGAATAGTAGCTTGTACATGTCCCCTCCAAATTCTGAAGTGCTGCAAAATATGCAGACACCATAGAAATAAAAAAAGAATTAGGTTAAAATGTTATGGCCGATAATCTCATGCACATTTCCATCGTAATGAGTCACTCAGTCATCTCTCCTCCGGATGTGGAGTGTAATTGTTGGCTCGCAGCTCTCGGGAGGCAGTATAATTAACTAAGCAAAACTAATGTTGCTGAGAATGATTTCATCTGCCCAATAGTGTTTCCCTTCAATACTTTCTCAGATCTATTTGCTGGGTTCGGAGTGTGCTGACAGCATCGCCCTGTACCACAGGCTGATCGATGTAGATTAACTGCTTATCAATTGGGTTGTCAGACATCATATCCTAATAAACCTCCCAGGCAGCGTCCCAAGTTTAGCACACAGATTTAGTATGTTTTACTACTGATCCTATTTTATTTTTTTTTGTTTCCCATTTTTTGTAATCCAAGTTCCGCCTTCTCACACAAATTTCATGTACTCCCATACTATCATTATAGGTTATGCAGCTTATTAAAATCAAAGCATGAGCAAAGTGCAAGTTCTCCCTAGAGGATTGTTCTGTCCTCCCTAGGTGCACATAGCACAGTCGGAAAACCTCGGAGATAGAGAATGTAATCACATTTAATGTGCTGGCCCCATTAAGGACCATAATCACAGTCATTATTTATTGACTATTACATCTATTACGTTGTTTTATCTCTATCCTCCGACAGAAGTGTTATTCTGCTAATTGTGTAATTACTTTTAGGAAGCGAACACAATATTACTATGGTAAGATTTCCGCAGAAAACATTGGTACGGGAGAACCCATAAACGTGATTGAACTAACAGCAGCTACATATTCACAGTAACTAATAGAGTTGTTTTATTTATTTATTTTTTTTTACAATTTTGTTACCTTTTCCGTAGGGGTTGGTAAACCTATATGAGAAGGTCAACCAAAAAGATTTTAAAGACGATCTACCGAACGTGTATCAGAAATTGTTGGAACTTTACAAAAGGTAAGTATTGATAAGCCTTCATTTCATTACTCTTCTTGTTTTATCAAAGTCTCTAAGATATTGATATGATATTACTGATGTTGATTTGGTCTGGCTGTACGAATTTAGGGACCCTCACAGATGCTCAGAACAATGCTCAGAACACTTCTACCTAGGCACTGTATAGAAAATCTCTACAAAGCCCTATTTAAATGAATGAGTTATTGCTGTAACTCATGAACAGAGCGGTACTCCTTTAGGAAAAAAGTCTAAATTATTATTATTTGTTATTATAGCTGGTCTGTATGCTTCGAATGTATGGTGTGTGGTAGTTATGGGTTGTCGTTGATTACATTTTCAGGGCCTTAAAGTGTACCTGTCAGCAGTAACCTACACACAGCGTCAGGTTGGTGCTGTTATACTGATTAAAATGGTACCTGGATGATGAAATCTGTCTTTGGGTTGTTGTTTAATCCTTATTTTCCATTTTGAATTAATGATATGCTCGTTCCTCGGGGCGGTCTGTGGGGTGGGCTACATGTGGTGCTCTGCTTAGGTATTCTCAGTATGGCTTCTGAGAGGTCACTGATCCCTCACTGACCTGCCCCCTAGTCTACATAATGAATATATATATAGATCACCTGCACCGCCGCATGATCACATGTGTCATTCATTGGAGGTCATTCTTTTATATCATGCTGTAAATACATTCACCAGGAAAAATTTGTCTGAAAATGACGCCGGCCACGCCTGCGCCGCTGACGGCAGCACCATCTTGGAGGAGGATATGTCTTTTTTTTTTTTTTCTCTCTCTAGCAAGATGCCTGCGCAGTAGCAGCTATCAGATCGCCGATAGCTGCTACTGTGCAGGCGTCAGCAGTGCCATCTTGAAGGAGGAATTTTTTTTTTACTCTAGCAAGATGGCGCCGCCTGCTCAATAGCAGCTATTGGATCACCGATAGCTGCTACTGCCCAGGCGCTGCGGCACCATTTTCAGCCCAATTTTTTTTTTCTGATGAATATAAATGATGATATAAAAGAATGAACTGCACATTACACATACGATCATGCTGCAGCGCAGGCGCCGCCACCTGCTGCAGGTGATTTATTTTTTTCATAATATTCATTATGTAAAATAAGGAGCAGATCACTGAGGAATCGGTGACATGTCAGAAGCCATATTGATGAATACCTGATCAGAGCACCACATAAAGACGCCCTGGAGCACAAGCATATAATTGACTGAAAACTGAAAATAAAGATTAAACAACGACCACAAGACAGATTTCATTACCCAGGTTTCATTTTAATCAGTATAACGGCACCGACCTGCAGTATACTGTGCACAATCCTGATGACAGGTAGCTTTTTATATTATGTTTTCGTTATTGAAAACTTATAAATATAACCATATTCCCAATTATCTTCTTAAAAAAAAAAAAAAAAAATTGTTCTACATTACTTCTTTCCCGAAATGGTTAGTTTCTGGTTTTGCGTTTTCGCTTTTTCCTCTTGTTTTTCCAAAAGCCATAAGTATTTTCTTTTCACATAGCCATATGAGAGCTTGTTTTTTGCAGGAAGAGTTGTACTTTTGAGTGACCATGTTCATATTATCATGTGATGTACAATTATATGCAGTATGTAAAATAGGGGGCAGGTCAGTGAAGGATCAGGGACCTGTCATAAGCCATACAGATGAATACCTAAGCAGAACATCACATTAAGACCCCGGACCACGAGCATATCATTAACGCAAAACTGAAAATAAAGATTAAACAGCAACCACAAGACGGACTTCATCACCCAAGTATCATTTTTATCAGTATAACTGCGCCGACCTGACACTGCCTGTAGTTTACGAAGGAAAATCCTGCTTACAGGTTCCCTTTAAATAAAAAAAGAACCTATACATGTTTGGTATTTACAAACTTGTAATGACTTGGAGAATCATTTACAAACTTGTAATGACTTGGAGAATCATAATGGCTTGTCAGTTTTAACATTTCGTGAACATGGTAAATAAAAAAAAAAACTAAAAATAAAAACTGGAGACTTGCACTTTTATTGCAATTTTACCACACTTGGCTTTTTTCCCATTTTCCAGTTCACTATATAGGAAAGTCAATGGTGGATTAGTAGGGAAGGGAAAGCATGTTAATCAAAATGAACTTTTATTGATTTATTAAATAACATACTTTTAGTTTTTTAAGAAAATATACATACATGGATGCATATTGAGTCACAGTTAGTTGTGTGATATATTCAATGTTGTGACCCACTAAGGTCCCGATATCAGACTTGACTGCAGAGATATACTTATTTAAAAAAGGGTCCCTAACCCTAAGTATCTTGAAAAAAGCTGGTATCCCCGGCGAAACGCACGTCAGAGACAAATGTCCAGATCATATATTTGACAGCAGAGTATAAATAGGGTCAGAGTGCCATCTATGCTAATGATTGCTGCTATAGGGACTTCCTTATAAGAAGCTGTAGAACAGCTCATTATTACGTGCACTGTATATTTGAAAATAGTGAATGCTGTAAGATTGGTATGTTCACTTATCAGGGGAGAACGTGTTTGCAGCTGTCACACCTGCACATAGTCTCTCTTATTGACTGCACACAGACAAACGTGGCTGGCATGCTAGAATGTCGGCAGTGAGTATATCGAAGAGCAGCGGTAGCACATTGTGAGACAGTGACAGTTGTCACATGTAGGGGGCGCTGTGTGTTCCCCCCATGATGCGCACGAAGTCGTATTGAGGCCACGAGAGTGCATTGCAGTCACAGGCGTAGCTGTGGTTGCAATGCAGACTAATGTGAGTATAGAACAAAAGGGTTAAACCGCACCTCTCAAATATCAAAATCTTACAGACAAAGTTCCTGAGGCGCACGTCAAAAACCAGCGAGTCCAACCTGGAAAATTTCCAGGACAATAAAAAAGAAGACAGCGCCCCAGACCGTGGTGAAGAAATAAGTCATTTATTCTGCCTCCTGTGGCGACGTTTCGGACAAGAGAAAAAGGCTTGAAAAAGGTCTCTTGACCAAAATGTCTCCTCAGGAGGCAGAATAATTGTAAGACTTATTTCTTCACCACGGTCTGGGGCTCTGTTTTCTTTTTTATTGTAAAGTGAGTATAGGTCTTGGACTTGCGTCTTTAGTGACTGTAATCTGGAGTATATGGTTCCCGGCTGCGATCCGGATGATATCGTGTACTGTGTAATGCTGTAAGTAGAACAATAACACGGTGGTGCAGTTGCGGCAACTGGTCTCAAGAGGAGGACTGGCTTGTTTAGTGACTGTAAACTGGATGTGTTATAACACATCTACCTTGCTCATTTACTATAATCATTGATTGGTGGATCTATCCGATTTTTTTCATTACTGAAAACTGGACAATATGTTTCCAGGCTGCAATCCGGAGGATAACGTGTGCTCTGTTTTGCGGAGTTGAACTAATGTTAATAAGAGACATTTTGCTTTGAACTTTGCTGAGTCACTGCCTCATCACTGCACAGGGTGCTACTGCTGCATTACAACATACATATGATATTTTCCGATCAAGCTGCACGACACCTTTAGCAATCTATATATGGAAAAGACAGTGACATGATAGTTATCGTAACAGCACAATTATCTATCTGACAATGAAAAATATCTTCTATACCTACAAAAACACAGGAAGCAAAATGCCAAGTAAAAATTACATAAATATTTAATAACATTAAGAGACATACATAAATAAAAATAATTTTTCAATGGGTAAACACCAAATGGATCTGCAGACACAGGATAACTAATGTCAAAATGTAAGAAGAATTTAATCTTTTAGCCAAATTGGTCTCCAAAAGTAAAAAAGGGGGTGAATCCCTTAATGAAAATAAGTATGCAAACAGTTGGTGCTTATAAGATTCAACATATCCAGTCTGAGCATTTGCCTGTAGTTAATAATTCCTATACCATTAGACCTGTAATTGCAAAAGGTGATTTTGAAAAATACTTAAAGACTCTAGGACAATCTATAAAAGGTCAATAAGCCATTAGTGCTTGTATATTCAATAAGTATTACATTGTTATAAAGGTCTAGTGGTATAAATAGTTAACAACCAGAAGGCTTATTTATTTCTATGGATAAAGGCAAATCACCGAGTCATGGGAGAACCAAGAAACTGAAAAAGGAACTCATCATATAAAACAGTGTGCATTTTTCATTAAATTAGTGTGGTGCTAATCACAGTACATGTTGCTACTGAGAACTTTGTTACCAAAATTTAGTCGGTGCAATACATGAATTAAAGAGCATATTGCTGTTCAGCTACTGAATAATGATAATGAGGAGACAGAAGATCAAAATGGAAAAACTATACCGTACGTACATATTTTCTCCTACGCCTCATTGGGGGACACAGAGACCGTGGGTGTTATGCTGCTGGCCACTAGGAGGACACTAAGTAAACCAGAAAAAAAGTTAGCTCCTCCCCTGCAGTATACACCCTCTCGCTGGCTGAGATTCTCCAGTTCTTACTTAGTGTCTATAGGAGGCACTTGGGTCTGGTTTCAGACCCCGCCGTTTTTATTTTATTTTTGAATATACAATTTCTTCCCCCCCTCCAACTTGAGTTTTCCTTTCCTCTTCCTCCAAGAGAAAGACAAGAGCCTTCCTTCAGGCTGTTCAGGCTCTTCTAAGGGATGGAGTCATCATTCCTGACCCCCTTCACTTAGGGTTCAGGAGATTTTATTCAGTCCTTCTTTTGTGGTTCTAAAAGAGGACGGGTCCATGCGACCCATCTCTGGATCTCAATTGTTAATCACCTTGTCACGGTACGGCGATTCCAAATGGAAACTCTGCGATCAGTTGTCGCTTCCATGGAAAAGGGACAGTTCCTAGCATCCATCAACGTCAAGAATGCTTGCCTTCCGATCTGCCCGTCCCTCCAGTAGTTCCTGCGTTTTGCAACTCACGAGGAACACTTCCAGTTCGTGGCCTTGCCCTTCAGACTCGCCACCGCTCCCAGGGTCTTTACCAAGGTCATGGCGGCTCTCATGTCCATTCTTCACCTCGGGGAGTGGTACTGTTACCGTATCTGGACGACCTGCTCATCAAGGGTCCGTCCCTTCCAGTCTGCAAGGAATCTGTGGATGACAGGAAATACTCTTTCCCGCCTAGGGTGGAAGATAGATTGCGAAAAGTCTCTCCCAGGACCGGCTCAAACTTCCCGCGGATTCACCACTCTCCCTCCAGGAGAGACCCAAGCCTTACAACAAGCAGAGCGGCATCTTTCTCGACCAGTTTCTCTCTCCATTCGTTTCAGCATGAGAGTTCTCGGAAGGATGGTGGCAGCGATGGAAGCAGTTCCATTTGAACAGTTCCACCTCCATCCCTTACAACATGCATTGCTGTTAGCTTGGGACAAGAACCCGTTCTCCCTGGACCGTCGGATTCCTCCGTCCCTGCGGGACAGGCAAGCCGTCAGGGAGTAGACCCCGAGGTCCTCCCTGAATCAAGGGAGGTCTTTACCCACAGTAAGATGGTTGGTAGTAACCTCCGACGCAAGTCACCTCAGTTGGGGTGCGGTCCCTCGTCACCTCACGGCACAAGGTCATTGGTCAACCCGAGAGTCATGTCTCTCCATTAACTTTGGGAGATAAGAACAATCAGATTAGCTCTAAGGAGTTTCCACCATCTCTTCCCAGGTCTCTCCATCAGGTCTCAATCCGACAACGCCATGGCTGTAGTGTATATCAACCGTCAGGGAGGTTTTCTGGGCAGGATGGCCATGCACGAAGTGAGTTTCATCTTCCATAGGGCCGAGACCAACCATTCGCCCATCTCAGCAAGTCACGTCCCGGGCTTGGAAAATTAGAAGATAGATTTTCTCGGCCACCAAGGCATTGCCTCGGGGAGGTGGTCTCTTCATCCGGAACTTTTTCAGCAGATTTGTCATCGTTGGAGGACTCCGGATGTGGATCTCATGGCCTCAAGACTAAACAACAAGGTTCCTCGGTTCATTTTCCGATCGTGCGATCCTTGCGCCATCGGAGCGGTCGCTCTAGTTCCGCCATAGCTCCGGTTCTGGCTCCTGTACATCTCTCCCCCCCCCCCTCTTCCCTTTTTTCCGAGGGTCATCAAGAGGATCAGAGCGGAGGTAGTGCCAGTGACCCTAGTCGCTCCAGACTGGCTGCGCCGTGCATGGTATGCAGATCTAATACAACTAGTCGCCGACGTCTCCTGGCGACTTTCATATCATATGGATCTACTCTCGCAGGGCCCAATTTACCATCAGAACTCCGGGGAACTGTCTTTGACGGCGTGGCCGTTGAATCCTGTTTTTTTAGCTCAGGCTGGTTTCCCTCACGACGTGATTTCCACCATGATTAGTACCAGGAAGCCTGTGTCCATGCGCATCTATCACCGCACCTAGACAACCTTCCTTTTTTGTGGTGCAAGATTCATGGTCGATCACCTCCGGTATTTTCCATTCTGGCCATATTGGAATTCCTTCAATCCAGATTAATATCAGGCCTTGCGCTTAGCTCGCTCAACGGAAAAATTTCGGCCTTGTCAGTGCTTTTCCAACACAAATTGCCACCAAGCTTCAGCTCAAGACGCTCATTCAGGGAGTTTTCATTCAGGGAGTTTCCCATGTGGCGTCTCCTTATGGAAGACCATTTGACTCATGGGGCCTTAACCCGGTTCTCGGGGCCTTTCAGGAGGTTCCTTTTCGAACTGCTGCAGGACATGTCACTGACCGTCCTCTCTTGGAAGGTGGTCTTTCTAGTGGCAACTACATCAATCAGATGAGTTTTGGAATTGGCAGCCCTTTCCTGCCGTTCTCCGTTTCTGAATTTTAATCAGGAAAAGGTAGTTCTCAGGACGTTACTTCCTGGACAAGGTCCTCTCCTCTTGCCATCTCAACGGGGAAATTGTTTTGCCTTCCCTTTGTTCCGGCGCCAGTCCATCGCATTGAGAAGGCCCTCCACACCCTGGATGTGGTTAGGGTGCTGAGACGGTACATCTCAAGGATTGGCTCCTTTCCACAAGTCAGATGCCCTGTTCATACTTCCAGACGGGCATAAGAAGGGTCTAACCAGGTTGATTTGCTTGGCAATTCAGGTATCCTATCGTGTCAGGAACGCGCCTGTCCCAGCAAGGATTAAGAAGCGCTCTACCCGGTCAGTGAGTGCCTCTTCGATCTTTTGGCACCAGGCCTCGGCAGAACAGGTCTGCAAGGCTGCGACTTTGTCCAGTCTGCATACTTTTACAAAAAGTTACCAAATTCACTCTCAGGCCTCTCCAAGGCTGCGACTTGGTCCAGCTTGCGTACCTTTACAAACATTGCCTAATTAATTGTCAGGCTTCTGCGGAAGCAGCTCTCGGCAGACGCTGCCTGCAATCGGCAGTTCCACGGTGTTCACTCAGTGGTACATGGGGTATTAGCATATGTATGCTCCCCACCCAGGGACTGCTTTAGGACGTCCCACGGTCTCTGTGTCCCCCAATGAGGCGTAGGAGAAATAGGGATTTTTGTGTACTCACCGTAAAATCCTTTTCTCCGAGCCAATCATTGGGGGACACAGCACCCGCCCTTTTTAGCCTATTGGCTCACTGTAGCATTCTTAGGCATTGATATTGTTATGGTTATTGTTAACTTTATGCTCCTACTGCTTTTTTCACCGAACTGGAGAATCTCAGCCAGCGAGAGGGTGTATACTGCAGGGGAGGAGCTAACTTTTTTCTGGTTTACTTAGTGTCCTAGTGGCCAGCAGCATAACACCCACGGTCTCTGTGTCCCCCAATGATTGGCTCGGAGAAAAGGATTTTACGGCGAGTACACAAAAATCCCTATTTTCCAAATAATTTTTTTTTACTTGTCATTTTTCTTCCTGTATTTTTGTAGGTATAGATTTTGATGTGGAAGTGCCACTAGTAGCTAGGTCTATTTTGTTTATTGAGTGTACTGAAAAATATCTTCTGTTGACCGTATACACACAGATACTGTTGGCATGCTAGAGTGTCGGCAGCATTTATATTGGAGAGCAGCAGTAGTACACATACAGGTGCTTCTCACAAAATTAGAATATCAACAAAAAGTTAATTTATTTCAGTTCTTCAATACAAAAAGTTAATCTCATATGTTATATTGAGTCATTACAAACAGAGTGATCTATTTCACGTGCTTATTTCTGTTAATGTTGATGATTATGGCTTACAGCCAGTGAAAACCCAAAAGTCATTATCTCAGTAAATTAGAATACTTTAGAACACCAGCTTGAAAAAATGATTTTAAAATCCAACAGCTTTATTTATTCAGTATCGAGTATGAGCGCCACATGCAGAAATACAGACACTTATGTGCCACCTTGGTTGCTATCATTGAGGTTATTAATGGTTATTTGAAGAATGTTCTGCCACGCTGAATGCACTTGGCCATGCAAATCATCAAGATCCACAGCTGGCAGCTACGCGTGCAATTGCTGACCAATGATGTCACAGATGTGTGCAATGGTAGAGAAGCCCAGAGATGCGGCAGGCCATGGTAGCATCCTTAGGCCATGCTGGCTACTCGCACGAGTAGTATGTAGCCTGACGTTCTCATGTGGAAAAACAGCTCCTAAAAAACCTTGGAGAAATGGCTATACTGATTCGACCACCAAATCAGGGTGGATTTGATTTAAATCTAACTGATTTAAATCACGATTTAAATCACTAGTCAGTAAGGCTTGATTTAAATCAAAGTTTCTACCTAAACTAGTTCTTGCTACTTTAACATGCAAGTAGATGAAGATTTTTAGAATCACTTTTTATATTACTTTTTTCTCCCCAGTTTAATGGGTTAATCATTCATATTTGGACACCACTGTTCTGTTGTACTTAGGAAGGAGAAAAATAATCCTGACCTTAATAACAATTTAAATAGATTTATTCAACTGAAACAATAACAACATTACAGCATAAGTTATTTGCTTAAACAAACATCCATGTTTGTTAACTAGTTTGGCTAAACAAAATATATATATATTTTAAGAAACTTAGACTGTCAGCCCAGCCGACACATGAAAAACTTAAATACTACTGTCCCTGCTGTCCTCTGTAGCTCACTTGTCGTCATCATCATCATCATCATCATCATCATCATCATCTTTGTTCCTATTCATAATCTGGAAAAGAAAAACAAGCTTTCCTGCTTTATTGGGTCCCAACCGATTTCTCAATTTAGAATGAATGAGTCCAAAGGAAGAGAAAATTCTCTCAACGCCTGCAGAAGAAGCTACTGCTGTTAAAAGTGAAATCATTACTTGAACAGTCTCTAAATCCAAGTGCTTAAGTGACTTCCACCAGTTTACTGGTGTGACCTTCCTTAAAATATCTTCAGCAAACATATATTTCTTGAATGGTTCCCCCTTAGCTCTGAAGTTTATTATAGTTGGCATTAAAGATGGATGATTGCTGGATACCCATGTCATAGCTAACTCCTCTTCCTCAGCACTTAGATTTTGACCCTGATATTGGATATTGACAATATTTGCCAAAAAATGAGCTGGAGTCAGTGCTTGTCCCATTCGTTTGTTTACTGCTTGTAATTTAATTCTGTCCATGTGTAGTTCTGTTTTTAAGTGTTCACTCAGTTCCTTCCAAATTTCAACAGCATCCGCAATAAAACAGCTATTTTTCTGTATTTTGTTTAAAGCTTGAGAGATGGGTTTCAGGAAGCTCAGCATATGTTCAACATTTCTCTTAAGCCCAATGTTGAGGATTTTGGCCGTGACAGTGCCATCTATTTTATCTCGATTTTCTTCACAAAGTGTCATCAGAATAGGCCAGTTTTTGATATACTGCTCAAAACAGTCCACCACAGAGTTCCATCTAACATCTTGTGGGAGCGTTAGCTTGGTTCCACCCATCCTTTTCAGAGCTGCTGCAGCAAAATGATTATTACGGAAGTATTTAGCAATTTCAATAACATTAGCCTTTATTTCTGGAACACTTAAGCCTTTGGCTAAGAGGTGCAGCAAATGAGCACTGCAACCATATGTTATTAGCAGCTTTGTATCCCCTCCCTGCTCTTCTAAATCTCTTCTCATCTTGGATACGTTTGCAGCATTGTCAGTGACCAAACTGCGTACTAGACATTTGAATTTTTGTTCACATGTCGTTATAGCTTTTACTGCCACTTCTTGTAAGTATTCTGCTGTGTGTGCATTTCCTGACGTATCAGTTGTTTGTGCAAGGAAGACTTTACCTTCTTCTGTTGTTATACAAGCACATACAATAGGATCATTGTGGACATTACTCCACCCATCAATACTTAGGTTAACAATTTTACCCTCCAGAGGTGTTGCACATTGCTCCATTTCTCTGTCATACACTTGATCCAGCAGTTTCCCTGCAACATCAGCTCTGCTGGGTGGACTGTATTCTGGTCTCAGTGACTGAACCATATTAATGAAATGTGGGTTCTCAGTCAGACGGAAAGAAGAGTTCGTTGCATAAATAAACTGGGCAATTTTTTCATCAATCAACTCTTTTTCTAATCTGCTAGTTCTTATCACAAACCTATCTATGGTGGTTCCAGGAGGTAAAGGTTTTTTCTTCCTTTTGGGTGATGGTGATATGTGGCTGTGGGTGTCTGATGATGCTGCTGCTAATGAAGCACTATCCTGGATGGATAACTCTGAAACTGTAGAACAGGATGATGGTGATCTTGGAGGTGGATAGTTTCCAGAATCCATGAATTCCCCTAAACAAAAAAAGTCAATGCTGTTATTTTATTGTTTATACAATTTCTGCTTATTGTACACAACACATCACTGCCCCTGCCCCAAAAGGAATATTTGTTTTTCTTCATAACTGTACCAAATGACAGTAACATGCAGTAATAATAAGAAATATAATTTTTCTCACACATGACAGTTCAGTCTTTAGAAATAGGATTCAATAAAAATGTTTACCAACCTGAAGATCCTGCCTGTTCAGAAGTGTTTCTTTGGTCATCTTCATCACCGCACTTCTCATGATGTTGCCTCATTCGCGCCACCAGGCCTTGCATCTCTTTGTTGCATCGTTTGCATTTTGCACGCATGCCTGCCTTACCGATAGGCGAAGGAGCTTCATTAAAATATTCCCAAACTGGGTCTCTTTTACGGCCTGCTGCCATTATAAGGAAAGAATGTAATAAACCTCAGATCGTACACACAAACAGATCCAGACTTGTCTGTCTGTGGCTATGCTGCAGTATTGTGCTCAAAGTTTCACTTTCATTTTCTTGTCTGCTTGCCCTTCCTCCTCCTCACACTTAGATTCACATTCTTCTTGTGTTGTGCAGATCTATTCCACTCCAAACAATCAGAAACATATTGTCTAACTTCTTGGACTTGGCACTGAAGGGGTTGATTCTGTATTCATAGGTTTGTAGAACAATAGGATTAAGGTCTTTTTCTCAACTCTGTTCATGTTGTTAAATTTTTGCCGTGAAGAAGAGGCTGGGACCTCTGCGGAGTCAAATTCAGTTTTGAGAACTGCGTAAGTAAAGCGAGCGTCTGTGATAATATAGGAGAGAAACTGCCCACTAATCCTACAGAAACCTCTGGAAGAGCATGGCATTGTGAATGTTACACATATACAACCTTTATTCTACTGAGTTACACAACTCAGCTTTATCTCATGATGGAAGAACCTTTGGATGGTAAAATATTTTCCTCAAAAAGCAGTTTATTGAAAAAAATCCGATTTAAATCAAAAAAATCCGATTTTTTTTTATTTTTTTTTTTATTTTTTTTAAAAAAAACATTGATTTTTATCCACCCTGCACCAAATCAATGTACCTCCCTGCTGTTTGGGAGCCTTGACTCAAGAATGGAGGCGTCCAGCTAACGTACATTATGCCTCCCCCCACTATAATCCCTGGATTAGGACTGGTGTGATGTTTTATCATGAAGGACACTTCATGGTTTTGCCCACGTGGTCTCTAGACCTTCTGTGTAGACATTGATACCTGAGGTTTGATATGTGGCATCCAGTTTCACATGTACAGGTGCATCTCACAAGCATAGACTAACATCAAAAAGTTAATTTATTTCAGTTCTTCAATACAAAAAGTGAAACTCATATATTATATAGAGTTATTACAAACAGTGATCTATTTCAAGTTCTTATTTCTGTTAAAGTTGATGATTATGGCTTACAGCCAATGAAAACCCAAAAGTCAGTATCTCAGTAAATTAGAAGAATTAACAAAAAAACACATGTAAAGGCTTCCTAAGTGTTTAAAAAGGTCCCTTAGTCTGTTTCAGTGGGCTACACAATCATGGGCAAGACTACTGACTTAACTTTTGATGACATTCTAGTTTTGTGAAAAGCACCTGTATATGCTGTCTCCTGTTTTAGCTGCACAACAGTCTTAGCAATCTATATGTGCGATAAATAGTGGTGTGTTAGTCATTATAACATCTCAATTATACCTCTATATGATCTTTAAGGCAGTGTTAATTATCTTTTATGTAACACAATAGTGGTTAAGGCTAGTTTCACACTAGCGTATGGAGGAGCTGCGAAGGGATGCAGACTTCCTCCGTGAAGCTCCGCCCACGGCCGCACCTCCTCCGGTCAGCTCAGCCTCCATTGGCATACGGCCTGCGTGCCCTAACTCTAGCATGAGGTACGCAGGCCGTGCTGATGTATGCGGATGCCTCCGCATGCGTCGTTTTGACAGTGCGGTGACCTGCACCGAACGCAACATGTTGCATTTTGGTGCGGTCGCCGCACCGTCAAAACGACGAATGCAGAGGCATCCGCATACATCGGCACGGCCTGTGTACCTAATGCTAGAGATAGGGTACGCAGGCCGCATGCCGATGGAGGCGAAGCTGATCGGAGGAGGTGCGGAGCAGAGCTTCATGGGCAGAGCTTCACAGAAGAAATCGGCATCCCTCCACAGCTCCTCCATATGCTAGTGTGAAACTAGCCTAAATCCATTGTGGTGCGTCAATTGGATATCACCAATTTTTCCCAGACACATATACGCCTGGCATCAAATTTGAGACCCTGTATCTATAGATATAAGAAACCCGACCAATAATTTATTAGGGACAATGGTTAAGGATCCTATTTTAAGTAACTATGTCTCTGCAATCAAGTCCTATATCGGGACCTTAGTGAGTCACAGCCTTGAATATAATATCACACAACTAACTGTGACTCAATATGCATCCTTACCAGGATGTGTGTAAATTTGTTTAAAAAAACTAAAAGCATGTTATTTAATAAATCTATAAAAGTTCATTTTGATTCACATGCTTTCCCTACCCTTTTTCGTTTCCTACTAATCTACAATTTCTTTGTGGTGTCCACCTATGTAAATAATGTGCTATGAGATATGGCAAATTAATTGCTAAAGTCATTGGTCTCATACAAAAGTACAACTAGTCCCGCAAAAAACAAGCCCTCATACGGCCATATTGACGCAAATATAAAAAAGTTATGGCGTTAGGAAGAAGGCAAGCAAAAACAGAAAATCGCAAGGTGGTGAAGGGGTTAATTCCTGTGATGTACCTAAATGTTTAACATGCTTATTTAATGTGGTTTTGAGCACCTTGAGGGGTTTTCGCCAAATTTCCAATTTTTTTCAGAAATAAATGCAAATCGAACAAATTTTACCACTATCATGAAGTAGAGTATGTCACGAGAAAACATTCTCAGAATCAGTGGGATCCATTGAAGCGTTCCAGAGTTATTACCATATAAAATGACAAATGAGGCTCGGTCATTAGCATATAAAATGGCTCAGTCCTTAAAGTGAACCTGTCAGCAGGATTGTGTACAGTAAACTACAGACAGTGACAGGTCGGCGCCGTTATGCTGATTAATATGATACTTGGTGATGAAATCCATCTTGTGATTTGGAGGAGGAATTTTTTTCTCTAGCAAGATGGGGCCGCCGATGCTTGCGCAATAGCAGCTATTGGATCACCTCTATATACACCGATAACTGCTACTGCGCAGGCGAGGCCGACGCCATTTTCCAACAGATTTTTTTTTTTTTAAGTATAAGGAAAAGATCAAACAAATTATATGCACAATAGATATGCGATCATGCTCCAGCGTAGGTGCCACAGCCGGCTCCTGCCTGCAGAAGGGTTTTTTTTCCCCAAGCTATATATAGAATATTCATTTATGTAAACTAGGATGCAGGTCACTGAGGGATCGATCAGTGGCCTGTCAGAAGCTATACAGGTGAATACCACATGAAGCCGCCCCATAGACCGCCCCGGAGCACGAGCATATCATGAACTCAAAACTGAAAATAAAGATTAAACAACAACCACAAGACGGATTTCATCAATCCAGGTATCATTTTAATCGGTATAACAGCGCGAACCTGACACTGTGTGTAGGTTACTGCTGATAGGTAACCTTTAAGGCCCTGAAAATGTAATCAACGACAACCCATAAGTACCGCATACCATACATTTGAAGTGTACATACTGTGCACAATGCTGCTGCAAGCTCCCTTTAAAGCAGGGGTCTCAAACTCGCGGCCCGCGGGCCAACTGCGGCCCTCGGGACAATAGTTTGCGGCCCTCACCTCATGGGCCCTCGGGACAATAGTTTGCAGCCCTCACCTCGGCCGGGATCACACATGCGAGAAACACGGCCGAGTCTCGCATGTGAAATCCCAGTCACACATAGTACCGCTCATTAAGGTCATGAATATGGATGCCACTACACTCTCATAGGCGTGGCACTCATATTCATGAGCTTAATGAGCGGTACCATGTGACGTGTGACTGCGCGCTCATACAGGAAGAAGATGTCGGCACTGGACCATCGGAGCTGCAGCAGGAGGAGGTGAGTATGATGATGGCTAGACAGTCGCAGCAGCCTGCTGTCAGTAGGCAAGGCGTATGAGTCACACTCACAACACATGCAGCAGGAGCAGCCGAGCAAAGACTGGACCGGACCGCGCCACAGACTCAGGTGCTCCGGGTTCAGAATGAGCGGTGGAGCGGTGCGGTATATTGCTCTCGGAGGCGGGACATCAGCCGGCCTTATTGCGAACTTGCGCCATTACCCCGGGCTCAGAAGCATTGTTATTCCAACAAACCTCCTCCAAGGTAAACCGGCATTCTCAATGGCATCACACAGCTGGTGAAATATCTCCTGTGCGGTGGTCTGGCCATGCATTGGAATTTATTTTTTAACACAAAATAAGATGAAAAAATAAAGACATTTAATAACATTGGAATGTTTTTGTAAGAGCTTTTCTTGTGGAAAGCCTGATGCGGCCCAGCCTCACCCAGATTCTACCTCCAGCGGCCCCCGGGTAAATTGAGTTTGAGACCCCTGCTTTAAAGCGAACCTGTCTCCATGTTTGACTGATAACAAATGGCCACCACCTTTCAGGGCTGATATGCAGCATTCTATAATGCTGTATATTTGCCCCATCCCGACCTGAAAGATCTGAAAAAGACCTTTTATTATAGTCACCTGGAGGGCGGTCCAGTCCAAGGGGTGTGGCAATTTTGATCCGTCGCCTCCCATCTTCTTATGATGCCGTCCTCCTTGCTTCGTGTGGATGACGTGTCCCTGCGTCATCCACACAGTCTCCCTGGCATCGCTCTCCTGCGCAGGCGTACTTCTCTGTCCTGTTTAGGGCATAGAAAAGTACTGCAATGTCCTGGCGCAGGGAAAGGTGAAAGAGCCCCAGCGCATGCGCACTGCAGTACTAGTTAGGGCAGAAAAGTATGCCTGCCAGGAGTGCGATTCCGGGGAGACTGTGTGGATGACGTAGGGACGCATCATCCATATGAAGCAAGAAGGAGGGAGGCGCTGGACGATGAAGAACAACACCCCTCGGCCAGACTGCCTGGCAGGTGAGTGTAATAAAAGCTCGTTTTCTTATTTTTCAGGTCGGGTTGGAGGCAGATATGCAGCATACACCTGAAAGGAGGTCGTCTTATCTTATATTGTCAAACCTGGCTTGCTTTAAAGGGTTAGAAAGACCCTGTCATCACAGTTTTGCTTGTTAAAGTAAAGGCATGGCCAGGCCATAATTGCTCTGTTATACATATACTGGTTGTTCGTTAATCCGCATTTGAAGTTTGGGTGTAATAAGCTTTCAGTGCACAGGGAAGGGAGTGGGGGGTAGGGTCTTCAGCTGTGCTTATCCCCTCCACCGCACATCTGGTGTCTGAATCTGCCTCCTTTTTTAAAGCTTGCGCTGTCCTCATTCTCGTGCCACCAGCTTCATTTTACTGAAGATTGCCAGGTCGTCAGTCTGCACATGCGCCACCACCCAAACTTCAATTGCAAGTGAAAGAACAATCAGGATGCGGATTTCTTCCCATGAGGTTTCTATTGAATCTGTACAGTCATGGCCAAAAGTTTTGAGAATGACACAAATGTTATATTTTCACATGATCTGCTGCCCTCTGGTTTTTATGTGTCTTTGTCAGATGTTTTTTTATCACATACAGAAATATAATTGCAATCATATTATGAGTAACAAAAGGTTATATTGACAGAATGAGTTAATGCAGCAAGTCAATATTTGCAGTGTTGACCCTTCTTCTTCAGGACCTCAGCAATTCTCCCTGGCATGCTCTCAATCAACTTCTGGATCAAATCCTGACTGATAGCAGTCCATTCTTACAAAATCAATGCTTTTATTTTGTCTGAATTTGAAGGTTTTTGTTTGTCCACCCGTCTCTTGATGATTGACCACAAGTTCTCAATGGGATTAAGATCTGGGGAGTTTCCAGGCCATGGTCCCAAAATCTCTGTTTTGTTCCCTGAGCCATTTAGTTATCACCTTTGCTGTATGGCAAGGTGCTCCATCATGTTGAAAAAGGCATTGTTGATCACCAAACTGCTCTTGGTACCATTCTTTATTCATGGCTGTGTTTTTAGGCAAGACTGAGAGAGAGCCCATTCCCTTGGCTGAGAAGCAACCCCACACATGAATGGTTTCAGGATGCTTGACAGCTGGCATGAGACAAGACTGGTGGTAGCGCTCACCTGGTCGTCTCCAAATAAGCCGTTTTCCAGATGTCCCAAACAATCGAAAAGGGGATTCATCAGAGAAAATGACTTTACCCCAGTCCTCAGCAGTCCACTCCCTGTACCTCTTGCAGAATATCAGTCTGTCCATGATGTTTTTTCTGGAGAGAAGTGGCTTCTTTGCTGCCCTCCTTGAGACCAGACCTTGCTCCAAGAGTCTCCGCCTCACAGTGCGTGCAGATGCACTCACACCTGCCTGCTGCCATTCCTGAGCAATCTCTGCACTGCTGGTAGCCCGATCCGCAGCTGAAACACTTTTAAGAGACGGTCCTGGCGCTTGCTGGTCTTTCTTGGGCGCCCTGGAGCCTTTTTGGCAACAAGGGAACCTCTCTCCTTGAAGTTCTTGATGATGCGATAGATTGTTGACTGAGGTGCAGTCTTTCTAGCTGCGATACTCTTCCCTGTTAGGCTATTTTTGTGCAGTGCAATGATGACTGCACGTGTTTCTTTAGAGATAACCATGGTTAACAGAAGAGAAACAATGATGCCAAGCACCAGCCTCCTTTTAAAGTGTCCAGTGGTGTCATTCTTACTTAATCATGACAGATTGATTTCCAGCCCTGTCCTCATCAACACCCACACCTGTGTTAATGGAGCAATCACTGAAACGATGTTAGCTGGTCCTTTTAAGGCAGGGCTGCAATGATGTTGAAATGTGTTTTGGGGGATAAAGTTAATTTTCTAGGCAAATATTGACTTTGCAAGTAATTGCTGTTAAGCTGATCACTCTTTATAACATTCTGGAGTATATGCAAATTGCCATTAGAAAAAATGAAGAAGTAGACTTTGCAAAAATTAATATTTGTGTCATTCTCAAAACTTTTGGCCATGACTGTATACCTGCGCCGTTATGGCCACACCTTTACTTTAACATGCAAATCGTGATGGCAGGTTCTATTTAAGTTTTAAAAACATCAAAAAACCCAACCAGTTTCTGTGAATTATTACAGTACATATTGGTCATGACATAACAGCTCCTGTAATAAAGCTCCGCGCTGTCATTTACCTTGATGATGGTGATTCAGTTGTGACGCTTATACATTAACCTTTAGGGGAGGAAGCAGTTGTGAGCACATTGTGGCCGCTATTAGCATGGTGGAACAAGTTATTACTGTCTGTCCTCTTTCTGTGTAATGATTTTAAAAGCTCTCACCCCAGTTTCTGCGCCATCTTGCTTAATATAATGTGACGATTAGTTGACTGTTTTTCTACTTTCTTTAAGTAGAGGGCATTTATTATAAAAGGAAATTTCCTGAAAGTGCATCTGAAGTGACGTAGGATGATGTGATAATAGGGCTTTGTCAGACAACATTTGGATGAAACGGTCATTTACTTTGTAGTAAGCTCTTAAACTGCGGAAACATATTTGAGTTTAAAGCATACTTGTCCTTTTACAGAAAGGTATAGTCTTAATGACATCAACCCTCACAACAAATTGGAGCACATATCAGTCTGGTGTGTCCAAGAATTGGCCGATTCTCATGGTTTTTAACTGGCAATTCACTCTTTTTGAGAGGGTGGTTCCTGTTCATCGGCGTTCTGCCAGGACAATAGGTGCTGTACCTTCCCAACATGTATTGCTCTTGCCATTGATACAGTGCCTACAAGTAGTATTCAACCCCCTGCAGATTTAGCAGGTTTGATAAGATGCAAATAAGTTAGAGCCTTCAAACTTCACACAAGAGCAGGATTTATTAACAGATGCATAAATCTTACAAACCAAAAAGTTATGTTGCTCATTTAAATTTTAATAAATTTTAAACATACAAGTGTGGGTCAATTATTATTCAACCCCTAGTTTTAATATTTTGTGGAATAACCCTTGTTTTCAATTACAGCTAATAATCGTCTTTTATAAGACCTGATCAGGCCGGCACAGGTCTCTGGAGTTATCTTGGCCCACTCCTCCATGCAGATCTTCTCCAAGTTATCTAGGTTCTTTGGGTGTCTCATGTGGACTTTAATCTTGAGCTCCTTCCACAAGTTTTCAATTGGGTTAAGGTCAGGAGACTGACTAGGCCACTCCAACACCTTGATTTTTTTCCCTCTTGAACCAGGCCTTGGTTTTCTTGGCTGTGTGCTTTGGGTCGTTGTCGTGTTGGAAGATGAAATGACGACCCATCTTAAGATCCTTGATGGAGGAGCGGAGGTTCTTGGCCAAAATCTCCAGGTAGGCCGTGCTATCCATCTTCCCATGGATGCGGACCAGATGGCCAGGCCCCTTGGCTGAGAAACAGCCCCACAGCATGATGCTGCCACTCCATGCTTGACTGTAGGGATGGTATTCTTGGGGTCGTATGCAGTGCCATCCAGTCTCCAAACGTCACGTGTGTGGTTGGCACCAAAGATCTCGATCTTGGTCTCATCAGACCAGAGAACCTTGAACCAGTCTGTCTCAGAGTCCTCCAAGTGATCATGAGCAAATTGTAGACGAGCCTTGACATGACACTTTGAAAGTAAAGGTACCTTACGGGCTCGTCTGGAACGGAGACCATTGCGGTGGAGTACGTTACTTATGGTATTGACTGAAACCAATGTCCCCACTGCCATGAGATCTTCCCGGAGCTCCTTCCTTGTTGTCCTTGGGTTAGCCTTGACTCTTCGGACAAGCCTGGCCTCGGCACGGGAGGAAACTTTCAAAGGCTGTCCAGGCCGTGGAAGGCTAACAGTAGTTCCATAAGCCTTCCACTTCCGGATGATGCTCCCAACAGTGGAGACAGGTAGGCCCAACTCCTTGGAAAGGGTTTTGTACCCCTTGCCAGCCTTGTGACCCTCCACGATCTTGTCTCTGATGGCCTTGGAATGCTCCTTTGTCTTTCCCATGTTGACCATGTATGAGTGCTGTTCACAAGTTTGGGGAGGGTCTTAAATATCTTCACCAGCAAGCTAGACTTGCTGGTGAAGATATTATTTCTAGCTAGTGGATCACTCGCTGTTAAACCGGAGGGTCTTAAATAGTCAGAAAAGGCTGGAAAAAGAGATAATTAATCCAAACATGTGAAGCTCATTGTTCTTTGTGCCTGAAATACTTCTTAATACTTTAGGGGAACCAAACAGAATTCTGGTGGTTTGAGGGGTTGAATAATAAATGACCCTCTGAATAAACTTTTCACAATTTAAAAAAAAAATTAAACAAAGAAATAACATTCTTTTTTGCTGCAGTGCATTTCACACTTCCAGGCTGATCTACAGTCCAAATGTCACAATGCCAAGTTAATTCCGAATGTGTAAACCTGCTAAATCTGCAGGGGGTTGAATACTACTTGTAGGCACTGTAAGAGGCTTGCCTCCTTCAAACGGAAACACCTGTATGCAGTTTGACAGACATAAGGCTATGTGCACACTGAGGTTTTTTGGCTCTGCGGATTTTGTAGTAAAAGCCGCAGATAAATCCGCAAATATATCTGCGGTTTTGCCCTGCGGTTTTACACCTCATAATGGATGAGGTGTGAAACTGCAGCGTTTCTGCACTAAAGAATTGACATGCTGCGGAATGTAACCTGCAGCATGTGCACAGCGTTTTCCAGTTTACCATTGAAAACAATGGTACTGTACAACGCACCTAAATCTGCTGCAGACCCGCAGCTGCAGATCCGCAGCAGAATCCGCACCGTGTGCACATACCCTACGAGGAAGAGCAGAGAAATGAAACCAGCCCCACTTTATGTAAACTGTCTCAGTGTCACAATTGAGAATAGGAAACAGTAAGTTAGACATTAAGAAGACTCCTAGTGGCTGGCATTTTGGATTGTTTTTTTTCTGGGGGTGGTGGAGGAGGATTAAGACACCATAATATCTTAATTGTTATTTTACAGATTGACTGTTTAGCATATTAACTATTAGTTGAACTGAAGTTGTTTGAAAGCACAGTGACCATTACGTTACATTGGACATACCGTTTTATCATCCAACATCAATATTGCCCTCTAAATATTCACTGACAGCCAGGGTCCATAATAATCAGAACTTTTTTTAAGGCCAAATTTTTGGAAACAAATGACATCATATTTTTTAATCTCATTTGTTTTGCACTAATCTCTTATGGCCAGAATAGTCATCCTCCAATCTGTAGTGATGGAATTGCACATCTGAATAAAACATCACAAGAATTGCTTCTCTACGTGACTAAAGCTGCATTACTTCCTTCTAATATCGATATACCAGGATATATTAATCATTTTTATAGATATGTGCACATATATACACAGTGCATATCAATATTAGAAGGAAGCAATGTCACCCTTGTTACATTCACACACATAGGTAAGTAAGTAATTCATATCATGTATTATTCAGATGTGCAATTCTTTTACTAGATAGTAAGATGACCAGTCTCACACATCACTCTGTCCGAAGCCTTTATAGACCGCACAAGCGCGATGCGCCTGCGCAGTCTGGCTCCAGAGTGAGGCAGCCAGCGGTGAGGAGTATGGCGCCAGAGATGGTGGTACTGTAAACACTGCATACCGCCATCTCCGACGCCATACTTACATACTTACCTGACCGGGAGGAGCGTTGCCGCGGCGCTTCTCTTCGGGGCAGGAGACCGGGTAGGAGTGCGGCTGGAATCGCGCATGCGCATAGCGCGATCCAGCGCCATTTTACTGAAGACACACTTGCAGTGTGTCTTCAGCAATATGGCGCCGGACAGCGCTATGGGCAGGGCATCCACGATTCCGGCCGCACTCCTGCCCCGGCCTCCAGCAGAACTTGACAGCGCTGGAGCACAGGAAAAAGGGGTGAGTATAAATGTGTTTTTTTTTTTTTTGTGTATGTGTGTAGTATTAATAGGAGTGAGTGTTACCATGCATACCAGGATAGGGGGGGGGTGAGAGGCCCATGCATACCAGGACAGGGGGGTGAGGAGGCCATGCATACCAGGATTGGGGGGGTGAGGGGGCCTTGCTTACCAGGATTGGGGGGTGAGGGGGCCATGCATACCAGGATGGGGGGGTGAGAGGACCATGCATACCAGGATTAGGGGGGTGAGGGGGCCATGCATACCAGGATGGGGGGGGGTGAGAGGACCATGCATACCAGGATTAGGGGGGTGAGGGGGCCATGCATACCAGGATTGGGGAGGTGAGAGGACCATGCATACCAGGATTGGGGAGGTGAGAGGACCATGCATACCAGGATGGGGAGGGGGGTGTGTGTGAGGACCATGCGTACCAGGATTGGGGGATGAGTGGTACCATGCATACCAGGATTGGGGGGGGGTGAGAGGACCATGCAAAC
Source organism: Dendrobates tinctorius (assembly GCF_039654945.1). Taxonomy (NCBI): domain Eukaryota; kingdom Metazoa; phylum Chordata; class Amphibia; order Anura; family Dendrobatidae; genus Dendrobates; species Dendrobates tinctorius. The sequence goes on along the minus strand of NW_027361671.1, from coordinate 27,075,195 downwards.
CATGATTGGGGGGTGAGGGGCCATGCATACCAGGATTGGGGGATGAGAGGTACCATGCATACCAGGATGGGGGGGTGAGGGAACCATACATAACAGGATTGGGGAATGAGGGGTACCATGCATACCAGGATTGGGGGGGGGGTGAGGGGACCATACATACCAGGATTGGGGAATGAGGGGTACCATTCATACCAGGATTGGGGGTTGAGGGGTACCATGCATACCAGGATTGGAGGATGAGGGGTTCCATGCATACCAGGTTAGGGGGTGAGGGGACCATACATTCCAGGATAGGAATGAAGCAGTACCATCCATACCAGGATAGGGATGAGGGAGTACCATGCATACCTGGATTGGGTGATGGGGAGTACCATGCATACCTGGATTGGGTGATGAGGGGTACCATGCATACCAGGATAGGGGGTGAGGGGACCATGCATACCATGATAGGGGGGTGAGGGGACCATGCATACCAGGATAGGGATGAGGGAGTACCATGCATACCAGGATAGGGGGTGAGAGGACCATGCATACCAGGATTGGGGGTGTGGGGATCATGCATACCAAGATAGGGGCTGAGGGGACCATGCATACCAGGATAGGGATGAGGGAGTACCATGGATACCAGGCTTGGGGGGGGTGAGGGGACCATGCATACCAGGATAGGGATGAGGGAGTACCATGGATACCAGGCTTGGGGGGGTGAGGGTACCATGCATACCAGGATGAAGAATGGGATGCCATGCATACCAGGATTGGGGGGGGTGAGGGGTGCCATGCGTACCATGATAGGAGGCTGGCAGCACATAGCAGGATGGGAGACCATATACCAATAAAATTGCTCGCCACCCGGGCGTTGAACGGGTTCATAGCATATATATATATATATATATATATATATATATATATATATATATATATATATATATATATATATATATATATATATATATATATACACACTCACTGGCCACTTTATTAGGTACACCTGTCCAACTGTGTGTTAAGACTTAATTTCTAATCAGCCAATCACATGGCGGCAACTCAGTGCATTTAGGCATGTAGACATGGTCAAGACAATCTCCTGCAGTTCAAACCGAGCATCAGTATGGGGAAGAAAGGTGATTTGAGTGCCTTTGAACGTGGCAAGATTGTTGGTGCCAGAAGGGCTGGTCTGAGTATTTCAGAAACTGCTGATCTACTGGGATTTTCACGCACAACCATCTCTAGGGTTTACAGAGAATGGTCCGAAAAAGAAAAAAAATCCAGTGAGCGGCAGTTCTGTGGCCGGAAATGCCTTGTTGATGCCAGAGGTCAGAGGAGAATGGGCATACTGGTTCGAGCTGATAGAAAGGCAACAGTGACTCAAATTGCCACCCGTTACAACCAAGGTAGGCAGAAGAGCATCTCTGAACGCACAGTGCGTCGAACTTTGAGGCAGATGGGCTACAGCAGCAGAAGACCACACTGGGTACCACTCCTCTCAGCTAAGAACAGGCATCTGATGGCTACTTTCAGCAGGATAATGCGCCATGTCATAAAGCTCGAATCATCTCAGATTGGTTTCTTGAACATGACAATGAGTTCACTGTACTCAAATGGCCTCCTCAGTCACCAGATCTCAATCCAATAGAGCATCTTTGGGATGTGGTGGAACGGGAGATTCGCATCAGGGATGTGCAGCCGACAAATCTGCGCCAACTGTGTGATGCCATCATGTCAATATGGTCCAAAATCTCTGAGGAATGCTTCCAGCACCTTGTTGAATCTCTGCCACGAAGAATTGAGGCAGTTCTGAAGGCAAAAGGGGGTCCAACCCGTTACTAGCATGGTGTACCTAATAAAGTGGCCAGTGAGTGTATATATGTGTGTGTGTGTGAAAATAGGTGTGTGTATATGTGTATATATACATACACACACACGCACACATACATATACACACACATACCTGTAATTATATATTACAAGTGTGTGTGTGTATGTATATGTGTATATATAATATGTGTGTGTGTGTATATATATTGTGGTGTGACTGGTGGTCAAGTGGTTAATGGAAGGTATGTGTCACGGGGATGGCAGCTCCCTGTGATGTAGCCCAGAGTGTTTTCTTAAGTAGTTGTTGTTCACATTTGGGTCCGGGCTACAGGTAGCTTTGAGAGTTTGGAGGGTCCGCGACCCATGTACCACACACTGTGGTGAGGGGGCTCACTGTACCACGTTTTGTTTGACGATATGTGTGTGGTTGTGAATCTGCAGGACCTGTGATAAGGTCATGATCATGTGACTAGCCATGTGGTAGGTAACTGGGAGTGGTTACAGGCTATCTAAGGCAGGTGTGTTGCACATGGGAGAGTGTGTGTTGGAGACTGTCAGCCCAGACAGAGCTCCCATGTTCCAGGCTCGGACGTCGCATAGCCTGGGAAAGCCGTGCCAGCGACTCCGAGCCAAAAGGAGCTGACGGTCTTCAAAACCATGTGATGCTGACCGGGGTCAGAGAGAAATGTGTACAGGATGCCTCTGCGGTAAGAGGGATCAGGGAACCTGCGTGGCCAACAGGTAACGGTCTTGAAAACCGTGTGATACTGACCAGGGTCAGAAAGAGACTGTGTGAACTGATATCTATCGGATGCCTCTGAGGACAAGAGGGATCCGCAAACCTGTCTGGGCGATCCAACAGGTAATGGTCTTGACAGCCGTGTGTTATACTGACCGGGGTCAGTGAAAGACTGTATGAGAAGTGGCTATAGGGTGCCTCTGTGGATAAGAGGTACCCAGGAACCTGTGTGGCCGACACCAGCAGGTAATGGGCAGGTGTCCGTGGTTATACTGACTGGGGTCAGTGAGAGACTGTATCTGCATCCATGTGTTAAAGCTGAAGGTTTAACAGACAGTGTAATGGCTGCTGGAACTGTCTAAATAATTAAACTGGCTTAATTTTAACCCTGGACGTGCCAGTGTTTACCTCAAAGACCTGCCAAGAGAGTAATCCCCGTCCATTCACATGGTGGAACGTTAATATATATATATATATATATTATATACTGTATATATTATTACTATACTGCTGAAAAATGGAAAGAATCAAGTTGATTACAAGGTTAATTGGTTATTTTTGGCCAGTTGATATTCTGTAAACCATTTTAATCCTTACTTAATTTTCCAGTTCTGACAAGCAAAAGTGGAGTGAAGTTTGTAGAAAGTTAGTGGAACTATATCAGCAGGAGAAGAAATGTATGCAGGTGAGCTTATATTTTAGATTATTATTTGGAATATAGTTGATAGCTCTCAGGTCTCTTATTGCTGTATGTAACCCCTTTCAGCCCCTTTATGGCAAACACAGCCTCAGTAATGTCAGTTATGGTGACCTCTATTTATCTGGAGATGGATAAACACATGATAACCAGTGGTAGCCGAAAGCCTGTTAAATATCACTCAGCACTGACAGATTTTTTATGCTATTTTACAATTAAAGCAAAACATTTTCTCTTTCGTCTCATTGGGGGACACAGGAACCGTGGGTGTGTGCTGCTGCCATTAGGAGGTTGACACTATGCCATGAAAAAAATGTTAACTCCGCCTCCGCAGTGTACACCCCTCCAACCGGCTGTAGGACAATCGGTTTTGCTTAGTGTCAGCAGGAGGTGGACAGGGGTCTATCGCAGACCCATGCCTACCTCAATGTGCGTCGTTCCTTTTCAGGTAACCATGGAGGGATACAGAGTAGATATGCTACATCTGTATTCCCACACTGGGATTATGAGTATGGCGTGTACTGCCACCCCGTATCCTCACGAATCCCACTGGCAGGACCCTAACCCCTAACACAGGACTCGTGTTCAGGTGGCCGCTCCTGGTCCTGACCTTTGTTTCCCATCACTCGCCCGCCAGAGCCTGATGATTGAGAGAGACGCCCTGCAGAAAAGTTTTGGGACAGCAATCTTTTCATGCAGATAACCGACCCGTGTTACGGGGTGAATTGGAGGTAAGAGGCTGCAGCGTTTTAGATTCTGGTCACCAGCCGCCCTAGGCTCTATACTTAGTTTAAGAGCCAACATTTATTTTCAAGCACGGGGTGCAGCACGGTTCCAGCCTCCTCCCGTGGCAGCGTTATGGCCCTGGGCTCTAGTAGGAGCCCAGCACGGCCGACGCCAGAATCCGGCTTCCGGCAAGCTCCGCCCCTCAGTTTCCTCTTCCTGTACCAGCGCCATCTTGGTGCTCCAGGAGGCCAGAGCAGGGCCCAGCCCACCGCTTCCGGGCGGGGATTTCATAAAAGCTTCGAGGCAGGGGGCTGTTCACCTCGCTCTCTCTCGCTCCCTCATTAGCCTTCGGGCGGCAGCTGCGGCCTGGACACAGGTCATGGGTATGTGAGTACTGCACTACTGGTTGCTCCCTCACTCCACTTTCTACCCCCAACGGTCGGCACCAGGTAAAGCCTGTCAGTATGCCCAAGGGAGAGCAGTCCCGCTCCTCCTCATCTGATTCAGCGACCTTGGTCAAATATTTTGTATGTACCAAATGCAATGTCAGGCTTCCTTCAGGTCAGTCCTCGCCACTATGCTCAGATTGCAGCAGACCCACGGTGTCACCTACGCTAGAGAGCAGGTGCAGCCTCCCCGCCTTACCTGTCATTGCTCCCGCATTATCCCTGGAGCAGGAGGAAGCCACCCTGCCTGCCGCCCAGGGGCCATCCATCGCCATGGGAGACAGTGAGTGTCCAGGATGGGCCTCTTCCTTATCTAAGTCAGTGGCCGACCTTACCAAGGTATCACAGACCTTGGTAACGGTGCTTGACAGATTGCCACTTCAGACTCCAGTGGACACAGTAGCATCAAATTAGCCTCCTTTTGGGCCTTCTAGAGGCCATAAAAGGTTTAGACAGGACCACCAACCCAGGTCCCCTTCTCACTCCATCTCACCGCCAGAATTCCTCTGGCCGTCTGCCTCCTCACGGTCCTCATCCCCAGAATCAGGCGAGGCATTATCAGAGATACATTCAGAGGAGGGTTCTGAGTACGGGCCAGAACAGTCCCAGGGCGTCAAGGATATGGTTCAGGGCCTCATTGCCGCAGTCAATGAGACCTTTAACATTGGGGACGCCACATCAAAACCTTATGATCAGGCTTTTTCATTTAAGCGTCATAATTCCCCCACTAGGGCCTTCGCCTCCCACAAGGATTTTGAGGAAGTATTGGCCAGGGAAAGGGAAAACCCAACCAGGCGGTTTCAGAGGGGAAGTCGTTTTGGGATTCTATATCCTTTCCTTCCAGATCTCACCGCCAACTGGACCGCCTCCCCTTTGGTGGATCCACCAATGTCCAGACTCTTTACCAATACAGTCCTCCCACTCGCCAGTGGGGCAGCCGCTACATTGTGTCCAGCCTTCGCCTCAGCCTGGGAAGCTAAGTCCGTTACAGAAAGGGTCAAACAGTTTAGACAGCGCATATTGGCCGGGGCGCCACCAGCGGAACTGGCGGAGTTCGCAGATCAAATCTCTCAAGCCGGGAGGTATATGGTATCACCAGAAATCACTGACCAATCTGCCGTTTCAGGGTGCCCGACTCTTTGGGTCAATGTTAGATCAAATCATTAAGGATGCAACGGGGGGTACAAGCTTCCTTGTCCCTCAGGCCAAGCCTCGTCGATATGTTTTCAACCGTAGGGCTCAGCCCTTTCAGCCCTTTTGCTATACCCCAGCGACAGGCACTTATACTCAGGGCCCACAGAGGTCGCAAGCACCTAGAGACAGGAGGAGGGTATCTTTCGGGCCACCCCTTCATGGCATTCCCGCAGATCCAACAGCAAAGCTACCAGGTAAGGGCCGAGCAGAGCCACTTCAGCCTGACGCCGGCAGGGAATCCAACTCCCTTCCCAATATCTCTTCCAGACTAGGAGGCCACCTTCTCCTCTTCAGAGATGTCTGGCAGAGTTCAGTAGAGGATATCTGGGTAAAGTAGGGGGTATCCACAGGATGCAAGATAGACTTCAACACGCATCCGCGAGACCATTTCTTTCTATCGCAACCTCCAAAAGACGCTGCTATGGCTCTAGGGTTTTTTGCGGCAATCGACTCTCTCCTCAACGCAGGAGTAATCGTCCCCATTCCCGAGCAGGAACGTTTCACCGGCTTTTACTCCTGTTTGTGATACCAAAAAAGGATGGCTCAGTTCGTCCCATACTAGACCTCAAAAGGCTAAACAAATGGGTCCACTTACACCATTTCAGGATGGAGTCGATTCGGTCGGTAATTACATCTATGGAGGATCAGGAATTCCTATGTTCCATAGATATTCAGGACGCCTACCTGCACGTCCCCATTTTTCAGGGACATCAAAGGTTTTTGTGGTTTGCTGTCCAAGAGCAGCATTTCCAGTTTGTGGCCCTGCCATTTGGGCTGGCAACAGCCCCCAGAAGTTTTACAAAGATTATGGCAGCGATGGTAGCTATATTAAGGGCCAGAGGCATAATATTAGTACCATATCTTGACGATATTCTCGTCAAAGCGCCCTCCGTCACTCAGGCCCAGGAAAACCTAGCGGTGGTTTTAAATACGCTGTCCCGGTGTGGTTGGATCGTAAACAGGGAAAAATCTCACCTAACGCCAACACAACGCCTAGAATTCTTAGGGATGATAATCGACACCCGCCGCTCGAGGGTTTTTCTCCCAGAAAGAAAGTGGAATACCTTCCAGCAGGGAATTTGCTCTCTGTTAAAATTCCGACTTCTATCCTTTTGCGCTGCCATGAGAGTCCTGGGGTGGATAGTGGCAGCCTCAGAGGCAATACCCTTTGCCCTGTTCCGTTCCAGGATACTACAAAGGAACATCCTCCTTTAGTGGGACAGGTCCATCTCTTCGCTGGATCGCCCCTTCCTCCCTTCCATTCAGACCAGGGAGTTCCTCAAGTGGTGGCTGACCTCCCCCCTCGTTCATCTGGGACGGTCTTTTCCCCCGTCTACTGGCAGGTGGTAACTACAGATGCCAGTGTCCTGGGCTGGGGTGCGGTATTCCGTCACCTGACGGTCCTGGGACGATGGTCAAGGCGAAAATCCTCACTATCAATCATTATTCTAGAACTGAGGGCGGTCTTTGTAGTACTCCTACATTGTGAAAGATACCTCAACAACCAGCCAGTCTGGATTCAAATGGTCAATGCTACAGCGGTGGCATACATCAATCACCAAGGGGGAACCAGGAGTCCCCGGGCACTGGCCGGGGTATCCAGAATCCTCAACTGGGCGGAAACCGCAATTCCGGCAATTTCGGCAGTTTACACTCCCGGCAAAGACAACATGGCCGCCGACTTCCTCAGTCGGGAGGGTCTCGCGGCAGGAGAATGGTCCTTACATCAGTCAGGACGTGTTCCGTCAGATATACCGGTCATGGGGGACTCCAGACGTGGACCTTCTGGCGTCGCGACAGAACAGAAGGGTCCAACAGTTTGTCTCAAGATACCGCGATCCTCTAGCAATAGGGGTCGACACGCTGGTCATTCCCTGGACATAGTTCAGACTCCCTTACCTGTTCCCTCCCCTTCCTCTCCTGCCCAGACTGCTAAAGAAGATCAAGGCGGAAGGGTGGCCGGTCATATTGATCTCCCCGTACTGGCCCAGTAGGGCCTGGTTCGCAGAAATTATTAATCTTCTCGCAGGCACCCCCTGGAGACTCCCCGACAGACCAGATCTCCTGGCTCAGGGGCCGTTTTACCACCCGAATTCTCAGATGCTCAATTTGACGGCATTGCCGTTGAAACCACAATGCTGAGAACTGCGGGATTTTCGGACCGAGTCATTAATACAATGATCCAGGCTAGGAAGCCATCCTCTTCCAGGGTCTATTATCGAGCCTGGAAGGCCTATTTTGGCTGGGGTGAATCTAATCACATCACACCTATGCACCTGTTCCCTACCATCTGTCCTAGCTTTTCTCCAGGCAGAGTTAGATGCCAGTCTGGCCCTAAGTTCTTTGAAAGGCCAGGTATCTGCTCTCTCTATTCTTTTTCAAAGAAATTTGGCCTCCCGCTTACAGGTTAAGACCTTTCTGCAAGGGGTGGCACATACATCTCCTCCTTACAAATCCCCAGTGGCTCCATGGGATCTTAACTAGGTATTGGAAGCCTTGACAGATTCACCCTTTGAACCCCTCCAGGAAGCTCACATGTCTATGTTGTCCTTGAATGTGGTATTTCTCGTAGCCATCACCTCTATTAAGCGGGTTTCAGAATTAGCGGCATTGTCCTGTCGCCCTCCATTCTTAATTATGCACCAGGACAAGGTTGTTTTGCGGCCTCCTCCTAACTTTCTTCCCAAGGTAGTATTGGCCTTCCACCTGAATTAGGATATAATCCTTCCATCATTTTGTCCCACCCCAAGCCATCCTCTTGAGTGTTCTTTGAATAAGCTAGACCTGGTCAGGGCGATAAGGGCCTATCTGGCCAGGTCCGCTCCCTTCAGGAAGGCAGACTCGCTCTTTGTTATCCCCAATAGGGTGAGAAGAGGCCTGCCGGCCTCTAAGGCAACAATTGCCCGCTGGATCAGAATGGCAATTGTGGAAGCCTACCGAGTGAAGGACATGGTGTCCCCTGCTGGGGTCAAGGTCCATTCAACCCGGGCAGTGGGCGCCTCCTGGGCGGTACACAATAGGGCATCAGCCATGCAGTTGTGCGAGGCAGCCACATGGTCGTCCGTGCATATCTTTTCAAGGTTCTATAAGATCCATACCTATGCTTCAGCGGACGCCAGCCTAGGCAGAAGAATCTTGCAGGCGGCAGTGGCGAGTTCTGTGACCTGAAGGAAGTTTCTGTCTTCTCCCACCCCAGGGACTGCTTTTGTGCGTCCCACGGTTCCTGTGTCCCCCAATGAAACAAAAGAGAAAACAGGATTTTGGTTGCTTACCATAAAATCTGTTTCTCATAGTCTTCATTGGGGGACACAGCACCCTCCCATGATTTTGTTACTTGTCATCAATATATGATGACTTACATGATAATGTCTCCTCCTACTGCTTTTTCACTAACTGATTGTCCTACAGCTGGTCGGAGGGGTGTATACTGCGAAGGCGGAGTTAACATTTTTTTCATGGCATAGTGTCAACCTCCTAGTGGCAGCAGCACACACCCACGGTTCCTGTGTCCCCAATGAAGACTATGAGAAACAGATTTTACGGTAAGCAACCAAAATCCTGTTTTTATAATGATGAACTTTTCAGGCAAATGATTTACGTGCTGATGTTTCCACACAGGTGGTGGACAGTGGCCTGTAAAAGCTTGGGCACCCCTGGTCAAAATTAGGGTTATTGTGAACAGTTAAGCTAGTGGAAGATGAAATGATCTCTAAAAGGGCTAAAGTTAAAGATGACCCTTTTCCTTTGTATTTTAGGCAAAAAAATTTTATATATATATATATATATATATATATATATATATATATATATATATATATATATATATATAGTCATCTCTTACATTTTAAAAATTATAAAAAAGGAAAATGGGCCTATGCAAAAGTTTGGATACCCTTGTAGATGTGTGTGCTCAGATAAGTTTGACCAAAGTTTCAGACCTTAATTAGCCTGTTAGGGTTATGGTTTGTTCACAATCATTGTTTATGTAAGGCCAGGAGATGCAAATTTCCCAGCTTTATAAAAACTGAGCCTCCTCTAACCTTGAAGGGTCATTGTCACTGGTGGTAAAGCGCCTGTGAACAGTAAAATTTCTTTCCTCAGATTCTCAATGGGATTGAGGTGTGGACTGTGACTGGTGCATTCACACACATGAATATGCTTTGCTCTAAACCATTCCATTGTAGCTGTGGTAGTATGTTTAGGGTTGTTGCCCTACTGGAAGGTGAACCTACTCCTCAGTCTCAAGTCTTTTTCATCCTCTGACAAGTTTTTCTTCCAGGATTGCCCTGTAATTAGCTTCATCCGTTTCCCATCAACTCTAACCAGCTTCCTTGTTGCTGCTGTAGAAAAGCATCCCCATAGCACAATGCTGCCACCACCATGTTTGACAGTGAGGTGGTGTTTTCAGGGTGATGTGCAGTGTTAGTTTTTCGCCACACATAGCGTTTTGCACTTAGCCCAAAATGTTCTATTCAGCCTCATCTGAACAGAGCATCTTCTTCCACATGTTAGCTGTGTCCCCTACATTGCTTTTTGCTGATTACAAATGGGAATTCTTTACTTTAAAAAAAGACTTTATTTTTGCCACTCTTCCATAAAGGCCAGATTTGTGGAGTATACAACTAATAGTTGTTTAGTGGAACAATATCCCACCTGAGCTGTGAATCTCTGCAGCTCTTCCAGAGTCACAATGGGCCTAGGTAGACGGCCATGTCTTGGTAGGTTCACACTTGTGCCATACTCCTTCCAATGTTGGATGATAAATTACACACAGATGCACTCAATTATGAGTTTTGTGACATCTGGGATTCAATAGATCACTCAGGATTTTATTTATGTGTATCAGACTACACAGGTCTGAATACAAATGCACATCACAATTTTCAAATTGAAATGTTCCCAATCCCAATAAAATACATTTACGTTTATGAATGTAATGTGAAAAAATGTGTTAACGTTCACGAGTTATGAATACTTTTTCAAGACACTGTAACAACCATACTAGCACTGTACCTGGTGCTCATACAGTGCATGAGAAAGTCACTTTTAATTCACATGCAAGCGAGGAGGCTTTGGTGCACCCTTGGCATGGCTCAGAGTCTGTTGTACAGATGTGCCTCCTTATTTGCGTATTGGGACCCTTCCCACACTTTTGACTGACTCTGGGTACTGAGCACTGTCTGACTGCTGCTGGCATGTATGTGGCATGCAAGCTGTGTCTAATCTGCAGGCTGTTTGTGTGCGTGCACGCTGTGTCTGTGCGCATCCTATTCCTTGCATCCTTTCTATTTATGCTGCTCATTACACTAATAAAACCTGGAAGTGCAGCAAGCGCGATCAGAAGAAAGTAGACAGGGAGGAGAATGTGCACGGCGGCATTCAGACAGTATTCTCTTTTGAAAATGAGTCCTGGGAATCAGAACTGAATGTTCGGCCAAAATATTGAAATGAGGAGGCATAATGATGCACCAATCTCTTGGCCATACAAAGTGAAAGCCGAAGCCACCTAATTTTGCATGTTAAGTTATTTTCTCATGCAGGTTCACTGCTGGTATGGTTGTTATTGAGACTAAGTCCCTTGCAACACTGGATAGCCCATTTAAAATGCATTTTGGGGGTGACAGACTTCCTTTAAGGGCTTTTCTATTCCGAACCCTGGCAATCCTGACAGTCAGCAGAGTGAAGGAACCACGGTGCTCCAGTGAGTCAAGCATCTCCTCCACTGATTACCAGGTATACCACCATACAATAAGCAGTATCTGTTCCTGGTCCTACAGCTCTGTCACATTCAGGTGAATGGGACTGAACTACAATGCCAGACCCAAGCCCAATGCATGGCGGACTATGGAAAGCAGGTGGCTCCCGGTGAAGCATCGTGGAGCATTTAGTCTTCTGATCGAGCCGGGTTCCTAACTACAGTTTTCTTTATGAGTATCTAATGCATCTAAGAGATGGAAAACATCCCATTGTCCCTTTTAACCCATCATTGTTTCAATATATCCATGTCAGGCAGCACATACATGGCAACAGTTTATCAAGATGAAGGAAGATGAAGACATCAGAAAGGATGAACTTTACCAACTATGGAAAAAGATGACTGAGCTGCTCGGAGAGGAGACTGAACTCCAAGACAATGAGACCCAGCAGCTGGTAAATTATAGTGCTGACCCGTTACTTTTTTAGCTAGACTGTACAGATGCTATATACACATATATGCTTTTCATTTTTAAAATAAACCATTAGGCCCCTTCAGGGACTATAACCAGGAGCTACCACTGCACCTGCAGTTGCTTTTCTAAGGATCCCACCATTTAGAAACGGTACACTCTGTCAGCAGTACATTCATTGCTTGTCAAAGCTAAAAAGTCCACAGTCTGATATAACGTGCCTTTGCTCTACACTTTGCATTTTGTTTTCATATTTTTTTTGTTCCAAGGGACTTTTTGACATTTTGCACGTATGGTAGCCAGGATGGTGTTCTCATTATTGACGTGTTCAAATAAAAACATAAAGTACAAAATAAAAAAAAATATTTTATTCCCATATCTGACTAAAGGGAAATGGTGTAAAATCTACTATAATGTGCTCCATTGAAGAGAACTTGATAAATATTTAAGGGACCCTGTCGGCAGGATTGTGCACAATAACCTACAGGCAGTGTCAGGTCGGCGCTGTTATGCTGATTACAATGATACCTGGTGATGAAATCCGTCTTGTGGTTGTTGTTTAATCTTTATTTTCAGTTTTGAGTTAATGATCTTGCTCGTGTCCTAAGGCGGGGTTCATGTGGTGCTCTGATTAAGTATTCATCAGAACGGTTTCTGACAGGTCACTGATCCCTCACTGACCTGCCCCCTTCATTACATAATGAATATATGAAAAAAAAAATCGCCCTCAGCAGTCTGGCGCCGACGCTGCAGCATGATCGCATTTGTGTAATGTGCATTTAATTATTTTCTCTTCTGCTTCCATTACAGCTATTACATGCATTTGATAATGCCCTCTCCTGTATGGAGGAGATCCCCTCAGAAGAACACAAGGTGCTCTGTCAGCGGTACATTCTTTGTTTGTCCAAGGTAAAAAGACCACAATCTAATATAATGTGCCTTAATACAGAATTTTTTATCTATAGGTCCAATATTCATAAAGCAAAGCCTCTTCACTAACCATGGCACGTACACTGCACCACCGAGCTACTCTTCACAAGAATTTCTGTATTATGTAATTTGGAGAAAATGCCCTACAGTAGGAAACCTGAACTAATAAATTAGTGCCCATTCTGTAGTCACTAGAGGAATCAGTAGTTAAGGACCGGAGGCCCCGACCTATGATCTAATGGTGTGTAGACGGTGTCAAGTACAGATGTTTCCTTCCATAACTTTCCTTTTGGATTAACACACTGGGACCCAAAATGAGACAAAAAATAAAAATACTTAATTTCATGTTATTCTGTCACAAGATGTCCGAGACATGTGTCTGTGTGTCCCCTCGGCTGGATGTGATGTGAATTGCAGGCTGTCCAGGGTTCTACGTGTAAATCAAGATATTGTTTTGGAGTCCTTATTAACTGTAAGAAAAAGGTAATGGCAGACACATCTGTGTTCTTCTGTACAGTACAAGGATTGTAATTTCACATTAGTTCATGGCCCCAGTTAGGCTACAATCTTACCAAACTCTCCCGTCTCCAATCTGTCTTGAATGCTGCAGCCAGGATCATATTCCTCACCAATCGTTACACCGATGCCTCTACCTTGTGCCAGTCATTACACTGGCTACCCATCCACTCCAGAATTCAGTATGAACTTATTACCCTCACCCACAAAGCCCTCCATGGCTCAGCACCACCCTACATCAACATCACCTGAGTGAAGTTGGCACCCCATGTTCTCAAAAGATGAATAAAAATACACCATTTGTTTGTGCTGCGTTTGTGCTGGTTTGTGCCGCAAAAATGAACGTTTGCGCCGCTTTGGTTCCAGAGATATTGCGCGTTATATTTTTATGAAGCTCCGCCCACTTTCCACCCCATGTTCTTAAATTTTAAAAATGAATACACCATTTGTTTGTGCTGCGTTTGTGCTGGTTTGTGCCGCAAAAATGAACGTTTGCACCGCTTTGGTTTCCGAGATATTGTGCGCTCAATTTGCTGAAACTCCACCCACTTTCCACCCCATGTTCTTAAATTTTAAAAATGAATACACCATTCGTTTGTGCTGCGTTTGTGCTGGTTTGTGCCGCAAAAATGAACGTTTGCGCCGCTTTGGTTCCAGAGATATTGCGCGTTATATTTTTATGAAGCTCCGCCCACTTTCCACCCCATGTTCTTAAATTTTAAAAATGAATACACCATTTGTTTGTGCTGCGTTTGTGCTGGTTTGTGCCGCAAAAATGAACGTTTGCACCGCTTTGGTTTCCGAGATATTGTGCGCTCAATTTGCTGAAACTCCACCCACTTTCCACCCCATGTTCTTAAATTTTAAAAATGAATACACCATTCGTTTGTGCTGCGTTTGTGCTGGTTTGTGCCGCAAAAATGAACGTTTGCGCCGCTTTGGTTCCAGAGATATTGCGCGTTATATTTTTATGAAGCGCCGCCCACTTTCCACCCCATGTTCTTAAATTTTAAAAATGAATACACCATTTGTTTGTGCTGCGTTTGTGCTGGTTTGTGCCGCAAAAATGAACGTTTGCACCGCTTTGGTTTCCGAGATATTGTGCGCTCAATTTGCTGAAACTCCACCCACTTTCCACCCATGTTCTTAAATTTTAAAAATGAATACACCATTCGTTTGTGCTGCGTTTGTGCTGGTTTGTGCCGCAAAAATGAACGTTTGCGCCGCTTTGGTTCCAGAGATATTGCGCGTTATATTTTTATGAAGCTCCGCCCACTTTCCACCCCATGTTCTTAAATTTTAAAAATGAATATACCATTTGTTTGTGCTGCGTTTGTGCTGGTTTGTGCCGCAAAAATGAACGTTTGCACCGCTTTGGTTTCCGAGATATTGTGCGCTCAATTTGCTGAAACTCCACCCACTTTCCACCCCATGTTCTTAAATTTTAAAAATGAATACACCATTCGTTTGTGCTGCGTTTGTGCTGGTTTGTGCCGCAAAAATGAACGTTTGCGCTGCTTTGGTTCCAGAGATATTGCGCGTTATATTTTTATGAAGCTCCGCCCACTTTCCACCCCATGTTCTTAAATTTTAAAAATGAATACACCATTTGTTTGTGCTGCGTTTGTGCTGGTTTGTGCCGCAAAAATGAACGTTTGCACCGCTTTGGTTTCCGAGATATTGTTTGCTTCTGCAGTTTCTTCTACGGACCAGGTAAGAACATCTGTGGACTGCTGGTGCCCTATTTACATTCTGCCACTACCAGCTGTAACCCTAGGGCCCCCACCCTAGTCAGGTTGGAGACAGGAGTGAGACTAGGGAGATGGTGGTCGGGTGGATCGCCCTTGCGGGTGTGAAGTCTGACGGTCTAGTTAGGGTTGCAGCGTAGGGAATCTAGATCGGCGGGGGCACCAGTGGTCCGCACCTGGTCTCAACGTTATTAAATTATTGTATTTATTTTCTGTTGTGGTTTCTCAGCCAGAGGTGTGTCTGACTTTTCAGCTGCAGTCTTATTGGTTATTTTTGTCACGTGAGTGTTGGCTGTCCTCTCCCTGCTGACGTCACCTTGCAGGGAGGGTTTTAGGACCCAGTGGCTCCCATAGTTCCATCTGGGCCTGCTGAGGGGTTTTGTTTCTTTTTTTTTATATTACCCAGCAGGCCTAACACATTGTTTAGCCAAATTACGTTGCACTATAAAAAGAATTCCAGGGAAAAAAAAGATTGTGATTACTTTTGACGTTGGCCAGTTTATGTAAAGTGACTGTCATCTTCTATGAAAATCTTTGCATAAATATGCAATGACCGTAGACATCACCACTCTGTGTGTGATGGCTTTGGATTGCAGTGTGAATATGGCTGGGTTAACATTACATTTGGGCATACTGGGCATACGCTCCATTCATTTCTATTATCTGGCTGGGGTCCGCAAGTGACCCTAGTTGGCTCATTTTTGCTCCATATGTGGTTTTCTTGCTGGACAAAACCGTGGTAGACCATGATTTTGTGTCTGGCTCAAAACAAAAGTATTGTTATTTTAATATAGCTGTCCAACTAAACAGGACCTTCAGAGCTTAATAAATCTTTGCAAATCAAACACAGATAAAAATGGAATTACCAATAACAGATGAAACTTTGTAGACAGCAGAACTGTTTAAAGAACCATGAAACGGTTTAATCATAATGGGAAATCCACATTAACAAAATGTTAACAGAATAAAAAAATATTGGTAAGGCATATTTTAGGTTATTTTAAACATACACTTTAAGCACCAAAACAACCTTAGAGGAAAGCATTACTAACACTTTGTTTGGTGCCAGGATACTTTTAAACTTTCCACAACAATCTTGGAGCCTGTGACTTGCCACGGGACTCATGATGAGACAGATTCTCCACATATTCACTCCTCCTTTGTAAATATTACAACATGGGGTTGTATCTTGGTCTTTGCAGAGGCTGTTGTAATAAAGTCACACAGGTCATCATATTTCTCCCAGCCATTAAATTTTCTTCTACAATAGGCAACATAATGACCAAGAGACATATTGCCAGTTCCTGGAATGAAGGCAACAACCCCTCGTAGCACAAATGAATGACTGTCCAGATGTATGTTCACAGGTATTTCGGACAGTGTATACTGTGTTTCTGCACTTATTTCAATACAAAGTACTTGTCCAGTGGTGCAGCTGTGCGTGACCGAACCACTGCAAAGGAATTTCAATGAAGATGCATCCTGAATTTTCAAGCCATCTGGACACTCTTGAGGTGACTTTAATGGCTTTAGACATTTTGAAACATTTAGGTGTAGCCCATCTTCCAATGCTAGCTGAAGTTTACTAAGTCCATTAGTTTCTAAAATATGTATATTGATTGGCAGAAGAGGGATTGCTCTTGAATTAGCTATATTTCTATTGCAGTACACAGAAGAACACTGTGTTTTAATTATTACACTTGGTACCTGTCTTATTGTCATTGAGATTATGTGTGCAACATTACATTCAGCATTGACCTGCCTCACACCTGACTTCAGCTGAACATATTCAAATATTCCAGACAGTATTTTAGCCCTCATTGCATAAACTTCCTTTCCAACTCCCTTTGTCACAATTGTCTGCACCAATTCAAAAATTTCAACGGTGTTTTCTTTGATGACATAATTGCAAAATAATCCACTGTCCCAGAATGCACAACAAAGACACTGGCAAAATGAATCAAATGCACAGGTATTAATGATACTTATAAGCTTTTTGTTTACTTGTATTGGTTTTTTAGCTAGATGGTTACCATTTTTAAAAATGCTCACCTTTTTTTTTCGGTTAAATTTTGTGTCCATGTGCAGCAACTCGGAACATGGGGTTAGGTAGGACAATCTCTTTTTTGGAGGAATACTGAGACCTTTCCAATTTTCAACAGGCTGCTCCTGCAAGCTACTTTCATCACCCAATTTTATGTGAACTTGTGAATCCTCCTCACAGTTGCTGTTTTTTTGCCCATTCTCTTGGCTCATATTTTCACTGCTTTCGGTTTTCTTTATGGGAGCTGAGGAAAGTCTCATTTTGCCTTCCATAAATTCAAGGTGACGAATTACAAATCGGTCGGTTCTAATAGGGAGACATTCATGTTTAAAGAGTCCATTTTTTATGTTCTTAAATTCAGCCTCAACATTTGCAGAACTTGCTGTCATGTTCACACTTTTAAAGTGTGGAACCATTATGGCTGTCCAAAGTGGAAGGTAACATGCCATTCTTAAAAGATTTGGAACAAGTTCTGGAAGGAAATGTAAATTGTCTCGGTCACCACGATTTGCTGCAAGCATCTTACTCCTTTCACAAATTTCTGTTGCCCATATTTTCAGGTCTGTTTGGCATGGTTGAATTGGCTCATCCTCTTGTTCTTTCATCTCTACTCCATAGTCCTCTTCAGTGACAGTGGGTAAAACACGTCCCTCTGCAATCCGTCTCTTCAGTTGAACTTTGCTAGTCTCTGATAAAACTGGTGTGCCTCTGTCATCATTCCCTTCTGATTCACTAAAAGCAACAACTGAAATTGAATGAATGAGTTCTCTCGCATCATCAAGTGATGTAGACTGTAGAAGTTGTGCCATTGCTCTGAGATAGAATTCCCTTACTCTGTTTCCAGCTTGCCTCAGACATTCCCATCGGCTAATAAGCTTGATACAGTGCGCAACATCAATTCTAATAAAGCATGGTGGTAGTTTTGATGCAACATTCCTGGTCAACACTCCAAAACACTGATTTATATATGTCTTCAAGTCGGGGTAAGGAGTGAAAGCCTTAACTAGAGCTCCAAGCAAAGCGAGGGAGAAATCACAAACTGCTTCCTTTGGAACAGTAGCACCTGCTTGTTTCCATTCAGTCAGCCATTGTGCTATAGAATTAACAGTATGGCTCTCAGAAAGCATCTGCACTACTGGGATATGATCTCCGCTCGAACACAAAACCCCTTGGTACAAAAAGATGTGTGCAGAAATGCCAACAGGTCTTTTTAGTTTTCTCACTACTGAACCTGTTGCATCAAAACTTACATAGGAACCCAAGTTCTTTGACTTTATTTGGTAGACTTGCATCTGAGACTGGGTCCAGTAATGGCAAAAAAATTTATCTAGACCAATGTTGTGTATGCTTCCAGTCTGAGGAACACTGTATTTCAGGAGATGTAATGAAAGAATTGGGTCCTTGTGCATTAACTCTCTTTCGCCAATCTCTTGCTTGGCTTTTCTTAACGTTGCTAGATTTGGTAGATGGCTAGGCTCAGGGTCACCAACATCCATAACTTTATAAGCCTCAGCTGCTCGCCATACATGTGCTTGTTTTCGTCCTTCCCAGAGTTCTTTTGACAACCTTTTTCTTAAATCTCCTGATAATTTACGTTTTGATTTTCCTGTGTGGAGACTGTCATCAATATTGCAGATCATACACTTAAGCACTACTGGCTTAGCAATCTCTGGTATTTCTTCAACTTTTATGGATAGTTGTGCATCACACTCTGTGCAGCACCCTGTTATATCTATGTAGTTAGATATAACATTTGGATAAACCTTTGCCCTCCTGAATTTAAGTGTGCACGATGACTTGATATTTTTCCAGATCTCCTCATTCAATATGTGAGTCCATGTACCAGGTTTTAAGATTGTGTATTCTCTTTTATCAGCATACATAGATTTGTCATTGTAAATTACTTTTTCAGGCCAAATTTTGATCCAGCTCTGAAAAGAAAGACTGAACTCAAACTGAATGTCATAGCACTGAACTGATGAATGACTCTCTGTTCCTTCTGAGCTCTCACTGTTGGAAGGTTGTTTTGGGATATTTGTAACATCTTTGTACAGACCAAGGGCTTCCCATACATTGTGCCGATTTGTCTTTACAAACGTGTAAAGGTTTTTTGGTGACATTTTGTTATTTAATTTTTGACACAAGTCTACCCATACTTTTTCTGAGGGGAATGCTATTGCCTGTCCTGTAATAATTTTTTCATGTGAAGAACAGATGACATTTATAATGTCATCATAGTCACAGGCTGGCTTCCTGGGCATCTGATCAAAACAAAAAATGTTTTTATTAGTTTTACATGCAGTGTATTATATGGAAAATAATTGATTACATAATTTTTAATAGTTAAGATACAGTGGTCCCTCAACATACAATGGTAATTAGTTCCAGGTGAATCATCGTATGTTAAAACCATACTGGAGCAGCAGGTGATGCTGCATTCAACAGAGTCCTTCATATGTTGAAATGATCGTATGTTGGGGCCATTGTATGTGTTGAGGGATCACTGTACTGAGATTAAATAATCCTATTCTTAGCATGCTCACTTCTCTCTACTTTTACAGATGAAAAGTGTATTGTGTATCTCTGCCTCTCCCATAGTAATAAATGGTGGGGGCGTGCCTGCCACAGCAAAGCCCTGTGGTTGGCAGTCACTCTGCACAGGGCGGTGATTGCTCCATGCAGGGGAGCACTGAGGGCCACTGCAGGAGATTGCAGGGGGTCCCAGTGGTCAGTACCAAACCCCCCCCCCGGGGGGTGGGATAGGGGATAAGTTTTGCAGCAGAGTACTCTTTTAATGGGTTAAAGCATTACTGTAATTACAAACAACTTGATGTGTTGGAGAACTACAACCCCCAGCATACCCGGACAGCCTTTGACTGTCCGGTCATGCTGGGAGTTGTAGTTTTGCAACACCTGCAGGCACCCTGCTTGGGAAACACTGTTGTAGACAGATAAAAGTACAACTCCATGATTGAACTAAAGTTTCTTTGCTCAGGTAATAGCTTTGCAGAAATCTACCAAGACAGTTTAGCACATTTTCAGTTCAAATAAGTAAGTACACTTGATTTACCCTGGGAGTCTCTCAGCTAGTAGTCAAATTGTTAGGCCTTTCCCCAAGTTACAGTGTGTGGGGGAGGGGCATCACAAGCAGGAAATCGAAATGAAGTATGGGGTCTAGTAAGGAACAATTTATACATTTTTTTATTATAAAATTGCTATGGCTAGCCGGTGTTTTTCATTTCTTTTTATCTCCCTTTATCCATATATCAGTTACAGTGATTTGAGGCACAAACTCCGTGCGAGATACAGCACAAACGAATGATGTATTTATTTATTTTTAAAATTTGAGAACATGGGGTGGAAAGTGGGTGGAGTTACAGCAAATTGAGCGCACAATATCTCGTAAACCAAAGCGGCACAAACGTTAATAAACCAAAGCGGCACAAACGTTTTTTTTTGCAGCGCAAACCAGCACAAACGCAGCACAAACGAATGGTGTATTCATTTTTAAAATTTAAGAACATGGGGTGGAAAGTGGGTGGAGTTTCAGCAAATTGAGCGCACAATATCTCGGAAACCAAAGCGGTGCAAACGTTCATTTTTGCGGCACAAACCAGCACAAACGCAGCACAAACAAATGGTGTATTCATTTTTAAAATTTAAGAACATGGGGTGGAAAGTGGGCGGAGCTTCATAAAAATATAACGCGCAATATCTCTGGAACCAAAGCGGCGCAAACGTTCATTTTTGCGGCACAAACCAGCACAAACGCAGCACAAACGAATGGTGTATTCATTTTTAAAATTTAAGTACATGGGGTGGAAAGTGGGTGGAGTTTCAGCAAATTGAGCGCACAGTATCTCGGAAACCAAAGCGGTGCAAACGTTCATTTTTGCGGCACAAACCAGCACAAACGCAGCACAAACAAATGGTGTATTCATTTTTAAAATTTAAGAACATGGGGTGGAAAGTGGGCGGAGCTTCATAAAAATATAACGCGCAATATCTCTGGAACCAAAGCGGCGCAAACGTTCATTTTTGCGGCACAAACCAGCACAAACGCAGCACAAACGAATGGTGTATTCATTTTTAAAATTTAAGAACATGGGGTGGAAAGTGGGTGGAGTTTCAGCAAATTGAGCGCACAATATCTCGGAAACCAAAGCGGTGCAAACGTTCATTTTTGCAGCACAAACAAATGGTGTATTCATTTTTAAAATTTAAGAACATGGGGTGGAAAGTGGGCGGAGCTTCATAAAAATATAACGCGCAATATCTCTGGAACCAAAGCGGCGCAAACGTTCATTTTTGCGGCACAAACCAGCACAAACGCAGCACAAACGAATGGTGTATTCATTTTTAAAATTTAAGAACATGGGGTGGAAAGTGGGTGGAGTTTCAGCAAATTGAGCGCACAATATCTCGGAAACCAAAGCGGTGCAAACGTTCATTTTTGCAGCACAAACAAATGGTGTATTCATTTTTAAAATTTAAGAACATGGGGTGGAAAGTGGGCGGAGCTTCATAAAAATATAACGCGCAATATCTCTGGAACCAAAGCGGCGCAAACGTTCATTTTTGCGGCACAAACCAGCACAAACGCAGCACAAACAAATGGTGTATTTTTATTCATCTTTTGAGAACATGGGGTGCCAACTTCACTCAGGTCCCTACATCTCCTCCCTTGTTTCAGTATACCACCCTACCCGCGCCCTCTGTTCTGCTGATGACCTGAGGTTAGCATCCTCAATAGTCAGAACCTCCCACTCCCATCTCCAAGACTTTACACGTGCCGCGCCAATTCTTTGGAATGCACTTCCCAGGTCAATACGATTAGTCCCCAATCCCCACAATTTTAAGCGTGTCCTGAAAACGCATTTATTCAGACTGGCCTATCGCCTCAACACATTAACCTAATCTATCCCTGTATGGCACAGCCAAAAGTTTTACCATAACCAGATTTCCCGCATCATGTTCCCACATGCTTTATGCATCCATTAGCCCTCTGGGTTTGTACTGTTACACACTTAACATTATGGCTGGTCCATACAATCAGGGCAACTGTTACCACCCACCTTTCGTGTCTACCCCTTTCCTCATAGACTGTAAGCTTGCGAGCAGGGCCCTCATTCCTCTTGGTATTTGTTATAATCTACTGTATGTGATTATTGTTATGCTGTAATGTCTATTGTCTGTACAAATCCCCTCTGAAATGTAAAGTGCTGCGGAATATGTCGGCGCTATAAAAATAAAAGATGGATTTTTGGTTCTTACCGTAAAATCTCTTTCTTGGAGACTTCATTGGGGGACACAGATTACCATGGGTGTATGCTGCTGCTGCTAGGAGGCTGACACTATGCAAAAACAAGAAAATTAGCTCCTCCCCGGCAGTATACACCCACCGACAGGCACCAAGCACCTCAGTTGGTGAAAAAGCAGTAGGAGAAGCAACGAGAAAACTCTAAACATAGGTACCAACCCAACAAGGGACTCTAAGACCCAACACGGTACGACTTAAACAGGGAGGGTGCTGTGTCCCCCAATGAAGGCTCCAAGAAAGAGATTTTACGGTAAGAACCAAAAATCCATCTTTCTTTATCGCCTTATTGGGGGACACAGATTACCATGGGACGTTCCAAAGCAGTCCCAAGGGTGGGAACAGCAATAAGGAACAAAAGTAACGGAAAGGCTTAGGTCGGCCGGTGAGCCACCGCCGCCTGCAGAACCTTCCTACCAACCACAGCATCAGACGAGGCCTGGGTATGAACCCTGTAGAACCTCGTGAAAGTGTGCAAAGATGACCAGGTTGCGGCCTTGCAAATTTGCGTGGCCGAGGCCTGGTGACGAGCAGCCCACGAAGCCGCCACAGCCCGGGTCGAATGAGCTCTTACTCCCGGAGGGGGCCGCTTTTCCTGAAGACGATACGCTTCCAGAATGGTAGAACGAATCCAGCGAGCGATCGTGGATTTGGAAGCCGGAAGGCCCTTCTGGCGACCTTCAGAGATGATCAGCAAGGAATCGGACAGACGAAAGGAAGAAGTCCTGGCGAGTTAGACACGCAGGGCTCTAACTACGTCCAGTTTGTGGAGAGACTTCTCAAGCGGATGAGAGGGAGCCGGACAAAAAGAAGGAAGAACGATATCCTCATTGATATGGAAAGCGGAAACCACCTTTGGAAGAAAAGAAGGAACGGGCCTGAGGACGGCTTTGTCCTGATGGAGAATGAGGTAAGGGGAACGACATGACAAGGCCGCCAATTCAGAAACTCTTCTGATGGATGAAATGGCGATCAAAAAGGTGACCTTCCAAGAGAGAAGGGACAAAGGAATGTCCTGGAGAGGCTCGAACGGCGCCTTCTGGAGAGCGCTAAGGACGAGGTTGAGATCTCACGGGTCTATTGGCGAATGATGAGGAGGAGCCACGTGGGAAACCCCTTGCAGAAAGGTTTTGACCTGTGGTAGAGAAGCTAGCTCTCTTTAGAAGAGGATAGAGAGAGCGGAAACCTGGCCCTTGAGCGTACTGAGGGACAGACCCGCGTCTAACCCAGACTGAAGAAACCCCAGGATAGATGGGATAGAAAAGGCCATTGGGAAGACTCTTTTATCATCGCACCAACAGAAAAAAGCCTTCCAGTACCTATAGTAAATGCGGGAAGAGGCTGGTTTCCTGGCTCTGATCATAGTTTGAATAACCTGACTGGACAGACCTGATTCCTTCAGAATTGCGGTCTCAACGGCCATGCCGTCAAACTCAGAGACTGAGAATTCTCGTGGTAAAGGGGGCCTTGCGAGAGAAGGTCTGGACGGTCTGGAAGCCTCCAGGGGACGTCCGCGAGCATGTTGACCAGTTCCGCGTACCAAGGCCGTCTTGGCCAATCTGGAGCGACTAGAATCACTGGTACGCCTTCCGATTTTATCTTTTTGACCACCCGAGGGATCAATGCCAGAGGCCGGAACAGATACGGAAGTTGAAACTGGGACCACGGAGTCACCAGTGCGTCGCACGCGACAGCTAGAGGGTCCCTGGACCTGGCTACGAACTGCGGCACCTTGTGGTTCATCCGAGATGCCATGAGATCGACATCCGGGGTGCCCCAACGGTCGCATATCTGAGAGAAAACTGCGGGGTGCAGGACCATTCGCCGGACGCTAGGCCCTGGCGACTCAGAAAGTCGGCTGCCCAATTTTCCACCCCTGGGATATGGACGGCGGAGATTGCCGGAACATAACGTTCTGCCCAGCGGAATATCTTGGAAACTTCTGACATTACTTGCTTGCTGCGCGTGCCCCCCTGATGGTTTATGTACGCCAAGGCCATGGCGTTGTCCGACTGAATACGGACCGGCTTGCCGGATAGGAGGGGCTGCCAATGAAGAAGGGCCAGGAAGATTGCTCTGATCTCCAAAAGTTTGATTGGGAGGAGAGACTCCTGTAGCTTCCAGCGGCCTTGGGCCGCTTTCTGATGGAACACGGCTCCCCATCCTAGAAGGCTCGCATCGGTGGTGATGACTTGCAGAACCGAATGGGAATGGGAGCAGGCCTCTTGAGAGTTCTGATGCCCTTGGAAAGAGTTGTAAATTTTTCCCTTGGAAGAAAAACACTGGCTAGCTTCGTGTCGAATTCCATGCCCAGAAAGGTCAGACGCTGGGTGGGGATCAGAATGGACTTCTCCTTGTTGACTAGCCAACCTAGGCGGCTGAGAGTGTCCAGGGTTATCTGAAGGCTCTGGAGACAGTCCTGGCGAGACGAACCCTTGATCAAAAGATCGTCCAGATAAGGGATGATGAGGATCCCTCTGGAGCGAAGGATGGCCATGACGGTCGCCATCACCTTCGTGAAAACACGGGGCGCTGAAGCTAGGCCGAAAGGAAGAACTGTGAACTGAAAGTGGTCTCCCTGAAACGGAAATCGAAGATACTTCTGATGCTGCACACAAATTGGAATGTGCAGATAGGCATCCCGAATGTCCACCGAGCAGAGGAATTCCCCGGGCTCCATGGAAGCAACCACCGACCGAAGAGACTCCATCTTGAAATGAAGAATCTTCACGTGGCGATTGAGTAATTTGAGGTCCAGAATAGGACGAAGAGAGCCGTCTTTCTTCGGGACTACAAAGAGATTGGAGAAGAACCCGGAAAACCGTTCGTCTGAGGGAACGGGAACAATGACTCTGGCGGAAAGAAGGGAGGAAATGGCCTGCAGAAAACCCGGAATCTGGGCCCGCTGTCGCGGAGGCCGAGACCGGAAAAACCGTCTGTTCGGGAGTGAAGCAAATTCGATCTTGTATCCGGATGCGACGAGTTCTCTGACCCAAGCGTCGTCGACAACGGACAGCCAAGCATCCGCGAAAAAGGAAAGTCTGCCTCCCACCCTTAGACGAAAATCTGCCGGAATTGGCTCCTGCAGATCTGGAATATTGTCCTGAGATCTCCAGCGAGGAGCGGGTTTGTAGGAAGGTTTCCTCTGATCCCGCTCCCTGGTGGCGGCCGGCCGATCCTGTTGAGTGGCTCTCTCCGTGGCAGAGAAGGGACGAAAGGGCCTGAATGGTCGAAAACCCTTTCTGTTGAAAAGACGTTTTGGTCGAGATTGGGGAAGCGAAGTACTTTTACCTCCAGTGGCATCGGAAATTATCTGATCCAGCTTTGCTCCAAAGAGTCTAGAGCCATGGAATGGCAGATTGGTAAGCGACTTTTTTGAAGTAGTGTCCGCATTCCATGACTTTAGCCAGAGGACTCGGTGTACAGCTACTATGTTGCTGTTAGCCCTTGCTACGCAGCCGGCCGCGTCCAAGGAGGCGGCCAAAAGGTATTTACCCGCATGGTTAATCTGATCTGCAAGATCCGCCAATTCGTCTTGAGGAGCTGACGCTAAGATGCCTCTGCGAAGAATTTTTGCCCAAGCGGAAATGACTTTCGCCACCCAGGCGGATGCGAAAATAGGGCAGAGAGAGGCGCCAGATGCCTCAAAGATAGACTTAGCCAGAGATTCAATCTGCCTGTCAGTAGGATCTTTGAGCGATGCCCCGTCTGGCAGAGAGAGCACCGTTTTTGAGGCTATCCGGGAAACTGGAGGATCCACCTCGGGAGCCTTGGACCACTTTGAGAGCAGCTCTGCGTCAAAGGGGTACAGAACGTCCAAGTACTTGCGGCCTGAGAAACGTTGCTCAGGGCGCTCTCAGTGTTTGGATAAGGTAGTATCGAAATCGTTGTGATTGGGAAAGGTTCGAGACGGAGGTCTGGCTCGTTTAAGGAGAACCGAGCATTCCTGAGGTGGAGCCTCATCCTGTTTAATTTTTAGTGTTTGGAAGATAGCTGCAATAAGACTATCGACCATGTCCCGCGTTTTAGAAACGCTGTTCCCCTCTGAACTAGCTTCCGATTGAGAACCATCGCCTGACTGAAGGTTGTCATCCGAGGAAGGAGAAGGAGGCCTGGGAGCGGAAGGGCCCTGCGAGCTCGAGAACGAAGTGGACAGAGCCCGCTTCCTAGAAGTCCTTCCCTGTCTGTCTCTCTGAAGGTCGCGGTCAGGTGTGGACGACTCACCCCGAGAGGCGGTCGGGGCAGAGGTGGCTGAGGATAGCTGAGGCAATCGTTCTAAGACCTGGACCAGCGACTGTGATACTTTTGTCAAGTCAGAAACAGACTGTGACATTGTAACGGCCCACTCCCAGGGGAGAGAGGAGGGAAGAGCGCCCTCCGCCCGGGACTCTGTGCGTTCCTGAGATGCTGACATATTTGAAGGACTGCAGGGGGGGCAGAATGGGGACGACCGACCCGATGCCCACTTCTTTTTACAGCGCGCACAGGCGTAATAGGTAGCGGTGGGCCTGAAGCAGAGATCCCCTGAAGGGTTGGGCATAAGTAAACTGCACTGAATGGTCGCAGAAATTAGGGAATAACTGCCGAGGAGAGCTAATCCTTGCCTCAGAGCCGAGCCTACCGAGATTCTGTGCGAGCAGCAGAAGAAACGCCGAAGTGTCCCCCAAACAGCGCAGGAAGGAGTGATTCAGGCATCAGGAAATCCTTGTGCTGGAAGATGGAGGCGGAGCTTAGCGGCTGCGCCGTGACTGGTTAATAGCGACGGAGAGGGCATGGCAGAAGAGGGGGGGCTGGCATCCAAAAGAGAAAGAAGCCCTGTGATGGGCTAGAAAAGGCGCGCTGAAAGGAGCGCGCTCAGGAAGGGAGGAGGGAGAGCAGAGGAATTCCCCGCGCTGAGGGGAAAGTGAAAGTGCCTCCCACCCTGACGGCGCCGCAGCCCCATGCCCGACATACCGCGCTAAGGATGGCAATCTGACCCGGTCCTGCCGCTTGCGACGCTGCGGTGAGTGAGGAGATCCCCCGAGACTCCCTGACTAGAGCAGGGAAAGTGGAGGAACGCAAGCGGCTGTGTGAGCGCGTGGCAGGCAGAAAGGGCGGGAGATTCAAATCTGTGGACCTGAAACCAACAAGGTCCCTTCTTCTCCCATGTCACTGAAGCTTATGCGGGGCCGGAGGGAACGTACAGGCACTTACCTGACGTCCCTGAAGAGGATGACCACAGGGGCCCAGGGGGAAACGGCAGGCCGCTGGGAGGGGAAGGAGTCCTCTGTACCTGCATCCTGCAGAAGACGGCTTGGAACACCTACGATCGCCGTCTTCCTCTCAGCCCTGTCCCGAGAAAGGGGTGAGGAGGGGGATTCGGCAAGGACCAGCCACCTGTCCGCAACCCTTATCACCAGAAGGTGATAGGGAAAAGTCCTGCCTGCGGTACTGAGAGTTGCGATGTGGGTGACACCACACTGCTCGCTCAGCCGCATGATATAGGAAATCAGGGTGATAACTATACCCTGTTTCCCAATGGAAAAAACCTAAAAGACAAAAGAGGGAGAAAATTAAAAAGTTCAAACTAAACCTGAAAGGAAAATTGGATTAAAACTGCGGATCTGGGGAGATCCCGGTCCGCCTCCTACAGACACTAAGCACAAACTGAGGTGCTTGGTGCCTGTCGGTGGGTGTATACTGCCGGGGAGGAGCTAATTTTCTTGTTTTTGCATAGCGTCAGCCTCCTAGCAGCAGCAGCATACACCCATGGTAATCTGTGTCCCCCAATAAGGCGATAAAGAAATATTATTATTATTTGCCATTCACTTGTAAACTAGGGCCAGTTCCACGGCAATTCTGCTTTGGGATTTTAGCACCAATGGTTTATTGGGGAAGGAAAATTGGCAGAATATTCATGTAGCAGAGATTTAAATTCTGTCATCTGCAGTAAATTATGTGCAGAAATATAGCTATGCCGTGGAAATCCTCAGGAAAATCCACAACACAACAGAATCTGCAGTGATTTGTTTTTCTATTGTAAATGAATGTACTCTAACTAGTAGGGACGGAAATATCATTAATGCAACCTGTACAACTGCACAGGAGCCCAAAAGGTAAGGGTAACACCTCCAAAACAAGTGCACAGGGACCCTCTTCTGTCTGTATCCTCCAGTGCGAAATGTTTGGTGCACAAAATGTTTTGTTCCCCTGCAGGTTTGTCATGATGTGGTATATTTAGTGTCCTGCAATGTGCAAAATCACTAACTTGCCTTGTATATCTTTAGCTTCCCCATGAAGAGTCAAAATTGAAGGAGATCTGTGACAGCACGGCCACCACATACCCTTCTTTTAGTTTTCCCCTAGAAGTACTTAGCATGCATTACATCAGGTCTGGTAAGTATTCTGGTCTTAATGCTTGAAGTCTGACCTTTCTGATTGCTGCAACCATTCAGTGGCCGTATCAGGGTGTATCGGCTCCCTGCTACGGAGAGTGATTGGCTGCAGTGGTCACAAGATCCATGTCACTAGAGTAATATCAATAAGTATTTTAACTCATTCTCAGCCTGCTAAAATATTTTGAAAGTTGACAACCTCTTTAAAGAAGCACTCCTCCTAATATGTTGCAGTCATCGTATTATATGGTGCCTGCTTGAATGTACTGATGAGATATATGATTTTTCCTTTATCATTATGATGCTTCTAACAAAGACGATTGTGCTATCAAATCTGGGCGTCGTTATACTGAGTGAACAGAAAAAATTTATTATTACTGTCATGTTGTGCCAGCGTCTAGACCACTTTTTTTTTTTTTTTTACAATAAATTGTGTCTGTATTCACACTATGCGTCATCTTATGGTAGCACTTTTAGTGCATTAAGCCGTGGTGCCTGCTCTTGAATGTACTGATGTGATATATGATTTTCCCTATATTTCTATGAAGCTTCTAGCAAGGGCTATTAAATCTGGGCGTCGTTATATTGAGTGAACAGATACAGTTTTACTGTCATGTTGTGCCAGTGCCTAGACCACTTTTTTGACACATTAAATTGTGTCTGTATTCACACTATGCGTCATCTTATGGTAGCGCTTTTAGCGCATTAAGCTTTGGTGCCTGTGCTTGAATGTACTGATGTGATGCATGATTTTCCCTATATTTCTATGGAGCTTCTAGCAAGGGCTATTAAATCTGGGCGCCGTGATATTGAGATAAAGCTTATTATTACTGTCATGTTGTGCCAGCGTCTAGACCAGGGGTCCCCAACCGCCGGTCCGCGGCCCAGCACCGGGCCGCTGCAGTGCCCTTGCCGGTCCGCGGACACAAGGGGAGCCAGGGGCGGTCAGTGGCGTAGCGGGGGCTGGGGCGGCGCGCAGCAGTTCTTAGCGGCGGCCAGGGAGCGATCCAAGCAGCTCCGCTGCCTGCAAGATGGAATAGCAGGAGCGGAGCTGCAAGGACCCGTCGAGCTTCCTGCCCGCCGCCCGCGCTTCCTGTCTCTGACTGACACAGAGAGGAGAGCGCGGCCGCTGCTGTGTCAGAGCGAGGAAGCGCAGGCGGCGGGCAGGTGAGAGGAGAGAGGTGGTGTGTGTGTGTGTGTGTATGTCTGTCTGTGTGTGTACATGTATGTGTGTGTGTGTGTGTGTGTGTGTGTGTGTTGGTCTGTGTTTGTGTAGCCTGGCCCTGGAGGAGATGGGGACATGAGGAGAAGACCGTGAGGGGAGTGATGGAGAGATGGCAGTGATGGGGTGCAGGCAATGATGGGGAGATGGCAGTGATGGGGTGAAGGCAATGATGGAGAGAAGGGAGTGATGGGGTGAAGGCAATGATGGGGAGACAGCAGTGATGGGGTGAAGGCAGTGATGGGGAGAAGGGAGTGATGGGGTGAAGGCAATGATGGAGAGACAGCAGTGATGGGGTGAAGGCAATGATGGAGAGACAGCAGTGATGGGGTGAAGGCAATGATGGAGAGATAGCAGTGATGGGGTGAAGGCAATGATGGAGAGACAGCAGTGATGGGGTGAAGGCAATGATGGAGAGACAGCAGTGATGGGGTGAAGGCAATGATGGAGAGACAGCAGTGATGGGGTGAAGGCAATGATGGAGAGACAGCAGTGATGGGGTGAAGGCAATGATGGAGAGACAGCAGTGATGGGGTGAAGGCAATGATGGAGAGACAGCAGTGATGGGGTGAAGGCAATGATGGAGAGACAGCAGTGATGGGGTGAAGGCAATGATGGAGAGACAGCAGTGATGGGGTGAAGGCAATGATGGAGAGACAGCAGTGATGGGGTGAAGGCAATGATGGAGAGACAGCAGTGATGGGGTGAAGGCAATGATGGAGAGACAGTAGTGATGGGGTGAAGGCAATGATGGGGAGAAGGGAGTGATGGGGTGAAGGCAATGATGGGGTGAAGGGAGTGATGGGGTGAAGGCAATGATGGAGAGACAGCAGTGATGGGGTGAAGGCAATGATGGGGAGAAGGGAGTGATGGGGTGAAGGCAATGATGGAGAGACAGCAGTGATGGGGTGAAGGCAATGATGGGGAGAAGGGAGTGATGGGGTGAAGGCAATGATGGAGAGACAGCAGTGATGGGGTGAAGGCAATTATGGAGAGACAGCAGTGATGGGGTGAAGGCAATGATGGAGAGACAGCAGTGATGGGGTGAAGGCAATGATGGAGAGACAGCAGTGATGGGGTGAAGGCAATGATGGGGAGAAGGAAGTGATGGGGTGAAGGCAATGATGGGGAGAAGGAAGTGATGGGGTGAAGGCAATGATGGGGAGAAGGGAGTGATGGGGTGAAGGCAATGATGGAGAGACAGCAGTGATGGGGTGAAGGCAATGATGGAGAGACAGCAGTGATGGGGTGAAGGCAATGATGGAGAGAAGGGAGTGATGGGGAGAAGGGAGTGATGGGGTGAAGGCAATGATGGAGAGACAGCAGTGATGGGGTGAAGGCAATGATGGGGAGAAGGGAGTGATGGGGTGAAGGCAATGATGGAGAGACAGCAGTGATGGGGTGAAGGCAATGATGGAGAGAAGGGAGTGATGGGGTGAAGGCAATGATGGGGAGAACGGAGTGATGGGGTGAAGGCAATGATGGGGAGAACGGAGTGATGGGGTGAAGGCAATGATGGGGAGAAGGGAGTGATGGGGTGAAGGCAATGATGGGGAGAAGGGAGTGATGGGGTGAAGGCAATGATGGAGAGAAGGGAGTGATGGGGTGAAGGCAATGATGGAGAGATGGCAGTGATGGGGTGAAGGCAATGATGGAGAGATGGCAGTGATGGGGTGAAGGCAATGATGGAGAGATGGCAGTGATGGGGTGAAGGCAATGATGGGGAGAAGGGAGTGATGGGGTGAAGGCAATGATGGAGAGATGGCAGTGATGGGGTGAAGGCAATGATGGGGAGAAGGGAGTGATGGGGTGAAGGCAATGATGGAGAGACAGCAGTGATGGGGTGAAGGCAATGATGGCGAGAAGGGAGTGATGGGGTGAAGGCAATGATGGGGAGAAGAGAGTGATGGGGTGAAGGCAATGATGGGGAGAAGGGGGTGATGGAGCACTCATTCAAAACCTATGGTGAGTTGAGTCACATTATAAATGTTATTTAATTATAAGTATGCACTGCTACACTACAACCGTGTCCATAGCCCCGCCCCCTTATGACAAAAGCCCCGCCCCTGCCACACCTCCATCCCCGCCCTGCCGGGCCATGGAAGATTGGTCTTGCTTGAAACCGGTCCCTGGTGCAAAAAAGGTTGGGGACCACTGGTCTAGACCACTTTTTGACACATTAAATTGTGGTTTTATTCACACTATGCGTCATCTTATGGTAGCGCTTTTAGCGCATTAAGCTTTGGTGCCTGCACTTGGATATACTGATGTGGTATATGATCTTCCCTATATTCCTATGGAGCTTCCAGCAAGGACGATTGTACTATTAAATCTGGGCGCCGTGATATTGAGTGAATAGATAAAGTTTATTATTACTGTCATGTTGTGCCAGTGTCTAGACCACTTTTTGACACATTAAATTGTGGCCTTATTCACACTATGCGTCATCTTATGGTAGTGCTTTTAGCGCATTAAGTTTTGGTGCCTGCGCTTGGATGTACTGATGTGACATATGATCTTCTCTATTTCCCTATGGTGCTCTTAGCAAGGACGATTGCGCTATTAAATATGGGTGCCGTGATATTGAGTGCACAAATAAAGTCGCATTTTTCATCGGCCTGAGGTCTCCTTGAGGGGAAGGATCCTTCCTGGGCGCCCGCACGCTGCTTGAGAATTTTTTTTTTTTTTCTCCGCCACTTGAAACTCAGCTGGTAAGGGTGATTACTAATTGGATAGGTATATATAAAGGATCTCAACAGAACATTACACTGACCTTGAGAAAGACACATCACTGTGTCGATACGCGTGGGTTTGGGGGTCCCATGTAACCTACCCGGTAGCTTGTTCATCCTCAGAAACCAGGTGATATCATGCTAGGGAAAGGGACTTGTTAATGTATGTTTATTTGTGTTGGCAACATAAGTATTCAATTTTCAATTTATGGCATATGTAGAATCTCTATGTAACCATAGTAGTTATTGATAATATGGTATTTTTGATGATTGTCATTACAATTGATTTGATAGACCCTAGGTTATGGTAACTAGCAGATACCTGGCATTATACTGAATGGTTGGCCTTGGGACCCATAGTATTTAACTATTTATCAAAATGACCCATTGTCTTTGTTTTGTTATCAGTGTCTGGTTGTTCAGACTTTTTAATTGTTTTTAAACAAAGCGTCTGTTTGTTGTGTCCATTAATAAAATTGATACTTTTTGATTATCATATCCTTGTGGTGATCCCTATTTGTGTGCATATACTTTTTTTTTTTGTGTTTTCACATCGTATTATATAGCACTGTGTACTTACAATTGCTCATTTTGACTTTCTACCTAGATAATTCTTATCTTATATCTGCTCTATGTGGAAACAAGAAGTCTTTTGTCCCTGCAATTAACCAATCCCCTCTTCACCTCCTATTCCAGCTGCTCCCTCCTCCCCTCTGCCAGGGACTTTTGCAGTGACTCATGAGTCATATAGGGAAAATTCACCTCCTGTTTCTACGTAGAGCTTAGATGGATTCAGGTAGTCAGTTGGGAAATGACCAACTGTAAGTACACAGTGCTGTATAATATGATGATTGCAATATATTAAGAGGATAAAATGTTTGCCAGGCGTGCTTCTTTAAAGTGAATGTAATACAATTGTACAAATTTAGAGTATTAATGTTTTATTTTTCTTGTTAATATGTAAACACAATTTTAATGGCTTAAAATCTGAAAAATTATCCAAATTTGTTTTCACTTTTGCCATGAAAACCTACCTACCTCGAATTACAACTATAGCTGGGAATTATAGACTGTACATATCTTTGTCAGTGGGCAAACGTACAAAATCAGCAAGGGATCAAATACTTATTTCCCCCACTGTATGTACAGAATTGGAAGCCAAACTAGCAATCCTTCATGTTCTGATCCTTGTCATCTTGTGAACACTGGGTGTTGTGTGGGTGCTGGGAGGGACCCCGATCTGCTATGACTTTGCAGACACGGATCAGTTCAACAGTGGCCTCCAGAGGATGAATTTTCCTTGTAACTGGAGCCAATATGCCAGACCCAGTCGCAGAGGATATCTGCATTAATACAGATTTATATTTATAGGCTGAAATATCCAGAAAAGTCTTTTATGACCTTTTGGGGGACACAGTTTGTGAAATAAATGAAAACTTTGTAAATCCATAAAATGCAAGAAAAAATAAATTAGTAAAACAAAGTGTAAAAAGAACACAAAGACTGTTTGTTCAAACTGCTGTTTATACACCATCCTCCAAATCCCCCACACCCTCAAAACACATCTCTTATATATATATGAAAATTCTGAAACGAGGGGGACACAGTTTTAAATATATTTTAGTGGTCTTTTGTGGTCATAAAAATGAAAAAAAAAATGTGAACAACAGAAACAAATTTACTTTTTTCTTTTCATTTTCTCCACGTTTTCGTCAACATTTACTTGGTCACGAACAAGGGAAATACCGCTACGGCTATTACACCTTTTTGTCATGTTTAAGGTACACAACGTGTTGTTTCTAGATAATTAGGAGATCCTTTTTTCTAATTCTGTGCAACCCCTTGTGCATATTTGCAGATTCCTAAATTTATGGAGAATGCAAATAGTATAATTACTACTGCAGACATATTAAGAGTGAAAACAACTCCTCTTTATGTTATTTAGGTATTTGATTTTGGAGGGTTTTAAAATCTACATCACATAACTTGTCAGCTTTGTAGGTGCTCTGTTAAAGGAATTTTTCCATCTCACACCATTATAGTACAGTATATCTGCTGTTGGGAATCACATATGTCCCCAGGACAGAGGGCCGTCACAAGCAAGTCATCAGATTTGGGGAGGAGGGCTAGTGAGATCAGCTCTCCCCATTCATTTGTATGGGAGTTCTGACATTTTTAACCCCTTACCTACAATTGACGTAATATTCCGTCCATGTGTCCATGGACCTAATTACCATGGACGGAATATTACGTCATCGCGATCAGCGGCGCCCACGTGGTGAGCGCCGCTGATCGCGGCCGAGTGTCAGCTAATTATCATAGCTGACACCCGGCACAATGTGTCAGGGGCGGTCACGGACCGCCCCCGACACGTTAACCCCTTGCACACCGCGATCAAACGCGATCGCGGTGTACCGGGGGTTAAAGGGAAGCATCGGCAGGGAGGGGGCTCCCTCCGTGCTTCCCTGAGCCCCCCACGGCAGCACAATGTGCAGCGCTGCTGCGGGGGGCTCTTTCCCTACAGGCCCCCGGATCCAAGATGGCGACGGGGGCCTGCAGGGAGCTGACTTCCTCACTGCCTGCAAAGCGCAGGCATGAGGAAGTCTGCAGCAGTGCCTGTGACAGATCGCTGATCTGTCACAGTGATCTGTGATGTGACGGATCAGCGATCTGTCACAGGACAGTGATGTCCCACCTGGGACAAGGTAATAAAGTAAAAAAAAAAAAAAAAAAAAAGTGTTAAAAATAATTAAAAAAAAATCGCTAAATAAATCAGTAAAAAAAAAAAAAAATATTCCCCAATAAATCCATTTTTTCAAAATAAAAAAAAACAAAAACAATAAAAGTACACATATTTGGTATCGCCGCGTCCGTAATGACCTGCCCTATAAAACTGTCCCATTAGTTAACCCCTTTAGCGAACCCCTTAAAAAATAAAAATAAAAAACGAAGCAAAAAATAATGATTTATTATCATACCACCGAACAAAAAGTGCAATAACGCGCGATCAAAAAGACGCATATAAATATGCATGGTACCGCTGAAAACGTCATCTTGTCCCGCAAAAAACTATCCACCATACAGCATCATCCGCAAAAAAATAAAAAAGTTATAGCTCGCAGAATAAAGCGATACAAAAATAATTATTTTTTATATAAAATAGTTTTCATTGCAAAAAACCGACAAAACATAAAAAAACGACCTAAATGAGGTATCGCTGTAACCGTACTGACCCGAAGAATAAAACCGCTTTATCAATTTTACCGCACGCGGAACGGTGTAAACGCACCCCCCCAAAAGAAATTCATGAAACGCTGGTTTTTGTTCATTCTGCGTCCCAAAAATCGGAATAAAAAGCGATCAAAAAATGTCACGTGCCCGAAAATGGTACCAATAAAAACGTCAACTCGTCCCGCAAAAAATAAGACCTCACATGACTCGGTGGGTCAAAATACGGAAAAATTATAGCTCACAATATGTGGTGATGCAAAAACTATTTTTACAATAAAAAGCGTCTTTTAGCGTGCGACAGCCGCCAAACATAAAAACCGCCATAAATCGTAAATCAAACCCCCCGTTATCACCCCCTTAGTTAGGGAAAAATAATAAAACTAAAAGAAAATGTATTTATTTCCATTTTCCCGGTAGGGTTAGGGTTAGGGCTAGGGTTAGGGTTAGGGTTAGGGCTAGGGTTAGGGCTAGGGCTCAGATTAGGGTTAGGGGTGTGTTGAGGTTCGGGTTGGAGTTATAATTGGGGGTTTCCACTGTTTGGGCACATCAGGTGCTCTCCAAAGGCAACATGGCGTCTGATCTCAATTCCAGCCAATTCTGCGTTGAAAAAGTCAAATGGTGCTCCTTCCCTTCCAAGCTCTGCCATGTGCCCAAACAGTGTTTTACCCCCACATGTAGGGTATCAGCCTACTCAGGACAAATTACAAAACAACTTTTGGGGTCCAATTTCTCCTGTTACCCTTAGGAAAATAAAAAATTGGGGGCAAAAATATAATTTTGCGGAAAAAAATGTTTTTTTTATTTTCACGCCCAGGCGTTATAAACTTCTGTGAAGCACTTGGGGGTTCAAAGTGCTCTCCACACATCTAGATAAGCTCGGTGGGGGGTCTAGTTTCCAAAATGGGGTCACTTGTGGGGAGTTTCAATAGTTTAGGTACATTAGGGGCTCTCCAAACGCATATGACACCCGCATACCAATCCATCAAAGTCTGCATTCCAAAACGTCACTACTTCCCTTCCGAGCCCCGACGTGTGCCCATACAGTAGTTTTCTCCCACATATGAGGTATCAGCGTACTCAGGACAAATTGGACAACAACTTTTGGGGTCCAATTTCTCCTGTTACCCTTGGGAAAATAAAAAATGGGGACTAAAAGATGATGTTTGTTGAAAAAATACGATTTTTTTATTTTCACGCCCGGTCGTTATAAACTTCTGTGAAGCACTGGGGGGTTCAAAGTGCTCACCACACATCTAGATAAGTTCATTAGGGGGTCTAGTTTCCAAAATGGGGTCACTTGTGGGGGGTTTCCACTATTTAGGTACATCAGGGGCTCTCCAAACGCAACATGACACCCGCAGACCATTCCATCAAAGTCTGCATTCCAAAACGTCACTACTTCCCTTCCGAGCCCCGACGTGTGCCCATACAGTAGTTTTCTCCCACATATGAGGTATCAGCGTACTCAGGACAAATTGGACAACAACTTTTGGGGTCCAATTTCTCCTGTTACCCTTGGGAAAATAAAAAAATGGGGACTAAAAGATCATGTTTGTGGAAAAAATACGATTTTTTTATTTTCACGCCCGGACGTTATAAACTTCAGTGAAGCACTGGGGGGTTCAAAGTGCTCACCACACATCTAGATAAGTTCCTTGGGGGGTCTAGTTTCCAAAATGGTGTCATTTGTGGGGGGTTTCTACTGTTTTGGTACATCAGGGGCTTTCCTAACGCGACATGGTGTCCGATCTCAATTCCAGCCAAAAACGTCAAATGGCGCTGCTTCCCTTCCGAGCTCTGCCATACGCCCAAATAGTGGTTTACCCCCACATGTGGGGTATCAGCGTACTCAGGATAAATTGCACAATATCTTTTAGGGTCCTGTTACTTTTGGAAAAATAAGAATTGAGGGTGAAAAGATCATTTTTGTGGAAAAAATATGATTTTTTAATTGTACTGCTGTACGTTATAAACTTCTGTGAAGCCCTTGGGGGTTCAAAGTTCTCACCACACATCTAGATAAGTTCCTTGGGGGGTCTAGATTCCAAAATGGTGTCATTTGTGGGGGGTTTCCACTGTTTTGGTACATCAGGGGTTTTCCAATCGCGACATGGTGTCCGATCTCAATTCTAGCCAAAAACGTCAAATGGCGCTGCTTCCCTTCCGACCTCTGCTATGCGCCCAAATAGTCATTTACACCCACATATGGGGTATCAGCGTACTCAGGACAAATTGCACAATAACTTTTAGGGTCCTGTTACCCTTGGAAAAATAAAAATTGGGGGTGAAAAGATCATTTTTGTGGAAAAAATATGATTTTTTTAATTGTACCGCTGTACGTTATAAACTTCTGTGAAGCCCTTGTGGGTTCAAAGTTCTCACCACATATCTAGATAAGTTCCTTGGGGGGTCTAGTTTCCAAAATGGGGTCACTTGGGGGGGTTTCCACTGTTTAGGTACATCAGGGGCTCGCCAAACGTGACATGGCGTCCGATCTGAATTCCAGCCAATTTTGCATTGAAAAAGTCAAACGGCGCTCCTTCCATTCTGAGCTCTGCCATGCGCCGAAACAGTGGTTCCCCCCCACATATCAGGTATCAGCGTACTCAGGACAAATTGCACAATAAGTCTTGCAGTCCAATTTCTCCTGTTACCCTTGGTAAAATAAAGAAAATTGAACCTGAAGTATTTTTTTTGTGAAAAAAAGTTAAATGTTCATTTTTTTTTTTAATATTCAAAAAATTCCTGTGACGCACCTAAAGGGTTAATAAACTTCTTGAATGTGGTTTTAAGCACCTTAAGGGGTGCAGTTTTTAGAATGGTGTCACTTTTGGGTATTTTCTATCATATAGACCCCTCAAAGTGGCTTCAAATGTGAAGTGGTCCCTAAAAATAAAATGGTGTTGCAAAAATGAGAAATCGCTGGTCAATTTTTAACCCTTATAACTTCCTAACAAAAAAAAATTTTGGTTCCAAAACTGTGCTGATGTAAAGTAAACATGTGGGAAATGTTATGTATTAAGTTTTTTGTGTGCCGTATCGCTGTGATTTAAGGGCATAAAAATTCAAAGTTGGAAAATTGCGAAATTTTCAAAATTTTCGCCAAATTTCCGTTTTTTTCACAAATAAACGCAAGTTATTTGAATGCAATTTTACCACTAACATGAAGTACAATATGTCACGAGAAAACAATGTCAGAATCACCGGGATCCATAGAAGCGTTCCAGAGTTATGACCTCATAAAGGTACAGTGGTCAGAATTGTAAAAATTGGCCCGGTAGTTAACGTGCAAACCACCCTTGGTAGTGAAGGGGTTAAAGGATTATAATTATTTTGAAGAATTAAGATTTTGGTGCGGATGGACCCAATGGCGTGCAGGAAAAACAGCATAAGAATTACAAAGTTATTCTCTGCTGTGGATCTTGTGGTTTCTCAGCCTCCAGTGGTGGCTTTTTCTCTTCTGAGCTCTTCGGATCTGAGGCTGTAGCAGTCAGTCACATGAGCTGCACTATCATCACAGGTGAGGCTCTGAGAATGACATGGAAACGCTGCTAGGGTCTAAGGCCTCTTTCACACTTCAGTTTTTTCCATCAGTTCAAATCCGCCGAAAAGTCAGACAAGCGGATCCGTTCTCAACTGATGTGAACAGATGGCATAGGATCCGTTTTCAGACGGATCCTGAAAATGAGGAGATTTAAAGGAACCGCTGGCCGAGAGAGAGAGAATATTTTTTTTTGCAAGCTCCGTTTTGAAATCTTTGAGGATGGTGACGGACAGCAACTTTTGGCGGATCCTCAAAAAAAATGGACGCAACGGACGGCAATCCGTCACAATCCGCCATTAATGAAAGTCAATGGGGAAAAAAAACGGATCCTCAAAAGAAAATTGAGGATCTGTTTTTTCAAAACCTGGCGGATTGTGACTGATTGTAAAAAACTGAAGTGTGAAAGAGGCCTAAAAGATCGGCTGCAAATCTCAGTATTCAGACGCTGCTGAAATCCACAGAGAAATCAGCAGCAAAATATCTGCAGCAAAATTATCCTATGTGGTTTTTACCCTTGAGTGGGTTTTCCAAGATTGCAAAAATATGACTGTTTTGCCAAAACCAGCTCCACCCCTGTCTACAGGTTTGTCTAGTATTGGAGTGTACAGTGCCTTGCGAAATTATTCAGCCCCCTGGAACTTTTCAACCTTTTCCCACATATCATGCTTCAAACATAACGATACCAAATGTAAATTTTTGGTGAAGAATCAACAACAAGTGGGACACAATTGTGAAGTTGAACGAAATTTATTGGTTATTTTAAATTTTTGTGGAAATTCAAAAACTGAAAAGTGGGGCGTGCAATATTATTCGGCCTCTTTACTTTCAGTGCAGCAAACTCACTCCAGAAGTTCACTGTGGATCTCTGAATGATCCAATGTTGTCCTAAATGACTAATGATGATAAATATAATCCACCTGTGTGTAATCAAGTCTCCGTATAAATGCACCTGCTCTGTGATAATAATAATAATAATAATAATAATAATAAACTTTATTTTTATAGCGCCGACATATTCCGCAGCACTTTACATTTCAGAGGGGATTTGTACAGACAATAGACATTACAGCATAACAATAATCACATACAGTAGATTATAGCAAATACCAAGAGGAAAGAGGGCCCTGCTCGCAAGCTTACAGTCTATGAGGAAAGAGGTAGACACGAAAGGTGGGTGGTAACAGTTGCCCTGATTGTATGGACCAGCCATAATGTTAGGTGTGTGACAGTACGGACACAGAGGGCTAATGGATGCATAAAGCATGTGGGAGAATGATGCGGGGAACCTGGTTATGGTAAGACTTTTGGCTCTGCCACACAGGGATAGATTAGGTTAATGTGTTGAGGCGATAGACCAGTCTGAATAAATGCGTTTTCAGGACACGCTTAAAATTGTGGGGATTGGGGACTAATCGTATTGACCTGGGAAGTGCATTCCAAAGAATTGGCGCGGCACGTGTAAAGTCTTGGAGACGGGAGTGGGAGATTCTGACTATTGAGGATGCTAACCTCAGGTCATCAGCAGAACGGAGGGCGCGGGTAGGGTGGTATACTGAAACAAGGGAGGAGATGTAGGGTGGTGCTGAGCCATGGAGGGCTTTGTGAGTGAGGGTAATAAGTTTATACTGAATTCTGGAGTGGATGTGTAGCCAGTGTAATGACTGGCACAAGGTAGAGGCATCGGTGTAACGATTGGTGAGGAATTTGATCCTGGCTGCAGCATTCAAGACAGATTGGAGAGGGGAGAGTTTGGTAAGAGGGAGACCGATTAGAAGAGAGTTACAATAGTCGAGACGAGAATGAATAAGAGAAACAGTAAGAGTTTTTGCAGAGTCAAAGGTAAGAAAAGGTCGAATTCTAGAAATGTTTTTGAGGTGCAGATGACAAGAGCGAGCCAGTGATCGAATGTGGGGGGCAAAGGAAAGCTTGGAATCAAGTATGACCCCAAGACAGCGGGCCTGTTGCTGGGGAGTAATAGTGGAACCACACACAGAAATGGCAATGTCGGGTATAGGTACATTAGTAGAGGGAGGAAACACCAGGAGTTCAGTCTTTGACAGGTTCAGTTTCCGATATAGTGAGGACATGATATTAGACACAGCGTTTAGACAATCGCCGGTGTTTTCTAGAAAGGCTGGCGTGATGTCAGGAGAAGAAGCGTATAATTGGGTGTCATCAGCATAGAGATGGTACTGGAAACCAAATCTACTGATTGTTTGACCAATAGGGGCAGTGTACAAGGAGAAGAGGAGGGGGCCTAGAACCGATCCTTGGGGGACCCCAACAGTAAGGGGAAGATGAGAGGAGGAGGAACTGGCAAAAGATACAGTAAAGGAGCCGTCGGAGAGATAGGAGGAGAACCAGGAGAGAACGGTATCCTTGAGGCCAATGGAACGGAGCATAGTGAGGAGGAGCTGATGATCCACAGTGTCGAATGCTGCAGAGAGATCCAAGAGAATTAGCATGGAGTAGTGACCATTTGATTTAGCTGTTAGCAGATCATTAGAGACTTTAGTGAGGGCAGTTTCAGTGGAGTGTAAAGAGCGGAAACCGGATTGGAGAGGGTCGAGAAGAGAGTTTTCTGAGAGATAGCGGATAAGACGGGAGTGGACCAGGCGTTCCAGGAGTTTAGAGATGAAGGGAAGATTAGAGACAGGTCTATAGTTAGCGGCACAGTTTTGGTCGAGGGATGGTTTTTTAAGTAGTGGATGTATGATGGCATGCTTAAATGAGGAGGGAAAAATACCAGAAGAGAGAGAGAGGTTAAATATTTTAGTTAGGTGAGGGGTGACAGCAGGGGAAAGGGACTGGAGGAGCTGTGACGGAAATGGGTCACTGGTGCAAGTAGTTGGGCGAGAAGATGCAAGGAGCCTGCTTACTTCTTCTTCTGTGACTGGTTCAAAATCAGAGAGTGAGTTAGATGCAGTGGGGGAGGGAGGACAGTGCATGGTATGAGGTGATTGGGAGATAATTTCCTGTCGGATCTGGTCAATTTTTTCTTTGAAGTAATTGGCCAGATCGTCAGCTCGGAGCTCCGTGGTTGGGGCCTGTACTCTTGGATTGAGTAGAGAATGAAAAGTGTCAAAGAGACGTTTCGGGTTATTGGACAGTGAGGTGATGAGGGTGTTGAAATAGGTTTGTTTTGAGAGGTGAAGGGCAGTGTTGTATGTTCTAAGCATAAACTTAAAATGGATGAAATCTTCGGGTAGATTGGATTTTCTCCACAGACGTTCGGCGCACCTGGAGCACCGCTGCAGGAAACGTGTTTGCACCGTGTGCCAGGGTTGTCGCTGTCTGCGTTGTGGTGTTCTATTTATAGGGGGTGCAAATTCATCCAGGACAGTTTGAAGTGTTTCATTGTAATGCTTCAATGCAGAATCAGGACATGAGAGGGAGGAGATAGGGGCCAATGAAGACTGCAAGTTCTTCATAAGTTTCTGGGTGTTAATGGCCTGTATGTTTCTATAAGTCTGGACAGTGGGGGTGACCTGAGCAGCCAGGCAGTTCTTGATAGAGAATGAAAGAAGATTGTGGTCAGAGAGCGGGAGAGGGGAGTTTGCAAAATCATCCACTGCACAAAGCCGAGAGAAGACCAAGTCGAGGGAGTTTCCGTCTTCATGCGTTGGAGAATTAGTAAGCTGCGAAAGGCCAAACGAGGAGGTTAGAGATAAAAGGTGAGTAGCAGATGGTGAGAGGGGAAGAGCAATGGGGATGTTGAAATCTCCCATGATGAGGGTAGGGATGTCACAGGAGAGAAAATGTGGAAGCCAAGTGGCAAAATGATCCGGGAACTGATGGGAGGGGCCGGGAGGACGATACACCACCGCCACTCGCATGGAGAAGGGGGTGTAGAGTCTGACGGCATGGACCTCAAAAGAAGGGAAGACAAGTGAGGGTACTTGAGGGATAACCTGAAAGGTACATTTTGGTGATAGGAGCAGACCAACGCCTCCACCAGCTCTACTGTCTGATCTTGGGGTATGAGAGAAGTGAAGCCCCCCGTATGAAAGAGCAGCAGCAGCGGTAGTGTCTGACTGCTGGATCCAGGTTTCAGTAAGAGCCAGGAGGTTAAGAGAATTAGAAAGGAAAAAGTCATGAATAAAGGAGAGTTTGTTACACACTGAGCGAGAATTCCAAAGTGCACAATTAAGAGAGACAGATGGCATG
Organism: Dendrobates tinctorius; assembly: GCF_039654945.1. Lineage (NCBI taxonomy): Eukaryota > Metazoa > Chordata > Amphibia > Anura > Dendrobatidae > Dendrobates > Dendrobates tinctorius. Next base: position 27,031,586 of record NW_027361671.1, on the reverse strand, counting down.
CAGGGAATATTAATAAGATTAGAGGGGTTTCTAAGTGTAGCAGTCGGGGGGTTTGACTCTCTATAACATGGGGGACCAGGGTTGGGAGCAATGTCTCCTGCGACTAGGAGAAGGAGGATAGAAAGAGTGAGCAGATGGTTAAGTGATTTGTGAGAGCGTCTCTGATGTTGAATGGTGGGACTGACTGGATCTGTGCAATTTAACAACGTGAAAAGAGCATGAGTGCTATACATAGGAGAGGAAAGAAGCGAGGGGCCAATGTGGATGGAGTGTAGAGAGTTAATGCCAGGGCGGTGGATTTGTGTGAATGCAGCGGCCAGGATTAAAATTACACAAATGCATATGGTATATATTTGTTGTACTCCAAATGTACAGGGAGTAGATGTATATAAATGTCTTACCTGTCTCCTGCCCTGTCTAACTGCCATGTTATAACTGCCAGTACTTTGATAAACTGTACTTGGATAAAGTGTGCATAAATGCCCCCTGCATAAATGCTATCCCCAAGCTATGTCTGAATATATAGGAGGATAAGACTTAGAACTTTTTTTTTTTTTTTTTTTGGCCTCTCTCTCTTCTCGTTAATCAATCACACTAAATTGAGACACCAGGACCCAATAAAATGTTGTGGTCAAATTAAACACATGTCCAGCACTACATGGATCATAAAGCACTTTGAAAAGTTTCTTGACCTCACAACATAAGGGGACAAGCAGAGTAAGTTGGAAAAAAACTATATACCATATATAAGCTTGCAGAGTTGAAAACACAGAGATAGCATTCAGGATTAATTGCTTGCTGACATTGAATGGAGACACAGGAGTGGATTCAGAGCAGAGACTGGAAAAGCTGGTTACCATATATAAGCTTGCAGAGTTGAAAACACAGAGATAGCATTCAGGATTAACTGCTTGCTGACATTGAATGGAGACACAGGAGTGGATTCAGAGCAGAGACTGGAAAAGCTGGTTACCATATATAAGCTTGCAGAGTTGAAAACACAGAGATAGCATTCAGGATTAACTGCTTGCTGACATTGAATGGAGACACAGGAGTGGATTCAGAGCAGAGACTGGAAAAGCTGGTTACCATATATAAGCTTGCAGAGTTGAAAACACAGAGATAGCATTCAGGATTAACTGCTTGCTGACATTGAATGGAGACACAGGAGTGGATTCAGAGCAGAGACTGGAAAAGCTGGTTACCATATATAAGCTTGCAGAGTTGAAAACACAGAGATAGCATTCAGGATTAACTGCTTGCTGACATTGAATGGAGACACAGGAGTGGATTCAGAGCAGAGACTGGAAAAGCTGGTTACCAGTCTCAGGGTTCTGTGTGATGCACAGAGAGCATCATGAAGACCAAGGAACACAACAGGCAGGTCTGTGATACTGTTTTGGAGAAGTTTAAAGCTTGATTTCGATACAAAATGATTTCCAAAACTTTAAACATCCCAAGGAGCACTGTGCAAGCGATCATATTGAAATGGAAGGAGTATCATACCACTGCAAATCTACCAAGACCCGGCCATCCCTCTAAACTTTCATTTCAAACAAGGAGAAGACTGATCAGAGATGCAGCCAAGAGGCCCATGATCACTCTGGATGATCTACATCTGAGGTGGGACAGTTTGTTCATAGGACAACAATCAGTCGTACACAGCACAAATCTGGCCTTTATGGAAGAGTGACAAGAAGAAAGCCTTTTCTCGAAGATATCGATAAAAAGTGTCATTTAAAGTTTGCAACAAGCCACCTGGGAGACACACCAAACATGTGGAAGAAAGTGCTCTGGTCAGATGAAACCAAAATCGAACTTTTTAGCAACAATGCCGAACGATATGTTTGGCGTAAAGGCAACACAGCTCATCACCCTGAACACACCATCCTCACTGTCAAACATGGTGGTGGTAGCATCATGGTTTGGGCCTGCTTTTCTTCAGCAGGGACAGGGAAGGTGGTTAAAATTGATGGGAAGAAGGATGGAGCCAAATACAGGACCATTCTTGAAGACAACCTGTTGGAGTCTGCAAAAGACCTGAGACTGGGACTGAGATTTGTCTTCCAACAAGACAATGATCCCAAACATAAAGCCAAATCTACAATGGAATGGTTCACAAATAAACGTATCCAGGTGTTAGAATGGCCAAGTCAAAGTCCAGACCTGAATCCAGTCGAGAATCTGTGGAAAGAGCTGAAAACTGCTGTTCACAAACGATCTCCATCAAACCTCACTGAGCTCGAGCCGTTTGCCAAGGAAGAATGGGCAAGAATTTCAGTCTCGATATACAAAACTGATAGCGACATACCCCAAGCGACTTGCAGCTGTAATCGCAGCAAAAGGTGGCGCAACAAAGTATTAAGTTAAAGGGGCCGAATAATATTGCACACTCCACTTTTCAGTTTTTGACTTTCCACAAAAATGTAAAATAACCAATAAATTTCATTCAACTTCACAATTGTGTCCCTCTTGTTGTTGATTCTTCACCAAAAATTTACATTTGGTATCTCTATGTTTGAAGCATGATATGTGGGAAAATGGTGAAAAGTTCCAGGGGGCTGAATACTTTCGCAAGGCACTGTAGCTCCTTAGAAGTGAATGGTGCAGACCTACACAGCCCGTAGTCAGCAGAGGCGCAGAAGGCAGCCATGTTTTTCTGTTCCTGGACAATTCCTTTAATGTTAGATCTGAATGCAGAGCGGGATCTTCCTTGTAGCATTATTATGGGTGCAGCCACCCACATCATTCAGCAAGATATATGTTTTCTAATATGGAAATAGCACATATGCAGTTCTTGTGGTTGGATTTTTTTTACTATATTATCCATAGAAAGCACGTGTACAATATTTTCCACTTCCCAAGAATGATGTGTACAACGTGTACTGCTGTAAAGCTCTGTAGAGCTAGTAGTAATTACTGTGAAGTCAGAGTCAGATAATTATACCTCCACTCCACTGATGATTGCCCGCTATTTAGATTTCATTATACGGACTCAAATATCTAGATACACAGCCATTCACAAGTGCCTTGTGCTTCCCCGAGCCGGATTCAGACAATCAGCCGAACTCTATTACGAGATCTAAAATCCCAATAAGCAGCATTTTCATTACTGAAAAGAATGGAGAATATGGGAGCAAATGTCTCTAACCGGTAACATATGCATATTCTCTTCATCAGATGGTCAATTTGTGATAGACGTGTTCTTCTGCTCAAAGTAATGGCTTACTAGTCTGTATCGTTGGGAGACGCACATGATGAGCTTGGGTATAGATTCCACCATGAGGGGTACGTTAGGCAAAACAGTGTTAACTGACTCACTAAACCATTTTAGTCTAGGGTCCATACAACGCAGACCTCCCTAGCTTTGCACATCATGCCTGCTCTTATTATTTTAGTTTATTTCCTTAGTATATGTTTGCACTGAGTTTTTTTTGTAGGAGTTCAAAAACCATGAGATTTCAAGCAGAAACTGCTTCAGGAAACTTAGCTTTTTTGGAGAGGTTTTTCTTTTCTGGAAGTATTTTTTGTGATCCTGTATTGGAAGATTTTTTATTCCTGATGAAAAATATTCAGGATTGAGAGTCCTCAGTGGTTGATACCTTTTATTGGCTAACTGAAAAGATGGTAATACATTGCAAGCTTTCGAGACTACTCAGGTCTCTTCATCAGGCTAGACTAATACAAAATCTGAAGAGATGATGAAGAGACCTGAGTAGTCTCGAAAGCTTGCAATGTATTACCATCTTTTCAGTTAGCCATTAAAAGGTATCAACTACTGAGGACTCTCAATCCTGAATATTTTTCTATCCACTGGTTAACACGGTACAAAGATATACATCTTTCCTGTATCATTATTCCTGATGAGTTTTTTTTGTAGCTTTCTGATTGGGCAGTGCCTAGATTGGAGAGGTTACCTTCAGGATCTATTTCGAAGAACTGACATGCACTCTCCTAGGAGTTTTTCAAAACCTCTTCAGGAATAAAAAGCTCTAAAAACTCCTCATATGAACATTAAAGTGGTTTTGCCTTAGAAATTGATTGGAAGATTTTTTTTTCCCCCAAGATTTACAAGAGATTTTGAAGCAGTTTTTCAGAAGAATTTCCGAGAGTTTATTATCCAAAAACTCGTGAAATAAACATAGCGTTACTCTTCCTTTGTAGGTGAGAAACAAAGAAGACAAATTTGTATAATGTGGATTACTGTCATGTGTAAATGACTGCCAATGAAAATGTTAAAACCTATAGAAGAAAAGTCCTACTTGAGTCTCAAAAAAGGAAGGGTTTGGGATATGTGTACACCATGTCTCTTTCAGGCAGATTCAGCACTTCACAATGCTAAAAAGAATGAACATGTGCACTGCAATGTCAAAATGATCGGCTATTCGTATGTTCAGTAGTGATAAGCGAACGTCGTCAGATAAGGTGTTATCTGCCATGCTCGTGTGCTAACCGAGCGTCTTCGGCGTGCTCGAAAAATATATTCAAGATCCCACTGCTGCATGTCTTGCGGCTGTTCGACAGCTGCAACACATGCAGGAATTTGTCTAACAGACAGGCTGTGGATGTCAAAAAGACACGAGGTATGCAGCTGCGGGGACTCGAATATATTTGAGCATGCACTGATAACACCTTAGCCGGTGCAAGTTCGCTCATCACTAATGTTAAGTATTTTGGAACTTCTTTTACCCACTTCAAGCTTCAAAAACCAAGATGAATTAAAAGAATTGAAAACCTACCGCTGGCAGTTTTCTTCAAATTGAAAAACTTACCAGATATGCTGGTGGCTAAAAGACGTTGTGCACGTAACTTAAGCCTCTTAAGTGTCAGCAGCTATAATCAAATGCTTTATGCGTCTCCAAATTAATGTGACAAAAAAAAAGGATTTTATGGCAGGTAATAAAAAATGATTTCTTTGTATTTCTACTTTGCATAGTAAGTAACTGTGGTTATCTATCTATCTATCTATCTATCTATCTATCTAGGCTAATACCCACTTGCGAGAGACTCGCACGAAAACCTGACACAGCCACCGGCACTGAGACCGGAGCGTGCTGCTACATGTATTTCTGTGCCGCCGCATGCTCTGGTCCGAGTGCCGGCGGCTGTGCCAGGTTTTCATGCGAGTCTCTCGCTAGTGAGTATGAGCCCTAAAGCTGAGTGTAAAAGCTGTACTGCAGAAAAATGCTGTGTATAAAGGAGGAGCGTGTGGTGCAGGAGGAATAAGGCCACTTAGGCTGGGGTCACACTGCATTATGGCAGTCCGTGGCATAGCGCGGTGTAACGCAGTCCGTTAACGCTGCCATTGACCCCCATTATGTGGCGCATCACTAACGCATGCCATAATCGGCATGCACTAGCAATGTGCCGTCATTCTGTGACGGAGCCTGGGATGCGGGCTGCAGCGTCTTAGGCTCCTTCACCACGAGCGCAGATAAAGCATCTGCACTGGCGGTATAGCATAACGCGATCACGTTATGCTATAGCGTTAACGCAGCCGTCAACGCTATGCGTTGAACGGGCTGCCTTAACGCAGTATGAACCTGGCCTTAACTGCAGCTGTTATTTGTTATAACTAGCCACAGTTAGTTACTATTCCCGGGTACCGCTCTCAGGTCGTTCCCGTTAACCCCTATTAGGTCCCAATCAGCACATTGGCGGTGGCGAGCAGCACAGAGTGAAACTCCAGAAAGGGTTCCTTTCTTCCCTGGCTGAACTCTTGGTAGATGCGAGATCCTGAGCAGCTAAAGGACCTGTGATGATGTCATGACCATGTGACCTGTCACGTGCGTGGGAGGAGTCAGATGCAGGACTATGCTGGTGCTGGAGTAGAAGTGTCAGCTCGTGTCACAGAGCAGGGTCTTATATCACATCAGTGGGGGAAGTATAGTAACCCCGTATACATGGGATCAGAGGGTCCCTGCAGCAGAACTGTGTGTGCACAATGTATGTGAGGCCAAGCTGTGTGTCACAACTGTTATCGGGTGTCCCTGGACCAGGAGCTCTTTCCCTGTGGGTATGCGGAGTGGGCGCGGGCTCTGTGGAGTGGGCGTAGCTTGATACGTACACATACATACACTCAGCTTTATTTATATAGATGTGTGTGTGTGTGTATATATCTCTATATCCTTCAGTGAACAGTAGATACAGAGAATATTTTATTTTAAGTGAAATCAGTAATTTTATCTAATGGAATAGTCTCTGCTACTGTCCTTGAGATGAAACACGTGGCAACGTACAGTAGTTTATACTCCCTTAAAAGCGCTCAATTAAGGATGTCTCATCCTGTTTTTACTGCTCCATTATGTTGTTGCTTTTAATGAGGAATTGCATGAATCTAAGAGGTTTACTTATGTCATCTATAGCTTGTTAACCTGTCACATCTCCGGTTAGCCAGCCTAAATATAAAACTGTTCAGAGAATGGCCATTAACCTCTAGTTTTTTTTCTGTGTGTCTGGGGGCTGGGCTGGGGGGTTGCACTGATGATGGAAAATAACAGCAATTTACCCATAGCTTTTGATTTTGTTTTTTAGATATAAGTGCCACAGTGACATTATTTTGCTAGCTTTTTCAATTACAGTAATGATTTTTTTTGTTATTTTATAAATCCATGCATTGTCTGCATTGAAACACAAATGCTATTTTATTTTAGGAAAAAAAACAAACAAAAGAACCTGTCGACTTCTGATTCTAGTAGTTCAGTGTTGCCTCTTCCTGGCAGTGTTGCTTGTTCTGTGCTCCCTTGCCCTGTTTGTTTTATTATTTTAATGATTGAAGAATAAAGACGGGTTGTTTTTTATGAAGACTACTGCAATATGTTTTTTTTTTCAACTTGAATATGTTTTCTTTTTATTTTCCTTAACTATGAGCCCTTATTTTTTACTTTTAATTTTGATTGGTTCGATCGGTTGTATTTTGGTTTCACAATTGACATCCATGGTCCATGTACAGAGGCAATATCCGAACTGGCCACGTATCTATTCCCCCGAACTCAAGAGCCTGATATGTGCCCCTGTGGCTGTTTAGTTCAGGTCAGGTGACCTGTGGTCTCTCCAGACTTCAATGTTGTAATGTTGGCAGCTTGTACTCCATCAGTATCTGATCAGTGATGGTCCAACTCCCAGCGTCCACATCGATCAGCTGAATTAAGGAGTTGTGGTGACCACACTCAGTGTTTACCAGCCATGGCGCCATCCATGTAGTTGTGGCGGTGCCTGATACTGCAAATCAGTCCCCTTCTCCTGAAGCAAATGTATGTGGCACCCTTCCACACAGACAGGTATTCATTGCTTGTCCATATTATAGCCCTGAAAACCCCTTAAAGATATATAAACTCATGCAATTTGTAGTGTATCTATGAATCCGTGCTTTGAAAGACTTAATTCAAATGTCAGTATTTGTCACGTACGCAAAACAAAATTGGTATTGGTGTCATCATTGTTTTATAGCCGTGTGTCATCAGTATTTGGTCAGTGTGTCATCAGTATTTGGTCAGTGTGTCATCAATGTGTCATCCGTATTTGGTCAGTTTGTCATCAGTGTTTGGTCAGTGTGTCATCAATGTGTCATCAGTATTTGGTCAGTTAGTCGTCAGTGTGTGATCAATGTGTCATCAGTGTTTGGTCAGTGTGTTATCAATGTTTGGTCAGTGTGTCATCAGTGTTTGGTCAGTGTGTCATCAATGTTTGGTCAGTGTGTCATCAATGTTTGGTTAGTGTGTCATCAGTATTTAGTCAGTTTGTCATCAGTGTTTGGTCAGTGTGTCATCAATGTTTGGTCAGTTTGTCATCAGTGTTTGGTCAGTGTGTCATCAGTGTTTGGTTAGTGTGTCATCAGTGTTTGGTCAGTGTGTCATCAGTATTTGGTCAGCTTGTCATCAGTGTTTGGTCAGTGTGTCATCAGTGTGTCATCAGTATTTGTTCAGTTTGTCATCAATGTTTGGTCAGTTTGTCATCAGTATTTGGTCAGTGTGTCATCAATGTTTGGTCAGTGTGTCATCAATGTTTGGTCAGTGTGTCATCAATGTTTGGTCAGTGTGTCATCAATGTTTGGTCAGTGTGTCATCAATGTTTGGTCAGTGTGTCATCAGTGTTTGGTTAGTGTGTCATCAGTGTTTGGTCAGTGTGTCATCAGTATTTGGTCAGCTTGTCATCAGTGTTTGGTCAGTGTGTCATCAGTGTGTCATCAGTATTTGGTCAGTTTGTCATCAGTGTTTGGTCAGTGTGTCATCAATGTTTGGTCAGTTTGTCATCAGTGTTTGGTCAGTTTGTCATGAGTATTTGGTCAGTGTGTCGTCAGTGTTTGGTCAGTGTGTCATCAATGTTTGGTCAGTGTGTCATCAGTGTTTGGTCAGTGTGTCATCAATCTTTGGTCAGTGATTGATCAGTGTGTCATCAGTATTTGGTCAGTGTGTCATCAGTGTTTGGTCAGTGTGTCATCAATGTTTGGTCAGTGTGTCATCAGTGTTTGGTCAGTGTGTAATTAATGTTTGGTCAGTGTGTCATCAATCTTTGGTCAGTGATTGGTCAGTGTGTCATCAGTGTTTTTCACAGTTGGATAAATAAATTACAAATCTCCTATACTTTGAAATGTTAAAAACACAGACAGCACATGGATGGCACATGGATGCCCTCCGTGTACTATATGTGTTTTTTATGGACCCATAAACTTGTATTGGCGCTTTTTTTTTTTTCTATCCTTAATGATGAAAAAAAACACGGACTTGTGAACAGCCCCATAAACTATATTGGATACATGTTGTATCTATGAAAAACATGGACAGAACTCGGACGTCTAAAAGAGGCCTGAAACAGAGTTCAGGTGAATTTAGGATCTCTTTATGGGTATGTTGGCACAAAGTTATTTTCAGACTCCATTCAACAAATTGCAGTTGATCAAGCAAAGATCGCTGACAAGACTCTCAAAAAGATGCCCAGATGTTTTCAGCTTTCTCTTTGACTTCTACGATAAAATATAGAGCGTCTTCAGAGTGAAAGACCCCTGAAGAATGGTCACCTTACTTCTTTTAACGTCTTGTCATCTTTGGAAACCTGAAGTGATTTTCGACTCCCAAAAGCCTGAATAAATGAACAGCAAGTCGTTTATACATAGCCATTCTTCTGACTTAGCATTTTTTCAGGCGGGTTTCAGAGTGGACCCGCAGCAATCCCACCTGGAAAAAAAGTTGCAAACGACTTTGCTCACCCAAACACCTTTTGTACATTGACCTCAATAAATGAAATACCATTATTAATAACTAACGCTTGTGTTGCTGTGTTGCAGGGGATGTCAGTGAAGAAGCAGTCACGTGTTACAATAAGCTAGTTGAAATGGAGCCATGCAATGGTCCTGGTCTCATTGGAATAGGAGTTAAAGCTTTACATGATAAAAAGTACGACATGGCCGCTGAAAACCTTTCCCGAGGTAGTGTAGCCTTTCCCTTTTAAGTGTGTCGTATAATGTACAGTGAATTTTATAACTTATCTCTACCAATAAAGCTACAAGACATCGTAAAAATAAACAAAAAGCCATATGGTATGATGACGGAAGAATAGGAAAGTTTTGACTCGGAATGCGGCAACACAAACATTTCTTTTGGTCAATAAAAATGTTTTTATTGTGCAAAAATGTAAAAAAAAAGTAAAAATGTTTTGTTAAGCTATGTGTGTTTAAAATGTAGAATAAAACTTACCTGTTATTTATATTCCATGGTATGCAGTGGATAAGAAGAAAACACAAACAATTGCAATTTTTTTTTTTTATTCCCATTCATAGAGTAGGAAAGGAACATTTTCAAATTACTTGTACTGTTTTATGATACCACTAAATTATATAAATGTAAAGGACAGACCTTACATAACTACTGTAAAAAAACAAAACAAATAAATGTCTTTTGGAATGCGATGATGTAAGACCTTGAAGGGGTTAGCCATTGATAATTTGCTATCACTGGTACATGCACTGATAAGCCAGATGAGAGGATTTTTGTTCTCAATGGGCTATTTTGATCCACATAAGAAAATGGCTTAAAGGGAATCTGTCACCCCTTTTTTGAGATATCATATAATGATATCATTCAATTGTGTGTCATATAAGGATTCTCTTAGTACTTTTGCTTCCCCCTGACCCCACACCTTTCATGCATAAATACCTTTTTTTTATATCTGTTCAGATGTATGTAAACTGCTGCTGTCCGGTCCGCTGGGCGGGGCTTATTCACCTTCCCCCCCCCCTCCCTGTCTTGCTCTACACAAGAAGAAATGTGTAGAACAAGACAGGGAGCGGGGAGCAGGTGAATAAGCCCCGCCCAGCGGACCGGACCGTGGCAGTTTACATATGCATGAAAGGTGTGGGGTCAGGGGGAAGCAAAAGTACTAAGAGAATCCTTATATGACACAGAATTGAATGATATCAATATGTGATATCTCAAAAAAGGGGTGACAGATTCCCTTTAATAGGTCAGACACCCGACCACCATCTCTCCTTTCATGCTCTATGGGGCAACTGAAAAAGCTATGGCAGCACGGTGGCTCAGTGCTTCGAATCCCACCAAGGACAACATCTGCAAGGAGTTTGTATGTTCTCCCCGTGTTTGCATGGGTTTCCTCCAGTTTCCTCCCACATTCCAAAGACATACTGATAGGGAATTTAGATTGTGAGCCCCATCAGGGACAGTGGTGATAAAATGTGTGCAAATTGTAAAGCGCTGTGGAATATGTTAGCGCTATATAAAAATAAAGATTATTATTATTAAGTGCAGTGCTCGGCAGCCCCTTAGGAAATTAATAGAGTGGTATTATGTACTGTTGCTCTATTCTATCGGGGATAATAATTCTCTATTAGGCAGATCAGTGTGGGTCAGACCTACACTGACATATAAGATATCACCTATCTTGTGGATAGGAGATAAATTGTTTTCACTGAAAAATCCCTTTATGTTCTAAAATAGTACAGTATTGCTAAAAAAGTAATTTGGTAATTTGTTTTAGATCTCGTTGTCCAACAGTAATAGATACAGTGGATGAAATAAGTATTGAAAACGTCGGTAACAACCCATCCAATCCACACAGGCAAAGAAATCAAACCATGTCCATAAATTAAAATATGTGTAATAATGAGAAATTACCTGGGAAAAGTTTTGAACACATGAAGAAAGAGAGGTGCAAAAGCCATGGAAAGTCATGACACCAGCTAAAACCTATCAGTAGTTAGACAGCAATCCTGCCACTTAATGAAAAGTGTTATCAGCTCGTGCAACTGATGGCCTATAAAACAGTATCTCATTGCCAAAGTGCCACTTAAGAAACATCTCATGATGAATAAAACAATTAACGGTCTCAAGACGTTTGCAGCTTTATTGTTGCAAACAATACTGATAGGGTTGGTTACAGAAGAATTTCTAAACTACTGAATGTTCCAGTGAGCACTGTTGTGATGATAATCTGAAAGTGGAAAGATCAACATTTCACCATAACCCATCCACAACTAGGTGTTTTCCGCAAGATCTCAGACAGATGAGTGAAAAGAATTATCACAAGAGTTGTCGGAGAGCCAAGGACCACTTATGGATAGCTACATTAAGACCTGGAATCAGCAGGTACAATTGTTTCAAATAAAACTATAAGTAATGCACTCAACCTCCATGACCTGAATGCTCGCTCAGCACGCATGACTCCATTGCTGAGCAAAAAGCATGTTCAATTAGAATGGGCCAAAATCACACCTGAGCAATGCATGGGACTAGTTTCTCCATACAGCACGCTTCTTGAAGCTGTCATCACCAGCAAATGCTTTTCTACAGCGTATGAAATAAATTTCAGTAAGCGTGTTCAATACTTTCCCCTGTGTCATTTCTCATTATTACACATAATTTAATTTATGGACATCTATAGTTTGATTTCGTTGCCTGTGTGGATTGAATGGGTTGTCATCGACATATGGTGAGAATATCATGTTAACAACACCTTTAGAAATGTTTTCTTAGACAATTGATAATGTGTTCAATTCTTATTTCACCCGCTATAGCTAGTAAATAGCGGTGCCAGTCGAAAACAGGAAAAACCCAGAAAAACAATGGAGTCTTTGCCGCAGTCCTTAGCTGTACCAGATGACACATCGTTTTAGGTGTAAGTAAAGGTAGTCTCACTGTGCATTCATACATAACAAAACCAGGCCCTGTGTTCATGGAAAAATTATGGCTCTTGAAAGGCAGGAAAAAAAAAATTAAAAAGTAAAAAATAAAATTGGTCCCAGCGGAAAGCAGTGTATGCATGAAATGAGCATGCACAATAAATATGAAAGCTTGTACTGGACAAGTGATAGTCGTGTATATATATAATGATGACCATGCATTGTGCTTCTCCAGGAGTCCATGCAGTGCGCTGCTGTCCCAGAGCATGGTACATTCTTGCACAAGCTCAACTGAAGATACACAAACATGAAAAGGCTGCTTTCTCCTGTGAGCAAGGTGGGGAGCATTTACTAGTGTCTACATCACACATATTCTTTCTTTATATTAATCACTAATTTATTCTAATCCTTCTTCCAGCCATTAAACTTCTGTCCCAGGATAATTTATCTCATGAGGACACTCAACAGAAGGATCATGCTCTTAGGTTGAAAGCACAGGCTTTGCTGCAATGCACAGATGCAGATCACTCTGACGAGATACTGAAAATCTTGGAGCAGGTATATAAAAAAGTTCTACGTGTCTCATGCATGAAGTCACCTCTGATGCTGACATTGAATGGAAATGTTCTTGTTCACAACCTCTTCTGGCATGTCCAGCCCTATGTGAAGTGCATGTGAGCAGGACATGTGTCCTGGATATAAACAATAATGTTCTATTCAAAGTCAATGACGATAAAGAGAGTAAAATGAGCCTACCGATTGACTACAGCGGTTACGTAGTTGTAGACTCTATGTCACTGCTGCAGCTCAGTCAACAAAGAGCAGCAGAGAGGCTTTGGGGTGGCAAGGGTTCGAATCGGTAAGTACTATTTCTTTTTATTTGTGGGGTGTTTTATATTTTTTTTTTAAGCATAAATTGTTTTTTTTTTTTTTTATGAAACTGGACACGCGCTTTACAAGATTTGCCATTTTTATATAAGAAAAGATTAAAGTCTCCAAGGATGGAAATATCACATTAATCCTGTATGCGATCTCCAATTTTTACCCTGAAAACTTAGATGATTTTCATCTGTAAGGTCGCTATGTACCATCCTTGTGTTCGTTTTTTTTTTACATTGGGTGGCACCCATTTTTATCCCTCAGCATTTTAAAAAGTATTGTATATAGCAAACAGTGTGCACCCACCGAAGCATGTACCCAACTAATAATCGCATATGAGCATGAGGGTGCTACATCATGTATGGAAACAACAATGCAAACAAAGAAAAAAGCCAACACATAAGCAAAAACGCTGTGTGTGATTGTAGCCTTAGATCAGGAATAGAACAGCCATTTTTAGGACATTTCATAACTTTCCCAAATTCCTATGAAAAAATATTCAGCACATTCTGCATTGAACTACTGTCCTTATTTATTATATATTTTAGGAGTCGGAGTCGGTCCATTTTATACCGACTCCACCAAAATGAGCACCGACTCCACGACTCAGACTCCGACTCCACAGCCCTGGTGGAAGTTATTATTATTCCAGGTTCTATTGGTTAAAATTAACTTTTGTTTGTGGGAAAACCCTTTAAATGTTTTTTATCTTGTATGGTTTGTCTGTTTACTGATGTTAATAAAGACGTGCTTTCATTTTTAGTTTCAAAAAGCTTTATTTAAGCAATTTATAAACATGAGAGCACAACTTTGTAGAAAGCAAAATTTTTACCTCGCAGGGGAAGCCACCATGGTTACTTACCGGTAGCCGTTTTTTCCGGATCTCATGACGGCACACCTGAGAGAGGGATCTGCCCCACCAGGACAGGAACCTACTGAGATATAAGGGGCGGCACCTCTCCCCCGCTTCAGTTGGTTACAGAGCATTGAAAGGACTTCCCGGTTAGTTACATGTTAATCCAACACCACATCACACAAACGCACCCTACTAATCGTGCACACCCATACGGTGAAAAGGGGGGGGGATATACGGGTGTTGTCATGGGTTCCGGAAAAACCGGCTACCGGTAAGTAACCATGGTGGTTTTCCCTTCACCCATGACAGCACACCTGAGAGATTTTTGGAGACTTTGAAACACTTTAGGGAGGGACCACCGCTTGCAGCACCCTTCTACCAAAGGATAAGTCAGCAGAGGAGGATAGATTTAATCTATAGTGCTTAAAGAAGGTTGAAGATGAGGCCCAGGTAGCGGCCTTACAAATTTGTTCAATCGATACCTCTGCCTTTTCAGCCCAGGAGGTTGCCACGGATCTGGTGGGATGAGCCTTGATGCCGTCAGGAATCGGAACACCACTAGCTGAGTAGGCTAAACTAATGGCCTCCCTGATCCATCTGGCAATAGTCCCTTTTGAAACCCCATAGCCCTTCCTGGCACCCTGAAAGGCTACGAACAGGGACTGGGACCTCCTCCATTGGCTAGTGACAGATATGTATTCTAACAGGGCTCTCTTAACGTCCAAACTATGGAATTTTTCCTCCCCTGAATTCTTTGGATTATCGCAGAAGGATGGGAGGATAATCTCCTGACCTCGATGGAAATCTGATGCTACCTTAGGCAGATAAGTGGAGTCTATTCTTAATATCACCCTGTCCTGAAAAACTTGTGTACTGTATAGGGTGGATTTACCGAGAGAGCCTGCAAGTCGCTTACTCTACGGGCCGATGTAAGGGCCACTAAAATGATCGTCTTTAGGGTCAGATATTTTGTGGGTAGCTGATGTAAAGGCTCGTATGGTTCTTTTGTAAGGGCCTCTAGTACCAGGTTTAAATCCCACGGGGCTATTCTAGGTATTGGGATAGGCCTAGCCCTATGGCAGGTTTTGATAAATCTGGCTACCCATCTATTTGCTGCAAACTTGCAGTTATAGAGCTACCCCAGCTGTAATCCTGATTGTAAAAACTCGAAGATGGCACTAATCGGGGGTTCTTGTCCTAACGGCTTACCTAGGAACTGCAGAAATTTTTGCTGCGTTTTTTGAGGATACGTTTTTCAGCTGCAAAAGCTGATCAGCTTTTTAAAAAACCGCATCACCTGGAAGGTTTTTGAGCTCATAGATAATGTTTTCAATAGCAAAAGCAGATTAGAAAAACGCCGCACAAACTGACATGCTCATTCAGCCCAAAAACGGATCCTTACAAAACAATGTGTCTGAATGTCATATCTTGAAACCCATTGACTTTGCTGGGATGCCCAGAGTCACTGCATTTTACTGCAAAAAATGGATCCGCGAAAACGCTGTGTGTGAATCATGGCTGTAGCCAGCGAGGGGCAGGGGGAGCAGCTGCCCCCCCTAGAAGCAGGGGCACGCACCTCTCAAAACTCACTTGTATTCTGCAGTGTTCCCGTCCTGCATCGGCTCCAGACTGCAGGGGGCAATCTCCCCTCCTCTGTCCTGTCTTCTGCTGTCTTCACCAGAGAGAGGAGGGGGAGGGGTGTCTGCCCTGCAGAGGATCCGATTCCTGGGCCCCGAGCTGGAGAAAGTGAGAAAGTGAAAGTACTAACTGCTCATCACTGTCACAGGAAGGTAACTAATGCTAATATTGTAGGTGATTTTTATGTGCTCTCTGTAAAAGGAAGATCTTAAAAAGACTCAAAAGACGCTTCATGTTTCTTAAAATGGATGCCTGCACACATCACAGAGTGAACTATTTTGCCATCAATGTTAGATATGTTTATGGCAACAAAGAAATTGTTACCAAGACACTGGCAGTAAAAGATACTAAAGCTCATCACAGCAGCCAGTTTCTCCAGGCCTTAGTGGAAAAAGTTCTGCAAGTTTCCGAACTCAAAAAAGAACAGGTTCTTGCTGTTGTAACGGACAATGCTTCAAACATGATAAGTACAATTAAACTGATGAATAAGAGTAATGAACAACAGCTAGAAGAAAATTTAGGATTCAGTATGTTTGAGATGGAAGGCCACAGTGCTGTTCATGTAACCGAGGAACAAAAAGATATTACAACAGAAGAACAGCAAAATTCTACTTTAGAAATAGATGATCTTGTTGAAGCTGCTTCAAAACACTTTCATAATCATCACATGCGCTGTGTTGTGCACACGCTGCAGCTGGCAATAAGTGATAGTCTGCAAGACGGACATTCTGGAAATCTGATTGAAAAAGTGAGGAAATTGGTTATTGCCACCAGAACCCCTAAAATTGATTCCATCTTGAAGAGACGTGCTGGGAAAGGGGCAATTGTCGATCAAGCCACTCAGTGGGGCAGCACTTATTTAATGATTGAGCGATTGCTTGAACTAAAACCATTTCTTATAGATATGGCGAACCCTCAGGTAACCCTAAATGAAGGTCAATGAACACAGGTGGCTGAATTGAAGGAATTGCTTAATCACCCATTTACCGTGACTAAAAAATTACAAGCTGAGGATTTAACTCTTGGCATTTTCATAAGGGAGTGGAAGAACTTGCTATTTTGCCTGTCCCAAAGAGGAGGTTTAATCGCAGATGGCATTTCTGCTTCAATGAAACGGAGAGAGACGCAGCTATTGGAAAATAAATGTTTTCTGGCAGCTGTTTATGTGGACCCGAGTCATCGTATACTGCTTGATGACCAACAGCTTACTAAAGGAAAAGAAGCTCTGACTGAGGTAGCAGTTAGGATGAGTGGGCTACAGGAGGACTGCCAGGTGCAAGAGGACTTGGGTCCTGACAGTGCTACGCTGCCATATCTTCAACTTCATCAGATGAGGAGTTTGACTTTGACAAGTATTTGGATGACATGGAGCAGGCAAAGCGTTGCCTCAAGGAAAAAGATTTCACTCTGTCTCCTATAGCAAGCAGATTGACCATATTTCAGCAAACTGTTTCACTTGCTCTCAAAGAAATAGAAAAATTCAACCGTTCATCAAAACTGACTGTGCATGAGGCAATTAATTTATACCCGGAAATTGTTAGAGATGTTGCCCATGTGGTTACGGCTTTGCCTCCAACCCAAGTTAGTGTAGAGAGGTTGTTCTCTGGCCTTAAAATTATTAGGTCAGATTTTAGGTCATCTATGAAGGAGGATATGATGGAGGCAATTCTATTCAACTCATAGACTGCACAAATGTTATTTAGTAGGTTTTTGTTGAAAACTGTTTTTGTCACTTACATAGTTTATTTAATAGTGTTATATATATATATTGTACATATATATACACACAATTATATACACTCACTGGCCACTTTATTAGGTACACCATGCTAGTAAGGGGTTGGACCCCCTTTTGCCTTCAGAACTGCCTCAATTCTTCGTGGCAGAGATTCAACAAGGTGCTGGAAGCATTCCTCAGAGATTTTGGACCATATTGACATGATGGCATCACACAGTTGGCGCAGATTTGTCGGCTGCACATCCCTGATGCGAATCTCCCGTTCCACCACATCCCAAAGATGCTCTATTGGATTGAGATCTGGTGACTGAGGAGGCCATTTGAGTACAGTAAACTCATTGTCATGTTCAAGAAACCAATCTGAGATGATTCGAGCTTTATGACATGGCGCATTATCCTGCTGAAAGTAGCCATCAGATGTTGGGTACATTGTGGTCATAAAGGGATGGACATGGTCAGCAACAATACTCAGGTAGGCTGTGGCGTTGCAACGATGCTCAATTGGTACCAAGGGGCCCAAAGAGTGCCCAGAAAAAATTCCCCACACCATGACACCACCACCACCAGCCTGAACCGTTGATACAAGGCAGGATGGATCCATGCTTTCATGTTGTTTACGCCAAATTCTGACCCTACCATCCGAATGGCGCAGCAGAAATTGAGACTCATCAGACCAGGCAACGTTTTTCCAATCTTCTACTGTCCAATTTCGATGAGCTTGTGCAAATTGTAGCCTCAGTTTCCTGTTCTTAGCTGAGAGGAGTGGTACCCAGTGTGGTCTTCTGCTGCTGTAGCCCATCTGCCTCAAAGTTCGACGCACTGTGCGTTCAGAGATGCTCTTCTGCCTACCTTGGTTGTAACGGGTGGCAATTTGAGTCACTGTTGCCTTTCTATCAGCTCGAACCAGTCTGCCCATTCTCCTCTGACCTCTGGCATCAACATGGCATTTCCGGCCACAGAACTGCCGCTCACTGGATTTTTTTTCTTTTTCGGACCATTCTCTGTAAACCCTAGAGATGGTTGTGCGTGAAAATCCCAGTAGATCAGCAGTTTCTGAAATTCTCAGACCAGCCCTTCTGGCACCAACAATCATGCCACGTTCAAAGGCACTCAAATCACCTTTCTTCCCCATACTGATGCTCGGTTTGAACTGCAGGAGATTGTCTTGACCATGTCTACATGCCTAAATGCACTGAGTTGCCGCCATGTGATTGGCTGATTAGAAATTAAGTCTTAACACACAGTTGGACAGGTGTACCTAATAAAGTGGCCAGTGAGTGTATATATATGTAATCGATATTGCATAGTGTATTACATATTTACAATTTATTAGTTTTTTGTGTTCTAAAGTTGTATTCCAATAAATAGATATTATGTTCTATCTAAATATCTTGACTATTGTATCATACAAATGATTAAATGTCTGATGTTCACATTGTACTACAATACATTTTCAACTTAAATATAAGCAATATATGTGGGAGTTGGAGTCGGTGTAAGGGAAATTGAGGAGTCGGAGTTGCAGGTTTGGCTTACCGACTCCACAGCCCTGACTTCCACAATTGGATGTGTTTAAATAAAATGTTGCTGTGCTGAGATAATCTTATAAATGTGCCGCTGCTGTGTAATGGCCGTATCTGACGTACAGGGACATGGTCTGATCATACTACATCTTTTGGGAAGGGGAAGAAGCAAAGGAATATACAGACAGGGCAACAGGGGATCACAGATGATTCTTTCTGTGAATTAAAACATTGTTTAAAAACAGGCAGGGAAATGTTTTCTTTCACAAAAAGAATCAGCTGTGATCCCGTGCTGGCCTGTCTGTATCCTCTTTTGCTTCCTCTTCTGCCCAGGAGCTGTGGTATGATCAGACCATGTCCCTGCACGGTCAGACACAGCCATTACACAGTACATACAGGGGCACATTAGAAGATTATCTCAGCACAGGAACATTTTATTTAAACACATCCAATTGTGGAAGTTATTATTTTAAGATGTATTGATTAAATAAAAGAAGAAAATAGAGTAGCCATCAACCACAATACAAAGTAGTGAAAAAGATAAAAGACAAATCTTTATTACAGTATTTAAAAAAAATACATCAAACATTTATAATTACATAACATGAGGTGAATATAGAAGGAATAATCCCAAGAATAGCGCGAGAAAAACACCCTTGCAGATAAGGTGACACAAAGCCAAAGGACCGCATGCATTAAATAGAAATAAATATAATCCAGGCACCCATATATATTATGCAACTATCCCAAGACTATGTCCCCATATCATTCAAGACACAGAGGTGCTATAGATTAAATAATATCAAGAGCTATGTAAACAAATTGCGGATCCAAAAGGATATATATAAATCAATCTACTCCGGGATCATACCCGGTATAAATCCTGCTCATGTCACTTACCCATAATGGGGTTGTAATGCAGGGGAGATGCCGCGCTCAACCCCGACGCGCGTTTCGCCTCAGCTTTCTCAAGGGGAAGTACCTATCTGTATTCAAATGCCCATATATATTTTTTAAATACTGTAATAAAGATTTGTCTTTTATCTTTTTCACTACTTTGTATTGTGGTTGATGGCTACTCTATTTTCTTCTTTTATTGCATGATACTGGGAGTACTCCACTATTACTTGACTGGTCCTCATTATTGGTGGGGGAACTATTAAGGTTGTTTAAATTGGTTCCTGGCTACATTTTGACAGTTATGCAGGTTTTGAACTTTTTTTCAATGTATTGATTAAAATGAACTTTTTTTGTTCTTGGGGAAAACCCCTTTGAAAGCTGTATATGTAAATAAATAATGTAAGAATGAGCATATATAATCTCCCACACTATCCATGACCATGCAATATGCCAATAAATGTTGAGCATTGAAAAACACAATATAGAAATCAGATATGAAAAACACTCAAACTATGGTAATCAATGTAACTATTACTATAAAGAAAGCCATGATATATACCGATGGACGTCCCCATGGAAACTACAAGGAATATGATACTCGTAGGATTGGACACTGTATGTGCTGTTAGAATTGGTGTGTGAAATCTATACGGTCAAATATGGTTTCTAGACCATAGTAGGTAGCTCAAAAAGAGCTTGAAGAAATGGATTCATGGTTTGTATGCAGCAAGAGCAAATGAAATAAGCAATCTGCAAAACCACAGGGTCTGTGAAGCGCAAAAGAATGTGCTGTCAGGATAGAGTCTGACACCAATTCACATGTGCATACAGAGGGCAAAGAGAGACATCATGGTAGGTAGATGCCGGTGGTATCAGGTGTGGACGAACACCCCACGCGTATCGCTATAACACAGCTTCGCCAGGGGGTGTTAATGTCACTTGTGGTTTTAATTGTTTTTATCATGTATGGTTTGTCTATCGGTGCTTTCATTTTAAAATCCGGTGTGGGCATGAATGATATATTGGCCTGTTTCTTCATTTTAAAAACTAAATGATCACATATAGTTTCCTATCATAATGGTGGCAGTGTGTCCTTAAAAATCGGATGCTACATGGCTGATCTATGTGGGATGCCATCATTTTTTTGTGCACTCATAGACTTGCATGGGCGAGTCTCATGTGATACCGGATGGGACTACTGCATGATGCTTTTTTTTTTTTTTTATATATGAATAATCAGTCCATGAAGAATAAGTCTGGCAGCTTAGACTCTCTCTCTTCCACCCTTGTTTTGGATTATAAACCATAACCGCAGACAAATCAGGCACATCTTCATACATCCAGATAGGATGCTCGTTACCAATGCCTGTAAATGCAATCAGAACATATGCATTAGCATCAGTCAGCATAAACAGCGTGTGACCGGAAATCTGTGATTATGTCAAATGGTCAAACCAATTCTATCAGGTTTGGTCTATGTCCATTATTATGAGGACAATTGCAGGTTAATCAGATGTTGATCCTTCACTTGTAGCAGAATGGAGACTAGGAGTCCTGGGGTATCCAGCCACAATCCCCAAAGTCTGTCATATTTATGCATGGCATTTTTTGGTGGGGAGGTGATAAATGCCAGGTTGTCCACTACTTATATCCGTTGGTTGGTCATCAATATAAGATCAGCAAGGAGTCAATCACCCAGCACACCCATTGATTAGCTAATGATTGGTGATCACTATAAAAGCAGTAGACAAACCCTATAAATACTGTAGGAGGTTCAGTTTGTTTCTAGGTAATAACTGAGTAATCTTTTTATAGATTTCCAATATAGATGATGATCCGGTTCTTACTTCCCTGAAAGGCCAGGTATATTTAAAGAAGGGATCTATAGAAGAAGCATCAAAGGTATGTTTACATCCAAACTAATTCTATATGTGCACTGAAAATATTCAAAGAGTAATTAAACTTTTACTGCTAATAACATCAGAGGCGGCAACTCCTACCGGTATAACTGGTGGCAAAGACACGTGCTTCTCGCATTAGTTTTAATAGTTATTATTCCTGCACAGTCCTTTCTATGGCTGCAGCAATATTTACTGTATTTTTCGGACCATAAGTTGCACCAAACCATAAGACGCACCTAGGTTTTAGAGGAGGAAAATAGAAAAAAAAATTGAAGCAAAAAATGTGGTCATGATGCTCTGTTATGGGGAGGGGGAGGGGTGAGATAATGCTGACACGACTAAAGGGGTAATATCCCCCATCCTGGTATACAGTGGGGCAAAAAAGTATTTAGTCAGTCAGCAATAGTGCAAGTTCCACCACTTAAAAAGATGAGAGGCGTCTGTAATTTACATCATAGGTAGACCTCAACTATGGGAGACAAACTGAGAAAAAGAAATCCAGAAAATCACATTGTCTGTTTTTTTTTCATTTTATTTGCATATTATGGTGAAAAATAAGTATTTGGTCAGAAACAAGCAATCAAGATTTCTGGCTCTCACAGACCTGTAACTTCTTCTTTAAGAGTCTCCTCTTTCCTCCACTCATTACCTGTAGTAATGGCACCTGTTTAAACTTGTTATCAGTATAAAAAGACACCTGTGCACACCCTCAAACAGTCTGACTCCAAACTCCACTATGGTGAAGACCAAAGAGCTGTCAAAGGACACCAGAAACAAAATTGTAGCCCTGCACCAGGCTGGGAAGACTGAATCTGCAATAGCCAACCAGCTTGGAGTGAAGAAATCAACTGTGGGAGCAATAATTAGAAAATGGAAGACATACAAGACCATTGATAATCTCCCTCGATCTGGTGCTCCACGCAAAATCCCACCCCGTGGGGTCAGAATGATCACAAGAACGGTGAGCAAAAATCCCAGAACCACGCGGGGGGACCTAGTGAATGAACTGCAGAGAGCTGGGACCAATGTAACAAGGCCTACCATAAGTAACACACTACGCCACCATGGACTCAGATCCTGCAGTGCCAGACGTGTCCCACTGCTTAAGCCTGTACATGTCCGGGCCCGTCTGAAGTTTGCTAGAGAGCATTTGGATGATCCAGAGGAGTTTTGGGAGAATGTCCTATGGTCTGATGAAACCAAACTGGAACTGTTTGGTAGAAACACAACTTGTCGTGTTTGGAGGAAAAAGAATACTGAGTTGCATCCATCAAACACCATACCTACTGTAAAGCATGGTGGTGGAAACATCATGCTTTGGGGCTGTTTCTCTGCAAAGGGGCCAGGATGACTGATCCGGGTACATGAAAGAATGAATGGGGCCATGTATCGTGAGATTTTGAGTGCAAACCTCCTTCCATCAGCAAGGGCATTGAAGATGAAACGTGGCTGGGTCTTTCAACATGACAATGATCCAAAGCACACCGCCAGGGCAACGAAGGAGTGGCTTCGTAAGAAGCATTTCAAGGTCCTGGAGTGGCCTAGCCAGTCTCCAGATCTCAACCCTATAGAAAACCTTTGGAGGGAGTTGAAAGTCCGTGTTGCCAAGCGAAAAGCCAAAAACATCACTGCTCTAGAGGAGATCTGCATGGAGGAATGGGCCAACATACCAACAACAGTGTGTGGCAACCTTGTGAAGACTTACAGAAAACGTTTGACCTCTGTCATTGCCAACAAAGGATATATCACAAAGTATTGAGATGAAATTTTGTTTCTGACCAAATACTTATTTTCCACCATAATTTGCAAATAAAATGAAAAAAAAACAGACAATGTGATTTTCTGGATTTTTTTTTCTCAGTTTGTCTCCCATAGTTGTGGTCTACCTATGATGTAAATTACAGACGCCTCTCATCTTTTTAAGTGGTGGAACTTGCACTATTGCTGACTGACTAAATACTTTTTTGCCCCACTGTATATATGTCCCCATCCTGGTATATGTGCCCCTTATCCTAACATACATGGTCCCCCATCCCCATTCTGGTATATATGGTCCCCCATCATGGTATACATGGCCCACATCCTGGCATACATGGTCCCCCATCCTGCTAACCATGAACCCCCCCATCCTGTCATACATAACCCTCCCATCCTGGTATAGTTAGCTCCCCTTACCGTGGTATACATGGCCCCCCCCAACCTATACATGACCAGCATCCCTATCCTTGTGTACATCATGCCGCCCCCCCCCCCGCGGGGCGATTATGGACCTGAAAAACAGTGAATATTCACTTTCATTAACCCCTTAACGACCAGAGGTATTACTCTGTCGCCTCATTGGGGGACACAGAACCATGGGTGTTATGCTGCTGTCCACTAGGAGGCGACACTATGCATAATCTGAAAAAGATTAACTTTGGCTCCTCCTCTGCAGTATACATCCCTGGACGGCGTCAGCCTTCTCCAGTTTTTGCTTAGTGTCGCAAGGAGGCACACCTTTTTTCTTCCGTTTTTTTCCTTTTTTCGTCCGGAAATACAGATGAAGAAAAGTGGGTCTCCAGCGAGACTCCCGGCATGGCTCCCTCCTCGGTCCCCCATTAGGGGTACCCGGTTGAGGTCGAGGTGGCTATTCCCCATGTCGCTCCCTCCCCAGTCCCTCGGGTCCTGGTTCGAGGTCGAGACCCCCCTCCTTCCCCAACCCCTTTGGGGTCTGGGTTGAGGTTGAGGCGAGGATGAAGACCCCCTGACGGTGACAGACGCACCCTCCCTAATTCCCCGCAGGGGGCATTAGGTTGAGACGCCTCAGGTAGGGTCGGAGAACAGGCAGCATTCCGCAGCTTCCAGGGACTCCAGGCCGGCTGAGGGATCCTGTTGGGGCCGGGGGAGGGTGCGGACTGGATGGCACAGCAGAGACAGGGCTTTTCTGCGTCCCTGTCTCTGCAGCAGCAGCGGCTCCATAGCGCTTCAGGGGCCCCCCATACAGGAACCGCTACCCCTGCTACCCCCACCGCTATCCAGTCGACCATTCTGGGGGGGTCTGGTACAAATCCGCACCCCCCCCGGACTACCGCGCCGCTCTGGAGCCCTCCTGGGCATCAGGCCTCTAATTTAGACCGCGGCTTCGGCCTAGCCGAAGCCGCCGCCTTTTCCCCGCCTCCCGGCCCGCCCCTTGGATTACCAAAATGACACGCTGGAGTGTCATAGAAGGGGCGGATTGAGGCAGAAAGGGCGCGTTTTTACACAGCCCAGCGCGCCCTTTTCAGCTCTCCGCCCCCTCCTCCCTCTCCTCAGAGTCCCGGTGTCCTTTTTTTTTTTCTGGATGAGATCCAGGAGAGGAGCATCACAGCGGTCTCCGGGGGGCACAGAACTGGGATCTGTCGGCGCTGGACCTAGGGGCACACCGGTGGGGTAAGCTCACAGCTGGGTTCTCATACTCAGCTGTGAATCCATACTTCCTATAAGGCTCTCTGTGGGTTCCCTCTGCGTAGCCACCCCTGTTCGATCCCTAATAGCCAGCCTCTGTGCACTATGCCGGGCTCAAGGAAGAGAACCAAGCAGGAATGTTTCTATGCATTCTGCACAGCCTGCAAAGCCACGCTCCCTAGTGGCAGCACGTATCCGCACTGCCGGGACTGCATCCAGAACTCTGGGTCAGAACCCCAGGGAGTCCCTACTGACGCAGGCCACGCCGGAATGGGCAACTCAGATGTCTCAGTCTATGACACAGTCCATAGACAACCTAACTCCACATTGCTGCAAGCTCTGCAGAGTCGGGGCCGGCTATGGACGGTACACAGCAAACGGACAGCTTGTCTCAGGAACATGCTGCTTCCGACTCTCACAGACGTAAGCGGACCCACAGGTCTCGATCACCTGAGTCGCACTATAGCACAAGGTCGTCCCCCTCCAGGGAGAGACAGCGTCATTCCAGGTCTCCTGGGCAGTCCCCTGCCACAGACAGACAGTACAATTTACCACAGGGATCCCCCACCACAGAAGGCCCCCGCCCCAGGTCGCCCTCCAGGGATCACCTTAGTGAGGCACAGGATTTGGAGGGCATCTGTGACTCCGACTCAGATAACGAAACGGACAGGTCCGTGGTACCTTCTCCCCCTAGCAATACAGCGCTAGTTGAGGACATAATTTCTGCCATTCATCGGGTGCTAAAAATTCCAGAGTCGGCCCCGGAAGTCCCAGAACATAGGATTTGCTTCGAAAGTGTTCAGAAACCACCTAAGGTCTACCCTAATCACCATGAGTTTGAGAAAATACTTACCAAACAGTTTGCGCAGCCTGAGAAAAAATTCGCTAATCGCAAATATTTGGAAGCGAAGTACCCCTTCCCACAGAAAGACACCAAACAATGGACAGATCCACCTGAAGTGGACCCTCCGGTTTCTAGGCTAGCAGCGCAGACTTTTCTCTCTCTGCCAGATAGCTCAACCCTCAGGGACGCAGCAGACCGGCAAGTAGAACGCATGGCTCGTTCTATTTTCGAAGCGGCAGGCGCCTCTCTGGGCCCTGCGTTTGCTTCAGTTTGGGCAGCCAAGGCCATCCTGGCTTGGGCCAAAAAACTACAGGAGGGTCTTCAAGCTTCAAATCCTGAGCTCTCGGACCAAGCGGTCCTGATAGCAGTGGTAGCAGACTACATGATTCATGCAGCCCTGGATTCCGCAAGAGGTGTAGCGGGAATAGCATCAAACGCCATCACGATCCGACGCATCCTCTGGCTGCGAGAATGGAAAGCGGATGCGGCCTCAAAGAAGTCCCTCACGCGACTTCCGTATTTTACTGGAAGACTTTTCGGCGAAAAGTTGGACACCATGATAGCCAATGCCACTGGGGTTAAGAGTACCTCTCTCCCTCAACTAAAACCGAAACGCACGTTTAAATGAAGAAACCAGACGCGATTCCGATCCTTTCGGAATTCCTCGGGCTGGTCCGTTTCGCGCCCAGTGCAAAACCGTAACCGTTCTCCACGCAGGGACAACCCACGGACGCAGCAGCGACCGGACAGGTCTTGGCAGTCGAAAGCAGGCCAAGCGAAACCCAAGGGAGGAAAACCTCAGAACTTCGCTTCATCATGACTCGCGAACTCCGGAAGACACCCCACCAGTAGGCGGCCGACTCTTACTCTTTCAGCAAGTCTGGCTGCCTATTACAGAAGACAGGTGGGTCAGGGAAATAGTGTCTTCCGGATACAAGATAGAGTTCACTTCCGTTCCACCGAACCGGTTCTTCCTTTCTATTCCTCCAACACCACCAGACAAGGCTCGTGCTTTCCACCAAGCGGTTTCCTCTCTCCTTCAATCAGGAGTTGTGGTGCCGGTTCCCGCGAACGAGAGATTCCGAGGGTTCTACTCAAATTTGTTCGTAGTCCCCAAGAAAGGAGGCAGCGTCCGACCCATACTGGACCTAAAACAGCTCAACAATTACGTACGGGTCTGTCATTTCCGCATGGAGTCCCTCCGGTCCATCATTGCATCCATGGAGCAGGGAGAATACCTCGCCTCCATAGACATACAGGATGCGTATCTTCACATACCAATTGCTCCCGCCCACCAAAGGTTTCTCAGGTTCGCGGTCAACCAAAACCACTACCAGTTTGTCGCCCTTCCGTTCGGACTCGCCACGGCTCCAAGAACGTTCACCAAAGTCATGGCAGCCACCATGGACGTTCTGCACTCAAGATGCATTCTAGTCGTCCCGTACCTGGACGACCTCCTCATCAAGTCTCCCACTTTCAAAGACTGCGAGGTCAGTGTCTCAATCACACTAGACACTCTGAGTCGCCTGGGATGGCTAGTCAACCTACAGAAATCGTCGACTATCCCAACTCGGACTCTAACATTCCTGGGAATGGTATTCGACACCTCCAGGGGCCTGGTGCTCCTTCCCAAGGACAAGACACTGGCCATCCGTCTGGGAGTTCGCACACTCCTTCGCAGTCCTCCTCGATCTCTCCGGTTTGCCATGAGAGTCCTCGGCCGGATGGCAGCAGCAATAGAGGCAGTGCCATTTGCCCAGTTTCACCTCAGGGTCCTTCAACTAGCCATACTCAGATCTTGGGACAGGAACCCCTTCTCCCTCGACAGGGAGTTCAGGTTGACGTCATCAACCAGGAGGTCCCTGCATTGGTGGCTCAAACCAACCTCGCTTACACGAGGGAAGCCCTTCCTCTCAGGACAATGGAAGATCCTGACTACCGATGCAAGCCTGACAGGCTGGGGGGCGGTGCACCTACATCACAGGGCACAGGGCAAGTGGTCACCGAGGGAAGTGACATTGCCCATCAATGTTCTGGAAATCAGGGCCATCCTCTTGGCACTGAGAGCCTTTCATCACTTGCTTGCAGCTTCGCACATACGGATACAGTCGGACAATGCCACGGCTGTGGCATACGTGAACCACCAAGGTGGGACCCGCAGCGCCCAGGCGATGAGAGAAGTGGCTCATATCCTCCGCTGGGCGGAAGACACGAGGTCGGTACTTTCTGCGGTCCACATTCCGGGTGTAGAAAACTGGGAAGCCGACTTCCTTAGCAGGCAAGGAATGGACTTGGGGGAATTGTCTCTCCATCCCGAGATTTTTTACCAGATCTGTCAACGCTGGGGAACCCCGGAGGTGGACCTAATGGCATCCCATCTCAATACCAAGGTCCCCAATTTCATGGCCAGGACACACGACCCGCGGTCGCTCGGAGCGGATGCCCTGGTCCAGGACTGGTCCCAGTTCCGACTCCTGTACATTTTTCCACCCCTCCCCCTAATCTCCAGGGTCGTGAGGAAGATCAAGCAAGAGGGAGTTCCGACCATCCTCATCGCGCCAGACTGGCCCAGACGTACATGGTACGCCGACATCGTCCAACTTACAGCAGACGCCCCCTGGCGTCTACCCGACCGTCACGACCTTCTGTCTCAAGGTCCGTTCTTCCACCAGAATTCAGGGGCTCTCAATTTGACGGCATGGCCCTTGAAACCTGGATTCTAACTCAGGCAGGTTTTTCACCGGCAGTCATTGCAACTATGATCAGGGCAAGGAAGCCTGCCTCCGCCAAGCTCTATTACCGTACCTGGAGAGCTTTCTTTTCTTGGTGCGAATCTCATGGACAAGTCCCACTCCCTTATTCCCTCCCGAAGGTACTAGGTTTTCTTCAATCGGGTCTAGACGCCAAGCTATCCTTAAGTTCGCTTAAGAGTCAGGTGTCGGCGCTTTCAGTCCTTTTTCAAAAGCGCATTGCTATTAAACCGCAAGTAAGGACTTTCATCCAGGGAGTTTCCCGATTGGTTCCTCCCTACAAACGTCCGCTGGATACGTGGGACCTCAATCTGGTTCTGACAGCATTGCAAGCTCCACCCTTCGAACCTCTTAGAGGAGTTCCACTCTCCATTCTGTCTCAGAAAGTGTTTTTTCTAGTGGCGATCACCTCGTTACGCAGAGTGTCGGAATTGTCAGCACTTTCCTGCAGACGGCCTTTCCTAGCCTTTCACCAGGACAAGGTGGTTCTCCGCACGGTACCTTCCTTCCTTCCGAAGGTTGTGTCCAACTTTCACCTCAATGAGGAGATTTCACTGCCATCCCTTTGCCCGGTTCCGGTTCATAGAGTGGAGAAGGCTCTGCATACGCTTGACCTCGTCAGAGCATTGCGGATTTACGTGTCCAGGACTGCACCTTTCCGGAAGTCTGATTCCCTCTTCATTCTTCCGGAAGGTAGTCGCTAGGGGCTGCCGGCTTCCAAGGCTACCCTTGCCATGTGGATCAAGTCCACCATACATGAGGCCTACCGACTTAACAGTTCCCCTCTTCCGGCCGGTATCACGGCACACTCTACACGGGCAGTAGGGGCCTCCTGGGCCATTCGGCATCAGGCTTCGGCACAACAAGTGTGTAAGGGGCCACTTGGACTAGCCTACACACGTTTACGACACACTACAGTGTTCATACCCAGTCCTCAGCGGATGCGAGCCTGGGTAGACTGGTTCTGCAGGCGGCAGTGCCCCTAACTTAGGGACCTGCTAGCACAATATTCGTCCATTGCTTCCCACCCAGGGACTGCTTTGGGACGTCCCATGGTTCTGTGTCCCCCAATGAGGCGACAGAGTAAAGGAGATTTTTGTGTACTCACCGTAAAATCTCTTTCTCTTAGCCTCTAATTGGGGGACACAGCTCCCACCCTGTTGCCCTTATGGGCCGTTGTTTACGGTTGAGTTCTCATATTGTTCTTTGAGCTCGTACATAGTAGCCTTCTTACAGGCATGGTTATGTTATTTGGTTACGTTCCTCCTTATGCTTTGGCACAAAACTGGAGAAGGCTGACGCCGTCCAGGGGTGTATACTGCAGAGGAGGAGCCAAAGTTAATCTTTTTCAGATTATGCATAGTGTCGCCTCCTAGTGGACAGCAGCATAACACCCATGGTTCTGTGTCCCCCAATTAGAGGCTAAGAGAAAGAGATTTTACGGTGAGTACACAAAAATCTCCTTTTTTGATCCTGCATTTTCGTTTTTTGCTCCTCTTCTTCCCAGAGCCATAACTTTTTTATTTTTTGGTCAAAATGGCCATGTGTGAGCTTGTTTTTTGCGGGACGAGTTGTATTTTTGAACGACACCATTGGTTTTACCATGTCGTGTACTCAAAAATGGTAGAAAAAATTCCGAGTGTGGACAAATTGCAAAAAAAAGCGTAATCCCACACTTATTTTTTGGGTTTTTTTTTTTCACCATGTTCACTAAATGCTAAAAATGACCTGCCATTATGATTATACAGGTCATTACGAGTTCATAGACATCAAACATGTTTAGGTTCTTTTTTAGGCGATGATCAGATCTGGCTGGACCAGTCAAGAATGGTCACAGAGTTGTTCTGAAGCCACTCCTTTGTTATTTTAGCTTTGTGCTTGGGGTCATTGTCTTGTTGAAAGGTGAACCTTCGGCCAAGTCTGAGGTCCAGAGCACTCTGGAAGAAGTTTTCATCCAGGATATCTCTGTACTTGACCGCATTCATGTTTCCTTCAATTGCAACTAGTCGTCCTGTTCCTGCAGCTAAAATACACCCCTATAGCATGATGCTGCCACCGCCATATTTCACTGTTGGGATCGTATCTCCCTACTGCATCTGTGGAGCTCAGCCACAGTGATCTTGGGGTTCTTCTTTACCTCTCTCACCAAGGCTCTTCCTCCACGATTGCTAGGTTTGGCTAGATGGCCAGGTCTAGGAAGACTTCTGGTGGTCCCAAACTTCTTCCATTTAAGGATTATGGAGGCCACTGTGCTCTTAAGAACCTTGAGTACTGCAGAAATTCTTTTGTAACCTTGTCCAGATCTGTGCCTTGCCACAATTCTGTCTCTGAGCCCCTTGGCAAGTTCCTTTGACCTCCTGATTCTCATTTGGTCTGACATGCACTGTGAGGTTTTATATAGACAGGTGTAGGTACGGAAAGTATTCAGACCCCTTTAAATTTTTCACTCTTTGTTTCATTGCAGCCATTTGGTAAATTCAAAAGTTCACTTTTTCTCTCATTAATGTACACTCTGCACCCCATCTTGAGTGAAAAAATCAGAAAAAAAAATTTCCCTTATCCTGGGCTCCATCTTAGTATATGTCCTTTATCATCCATGCTGGTATCAGTCCCCCATTCTGCCGCTGTTCTTTAATGGTTAGAAAAAAATAAACAATTATACTCCTCTCCACTCCATGCTGCGCATCGTCCCCTTCTGAAGCCAGCAGTTGAAATCAGCGTGCAAGTGATGGAAGCACATGACGTCCTATCACGTCAGCTTCTGGCCTCTGATTGGTCTGCCTCCGCAATACAATTCAACTGGATGTGTGTCCAAGGACGCACATCAGTTTGAAGTTTCTGCTGGCATCGGCGGACCACTTACCTGCATGGGCCCGTAACTGCGGTCGTTATGCCCCTGAGTTCAGGTAAATTGCCATTTGGAAAAAAGATTGATAAAATTCTCAGGAAACAACCAATGAAAGCTCAAAGAATTCTTCAGATTTACACAAATCCAGAGATAAAGATCAGTTCCTAAAGCGTTTGTTTAGCTTAAAAGGACCCATTTTTTTAGCTCTGAAAGAAGACGCAGTGTGAACATACCCCAACGTTGTTTTCTGGGGCTTTTAATTTGGGATCTAGGTAAACAGGGAAGGGAAGCCACATTTGAATGGAAATATACATGGTGTTGATGTGCACTTTCTCCTTATTCTGGGATGGAGACCCACCAATAACATATTAATGACCTATTCTAAAGATGGACCATCATTTAAAAGCTCTTTTTTTAAAATATCTAATGAGGAGACTATATTGATGTTGCTAATTCTCATTTACAGGCATACAGTTCTGTATTTGATGTCAGTCATTTTATCCTCATACCCAGAATGACCTTTGTAACTTCTGACCAACTCCTGACTGTGCCTCTGCATTGCAATAATGCAGGAATGCTGCAAGCAGGACAAGGTGGAGACTATTCTGATGGCTCAGACTGCATTCTGTTTCCAGGCTCCCATAGAGAAGTGGAATTTTACAGACAATAATAGGGGGTGAATAATCAATATCGGTTTGGTGGTGGTCCGATACTCTGAACCTGTGCCAAACTGATATTCCTGGCTTTGGTGCTTTTACACATTGCATGCAGCTGCAGCTCTTTTTTTGGTTTTGCTGTAGTTTTTTGTACTTTGTACAAACAGGGGCATGACCCCCCTTTGTTAGCTAGACATTTCATCTATATAGCTTCCCATGGACAGGTAGATGAACTTTTGGCTCCTGTCCTGCTCTGCCCTTATTCACATTGAGGTCGGCTGTGCGGTATAATAGAGGAAGTAATCTCTTCTTCCAGCGCAAGCATGCACATCCCGCAATGAAAAAACTTGAGGTAAACCTCTAACTGTTCCCTATTAGTATAGTGTTGTTTTGATTAATTTATTATCTATTTTAAAACGGACCTGATTTTTATTTTCCATATATATACTTCATACCTTGTGATCTTACTGTCTATTTTAGTGTGATATTAGAATATATAAAGGATACTTCTGCGCAGACATACAATAGCTTATATTACTAATTTTTACAACTTCGTGATGTGTTGTTCTGTCTTTACTAATACTATGGCCCCCAATATATTTTATTTGTATGCATTTTATAATTTAGCCAATCACATATGTTGATTCTGTGTTTTACGCATTTTCCCTATTTTATCAGGTCTGTAGAAAACTTCAAAAGACACATCATGAATTTGCAGAAACATATTTTTTGCAGGGTCAGCTCCATTACACTCAAAAGAACTACATTGAGGCTGATAAAAGGTAATCTGGTGTACTATGGTCGTGGCAAGAGAGCAGAGGCACTAATGTTCCTGTCTTCTTTCTTTGTGTATGGGCTATTTGCACATTTCATTTCCCAGGGGAGCCTTGCACTGCCTTAAAGTCTATGCCTGCATGACACTCTCCACAAGGAGAAACTTTTTTCCTTAGACCTCCCCCACCCCCTTTCAGATGTCTCTCACCCAGCTAAATCAGTGCTTTGCACTGATTAGGTGCAAGAAGCTTGAAACACATGTCTGCAAATAGAGGTTCTTGGTAGGATATAAATCCAGACTCTTCAGTCAAAGGTCTTTAACCCATTCCTGACTTTGCAATTTTCCGTTCTTGTGCTTTTGTTTTTTTCCTCTTTTACATATCTCCCACCCATGGCTTTTAAAGTCACATACTAGCTGATTAAATCAGTCATCATGTGCGAACCCACATCAAAGGCAAGAACACGACCTTTGACGTAAATATACGTCAAAGCTTATAAAAGGGTTAAAGGGAATCTGTCAGCAGGATTTTGCACTCCAAACTATTTATATGCTCACATAGCTCTTTCAAAGGCAAGTCCAGCAATAACTTTACATGGCCTGTCTGTTCCTTTATCATTTAGAAATCAACATTTGAATTGATATGCAAATGAGGCTGGAGCGCTATTGTAGATTTGAAGCGTAAATCACTCCAGCTCTATTCCCTGCACATCGCCGCCTCCTTCTTGACTGACCGCATTATTGCCTGAAGTCTCACAGCATAAGGGTATCAGTCAAGCAGGAGGAGGCAGCTCTGACTGGGAAATAGAGCTGGAGTGACAGAGTCTTCAGATCTACAAATAGCTCTTCAGTCTCATTTGCTATTAAATTAAATGCAGATTTCTCAGTAACAGAGGAACGGACTGGCCATGGAAAGGTATTGCTGGACTCGACTTTGAAATCCTGGTGACAGTTTCACTTTAAAAGATTAATATTCACTTTTAGAATTGCTACTTCCATAGGTGGCACTACAGACCCAGCTCTCGCCCTCTCTGGAGTGGCTGTTTACATACATGACCCTAGCAAGTCAATGAATTACTGAAATACTGAATAATCATTAGGGCAGATTTTATTAGTTACAATTTCAAGAGTCTGTTACACTGTGAGCTCACTTCAGTGATACTTCCCAAACAGAGTGATGGATGATTCTGACATTTTTTCATTTCAGTTTTCATCATGCCATTGAGAAGATTCCAGAGGATGCAAACTACTATTTCTGCCTTGGTTTAACTTATTGGTTTATGAGTGAAGAAACCAAACGAGATAAAACTAAGGCCGTGACACAGTTTTTAAAGGTATTATGTTGTATAATAATAATATATAATGTATAATAATAAATAATAATATATTCATGCCTTTCATTGTAGGATTACTGTTTTTTTTTACCGCTTCACTGGGGGACACAGGTAACCATGGCTGTATGCTGCTGTCACTAGGAGGCTAACACTAGGCAGAAAAGTAAAATAGTTCCTCCTCTGCAGTATACACCCACTGACAGGCACAAAGTACCTCAGTTTAAGCTTAGTCTGTAGGAGGCTGACCTGGATCTGATACCAGGTCCGCATTTTCCTTTTCAGGTATCTTGTGTGTCTTTATTAATCTTTTCTCTTTGTCTTTCAGGTTCTTCCTAATTTCTCACCCTGTTTTTCCGCGCTTATGCGACTGAGAGAGCAGCATAGTGTCACCCACATCACCCTCTCTCAGGCCTGCAGGCAGGACCTTATCCCCTGTCACCTTTACGGGTGCTTCAGGGTGATTCCTGGTGGCCGGCCCTAGCCTTTTCCCCTCCCCACTGGGAGGAAGACGGTGGTCACCAGCAGTGGCCTCCCCCTTTCCTGTAAGGGATTGACGCCGTCTTCTGCACCATCTGGAGATGGTGCGGGAAGGAGGATCCCTGATTTCTCCGACCTTCCCCCACCCGAGGGCTCCTGATGTAATCCTCATCGCAGCAGAGGAACTGGAACACCCTGAGAAGACAGATATGTCTCCCTCTGCAGCGACATGCATCATCCCGGGGTACACTGTCCCTTCATTGCAAGAGGACAGGGCGGCGTTAGTGGTAGGGATCACCCGGCAGCCGCAGCCGTTTTTCCCTGGGCTCAGCCCTTGCGGTCAATTCCCCTCTTTTTGCTGGCTGCACTCCTTCCATGTCTTCCTTTTGCCAGTGACCAGACGCTCTGCACAAAGGGGTACACCACTTCCACAGTTCTTTCTGCTGGTTGTCACTGCCATCGGTTAGGCTCTATTCCCTTTTGTCTTGGCTCCTCCACAGCAGTATCCCGAAGGCTCAACTAAGCCCACTGTGATTCACTACACCTGTTCCCTTTACAAAAGAACCTGGTTTTCAGGTCAGTCCTCCCCTTTCTGCTTGTTCCGCAGCCCCTACACCATATTTGCCCCACAGGAGCCCTCTAACGCCCAGGATGGGAGCACTCCCCTCCCTCCGAAGTGGGCCATTGCTATGTCACAGTCATTCTCCGACCTGACAAAAGTTTTAGTCACTGGTCCAGGTCCTGGAACGACTTCCGACTGCCACCAGTGCTCCACACGCCTCTCACGGTGATTTGCACACACCTGACCTTCACAGGGACAAATCGGGCACAAGACAAAGGAAGCTAGCTCTTTCCTGTTGTTCCTCCAGTTCTCCAGGTACCTCTACATTCTCCTGCATGCATTCCTCACCCCATGCCCCCTCATCAGAGGCGGCTTTTGGGTTGGATATGGATTCCCAGTCTGAGTCTGATACGGACCAGAACTCAAAGATGCAGGATATGGTTGATAGCCTTACCCTGGCAATTAACCAAACTCTCAACCTAGAGGAGGATGAGGCACCTGCTCAGGAGCACTCCATCTCCTTCAAATGGGTAAAACGTCCCTCCCGGAATTTCCCTAATTACAGGGAATTTGAAGCAATTATGTCCAGACACTGGGAACACCCTGAGAAGCGCTTCCCAGGAAGGAAGCAGCTCGATATTCTCTATCCCTTTAGCCCAGACCTCATTGGTAGATGGGAAGAATCTCCTA
The DNA here is from genome assembly GCF_039654945.1 of Dendrobates tinctorius. Lineage (NCBI taxonomy): Eukaryota > Metazoa > Chordata > Amphibia > Anura > Dendrobatidae > Dendrobates > Dendrobates tinctorius. The sequence continues at coordinate 26,995,665 of NW_027361671.1, read as the reverse complement.
ATGTGGATCCGCCGGTTTCTTGCCTATCTTCTAAAGCAGCCCTGTCTCTACCGGATGGTGCATCCCTTAAGGATTCTATGCATAGACAGATAGAATCCTTGGCTAAGTCAGCTTTTGAAGCAGTTGCTCCCCTTTTTGCCTCCACCTGGGTGAGAAAGTCCACATCTGCCTGGGCAAGAATGCTTCAGCAGCGTATCCTAGCTGCAGCTCCTTAGGATGAGATGGCAGATTTGGCAGACCAGATTGCCCATGCTGGCAAGTATCTTTTGACCGCTTCCTTGGATGCGGCGGGTTATTTTGCCAGGGCTACCAGCAATATCGTTGTTATACGACGCATTATCTGGTTGAAAGCATGAAAAGCAGATCTGCCGTAAAAAAAGTCCCTCATTGGCCTTGCCTTCCAACGCTCTAGACTTTTTTGGTCCAAACTGGATCAAATAGTTTCAGATGCTACCAGCAGGAGAAAGCACCTCGCTTCCCTAGTCCAGGTCTACACGTCTTTTTAATAAAAAGAGGTCTCTAATTTCGTTCCTATCTGCCCTTCTCTGCTTCAGGAACTTCTGCCCAGCAGGACCACTCTTCCGCCCAAGGGGAAAGAGAGAAGCCGTCCTTCAAACCGCCCTCTCACTGGCAACCCAAGGGTCGCTCTTCGAAGTCTTCGGGGTCCCATGACGACAGGTTCTCCTCGGTGTGCCGGGTCTCCCCCACCCGGGAATCTCTCCAGGGTGGGAGGTCAGCTTCTTCCCTTCTGAGAAGTGTGGTTGTTGGTGGTCGATGATGCCTGGGTCAGAGAGATAGTTATGTCAGGTTATAAAATCTGACTTTTCTTTCCCCAAAGGAAGGCTTTTCTTTTTGTCTTGCCCGCCAAAACATCCGTATCAGGCCCGTGTCTTCCTTCCAAAGGAGAAGTGTTCATCCCTCTGCCAGGGAGTCCGCACTCTAAAGTGACCAGTTTTCTCTCCCACTGCGGTCCTGCATGAGAGCTCTGGGGAAGATAAATGCCGCCATGGAAGCTGTGCCTCTTGCCCAGTTCCATAACCGTCCTCTTCAGCTGGCCCTCTGTCGGTTTGGGACTAGAGAACCGTCTCCCTGTACCGGCCCGTGCTTCTGCCTCTCAAGGTGAGGCAGTCCCTGATCTCGCGGATGCTATCAGCATCAGTCCTACGAGGGAAGTCCCTCCTTCCTCTTCGGTGGCAGGTCATCACCACCGACTCCAGTCTCCTCAGTTGGTGAGCGTTTTATTCTTCAGCACTGGAATTTCATCTCTCGAGATCTTGATGCCGAGATCTCCATCTGCGCATGCGCCGCCCCCTCCGGCGGCCATTTTCCCGGAGTCCACCGCATAGGAAACCATGGAACTGCGGGGGCTCTGGCCTTTCACAAAAAGTCGACAGAGCCCCCCCGCAGCACCAAAGACACCCGCAGCAGCACTGGACACCCCCGCAGCGCCGGACACCTGCAGAGGCGTGCTACACATCGGAACACCCCCTCATCCCAGTCTGCGGCTCCAGCATCACCCCACTCCTGCCTCCTCCAGCAGCGACCCTGGGACCCCACTTCACCGCAACCACCACCCCCAGTAAGCAATAAAACGCATGGATTATAAGAAGCGCCACCATTTTACTAAAAAAAAATTGTTTTCCTATTTTTCTCCTCAAAATATTTGGGGTGCGTCTTATAATCCCAAAAATACGGTAAGTGGTGAAAAACAATTCGGAAATTTGGAAGAGAAAAGTTTTTGCTTTTGTCACCGTTTTCCCAAAGTTTTCATTTACTTTGTTTATTCATTTGTCCTCCTGCCTTCAGGTCACAGGACTATCTTATAGTCCACATTAAAAGACATAAAAGATCAGACAACAGTGCTTCACTTAATTACTGAGGGTCTGACTGCAAGACCCCCCACTGATCCTGAGAACAGGGCTCTGAAATTATTTTCTAAATGAGGTGAAAGAAGCTTGCACACCTCAGAGAAATTCATTCTCTATGTGACTGTTGGGAAAAACAGTTCTATCAACGATATCAACAATGAATGGAGTGGAGGTACTCTGTGCTTGACATTAGCACCATTCAGACAGGGCCCTGAGAACAGGATCATTGGGGGCCCAGCAGTTATTTTCCAGAAATCAGAAGTTATCCCCTATCTTATTGGGACAACCCCTATAGCCCCATCGGGGACAGCGATGATAATGTGTGCAAAACTGTAAAGCGCTGCGGAATATGTTAGCGCTGTATTAAAGGGAATCTGTCACCTATTTTTTCGCATATAAGATGCGGCCACTGCCATCAGGGGCTTGTCTACTGCATTCTGTAATGCTGCAGATAAGCCCCGGATGTAACCTGAAAGATAAGAAAAACGAGTTATATTATACTCACACGGGGAGCGGTCCGGTCCTTTGGGTGTCCTGGTCCGGCGCCTCCCATCTTCTAGCGATGACGTCCTCTTCCTTGCTTCTGTCGTGGCTCCTGCGCAGGCGTAATTCTCTGCCCTCTTGAGGGCAGAGCAGAGTACTGCAGTGAAAGGTCAAAGAGGTCCGGCGCCTGCGCACTGCAGTACTCTGCTCTGCCCTCAACAGGACAGAGCAGTATGCCTGCGCTGGAGCCGCAACTGGAAGCAAGGAAGAGGACGTCATCGCTAGAAGATGGGAGGCACTGGACCCGGATCTGCGACACCCACCGGCCGGACCGCCCCCTGAGTGAGTATAATATAACTCGTTTTTCTTATCGTTCAGGTCTACATCGGGGGCTTATCTACAGCATTACAGAATGCTGTGGATAAGCAAGTCCACTGACATGAGAGGAGGCTGATGTCTAGGAAGAGCGAAAGGTGCATAACATAAATACTGTCCCACCAAAAATATAATGTTATATAAAGCCCACATTAGTACAAACAAAAAAAAAAAAACCTGTTGCGGATATTGTCCCGAATTGACTCAAGTTCTTGTATTGTTCTCTCTGGAATGAACACTATACATTGTGAAGGGTAAAATCTACAGTGACAATCCACAGAAAGAATTGACATCTGCACCACAAGTCTGTTTACAAGTTATTTTACTCATATTCTTGTAACAGTACTTTGAAAAATCTGCTACAATTATGCCACATGTGAACATACCCTATCTATTACCAGATTTCACAATACAAACTGCACACATTAATAAATAGATCTCTTAAACCAGATGAGGCAGGTGTACTTACTTTGAAAAAAGCATATCAGAATGGCTGTGTGATCCTTCTTTTAGATTTCACTGAATGATATTAAAATAAGCAATTCATAAATCTAGCTTTAGCTCATCAGTAATGTATGTTCCCTGTGTGTAGTATAATACTTATGGCCACCGTCTTCAGCTGTTTTTGGTGCCGCTCCAGTCGTCTTCTGCATAATGTGTGACCGGAGTTGTGGCTGGTGAGATTGCTCCAGTGTATGTTTGGCAGAACAGAAGTCGCTTCACAATGTTAGTCTATGAGACTCAGATGCAGGCTGTCACAGACTTACAATAAGAGAGAGTGAGGCTGCGTTCACACATAGTTTTTTTGCATTTTCGCAGCGATTTTAAAAGCGGGATTTTGCCGCGAAAATGCAAAAAAAAGCATCCCATGCAATCCTATGGCATTCCGCACATGTTGTGCTAATGCTGCCGATTTTTCCTCGGCAGAATCGCATCGCGGAAAAATACGCAGCATGCTCATCAATTTTGCGGAATCGCGGCGATTCTTCACACACAGGAATGCATTGTTCTGCTTACTTTCCGCATGTGGTTGTGCCCACCATGCGAAAAGTAAGCAGAACATTTGCGGATGGTACCCACGGGCTGGAGGAGAGGAGATTCTCCTCCAGGCTCTGGGTACCATATCCCTGTAAAAAATAGAATTAAAATAAAAAAATCTTCATATTCTCACCTTCCGATGTCCCTCGCAGCGTCAGCAGGTCTCCGCAATGCTCCCGGCAGGTCCCGTTCCCAGTGATGCATTGCGGCAATGACCTTTGATGACGTCGCAGTCTCGCAAAACCGTAGCGGTCTCGCGAGACTGCAACGTCATCAAAGGTCATTGCCGCAACCGCAATGCATCACTGGGAACGGGACCTGCCGGGAGCATCGCGATGATCGGGAACGCTGCGCGGGACGTCGGAAGGTGAGAAAAACACCATTTTTTATTTTTATATTTTTAACATTAGATCTTTTTACTACTGATGTCGCATAGGCAGCCTCAATAGTAAAAAGTTGATCACACTCGTCAAACACTATGTTTCACAAGTGTGACCAACCTGTCAATCAGTTTTCCAAGCGATGCTACAGATCGCTTAGAAAACGCTAGCATTCTGCAAGCTAATTATGCTTGCAAATCGCTAGTTTTTCCGAAATAGGCGGGAATTAAAATGCAGTTTTCTCACATATTTCCCGTGGAATGGAATTACAGAATTCCCGCAGAAATTTCCGTGGCAATTCTGTAACGTGTGCACATAGCCTGACTGTTAGCAGTGACTTCCGGCCAGTCAGAGGTGCCTTCACAACATGGCGAAGCGAGACCGGAACGGCGCCTGAACCAATAGAAACGGCAACCAGTATGTATTTTACTACACACCAGGAAAATACATTACTGATACCACTCCAGTGGTGAAATTAAAAAAAAAAAAAAAAAAGAGTGGTATCTTACAGCAAGCCAGACCCAGTCAGGTCTAAGAGACCTGTTTGATGATGGATGCGGTTTCATGTGGTGACAGAGGCTGCTTTTAATCACTTTTCTATGAAAAGTGTATATATAAATGTATGTAATTCCCATCCTATTGCATTCCAATCCTATGAATCCTAGTATATTTTCTGTCTTTTTTTAATATTCCTTATTTATTTTGTTCTCTTGCACAGGCTGCCAAACTGGACCCCTACATGCCAAAAGTGTTCTGTTATTTGGGTCATTACTATCGAGAAGTAGCTGGTGATAAGACCAGGGCTCGTGGTTGCTATAAGAAAGCGTTTGACCTGGATGACAATGATGGAGAATCAGGAGCAGAAACGGTAGATCTAAGTATGGAGCTGAATGACATGGTAATCTACCACCTTCTCAGTATGATGACGAGGGCTTCTTGCACTGGTAGTAGACTTTTTGCATATAGCATAATCAGAAAAGTGAAAAATAAAAAAAAATAAGTTTATCCTATTCTTTTCCCACCTACTAGAACAGCAGTGGGGAACCTTTTTTTGCCAAGGACTATTTGGAAATTTATACTATCCTTCTTGGGCCGTACAAAATTATCAACTTGAAAATGATCCTGCAATATTTGGTCAAACATTTAGTTAGCTCACTCCTAATGTGATGGCAGGAGCTGCTTTTTTTTTGGTGAGGTTTGTGATGTTAGCTGGTATGGATGATATTGCTACTTGTAATTGCTTTTCCAGGCGACTCTTTGCAATGATAAGTTTTGCAAAGAACTCAAAGCAGTAAGTTGTTCCCAACACATCTGTATATTACATTGCAGGTCTCTTGACAGTGGGAAATTCACCAGTGTTCACATTACATTTATAGAACTCAAGCAGTGGAAGATCTACAGTATATATCACATAGATGACATCAAGACTGCTGTATATACATCACATAGGAGACACTAAGACTGGTGTACATACACATGTGGTCAAAATTGTTGGTACCTCTCGTTTAATGACAGAAAAACCCACAATGGTCACAGAAATAACTTGAATCTGACAAAAGTAATAATAAATAAAAAAAAATCTATGAAAATGAACAAATGAAAGTCAGACATTGCTTTTCAACCATGCTTCCACAGAATTGAAAAAAAAAAATAAAACTCATGAAATAGGCCTGGACAGAAATGATGGTACTCCTGAAAATAATAAAAGGGACATGTTAAATCAAGGTGTACTTACTAATTAGCATCACAGGTGTCTACAATCTTGGAATCAGTAAGTGGACCTGTATAGAGGGCTACAGATACTTACTGTGCTGTTTGGTGACATGGTGTGTATCACACTTAACATGAATCAGAGGAAGCGAAGGAAAGAGTTGTCTCAGGAGATTAGAAAGAAAATTATAGACAAACATGTTAAAGGTAAAAGATATAAGACAATCTCCAAGCAGCTTGATGTTCCTGTGACTACAGTTGCACATAGTATTCAAAAATATAAGCTCAGTGGGACTGTAGCCAACCTCCCTGGATGTGGCCGCAGGAGGAAAATTGATGACAAATCAAAGAGACGGATAATACGAATGGTAGCAAAAGAGCCCAACAGATTAAAGATGGATGAACTTCAAGCTCAAAAACATCAGTGTCAGATCGAACCATCCGTCGTATGAGCCAAAGTGGACTGTCGAGGTAGCTATTTTTGGGAGGGCTAAATTAACCCTTCACGGTTGATCCAGTGATTTCCAAATTATTCCACATTGTTGCTAGCAACTCAAATGACCACACGGAGACTGGGGTCTCTGTACGGGAGGATCGAGGCAGATCACTAAGCCCCTTTATTATAGTCACATCTTTTATAATCTTTTGCTTAATTATGCAAGGTTCTCAAGTACCAATAGCATCATTTCACTTTGTAAGCCAATAATATTGCAAGAAAACCAGAAAATACATATATGTCCGTAACCAAATAGAAAGTAGTACAATGACATATTCTTCAGAGTTTTACACTCCTGCCTCCCTTATCTTTGTACCTGATGAGAACAGTCTGGTTTCATGGCAGCCCATGCCAATTATGAAAATTTATCTTACAGCAACAAAAACGGAGAAACGAAACCTTCAGAGAATGGATAAAACGAAACTTCAACTCTGATTTTAGTATTAACCCTTCACATTCTCCCCTAGATAAAATTTTTTAACACATATGCAGCATCAGAGGTGCTATCCCAAGCTAACAGCTTGAGGGGTACTGGTCTTCACATGTCTGATACCGTGTTACCAGTCATGGCTGTCGCGGCGCACCCGCCCCCCCTGTATACTGCAGTTCACGAATAACAATTTTTGATGACGGTGGTGGGGAACTTTTGTAGGTAGCCATGTGCTTGGCTTCAACATCTTCATCAAGTAGCCTTTTGAGATCGGTGCAGAGAAGAGCAGGGGCAACGACACCTTTGGTATCATCATTAGCTGTCTTAGTGCAGACTTTCCTAATACATACAGAAATACACCAAAGAACAAGTTTTAGTATCACATATACAACAAGGATACAGGCAGCAATGTGTAACAAGCTCTGTAAGATCCCAGCTATCCAGCCCCCAATTCCCTTTAATCAATTGGCTGGATTGAGAAAGGAGAAGGTGTCTGACCAACAACTGTCCTTATTACGATCATTATCTTTATCGTATTGATCTCTGAGTCATTGAATATCTTCTAACTTTAACTTTTACCAATGATATTATGATAATAAAATGCGAAAAACCAAAACATTATGCCCCTTCATTTGCTATTGGCTTGTTGGGTGATGAGGAGAACTTGATAGGGACCGTCATACAAGGGTTCTAGTCCGTGCTTCCTGACATGCCTTTTCACGACTTTCCAAATCACCAGGCTTCAGGTTATAACAGGTGTCGGTTTCTGCGGAATCTGGAAAAGAAGAAGAAACTAGAGCATGGGTGTTAGCAAGATTTTTACTAAGCTGAATAACATATTGAACAGCACGGTCAGTTTCTTCTGATAACTGCTGAGGCTGGAAATTTACAACTGGGGGCCTGGTACCAAACAATATCTCATATGGGGACAGGCCATGTTTTGCAATAGGGGTAGTACGGATGTGGTAGAGTACAATGGGTTGGAGCTCTGGCCATGGAGCTGTAGTCTCCTGCATCATTTTAGTCAATTGTCCCCTCAGTGTGCCATTCAACCTCTCAACTTCCCCACTGGATTGTGGGTGGTACGGAGTATGGAGGGCTACAGTGGATCCAAGCATTGTCAGAACTTCTTGGTACACATGAGAAGAAAAGGCCGGGCCTTGATAACTTTCAACAACTTCTGGAACCCCATATCTGCATATAACTTCCATCACCAGTTTCTTCGCTGTGGTCTTTGCAGTCATGTTGGTAACAGGGAATGCTTCCGGCCAACTGGAGAACCTGGGGCCCAGTAGAATTTTTGCACCAGTGCGAGGGCCTGATTCTTTCCTTGATATGTAGGCCCATGTGGCAATAGCAGGGTACATCCGCTTAGGGAGACACACGAGTTGGTCCTTTTTCCAGAGACCATTATCCATTCGTGCCCCATCAGTCTTCCATTGCTTCACCTCTTCCTTTGGAGACATTCTCTGCATCGTCATTAAGCGGTCTCGCAGGGTCCGACAGAAAACTTCAGTCTGTTGTAGATCATCTGGTTCTTGTAGGGTCAATGCTTCTTGTAACTGTTTACGCTGAGAGCGTGTGGTCACCATAGTTGGTATGGTTGGTTCAACGGGTAAAAGAGCGGCGGCTTTTGCTTGCATATCCGCAAATATGTTGCCAACAGTCTGTGGTCTGTTCCTAGGACCGTGCGCCTTAACTTTGATAATAGCCACCTGAGTAGGTAATTTGATCGAGTCCATGAGGGTTTTAACAGCTTCAGCATTTTTCACTGGGGTTCCGGCAGTAGTAATAAACCCTCGATTGGCCCATAGAGCCCCAAAATCGTGAGCAATACCAAATGCATACCGTGAGTCCGTGTATATATTAGCCTGTCTGTTCTTGGCCAAAGTACATGCAGTAGACAGAGCCTGGAGTTCTGCTTCTTGTGCTGACTGTGAGGGCGGGAGCGCAGCTGCGTGCACTACAGTGTCCTCTGTGGTAACAGCGTATCCTGTGTGGAATCTACCGAACTCGTCAGCATATCTTGAACCATCCGTGTATAACACCAGATCAGGATTTGGGAGTGGATTCTCACTGACATTTGGTGGAGTAGCTGTTTCTTCTATCAGAAATTGGGAACAATCATATTGGAGGTAATCCTCATCACTGCCATCTTCCCTTATAGTTCATTATATCGTCTTTCAAGGCATTGTAAAGGGGTTGCATTATGCGGGATGCACCGGTATCCACTGACAAAAATAAGTGCATAGTCCAAGAAAACGCAGGAGTTCAGTTTCATCTTTTGGGAAAGGAAGGGAGTTGACAGCTATTTTTCTTTCTTCTGTGAGGTGTCTGGCACCCTGAAGGAGACAGTGACCCAAGAATATCACTTGACCAAGGCAGAACTGAATTCTCAAGGCTGAAACCCGACAGTTCAGTGCTGACAGATGCTTAAGGAGGCTAACAGTGGCAGAAATGGCAAAAGACACCTGCTCATATTTTTTTCAACCTGGTTGGGACTGTTTTGGGCCCCTTGTGGCATAACTGTCCATGTTAACTGTCGTCCCTGATAAGTGAATGCAAATAGAAACTGGCAGTCTGGGTGTAACGGAATGCTAAAGAAGGCATTGGTAAGATCAATAATTGTAAACCAAGCAGCATCCTCGGGTATTTGGGACAAAAGAGTATGTGGATTAGGCACCAGGTTTGAGAAACACTTTTACTGGTTCTACAGGCATTTTCCCTATATCATTTGGCCCTTTTGACCAGAGTTTAGATGGTATCTCTGAGAGGTATGGGGTGAGTCATTGATCCTCTGGCAATATTGGGGGTGGATCTGGGCCTATCAGGGCCATCATAACTGTGGGAAGGGCATGCAAAATACAGATTTCCTCACTGTCTTCATCTGCATAGGGGTTAGGTAACAAAAAAAACCATCTGACCATCATCTTGGAATTGTATTCTGGAGCGGAACTGTGATAATAAATCTGCCCCTAATTTACTGGACATGTGGGAGAGATCACAAACTGAGCAGTAACGAGAATTAGCAGGGAGGGGCTGAGGAGCAGGGCTCCCACTAGCTGAAGTCTGAGGGGGGGGGCGAGAGTTTGCTGTGTGGACTGAAGGGCACACTGTGTGCTCGCAGCTGCGGTGGGGGCTAGAGGCTGCTGTTTGCTCTTTTTTTTTTCTCTCTCCTGAACAGAGCGGGTTAAAGTCTTCTGAAAACTTTTTTTTTTTTTCCTCTGGTTCGGGTGAACGGGGATTGAGGCTGGCTGCGGATGATAATAGGTATCGTCAGCAAAGGTGGGGGCTGCAACTCTCGGCCTCCTTGTACAATTGTCATCTAGCAGGGAGACCTCTTGTTTCAAATCATCACTTTTAACTATTTCCCTGACATTAATATCAATCTTAGTTCCTTCTTAACCAATCAAATTCTCAATTCTTTCCTGTACCACAACACGTTCAGTCTTTTTCACAGTGTTAGACAATTTTCCTTTTTCCACATAGCAATAAAAACAATCAGAATTCACTTGCTGTTCAACTTCCACATAACCTTCATTATACAATTCATGTGCCAAGCCACGGAATTCCTCAGCGCCTTTAAGTAATCCATCATCAGTCAATCTCCCTTTATTCTTTTTAACGCCTTCATCCCATAGCGTAGGCTGCAACCTACTGCCATTAGGAAATCCCAGAATCAAAAATATTTTTCCTGCATTCTTGACAAATTTCTTTCCTCGTCTTTGAATCATAAGACTAACAGTATCTGATCCTTCACACAATTCCAAACTTTTCTTTTTCTTCCACAGAAACATAATTCTCTCCTTTAGAGCTAAATATCCTGACAAATTGTGCACAGATCTGGCGGCCATTTCAGTCTCTGTTCCACCGGGTCAATAATCCCCCTCTGGGATTGCCCAAAATTTGCGGTACTCAGTGAAAGGAGGAGGGCGTCTCAGACTATCCCTCCGGACACCTCTGGTTATATATATACAGTGGGGAAAAAAAGTATTTAGTCAGTCAGCAATAGTGCAAGTTCCACCACTTAAAAAGATGAGAGGCGTCTGTAATTTACATCATAGGTAGACCTCAACTATGGGAGACAAACTGAGAAAAAAAAATCCAGAAAATCACATTGTCTGTTTTTTTTTCATTTTATTTGCATATTATGGTGGAAAATAAGTATTTGGTCAGAAACAAGCAATCAAGATTTCTGGCTCTCACAGACCTGTAACTTCTTCTTTAAGAGTCTCCTCTTTCCTCCACTCATTACCTGTAGTAATGGCACCTGTTTAAACTTGTTATCAGTATAAAAAGACACCTGTGCACACCCTCAAACAGTCTGACTCCAAACTCCACAATGGTGAAGACCAAAGAGCTGTCAAAGGACACCAGAAACAAAATTGTAGCCCTGCACCAGGCTGGGAAGACTGAATCTGCAATAGCCAACCAGCTTGGAGTGAAGAAATCAACTGTGGGAGCAATAATTAGAAAATGGAAGACATACAAGACCACTGATAATCTCCCTCGATCTGGTGCTCCACGCAAAATCCCACCCCGTGGGGTCAGAATGATCACAAGAACGGTGAGCAAAAATCCCAGAACCACGCGGGGGGACCTAGTGAATGAACTGCAGAGAGCTGGGACCAATGTAACAAGGCCTACCATAAGTAACACACTACGCCACCATGGACTAAGATCCTGCAGTGCCAGACGTGTCCCACTGCTTAAGCCTGTACATGTCCGGGCCCGTCTGAAGTTTGCTAGATAGCATTTGGATGATCCAGAGGAGTTTTGGGAGAATGTCCTATGGTCTGATGAAACCAAACTGGAACTGTTTGGTAGAAACACAACTTGTCGTGTTTGGAGGAAAAAGAATACTGAGTTGCATCCATCAAACACCATACCTACTGTAAAGCATGGTGGTGGAAACATCATGCTTTGGGGCTGTTTCTCTGCAAAGGGGCCAGGACGACTGATCCGGGTACATGAAAGAATGAATGGGGCCATGTATCGTGAGATTTTGAGTGCAAACCTCCTTCCATCAGCAAGGGCATTGAAGATGAAACATGGCTGGGTCTTTCAACATGACAATGATCCAAAGCACACCGCCAGGGCAACGAAGGAGTGGCTTCGTAAGAAGCATTTCAAGGTCCTGGAGTGGCCTAGCCAGTCTCCAGATCTCAACCCTATAGAAAACCTTTGGAGGGAGTTGAAAGTCCGTGTTGCCAAGCGAAAAGCCAAAAACATCACTGCTCTAGAGGAGATCTGCATGGAGGAATGGGCCAACATACCAACAACAGTGTGTGGCAACCTTGTGAAGACTTACAGAAAACGTTTGACCTCTGTCATTGCCAACAAAGTATATATCACAAAGTATTGAGATGAAATTTTGTTTCTGACCAAATACTTATTTTCCACCATAATATGCAAATAAAATGAAAAAAAAAAACAGACAATGTGATTTTCTGGATTTTTTTTTCTCAGTTTGTCTCCCATAGTTGAGGTCTACCTATGATGTAAATTACAGACGCCTCTCATCTTTTTAAGTGGTGGAACTTGCACTATTGCTGACTGACTAAATACTTTTTTTCCCCACTGTATATCTATATATACCTGAGTTACGTATCCTACCCAGTCTTCGATCACTCACCACGCCTGACTCTAATAGTGAATTCAGGATTTCAGGATATTTTGACTATAAATAGAGTCACAATCACTGGTCAATCCGGGGTGTCCGTCCCTTATGAGGTACGGTTCGGGCACTGGGCCCCCAACGGGACTGCACCTCTATATGATTCCCCAGATGAATCACCCCATCACGGGGACAAACCTCAGATCCTCTTTGCAGCAACAAGCACAGGAAAACCACACCAAACGGTCAGTCTGAACAGTATAACTGCCAACTTACCGTGGTTGCTGTGGGGGATGATCAGTCCCAATTTTCCAACACCTGTGTCCGCTCCGAGAGTCCTTTGCCTTGTTGTCCTCCGGGGTCAGAGGCGTCCCTGTTCGTGGGCCCCACGTTGCGCGCCAAGCTGTCGAGGTAGCTATTTTGGGAGGGCTAAATTAACCCTTCACGGTTGATCCAGTGATTTCCAAATTATTCCACATTGTTGCTAGCAACTCAAATGACCACACGGAGACTGGGGTCTCTGTACGGGAGGATCGAGGCAGATCACTAAGCCCCTTTATTTTAGTCACATCTTTTATAATCTTTTGCTTAATTATGCAAGGTTCTCAAGTACCAATAGCATCATTTCACTTTGTAAGCCAATAATATTGCAAGAAAACCGGAAAATACATATATGTCCGTATCCAAATAGAAAGTAGTATAATGACATATTCTTCAGAGTTTTACACTCCCGCCTCCCTTATCTTTGTACCTGATGAGAACAGTCTGGTTTCATGACAGCCCATGCCAATTATAAAAATTTATCTTACAGCAACAAAACCGGAGAAACGAAACCTTCAGAGAATGGATAAAACGAAACCTCAACTCTGATTTTAGTATTAACCCTTCACAGGACTTCATGGGAGACGACCAAGGAGGACACCATTGTTGAAAAAAAAAAATCATAAAAAAGCCAGATTGTAATTTGCCAAACTACATGTTGACAAGCCACAAAGCTTTTAGGAGAATGTCTATGGACAGATAAGACGAATGTGGACCTTTTTGGCAAGGCACATCAGCTCTATGTTCACAGATGGAAAAATGAAGCTTATCAAGAAAAGAACACTGTCCCTACTGTGAAACATGGAGGCGGCTCTGTTATGTTCTGGGGCTGCTTTGCTGCATTTGGCACAGGGTGTATAGAATCTGTGCAAGGTACAATGAAATCTCAAAGCTATCAAGGGATTCTAGAGAGAAATGTGACAGTCCCAGGTCATGGGTCTTGTAACAGGATAATGACCCAAAACACACAGCTAAAAACATCCAAGAATGGCTAAGAGAAAAAATTGGACTATTCTGAAGTGGCCTTCTATGAGCCCTGAAAATCCTATTGAGCGTCTTTGGAAAGAGCTGAAATATGCCGTCTGGAAAAGGCAACTTTCAAACACGAGACAACTGGAGCAGTTTGCTCTTGAGGAGTGGGCCAAAATACCTGTGGAGAGGTGGAGAAGTCTCATTGACAGTTACAGCAATCGTTTGATTACAGTGATTGCCTCAAAAGGTTGTGCAGCAAAATATTAAGTTAAGGGTACCATCATTTCTGTCCAGGCCTATTTCATGAGTTTTATTTTTTTAAAAATTCTGTGGAAGCGTGATTGAAAAGCAATATCTGACTTTCATTTGTTCATTTTCATAGATGTTTGATTCATTATTACTTTTGTCAGTTTCACGTTATTTCTGTGACCATTGTGGGTTTTTGTCATTAAATGAGGAGTATCAACAATTTTAACCACGTGGGTATGTCACATAGGATCCATTGAGACTGCTGTATATAAAACATATAGGAACATTGAGACTGCTGTATATACATCACAAATGAGACACCTAGACTGATGTATACATCACATAGGAGACACCGAGACTGTTGTATATACATCATAGGAGACATGGCAAATGCAGTATATACATCACATGAGACATGGTGCTGCAGCATTTACATCACAAGAGACATAGGGCTGCGACATTTACATCACTGGAGACATGGGGCTGCAGTATATACATAACTGGAGACATGGGGCTGAGGTATGTATATCACAGGAGACATGGCATTGCGGTATATACATCAAAATAGACACGGGACAGCAGTATAGACATTACAAGAAACATGGGGCTATAGCATAAACATCGTAGAAGACATGGGGCGGCGGCATATACATTACTGGAGACATGTGCTCCAGTATATACATCACAGGAGACATGGGGCTCCAGTATAGCTATCACAAGAGACTTGGAGCTGCTGTATATACATCACAGGAGACCTGAGACTGCAGCAAAGACGTCACAGAAGACATGGGGCTGCAGCAAAGACCTCACAGAAGACATGGGGTTGCGGCATAGACGTCACAGGAGACATGGGGCTGCGGCATAGAAGTCACAGAAGACATGGGGCTGTGGCATAGACATCACAGAAGACATGGAGGCGTGATAACGTAATCTTTCATTACACGCACTGCAGCGTTCATTAGTGAGCAATGTGTGCTCACAGAGCTAGGAGAGATTATAGGGCCAGCAGCTGTCAAAATGCAGGTGCTGGTGCGGGCACTGCAGTTCCAGTGATTCTGCCCAGGTTCCGGAGAAAAGGCTATTGTGGACCATAAATGGCCCCAGGGCCTGAGTTCCGCACTGCTGTACTAGATTGTTCTACCCAAGGAGTCCTAATACGTAGTAACCAGACCTAAAGCATTGTTTACATTTTCATTATCCTGAATTTATATCTTTTCTAGGACACGGCATTAGCCATTTTGTCAAGTGTAACAGATAGAGCAAGCGCAGGAACAGCAAAGTGGGCATGGCTGCGGAGAGGCCTGTACTACCTAAGAGTTGGTCAGCACTCCAAAGCTGTGTCTGAGTAAGTGAGTCGGGCCTGCCATCTCACAGTTTATTTCTCTGAATAGCGGCAGTAAATGTGTTGATATGATATAAAAAAATGTGTTATTATAGAAATAACACTTTGTCAGTCTTCTGCCAGTCGTGAGATTAGTGGCCATTGCCAAATCTGTTGGCGAATTATTTTTACAATCAATCCTTGATAAAATTAATATCAGTATGTTGACATCTTTGACTCCCTAAGGCTACTTTCACACATCAGGTTTTTGCCGTCAGGTGCAAACCGGCAGAGTGTGGAAAAACGGGTCCGTTTCATTTTTGTAGCAACCTGATGCCACCGGAAGGATACGGCGCACTAGGAATTTAAAGGAACAGTGATCCTGAGAGGGGAGAGCGAGACCTGCAGCAAAATTTTGCCCATTGACATACATTAGTGCCGCATGGATACGTGGCGCGTCCGGCTTTTGCCGGATACGGCAAAAAGTGACGGTGCGGCGACATGAAAAAACGGTCCATGCAACGTTTTTTTTCCCTGTGTCGGACTGCTTTTTTCCACTTCGCATGCCCCGCAAATTTCCTCTGGCATGAATATTAACCCTGGAAGCGGCGGAAAAATCTCTCTCTCTCTCTCTCTCTCTCTCTCTCTCTCTCTCTCTCTCTCTCTCTCTCTCTCTCTCTCTCTCCCCCTCCCTCCCTCCCTCCAGCGCGAGATCTCCGGATCACTGTTCCTTTAATTTAAAAAAAAAAAACGGATCTGGTTACATCAGGTTATTGCAAGAAAGAAACGGATCCGTTTTTCACACTCTGCCCGTTTGCAACTGACGGCAAAAACCTGAAGTGTGAAAGTAGCCTAAGATGTGCTACTATGACTTAGGGAGGGTGTGGGTGTGTGAACCAAGCTCCATACATGATAGTTGCTGACTGTATTCTACAGCCGGCACCTTCCTCTATCTGCAGCTGTGCAGTTTAACCTCTTAAATATTGCTGTCAATCAATAAAAGTAGCATTTAAGTTGCACAGTCCCAGTGGGATGTTTTTACTGACGTACAATGCCCTCTTTCTCCCGAGATGGGATCACTGGACCGGCACTGATCGGCTGATCAGGGAACACAAAATCCCAGACAGGGAACTTTTATCTCTGTTACAAGATGGCACTGCAGGACGGATGCTGACTGCTGCACTATTCATTCTCTTCTGGGCTGCTGGAAGAAGCTCAGTGCTTGTCCGCCCATAGGGAAGGAATGGAGTGGCAGTCGGGCGTGCTCGTTCTGCTGATCAGTGCAGGTCACAGCAGAGGGATACCCACCAATCAATAAGTTATCATTTGTGAATAGGGGGTTTCTTGTGTTAAAGGAGTTTTCTTCATAACTAATAAAAACAATATGAACTAAAACCTACCATTATAGATCAGTCACTTTCTATTCAGTTAACACCTGAGCATTATCGCTGAAACCCCCATTGTTATGAATTTCTACATCTTTTCTGTTTTCTGCATATGTAGCGGTCATATTTTCCTCAAATCTAATGGCTTTGATGCAGCAAGACGACAGGGGGTTAATGATTGCATCCACAGTTTCCTTTCTCTCCCTGACCTCACAGCTTGCTCGATCTCCACAAGTGGTTTCCAGGCTCGTTCTCACATGAGTCTGTAATATGGTTTATTATGAAGTCCTGTTGTGTAGGATGGAGCACTAATTGCCGTGCCCTTTGTTCCCTGCGCTTGGTATGGGTTCCTCATAAACGCTGCATTCTCTGATCCGTACATGGGGCATTAACAATTTGGCATTTTATTTTTCTTGAAATATTTTGAAATAAACGTATTTGTTTGTCTAAAGTCCCTTTTCTCATTTATTGGTTATTTAATTTAATGATTTAGCTTGCACGCTGCTTTGAGAGCCGACCCCACGGACCCCAACTGCTGGGAGTGTTTAGGAGAAGCTTATCTGAGTAGAGGGGGCTATTCTACCGCTCTGAAATCCTTTATGAAAGCCAGCGAACTGAATCCAGATTCAATGTACAGTGCATACAAAATCGCATCCATCAAACAGCTCCTGGGCACATATACAGAGGCGGTGACTGAGTACCAGCATATCGTACAGAAGTCCGGAGAATATGTGCCAGCGCTGAAAGGTAGTGTCCTCTCATAACAAAACCGTGGAAACCTTGCATAGGCGTCCATGAATCCTGACTGTAGTGCGCTAATCACACTGAGCTTTATACTGTCACTATTCAGTGGTGGATGATGGTAATTGCTCTTTATATCTCATTAATTGGTAACTTTTAGAGGAGTTTTTTTGCCTAAGTTATGATACACTCTTTTGAGGCCAATTTCACACATCTGTTGAATATTCGTTGTGCTCGTATTGTTATCCCCACTCTGGCCTCCAGGGCGTCAGATCTGAGCTAACTCTTTCATTGCCATATGTGAGGCCGTTGGCTCAGGTTAGGGAACCATCAGTCAGGTCGGGTATTGCGAGCACGGTCCATGCTTCACGGCTGTGTGTTACTGTCCTAAGCATATTATGAACAAAATGTGATAATTTGTGTATTGCGCTGGTGCCTTGGTTTTACATCGATTGCCCAGGTATCACAAAATGTATTTTTGTTGATACATGAACCATCAAATTAAGAGAATAGATACTACCATGATGGCACTCCATAATTTTATGACTAGACTACTTCCTATATTAAGGCTATTCTCTTCCTCTCCCACATCTAGCAGCTGATAACGGTTTAGTAGCAGTCATGTTGTGTAGCTTTAAATGTCTTGCAGGGCTCGGTGAATGTCACCTAATGCTTGCTAAAGGGGCACTTGCTGATTTCCTTGATGGCAAAGCTGTATATCTAATCGAAAAGGGTCTTGAGTATTTGACAAGGTCAGTACTAAATACTATTGTCCATCACAATAAGTTATCTTTTATGTAATGTGCATAATAATCATTGCATCTGTCATCTCTATCCTTTACTTATAAACATATTAAGCAGTATGTAACCCATGGCTCACATGTGATTGCTGCTTAATTTTAGAAATTAGCTAACAGATTTTCAGGACGCTGGTCCAGTGGGCAGGTCAATATTCGATGGCCGCTGTGCGGGAGCACTGTAAGCCGTCTCCTTCCCGCCATCATCATCCTCGGCTTCTGTTTTGATTGGCCAGCTTGTGGCAACATTACTATCTAGTGTGATACACGCTTGACGTCGTACCAGGCCGGGTAATTAGCGCCACCAATGGCTGCAGGTAGGAGGCCGCTCACAGGGCTCCTGTCCAGCGGTCACAGAATACTCACCAGCTAGCTGGACCAGGATCCTACAAATGTATTTACTTATCTTCCATAAAAATAACCTTATTTTTCTTTGATAAATTCTAGAGCAGTTCAGCAGCATCCTGACCTTTTATGTCTGTGGAAACTGCTTGGAGATTCTTGCTCCTGTTTACATTTGGCCTCCCCGGCCAAAGTCAGCGTTCATGTCATGGGTGCCATTGTAGGACAGAATACAGATCAGAAGCTACTGAATAAATCCGAGATCTTGGGACTTGGGGGAAGGTAAGAACTAAGTACTTAATTGTTAACACAGAAACTGTATGTAAATAAATTAATAGATGTTATACTAAATTGCTACTCCTATGGCAAATCATATTCCAGAAGGACAGGTTTAGTCCATAGAAGTCTATGGATACGTCTGGTGTGTACTCTAGAAATGGTTTGCAACTGTCCTTATCAGTTTCATTGTTTCTTGTCATAAAATGTGCTTTTTAGTAATTTTCAATATAATTTCGGCAAGTTTGTAACTATATGGAGGATTCAGATACTGAGTTCGCACAACCCTGTTCCTTACTCTTTGCAGGTGTTATGGTCGGGCACTGAAGCTTCAGCCGTCTGCAAACATATGGTGTGATCTTGGCATCAATTATTTCTACCAGGCACAGCACGCCCTGATTTCTGATCACGTAGGCAGTAACCAGAGTGATTTATTGGAAAAGTCAATGCAGGTAATGTGTGATGCTTAGAGTAATCCCACCACTGAACATTGTACAGCCTCAGTATAGATTGTGTAGATTAAGTTATCATCAGTTCCATTAATTTTGTCAATTTTCAATGAGGATTCTGTGCTGAAAATCCACAACAAAATATGCCACAATACATGAGAGTAGAGTTTGGAAAACCCCTTTTACATGCACTGGAAAGAGTTGGTTTAGACCAGTGGTTCCCAAACTCCAGTCCTCGCGGACCCCAACAGGTCATGTTTTCAGGATTTCCATAGTATTACACATGTGAGAGAATTCCTGATGCCTTGATGATACTTCCATCACCTGTGAAATACTAAAGAAATCCTGAAAACATGACCTGTTGGGGTATGCGAGGACTGGAGTTTGGGAACCACTGGTTTAGACAAAAGATCATATGATGTGTTTAAAAAAAAAAATCTGCAATCTACTCTATTCTGCCACAGGTCTTTTTTCATTTGCATTTTATCCATTGTTTCATATAACATAATTGAATTTTAGTGTGCTCTTTATTTATCTGTAGCAACACAGATTTATAATACAGAGCTGAAAGCACAGTTCTGCCAACAGTTACCGGAAATGGTCCACAAGCTTTTTATCAGTTAGGCTGGTTACCTGCACCAATGCATTACAGGAAGTTTTTACTACAATACTGTACAGAGCCAGTTGTGCATATCAGAAGCAGGCTACCAGCGCAGGCATGTGGAACCATTACCGGGGTTATCCAGTTAGGCATCGGGGAGCCGACTGTCAATCTGCGTGACATCGCCAGTCACGCCCCGTCAACAGAGCAGAGCAGAAGATACGCCTCTGCTCTGTTGACGTGATGTCAGCGGAGACCGGCAGAGGTCTGCGCAGATCAAAATAGGAACGAACTGCCTGTTAGTTCATGTTGAAGAGGTTGTCCCTCACAAGATCAGGGATCCCAGAGCCGACGTTGATTGTTATTTACTCCATTATTATAAAGTGGAGCTTGAACCCTAGCATCAGTCCTGCAGAAGTCCTGGTTAGTGATATGGAAAATTGCAAAAAGTAGCACCAGTGTAGAAAAAAACATAAACATATGCATTACTGTGCTAAAGTGTTGTTAGTTTATTTTTATCAGTGAACAAAAGAGAAATCAAAATCAAATCAGTATTTGGTGTGAGTATCCATTGCCTTCAAAATAGCATCAGCTGTTTGAGATACACTTGCATAGTCAGGGATTTAGTAGGATTTTTGTCAGGTGTATGACTAACCCGCTTTTCCAAACAACTGATAATCATAATGCTATGAACTTGATTTTTAAGGGTCGGCGTAGGTCTCACAATGCGAATGAAAGGAAATCTTACTGCTTCGGCATACCAACACATTTTTGGCAATTGAAGCTTCCAATGTTGTGAGAACAGTTTGGGGATCTCCTTTTTCTGTACCAGCATGAATATGTCTTGCGCATAAAGCAAGGTCCATAAAGGCAAGGTTGGGATAGTTTGGTGTGGAGGAAACTGACTAGCTGCACAGAGCCCTGACCTTAACTGTATCTAACACCTCTGAGATGAACTGGACCAGAGATTGTGAGCCCAGCCTCTCCTGAACATCAGTGTCTGACCTAAAAAATGCTCTTCTGGATGAATTGGCACAAATTCCCAGACACAATCTCCAAAATCTAGTAGTAAGCCTTCCCAGAAGATCGGAAGCTGTTACAGCTGCAAATGGATGACCTTCACTTTAATGCCTGTGTATGTAGGACATGATGTTATGAAAGTTCCTGGTGGTATAATGGACCCAATCCTTTTGTCCACATAGCATATATATACAGTTTATAATGTACACACGCTTGTACAACGTGCTCGCCATTATACTGAATGTAACTTGGCCTGACATTTTTAGAATGTTTTTACATAACACTAAATTTATGTGATGCTCATAGTTTATAGCAAACCTTCAACCGGTCAGGTTCACCTGAACCACATGTTTATTAAGTGACTGGAGATTTAACTGTGAACAAGGGATTTATAAGTCTAACAGCGTAAAAGCTACTAGTGAGATACGTCCCATCAGTATTTTATGCCAGGGCTGTATGACATTCCTGCTTTGTTGCTTTGCCTGGAAGGCTTTTGTTGGTCTGTTAATGGTTTCTGCACCATGATTTTCCCTCTAGGGCTGCTATGTATTCTGAGTCACTCCACACACATATTGTGAATAAAGTTGGTTGCCTGCTTGTGCTTTTATATTTGCCATCTTTCGATGGGTTAACAACAGCCGACACACAGATTGGTGACATATTGAACATAAAAGTTTCTGTCTTTTACCATTTCATTGCAATAACACAACTGCTGTTTTAGGATAAATGACATTTGAGCTAGAATGATTGACAAGTTTTCCCAATTTTATCTGACAAGTTTTCTGAAACTAAGCATTTAGTCGTCATATGTGACTTTCTATAATGTTGAGTTTTCCAACTCTTTCAATACAGGTCATTTGTCTAAATACATATATTTTCTATCTCCTGGCATTTAGTGCATTAAGAAGGCGATTATGATGGACAGCAGTAATCACCAGTACTGGAACGCACTCGGTGTTATTTCTTGCTCCAATGGTGAGATTCCTTCCTCCCTTCCCTTCCCTTTTCTTCCTTTCCATCCTTCCCTTCTTTTCCGTCCTCCCTTCCATCCATCCCTCCCTTCCTTCCTTCCGTTCTTCCCATCCTTCCTTCCCTTGCATCAGATACTGTGTTTGTCTCCCAAATGAAGCCAATAGAGGCTTCTGCGACCCAGAGGTGCTTGGCGTTCTGCAGATATGTAATTTGATTGAACACTTGACAGTCATATTAAGGTTTGGGGATCCACTTTTTTTGTCTTTAACCAATTGTATTAAATTAGGTTACTTTGAATTTTCAGATGTCAACAAGGCACTTGCTCAGCACGCTTTCATCAAATCAATCCAGTGTCAGCAAAATGTGAGTCTTTGATTTTCAATTTTAACATGAAGTTATGTTACATTTATTTTTTTTTTTACCACTCACTGTCTTCTCCCATTCTTGGCAACGCTTCGGTCACACGACAGTAATCAGCTTATTCGGCCAACAGTTTCTTCTTTATGCTAGTTAGTTGCTTTCCCAATATACATCTCATAGGCTTACAATGTTAAAAAAAAAACTCCTTTCTTTGAAAAAAAACAAACATAAGAAGCAGGCACCACCCAAGTAGTAAGGAAAAATAAGAGCTAAAAATTTCTAAAGACAGCAAGTATATCCACACACAAAAAAATAAAGAGGTAAGGTGTGCATGACCTTCTATATATAGTGTCAGATATAATTTATTAGCTGAATCAGTACAAATAATCCTTGTGGCAAATAAAATGCTTTGCAAATGTTTTGAAAATTGCAGAAAACTGAATACCTACCAAAGCCCTACCAAAACACCATGATAAAGTGATAGAGTCAAAATGTTCCTATCTAATCATATAAGAAGGAAAACCCACTAGCATAGAAAATATTGCATATCACATACTGTGTAAAGTGCCAAGAAAATCTATGGAGTATATGACGGTCCAAGATAATAAACCAAATAAAGTATACCAATATATAATAGTACATGAAAATATAAATAATTATTATTACCAAAGTGAATACTACAAAGGAAAATAAGGGGCTATGTGTAACCCTGCCCATACAGAAGGTGCTGCATGAGCCAACTAAGCTGATTGCAATCACGTGATCAAGAAGAGGATTGAAATGTCCTTGGAAACGCTAGAAGACATACGTGTTGATAAGGGATTAGCGATGAAATATTGTTTTTCTGTGAGTTCCTCTTTAAGTATTTTTTTTTTTTATCTTTTGCAGAATGCCATTGCTTGGACTAATCTCGGTGCTTTATATTTGCTGAATGAAAACATTGAGGTATGTTATACTATATACACATATTCAAACAAACAAATACAGCAGCGCTAAGATGTATGTACTCATTGAAAATATGAAACTTGGATGGCATTACTGCTGTATATAAATACAATAAAAATAAAGGTACTCTGCGCATAAATTAGCCAATTTATGAGAGGCCACCAACCATGACAAGTCAACCTTTTTTTGATGGGACCTGAAACTTTCCTCTCCAAGGCTAAAAGCCTACAAATTGAAACGACAGGTAGAATCTAGCACTGTTTAAGAACAGCCTAATATACAAATAAGTGAATACAACAGCACTCTGTAAGTGCTAAGATGTATGCAAACATTGAATATATGAAATTTGGACTACATTACTGCTACGTGGAATATACTTATAAAATTGGCCCATTCATGTGAGCCTATCAACCACGGCACCCTATTCTTTGATGGGACCCTGGGGTATTTTAAAAAAAAGCCTAAGATGTCTTGATTTTTTTTTTCCGTGTACAAGAAAATCAGACCAATTTATTCTGATCATAGTTTCATCAGATTGTGGTGCAAGTGTCCTCTAAATTTCTCATACGTGGAAACATTAAAAAAAAACAAAAAACAATTTCTCTACCTTCTCCATTCTGAGAGTCCATGAATATCGAACGTCACTCAGATATTGAGTGTATTACGATTTTTTTCACGGACCCATTGACTTGCACTGGTGATTTTGATCCGATATGTCTCCGATGTTTGCCAATGACCACTCGGTCCGAAGAAGAAATCAGATATGTGAATGGTCCCATAGAATATCATGGGTATAAGGGCTCTCTGTTGAAAGCACAGATAGCACTTGTACGCAAAAATTGTGAATGAGGCTTTAGGCTAATAGGAGGAGCGCTTTGTCAGAAAAAGAGGGAGTCAAAAACCACAGTTACTACAAAAGATTGGTGTATATATATTATCTCTACCGTCTTATATTGCAAATGGAGGCATCTAGACTAGTGAAAAAAATTGTCAACCTGAAATAAATGCCTCTGCAAAGCTTAGTTTACTATCCCATACACCATGTTCCAAATTATTATGCATATTATATTTTTCTCTGATTTTCCTAAGTGGTCGGTGCAAATGACAGTCAGTCTAATAAAAGTCATCACTCGTTAGAGTATACTGTATTTTTTGGATTGTAAGACGCACTTCTGTTCCCCCAAATTTTTGGAGAAAGTGGGGGGTGCGTCCTTTAATCTGAATCTGTGTGCTGCTGTGCTATAGAGTGGGGTGGGGGCTCTGCCATGGTGTCAGGGGGCTGGGGTGGGCTGGCTGCGGAGACAGCGGGTGGTCAGTGCTCCCGCTCATTAGGCTCATGTAATATTCACTGCACCCGCTGTCCATCACCTCGGTGCTGAAGCCTCGCCGAGTTGGTAGACGTGAGCGTCGCATATTGCATGTGCGTGCCAGCAGGGGGGAATATAGGGACGGGGGTGCGCCAGCAGGGGGGAATTTTGGGACGGGGGGGCCATGTGCGTGCCAGCAGGGGGGAATATAGGAACGGGGGGCCCTTGTGCGAGCCAGCAGGGGGGAATATAGGGACGGGGGGGCAGTGTGCGTGCCAGCAGGGGGGAATATAGGGGCGGGGGGGCCGTGTGCGTGCCAGCAGGGGGAAATATAGGAACAGGGGGCCCTTGTGCGAGCCAGCAGGGGGAATATAGGGACGGGGGGGCCGTGTGCGTGCCAGCCGGTGGGAATATAGGGACAGTGGGGCCGTGTGCATGCCAGCAGTGGGGAATATAGGAACGGGGGGGCACTTGTGCGAGCCAGCAGGGGGGAATATAGGGGGGGGGCATGTGCGTGCCAGCAGGGGGGAATATAGGGACGGGGGGGCTGTGTGCATGCCAGCAGGGGGGCATATAGAGAGCGGGGAGCCATGTGAGTGCCAGCAGGGGGGCATATAGTGACCGGGGGGGCCATATCTGGGATGGGGGGGCTATGTGCCAGCACAAGGGGGCAATGTGCCAGAATGGGGGTTATATAGATACCAGGATGAGGGACATATATATGATTTCAAAGATGGACACTGGCATTATAAGACACACCTCCATTTAACATAAGAAAAAAATTCTCTTTTTCTTCACTAAATTTGGGGGTGCGTCTTATAAAGCGAAACATACGTACATCGAATTTTATTGACGAAACCTCCCAATGGTAACAGTATAATCTCCAAAATGAATAAAAACTCAAAATGCACTGTTCCAAATTATTAGGCACAGTAGAATTTCTAAACATTTGATATGTTTTAAAGCACTGAAAATGCTCATTTGTGGAATTTGCAGCATTAGGAGGTCACATTCACTGAACAAAAAATCTATTTAACGCCAAAACATCCCAACAGGCCAAGATACATGTTAACATAGGAACCCTTCTTTGGTATCACCTTCACAATTCTTGCGTCCATTGAACTTGTGAGTTTTTGGAGAATTTCTGCTTGTATTTCTTTGCATGAAGTCAGAATAGTCTCCCAGAGCTGCTGTTTTGATGTGAACTGCCTCCCATCTGCAAAGATCTTTTGCTTGATGATACTCCAAAGGTTCTCTATAGGGTTGAGGTCAGGGGAAGATGGTGGCCCTACCATGAGTTTATCTCCTTTTATGCCCATAGCAGTCAATGACTCAGAGGTATTCTTTGCAGCATGAGATGGTGCATTGTCATGCATGAAGATGATTTTGCTCCTGAAGGCACGTTTCTGCTTTTTATACCATGGAAGAAAGTTGTCAGTCAGAAACTCTGTATACTTTGCAGAGGTCATTTTCACACCTTCAGGAACCTTAAAGGGCCCTACCAGCTGTTTCCCCATGATTCCGGCACAAAACATGACTCCTCACCTCCTTGCTGACGTTGCAGCCCTGTTGGGACATGGTGGCCATCCACCAACCATCCACTACTCCATCCATCTGGACCATCCAGGGTTGCTCGACACTCATCAGTAAACAAGACTGTTTGAAAATTAGTCTTCATGTATGTCTGGGCCCACTGCAACCGTTTCTGCTTGTGAGCACTGTTTAGGGGTGGCCGAATGGTAGGTTTATGCACTACAGCAAGCATTTGAAGGATCCTACACCTTGAGGTTCGAGGGACTCCAGAGGCACCAGCAGCTTCAAATATCTGTTTGCTGGTTTGTAATGGCTTTTTAGCAGCTGCTCTCTTAATCCGATGAACTTGCCTGGCAGAAACCATCCTCAATCTGCCTTTATCAGCACAAACACATCTGTGCTCAGAATCAGCCACTATTATCTCTTAACAGTACGATGATCACACCCAAGTTTTTGGGAAACATCTAATATTTTCATCCCTTGACCAAGGCATTGCACTATTTGATGCTTTTCGGCAGCAGAGAGATCCTTTTTCTTTCCCATGTTAGGCCGGTTTCACATTTGCGTTAAAGGCCGCAGCGTCGGCCTGCGCACGGCCGCTGCTAAGCCCCGCCCCCTGCCACGCCTCCGCCGGTAGCTCCGCCTATCGGCGCATGACGCTGCATGCGTCCTGCATCCCCTATCTTTATCACTGGGGACGCAGGCCGTGCGCAGTTAGCATTTGGCGGCGCATGTGTCCTTTTGACGGTGCGCCGACCAGCGCCAAACGCAACCTGTTGCAATTTGGTTGCGCTCGGCGCACCGTCAAAAGGACACATGCGCCGCCAAATGCATATTGCGCACGTCCTGCGTCCCCAGTGATAAAGATGGGGACGCAGGACGCATGCAGCGTCATGCGCCGATAGGCGGAGCTACCGGTGGAGGCGCGGCAGGGGGCGGGGCTTAGCGGCGGCCGTGCGCAGGCCGACGCTGCGGCCTTTAACGCAAATGTGAAACCGGCCTTACTTGAAAACTCTGGCCTGCTTAATAGTGTGGAACATCCAGTTTTCCTTTTATTGGGCTCACATGGCAAACTAATTATCACAGGTATCTGAGATTGATTTCAGTGATCCAAAGAACCCTGAGACACAATACCATCAATGGGTTTCATTGAAAAAAAAACAAAACCCTATGACACAACACCAAATTGCATAATAATTTGTAACATGGTGTATATGCACTGAGATAGTTCAGTTGCTGTGGAATAGAAAAAGCATTTGCTCAGAATATCTAATAAATGTCTGATTGTTGCGCTTCCTGCCTCTAGGACCCCCATCTATCAGGAGAACAGGGGTTATAAGATGAATAATTCGGCTTTCGCAGTTTCCATAAGGCTCATATACTACAATAGGGAGAGCTGTGGACGCAGTCAGGGACTTTACTTATCAGACATTTATAGTCAGAAACAACACAAGGCCTGCTGTTCAATAGACATTTCAGAAATTAATGTAGACTGATAACCTTCAGGACTGTATTCATCTATCTGTATATTTTAATTTAAAGAGGACCTTACACTGTTTTTTTTTTTTGAGATGAGTCGGTCTTCTAATCACCACTGCTCCACAGATTCTGGAACAGTTTTTCTTTTTTGTCTGTGCCTCTCCATTACAAAATTATGCCTCTGGTAATAATGCAAATTTTTCCTTCAAGCAACTGGGCGTATACCACAGAACTTTTCTAGGAGCAAGGCCGTTATTTGATTGGTCAGAGTCAGAGGAAAAAGAGGAAACCTCCAATATAGAAGAGTTTTGCGCTACACGCCCAGCTGGTTGAAGGAAAAATTTGTATCGTCCCTAGCAGGAGGCATAACTTTGGAGGAGAGGGCCATAGAAGAAAAATAAAAACTGTTCCAGAATCAGTGGAGCAACGCCAATTGGAGGAGGGATTCGGATTAAATTTAAAAAAAAATCCAGTGGGAGGTCCTCTTTAATGTCGGTTCATCTTTTACAGAATGTGTTAGAATTATACGGAGTTGTATACAAAAACATTATTGTGATGTTATTTATCTAGTAATTTTCTAACAGAAAAATCTCAAAAACCTTTAGTTAACCCACAGCACTAACTTTTATTTAGTGTAGTTTGTGTGTAGTGCTCTTTTTCTCATGTTATTATTATGTGAAAATGCCGACTTGTAATGGCACAATACAGTGACAAGTTATTGATGAGCGTCCATACACTCCAACCTCATTGGTACCCTAATGAAATGTGCCGCAGACCCCTGGGAATTAGGCTGAGTCCATGTAAAGTCTTATGCTATATTCAGTATGCAATTTAAATAGCTGGGGATCTGATCTTTAGAAGATGACTTATGCTAGGATAATCCTTAAAGTTCATTTCTGGAATGTTAATGTAATAATTTGTTCAAATAGACCGTCAATGTAAAGCGCCCGTTACACATAGCGATATCGCTAGCAATATCGCTGTAACGTCACCGATTTTGTGATGTAGCAGCGATATTGCTAGCGATATCGCTACATGTGATACTTACCTCCGACCGGCTCCCCCGCTGGTTATCGCTGATCGCGCAAGAAGGTCCTGGACCATTTCTCGTCGTCCGCTTCCTGCTGGGCTTTCTGTGGCGCCGACGAGTGACGCGTGGACGCGGGCGGGAGGACGTCAGGATTGCCGAGTCTGACAGGTAAGTAGCGACTCCCGACCCCTGCAATGTCGCTGGTGAGATCTGCCTGTGTGGCAGCTCACTAGCGACCACTTAGCGATGCACCAGCGATCCATATCGTTGTCGGGATCGCTGGTGCATCGCTAAGTGTAACGGTACCCTAACATGTGTGAGTGTCTAACCAAATGGACTTCTATATAATTTCAGCAATAAATGCATATAGTGGAACCTAACATGTGTAAGGGTGTAGTCAGATGGCCATATAACTCGTACAGGCAGTGCACGGACTGGCTGTACATGAATTGAAGCGGTCATACTCAGGTCCGGAGAGCCGCCGGATAGTCCTTGCACTGCGTTTTGATTTTGCTCTGATTTACATGGCCATCTGACTGCTCCTTACGGGAGTTTTGTCAATGTAGACATGACGTTAAGAAGTTACCTCTCATCTATGCATGGTGGTGCTACAGGGGTTGTTCGAATTTTTTATCCATAGCGTTGCAGCTTTTATCTCCGTTTTACAGAGCCGCCTGTCTGCCGCTGCTGCCGTCTTTATTGACTGGCTGTAGTAGGGACATCATGGCTATTATGTACGTGAACACTGAAGAGAATCGCAGGGCTCAGCAGCTCATGCCCTGTATCATCATAAGAGCCACTGAGACCTATGATTGGCTGCAGCGGTCATGTATAGTGTCATTGCGACGTCCCTGATGCATCCCCTCGGCAAAGACCAGAGCAGACCTGGAACTGGAGCGCGGTAAGAGGAGTATGGCCTGAGTTTATTTTCAACAGTTACAACCATATGGATTAAAAAAAAGTATCCCAGACAACCTCTTTAATAGCTAAAGAAACTGTTGCAAATGTTATAAAACCAAACAGCATGGAGATGTTGTGCTGTCTCGAAATAAGCAGAATAGTGCTACAGTTTCCCTTTTACCTAGATATTTTTTACATTGCCTCCCACCTAGTGATATGTACACACTGGTGCAATGTTGTCTTTAGTTCAGTTTTGCTTAGGTTTCTATAAAACATGCAATGTGCCCTTCTATTTCACAGCTGAGCCATCAAGCTTTCAAAGTAGCCCAGTCCTTGGATCCGTCTTACGTGAGATGCTGGATCGGTCAGGTGAGCTCAGATTAAAGTGATATCTCCGGACTTCAAATCAAATCACCAGGATGTGCAGCAGTTTTTAGCCAAAGCCAAAAGTGGTTTTAAAAGCAATGCAAAATATAAAATATGGATTTTACTTCTCCTTTATGCTCAATATACTACTATCTTAGACTAAAAGAATTTGTGTTATGTTGCGTTTTTACTAAATACACTTGGACATATTTGTCAACCTAAATATCCCAGGATTCTGGCGTAGCTTGATCTTTTATGTCTTGCACTGTATTTATCATATGTTTTAGACGCCTTTTGCACTTTGTTCGATAGTGAGTGTGGTTTACTAGAAAAGGGGCATGGCCTAACATCACACCATGCACCAAAATTTCAGGTGCAAAATAAGCCAACCAATAGGTGGTAGAAACTTAGACTAACTAGACAGTCTTAAAAGTAGATAAGTTTGCTAAATGGTGTGACCTACTCTGATACATTAAGACTCATTCATCAAGTCTGGTGTTTTGTCTGCCAGTCTTGATGAACAGAGCGCAGGAATTAGAGGCACCAAATTCATTGACGAGTGTGCTTCTTAATGAATTTGGCACATTTTTTGTGACCCAGGAAGAAGCTTAATGCGAAACGCGCGTTGGGGTGGAGGAGGTTGCGGTGCCCATTGCTTACTGTATCTACCTCATTCAGGTATTGTCACTCTGTTCATTTATATACAACTTCTAGTCACATTGGAGCGGTTTACCCATTAGGAGGGTTTAGGGGACTTAGACTGGCCAGCCATGTTGCCGCTACATCTCTATGGGCATATGATGTTTTCAGCTACATGTGATTCATGTCCTGCTTTGAAGCCCAGTAATTATTGAGTTTCTGCTATTTCTACTATTTTTGGTATAATATGGATATAGGGAGCTAGATTGGCAGATCATGTTACCGCTATATGTGACTTTATATAATTTGTCATTTTGTGATTTTTGTGGCTTTGAATTTAATCTACCTGTATTTGTTATTTGAGTATACTGTGCCTTCTATTGGGCAGTTTTTAGTGATTTGTAATTTTAATTGTATTTAATAAATATGATTTTTTAATATATTTTTTCTGGATCTCTTTAATTCATTTCGGCAAAGGTTATATGTAAGTCCGGAATATTTTTGTGCTTATATGTATTTTGAAAGTGCCAGAGCCTAGTAATCATTAAAGGACAAGATTGATATATTTACTATCCAAAGCGCAGCAGTTTCTGAATGTGGACACATACCCTAAAATTGCTTTTTTTGTTGTTTCTGTACCTCCCACAAAAATGCAATAAAATTTGATCAAAATATAGTAAAAAACCCCAAATGGTATAAATTAAATTAAAAAAATCCCTCTCACAGCTACATTGATGGGAAAATTGCGACACAAACCATTTTTTTTACACAGTCCATTTTTTAAAGTCATGAAATAGTAAACTAACTGTACATGTTTGTACTAATTGTACAGACCTGGAGAGTCATATCAGGTCATTTTTACTGCTCAGTTGACACCTTAAAAATAAAACCCCAAAAAACACTAGCGATATTAGAAGGTTTATTTTACTATTTAACCACACTTACAGTGGGGCAAAAAAGTATTTAGTCAGTCAGCAATAGTGCAAGTTCCACCACTTAAAAAGATGAGAGGCGTCTGTAATTTACATCATAGGTAGACCTCAACTATGGGAGACAAAGTGAGAAAAAAAAATCCAGAAAATCAAATTGTCTGTTTTTTTTTCATTTTATTTGCATATTATGGTGGAAAATAAGTATTTGGTCAGAAACAAAATTTCATCTCAATACTTTGTGATATATCCTTTGTTGGCAATGACAGAGGTCAAACGTTTTCTGTAAGTCTTCACAAGGTTGCCACACACTGTTGTTGGTATGTTGGCCCATTCCTCCATGCAGATCTCCTCTAGAGCAGTGATGTTTTTGGCTTTTCGCTTGGCAACACGGACTTTCAACTCCCTCCAAAGGTTTTCTATAGGGTTGAGATCTGGAGACTGGCTAGGCCACTCCAGGACCTTGAAATGCTTCTTTCGAAGCCACTCCTTCGTTGCCCTGGCGGTGTGCTTTGGATCATTGTCATGTTGAAAGACCCAGCCACGTTTCATCTTCAATGTCCTTGCTGATGGAAGGAGGTTTGCACTCAAAATCTCACGATACATGGCCCCATTCATTCTTTCATGTACCCGGATCAGTCGTCCTGGCCCCTTTGCAGAGAAACAGCCCCAAAGCATGATGTTTCCACCACCATGCTTTACAGTAGGTATGGTGTTTGATGGATGCAACTCAGTATTCTTTTTCCTCCAAACACGACAAGTTGTGTTTCTACCAAACAGTTCCAGTTTGGTTTCATCAGACCATAGGACATTCTCCCAAAACTCCTCTGGATCATCCAAATGCTCTCTAGCAAACTTCAGACGGGCCCGGACATGTACAGGCTTAAGCAGTGGGACACGTCTGGCACTGCAGGATCTGAGACCATGGTGGCGTAGTGTGTTACTTATGGTAGGCCTTGTTACATTGGTCCCAGCTCTCTGCAGTTCATTCACTAGGTCCCCCCGCGTGGTTCTGGGATTTTTGCTCACCGTTCTTGTGATCATTCTGACCCCACGGGGTGGGATTTTGTGTGGAGCACCAGATCGAGGGAGATTATCAGTGGTCTTGTATGTCTTCCATTTTCTAATTATTGCTCCCACAGTTGATTTCTTCACTCCAAGCTGGTTGGCTATTGCAGATTCAGTCTTCCCAGCCTGGTGCAGGGCTACAATTTTGTTTCTGGTGTCCTTTGACAGCTCTTTGGTCTTCACCATAGTGGAGTTTGGAGTCAGACTGTTTGAGGGTGTGCACAGGTGTCTTTTTATACTGATAACAAGTTTAAACAGGTGCCATTACTACAGGTAATGAGTGGAGGAAAGAGGAGACTCTTAAAGAAGAAGTTACAGGTCTGTGAGAGCCAGAAATCTTGTTTGCTTGTTTCTGACCAAATACTTATTTTCCACCATAATATGCAAAAAAAATGAAAAAAAAAACAGACAATGTGATTTTCTGGATTTTTTTTTTCTCAGTTTGTCTCCCATAGTTGAGGTCTACCTATGATGTAAATTACAGACGCCTCTCATCTTTTTAAGTGGTGGAACTTGCACTATTGCTGACTGACTAAATACTTTTTTGCCCCACTGTATAAAGTAAAGGAAAATAGCAAAAAATGTTCAAGGTGAAATGAATGGTGTCATTGAAAACTACAACTTGTCCCTCGATAAGCAAGTCGTCATCTGTCTATTTTGGCAAAGGAATAAAAATGTTATGGCTATTTGAAAACAGAGAAGAAATAATTACACTGCAAAAACAAAAATTGTCCATGACCTAAAGGGGTCAATAATATGCCCTGTATAGTGCAGTACATTCCTGCGTGGTTGATGTAGAATGAATATGGTAGACGGTATTAAATGACGGGCCCCTGAGCTGATTGGACACTGGGGGCTCATTTGTGATTTTGTCTAGTTTCTTGTGTTTTTTGCCCTTGTTTCATTTGCGCCTTATTCTTTTTTTTAATCGATGCCTTTTTAAAAGTCTTATTCTATGTGTTGTCCTGCTTTTTTAATACTTGCCAATGTGGGCAGAGATTGTTGGTTTTCAGATATTTTTGGCTGATTCATCAATTGAGACTTTTTAGAAAGAGGTGTTATATTTGCGCAAATGTAGATCCAGTCACCCCTGAAGTAATTTTTATGTGCGTCTGAAATTTTTGCTTCATTTTAACGGAACATATGGCTTTTTGCATTAAAAAGTTGCACGCAAGGATAAAGACCAAAATGTTTTAGATTTTACTCAAAATTCATGATCTCATTTGCGCTATTTTGAAGAATTGGGCACCAAAATGTTAATGAATACCATAATACAAAAAAGAGAGACGTGATTAACCCTTTCACATCTTTCCTGGCAAATGATAGCTGTGGCTT
Organism: Dendrobates tinctorius; assembly: GCF_039654945.1. Lineage (NCBI taxonomy): Eukaryota > Metazoa > Chordata > Amphibia > Anura > Dendrobatidae > Dendrobates > Dendrobates tinctorius. The sequence continues at coordinate 26,961,931 of NW_027361671.1, read as the reverse complement.
GAACGGATCTCCTCCCGTGCCTGTTAATCTTTTAATTGCCACTGTCAATCTGTGTCATCGTCATTTAACATGCACTGGCAAAGGGACGTGTCTTCTTTCAATGCTCCCATAGGCGTGCCTGTGACATGATCGCGGAGCGCTGATGGATTACCATGATGTCGGGGGACCTTCTGCGCTTGTCATGATGATTTTTTGGTAGCTGTCATTCATAGGAGATTGTGATTTTAGCTTTACATAGCAGTGCTGATGCTCCGCTATATAGAGCTTCAAGTCCTCTAAGGGGGACTATTAAATACAGCAAAAAACGGGGAAAAAGTGACAAAAATAAAAAATATCATAAAAGTACTAACTAACCACCTTTTACCTTATTAAAAATAAAACAAATAAAAACACAAAATATTCATATTTGGCATCGCTTGTGTTCGTAAAAGTCTGATCTTTCAAAATAGATATAAAATATATAAAAAAAATTAATACAATCGGTAAACATGGTGGGATGGCTTTTATGCTTTTTTTTTATTAAAATAGTGTTAATTAAGTACTCTGTTATTTACATGTACTATTGCCATTTACTCATTTACTTGTTCTGGGGTCTATGTTCATTTTGTTTGTTTTTGTTTCTTCCTTGGATTTATTTTGTTTATGAAATGGCCGCAGTGTGAACGTGTTCTTACCCTTTGCACATATTCCAGAGTGTACGAACACGTAGAGTTTAGTCTTGCTTGGGTTTTTGGTTTTGCTTACTTACAAACTGAAGAGTGTCAAGCTGCAGTCACCAGTCTGAAGGCTCGGTGTCTGCACAGCTTGAGGTGATAATTTACAATCTAGAAGTTTCCTTCTTATTTTAATCACTGTATCGCAATTTGATATAAATAAAAGTTCTAAAATAACCAGAAATTTTCAGGAATTTACTGAACGCGAGTTTCCGTGTGTGATTCCCATTCTCTAACTGTGCAATGATCGGTCTTCCCCTAGGCACTAATTGCAGAAACTGTTGGAAGCTATGAAACGATGGATCTCTTCAGGCATACAACAGAGCTTAATATGAATGTAAGTTCAAAGTCTTATTACCAAAATATTAGGTTCTCCCTAATCTATAGGGGACTGGCCTATGCTGCACTCATCTTTCTCCAGTAATCCCATAGATGATGAATGGAAGTTTCCTCCATCATGCTTACCTCTGTTCATTCCCATCTTCAGTAAATTATCCGTTATCGCATGGATAGAAGATAACTTAATATTTAGAAATAACCCTTTAAAATATGTCTTTTTTTTCCGCTAATTCGAGGAATGCTTCAGCTTTTGATTACATTATTGTCATGTGACAAAACCTTCTCAGCCAAAATAAAGTGTAGATACACTATGTAAGGTGTATTATGGAAGAGTTCAGAGCAACTTCTGTATTGTAAGGTTCTCATCCCCACACTCCCTTTTAAGACTAAACCCCCCTTTACACATTAGACTATCGTCAGCTGACGCGGCCGGTATTGATTGTTTCAACCAACAGTCTAATGTGTATGGGAGCCTTGGAAGTTTATTGTCAGGGGGAAATATCGACACACGTCCGATTTCGGACTATCATTCGTAGTGTCTCCAGGAGGTAGGCGGCCAGACATGTCTGGCAACAGCTCTCATAGAGAATACAGGTACCACAAGAGCTGGAGAGCAAGAAGAGCACAGTTGGGTTTTAACCAATAGCAATAATTATATTGGATCGGGGTGCTTTCTCACGTGATAGGAATGTGTATCCACAACAATTTCAAGGCACAAATCCAGCTGCTGCAAGACCATGGGTCGCAAAACCAGGGAGGTACTGCTGTGGAAAAATTAAGTGGTTTTTCTGCACTTCTGGTGGAATGCCACAGAAAGGATCCTGGATACATAGGATAGAAGAAATGTGGTATATCATCTATGCTTTTCGATGTTGTCCAGCTTCTTCCTCAGGATGTAACCACAGTGAAGGTACATTGAAAACAGCTTTATAGGGTACGTTGGCTTTTGAATAAGAGCGCCAAAAGGGCACATGATGTGTCAAAGTTCAACCTTAGTCCGTTGCAAACCTAATTCAGTAAAATATATACATAACAGCAATATAAAGATAACAGAAATACATTTTTAAAACGCTACAATTATGGAGTGTCTTACATATCATTGTCATTGTAATTATATATAAGACGCTACATAATTTAGTTTTTCACAAAACTACAAACTTGTGAATCCGCAATGCGCGCCATGTGAAGATACTCTGAGGCTTTCAGCGAGACTGGTCATGTGACTGCAAGTATATGATATGCATACTTCTGCCCACATTCCAACTAGACGTGTGCAGCTTCGCTCTGTACAAGTGACTTGCGCTAGGCTGTGCATGTCTAATCGGAATGTGGACAGTAGTATGCATATCACATATTTGAAATCTCATGACCCCTCTATCTGACAGTCGGCACCGTAGAGTCTTTACTGTGCACGCTGCACGGATTCACAAGTCTGCAGTCATATAGATTGATTGCAGACTTTGGTAATAAACCTGGATCACCCCTTTAACTATGGTTCAATGGGGCTCTTCACAGAGAAGGCAGAGCGGTTTATTCCCACCGCTGTATACTGATCACCATAAATATATGACGCTCAGCGATACCAGGTGCCTTGTGTGAACCAGAACTGCAAATTCTTCACAGACCTGTAGATCAGCTCTATTTTATAAGAACCAAGACCATAAATTCTGCTGTGAGGTCCGATGTGTTATCACCAGGTACATACAAAAGTGAGTAATGTGAAAACGAATTATACATCCGCAATTTCCTTTATCAAGGTCAGAGGAGTGGAGTAAAACCTGCTACTCTCGTGATGGCTACTGCAGGATGACTATTTGTTTATTATGGTTGTATATTATGGTTATAACACACTGGATACAAAAGTGTGTGTATCTCAAAGTCTAGCTAGTTGTATATTGGGACTTATGAAAAGGTATACCGATTCTGAAAAACAACATTTATTGTTTTATTTGGCTCTTTTTAGACCGAAGGAGCAAAGGGATATGCACACTGGGTCTGTATGACCCTCCTGGATAAAAGCAATAGGAACACAGAGCTGTACCGCTATAACATTGTCCAGATGAATGCCATCACTACGGCTCATCTAGCATTGAGCAAATACACAGGTAATGTATCCCATTAATCTCACTCCGATAGTATTTCAGGGGTATTTTCTGGTAACTTTACAGGAGATAAAGTATGTAGAAATGATTTGACTAAAAAAAATCGACATTTGTAACAGAAGCTTTACCTTACATAATACGTTGTGTCCTATTGTTAGAACGAATACAAAGTGATTCAACCGCATTTGAGATGCTGGGATATTTAAATGAACATCTAAAACTAAAGAGACAAGCAAAGGAGGCTTACGAGAGGTAATGTGTATAATTAGTACCTTTTTGTGTAGCGCATAAGTTACGTTTTTTGAAAACGCTTGAATAAACCATCCCGTCTTACTGATACACAGAATGGGATTTACTTTTGGGGAGCTTATAGTTAATGTTCGAGGCATCCTGTGATCATGTATAAGAGCAGGGCAGCCTCAATGTCCTTTTTCAGTGGTGTCCATAACAATTCTGGCCACTTATTGCCCTTGCTCCAGCCATGATTTCTTCATGTAGGACTTTGCTGCTTCTGGAAATGTACACTCTATTTATTGGCTGTCTAGGAGGTAATGAGACTCATACTTAGTATTCACTGCTGAACCTTTTCATTTTTAGATTTTTACATTATAACTGGCTCTAGTTGGTGGTCTGATGTCAAGATCTAAAGGTCTTGGCATTGAGGTCCACCAGTAAATGACACCACCTTCACTTAAGATCTTTGGCTCTCCAAATGTTTTAGTAGGTTTTGATCTTGAAAAAATTTGATGTATCTGTGAATTTTTTTTAAAGCTGGAGGAACTTGTACAGATTATTTTGACTTTAGGTTTCAGCATTTCACAGTGAAACTAGCTAGTATCAGAATTATGGGCTGCAGACAGATGTCACTTAAAATTTTGAAGAATTTTGAAGAGGTTGTCCACTACTCGCAAAACCTCTTCTCAATCCTCAAGTTTCCACTTTGTAAAATAATAACATTTATACTTTCCTCTGGTGCTGTCTCAGGGGTGTCGGCACTGGTTCTCCCGGGATCGCGTAACATTTTTATGTCATGCGATCCCTGCGGCCAATCAGCGCTGGCTTCGCGCTCCTTGACATCAGCCAAATCACATACATTCAGAGGAAGTGAGAGCTGCTACTCTTTCTTTTCCTCCAGATGTATGTGATACGTCTATAGGCGTGGAGAGTGTGGCCAGCACTGATTGGCTACAGGGATTGTGTGCCATATCAATGTTATGCGATCCCAGGGAGAGCCAGTGCCAACACCACTGACCATTAGAACTGCACCAAAGGTGAGTATTAAATGTTATTTTCTCCTACGCCTCATTGGGGGACACAGGACCATCGGTGTTATGCTGCTGCCACTAGGAGGACACTAAGTGAAACACAGAAAAATTAACTCCTCCTGTGCAGTATACACCCACCCACTTGCTGAGATTGAACCAGTTCTTGCTTAGTGTCTGTAGGAGGCACTTGGGTCTGGCTTCAGACCCCAATGTTTTTATTTTCATTTTTAATTTTCTCTGTAAATTTTTATTTTTTAATTAACTGAGTGAAAGGGGCGACGGATTTTTCTAGGGCCCGATCTCCCCCGAACCATCAACAGGTGAGAACGCGGAGTTTACCTCCCTGTACCCTCTCCTGCAATGACTGGGGCATGCCTGCGCTCACTTAGGGGCAACGGTTCCTGCACGGTCCCAATTTCCCCACATCAGCAAGAGGAAAACGGTGGCTCACCTTCATGTTTCCTCCCCCGGAGCCAGGTATATAGCTAAACAAGGCCCCCCATGTAATGGCGCAGCAGCCCCACTACCTCACGGATCAGAGGATACAGGCGGCAGCCTCTCCATCCCCCTATCTAAAGGGAGGATCGATTGTGGACCATATCTTTAATGGCAGCGCAGCTCCGGCTCTGCTACATCACCTCTGTGAGTATGACAGGGGGAGAGCTGATCCCAGAAGGCAGGTCACCGCGCCGACATGTCCGCACACAAGAGGCAGTGGGTCCTGGTCCCTGGAGAGGAGAGGGAGCGATGGTTCGGTGCCCAGCGGTGCTTATTCCAGTGTCCGGCTGCGGCCCCCCCTCAGCCGGCGCGCATCGCCGGCGGCCGTCAGAAATTTAGCTCCCGGCTTCTAGTCGGCTAGGCCACAGTTACATAGCTCCACCCACCGCAAGTGTGCCCGCCCACATTCCTGGCGCTTCTCGCCCTGAACGAGAAGCGCTCTCCTAGTCTCGGGGGCCATGATTTTTCACTCAGCCTGTTTCCTGACGGCTGAGGGGGGCATTAATTGCCAGTGCTGACGGTAGCGCTGGAAGGAGCAAGCAAGTTTTGGGCAAGGATCGTGAAGAGTGTTCTATTTCCCTTGGGGACACAAGAACAGGCCCTGGGTAAGCTGTACTGCGCCTCTCCAGGTGACATTAACCCCCTTCTCTGCAAGTGCTATACACTTTCTCTGCAATCTGCGGCACATATTCTGCCTATAGCCTCTATGGGTACACTATGTCTCAAGACCATAAATACACAGTTGTTGTGAATTCTCTCTCTGGCTTCCCTCTGGTGATTACTGAAGATAGTGGAGCCGGTCAGATTGAGAGTTCTCTTTCTGGGCTCCCTCTGGTGGTTACTGGAGGTAGTGGAGCTGATCTGATTGACAGAGGCTTGCCACCTGAAAATGAGGAAGACGATTAGAGATCTGGGGTTTCTGATTGGGATTTAAGACAGCTGACTCTATCCCTGCTGGTGATTTTCTTCCTGTGCCTCCTGAGGTCTGATGTCTCCTGCTCTTTCCCTGCATGTTCAGCTAAGTGGTTAATTTGCTATTCTGTTTGCATTTGATCTGGTTTTGTTTACCTCTGCTTTGTGCAGGTCAGCTAGCTTCGGCTGGGGCTGTGCTGAATCACCGCCCATATGTTACTGCATATGCTAGTTTGTTTTGTCCCCTTTTATATTGGTCTCTTTTTGCTTTGCTTTCAGAATATACCAGAGTGCTGATATAGTGGGGGCGAAGTCGTGCGACTTCAGTGGTTTTTTTGCATCAGAGGTGTTGGACTTTTTGCAGGGTTTTTGTGTGATTGCAGACAGTCTTTCCTTTCCTGTCCTGTCTAGTCAGTGTGGGCCCCATTGTTTGCTCAGTCTATTTTACTGCGTTTGTGTTTTCATCTTGTCTCACCGACAATATATGTTTGGGGGCTATCTATTCATTTGGGGTCTGCTATGGGGCAGTTTAGATTTCTCCTTTCTTGCTTTAGGCTTAGTTAGCTCTCCGGCTGTGCCAAGGCGTCTAGGATCATCGTAGGTACGCTCCACGGCTACTGCTAGTTGTGTGGACAGGATCAGGGGTCTGCATCTGCTTAGTTACCAACCTCTCTGGTTTTCTGTGGCTTAGCCTGGCCTGCTATCCTCCTCTGTAACCCATTCATAACACACAGTGTTTTTACTACAACCTTGTCCCGCCTCACAATACTCCATTATACATGGATTGTGATACAGAATCTGTCGAAAGGCCAGCCGCCACCGATTCCGCTGAGTCTAGTCCGCCTGAGTGGGCTGCGTCCCTGTCACGGTCTATGGATTCCATGGCCGAAGCAACACACTTCCTCCGGGGCTTCTCTTTATGTCAGGACGTCTTTTTGGCCGACTGCGGAGGGCTCTGGCGAGGGTCGGGAACTGTCCAGTCAGCAGGTTTTCTAGAAAAAGGACCCATGACGCGTCTCCCGATCATGCTTGCGCTTCGGCATCTCTCGTCTCCCTCTCATGACGTTAGCAGTGAGTATGACTCTGAATACGAGCCTGACACGACATTAGCCCATGATCCCCCGAATTATCAAGAGACGCTTGATTCTCTTATAGGGTCAGTCAACAAGACACTGAGGGTGGATGAAGAAAATATTTCCGCTCCGGAACACGTAGTGTCCTTTAGAACAGGGGTCCCCAACCGCCGGTCCGCGGCCCAGCACCGGGCCGCTGCAGTGCCCTTGCCGGTCCGCGGACACAAGGGGAGCCAGGGGCGGTCAGTGGCGTAGCGGGGACTGGGGTGGCGCGCAGCAGTTCTTAGCGGCGGCCAGGGAGCGATCCAAGCAGCTCCGCTGCCTGCAAGAGGGAATAGCAGGAGCGGAGCTGCAAGGACCCGTCCACTGCGTCCAGCTTCCTGCCCGCCGCCCGCGCTTCCTGTCTCTGACTGACACAGAGAGGAGCGCGGCCGCTGCTGTGTCAGAGAGAGGAAGCGCGGGCGGCGGGCAGGTGAGAGGAGAGAGGTGGTGTGTGTGTGTGTGTATGTATGTCTGTCTGTGTGTGTACATGTATGTATGTCTGTGTATGTGTGTTGGTCTGTGTTTGTGTAGCCTGGCCCTGGAGGAGATGGGGACATGAGGAGAAGACCGTGAGGGGAGTGATGGAGAGATGGCAGTGATGGGGTGCAGGCAATGATGGGGAGAAGGGAGTGATGGGGTGAAGGCAATGATGGGGAGAAGGGAGTGATGGGGTGAAGGCAATGATGGGGAGAAGGGAGTGATGGGGTGAAGGCAATGATGGGGAGACAGCAGTGATGGGGTGAAGGCAATGATGGAGAGATGGCAATGATGGGGTGAAGGCAATGATGGGGAGAAGGGAGTGATGGGGTGAAGGCAATGATGGAGAGATGGCAGTGATGGGGTGAAGGCAATGATGGGGAGAAGGGAGTGATGGGGTGAAGGCAATGATGGGGAGAAGGGAGTGATGGGGTGAAGGCAATGATGGGGAGACAGCAGTGATGGGGTGAAGGCAATGATGGAGAGATGGCAGTGATGGGGTGAAGGCAATGATGGGGAGAAGGGAGTGATGGGGTGAAGGCAATGATGGAGAGAAGGGAGTGATGGGGTGAAGGCAATGATGGGGAGAAGGGGGTGATGGAACACTCATTCAAAACCTATGGTGAGTTGAGTCATATTATAAATGTTATTTAATTATAAGTATGCACTGCTGCACTACAACCGTGTCCATAGCCCCGCCCCCTTATGACAAAAGCCCCGCCCCTGCCACACCTCCATCCCCGCCCTGCCGGGCCATGCAAGAATGGTCTTGCTTGAAACCGGTCCCTGGTGCAAAAAAGGTTGGGGACCACTGCTTTAGAAGACTACACGTGTTCACAAAGTATTTGCCAATCATCCTGAGTTTAAGGACATTGTCTGGAGACATAGGGACTGGCCAGATTCGCACAACAGCCTATTGAGTCTAAATAGCCTTTTGCTCAGATCTAATGTAGGATTGGTTACAGACCCTCCGGAGCAGCACTTCGGTGACCCCCTGTATCGCGTCTTGCATCCAAAACGCTGCTATCCTTATCTGACGGTTCCTCAGTCAGAAACCCCACTGACCGTCATATTGACTACCTTGCTCACTCAGCCTTGAGGCTTCCAGAGCAGCACACTTTCCATCTTTCGCCGCGACTTGGGTAGCTAAGGCTATGGCCGCTTGGGCAGAGGTTTTAATCACCTCTTCATCCAGAAGTTCTTCAGCAGATTTGTTGTTGTGGGGGGACTCCGGTTGGGAATATCATGGCTTCAAGGCTAAACAACAAGGTTCCCCAGTGCATTGCCCGATCACAAGATCCATGCGCCATCGGAACAGACGCTCTGGTTCTGCCATGGCATAGGTTTCGGCTCCCGTACATATTTCCCCCTCTTCCTTTACCCCCAAGGGTCATCAAGAACATTGGAACAAAGGGGGTATCAGTGTTCCTAGTCGCGCCGGAATGACTGTGCCGGGCATCGTATGCGGAACTAGTTCAGCTTGTCGCCGATGTCCCCTGGTGTCTACTAGATCGCATGGGTCTACTTTTGCAGGGTTACCACCAGAACTCCAGGGCCCTGGTTTTGATGGCAGAACCGTTGAATCCTGTGTTTTTAGCTAAGGCTGGATGCTCTTATTCAGTAATCTCCACCATGATTAGTGCTAGGCAACCTGCGTCCATGCGCATTTCTCATCGCACCTGGAGAACCTACCCCCATGGAACATGGTCCATAGATGATCTCCTCTGGTGTTCTCCATTCCTTCCATCTTGAAATTCCTGCAATCTGTATTAGAGTCAGGTCTCGCACTTAGTTCGCTCAAAGGACAATTTTCAGCCTTGTCAGTTCTATTCCAACGCAAGATTGCCACCAGATTACAGGTGTAGACGTTCATTCAGGTAGTTCCCCACATGGCACACCCCTATAAAATACCGTTGGACTCATGGGATCTTAACTTTGCCTTCAGAGTTCTGCAGTATTCCCCTCTCGAACCACTGCAGGACGTGTTACCAACCTTTTTTCCTTGGAAAGTGGTTTTCTCCTAGTGGCAGTTACGTTAATCTGACGAGTCTCTGAGTTGGCGGCTCTATCCTGCCGACCTCCGTTTCTGATTTTTTCATCAAAACAAGACAATTTTGAGGACGTTGTTTCTTATTCTCATCTTAATGAGGACATTGTTTTGCCTTCATTCTGTCCGGCACCAGTCCTTCGTATCGAGAGAGCCCCTCACACTCTGGATGTGGTTAGGGCTCTTAAACGGTACATTTCGCGGACATCTTCCTTGCGCAAGTCAGATATCCTGTTTGTGTTTCCAGTGGAGCATAGGAAGGCTCTAGCCGCTTCAAACACCACTCTAGCCAAGTGGATTCGCTCGGCTATTCAGGACCCCTAATATGTCAGGGGCACGCCTGTCCCAGTAGGGAATAAGGCGTAGTCTGCTCGGTCAGTGGGTGCCTCTTGGGCCGTTCAACACCGGCGTCAGCAAAAGAGACCTGCAAAGCTGCAACTTTTACAAAACACTATCACATTTTCAGGCCTCAGCAGATGCAGCTCTTGGCAAGCGCATTCTGCAACCGGCAGTACCACATCTGTAAGCCAGTGGTACATGAGGTATTAGCAGTTGTGTTGCTCCCCACCCAGGGACTGCTTTAGGACGTCCCATGGTCCTGTGTCCCCCAATGAGGCATAGGAGAAATAGGAATTTTTGTGTACTCACCGTAAAATCCTTTCCTCTGAGCCAATCATTGGGGGACACATCACCCACCCTGATAGTCTATTGGCTTATTGTTTCATTCTTAGTTTTGACATAATCTATTGCTATTGTTATTTTTACTTGTTTAAGACTCCTACTGCTTTGTTACCGAACTGGTTCAATCTCAGCCAGTGGGCGGGTGTATACTGCAGAGGAGGAGTTAATTTTTCTGTGTTTCACTTAGTGTCCTCCTAGTGGCAGCAGCATAACACCCATGGTCCTGTGTCCCCCAATGATTGGCTTGGAGAAAAGGATTTTAAAGTGAGTACACAAAAATCTCTATATTTTACAAATGGGGAAACATGAGGATTGAGAAGGGGTTGTTCATGTAGTGGACAATCCAGTTAATTATTATGCCTTTCCAATGCATCAGTATAAAATATTGGCTGTCTGTGATTTTTTTCATAAGCTATCTAGAAAAATCAAGTTGGCAACTGTTGTGCACAATTAGCTGCTTCATTAGGAGCTATCTGATTTTTTTATGGGCAAATAACTTAGTAAGACTATTTTTCTTGCAAAAAATTGATGAACACTTTGTCAGAACCTCGTGGCTCTGTAAGACAAATATGGCATCTACAAAGATCATGTGAACAGAGCCTTAGAAAATTACTACTATCTGTATTTCTCGTTTTATCTAAGTGGGATGCAATTGCTGCTGTACTTTTAAGATGTTTATGTGTGATAGGTTCATATTTCTCCATTTTATCTTCATAGAGCCATGTCCATTCTTCGAGATACAGAAGACAAAGACCATTATAATTCTGCACTTCGACATTACGGACGGTCACTTTGGTAAATTGTTTTTGTGATCCTTCTCTCAAAAGTACAATTATAGAGCAGCTCAGCCAAATCCTATTAATGTGGTATGATGGTAAAATAAGGGCTACAGTGTATTACAGATTTAGAGGACAGACATACACTGGCAATTTTGCAGGGAATTTGATCTTTTCTGGTTTCAACTGGCATATGACATGCAATTGTATGTATCTAATAACTTATCAGCTATCTTTAACACCCCAACCAATCGCCTGAATGAGAAACTGTCAACCCCATCAAAATGGAGCAGCATGGTGCTTGTTTGACCACTGCTCCATTTATTCACTACGCAACTACGGGAGATACCAGAGCGTAGCACTCCTACAGAACCATAGAGAATAAATGATCCATACTTATGGGATTAAAGTGTCCCTTTCTCACAATCGGTGGGTGACCTATGGAAAGGTGATAGCTTATCATATACACATACAATGACAATCAGTGGGGTTCCCAGCAGTTGGACCTCTTATTTATTATTATTTATCCTGTGAGGAGATGACCCCTTCTTCCTACCAGAATGGTCTTTTAGGAGTTTCTCACAGGTTTGATTTCAAGAAGAGGATGTTAAAAGTCAACTTTCTATGCAATTTGTGTTTTTTATTTTGTTTTTATTTTTTTGAGCTGAGCATAGAAAATATTATCAAAAGTTACATGTTAGATTTTGGGGTTTACTTTAGCGATATAGATTGGAAAATCTTCCGGTATATATGTCATACCTATTCTTAGCCTCATGAACGGTCAGATTTCCCTCTTTTTAATTTTTAAACAATTCTCCCTAAATCATATACTATGCAGGGTATTTATTGTTATAATAGGACCAAATGGCAACATGTAGAAATGTATTTGCTAAGGCTATACATATAGCGTAAACGAAGATTTTACCAAAATTATTCATATACAGAGCCACGCTATGTAGAGAAAATTGTTGAATAAATGTATAATAGTAAATAGGATACTTTCTTTATAAGAAGTTTGGATCAAATGAAAAGTTAAGCAGTATTAATACTCAGCAGTCAACAGATGAGGTGAAATCATGGAGTGAAAAAGTGTTTGTAGTTTTGACGTTTGTATTTTGAAGCAAACTTGAATGATGAGATGAAAGTGACCCTTCTGTTCTTCAGTGCTGTAGGTCAGTATGATGAAGCCATCAAAGCTTACAGTTCTACACCTCTGAAAGATCTTGATAACCTCACTGGATTGGCTCTTGCTTACTTTAAGAAAGGACTTCTACAAGAAAGTATCAAAGGTAAAATATATATGTGTGATATGCAATAAAGCCCTTTAAATAAGACCTTTCACCAAATTTTTTATGTTGAACTGGACACTGGATATAATAGTGGCTGCAGAGAAGATTAAACACTTTTTTCTATTTCGCCTTTCTATTGCAGAGAAATTAGCAATGAACGTTTTTGGCACCTATTGAGTTTATTAAATCCAAGTTGGTGTTATCACACAGATTTTAATGGTCGCATGTACTTTTTCTCCCTATATGATGCTGCTCTATGCTGTTGTGAGGCGTGTTTTTTCCTTCCAGTGTTGCTGCCTACCTATGATTGGTCAATATCATACAGGGACAACAAGTACACGCCCCTAGTGAGAATTTTCTAAAACAACAACTTGGGCTTGGACTAATATCTTCACAACAGAGAGGGAAAATCAGAAGCAAAATAAAAATGTTTTATTCTGCTCTGCAGCCTCTATCACATTATGTGTCCAGTTCAACATGAAAAATTTGGTGACAGTTCCTCTTTAATGGTCTTTATTAGAAGCTATACTTGTAATGAAAATGTGCAAAATAGTATCTCTCTTTGATCCAAATTGTAAGATATTATATATAAGATTATAAAATAAGTGTAAATGATCTGTGACTATAGAATATTACCAACAAACAGATATAACCGATCTCTGAGCCTTCCGACGTATCTAAGTAAATACTGAGTATATGAATTCTGTACGTTATTAAAGAGTTTAGCAGTAATGCAGTTGAAACATTTTTTTTCTAGTCATAACGTAATATTTTTCAAACTGGTTACCCTCTTATGATTAAGTAGTTGCCTGTCATTTTCCCATTAATTAATCATGATCTACGTGGGTGCAGATACCTGTGTTTTTTTTTTAAACCATCTCCATATATATATATTCATTGTAAAATATCTTTGACAGTGAGTAAGAAACATTTAATAACAGTGGTTCAAACAACGTGGGATCAATATAGCTTTATTCAACTCTGATATTTTTATCATATTATTGCATTGGTTTATAATTTCGTGAAATAAAATATATAAGTTTTTAACTTTTGAAGATGGGTGCTGGGATTTATTTTTTCTTTTCTACATAAACATTGTGAGTGAGACCGCTCCCTTGGATGAATGGTCTCTGGATGCTTTCATGTTGATATGACACAAGGCTCATGGTAGCACTCACCTTTTCTTCTCTGCATAATCATTCTTCCAAATATCCCAATATAGTCTGAAGGGGCTTTATCAGGGAAAATAACTTTACCCCAGTACTCTACAGTACAATCCATTTACTTCCTGCAGAATGTCAGTCTGTAGTTAATGTTTTTTTGGGAGAGAAGTGATGTCTTTGTTGCCCTTCTTGACATCAGGCCCATCTCCAAAAGCCTTTAAATCATTGTGCATGCAGATGCCCTGACAGCCGCCTGCCTCCATTCCTGAGCAAGGTCTGCACCAGTGTTGATTTCATAGCAGACTTTTCTTAACAAGATAGTCCAGGCACTTGCTGAACTTTCTTGGAAGCCTTGAAGCGCTCTTGACAGCTATTGAACCTTTCTTTTTGAAGTTCTTGACGGTATGATAAGTCTCTGATATAGGGCCAATCTTACAAGCAGCAATGTCATTGCCTGTAAAGCTCATTTGATGCAAATCAGCGACAATTGCATGTATTTCCTTGGAGGAAACAATGGTTAACAGAAGAATGCAATGATTTCGAGCAACGGCCCCTTTTTAAAGCAACCAGACTGATAATTAATCAACATGACAGAGTGATATTAGTTACCGTGTCCTCTTTAGTTTTTTTCTCCTGTGCTAACTAAAAGACCACTGAAATTATGTAACTAGCTGATTTTGTGACACAGCTGAATTTCAGTGGAAATGTTCTTTTTTTTTGTGTTTTTAATTAATTTTCATGGCAAGAAATTAATTTCATATCTTGCAATTCATCTGATTACTCTTCATGACAAACTAGAATTAATGCAAATTGCTAATGGGCCTGCCATGAGAGAACTCCTACGAAGCCCATACATTAGCTGAGCTTCATAGGAGGTTATCAGTTTCCAACTACACTGCTGTAATGTATTGAGTAAACCATCTAGCCATTACAGAACAAAGTTCACGACAGGACTAATTAAATATGTAAAAGAGACTAAAATTTATTCTTACAAAAATAAAAAAAAATGCCACAATAATATAAAAGTTTAAATCACCCAGTTTTTCTGACAAACATAAATAGCGAAGCGTAAAAGGTAAAAGTTACATATTTGGTGCATAATTTCAACAGCTAATGAAGTATTAAAATATTTATCCCATAAGGAACACCAAATTGGTGTTGTTTTTTTTTCACTTCCCTTATTGTACGAGGGGCGATCCAAAAGTAATGATAATCAATAATAAACACAATGAATATAGTAAAAAAAAAATTTATTTTTCTACATAGTCTCCTAACAAGTCTATACATTTAGTCCATCTCTTTTCTAAACTTAGAATTCCCTTCAAAAAAAATTCTTGATCTTGACCATCAAAAAACTCCCCAACAGCGGTTATCACGTCGCTATTGTCGTCAAATTTCTTTCCCCGGAGGTGTTCCTTGAGCCGAGGAAAGAGAAAGAAGTCACTGGGGGCTAGATCTGGCAAATAGGGGGGGTGTTCCACCAGTTCAAAGCCCGCTTCTTGAATGGTAGCCATGGCAACTGCAGCTTTGTGAGCCGGTGCGTTATCTTGGTGAAACAGCACTCCAGCCCACAGTTTGCCACGCCTTTTCTCCTTGATAGCCTCCCGCAATCTTCTTATTTGTTCTGTGTAGTAGGAGCCCATAATAGTGGCTCCCTTCTCCAAATAGTCCACCATAATAATTCCTTCAGCGTCCCAAAAAACAGACGCCATAACCTTCCCTGCTGAGCTTGACACTTTGAATTTCTTCGGCGTCGGTTCGTCGGCTCGTTTCCATGTCATCGATTGTTGTTTAGTTTCGGGATCAAAGTGGTGGGTCCAGGTCTCATCCATGGTCAAAAAACGTGACAAAAAATTCTCCTGGTCTGCTTGGAACTTTTCGAGATTTGCTATTGAAATGTCAACTCGTTTCTTCTTTTGCTCGTCGGTTAACATTTTTGGCACCCAACGCGCGGAGACCTTTCTCATATGCAATTCTTTTGCAAGGATTCTTTGAATACTGCCATATGAGATCCCTGTGACCTCAGCTACATGCCTGATAGTCACTCTTCGATCTGCCAACACAAGTTCTTCAACTTTTTTCACGTTTTCTTCATTGAGGGACGTGGATGGGCGTCCTTCACGATGTTCATCTTCCGTCGATGTTCTTCCCAGCTTAAATTCCTTGGCCCAGCTTGCAACTATGGAATATGGAGGAGAAGACTCCCCCAATGTTTCCACCAAGTCGCTGTGTATGTCTTTGGTAGACATTTTTTTCAAGCAGAGGTATTTGATGACAGCTCTGAGCTCGTTTTTTTCCATTTTGATGTTCACTCCTTGGCAGTTCATATTCAAATGAATATAGCTCCCGGGAATCGTGGCCTATTTAAGTGATTTTTTTTTCCTGGACTAGTGGGTACCTAAGAGAGAAGAAAACATTTTATTTTAATTTCTGTGTGCAATAGAAATAACCGATTATCATTACTTTTGGATCGCCCCTCGTATGTAGTACAAAATGTTATCAATAAAAACTGCAGCTCGATGCACAAAAAACATGCCCATAGGTTAATGGATGGAAAAATTAAAAAGTTACGGATCTCGGCAAATGGCGATATATACCAAATTTTTATTTTTGCAAATAAAAAAAATCTTATAAGTTTGCTATCGCTACATTTATACTGACGTGAAAAAATCTTGTTCCCAGGTAATTTTTACTGCATAATAATCACTGTAAAAGCAAAAACCAAAGACAATGGCAATTTTTTTACTTCTCACCATTTCAACGCTCTTGGAATTTTTTTTCCTGTTTTTTGATACATTGTATGGTAAAAAGAATGTTCAAAGGGGTTAATACCGTTGTTGCTTTGAAAGCAGTCTTATTATGGCATCTTGTGTTATTTGTATAGATGAAGGCAGCGTGTAATTGGCTTTTAGAATGATGCCATGAGCCTTTTCATTACAGGTTTATAAATCAGAGGACCTGAAGGACTCTACATTTTCCTGTTTTATTGCTGATTTCCTTACATCTGCTTGTTGTGATCTTTAAACATGTTTTCTATGCCATTGTTTGTGCTATCATTAGATCTTTTAATATGATTGCCTATTAGTTATATGTCTGAATTAACGAAAGCTGTATTTACCATGGTGTTTTTTTAATGTTTTATTAGTGTACAAGACAGCGTTGTCTACTGCCAAGACCGAGCAGGAAAAAGCGCACATCCTCACCGCCATGGCAGTAATTGAGTACAGACAGGGGGACTTGGATTCCTCCAAAACACTCCTGTTTAAATGGTATGAGGTCACCGACCGAAAGTTGTTCGTTTCTGTTAACAGATCATTATAGATATCTGCCGCTGCAGACAGCGTCTTATACATGCCGATTATTATATATGTGTCCACCACTGCAGACAGGGTCTTATTCATGCAGATTATTATATATGTGTCCACCACTGCAGACAGGGTCTTATTCATGCAGATTATTATATATGTGTCCATTGCTGCAGACAGGGTCTTATTCATGCAGATTATTATATATGTGTCCATTGCTGCAGACAGGGTATTATCCATGCCGATTATTATATACTAGATGGTGGCCCGATTCTATCGCATCGGGTATTCTAGAGTCTCTGTTAAAATAAAAAATAGTTATATACTCACCTTCCGAAGGCCCCCGATCGTCACTCCACGCGCCCGGCATGGCGCTCCACGCCCTCGGAAGGTGCCGGGCGCGTGGAGTGTGGAGTGGAGATCGAGGGCCGTCGGTAGGTGAGTATATAACTATTTTTTTTTTTTTTATTCTATTTTTAACATATTCTCACCTTCCGACGGCACCCAATTTCCACTCCACGCGCCCGGCATCTTCCGGTCCCAGTAATGCTTTGCGCGAAACACCGCTGATGACGTCGCGCTCTCATGGGAGCGCGACGTCATCAGCAGTGTTTCGCCCAAAGCATTACTGGGACCGGAAGGTGCCGGGCGCGTGGTGAGAGGAGGGAAAGAGTCTGGGGGCCATCGGAAGGTGAGTATATCACTATTTTTTATTTTAATTCTATTTTTTACAGGTTTAGGCTACCCAGGGCCTAGAGGAGAGTCTCCTCTCCTCCGGACCCTCGGTACCATCCGCACATTGAGCCCTGCGCCCGACTGCGCCTGTCGCTGATTGATCAGCAACGCGGGATTTCGGTTACAGACAGACAGAATAAGACGATTATATAGTAGATGTGTTCATCGCTGCAGACAGGGTCTTATTCATGTCCATTATTATATATGTGTTCATCGCTGCAGACAGGGTCTTATTCATGCCCATTATTATATATGTGTTCATCGCTGCAGACAGGGTCTTATTCATGCCCATTATTATATATGTGTTCATCGCTGCAGACAGGGTCTTATTCATGCCCATTATTATATATGTGTACATCGCTGCAATACATGTCCATCGCTGCAGACAGGATCTTATCCATGTCTACTATTATATATGTATCCATCACTGCAGACAGGGTCTCCCAGCAGCTGGCACCCTGGATACAGCCTGGGGCGGTCTGGCACATGCGGCAGGGTCTCCAGCACATCAGCTGGCCTCCGGACAGGGCACAATTTGTGGAGAAGTTCTGCCTCCTGCCAGCAGCCCTCCTGGGAGCCCTCAGCCACACGCAGTCCGGGGAGGCTGCATCCTGACGGCTGAAGCAGGGAGGTGAGCGGGGTGTGGGGCCTAGAGTCGGGCTTTCCCAGCATAACAGCCTGGAGATGGCCATGGGGTGCAGGCGGAAGGCGGCCGGGGACAGCAGCATGGTGTAAGAGGAAGGCGGCCGGGAACAGCTGTCGGCTTTGCACTGCTCTTACCTGGGTGTCCTCATAGCCCCGGCCTCACATAAGTTACTTGCTCCTCCGAGGGCTAATGTCGGGACACGGCGGCCATGGTCAGCGGAGGTCCGGCGGTAATCACTCCATGTCGGTAATGCAGCCCCAGACTGTGCACTTTGCTCTCTCCCCACCTCCGGCAGGCTGACACATCCATGGTCCAGTCCTGTGATTTTTCCCACCCTTCCAACATTCCAGGGGGTGGGGAGAAGGCAGAGAGACAGAGGACGTGGATGAGGACTGGCTGCAGGGGCGGCGAAGTGCAATTCAGCACAGGGTGGCAGCTGCCGGCAGTGGTTGGTGCGAGCCTTGAGGAGTCGCCTCTTCCTGTGTATGGGCTGCTCTCTAAGGGAGGGCGAGGAGGGGCAACAGTGCTGGAGAGAAAGCGTGTGCCCAACATGGCTGCCTGCGGAGGTGGTTACCTCAGGGAGACACACGGGCAGCTCAGTCTCACCCAGCACCGACCTTCTGCCCGGGGGCCACAGCTGACAAGATGCATCATGTACAGGGACAGTATATACAGTGCTACTTATCTATCTATATAATCGCCAGTTTGATACTTTGGGCCGCTGTCCCGAATCCCATAAGGCACTGCGGCAGTGTCACTTGCGTAGGCGCAGGTCGTGGCCTTACAGCCACGAACTGCGCCTGTGCAAGGGACCTACACATCTCCGCTATTAGTATGCAGGCACAGTAACAGCTGCGTCGTTACTACGCATGCGCCGGAATAGCGGTGATGCCTGCGCAAGTGACATTCACGTCACCGCTATTCCCGCGCATGCGCAGTAACAGATCATTTCATCGTATTCCCGATGCTATAGCTTCGGGCCTATTTCTAGTTATATATGTATCCATCACTGCAGACAGGGTCTTATCCATGCCGATTATTATATATGTGTCCATCGCTGCAGACAGGGTCTTATCCATGCCTATTATTATATATGTATCCATCACTGCAGGCAGGGTCTTATTCATGCCCTTTATTATATATGTGTCCATCGCTGCAGACAGGGTCTTATTCATACCCATTATTATATATGTATCCATCACTGCAGACAGGGTCTTATTCATGCCCATTATTATATACCGTATGTGTCCATCACTGCAGACAGGGTCTTATACATGCCGATTATTATATATGTGTCCATCGCTGCAGACAGGGTCTTATGCATGCCGATTATTATATATCTTCCCGTCACTGCAAACAGAGTCTTATCCATGCCTATTATTATATATGTATCCATCACTGCAGACAGGGTCTTATTCATGCCCATTATTATATATGTATCCATCACTGCAGACAGGGTCTTATACATGCCGATTATTATATATGTGTCCATCGCTGCAGACAGGGTCTTATGCATGCCGATTATTATATATCTTCCCGTCACTGCAAACAGGGTCCTTATCCTTGCCTATTATTATACATGTATCCATCACTGCAGACAGGGTCTTTTCCATGCCGATTATTATATATGTGTCCATTGCTGCAGACAGGGTCTTATACGTGCTGATTGATTATTATATACGTGTCCATCACTACAGACAGTGTCTTATACATAAAAAAATTCACGGGAACAACACTAATGCTAGTGTGTGTGTGTGTATATATATATATATATATATATATATATATATATGTATCTATATATGTGTGTGTATATATATATATATATATACCAAAGCATATATGAAGGCAGCCCTCCAAGTTGAAATGGTGAAAATAGTGGATTTTTATTCAGATCCACATAGCATGGCTGCGTTTTGTCTCACAATGAGACTTTATCAAGGTTGATAAAGTCTCATTGTGAGACAAAACGTCGCCATGCTATGTGGATCTGAATAAAACTCCGCTTTTCCCGTCTCCCATGGCGGCACACATGAGAGAGGGGATCCGCCCAGTCAGGACAGGAACCCTACTGAAGATAAAAGGGGCGGTACCTCTCCCTCGCTTCAGTTGGGTTTCCTGCCCTGACAGGGACCCGTGTTCTGAAGATCACGTACCTGCCCCTCTCTCGTGCCGGCGTGGAAGATCAGGCTGGTTCCTGAGCGCTGTGTGTCGGGAGGGGGAAGCGCCATCCGCGGGTCCCCCGGGGACTCAGCGTCCGAGCGGGCGCAGAAACAGCATGGTTGGGGTCCTGGGGCTCTGCCGTGGCTGCCGTGCCACCCTCTTCCCCTCTGCCGCGTCCAGAAGCAGCGCAGGAGCGTCAGGGAGCGGCCACTTCCGGGTCGCGCCCCTCTGACGTAACACGCAGGGCACGCTGGGAAAGGGGCGTGCCTGCGTTACGTTGGGAGGTGGCGCCGGTGATCCAAGATGGCGGCGCCCATAGCAAACAACGCCGGCCGGCGAAAGGAGATCCCGGCAGCATGGCGGGGGGGGAGGGGCTGTGGGGGTAACCGGAGGAGACGGAGAGTGCAGTGGATCCCCCTTATATAAGGGGGATGACCACTGAAGACGCACTCATGCCCAAGGCTTCATGATGGAAGTGGGGCAAGACGAGCAGCGTCAGCAGCAAGAGCTCTCGCTAGATGCCAGGCCGAGCCTCCAGCATACCAGGAGCAGTCGCTCGAGTGTTGGGAGCGGCAGTCATAAACGCTATCGGCATGACTCTGAGACGTCCATGAGAAACGTCACGAGTGCATCTGAGGAGCCTCCGAGATCGGTACCCCTGATTGACAGCGGTGGTGAGTGATCTACGTGAATGTCACCCTTATGGTAACCGGGTTCCATTTTCTCTGTTTGATCACTAGGGGTCGAGGAAGGCTAGCAGCAAAACCAAGAATAGAGAATGCGCCCTTTGCAAAAACCTGCTAGCAGATCAGTGGCAGAAAGACCTCTGCGCTGACTGTATAAACAAAACTATACAGCAAGAAACCCCTGATTTGGTGACTAGCCTTAAAGAGTTAATACAACAGGAGGTGAAAGGTTCCCTAAAGGCAGCCCTTAAAAAGAAAGATAAAAGAAACCGTAGAAGGAGCTCCGATTCAGAGGCCTCGCCAAGGCCGAAGGGGAGGGATAGATCCTTGTCCACCTCCTCTTCCTCTACTCAGTCCTCAGAATCCTCCTCGGACAGCGATATAGGCAGCCGTACATGTTTTCCAACGGAGGACGTGGAAAATCTGGTCAAAGCTATCAGGGCTACAATGGGCCTTAAAGAGGAAAAGACTCCCAAATCGTTAGAGGATGTAATGTTTAGAGGACTGGAGGAAAAGAGAAAGCGTATCTTCCACTAATTGACAGGGAATGGAAAAAAACGGAGAGGTCAGGGGGCTTACCTTCCACATCAAAGAGGAGGTACCCTTTTGATCAAAAGGATTCAGAAACCTGGGAAAAAGTCCCTAAAATTGATGGGGCCGTAGCCAGATCCTCAAAAAAGGTATCTCTACCATTAGAGGACTCTGGCGTGTTGAAAGACCCGCTTGATAAAAAAGCAGACGGTTTCCTAAAGCATATCTGGGAAGCTTCAGCAGGTGGATTAAAGCCAGCGATAGCTTGTACCTGTACTGCTCGTGCCCTCATGGTCTGGCTACAACAAATAGAGGACCAGATCAAGGATAGAGTTCCTAGGGACGAAATTCTGTCTAATTTGACACTGGTACATGGAGCAGCGGCTTTCCTAGCAGATTCCTCTGCAGATTCCGCAAGGTTGACAGCTAGAGCGGCAAGCCTGTCAAATGCGGCAAGACGAGCCCTGTGGCTTAAAGGGTGTCCCGGAGATTTACCATCAAAACATAGGTTATGTTCCATTCCATGCGATGGCCAATTCCTCTTCGGAAAAAAACTAGAAGAGATTTTGGAACATGCGGGGGATAGGAAGAAAAGCTTTCCCCGATTTCCGGGAGAACCTAAAAAGCAGCCCTTTCGGAGGAGGAGATTTAACAGGGGTCATCCTCCGGGAGATAGAAAAAGCTGGGACTTTAAAGAAAGAAGAGGATCAAGCTATATGTTTAAAGGGCCCTCCACTTCCTCCAAAAAATCTCCCTGACATTGGGCCAGAGGTAGGGGGAAGGCTTTCTCTCTTCCTTTCCACCTGGGCGAATATCTCCCCCAGTACATGGGTCCTAAACATAATAAAGGACGGTTTAAAAATAAAATTCATCCGTCCGCCCAGACATACGTTCATAATGACACCCAGAAGGAAAGCCCAAAAGCAACAGCTGGCCCTGGAGACGGAAGTCTTGGGACTAGTGAAAAAACAAGTCCTACAGGAAGTCCCAGTGCAAGAAGAAGGAAGGGGGTTCTACTCCCCCCTCTTCTTAATACAAAAACCAGACGGCTCTTGGAGAATCATTGTCAACCTGAGTAGACTCAAACAGTGGGTAGACAATTGCTCCTTCAAAATGGAGTCAATCAACACGGCCACAAAAATCCTGTTCCAGCATTGCCTCATGGCAGTGATAGACTTAAAAGATGCCTACTATCACATCCCAATTCATCGGGAGTATCGAAAATACTTGAGAGTAGCGCTCTATGTCCAGGGGCAGGTGAAACACTAAGAATACGCAGCCCTTCCGTTTGGCCTGTCTACAGCCCCCAGAGTATTCACCAAAGTGATGGCCGAAGTAATGTCTTTTCTTCGTTCCAGGGACATATTAATCGTCCCATACCTAGACGACTTTCTTGTAATAGGGAGGTCGGAGTCCCACTGCGCACATCAAGTGAAGGAAGTGATATCAATTCTAGTAGGACTAGGATGGATAGTAAACATCCCCAAGTCAAGGATAACCCCAGTAAAAGAGCAGTCCTTCCTAGAGTTGATATTGGACTCCGAGCAACAACGCTGCCTCCTACCAGAGAGCAAAGTGACCAAGATAAGAGGCCTAGCTCGCACAGCAATGCAAAGACCAAATATGACACTGAGGAACGCAATGTCCCTTTTAGACTCGTTGACATCATGCATACCCGCAGTAGCATGGGCGCAGTACCACTTAAGGCAACTACAGTGGGAGGTTCTGTCAGCACAGAAACAAAAGGGCATTTAGAAGGCAAACTATGTCTCTCAGTGGCTGTAAGAGATTCCCTGCTCTGGTGGACTGTAGAAAAGAATCTAAAGGTACTGTCACACTTAGCGATGTACCAGCGATCCCGACCAGCGATATGACGTGGTCAGGATCGCTGGTACATCGCTAAGTGGTCGCTAGTGAGCTGCCACACAGGCAGATCTCACTAGTGGCATCGCTGGGGACGGGGGTCGCTACTTACCTGTCACACCAGGCGATCCTGCGTCCTCCCGCCCGGCTCCGCTCGTCGTCACAGCAGGAAGCGCCGCAGGAAGCTGACGACGAGAAACGGTCCTGAACGTTCTCGTGCGATCAGCGATAAGCAGCGGGGGAGCGGGTCGTAGGTAAGTATCAGACACAGCGATATCGCTAGCAATATCGCTATAACGTCACAAGTTATAGCGATATTGCTAGCGATATCTCTTAGCGTGACATGCCCTTAACAGCTCGTGTCCCGTGGCAAAAACCCGTCGAGGACATCATTACAACAGACGCGAGTGCCACAGGATGGGGAGCACAACTGAGGTCCCACTCAATACAGGGGACCTGGTCCTCGCTAGAAAAGGATCACGGTTCAAATGTAAAAGAACTATGGACAGTGGAAAAAGCTGTGAAACATTTCCTTCCTTTACTTCGGGGCCGCCACACCCGAGTCATGACGGACAATCAGGCAGTAGTAGCCTACATCAATCACCAGGGGGGAACGAGATCTCGGGGCCTCATCGGATCTACTCTTCCAGCTAGCAGAGCAACATCTGTTATCCATCACAGCACTGCACATAAAGGGGGTAGAAAATATACAGGCAGACTTCCTGAGTCGCAGGCACCTAAGACAAGGGGAATGGTCCCTAAACCCCCAAGTCTTCCAACAAATAGTTCAGGCCTGGGGCAAACCAGAAATAGACCTGTTCGCTACCGCACACAACCGGAAGGCCAGGAAGTTCTGCTCACTAAATCCAAGAGAAAACCCCTTCGCAGTAGATGCCCTACAAATACCCTGGAAGTTCATCCTGGCCTATGCATTTCGCCCGATAACAATGATCCCAGTAGTGGTCAGGAAAATCAGGGAGGATCGAGCGAGAATAATTCTTATAGCTCCATTTTGGCCGAGGAGACCTTGGTTCTCCCTTCTGAGACTCATGTCGGTGACAGATCCATGGATATTACCGGAGATCCCAGACCTGCTTTCCCAGGGACCAGTGGTCCACTCTCAGATGAAGGGCTTCCATCTAGCAGCCTGGAATTTGAGAGGGCGCTACTGAGTCGCCAGGGATTCTCTCCAGGGTTAGTCTCCACCCTGTTGAAAAGTAGGAAACCTATAACATCCCAAATCTACGGTAGAACTTGGAAAAAGTTCCTAGACTTCCTGGGGGAACCCTTGGGGGATGTAGCGCCAGTGGGACCTATCCTAGAATTCTTACAGTCGGGGCTACAACTGGGGTTAGCCATTAACACACTCAAAGTCTCAGCTTTGGAGGCCCTATATAACTGCAACTTAGCAGCCAATAGGTGGGTGTCCCGATTCATAAAGTCCTGTGGCAGGTCAAGGCCGGTCATTATCCCAAAGATACCACCCTGGGACCTCAACCTAGTCTTAGAGGCCTTAACCAAAGATCCCTTTGAACCACTACTAGAGCTGTCACCAAAGCTACTTACACTTAAAACTGTCTTACTGGTAGCCTTAACATCAGCCCGAAGAGTGAGCGACCTACAAGCTCTATCTATATGTCCTCCATATACACAGATCTTGGATGACCGAGTGGTTCTAAGACCAGACCCGGCCTATCTCCCCAAGGTAGTCCAAAAGTTTCATAGGACTCAGGAGATCTCCTTTCCATCTTTCTGTAACAATCCTAGAAACCCTGGGGAGCAAAAGTTCCATACATTAGATGTAAGAAGAGCCATAATACAATATATGTCAGTAACTAGTCAGTGGAGGAAAGATCAGTCCCTTTTTGTAGCCTTTCAGGGTAGTAGAAAAGGGCACGGGGTAGCTAAGAGTACCATTGCCAGATGGATCAGGGTGGCCATTATGCTATCCTACTCCGCAAGTGGCGCTCCGGTTCCAGAAGGCATCAAGGCTCACTCCACCAGAGCCGTGGCTACCTCCTGGGCAGAGAAGGCTGAGGTATCGATTGAACAAATTTGTAAAGCCGCTACTTGGTCCTCACCTTCCACCTTTTTTAAGCACTACCGACTCGATCTGTCTTCCTAACCTGTCTGACCTAACCTTTGGTAGAAGGGTGCTGCAAGCGGTGGTCCCTCCCTAAGTTGTCTTATTCTACAAAAGTCTCTCATGTGTGCCGTGATGGGAGTTGGGAAAACACCAAGGTTATTTACCGGTAGCCGGTTTTCCGGAGCCCATGACGGCACCTGTATATTCCCCCCCTTTTTCACTTCTTTGGTGTGCACTATAGTTTGGGTGCTTTTTTTAGTTAGATATAATGTGGTGATAGTTTTACCATGTGTACTAACCCGGGGGGCCTCTCATGCTCTGTAAACCAAATGAAGCGAGGGAGAGGTAGCGCCCCATTTATCTTCAGTAGGGTTCCTGTCCTGACTGGGCGGATCCCCTCTCTCATGTGTGCCGTCATGGGCTCCGGAAAAATCGGCTACCGGTAAGTAACCTTGGTGTTTTTTCACCATTTCAACTTGGAGTGCTGCCTTCATATATGCTTTAGTCTGGATATGGCAATATTGCGGTGTTGTGCTGATTCATTATATATATATAATATATATATATATGCGTGTGTGTGTATATATATATATATATATATGCGTGTGTGTGTGTGTGTGTATATATATATATATATATATATCGATAATCCTTAATGACACCAACAAGAGACCAATACAAAAACAATCAAATATCCCATAGTATTGAAGTACAAAAATAAGTTTTATTGAGCATAACCAAGGTACAAGGACATGGGGGAAGGATAGGACATGCACTTACGAGCGTTAGGGCGCACATAGTACAGAAATATATATTCATGTACACAGTGTACAGCTGTAGTTAAGGTCACAGTGTTGACAGTCATTATTGCACTCTCCCATATGGCCTGACAATATCTTTGGCAGACATCACTCAAATGTGTCCGATTTGGAGATACATAGTAAATATAAACTTGTTTTACCTAGTGCACAGGGATGGCCTGGGGAGGGCGCACTACCTGCATTTCCCAGGCCACCTCGTTGCACCAGGTAAAACACGTGTATATTTACTATGTATCTCCAAGTCGGACTCATTTGAGTGATGTCTGCCATAGATATTGTCAGGCCATATGTGCGCCCTAATGCTCGTAAGTGCATGTCCTATCCTTCCCCCATGTCCTTGTACCTTGGTTACGTTCAGTAAAACTTCTTTTTGGACTTCAATACCATGGGATATTTGATCGTTTTTGTTTTGGTCTCTTGTTGGTGTCATTAGGGTCTTATACGTGCCCATTAATATATATGTGTCTGTCGTTGCAGACGGTCTTATACACGCCCATTATTATATATTTTTCTTGCACTCTTGACAGGGTCTTATACATGACAATTATTATAGATTATCAATTTTCTGGTCTCATTTCCAGTTATACTTTGTCTAATCCCTAGTGTCTGTGCTCATGGGTTTTAAATTGAAATATTAAAAGTAGGTAATTGAAAACTATATTGTGTATATGTACCTGACTGCTCTGAGTTCATCTTCGCTCTCCTTTTACTGGCAGCTCTATTTCCATGTTGGTCTCCACATAGTGTGGGAACTTCCTTCCCCTATAGGTGTCGGCATGTGACCTTTGATGTGTGTAAAATGGGCCGTATGACTGACTCATTTCAATATAAAACTAGCAACTTTCTTTGTGTCTGCATTAGCCTTAACAGAGAAGGACCCTGGTATAGTTATTGGACAAAGTTTGCCAGCCCCCTTCAGACACTTCTCAGCTACTATGTTGACACAAAGAAGAAGGAAGCCAGATTTCTGTGCTCAAGTCAACATGGACATAGAGCTGTAGGGACCAGGATTTTTATATTAATAAGTGTTATTATTGAATTACTCTCTCAATGATCCATGAGAGAAGCAGAAGAGGCCAGTCGGCATGTATGCAAAGCATGTCGTGACCACTCAAACTGGCAACCAAGGCGGAATCCTAACAGTTTGTATATTTCACTTTCTTATGTTTTGGCATGTTGCAATGCTTGCCAAAAATTTACTGTTTAAAAATTACTAGAATCTGACCATGGTCAGATGTGACATCATTTCAAGTGTGACATATTTTAAGTGTAGCATCAGAAATAGTCCAGAAATTGGCCAGAAAGGTAAGAATAAACACTCTTTGATTTTTTACTTGTCTTTCTTTCTTACCCTGCTCTTCAACCATGCTCATATTTGCCCTCACAATCCATTAATTCTCACTCTCCTTCGCTATCCCCAAACCCCTGCACCCTCGAACCAAATAACTATCTCCCCTCTCTTACCCCTTTACCTCGCTTCATCTGCAATCCTGCTCCTTAACCTCAGACCTCTACAATTAAAATATAATACAAGTCGGTCATTCTCCTTCACCCACCTGCTTTCTCTGTTTCTTCTCACTGCTGGCGACATATCCCCCAATCCTGCCACCCCCCCACCCCACCCCCGCCTCATACATCCCACTAATCCTCAAATCCTCACCCCTTTCTTTCTCACACTAAGAGAAACTACCGCAATCCCTCACACTTAAAATCTGTGCCACTGACCCACACCCCCCTGCTCCCTCTCTCTGGAACACTTTGGAATGCCCACTCCATCTGCAACGAGCTCTACGTGATCCATGTCCTCTTTACCTCTCGCAACCTTTCCTTCCTGGCCCTCAGTGAGACCTGGTTGACACCCCCTCACACTGCCTCCCCGCCGCACTGAGTTACGGTGGCCTCCACTTTACCCACACTCCTCGCTCTGGCAACAGACATGGCGGAGGAGTGGGTTTTCTCCTTTCTAAAAACTCCTTTAACCCTATCCAACCCCCACCCTCTGTTATCCTCCCTTCTTTCGAGGTTCACTCTGTCTGTATATACTCTCCCTCTAATCTCCAAATGGCTGTCATATACCGACCACCGGGCTCAGCCACTGCCTTCATTGACCAATTCTCCACCTGGCTCCTCCACTTCCTCTCTGCTGACATCCCCACCATAATTATGGGGGACTTCAACATCCCCATTGACACCCACCAAACACCTGTCACTTACCTCATCCTTTGGACTTACTCAGTGGTCCTCCACAGCCACCCACACAAACGAACATACATTAGACCTCATCTTCATCCGCCTTTGTCCCCTACCTAATCTCACAACCTCTCCCTTCCCCCTATCTGACCACCATCTACTCAGCTTCTCATCCTTGTCCTTCTCACCTGCCCCCCATGTCCTGCCACTAGCACATCCTCGCCGAAACCTCGCACACCTAGACACTCACAGACTCACTTCTATCTCTGTCCACCATATCTTCACTCCACGACACGGACAGCGCCACCGCTTTCTACAACACCACCCTCACATCAGCCATAGTCTCAGTCACCCCCCTCACGCATGACAAAGTGCGACGAATCAATAGGCAACCCTGGCACAACAACCTCACCAAAAAAATTCCACAATCATCTAGGGTCGCGGAGCGGCGTTGGAAGAAAACACGCCTGCCAGACGACTTCACTGCTCTCAAACAAGCTACACTTGCCTTCAAATTAGCCCTCACTTCTGCTAAACAGACCTTTTTCACAAACCTTGTGTCTTCATTATCCCACAACTCAAAACAACTGTTCAGCACATTTAACACTCTCCTCCGCCCACCACTGCCACCTCCAACTCTCCTCATCTCTGCCGAGGACTTTGCCACCTACTTCAAAAATAAGGTTGACCAAACAAGGCAAACCTTTACTGTTCCACCACCCCAACCACTTCACATACGAGACCTCTGCCCTTCCCTAATAACCTCCCTCTCCAACATCACTGAAGGAGAGCTTACTCATCTCCTTTCAAAATAACACCTCATCACCTGTGCACTTGACCCCATCCCTTCCCACCTGCTCCCTTACCTCACTAACACACTCATTCCAGCCCTAACCCATCTCTGCAACCTATCGTTATCTTCTAGTACCTTCCCCTCTGCCTTCAAACATGCCACCATCACACCCATCCTCAAAACAAACCTTGACCCAACTACTATGCCCAGCTATCGCCCCATATCACTGCTCCCCTTTGCTTCCAAACTCTTTGAGCAGCATGTCCATGCTCAACTTTCTTCCCACCTCTCATCTAACTCTCTCCTTGACAACCTCCAGTCTGGCTTCCGCCCCCACCACTCCACTGAAACTGCTCTGACCAAAATTACTAATGACTTACTCACAGCCAAAGCTAACAGACAGTTCTCCATTCTCCTCCTTCTCGACCTGTCCTCTGCCTTTGACACAGTCGACCACTGCATACTGCTACAGATTCTTTCTTCCCTTGGAATCAAAGACCTTGCCCTGTCCTGGATCGCCTAATACCTTTTCGACCGCACATTTAGCGTTTCCCACTCCCACACTACCTCCTCATCCAGCCCTCTCTCTGTTGGAGTCCCCCAAGGCTTTGTCCTGGGGCCCCTACTTTTTTCCATCTATACCCTTGGCCTAGGACAACTCATAAAGTTGCATGGCTTCCAATACCACCTGTATGCAGACGACACCCAGATCTACCTCTCTGGCCCAGATGTCGCCTCTCTGCTTTCCAGAATCCCGGAGTGTCTATCAGCCATATCCTCCTTATTCCCCTCTCGCTTCCTAAAACTCAATGTAGACAAAACCGAACTCATTATCTTTCCTCCATCACACGTATCTTCCCTACCCGATCTATCTATTGTGGTAAACGGCATCACACTCTCTCCTGCACCAGAAATCTGCTGCCTCGGAGTAACTCTCGACTCTGCCCTGTCCTTCAAGCCGCACGTCCAAACTCTTGCCACCTCCTGTCGCCTCCAACTCAAAAATATTTCCAGAATCCGTCCCTTCCTCATCCTTCAATCTTCTAAAACTCTTGTACACGCCCTCATCATCTCCCGCCTTGACTACTGCAACACACTCTGTGGCCTTTCTGCTAACTCTCTTGCACCACTCCAGTCTGTCCTAAACTCTGCTGCCTGACTAATCCACCTCTCTCCTCGCTACTCCCTTGTTTCTCCCCTCTGCAAATCCCTCCACTGGCTCCCAATTCCCCAGCGAATCCAATTCAAACTACTAACACTGACCTACAAAGCCATCCACAACCTGTCCCCTCCCTATCTCTCTGAACTAATCTCCCAATGTCTTCCCTCACGTAATCTTTGATCCTCACAAGATCTCCTACTCTCCTCCACACTTATTCGTTCCTCACACAACCGCCTCCAAGATTTCTCCTGAATATCCCCCATTCTCTGGAATTCCATGCCTCAACACGTCCGATTATCCACCACCCTCAAATCCTTCAAATGGAACCTGAAAACCCATCTCTTCAGGAAAGCTTACAGCTTGCAATAACCACCGTGCCGCCTCACCACCAACTGGGCTGCTGCCTCACCACCACCAGAGCTGCTGCACCCCCGACCTTCTGTCTCTTCCCCATTATCCCATAGAATGTAAGTCCGCAAGGACAGGGTTCTCTCTCCTCTGTACCAGTCTGTCATTGTAAATTTGTTTACTGTAAACGATATGTATAATTTTGTATGTAACCCCTTCTCATGTACAGCACCATGGAATTAATGGCACTATTTAAATAAATAATAATAATAGCATGGACAAACCTCTCTGCAGGCGATTCTTATCCGACTCCATCCCAGACCGGTGGCAGGCGGAGAGGCCGGGGAATCACAGACCCGAGGCAGGCGGAGGGGCCTGGGAATCACAGACCGGAGGCAGGCGGAGGGGCCTGGGAATCACAGACCGGAGGCAGGCGGAGGGGCCGGGGAATCACAGACCGGAGGCAGGAGGAGGGGCCCGGGGAATCACAGACCGGAGGCAGGAGGAGGGGCCCGGGGAATCACAGACCGGAGGCAGGAGGAGGGGCCCGGGGAATCACAGACCAGAGGCAGGCGGAGGGGCCGGGGAATCACAGACCGGAGGCAGGCGGGGAGGGGCTGGGGAATCGCAGACGGAGGAGCCGGGGAATCACAGACCGAAGGCAGGAGGAGGGGCCCGGGGAATCACAGACCAGAGGCAGGCGGAGGGGACGGGGAATCACAGACCGGAGGCAGGCGGGGAGGGGCTGGGGAATCACAGACCGGAGGCAGGCGGAGAGGCCGGGGAATCGCAGACGGAGGAGCCGGGGAATCACAAACTGGAGGTGGGCAGTCAGTGCACAGTCCGGCCTCTATGCACCAAAATTTAATTGATGAAAATGTTAAATGGTGATTAAAGAAGAACAACAGAGTGGATTTCTTCACCAAAGGCATCAATATAATCAATATTAGAGCAACATTACTGCCATGTCTGTACTTTACATTAAAAAATCACACGGACAGGTTCTCTTTGATACATTAAAGAACCGGAGAACAATGGGAGTTTAAAGAATAAAACATGGTCTTTATTTCCATATACAAAAGGATAAAATTATATCACACATACATAGACAATGAATTAAGTGTGTACACCAATATCGGAACATGTGATATCGCGCTCACCATAAATAACAACCCCAGTGGGTTAATCACCCTTTACCAATCCCCCATGCCCTGGACTCAAAGCATAAAACCCCATATGAATCTCAGTGATGCCATGACTGAACCCGGCTATCCATATAGCCTCTAAGGTCCTGCTTCAAGTAGGCGGCCACCATGTGCAGATAAATACTCAAAATGGGAAACAATGAGATGAACAGGACAGGGGGCGACAATGATACTCACATCCAGGAACGCTACCACCATGACCCGGAAAACCCCGACGCGCGTTTCGCCAACCAGCGTTTAGCTTTCTCGAGGGGAAGTACAATGAATGCAAGTGCAGGGCCTTTTAATGGCGTCATGATTAAGTCACCTGATCATCAGCTGATCATCGGCTGTTTTACAAGCCGAGCGCCGTTGTGTAGGCGGCGCATGCGCGGATCCCCGGCATCCCACAGCTCCGAGCACCCGGCGGTGCCCAGCCGGAAAGCGAGTGGGGACAGGAAGTCCCCAGTCGCAAACAAACATAGGCTGTTCCGGATAGTCAGATCCGGGGGAAAGCAAGGAAACCACGCAGGCGCACCACAACAGCGCCGGGTACAAATGCACATTGTCATAATAAATTCATATAAAACAAGCACAACAAAATGCAAAAAACAGACAAAAAGAGACAGTCGGATCCTTTCTCATCATGATCCGCTGGATATATCTTCATAGTAATTATCGCCAGCGATTTTCAATCATGAACTTCATTTATGGAGGGATCCGCTCTCTCAGGGGATGTAATAAACTGTCAAGCATCTATTGCAATGTAATTAACTAAAAGAAAAAACACACAATTAAAACCACAAAAGAACCCCACATATTAAAATACAATGGTGGAGGAAATGTACCAACATCAACTATTTATAAAAAAGGGCCAAAATTAAGGGAGTCATTAAGGCCAGCAGGTTTCATTGTTCCTAAAGTCACAATCCACTTTAATTCTCGTTGTGCAAGTAGTTTTTTTATATTGCCACCCCTAATTCCAGTATGGACTACATCAATTCCCCTTACCATAAAACTAGACGGATCACAGCCATGGACTGCCTTAAAGTGTCGGGGAATTGTTTTGAGGTCAGAAACATTCTCTACTTTTTTTGCTGCTTCAATGTCTCGAACATGTTCCCGTATACGTACACGTAATTCCCTTGATGTTAGGCCCACATAGATGAGGGAACAGCCACAAGTGGCATAATAGATCACGTTAACACTATTGCACGAGATATACTCGTTAATCATATACTTTTTAAGGCCATCAGCAGTGGAAAAAGAATCTGTTCGAAGAACATTGTTGCATGCCATACAATGTCCACATCTGAAACATCCCCTCATCTGCCTAGTATGTCCAAAAAGACTGTCTCTTGGAGGAACATAATGACTTTTAGTGAGCAAATCCTTTAAATTTCTGGACCTCCGAGGGGTCATTTGTGGGCGGTCAGTCAGAAAGGGTCGCAGGGAGGGCTCCGTGCACAAAATAGGCCAATGTTTCTGAAGGATACCTCTCATACTATCCCATTCATGGTTGTAATCAGAAATAAAACGTACAATATCATTATCCTTTTTGGGCACCTTTTTTGAATATAACAACTGATCACGTGTTGTAGCCTTGGCCCTACGGTACCCATACCTAATGTTTCTCCCACTATAGCCCCGTTGCCTGAATCTCTCCCTCATGTCCAACGCTTGTGTCTCAAATCTACTCTCCGTAGAGCAGATCCGCCTTATCCTTAAAAACTGTCCAACCGGGACGGCCCTCACCGTGGCTTGGCGGTGTGCAGATCCTGCATGCAACAAAGCG
This sequence comes from Dendrobates tinctorius, assembly GCF_039654945.1. Classification (NCBI taxonomy): domain Eukaryota; kingdom Metazoa; phylum Chordata; class Amphibia; order Anura; family Dendrobatidae; genus Dendrobates; species Dendrobates tinctorius. Next base: position 26,928,246 of record NW_027361671.1, on the reverse strand, counting down.
TTAACAGCTGTAGTCTTCTGAAAGACATCAGTCTGGACCAAGGATGCAGCATCCACCTCCAGACTGATGTCCAGGAAATCAATCTTAGTATAATCATATTTAAAAGTTAAACGAATATTGAAAGAATTATTATTCAACACAGCCAAGGCTACAACACGTGATCAGTTGTTATATTCAAAAAAGGTGCCCAAAAAGGATAATGATATTGTACGTTTTATTTCTGATTACAACCATGAATGGGATAGTATGAGAGGTATCCTTCAGAAACATTGGCCTATTTTGTGCACGGAGCCCTCCCTGCGACCCTTTCTGACTGACCGCCCACAAATGACCCCTCGGAGGTCCAGAAATTTAAAGGATTTGCTCACTAAAAGTCATTATGTTCCTCCAAGAGACAGTCTTTTTGGACATACTAGGCAGATGAGGGGATGTTTCAGATGTGGACATTGTATGGCATGCAACAATGTTCTTCGAACAGATTCTTTTTCCACTGCTGAAGGCCTTAAAAAGTATATGATTAACGAGTATATCTCGTGCAATAGTGTTAACGTGATCTATTATGCCACTTGTGGCTGTTCCCTCATCTATGTGGGCCTAACATCAAGGGAATTACGTGTACGTATACAGGAACATGTTCGAGACATTGAAGCAGCAAAAAAAGTAGAGAATGTTTCTGACCTCAAAACAATTCCCCGACACTTTAAGGCAGTCCATGGCTGTGATCCGTCTAGTTTTATGGTAAGGGGAATTGATGTAGTCCATACTGGAATTAGGGGTGGCAATATAAAAAAACTACATGCACAACGAGAATTAAAGTGGATTGTGACTTTAGGAACAATGAAACCTGCTGGCCTTAATGACTCCCTTAATTTTGGCCCTTTTTTATAAATAGTTGATGTTGGTACATTTCCTCCACCATTGTATTTTAATATGTGGGGTTCTTTTGTGGTTTTAATTGTGTGTTTTTTTTTTAGTTAATTACATTGCAATAGATGCTTGACAGTTTATTACATCCCCTGAGAGAGCGGATCCCTCCATAAATGAAGTTCATGATTGAAAATCGCTGGCGATAATTACTATGAAGATATATCCAGCGGATCATGATGAGAAAGGATCCGACTGTCTCTTTTTGTCTGTTTTTTGCATTTTGTTGTGCTTGTTTTATATGAATTTATTATGACAATGTGCATTTGTACCCGGCGCTGTTGTGGTTCGCCTGCATGGTTTCCTTGCTTTCCCCCGGCTCTGACTATCCGGAACAGCCTATGTTTGTTTGCGACTGGGGACTTCCTGTCCCCGCTCGCTTTCCGGCTGGGCACCGCCGGGTGCTCGGAGCTGAGGGATGCCGGGGATCCACGCATGCGCCGCCTACACAACGGCGCTCGGCTTGTAAAACAGCCGATGATCAGCTGATGATCAGGTGACTTAATCATGACGCCATTAAAAGGCCCTGCACTTGCAATCATTGTATTTCCCCTCGAGAAAGCTAAACGCTGGTTGGCGAAACGCGCGTCGGGGTTTTCCGGGTCATGGTGGTAGCGCTCCTGGATGTGAGTATCATTGTCGCCCCCTGTCCTGTTCATCTCATTGTTTCCCATTTTGAGTATTTATCTGCACATGGTGGCCGCCTACTTGAAGCAGGACCTTAGAGGCTATATGGATAGCTGGGTTCAGTCATGGCATCACTGAGATTCATATGGGGTTTTATGCTTTGAGTCCAGGCCATGGGGGATTTGTAAAGGGTGATTAACCCACTGGGGTTGTTATTTATGGTGAGCGCGATATCACATGTTCCGATATTGGTGTACACACTTAATTCATTGTCTATGTATGTGTGATATAATTTTATCCTTTTGTATATGGAAATAAAGACCATGTTTTATTCTTGAAACTCCCATTGTTCTCCGGTTCTTTAATGTTTTACAGTGGAGTGGTCAAGTGCACTTATAGGGTGTGTGTACACCCGGTGTCAACATTATGATAAATCTGGTATTGGTTATACTATCTCTTTGATACATGTCTTATGTTAATTGATCTTTTTATTATTTCTGTCCTGTTTAGCAGAATGTCCTGTTTTATGATTTGTTGCTTGTTTGCTTTGTTTTTACAGCTCTGTATTAAAGGAACCCAGCATTGAAAGTCTGCACTCCCTATGTGCTTTGGGCCTAGCTAAGCGTGATGTTACTCTAGCAACGGCCGCTCTTAACGAGCTTCTCAAGCATGTAAAAACGAATGATAATGTCTATGAGAGGTGCCTTATTATATCAGCTATATATGCTTTACAAGGGAGGAATGCTGCAGTGCAGAGACAGGCCTGCAAAGCTATACACAGGTTAGTATGTGATGAAGACGCTACAACATAGCTCTTAATGGCTGTCGGGCAGTTTTAATCAAAAGCGCAAAATTATCAGTAATACTGAACATTTTTGGCTTTACGCTTTATACTTTTCATTTGTACCCATTTATACAGCACTGTATCTGTAGGCAGCCAGTAATAATTGGAAATCTCCATGCTCTTGTTTAGATCTGGACATGTCTCCTACATGCAGATAGTCTGAATATGCCCACTCTGACAACATAAGGCCGGGCGCTGGGAGGAATCCAGAGCCCACTACACCAGCATAAGGTCTGGCTCTGTGGATTTCATCCCGGGACCTAACCGCAGTCACATTGCATACCCAGACCATTACTGATCCACCACCAAACCCATCATGTGTATGTCATTTCTGCTCTCTGTGATCCTTCTCTCATCGGTGAGGAGAACAGCGTAATAATGGCGGACCTGCCAGATCTGGTTTTCATTTTTTAATGATATTCGAAAGACCAATTGTCTGTGACCACCAAATGCAAAACTATTCACTTTTTTGGTGGTTACCTGCAGTTCCTCTCCAGTGACCTGTTATTACTTTTATTTATTTGAGGCATGTGAAATTGATTCACAGTCACTTCCTAACGGGACTGATGATCGACATCTCTGGGTCTAGACCAGTTTCACACATCCGAGTTTCATAATTCATGATCCAGGATTTACGGGAAGCTACGGATCTCCTGACACAAACTCAAAAGTCTCATAAAAATATATGAGGGTGTTGAGTTCTGGTCCTGAGACCCACAGCCAGTCCAGGAATTGCAGCAGAAAATAGGACACAGCACCCTGACGCAAAGTGCTCAAGTAGGGTCCTACCTCTTATACCTCGTTAAGAAGAATTCTGCACTCTTTTAGAACAAAATACTTTATAACTGTAGTTATACTTACCTCTACAATCATGTTGTAAAAAGGAAACCCAAAAATCGGAATTGACGCAATTGCTTTTTCTTTCCTACCATTTCACCACTTTTGCAATTTTTTTCCTGCTTTCCAGTAAATTATGGGGTAATTTGAATGGTGCCATTCAAAACTACAACACATCACTCAAAAACAAGCCCTCAGTTGACAATGCAGACATAAAATTAAAAAAAAAGGTAGGAAGATGGGGAGGAAAAAGTCTCTGCGACCTTAAGGGGCTTTTAATTCCCATGGCCATTTTTTGGACAGTCTTCCCAGTAATAAATGCAGCAAAATCTCATGATAAACGGATGCAGTGCCGTTTCTATACAACATTATACACTCACTGGCCACTTTATTAGGTACACCATGCTAGTAACGGGTTGGACCCCCTTTTGCCTTCAGAACTGCCTCAATTCTTCGTGGCAGAGATTCAACAAGGTGCTGGAAGCATTCCTCAGAGATTTTGGACCATATTGACATGATGGCATCACACAGTTGGCGCAGATTTGTCGGCTGCACATCCCTGATGCGAATCTCCCGTTCCACCACATCCCAAAGATGCTCTATTGGATTGAGATCTGGTGACTGAGGAGGCCATTTGAGTACAGTGAACTCATTGTCATGTTCAAGAAACCAATCTGAGATGATTCGAGCTTTATGACATGGCGCATTATCCTGCTGAAAGTAGCCATCAGATGCCTGTTCTTAGCTGAGAGGAGTGGTACCCAGTGTGGTCTTCTGCTGCTGTAGCCCATCTGCCTCAATGTTCGACGCACTGTGCGTTCAGAGATGCTCTTCTGCCTACCTTGGTTGTAACAGGTGGCAATTTGAGTCACTGTTGCCTTTCTATCAGCTCGAACCAGTCTGCCCATTCTCCTCTGACCTCTGGCATCAACATGGCATTTCCGGCCACAGAACTGCCGCTCACTGGATTTTTTTTCTTTTTCGGACCATTCTCTGTAAACCCTAGAGATGGTTGTGCGTGAAAATCCCAGTAGATCAGCAGTTTCTGAAATTCTCAGACCAGCCCTTCTGGCACCAACAATCATGCCACGTTCAAAGGCACTCAAATCACCTTTCTTCCCCATACTGATGCTCGGTTTGAACTGCAGGAGATTGTCTTGACCATGTCTACATGCCTAAATGCACTGAGTTGCCGCCATGTGATTGGCTGATTAGAAATTAAGTCTTAACACACAGTTGGACAGGTGTACCTAATAAAGTGGCCAGTGAGTGTATATTCATAACAGCATGGTAGAAAAATGATGTTTATAACTATATAATATGTTTGAGCAGAGCAAATCGTCACTCTGTTTTCCTCCGTTTAACATTTTATTGGAAATCCATGTGCACAAAAGACATATAGTTAGGTCTTCAATACATCTTGCACGTTTCGGTATATGATTCGTGAGTTATAGACATCCATGACTAAGAAATGATATTTTGAAATGCGTAAGACCTGTTTCACACGTCCGTTTTTCAGCTCAGTCGAAATCCGCTAAAATGGTGAAAAACGGATCCGTAGGCGGATTGTAAGAAACGGGTTTCACCGGACCGTTGTTTTGACGGATCCGTGTAAGGTTAAATTTTAGAGAGAGCGAGAGACTGCCATGTAATCTTCATGTTTCTTATTATTAGCCATCCAGGGAATCCTGAGTTGTGGTGTCTTTTATCGAGGATCGTGCCATTGTGTGCTCCCAGGAATTCTAGGGTAAGATTTTATCAGTTTTTCCAACCCAGCCTCAGTTTTGTAGACTTTTTATGCTACTGTCACCAGTGTACAGCTCTCCTGAGATTACTTGTATCCTCAAGTAAATAGCAATTAAAGCATATTATTTAGCTCATCCTTCTAAAATTGATCTTGGAAACATTTTTTAAGTGGATGTTAAACCATTACCATGGATGTAAGACTACCGGACATTAACTATTCTTCTTGTCAATTGAGCGTCATCTTGCACAGTATAACAATGTCCATTGAGTTTCTCTTTGAAACCTGTTCAATTCTGATGTGCAGTAATATTTATTTTTAACAGTCTTAAAAAAAAAAAAAAAAAATCTTGCAAATGTAACTTTGAGAAAAAAGAGTGAAGTTCTCCCAGTGGTAATTCATACTTCTATGTAGTCTTACTGTCTAATTGATGAGTTATGCTCTATGTAAGATGGCCCCTAAAGCATACCCCCCAATCATCCTGTATAAACCTGCCCTCATAATGCCAATAACAAGAAAATGGCAATGCTACAGAGAGACTATTTGTAGCGTCACTGACTGATTTTAATCAAGAGCTGTGGATACAGTCCACAAAATTGCATTTAAATCAATGTATCCCCTTGGACGGTGCAGAAACTAATCCCACCACTGCACTAACACCAACATGAGGAAAAGTGACAAACAGGGAAACACTTAGCTTTGCTCTGATGCACTTGCTCCTGGCAACAGAGTCCAACACCTGAGTGCATCTTCCTCCAACCGTGTTCACACCTGGGTGCAGCTTTATAGCAACAGCGTCCAGCACTGAGTGCCGCCTTGGAGCAACAGAATCCAGCACCTGAATGCAGCTGTCCAGCTACCGAGTCCAACACCTGAGTGCAACTTTCCAGTAACAGAGTCCAGCAAGCTCAGTGCAGCTCTACACCATAGCTGCCACTCCACCAAGCTTTGCAAGAATTCTTCACTGACACCATAGCTGCCACTCCACCAAGCTTTACACGAACTCCTAGCTGACACCATAGCTGCCCTGGACTCTCTTCCAGCTCCCTCCTTCACCCAGGCTGGTAGGAAAAGACCAATAATAATATCACCAACGTGAGTGAGCACTACTGTCACACCCTTATTGAGCAAACACACCTGTTAGTGATTCCCGTGCAATTACACTAACCACCACCGGGGGCAAACTAGAACCAAAAACACCAGTGCAATGACCATACTGGCCACCGGGGGCAAAACTATTTCTAAGCAAAGAAAACATCAAGTGCAATAACACTTGTCGCCACCGTGGCAAAAACCAAACCTTAGCACTGAAAAAAAAAGGTTACCTGTGCTTTATCTCAGTCCTGATCCACCATGGATCATGACAGTACCCTCCCCTTAATGAGGGACCTCTGGACCCCCAAAACCGCTCCTCATCAGGAACCACCCACAGCGGGGACGCTCAGATCCAGATTTCACCCCAGCATCCACCTGCACTTCAGGTTTATGACAAACGCACCTCTGGCATTGGCAATATATGCTCTTGAGGCACCCCACATCTCCAACGTGCCGACCAGGGGAACGAGCTATATATGTGTATGCTTGATATGAGCTGGTAAGACTCCACAACACACCTCCACTAGACGTTTCCCAGTGGGACCCATACACACTCGTCCACACACAGGTCCGGACCCGAACGTCCACTGCCACACATTCGCCCGTCAATACTCGGTGAACTCTCTCTGGGACCGACAACAGAGGTGTCCCCCCGTGCCACCACACCCCCGCACTCCACCAAGGGGTACACCACCCCCCAACCCCCTCCACCACGAGGTCCGCGCCCCCCAGGGTCAGCCAATGGCGAGGGTAGAGACTTGCCCCTACTCCCCTGCAGCACACCTGCTGCTCACACCGCTCTCTAAGCAAAGAAAACATCAAGTGCAATAACACTTGTCGCCACCGGGGCAAAAACCAAACCTAAGCACAGAAAAAAAAGGTTATCTGTGCTTTATCTCAGTCTTGATCCAGCATGGATCATGACACCTGTAAAGCCATTTGTTGCATTTAATGAGCTAGGTTTTGTCTCCTGTTTTTTTAATAAGTCCAAGTTCAGATATTACTGATAGTGCTGCTGATTAACTATGATATCTGTGTACATTCTTTATTCAATGGATTTGAATGGGATTTCTGTAATCCGATTTACATACCCTGGAAAAAATATTGGGCAGATTTTTATCTGCCACAAAAAAAAAAATAATTTATGAAAATTATACCCATTCACATTTTTCCCACAGACTCTGGAGAAAAAAACAAATGCATATTGACCCCATTGTGGGGATCTATGGTAAATCCATGGCACATCCATGTCAGAAATCCAAGTGTCAACCCCCGATCTCTGTCGTTAAAACTTCTTGTAAATTACATAGTGTGTTTACCTTACAGTACTCCTCCAGCTGGGGTGGTGGTACTAACGTAAGTTCCTTGACACTAGTCTAATACTTACCAACCGCCAGCAGCAGTTTGTGACCAAACTTTTAATTGCAAGTTTATGACCGTGTCGTCCTGGCTCTCATAAACTTACATTGAGAGCTTGTGACCGTTGCCTCTGACTTAGCTGCGGTCATAAGATGGTGGCGCAGGACCAGAGCAGTGTCGGGAATAGTTGAAGGCATCGGGTGGTGAGTATATTTCTACAGACAGGGATCTTACGTTAGTAAGATGCCTCCAGCGAATAAATAAAGATAAAAAACGCTGGAGTGGTGCTTTAACCCATGAGCGTAGTCGATGATTGTGATACTTTATTTTTCCAAGAGACTGTCCAAGATTTCGGATGACATCCATATTTCTTGTACTCTTTATAGGGTGGAGCTGCTGCCGGCATTGTTGCACATTCACTGAATCTGAGCCAAGCAAAGGTAAAACACCTGGAGGGTTTCATTAGGAAATATTTCACAAATCTTGGACAGCAGCATCTTACCCCAGTGTTTTTCTCCTTAGACATCACTATTATACACGGCAGTGAATGAATTAGCTGCTGGTTGTCTGACAACTGACAACAAGAAGCAGAATGCTCTGAAGACAGCGCAAAGGGCTGCACATCTCTTTCCAGGTATTCTGATAGATATATTTACTCATCTCGTTAATGGTTTTTCCGATTTAGTAAAGTGATGATATACTACTATGATAAGCCATTATGTACTGATCAGTGGAGATAAAACCTCTAGGATCCCTGCATCATCTTCTAAGCAGCTCCACCAACCACCCCGATGTGCCATTGTGTAACACCAGCCCCATTACACACTGGATTATGGCCTGCTGTCTTAAGCAGTAGAGAAGTGCTTGCAATTAGAGTTAGCTCCAATCCTGGAACTTAAACCCTTTAGATGCCTCAGTAAATAGCAACCATGATATCCAAGTGGTTAGATACACGCCATGTCCTTCTGCCACTCTGCTGACCCCACTCCCTTGGGAGTGGTCATAGCAGCAGTCTTCCATGTTAGTTCTCCTTGAGCCTAACAAGTGTGCTGACAGGACAATACGCTGCAATTCAGAACTATTTTAGTGCATTATACCAGCAAAAAAGCGATCACATATTCAAGCCCATAGTGGGGCTGAAAACAGTACAAAATCGTGGAAAAAGTTGCCATTTATGTACCTGACCAAGTTAATCATGCCCCCCACCACCTTAGACAGCTCTTTTCAATACAAAATACATTTATTTAATTCTTTAAGATCCTCCATGCCCCTTATCACTTTTTCTGACACCAGGACATCCTTTCTATAAACAGGTGCCTAAAACTGAGCCTCTTATTCCAGATGTGGTAACACTAACGCTTTGCAACATGGTAATATTACGTCTCCGTACCAGGGTTCATACCTCATTTAATACATGACAACATCCTGCTGGCCTTAGAAGCAGCTGATTGACTTTGTGCTATTATTTAGTCTATAATCTACAAGTACACCCAGATCGTTCTGTACAAGTGACTCTCATAGTTGGAATCCCCCAAGAACTCTGCTTATTATTAGTGGCCGTGTGCATAACTTCACACGTCTCCACATACCTCATCTGTCCAGTGGATGCCCAGACTCTGTTTGTCCATTGCAGCCTTTAAAGTATGAACATCTTCCATAGACTACACTGTACTACGTAGTGTTTCTATTTTTTAGGATGGCACTAAACTATTAATCCCATCTATATAATTTATATATAATAGCGGATCCAGCACTACACCTTGTGGTACACCACTTCTACCCAGAGACCACTCAGACCTCTAACCAGTCTTCTCCAGCGGCCTCATCAGACAGACCACAATGATGATTGGGCCTCCCCATCTGAAGGGCAAATTCATACTAAAATTAAAAATATCTCTCATTCTTCTTTATTGTGTGACCTGAAGCCACAAGTAGTGTGAAACACGTCATTTATGTTGCTAAACTGAATATTTATCCAACCATAGAACGGCTTGTGCCAAATCTGATCACTTCTTTAAAAATGGCCTTTATAGCTTTTCCTCACCAACAACTAGGAGGCTCCTCTCTGTATGAGCAACACTGGTTTAAACTACTAACATGTAAACCTATTTATCCCATATGGTGAATACAAAAAAAAATAATGTTATAATTTCTGTTTTTCAGTCATCGCCCCCCAAAAAAACATATGTTCACCAAACTGGTACCATTAAAATAAACACTTTCGTCCTCCCAAAAAATACTAACTCACAACCTTATAACCCCAAAAAATAGAGTTTCTGGCTCTCAGAATATAGCGATGTAAACCACAAATTTATTTCTGTTTTTTTTTTTTTTTTAAGTTTTTATAGTTGTAGAAGTAATGGTTTTCTATTCATTACAATGGTGATGACAAGTGTGTGGGGAAGGGGTTAATTATATGGAAGCATTTGTTCTGTATTACCGTCATTTCCAGAATAGTTGTGGCCACATACAGCGCATGATGAAATCCATGTTGATGTAGCAGCGCCCTCTAGAGTGCTGGCCGGACAGCGTATTAGTTACAGTGCTTGTCACTTGTGACATATAAATGTAATTATAAGTGTTTTTCCATTTGTACTTGTTTTATTACTTCTTTACTAAAGCAGCTTTCATGTTTTCTCCTTTCCCTAAAGCAAGTTGGTTGTAATATAACTGCGTCAGTTCATTAGCGTCATTGCAAAAGAAAAGCTATGATAGTAGATATGAACACAGAGAGTTTATATTTTTTTCTAACTTACGCCATCACTTTTTTTACGAACTTGTTCGTTCCATGCCTAGAAGAATTGGTGCTGTTTTTAACCTGTCATCAGAAAAACCTCTACTAAGCTGCAGATATGTGGTTAATGTGTAGGTTAATAGCGTTACTAACCTGCCCGCTACCGGTACTTAGCCGAACGCTGCGGGGAGAAAATGAAATATATTCTTATCCCCCATGGCAGAGTTCATGTCTCAGTTACAGGGGCGGCGGTGGCACGGGTTCAGTCACTGTGTAACTGTACCCCCAGCCCTGACTCTGCATTGGGGCTGGCTGTCGGTCAGTGCCGAGGGTTATTGAACATGCTCCGCCCCAATGACTGAAACCCAAATTCTTCCGGGGGTAATAAAGTTCATTTTCTTCCGGCAGTGTTTGGCTAAACGCATCCATCGGGCAGGTTAATAACGCTATTAACTTGCAGATTAACCCCATATCTGCAGGTTAATAGCATTTTTCTTTGACAGGTTCCCTTTAAAAATCATGGCGATCATACAAAATACTAGATGTAGTAGTTTTGATGTGGGATGTTTTCATTTTTGCATCAATTAATTTGACTAAAACTGAAGATTTTGTAATGAAAGTTATATTATGAATATTACTTTCCAAATTTTTTAAATTGTTTTTTTGTCCGGTAAGATGTTGATTAAAATCTTACTTTGCATAGAAAGTGTACTCATTTATGCTGAGCACTGTAATTTACCTTTGACTCTTAAAAAAACATGTAATTTCCATGCCAAACACATGCTGTGCAAGTAATGATGTGAAATTTTGGGAAATTCCCCAGAACTCATGATAGAATCTTCAATGTAAAAGTGACTAGCGTGCTCTAAATAATAATTAATTGGTATTTGTTACATTCTATTTGCTCTAATAGCTGTGAGAAGCAATATATATATGTGCTGCATATGTTTTTCAGGTATTTTTTTATTTTAGTTCTTACTAAGGGTTGTCCGCTACTAAGTTTTGTTTTTAAATTATACCTTAATGGATCTGATGTTCCTGGGTCATGTGCCGTGCATCATGCATGTATTTGTCCCTGCTTAGGTCATAATAACGACACCACACATGTAGACAGGCTAAGTGCATCTTTCTTACAGGACACTATTTAAAGAGGTTGACCAATCATAAGCAGGCAGCATCATGCAGGGGCGAAAAGAACACACCCTCCTTTCTTCACTGATCTCTGAAGCTACTCTGTAGAAATACAGCAAAGCTGAATTATGAATCATTTAAAACACTTGCAGATCTCATTTCACAGCTGTCAGTGTGTGGAGAGGATGAAAGCTGGTAGCTGTTGTGAATTCTCTTGATCTGACTTCTGAGTCGAGGCTCCCTCTGGTGGTTACCGCGGGTAGTGGAGCTGGCCAGGTTGACAGAAGTCTGCTGCCTGACGACGGTGATTGGAAATCAGGGGTTACTGACTGGGAGGATATAAGTGAGCAGGCTTCCCTCAGTTGCTGCTGGTGATTGGTTTCTACCTGTGCATTTTGAGATCTGCGGTCTCCTGCCTGATCCTGCATTTTTCAGTTAAGTTGTTCTTTTGCTAATCCTTTGCATCTGATCTGGTTTTGCCTCTTTCTGCTTTGCTGTGAGGGTTCAGCGTGCTCCCTGCTGGGGCAGTGTTGGACCCCGCTCCATATGTTACAGCTTGTGTCAGTTTGTTCAGTCCCCTGTTATATTAGTCTCTTTTGCTTTGCTGCTAGTTCACACCAGAATGCTGATATAGTGGGGGAGAGGTCGTGAGACCTCAGTGTTTTTTGTACATCAGACGTTTTGGCTTTTTTAGGGTTTTTGCGTGATTGCAGACAGTGTCTTTCCTTTACTATCCTATCTAGACAGTTTGGGCCCCATCATTTGCTAAGTCTATTTTCTGCCTGTGTTTGTGCCTCATTTTGTCTCACCGACAATATATGTTTGGGGGCTATCTATTTCTTTGGGGTTCTACTCCGGGGCAGTATAGATTTCACCTTTCTTGCTTTAAGCTTAGTTAGTTCTCCGGCTGTGCCGAGGCGTCTAGGGCATTGTAGGTACGCCCCACGGCTACTGCTAGTTGTGTTGTTAGGATTAGGGGTCTGAAATCCGCTAAGTTACCAACCTTTCTGGTTTCCTGATGGCCTAGCCTATTCCTGCCATCCTCCTCGGTGACCTATTCATAACAGGTAGCTCTGTGAGATGAGATCTGTAAGTGTTTGTAATGATTCATAACTCAGCTCTGCTGTATTTCTATATAGTAACTGCAGAGATCAGTAAGGAGAGGAGGTTGTGTTCTTTTGTCTCCTGCATGATGCTACCTGCTTATGATTGGTCAGCCTCTTGCAGGGGAAGAAATACACGCCCCCAGAGACAAATCTCTGATAATATCCAGTTGAACTATAACATCAATTTTTACTTGAACTTTACAAGCTAATATCTCTGCAAGTGAGTAGAGCAATTAACAAATTAAAAACTACGTTTTATTCAGCTATTCCAGGAGGTGGCCAGTGTAACATGCTCAAACTGATGAATGTTCCTCTTTAAACCATGCATGCACTTTAGACTGTCCATGAATGTGACTTCTCTTATGATATCACATATATTTGGGAAAGACCTGAGCAGGGAAAAAAAACACATGCTTGACGTATGACACGTCTGCGCACACCCCTTGAAGAGCAGACCAAGCCTCTTACGACCTGTATTGGGAATGTTGATCTGAGAGGAAATTATTAATAAAGTATATTAAAACTATACATTGGGATACGGAGCAATTTAAAAAAATGACACCTTAGTCTTGGACAAGTCATTTAACATTTCATTTACTTTAATATTTTAAAATTTAAGTAATTGCTACTTTAAAATGTTTGTTTGTATTTAATGTTCAGATAATCCCGCAGTATGGGCTGGATTAATGGCTGCTTGTCAAGTGGAAAATGCTGCTTTCTACATTACTAAGAAATCTTTCAAAGGCACTGAGTGTGGCGTAATGTTTGAAGCATCTGTGAAATCTAAAAGTAAGTACCCACTCTTACAGGTGGACATATGGGGAATCAGACTAGATGGAGGATTGTGGACCTTACATCTTGCAGCTTCCATGGCTAGTTTTCAAGGTTAGAAAATACACAGCACAGGACTGACTTCTGCTGTAGTTCTAATAGCACTGTCATTTTATTCTGTGTAGCTATGGTATATAAGTAAAGAATCACACAATGGCTTTATGCTATCTAAAATATGTTTCATCTTAGCTCAGTTATATTTATATATGAACCTTTCATCATTGGCATCTGTCTCATGTGATTTCCAATCTGACCACCAGTCCAGTACAGTTTTCCTTGTGTAAACAAGAAAATGAGTCTCCAACACCCAGTGCCCTACATAATGGTGTCACCATTCATTGCAGCTTTCAGACAGCCCTCTCCCCATCTACCTCTGCCCTCCTTTTTCCAAATTTCTGCCTTCTAAGTGACAGCAGTGATGTAGAAGTCCATATAGTGAATGCTGTTTGCAGAATGTCCATTGTATTGCTATATGATGCAGCTGCAGACTGTCTCCTGCATCCTGCTTGTAAGTGCTGTCAGGGAGAAACCTATTACAAGCAGGAGACAAGAGAGAGGCTCAGATATATCACATAGTGTGAATTAGGGGGCAGCAGTCCTCTGCTACTGATCTATCACTCAAGGTCTATGAATAAAGCTAGTGTGATGGGACCACAATGTGGAAATCCACAGGTATCATGGGAAATGTAATCTGCATTATGGGAACAATATTAAGGGGGAAGAGCAAGGATGATGGACAACCCAGAAATAAAATACAAAGTAACACAGCAATAGACAGGACTTTCTGATTGTCCAACCACTGTTCCAACCCCCACAATATTGAGAACACGACGCTACCTCTCCATTTATTGGCTATGCGACTGCTGGAGATACCACACTCAGCTTTTTCTGGCAGTCCCACAGAGAACGAGTGGCGCACTGGCATGCTTTGATCACTCCACACAAAGAAGGTTCCGACTATCAAAGTATAAAATTATTAAACCCATAAGCTAAACGTCGATTCATTAAGGTGTTTACGCCAGAATTGGGAAATAAAACTTTTTAAAAAGTCGCCTTATTTCCCACAAAAAATGCAATAAAACGCAATAAAAATGTTTTATGGGTCACAAAATGTAAACTATGGCAACCACAGTTTACTATGCAAAATGCAATCTCTAATTATAACCCCATGAATGGAAAAATTATGAAGTTATGGGTTTCTTATAATGGTGACACAAACCTTTGTCATCACCTTCATTGCACGGACCCGAAGGGTCATCTTCCCAGCTCATTATTACCGCAGAATGAACACCGTGGAATCTAAACTGAAAAACGGCCGTTTTTTTAGGTCTGTATATTGTAAAATGAACGCTGTCATTCAAAATTAGATCTCGTCCCTCAAGAAAATAAGTCCTCATGGCTATATGGACAGAAAAATAAAAAGTTCTGGCTCTTATCTTTTGCCATTGCAGGTATTGCAATATCTAATAAATTAGCAGTTTTGGATCGGCTGTCGCTGGTGTCCGTCATGTGGAAAATCTGATCCTCCGACATTAAATAGCACAGATGTAAATGTATTGTAAACCTTGTCATTGCAGATATTCTAAAAGTCTGTACCAGAAAAATAGAGCACTGACAGCAATAAGGATGTATTAACCCTTAGTGACTGGTTGTGCGCGGAGTTGGGATGTATCCTACTCATGTTATAGAGCTAGCACCCGGCAGTAACTTCTGACAGCATTCAGCACCCCGTGCGACGTAATTGGAGGGCGCCAATCGATTGCCGTGACACTTAGAGACCTACTGAAGACTCCAGAGTGAAAAGCAGGGAAGGGAGCTCTACTAACGGACATATAAAATTATATTTCAATGAGCAGGGGTCCTGCACAATGCACAAAAAAGAATATACGGAATGTAGACGAAAAAGAACTGTGCATAACAGGCGCGCACCCAAAATACTAGAGCAATTCTATTTATATATAGATGTGCAAAAATGTATTAGTAAACAAGGAAAAAAACACAATAAAAACATTTTAAAATACAAAATACATCACAAGAGTCCCATAATTCTATCAAGTGCCATAATGCAATAATATATGCAGAGAATGTACACAATAAAGTATTATCCTTAAAATATAGATCATAGACACATACCGTATATACTCGTGTATAAGCCGTCCCCCCTAATTTTGCCACAAAAAAACTGGCAAAACTTATTGACTCACGTATAAGCCTAGGGTGGAAAATGCAGCAGCTACTGGTAAATTTCAAAAATAAAAATAGATACAAATAAAAGTAAAATAAATTGAGACATCAGTAGGTTACAGTGCCTTGCGAAAGTATTCGGCCCCCTGGAACTTTCCAACCTTTTCCCACATATCATGCTTAAAACATAAAGATACCAGATGTAAATTTTTGGAGAAGAATCAACAACAAGTGGAACACAATTGTGAAGTTGAACGAAATTTATTGGTTATTTTAAATTTTTGTGGAAATTCAAAAACTGAAAAGTGGGGCGTACAATATTATTCGGCCCCTTTAAGGTAATACTTTGTTGCGCCACCTATTGCTGTGATTACAGCTGCAAGTCGCTTGGGGTATGTCTCTATCAGTTTTGACATCGAGAGACTAAAATTCTTGCCCATTCTTCCTTGGCAAACAGCTCGAGCTCAGTGAGGTTTGATGGAGATCGTTTGTGAACAGCAGTTTTCAGCTCTTTACACAGATTCTCGATTAGATTCATGTCTGGACTTTGACTTGGCCATTCTAACACCTGGATACGTTTATTTGTGAACCATTCCATTGTAGATTTTGCTTTATGTTTGTGATCATTGTCTTGTTGGAAGACAATTCTCCATCCCAGTCTCAGGTCTTTTGCAGACTCCAACAGGTTTTCTTCAAGAATGGTCCTGTATTTGGCTCCATCCATCTTCCCATCAATTTTAACCATCTTTCCTGTCCCTGCTGAAGAAAAGCAGGCCCAAACCATGATGCTGCCACCACCATGTTCGACAGTGGGGATGGTGTGTTCAGGGTGATGAGAGCTGTGTTGCCTTTACGCCTAACATATCGTTTTGCATTGTTGCCAAAGAGTTCGATTTTGGTTTCATTTGACCAGCACCACCTTCCACATGTTTGGTGTGTCTCCCAGGTGGCTTGTCGCAAACTTTAAACAACACTTTTTAAGGATATCTTTGAGAAAAGGCTTTCTTCTTGCCACTCTTCCATAAAGGCCAGATTTGTGCAGTGTACGACTGATTGTTGTCCTATGGACAGACTGTTCCACCTCTGCTGTAGATCTTTGCAGTTCATCCAGAGTGATCATGGGCCTCTTCATCTCTGCATCAGTCTTCTCCTTGTTTGAGATAAAAGTTTAGAGGGACGACCGGGTCTTGGTAGATTTGAAGTGGTATGATACTCCTTCCATTTCAATATGATCGCTTGCACAGTGCTCCTTGGAATGTTTTTAAAGTCATTTTGTATCCAAATCCGGCTTTAAACTTCTCCACAACAGTATCACGAACCTGACAGTTGTGTTCCTTGGTCGTCATGATGCTCTCTGTGCATCAAACAGAACCCTGAGACTATCACAGAGCAGGTGCATTTATACGGAGCCTTGATTACACACAGGTGGATTATATTTATCATCATTAGTCATTTATGACAACATTGGATCATTAGATTCAAAGAAGGAATTTTTATGGATTAAGCGTGCGCTGCCAGACCATCACTCCTCACAAGTTGTGTGCTTTATACATTTAATTCCCAACGCGTTTCAAAGTTAAAAACTTCTTCCTCAGGGGATGACGTATCATTCAGAGATCCAAAATGAACTTCTGGAGTGAGTTTGCTGCACTGAAAATAAAGGGGCCGAATAATATTGCACGCCCCACTTTTCAGCATTTGAATTTCTGCAAAAATTTAAAACAACCAATAAATTTCGTTCAACTTCACAATTGTGTCCCACTTGTTGATTTTTCACCAAAAATTTACATTTGGTATCTTTGTTTGAAGCATGAAATGTGGGAAAAGGTTGAAAAGTTCCAGGGGGCCAAATACTTTCGCAAGGCACTGTAAATGTTTTTGAATATCCATATTAAATCAGGAGCCCCATATAATGCTCTATACAGTTCATGATGGGCTTATTAAGATACTCTATACAAAATACACCCCATATAATGCTCCATAAAGGTTAATAATGGCCCCATAAGATGCTCCATAGAATAATGTGCCCCATATGCTGCTCCGTAAAGGTTATGGCCCCATATGCTGCCCCAGAAGATGCTCCATAGAATATGCCCCATATGCTGCTCCATAGATTATGCCCCCATAAGATGCTCCATAGATTATGCCCCATACGTTGCTCCATAAAATGCTCCATAGATTATGCCCCCATAAGATGCTCCATAGATTATGCCCCCATAAGATGCTCCATAGATTATGCCCCCATAAAATGCTCCATAGATTATGGCCCATATTCATGAGTTTAATGAGCAGTACCACGTGACCGCTGAAGGAAGGAAAGGAGACTGTTGGAAAAGCGGGGGGGGCTGCAGAGATAATAATAATAATAATAATAATTTTATTTTTATATAGCGCTAACATATTCCGCAGCGCTTTACAGTTTGCACACATTTTCATCACTGTCCCCGGTGGGGCTCACAATCTATATTCCCTATCAGTATGTCTTTGGAGTGTGGGAGGAAACCGGAGTACCCGGAGGAAACCCACGCAAACACGGGGAGAACATACAAACTCCTTCCAGAGATGCGTCAGGGGGGGTCAGTATGATCTCTGGCACCCCTGCTCCCCCTCCCCCGCCAACCCCCAGGTATATGACTCGTGTATAAGCCGAGAGGGGGACTTTCAGCCCCAAAAAATGGGCTGAAAACCTCGGCTTATACATGAGTATATATGGTAAGTTGTATAAATACAATCCCAAACTGGGCATCCCCAGGAAGTTTAAAGAGGTAATATAATCCCGATGTGAGGTCACAATAAACCCAAAAGGTGCTGTGAGCAATTGTGGATAGATATCCCTCAAGAGAGAAAAATAGCTCACTAAGATTGCAAGGTATAACAAGGAGCTATAATGCGAGCTCATACAGAGAAAAAAAAATAGCACCAATGGAAAACAGGAGGGGAAACTCAAATAACAATCAAGTCACCAACTAGAGATGGTCCATGAAGACGTCTGGATTGTAAAGGGCATAAGTCCCGGCACACAAGTGATGTGGGAAACCCCACGCGTATTGCTGCTGAAGCGCAGCTTCGTCAGGGTCTGAGACTCCAGTGACTGTCATGGTGATGATTATGATGAATATCGATTAGCTGAAATTGTCTATTGACTCTATGAACATATTCTGAAGTTAATGTAAAACATTGAAATCTAATCATAAAGGAAGCTGTTAAAACAGACTGGATGTAGTTTCTACCATTTATTACAGTTTGGATTTTTAGCATTGGATAGGAACAACAGCTTCTGGTTCCTTCAGGGGACAAATTAAAAATGGAAAAAAAACATTGAAACATTTTTTTTTTTAAATTCTAAAGTTTAAATCGCCAACCTTTACTCCAAAAGTAAATAGTGACATGAAAAAATAAAAAATACATTTGGTATAGCAATGTTGCATAATTTCCCAAACTAATATAATATTTATCCCACTAGGTGAATGGTCAAATAAAAAAAAAAATGTAAAAGCCAGAATTTTTATTTTCTGGTCGCTGAAATTCCCCCACCAAAATGCAATTAACAATGTATAAAATCATAGTGATTGTGTCTGCTGAATTAGAAAGTTTGAGCAAACGCCTTTCTAATGTTTTTAACTGTAATATTTCATGACTGTCTCTTTACATACAATCGGAAGTTTGTGAAAGAAGTGAATTTTGTGCATCACCATTCATTTCCACACACTTGTATGTATATTTTCCGAATGTACAGGTGAAGGTAAACAACTCCCTACTGGCTATGCCCAGGCCCTGGAGAGCTGGTCAACATGTCAAGCCATCTCCTCACTGAAGGATCAGGATAAGCTGTGTGAGGCCGAGGCACTCTGCACCAAGGTAAAAGTGTTTAATTACATAGATGTGTGTCAGCGGGATCTTTGCTGGATCTGTTAGCAGAGTGTTCTGATCTATGTAAGGGCATCCCAGTATCTGAGCAAGTCTGCTCTCCTATTAGCCAAAATGGCAAAAAATATTGTGTCATTTGGCTACTAGAATCCGTCAGAGAATACACCAGATGCATAGAACACGATTGCAGTGACCTGAGTTCTGTGATTGACAGATGGCTTCTATGCATCTGTTTACACAGTGGCTGGTCAATGTCAGGAGGGCAGGGACAAGCGGAGGAGCTCTCCCCATGAGAAACTAAGGGACTGATTCATCAAACAATTTGCCCAAAAAACCTGACGTTAAAAAAAAAAATGCTGTATATGTTGCAAAAATTTGCACATGTCCTAGTTGCTCAAAAATGTTGCGCCTTTTGCATTTTACTTTATGCAAAGTTGGCAGGGCTTATCAGAGAGAGCCTGCAACAAATTCATAATAATTGCCTCCACATAAGTGTCATAAATTACGACCCAAATGTACTCCAGTCTATGAGTGTGGTATATTTCTGACACTGGCACATAACAGTTGAAGGATGCATCGAGAGAGGGTCACGTCTCTTAATGAATTTGGCACATTTTACTCCACCGCAGCCTTCATCAAAACTTCTGCACTGGCGTAAAATCTATGGCCCCGATTCATCATTATCCTTGCGCTTTTTTTCTAGAGTAAAAAAGATTCTTATAGTGACTTTTAGGTTTGTGCTTTATTGTTGTTGAGCTATACACATGTAGTTTTCCTTATCCAACTGTTTTGTCTTAATTCGTCACTTGCACACTTTCAAATTGTTCTCAAGTACCCGACTGGAGTACAAAATGTGTCTAATTTTATTTTTGCACAAGTGAAGACTAAAGTACGACATTTTAAAAGATTATGTGAATTTTTGCAAGAAAAGGTAAAAGATGATTAAAAAAAACATCACTGATTTTGTCCAAAATTCATCAACTTACATTTAGGACTTTGAAAAATTTACTGTAAAAAAAAAAAAAGCAACAACTAACACAAGTCAAGAAAGAAAAGTCACTTAAAGGGATACGTAGGTCTCAATATATAATTTTTGTTTTTTATTTTAAAGGGAACCTGTTAGCTGCCCTAATCCGCCACCATGTCTATTCTTCCCTCTAGTTCTGCAGACCTGCTCCTTGTCTTGAAAGCATGCCACCTGTGCGCGATTGACATGATTTGGAAGAGCGACGTCACCATTAGCTCTTTGCAAATATCGATTATACATGCAATGTTCTGCCTCACTGACAATGTGCTGTGGGTGTACGATCCCATGCTTTATTGGCACACTTCACTTGCCTAGAGAGGCAGCACATAAAAAGGATACTCGTCACTTCTGAAAATTGGGTGGCATATTTTCATATTTTATAGTTTATTGTTATTCAATCCAAAAGTGAGGCGCAGTTTTTATTAGTGACCTATCACAATACCTATGAGAAGAAAGCAAGGCACTTCTGGAGATATAGTGGTGCACTGTGACGGACACACTGCTTGTGTCCAGGGAATGAACACTACGGGAAGTGAGTGGGGAGACAGCAGTAACAAATAGAAGTGTGCAGCCGCTGCTGACAGTACGCTGCAATAAAACAGGACCTGAGACACGTGACCACCGGGAGAGTGGCTGGGCAAGGAGCTAACCGCCGGGCAAGGAACTAACCGCCGTGCAAGGGAGATTGATAGTGAGAGCGAGAGCTGACGGAGCTGGGAGAACGGGAGAGAGAGAGAGATCGGACAAGCTGAGTACAAAAGCCAGAGGGTAGCGCAGTATCCGAGGGCACAGACTGAAGAATGGTTAAACACAAGCCGAAATTAGAAAACCAAGACAGGAACGCAGTAACCAGGGGCACAGACAAGGAGAGTAGTCAGAGGGCAAGCCAGAGATCAGAACCAGAGAATAGAATAGGTACAGAATCAGAGCGCAGGCACTAAACGAGGGACAAGCCGGATGATACACGGGAACAAATGGTATACACAAGTATAGCAAGGTCAGCTGCTCAGCCGAGGACAGAACTATCACTGACAAAAACCCAACAGAAGGGTGGGTTAATATAGCCCTCCCCAGACCAAAGGAAGGCCAGCAAAGTTAACTCCATAGAGCCTAGGATGGGAAAAGGAATTCCCATCCAGAGCCATGACATGCACAAGTAGGATAACCAAATCCATCAACTGTAATGTAGAGACACTTGGCACTCGTGTGGTGTATTCAAAGGGAATGTACCATATTAAACGTAGTAAATCCAGAAAAATAAGAAACTCCTACACGAGTGCCAAGTGTCTCTGTATTATATCACAATGCCCAGGCTCCAGAGGATACTATGCAGCTTACCGCTCAACGCATGACACGCAATTCGTTTTGTCTGACGAAGGTCTAGTATTGATGGCAAAAGCATTACAAAAATGTGTCTAACTTCATAAAGGAGTGCCATGTTACTTACCTATTGATACGGAGGGATAGGGGGGCAGAATGACTGGAATGCTTGAGATTTACATGGAGCCAGCGGTGACGTCGCTCCTTCCAATCATCTTACTCATACACAGAAGGGCGCTCTTTCAATATGTGAGGCAGGACTAGCCTAGGGAAATCAATATCCCACCGAACTAGTCCCGAGTTATTTACATAATGCAAGGGCAGAATCAAGCTTTACTTTACAAGTATAGAGAGATTGCAAAGAAAGGGGGCTGTGAGAATGCTGAAGTTTCATGGCATAGAGATATAGTAGCTGTTTACCTTATATACTCGCGTATTAGCCGAGGCACCTAATTTTGCCACGAAAACTGGGTAAGCTTATTGACTCGAGTGTAAGCCGGTTATGCATTGGCATTGTACCCTCATCCCTGTCCTGGTATGCATGGCTCCCCTGTCCCTGTCCTTGTATGCATGGCTCTTCCATTGTTGTCCTGTTATGCATGGCTCCCCCATCGCTGTCCTGGTATGCGTGGCTCTCCTGTCCTTGTATGCATGGCTCCTTATCCCCTATTATACATGGCTCCCCTGTCCTTGTATGTTTGGCTCCCCCATCGCTGTCCTTGCATGCATGGCTCCCCCATCGCTGTCCTTGTATGCATGGCACCTTATCCCCTATCCTTGTATGCATGACTCCCCCATCGCTTTCCTGGTATGCATGGCTCCCCAGTCCCTGTCCTTGTAGGCATGGCACCTTATCGCCTATCCTTGTATGCATGGCACCCCTGTCACTGCCCTTGTATGCATGACTTCCCCATCGCTGTCCTTGTATGCATGGCTCCTTATCCCCTATCCTTGTATGCATGGCTCCCTCCTCCCGTCCTACATCCTACTCACCTTCCTGCGTGCCCACGAAGCATCTCATTCCAGCGCCAGAAGCTCTTCCTGCTGAGCAACATTTGGCCCCGCTCATTAAGGTAATGCATATGCACTCCACGCCTATGGGAGTGGAGAGGCGTGAATATTCATTACCTTAATGAGCCACTTGATCGCTTGGCCGGAAATGCTGCTGGCGCCGGAACCAACAAGATGCAGCGTGGGCACACGGGAAGGTGAGTAGGGATGGATGTCTTCTGGAAGCTGGCGGCTGCAGCTGTCACTGTGCACGCTATAAGAGAAATGAATATTCATTTCTCTTTAGCAGTGGGCACAGTTACAGCCACCGGCTCCTGCCTCCTGTGACCCGCTGCTCCCCCTCCACCACCGGCCCCCTGGGACAGTTGAGTCGTGTATAAGCCAAGGGGGGGGCGTTTTCATTACAAAAAATGTGCTCAAAAACTCAGCTTATACACAAGTATATATGGTAGGTGAGCCATGAAGTCTGAGAGGTTCCCTTGAAAATAAAACCTCAAATTATGAATTGGGGCCTATGTGTTCTGATCTATTAGCAAAGTGGGACAATAGTTTTGCACTGATTTGACTAATAGGAGAGTGAACCTTTCCTCCATACTACGGTGCCATTACAAATCTATCTATATGTAGTATTCGCTACCTGTTAGTGTGAATCTATTATTTGTGTTCTTGTGTGTAATATATTATTAATATCTCCAATTAAAACGGTTGACTGGATAAAAAACATAATAGACCCATGAAAAGTGATCAAACTGAAAAAAAGGAAAGCAAAAAAAATAAATCTATTGCTGACTTGGTAAGTTCGTTGTTTCTTAGGTGCTCATGCTGGTCGTTTTTTTACTCCAGCAGTGGTGACATACTGCGTATGCTTATGCGATTGCTGCAGCCAATGACCCGCCCCAGCCATCATATGCGCATGCTGGCATTCCTGCTGAAATCAGTGATTGACCGCACCAGTCACATGTGCATGGATAGTAAGTCACAACTGCAATATAAACCCGTACAAAGATCCCCTTATTGTTCAAGGAGGTCATAAATCACTCTACAAACCGCAAGGAGAGATAATTATAATAGTGTAATAATAAAATAAATGTTATTAACATTTAAAATAAGAGAGCCATGCCTGGAGTAAGAGGGCCATGTCAAATTGTGACCAAACATGTATAAGGTGCATAAAGGCACAAATAATAAGTAGTGCTCACCAGTACCCGTGCTGAATAAAAATATACATATATTTTTACATTTCGCGATTTTAAAATGAAAATGTTCTTTTACTTCAGGGATTGCAAACCTGTCCTGACCAAGCATCCTTATTTCTGCTGTTAAGACAAGTTCAGTTGAAGCAGCTGCTGCAGTCCCAGACTTCAGTACCTGAACCTGTTCTGGAGGAGCTGAAGAAGACAGTGATGTCTAATCCAAATTCACTCTCAGCCTGGCATGTAAGTCTCATGAAATTCATCTCCGCGCCCAGCAGATGGCTGCCACGATACATTTTTTTTTTCTGTGCAGTTTTTAGATACGCCTTTAGGTGTTCCATGTCCTGTGCAGTGCTCAGCATAAATGAGAACACCCCTTAAAAGTAAGATTTTAATCAATATCTTTCTCAGCACAAGAGCAATTTCCAAAATGTTGACAAGGCTGAGTTTCATAGAACATTTTTTTAACCCATAACATGAAAGTAAGTTTAATAACATAAGATTCATTACAAAATCTTCAGTTTTACTCAAATTAGTTGATGCAAAAATGCTTCACACCTGTCTAATGAATAATTAGAGTTTCTTGTTGTTGAATTCTTGTTTAATTAAACTTTAGCTTTGCTCCTTAATAATAATAATAATAATAATAGTAATAGTATTATATAGTGCCAACATATTCCTCAGCGCTTTACAATTAAGCGGAGATATGTACAAGCAATAAAGACATCACACATAGTTCAACTGTTACAGGAGGAGTGAGGGTCCTGCTCGCAAGCTTGCAATCTATAAGAAAATACGGGGGACACAATAGGTGGAAAGTGCTTGTCATGTATGGTCCAGCTTTCATTATAGTAAATGGGGCATTTGAAATAATCCTGTGTGAGCCAGTTATCAGCTGTTATCTTTGTAGGTACAGTCACCAAGTGCTATTGGGTGCGTGTGGAATTTAGAAACAGAGGAGTAGGAGAGACCAGATAACGAGAAAAATTTAGAAAGTGGGAATGGGAGAGTTGGGTTAGTGAATTGAAGTGATAAGACTGACAAAAGAGATGTGTTTTTAAAACACACTTAAAAATGTGGGGGTTAGTTATTAGTCGGATTGTCCGGGATAGTGCATTCCAGAAAACTGGTGCAGCACAAGAAAAATCTTGGCGATGGAATTGGTACATTTGAATTATGGAGCGGGTAGCGCAATATACTTTCATTAGAGTGTACTCATTTTTGCAGCATGGCCCTGAATTGATTTGTTAGGGAAATGTAATTTCTCCTTCGTCTCATTGGGGGGACACAGGTACTGTGGGGTGTATGCTACTGCCATCTGGAGGCTGACACTAGGCAATACAACACAAGGTTAGCTCCTCCCCTGCCGCATACACCCTCGCCCTGATTGCGGGCGGAAACCAGTTTTTTGCTTAGTGTCTTTGGAGGCACACGTCTGGTCTTTTTTCTCCAGACTTTTTTTTGTTCCAAGAAGATTAGACAGGGGCAGCGGATCCTATTGAAACCATCAACGGGCGAGCACGTGTCAAGTATCGTCTCCACATATCCTTTCCCGCACAGTGGGACAAATCTGGGCAGGTTCCCAGAATTTTTTATTTTAGTTTGTTTTTTTCTTTTCTTTATTTTTTCTAAGAAGATGAGACAGGGGCAACGGATCCTATTGAAAGGGTCTGATTTCCCCAAACCATCAACGGGCGAGCATGTGTCGAGTATCGTCTCCACGTATCCTTTCCCGCACCGTGGGACAAATCTGGGCAGGTTCCCAGAATTTTTTATTTTTTCTAAGAAGATGAGACAGGGGCAACGGATCCTATTGAAAGGGTCCGATTTCCCCAAACCATCAACGGGCGAGCACGTGAGAGTGTCTCCTCCACGTATCCTCTCCCGCGACGTGGGACATGATGCCAGACTTAGCCTTGTCCACCCCTAGGTATTGAAACCATGAGCTTGCACAGAGGCACAAGACTAGTCTGTGCGGCCCCCACTGCTCCACCAACGCTAGACGGAGGTGCTGCAAGGCGGCGGACGGTCCCTCTCCTCGGCTGAAGCTGGACGGAGTTAGGGTGCCTGCACCGTCCTGGATCCCCCACCACCCCTCTCCTCCCCAGTATACCTGGTGGAGTCGTCAGAGATCGCAAATCACCGGCCGTGTGTGTGGGGCTCCTGGGCAGAGAGATGCGGACACAGCAGCGGTGTGCTGGGAGCGTGCAGCAAATCCTTCCTGGTGCTTCCTCCTGCAGGTAAGCTGGCGCCCGTCGCCACCACCTCTGCCGCCGCCTCCGACCACTCCTGCTGCGGAGCCTGGCGCCTCCGGCAGTCGCGCTGCTGCGGCGTTTACGGCTGCGCCGTCCTCGGCCGCATCCCGCTGGCGGATGCTGTAAAATTGAGCCTGCGGCTTTGGCCGGAGCTAGGCCGCGGCGGAAGTCCCGCCTCTGTCGGGATGTCGTTTCCGGCGGCCCGCCCCTTGAAGCCGGGCAGGCGCCGAATTAATTGAGGCCCCGGCTTCGGGGTGGGATAGGCCGCGGGAGTTAAGGTGGTCAGCCTGCCCCAGAGAGGTGCGCAGGAGCGGTGGCGTGGAGGACGCAGGAGTGGGTAAGGCGCAGCTGAGCTGCAGGTGCACGCTAGACACGCAGGGGGTGCCCTCCTGCCCCCCCCCCCCCTCGGTTCCCTCTCTGGGGAAAAAAGGAAAAAAAAAAGGAGGAGAAAAACGCCTTGCTCATGCAATATGGCCAGGGAGGGTAAAGCACACAATTTTTTTTTTTTTTCTTTACGCTGCATGCATCTCCTGTAGAGAAGCTTGGTGGCTGCTAAGCAGCCTGAGCCAGGGCCGGGACCCAAATGGGAGACCTAAGCCCAAACGTGCCCAGGAGCCCCCTTCCGGTAGCTGAGTCCAGAGAGCCAAATCCTCCGGAAGGCTATCACTATGGCGTCGCTTACAAAGGCGATCGACTCTCTTCACGCCCGGAGAAGGGTCCTCCATCTCACGAGAACCCTCGGCCTGCAGGGGCCGCTCTTATGCCAGACAGATGCCAAAGGAACGCACCTACACCTCGGCATCTGGGAGTTCAGCATCACGCTCTCTGTCACCTATGTTCGGGAGCAGGCAGAGTGTGGATTGGGACTCAGACGCTCCGCCGGACCTGGATATCCTGGGCTGTCAGTAGCAATTGACAGCCTCATTGGAGCTGTCAACCAAACCTTGGGGGTGGAGAATGAAGTTACCCTGGCCTTGAGCCATGAAGTAGCCTTTACTCAGGCCAGGCGTCCGCACAGAGTCTTTGGCACTCACCCAGAGTTTGAAGGCATTGGTGTGACGGACTCAGCTCCTGCTGAGCCCATTTTTTGAGAGGATCCTCTGGGTCGTGGCACCCACCCACCGAGGGCGAGCTGACCTTGTGAGAATCCACCCCCTATACAGGGAGTGTCAGGGGCAAGACCAAGGGGGTGAGCCACCACGACTGCTGGGACCAGACGGCCGGCTCAGGGGACACTATGTGAGTGACTGACGACCAGGGACAAGCAGGAAACCAGACAAGACAAGAGGTAAGTGCAAGATATCTTCATTGAGAACTTCAGGATACATTCAGTGCAAACGTAAAAACAAAACGTGCAGGGTGCGTGCGTGGGCACGCCAAGGTCCATAGCATAGCACGTGCCAGGTGGCACAATGGCATCGGACTCCGGACCGCTGGCAACGATTGACATGATCAGGCATCAGGCTGCGGACATCAGCTCCAGACATCAGGCCGCAGTCATCCAGCTTACGATCTCTGGCAGCAATCGGCAGGTTCCGGGCATCCGGCAGGCAAACCAGGGTTCAGGCAAGGAGGCACGACAGATATCCAGGCGTGGTGCGAGTTAAAGAACATGCCAAGGTCCGAGGCTAGGTGCGTGTGTAGGGGACACGCCAAGGTACAAGGCTAGGTGCATGTGTAGGGGACACGCCAAGGTACAAGGTTTAACCAACGAGACAGGGCGCATGTGACATGCCAAGGCACAAAGTAACAAGACAGGGTGCATGTATAGAGACACGCCAAAGCATAGGATACAAGACAGAGTACGTGTAGAGACACGCCAAGGCACAAGGTACAAGACAGAGTGCGTGTAGAGACACGCCAAGGCACAGGGCAGGACGCATGCTAGGAGCCACGCGGGACGCACACCTCACTGGCCAGTGCACACGGCTGTAACGCCAGCACGAGGCACGACTAAGGCACAGGAGGCGGGCAAAGGAACCTTCGTGCTAGGAGCCATGCCAGGGTTCAGGGCAGGGTGCGTGCTAGGAGCCACGCCAGGGTTCAAGACAGGGTGCGTGCTAGGAGCCACGCCAGGGATCAAGACAGGGTGCGTGCTAGGAGCCACGCCAGGGGGCACGCCACACTGGCCAGTGCACACGGCTGTAACGCCAGCACGAGGCACGACCTTGGCACAGGAGGCGGCCAAGGGGAACCCACGCCGGGGTTCAAGGCAAGGACAAGGCAAGGTAGAAGGTACGGATCACAGAGCAGAACATAGGCAGAAACAGAGAATCAGATCAGAGCGAGAACAGAGCTAGCAGAGGAGCGTAGGCCAAAGCCCAGAGCCGGGCCAAGGAAGAGCCTTGGGACTAGCCTAGAAACGTGCAAGAGAGCGCAATAGGACAGAGTCTAGCAGCGGAGCGTAGGCAGAAGCCCAGAGCCGGGCCAAGGAAAGACCTTGGGACTAGACTTGGAAATGAGAACTAAAGAGAGGAGAAATGGTGCGTGTGCCAGGGAGCACTACAGGGCCCCATAGGAGAGAGCGAGGCAGAGCAAGCAAAGAAAGAGACCATAGGGAGGAACACAAGGCAAGGAATAGCAAGGCAGAGAACACAAGAAGGACTACAAGTCAAAGCATAGCAAAAGCAAGACATGGCAAAACAGGCAAGGCAGAGAACACAGGAAGGACTACAAGTCAAAGCATAGCAAAAGCAAGACATAGCAAAACAGGCAAGGCAGAGAACACAGGAAGGACTACAAGTCAAAGCATAGCAAAAGCAAGGCATGGCAAAACAGGCAAGGCAGATAACACAGGAAGGACTACAAGTCAAAGCATGACAAAGACAAGACATGGCACAAGACAAAGGGAGCGACCGAGCAGACATACAGCCCTGCAGGGAAGCAACACAATAATCAGGCCCTGAGCATAGGAAGGGGCGGTCTGATATAGGGCATAGCACCTCCTCTTCTGGGTCAGGACCAGGGGAGAACTTCCAGTTCAGATGCCCAGGACCACAGAGTGCAGTCACATGATCAGGATTCCAGACATGAAGAGATGATTGCAGAACCAGTGCTGAAACCTAGGCAGGTCACATGATCAGAGTTCCAGACATGACGAGATGAATACAGAACCAGCCTATGCTGGACCATAGGAAGAACATGATCAGGGATTCTAGACATGACGAGATGATCACAGAAGGCAGAGCAGAAACGCAGGCATCTTGCAGCCCAACAGTCATGAGGTGAGTGTGCACACTGCTCTAGGGAACAGCAGGACAGCAGACACGAGATGCGTGTGCACACCTCTCCAGGGTCATGAGGCAAAACAGGCATGGCAGACGTGATAATTGGGCAGCGCCACAGAGAACGCCCAGATAGGCGCTTCTCGGGTCAGGAGACTATGGAGGCAAGATATCCATTTGCCCCTGAACTCTTTTAAAAAAAAAAAAAAAAGGAGATCCACGGAATCACCAGTGGTGGATCCACCAGTATCTCGTCTAGTCTCGAAGTCTATTAAGAATCCCTCTGATAGGCTCATTGAGAGCTTGGCTCGATTAGTATTTTTGAAGCGTCACCTTCAGCGCTCGCCCCCTCCTTTGCGCAACAGGGAGAGCCAAGGCCATGCTGTCATGGTCTGAGTCAGTGAATAAGGCTTTGCGAGATAGAGACCAGCCTGCGGAGGTGTTAGAGGTCACAAATCAGATTCCTATGGCCGGAGACTACTTGATCAATGCCTCCTTGGATGCGGCCAATTGTGCAGCATCGGCAGCCACTAACGCTGTAGCCATTAGGAGAGCCCTTTTTGTTAAGGGCTTGGCGAGAGGATTCTATTTCCAAGAGGTCTCTGACTTCCGTACCCTATCAAGGGCCTGTTTGGGGAAAAAGTTGGATCAGTGCATTTCTGACGCGGCAGGAGGAAAGAGCAGCTTCCTTCCACAGCAGAAGATCAGGCAACCTTTTTTCCTAGTTTCCGACATAGTTTCGGGTCTTTCGCAACTTCGGGGGGACGGCGGCAGCCAGTTCGGCCGGTCCAAGTCGTCCCAGCCAGAATAGGGAGCGACAGGTCTCATGTAGACCCAATCCAGTGGAGGGTTCCGCGCCCACCAGGTCGAGAGGTGCCAAGAACCCCCAGCCAAATGACTTGGGGAGCATTATGGGCGACATCAACAGGGCAGGCGGGCGCCTGCTCTTATTTCGTCATTCTGGGTTGAGTTAGCACACGACTCAAGGGGGACGAAACTGGTGTCTACGGGTACGACTTACAGTTTGTCAGGAACCCCCAAGACGGTTTTTTTGTCTGCCCGACTTCCCAAGGTACAGTCCAGG
Organism: Dendrobates tinctorius; assembly: GCF_039654945.1. Classification (NCBI taxonomy): domain Eukaryota; kingdom Metazoa; phylum Chordata; class Amphibia; order Anura; family Dendrobatidae; genus Dendrobates; species Dendrobates tinctorius. The sequence goes on along the minus strand of NW_027361671.1, from coordinate 26,897,849 downwards.
GCAGGGACGTTGCGGGGGGCCGTCAGGTCACTCCAGGACAACAGGTCGTTATTCCATACCAGAGCTTGAGAGGGCTCAGAAGTTTTATTCCAATCTCTTCGCAGTCCCCGAAAAGGACGGGACAGTCAGGACGATTTTGGACCTGAGGCTCCTGAACAAGTTCATCAGGATCACACATTTCAGGATGGAATAGCTTCGTTCGGTTATATCGGGCATGGTGCAGAGAGAATACATAGCCTAAGTCGGTTTTTAGGATGCCTACCTGCATTTTTTCTTTTTCTCCTCTGCATCAAAAGGTTCTTCGGGGCCAATATTTTTAGTTTGCGGCGCTGCCCTTCGAGCTAGCCACTACCCCTGAGGGTTCACAAAACTAAGGTTAGGCATGAGGGCTGTCTTACACTCTCGGGGCATAGTCGTCTTGCATACTTAGACGACCTCTTGGTGAAGGGTCCCTCTTTTTGAGCATGCAAGGAGAATGTCAACATTACGCTAAATATGCTATTCCGCTTAGGATGTTTGGTCAACAGGGAAAGGTCATCCCTTGTCCCAACCCACAGGATTTTATTCCTAGGAATGATCTTTGATACCTCCCGAGGGTTGGTGAGTCTCCCTCATGACAGAGCCGTACCCCTCCAGCAGGGAGGCCGGAAGCTCCAGCAGCCAGTTCCTAGCTCCATTCGTTTCGGGATGAGGATGCTGGGGAAGATGGTGGCAGCAAGGGAAGCGATTCCGTTTGCCCAGTTTCCTTCTTCACCCGTTACAGCAGGCTCTCTTGTTAGATTGGGATAAGAATCCATTCGCCCTCGATCAGCGGTGGCAGCTATCCTCTCAGACTAGACAGTCACTGGAGTGGTGGACGGTCAGATCTTCGCTTCTTCAGGGTAAACCTTTTCCCCCAGAGCACTGGCTAGTGGTCACAACAGATGCCAGCCTCCTGGGCCTGGGGAGCAGTGTTTCATCACCACACGACTCGGGGCCAATGGTCGCGACAGGAGGCACGCCTCCAGGTCAACTTGTTGGAGATATGTATAGTCCGGCGGACACTGCAGTATTTTCGGCACTTCCTAGCCGAACCACCCGTTCGGATTCAGTCAGTCAATGCCACGGCAGTGGCTTACGTAAATCATCAAGGGGCCACGCGCAGCAGGACAACCATGCGTGAGACGGGACACGTCCGGCAGTGAGCCGAGAACATCCAGCGGTATTTTCGGCAGGCCACATCCCAGGGATAGAGAATTGGGCAGTCTACTTCCTCAGCCGACAGGAGGTCAGGCTGGGGAGGGGTCCCTGCACCCCGAGGTTGTTCAGCATATTTGCAACGATGGGGGACACCAGATGTAGATCTGATGGCGTCCAAGATGCCCGTGTTCGTTTTTCGGGCACGGGTCCCACGAGTGTTCGGGGTGGAGGTGTTGGTTCTACCAGGGGGACCAGTTTCGCCTTTCCGTACCTGTTTTCCTCCGTTGCCATCGCTTCCAGGAGTTATCAGAAAGATCAAGGTGGAAAGGGTACCAGTAGAGCTGCTGGCACCAGATGGGCCCTGACGGGCATGCTATGCAGATCTGATACAGCGGCTCACCGACATCCAGTGGCGATTGCCGCAGCGTGCGGATCGGCTGTCCCAAGGACCGATCTGCCTCCCGAACTCGGGGGTCCTGTGTTACACGGCATGGCCGTTGAATCTTGGATTCTAGCTCAAGCGGGGTTTTCACCATGAGGTGGGCGCTACAATGGTTAGCGCCAGGAAGCATACCTCGGCGAGAGTCTATCGTTACTCCTGAAAGTTGTTCTTTACTTGGGGTCGAGAGCACGGTCTTTCGCCCCGGACATTCTCTATTCCCGACATCTTGGCCTCTCTCCAGTCGGGCCTAGACTCAGGATTAGCCCAAGCTCTCTTAGGAGTCGGATATCGGCATTGTCCTTCCTATCCCAGGGTAGAATGGCTACTAATATGCAGGTAAAGGCTTTCATCCAGGGAGTCTCTCATCTAGTACCTCCCTATAAGGCGCCAATGGGCACCAGGGATCTTATCCTGGTCCTGAGTGTTCTGCAGGAAGCTCCATTTGAGCCGCTACAGGTCGTTCCTTTACCATTTCGTTCGTGGAAGGGGGTGTTTTTGGTAGCCGTCACCTCAGTTAGGCGATTGTCGGAGTTGGCAGCGCTGTCGTGCAGTGCACCGTTCCTCGCTTTCCGCAAGATAAGGTGGTGCTTAGGTCAGCTCCCCCCTTTTCTTCCAAAGGGGTGTTCTCATTCCACATCAAGGAGGATATTGTCTTGCCCTCATCCTGTCCGGTATCAGTGCATCGCGTGGAAGAAGCTCTGCACACGTTAGACCTGGTAAGAGCTCTCCGGAGGTACGTGTCAAGGACGGCACCCTTGCGCCAGACGGATGCGCCGTTCGTGCTTCCTGAATGGCGCAGGAAGGGACCCGCTGCCTCAAAAATCGACCATAGCCAGAGGAATCCGTTTAACTATTCAAGAGGCCCATCGCATCAGAGGGGCGCTGGTTCCATCAGGGATCAAAGCGCATTTTACTCAGGCAGTGGGCGCTTCGGCATCAGGCTTCGGCGGAGCAGGTATGCAAAGCAGCAACCTGGTCCAGCCTGTACACGTTTACTAAATATTACATTGTCCATACTCAGGCTTCGGCGGATGCGAGCCTGGGTAGAAGGATTCTCCAAGCAGCGGTAGCGCACCTTTAAACAAGAGATGCATGGAGCTTGGATAGGTGAGTCAATCTCCCACCCAGGGACTGCTTTAGGACGTCCCACAGTACCTGTGTCCCCCAATGAGTCGAAGGAGTACTCACCGTAAAATCCTTTTGTCAGAGACGCTCATTGGGGGACACAGCACCCACCCTGTTAGCCTGTTGGCTCTTGTTTATTTGATTAATGTGCATGTTGTTGTGAATGTCAGGGTGGTCTTTTGCCAGACATATTGTTTACTGCATTAAGGCTAATGGTTATTGCTCTCCTACTGCTTTTGCACTAAACTGGTTTCCGCCCGCAATCAGGGTGAGGGTGTATGCGGCGGGGGAGGAGCTAACCTTGTGTTGTATTGCCTAGTGTCAGCCTCCAGATGGCAGTAGCATACACCCCACAGTACCTGTGTCCCCCAATGAGCGTCTCGGAGAAAAGGATTTTACGGTGAGTACTCACAAAAATCCATGTTTTTTGGATGTGCAAAATAGCAAATATTATTTACAATTAATGGCCCACATTTGCGTGAGTATCTTGTAGTATGGTATCCCATAGAAAATGTTGATTCTGGAAGGGAACTAATGGTTTTCTGAGAAATATGTTTGGATGCACTCTCTTATGCTGGGTGCTGTATAATTTTCATGTTACCGGTTTTGAAAGATTTTGGTGCCAGTGTCACATTAAAATAGTTGTTATTAGGTTATTTGGACACTCTCATTATGAAATAATAAGTTTTACTTATCAAGCAAGCACATGATATTTTGTGTGTCTAGCAAAATTGGCATAAGTCTGCAAAATAATATGGCAGCTCTTGCTCACTTTCTGCTATCTGGCTTCAGTCTCCTGGCTGCAGGTAGGTTCTCACTATTTATTGAACAGCCACACACATGAGCTTCAGGAATTCTTCTTGGAAAATGGGGAAAAAATGTTGGTGACTCAGATATTAGGTTTGATTTTAGGTATATTCTGTCATCTGAATCAGAATATTTTATGTATTTTTTGCAGCAGTGCTACTTTGTGAGATAATGTACAGTTTTCTTTTTAACGACAATCCAGATAGTTAACATTTCGATCCTGAAATGGACCTTCATCAGAACTGATTGCCGTGCAGTATATTCTTTTGTTCTCTCAAGTGCAGCGCTGTTAGCAAAGTGATATGCGTCGCTGAGGAATTCCATTAAATTGCAATTTGAGCACCAAGTTCCTTATTTTCTTGTGAACTGGTTGGAACCCTAATTGGTCACCTCATCTCCAAACCAGGGAGTGCGTATATTTCTACAATACACCTATAAACAGTAGTGATGATGACTGTGATTTTAAAGGAAACTCATCAGGGCTACAATTTTATAATTAGCCGTAGCTCAATGACCTCGTTGGAAAGCTAAATCTACCCAAGAAATCAGCAGAATTGTTGGCGTTTAGACTCAGAGAGGAATTTATTACTTCCAGAAACCTAACTATCACAACATATAAAAGTATTTACTGCCATTCCTAGAGGAACGTGATTTGGTTTATTGCAACAATGTTCAAGGCTTGCTGATGAAAATGGGCATATCACAATATCGACCAAGCAAATGGCGGCTGTTCATAGACAGTTCTAAGCGGAGCCTAAAATATGTGATCAATCCCAATGGGTCACTCAACTAAGATGACTGAAGAGCAAAACACAGTTGCTCTGGTCCTAGATAAAGTATCATACCACGACCACCAGTGGTCAGTCTGTGTGTATCGAAAAATGGTCAATATTCTCCTGGGACAGCAGAGTTGATACGCTAAGTATCCCTGTTTTATCTGTCTCTGGGAGAGTAGATCAAAAAATGAGCACTGGGTGAGAAAGCAGTGGCCTCTAAGAGAACACATGGTAGTCGGAGAGAAGAATGTAATTGCAGGAGCTTTGGTTGACAGGAATAAGTTCACTTTACCACCACTGCACATCAAATTAGGAGTAATGAAGCAGTTTGTAAAGGCCCTGAACAAAGATTGAAGATGCTTCAACTACATCTGCCAAAAAAATTGACTACGGAGAAGCTAAAGGCAGGTATTTTTGACGGTCCTCAAACCAAAGGACTCATGAAAGATCCACAATTGAAAGATTCCTTGAATGATGCTGAGGCAGATGCATGGTCTTAAGGTCTTAAGGTACTGTCACACTTAGCGATGCACCAGCGATCCCGACCAGCGATATGACGCGGTCAGGATCGCTGGTACATCGCTAAGTGGTCGCTAGTGAGCTGTCACACAGGCAGATCTCACCAGTGACATCGCAGGGGTCGGGGGTCGCTACTTACCTGTCAGACGAGGCGATCCTGATGTCCTCCCGCCCGCGTCCACACATCGCTTGTCTCCACAGCAGGAAGCCCCAGCAGGAAGCTGATGACGAGAAACGGTCCAGGACGTTCTCGCGCGATCAGCGATAACTAGCGGGGGAGCGGTCGGAGGTAAGTATCAGACATAGTGATATCGCTAGCAATATCGCTGTAACGTCACAAAAACCAGTGACGTTATAGCGATATTGCTAGCGATATCGCTTAGTGTGACAGGCCCTTTACACTATGGTTGTAGAGATTTTTCTTGGGAACTATAAAGCAGATAATTATACTGAACTAGTAGAAAGCATGTTATCTTCTTTCCGTCCCCTTGGCTGTACAATGAGTATCAAGGTGCATAGCCTCCAAAGCCACTTGGATCATTTCCTTGGAACAATTCCACCAAGATGAAGAACTATAGACGACAGATACCGAACACACTGGGATACCCCTGATGGTGGATTATTGCTGTTCTATTCAAAGTGATTGCCCTGGAGCAACTCACCGCAAGAAATCTTTAAAGCGCCGCTTTTGTGAGATACCTTGGGAAATGAACAATGTATCAATGGCAACTTTTTATTCATGATTAATTCTTATTCCGCGATGTAATATCTTCATAAATAAATCTACTTGTAAGAATTTGAATAACCAAGAAGGCAAAACTAATAATGTCAGTCCTAGTGTTCAAATAGAGAAACCGTCACTCAAGGTGTGAGTATGGTGAAAAATGATTTTAATTCAGTAGTTCACTAAATGATGTATTTACAAATGTGATATTTTGGTTGTATGATCTTTATGAAACAAATACTGAAACAAATGAGAGAAGTAACAAAATAAATAAAATAGAAATAACAAATAATGACAACATAGGACAATAGCTTACAAATACAGCAGACCAATTGAAAGCAAGTACATAGCTTTTAGTGAAATACGTGGCGTATATACAGAGGTTGGTGAGCCAAACCGTGGCCATAATGCAAGAAACAAAAAATAAATCATAGATATTATAGTGCCTTACTACACTAAAGAACGTCAATCTGGGAAAATAAATGTTCTGGCATACCGGTAATAGAAAAACCACAGATAACAGAAGCAGAAAATAATAAAAAATAAACAGACCACAAAAAACAGCAAGTATCCCATAAGGTCCTATGTAATATATCCACTGTGGAGCTAACCAGGTGCTGATTCATCTGTTAACACACAGTCTGCAGAGGTAAGTCCTAGTGTTCAATGGGTCGTATGCATATACATAGGGTATAGCACATCTCATTAACTGGAGCTGATGGAAGAAAAATAAAGGCAGATTTAGAATCAGCGACAAAAACTGACAGGTTAAATATGTCAGGCTCCAATCTTCTTGTTCCCCAGTATCCGTTTCCTCTATAAAATCACAATTTACCTCATATCCCAGATCTCATGGAGTTATCAGGTTTGTTGCTTAGTTTTCATCTTTGGCTTTATAGGTTCTGACTTAAGGTGAGGATTAGTGATGAGTGAACGTGCTGGGATAAGGAGTTAGCTGAGCCTGCTCGCGTGCTAACCGAATGTAAATATGGTCGAGTCCCCGCGACTGCATGTCTAGCGGCTGTTCGACAGCTGCAACACATGAAGGCTGTGGTGTGGCTGTCAAACAGCCTCAAGACATGCAGCCACGGGGACGCAAACTTATTTTTCAAGCATACCGAAGTCACTCGGTTAGCACCCAAGCATGCTTGGATAACACCTTATCCCATCATGTTCACTCATCACTAGTGAGGGTGCATTTTGTGTGTTGTGCAGACTGGTGCTAAGTTGGAAGGGTGTTGTCGAGTGGTGGATAACCCCACTAAGTCTAGCATATCACCCAGATCAGCTGCCCCATCTTGATTCTTTTCATTTCTAATGTGAAGCTTATGATAAGGGAACGGAAGAAATATGATCATGGCTAACTCCATGTCCAATGGAGGGTGCAGATGAATCTTAATAGGTTTTAAGGCCCCATCACACACAGCGATCTCGCTAGGGAGATCGCTGATTTTGTGACGCCACAGCGATCTCGCCAGCAGCCCTGCCGGGTATCGCTGATCGTTCTCAATCGACCTGGGCCATTTTTTGATCGCTGGTCTCCCGCTGGCCAGCACGCATTGTGTGGCAGCGAGAGACCAGCGATCAGCGCTCCTGAATACCCGATGTTTACATTAGATACCAGCTTGCTCGCTGGTCCTGATCGCTGGAGGGGCTGTCTATGTGACAGCTCACCAGCGATCAGCCTAACGATGTCCCAGCGATCCCATCCATGTCAGATCGTTGGTGGGATCGCTGGGACATTGTTATGTGTAACGGGGCCTTAAGGTACTTGATTACTTGCACTTTATCATGTAATTGATCAGATAAGACATCCATCCGCTTTTTGTAGGCTACGCCTTGTCATCTATTTATCTTTCGGCTTCAAAATTACAATCATCGGTTATTTGTAAAGGAAAATTGTATTTAGACTCTGCTAGAAAAACTTTGCTCTCAGTGATTCATTTTGCTGCCTACATGGTTTCGCACAGCTGTTCTGTGAAGGAAAACTTTATTTCTTAGCAATCCTATCAGCAACATCATAAATCACTACTATTGTGTTATAGCTAAATAATAGCCATGACTCAGAAATCTCCGGTCGTGAAAGGAATAGCCGCTTACTCTGAGATGTGTATTTGAGATTTACAAATTGGATATATTTTAGTAGTAGATATTAAATGATATGTATTTATATAGAGAAACCATCATATTCATTTGTATTTCTCAAAAGTATACATAAAAATGAGAAACTTTGTAATATAGCTTATTAGGAGAAGTATCTTTCTCCTCCTGGACTGATGTTGTCACTCTCAATTTATAGTTAAAAATCTCTAAAATCTGTCTTCAGTGAGTGCAGCTATCCCATTACTGAGATAGGAGATGACAGTTGGTATTTAGAATTCTATGGAGGGAGGAGCTAGAGGCCGACACTGGCATTCTGCTGCAAGTTCTCCTGAAATTACACTTGCGGTTCTTCATAGAACTTTATGGGCACCAGTTGTCCTCTCCTAACTCAGCAATAGGAAAATCTGTGTTCCCTGACTACAGATTTTACTCATGAATTGAGAATTTTGAGCGTGATCAGTCCTAGAGCGGAAAGAAACCGATGTCTCTAACGAGGTACATTACAAAGATTCTTATTTTTACTATTGATTTATGAGAAAAATTAACATGACAGTCACTCTTTAAATGTCTTCTCACATGTCATTGAGATGCACCCAAATATATTACTGGTGGAGTTGCATAATCTGAGCCCCAAAATAACGAAAGGACTATTTAATGGCTATAGAAAAACCTTATATGAATTTCCAAGTAAAACTCGATTTGCATACAGATTTCTCAGAAATCAGACCAATCTTACAGATTATCAGATTGATTAAAGTGCATTTATCCCTGCCAATCCGCTGTTTCAATGATCGCCAATTGACAACATATTTGTTGGGGGTTTAATAGCCTGATTTGAGAGGCCGTCACACTTCACTTGCTCACAGAACATTCTGTATTAGATATCACTAAGTGATAGGCTGCCATTGTTCTCGGCAGCACAGGTCCTGTGTGTCCAGGATGATTGATGGATCTTTTGTGATCAATGAGTGTATTCCTCGTTATTCGTCTGCCTGTTTACTGTACACTGCATGACTATCAGGACACCAGTATTCCTAAGACCTGTTGTTCACAATAATCATGTTGCATGCACCTTTAGCCATTTACACCAACAGATGTGCTCACCTTCCTCATCTCTTGTATTCCTCCTAAAAAAAAAAACCCATCCTATTCTCTATGATGGAGTTGTCTGTCAGATATCTGTCTACAACCTATAATCTTGGTGTTTGGCTTACAGATAAAACAGGCAAGATCAATTTTCTGGCTGATTGGGCACATTTCAGATCAAATGTCAATTTACAAACAGCAGTTTTGGTCTAATTGTACTCAAATTTGTCTTCTTTAGGCTAGCTTCAGATTAGTGTTTTGGCCTGCAGCGCACGGCCGCCGCTAAGCCCCACCCCCTGCTGCACCCCCTCCGGTCATCTCCTCCTAGTGTCGCACATCGCTGCATGCGATCTGCACACCCTATCTTTAGCATAGGGTGCGCAGACCGTGCGCTAGTAGGATTTTGCGTGCGCTGCGCCCTTTTGACGGTGCTCTGAGCGCACCAAAATGCAACATGGTGCATTCGGCGCACGTCGGTGCACCGTCGAAAGGGCGCAGCGCACGCAAAATCCTACTACGCACGACCAGCGCATGGTCTGCGCACCCTATGCTAAAGATAGGGTGTGCAGATCGCATGCAGCGATGTGCTACACTAGGAGGAGATGACCGGAGGGGGCGTGGCAGGGGGCGGGGCTTAGCGGCGGCCGTGCGCTGCGGGCCAAACACTAGTCTGAAGCTAGCCTTATAAATGCACTTCTAAGGCCTCCATACACATTATATAAACCCCCAAAAAAGTATTCACAGAAATTTGTATACAATGTAAACTTTCATTGATAAATATTAAAACATGAGTACTCAACAAATAGGGTAATAACAAATGTAATTACACAAGACATATAAAACAATGATATGTGAAGGGGCAGGATATGTCACCCAGATTGGCAATGAATAATTCAAAACAATGATAAATCCATAGTAACGATCAAAATTATGGGGGCTGCTGTGCAAGCAATTATCAGTATTTATCAGTGTTAAAGGCACATTAATTCATAAAAAAGTACATGATGCTGTAATTAATTGATGTAAATGCCAATGACCTAATACATGTTGGAAATAAATGCATCCTTATATTATATAGGAAGGAAAGTAACTACATACTGTTATAAATTTATATTATTAGCCAAAAAAGTGCATAGTACAGTAGTGCAACAACAAGCATTTCAATTACATGAACAGCACCATGATAAATATAGGAAAACACAATTTAAATGGAAATAAATCATGATAGTAGTTTGATACCAACCACAGTGACACACCACTGCCCCCCCACCACCACACACAGCACTCCAACGCACGTTTCGCTGTCGCGTCGTCATACACATTAGCCTAATGTTGGCCGAACCTGCCTCTATAGACTGGTTTGACTGACGGCCTGATGTGTATGGGGGTGTCAGGGAAAATGTTGATGGGGCTTGTCCAATTTCAGACAGACGATCGCATTGTTCTGCCAGACATAAGTCATTGGCCGACGTGTCAGGCGACAACTTTCTCAAAGAGAATACAGGAGCGCTCAGTCGAGGAAACATTCCTGTCTATGGGAGAGTCAGCTGAGTAGGCTGTTGGCCAAGCCATCTAGTATGTATGGTCAGCTTTAGGTCTAATGCATGCAGCTGTCTTATGAGGCTCCAATTCAAGTGCATGAGTCTTCTGCTGTATCTCTGTGGCCCTCTGATTTCATGCCAAGATATATCTAGTTTATACTTTCTGCATGAATCTGAAAGAATATCCTTTAATGCTCCATGAGATGCTATATATGTGGATTCTGGTTTTCCATCGAAGAATAGTTATGTATATTTGAGACCGTCCAGAGACTGTTTAGAATAGGGGTGGGGAACCTCAGGCCTCAGGGCCATTTACGGCCCTCGATGACCTTTTATCTGGCCTCCGAGCAGATTCTCAGGGACTGCATTCTTGGGCAGGGAGCTGTATTTTGATTGCCACAAGCTCATTAATTTCTTCTTGCTCTGTTAGCACACACACGCAGTGTTCACTACTGAACATTGAAGGGCATGCAATGAAAGATTACATCCTAACACCAGTGCCAGAGTCAGGATGTACTTTTTGGGCGGAGTTTGTACAGCCCCCGAAGGATGGTATAAATATCCAAATGGCCCTTGGTAGAAAAAAAGATTCCCCACCCCTGGTTTAGAATCACACATAGACTTCATACAAAGGGGACGTATAGCGTCTGCTCTGCTCTGTGCCATTGCAGTTAGACTCCTGATAGTTGGTGGTATGCTGGGTTTTGCCTCTATACTGATTTCTTATAGTTTTACTACTAACATTGTATCGATTTATGCATTATTTTGCTGTTTTCAGTGGTTAGCTGATGTTTACCAGACTCAGGGAATGATGGTGGATGCAGAGATGTGCTACAGGAAGGGATTACAGCTGGCATCCCAACAAGGAAATTGGAGTGGGAAACTCTCGAGTCTACTACGATTATCCCTTCTTGCACTTAAAGTCTGTATGGTACGTATGTTATACACAATATTTCATGTATTTAGTCTGCCCTTGTTCGGATTTGAACCCATGATCCCAGTGCTGCCTTCTGAGCCATCATATTATTTATCTTGCCCTTTTATCAAAAAACTCACCTTGATATCTCATCATAAGTCAGTGATGCAGTGATGTAGGCGCTCTGGCAGCCACTGAGCTCGTATGTCTTGATTTATGATGAGCTCAGAGAGATTGAGAGGTGTCTGAGACACACCCGCTCCTGTGATAAAACAAACATGCATGGAAATGTGTTGCCTCACAAAGGAGCAGCTGCACGGGCTCATGCTGTATTGTCTGAATACTCACTTATGCTTCTCCCCATGGCCGCAAGCTGTGGTATGTGCCGACCATGAACTGGAACAGCTCTGCATGGTCGGACACAGCCATTACACAATACATAGCAGGGCACATTTCTAAGATTATCTCAACACAGGAATGTTTTTTTTTTTTAACTAAAAAGAGAGAAAAATGTCAGCTCACCTTCTCGTTGGATGCCACGCAAGGAAACCTGCAGTGCCGCAGTTAGGAAACCATTTGTAGAAATAAAAAAATATCCAGCGTGTTGAAAAAATTCAGAAGTGTTTATTGAAGAATTAAAAATTTGCACCATTGTACATGGGCAGAAAATATGTGTAAATCTGGCATAAGTGTTTCGGAATTAAATCCTTATTCATTGCACACTATTTTAACACTGAATAGCTTTTTATGTCATATCCTGTGCAGTCGTGTGGTATAAAACCCCCAATCACATGTCTTCAAGTTCTTACTTATACAAGTGAAACTTTGAAGACACATACAGTGGGGGAAATAGTATTTGATCCCGTGCTGATTTTGTAAGTTTTCCCACTGACAAAGACATGAACAGACTATAATTTTAAGGGTAGGAAGTATTTGATTCCTCTGGCAAACAAGACTTAATACTTGGTGGCAAAATCATTGTTGGCAAGCACAGCAGTCAGACCTTTTCTTGTAGTTGATGATGAGTTTTGCGCACATGTCAGGAGGAATTTTGGTCCACTCTTCTTTGCAGATCATGTCTAAATCATTAAGATTTTGAGGCTGTCGCTTGGCAACTCTGAGCTTCAACTCCCTCCATAAGTTTTCTATGGGATTACGGTCTGGAGACTGGCTAGGCCACTCCATGACCTTAATGTGCTTCTTTTTGAGCCACTCTTTTGTTGCCTTGGCTGGATGTTTTGGGTCATTGTCTTGCTGGAAGACCCAGCCACGACCCATTTTTATTGTCCTGGTGGAGGGACGGAGGTTGTCACTCAGGATTTTACGGTACATGGCTCCATCCATTCTCCCATTGATGCGGTGAAGTAGTCCTGTGCCCTTAGCAGAGAAACACCCCCAAAACATAATGTTTCCACCTACATGCTTGACAGTGGGGACAGTGTTCTTTGGGTCATAGGCAGAATTTCTCTTCCTCCAAACACAGCGAGTTGAGTTAATACCAAAGAGCTCAATTTTTGTCTCATCTGACCACAGCATCTTCTCCCAATCACTCACAGAATCATCCAGGTGTTCATTGGCAAACTTCAGACAGGCCTGCACATGTGCTTTCTTGAGCAGGGGGACCTTGCGGGCACTGCAGGATTTTAGACCTTTACGTCGTAATGTGTTATCAATGGTTTTCTTGGTGACTATGGTCCCAGCTGCCTTGAGATCATTAACAAGTTCCCCCCCGTGTAGTTTTAGGCTGATCTTGCACCTTCCTCATGATCAAAGATACCCCATGAGGTGAAATTTTGCATGGTGCCCCAGATAAATGTCGATTGGCAGTCATTTTGTATTTCTTGCCTTTTCTTACTATTGCACCAACAGTTGTCTCCTCACCCAGCGCCTTACATATGGTTTTGTAGCCCATTCCAGCTTTGTGCAGGCCTATGATCTTGTCCCTGACATCCTTAGAAAGCTCTTTGGTCTTGCCCATGTTGTAGAGGTTAGAGTCTGACAGATTAATTGATTCTGTGGACAGGAGTCTTTTATAAAGGTGACTATGTAAGACAGCTGTCTTTAATGCAGGTAACGAGTTGATTAGGTGCTTCTAACTGGTCTGTAGGAGCCAGAACTCTTAATGGTTGATAGAGAATCAAATACTTATTTCTCACTGCAAAATACAAATTTATATAATTTATACAATGTGATTTTTTTGTTTTCGATATTCTATCTCTCAATGTTAAATTTAACCTACCCATAAAATTATAGACTGTTCATGTCTTTGTCAGTGGGTAAACTTACAAAATCAGCAAGGGATCAAATAATTATTTCCCTCACTGTATAATACATGGTACAATTTCTCCTTCGCCTCATTGGGGGACACAGGACTGTGGGTGTATGCTACTGCTGCCAGGAGGCTGACACTAAGTGAATGAAAAAAGGGTTAGCTCCTCCTCCGCAGTATACACCCTCACCCTGGTTGCCGGGCGAGACCAGTTCATGCTTAGTTTCCAAAGGAGGCACACGTCTGGTCTTTTCCCAGACTCTTTCTTTTTTTTTTTTTTTTCCTTTCCATGAAGATGAGACAGGGGCGACGGACCCTATTGAAAGGGTCCGATCTCCCTAAACCATCAACGGGCGAGCACGTGGAGTGTCGCCTCCACGTATCCTCTCCTGCAACGTGGGACATGATCCCGGACTCAGCCCTGGCCACCCTAAGGTATAGAAACCCTAGGCTGTAAAGAGGCACAGGTACAGTCCGTGCGGCCCCCACTGCACTACCAATGCTAGGACTGCAGTGGTGGAAGGAGGCGTTCGGTCCCTCTCATCCCTTGGAGGGAAGATGGAGTTAGGGTGCCTGCACCGTCCTTGTTTTTATGCAGCCCCCCTCCCCCCCCAACCTAAGGCTGTCAGATGTAGCATCCAGGGGTGAGGCGCGTAAGGAGGTGGGCTGGGAGGGCTCCTGGAGGTCCCCATGGCATTCGGCATAGGCTAGTGACCCCTCTTTCTGGCCACACTCCTGGGTTTTTACGCTAGTACAGGCGCCAGCAGGCGCTCCCAGAGCTTGTGGCGGTCGGCAGCGCCATACCTGGCCCAGGCCCCCGCTTCCAGCGGTCCCTTACCCAGGCGGGCGCCGAAAGTTTAGTCCCCGGCATCAGCCGGCACTAGGCCGCGGGCGGAATTCCCGACGACCCCCCGCGACACGTCTATTCCGGCGGGCCCGCCCCCATAGTGGGTGCCGGAAGTGTAGTCCCCGGCTTCAGCCGGCGCTAGGCCGTGAGCAGAAGCCCCACCCCCATGAACGTGCGGAGCCCTCCCCTGCGACCGAGCCCAGTGTGCCTAGTCCCCCGGAAAGGGCTCTATCTCTGTCGCAGTGTATGGCATCACTTACAAGAGCAATCGAGTCCCTTCAAGCCCCAGATGGGCAGGGACAGCGGCTCGCCTGTTTTGGAGGGATCCTCCACCTCACAGGAGCCTCTGGCCTGCAGGGGCCGGTCTCTAGGCAGATGCGGGGGAAACAAACTCACACGGCATCTCCTGGTCTGTCTGGTGCCTCGGCATCCATGAGTTCTGCCTCTCGCTCACCTTCACCAGTGGTCGTTAACAATCAAAGCTCGGATTACGACTCGGACGAGCCCTGTGACTTGGATACTACGGGTTACCAGGAAACAGATGACAGCCTCAACGAGGCCGTCAACCAGACCCTTGGGATGGACGATGAATCCTCCTTGGCCTCAGGCCACAAGGTGGCATTTAAACAAGTCAAGCGGCCTCCTATAGTATTTTGCCCTCACCCAGAGTTTGAGGACATAGTGCAAAGACATAGGGAACGGCCAGACAGGCGTTTCTCAGGCCTGAAGGCGCTTGAGGCAAGATACCCATTTTCTCCTGATCTCCGTAAAAAAGTGAGCGCAATCCCCAATGGTAGATCCACCCGTGTAGCGCTTGGCCTCTAAAACCCTGTTATCCATACTTAATGGTTCCTCTATCAAAGACCTCACTGACCGTCTCATAGAGAGCCTGACCGCTCAGTGTTTCAGGCGTCAGGTTCAGCACTCTCTCCCTCGTTCGCGGCAACCTGGGTAGCCATGGCCATGGTTTCTTGGTCAGAATCATTAAACAGAGCCTTGTAGGGTATGGATCTACCATCAGAGGTATCAGAGATCACAAATCAGATCGCTTTGGCCGGAGACTACTTAATCAATGCATCTTTAGATGCCACTAACTGCGCGGCACTCGCTGCCGCGAATGCAATTTCCATTAGGAGGGCTCTGTGGTTGAGGACATGGCGGGCAGACTCGAGGGCTCTGTGGTTGAGGACATGGCGGGCAGACTCAACCTCCAAGAAATCCTTAACTTTTTTACCTTATCATAGCGGCCGCCAATTCGGTGAGAAGTTAGATCAGTTCACCTCTGACTCCACAGGGGGGAAGAGCAGTTTTCTCCCTCAGCAAAGGGTTAAACAGCCTTTTCGTCACCAGCCTCAGACACATTTTCGGTCTTTTCGCAACCCCGGGTGGGTTGCAGCAGCCAACCCCGCCGCTTCAGGTCGTCCCAAGCAGGACAGAGATCGTCAAATCTCATATAGCGCCAACCCGTTGGGGAGAATGCGAACCCATCAGCCCAGATCAAGGGGACCTAGATCCCAAAGAGCTTCAGGCAAATGACTCGAGGCAATGTCCAGGCGACACCAGCAGGGTAGGCGGCCATCTACTCTGGTTTCGCCACATCTGGCTCACTGTCATACATGACACATGGGTAAGAGAGCTGGTGTCCTCGGGGTACAAGTTAGAGTTTGTCATGCACCCCCAAGACGTTTTTTTCTTTCTCGTCCTCCCAAAATAGATACCCAGGCAAGGGCTTTATTCAAGGCCATCGAATTGCTCCAGCACAACGGTGTCGTTATTCCCGTACCGGAAAACAAAGGATTTCAGTGCTTCTATTCCAACCTGTTCACGGTCCCCAAAAAGGACGGGACTGTCAGGCCCATCCTGGACCTGAAACTCCTGAACAGATTTGTCAGGATCAGACATTTCCAGATGGAGTCTCTCCGCTCGGTCATATCTGCCATGGGACGGGGAGAATATTTGGCCTCTATCGACATTCAAGACGCCTACCTGCACATCCCCAGTTTCCCTCCGCATCAAAGATTTTTGCGCTTCGCTACCAACGGCCTACATTTCCAGTTCGCAGCCCTGCCCTTTGGGCTAGCCATCAGCCCCCAGTGTGTTCAGAAAGGTCATGGCGGTCGTCATGGCCATCCTGCACTCCCGGGGCATAGGCATCTTGCCTTACTTAGATGACCTCTTTGTCAAGGGCCCGTCATTTCGAGCATGTGAGGAGAGCGTCAACATCACGCTGGATACTCTTTCCCGCTTAGGGTGGTTGATCAACCTGAAAAAATCATCCCCTGTTCCAACTCAGAGGATTTCCTTTTTAGGGATGATCTTCGACACCTCCTGAGGGTTGATAATTCTCCCTCAGGACAAGGCCCTAGCCCTCCGGTAGGGAGTCCAGGCACTTCGCCAACCAGTCCCTCGTACCATTTGTTTTTGCATGCGGGTCTTAGGGAAAATGGTGGCAGCAATGGAAGCAATTCCATTTGCCCAACTCTATCTTTGTCCCCTGCAGCACGCCCTCTAGGCATCTTGGGACAAGAACCCATTTACTTTCAACCACCGGTGCAGGTTGTCCGCGCAGGTCAGACAAGCACTCAGGTGAACGAGGAGTTCCTCCCTTTTCCCCCGGACCATTGGCTGGTGGTCACAACCGACGCCAGTTTCCTCGGCTGGGAAACGGTTTTTATTCGGACTCCCATGACAGCACCACGAGAGAGGGGATCCGCCCTATAGGAACAGGAAACCTACAGATACAAAAAGGGCGGCACCTCTCCCACGCATCAGTTTGGTTTCCTGTTCCTGAGGGGACGGGATCCTACAGAAGAGCCGGATCCCAGGCCGGCCAGCCGATACCGGTAGCGAGGGGGTCTCCTACCTCGGCCTGGTGCGGATCTCCTGGAGGACGCCACGGTGGCCCAGGATGGGTGTCACGGCGGTGGCGTGTGCAGCAGGGAGCGGCGTCCGGAGGATGTACGTCTCCGGGATTAGGCCGCCGCCGGTGAGTATATTCCCCCCGGGGGTTCCCGGCTCCGGCGGCGCAGGTACGACGGCAGCGCGGCTGCAGAGGGCTGTGGCCGGGTGGCGCTGCTTCCGGGGCTCCCGGGCGTCCCGCGGGACTTCCGGTCTTTCCCGGGGTAGCGGTGACATCAGGGGGCGGGCGGAGGATGCGCTTCCGGGTCAGCGCGCCACTGCGCATGCGCGAAGAATCCAAGATGGCGGCGCCCATCGCAAACACCGATAGCGTCGGCTTTCGGACCGGGTCCGGCGCCAGCTGGGGTAGGGAGCCCTGTTAAGGGGGGGAGGGGTGCGGCATGGATACTGCTGACCGGAGGAGGGGTATTTAGGCAGGACCCCGGCAGGGTACCTTGCCTTGGCCACATTATTGCAAGCAGCAGCATACAGCAGCAGCAGTGGTAATGGAGAGTGATCGAGAGCAACACCAGCAGCAGCGGCAGAAGCAAGGGCGACAGCAGCGACAAACATCACTGCCGCCCCTGGATGACATTCGGCAGGTCAAACTGAAAAAGAAAGTGTCCCGTGACAGTAATGAGCGGCCGGGACGAAGTGACCAGTCCACTCGTAAGAGCTCCTCCAGGCAGACAGGAGCATCGGCTGGAAGAAATCCCCCTCATTCTCCGGTACTTGATTGTGGCACTGGTAAGTGATCTTCGTGAAAGTTCACTCAGTGACGGGACCCCCCTTCTGTGTTTTTTTCTAGGGGAAAAAAAGCTACAAGTAAGACTAAACATAGGGAATGCGCACTCTGTGCATGCCCATTACCGGACGCGTGCCTCAAAAAATTGTGCCCCCCCTGTATTCAGCAGACAGTGGCAGAAGAGTCGCCCGCGGTAGCGGCGAGTTTAAGGGACATTGTCAGGGCAGAAATGAGGGAAACCCTAAAGTCCTTGTCCCAGCCGGAAAGTCTAAGGGGCGAGGTCCCGGCGGAGTCCGATTCCTCGGTAGAGTGGAGAAAAAGCAGAGACTCCCAGGCTTCATCTCCCTCGTCCTCCTCAGGAGAAGAGGACTCGGGGCGATTTTGTCTGCCTCTTGACCGGGTAGACAAGCTGGTCAAAGCAGTCAGAAGGACAATGGAGGTAGAGGAGCCTAAGCCCCAATTGTCCATGCAGGATGTCATGTTCTGTGGGCTGGAACAGAGGAAGGGGAGAGTCTTCCCGTTAAATCAAAAGATCCAGGATCTGATCCACAGAGAGTGGAAAAAACCAGATAAAAGAGGGTCGCTACCACCAGCCCTCAAACGCAGATACCCCTTCGACGATCCGGCAGTGAATACTTGGGACAGAGCCCCCAAATTGGACGCAGCAATTGCAAAGGCATCGAAAAAATCCTCGCTGCCCTTTGAGGACATGGGATCCCTTAAAGATCCCCTAGACAGAAAGGCTGATACTTTCCTTAAAAACACCTGGGAAATGGCGGCCGGGTCCTTAAGACCAGCAGTGGCTTCAACGTGCACGGCCAGGTCCATGATGGTCTGGTTGGACCAGTTGGAGTCACAACTAAAACAGGGTACATCAAGACAGACAATTCTTGGGGCCCTACCGACCATCCAAGAGGGAGCAGCCTTCCTAGCAGATGCCTCAGCGGATGCAGTGAGAATGGCCGCCAGAGCAGCAGGTCTCTCTAATGCAGCTCGCAGAGCCCTGTGGCTAAAGTGCTGGCGGGGAGACATTCAGTCCAGAGCAAAGCTCTGTGCGATTCCATGTGAGGGCGAATATTTGTTCGGAGCTGTCCTAGACGAGCTGCTTGAGAAGGCGGGGGACGACAAGAAAAAATTCCCAAACCTTTCGTCTGCGTCCTACCGTCGTCCATTTGGTAGAAGGAGATTTGGCCAGGGGAGAAGGCGCAACTCTTCGCCTATTAGAGATCGCCCCAGATGGGAAGACAGAAGGAGAAGAGGTACGGGCTATATGTTCACACACTCGTCGAGAGATCAAAAGAGACCAAATCAATGACTAGCAATTCCTGTGGGGGGTAGACTGTCATCCTTCTTCCCGGCATGGTCACAGATTACAAATAGTGACTGGGTGCGCAAGGTAATATCCTCCGGGCTTAGATTGGAATTTACCCAGATCCCGCGGGATACCTTTAAACTAACCCCCTTAAGATCTTCTCATCTCGAACAAGCGGCTTTAGAAGAGGAAGTCTTGAGCCTATGCCAAAAAAATGTCCTGGTAGAGGTTCCAGAAGCTGAAAGAGGAAGAGGGTTTTACTCTCCCCTGTTTCTAATCCAGAAACCTGATAAGACATTCAGAACGATTATAAACCTTCGTTCCCTTAACGAGTTTTTGATTAATCGTACATTTAAAATGGAGTCCATTAATACAACAATAAAAATATTGTTTAAAGGTTGTTTTATGGCAGTCATAGATTTGAAAGATGCGTACTATCATGTACCTATCCATACAGACTTCCAGCAGTTCCTGAGGGTGGCAGTTTCAGTAGATGGCACAGTGCGTCATTATCAGTATAGAGCCCTTCCCTTTGGTCTCTCGGCAGCACCCAGGGTATTTACAAAGATAGTGGCCGAAGTTATGGCTCATTTACGGGAGGTGGACGTCTTAATCATTCCATATTTAGACGATTTCTTGATTGTGGGAAAATCAGTGGGTCATTGTAGATCCCAGATAGAAAAAGCTAGATCCAGGTTAGAAAACCTCGGATGGATTTTAAACTACGAGAAATCCCGACTCCAGCCCTTAAAAATACAGAAGTTTCTAGGCTTATTACTAAATTCAGAGACTCAGCAGTGCCTGCTGCCACTAGATAAATTACAAAATATACAGGAGCAGGTTCTTCGGGCAATTGATAGTCCATCTATGACCCTCAGACAGGCCATGTCCCTGTTAGGCTCTCTAACTTCATGCATCCCAGCAGTCAGGTGGGCACAATTCCATACCAGAGCCCTTCAAAACGACGTCTTGGTTAATAGCAGGGCCCTGGAAGGCTCCTTACAAGGTCGAATGTTGCTAAGCCCCTCAGCTGTTACATCACTGAGATGGTGGCTCGATAGCGAGAACCTAGCATCAGGGGTGCCCTGGATAACACAGATAACCCGTATTATAACCACAGACGCAAGTTCCTTTGATTGGGGAGCCCATATGGGGGACATAGGGTTACAGGGACAGTGGGATTCTGATTCTGAAATCTCATCCAACCAGAGAGAGCTATTGGCGATAGAACGGGCAGTCAAGAAACTCATTATGTATCTACAGGGCCATCATGTGAGGATACACTCGGACAACCAAGTAGCGGTAGCATATGTCAACCACCAAGGTGGAACCCGCTCCAGCGCTCTGATGCAGATAACAGAACGGCTCCTCCAGATAGCAGAGAAAAATTTTCTGTCTTTAACCGCGCTCCACATCAGCGGAAAGGACAACGTAAGAGCAGACTTTTTAAGCCGCAAGGCTCTAAGACAAGGAGAATGGTCTTTGAACAAAGATATTTACCACCAGATTGTCCGCAGATGGGGTCAGCCAGAGGTAGACCTCTTTGCCACCAGAGAAAACAGAAAAGAAAGATCGTTCTGCTCTCTGAACCCCAGGGAAAATCCCCTGGCGGTGGATGCCCTCCTGATAAGATGGGACTTTTCTCTGGCATACGCCTTCCCGCCATTGAATCTTCTTCCTCTGGTAGTCAGGAAGATCAGAGAGGATCGGGCAAAAGTCATACTAATTGCCCCCTTTTGGCCCAGGAGGACCTGGTTCGCATGGTTGAGGACCATGTCGGTATGCGATCCCTGGGTACTGCCGAACCTTCCGGATCTCCTCTACCAGGGGCCAGTCAGCCACCCACAAGTAGTGGGACTTCATTTGACGGTGTGGTGTTTGAAAGGTCACTATTAAAGGATAGAGGGTTCTCCAAGAACTTAATTGACACCCTCCTAAAGAGCAGAAAATTAACTACCACTAACATCTATGCTAGGACCTGGAAACGCTTCCTGTCCACCTTTCACTTTGACGTCAGAGACGGAATTCCCACGAAACATATTCTGGAATTTCTCCAGAAAGGTTTCGAATTGGGTCTCTCCACAAGTACATTAAAAGTACAGGTTTCAGCCTTAGGGGCCCTGTTTGCAGATGATATTGCAAAAAATTATTGGGTAGCAAGGTTCATCAGAGCAGCGGCCAGATCGAGACCCATACACAAGGACAGATGTGTGCCGTGGGACTTAAACTTAGTCCTTACAGCCATGACGGAAAGTCCGTTTGAACCTTTAGATTCTGCCTCACTAAGGGTTATATCTCTTAAGACAGCATTTCTGGTAGCGATAACATCCGTACGTAGGGTGAGCGACATACAGGCACTTTCCAGATTGCCCCCTTGCACAGAGTTCTTACAAGATAGAGTAATCCTAAGGCCAGATCCAGCATACCTTCCCAAGGTAGCAACACAATTCCACAGGACACAGGAGATAGTTCTGCCTTCCTTCCTCCCTAATCCAACCAACCCTAAAGAGCAGAAACTTCAGGCATTAGATATTAGGAGATGCTTACTTACATATTTAGCAGCCACGGATCCTTGGAAGAAGGAGAACGCATTATTCCTATCCTTCCAAGGTCCCAGGAAAGGATACAGAGTATCAAAACGCACGTTAGCAAGATGGATTAGGGAGGCTATCTCTCTTGCCTACACAGCAGGTGGCGGCCCAGCTCCACAGAATCTGAGGGCGCATTCCACTCGGGCCATGGCATCATCCTGGGCAGAAAGATCTGGAGTATCAATTGATCAAATATGTAAGGCGGCCACCTGGTCATTTCCTTCCACCTTCTTTAACCACTATCGGTTAGACATGGGTGCCTCCTCAGACCTCACCTTCGGGCTAAGGGTGCTGCAGGCTGTAGTCCCTCCCTAAGTTAGTTTACATCTCTGTAATTCTCTCGTGATGCTGTCATGGGAGTCCGAATAAAGTATTAAGTTACGTATCGGTAACGGTATTTTTCGGAAGCCCATGACAGCACCCTTAGTTCCCTCCCTTGTTCACATATAGGGGTGCACTCCTTTAGAAGATTGTTCATAAAATCACCTTATGGGGGAGATGGTAAAATAATTCTGGTAAATAGGGTAGATAGGTTGTATATATTATATGTTGTGTACTAACCATGGTAGCCTCTCAAGCTCTGTAATCCAACTGATGCGTGGGAGAGGTGCCGCCCTTTTTGTATCTGTAGGTTTCCTGTACCTATAGGGCGGATCCCCTCTCTCGTGGTGCTGTCATGGGCTTCCGAAAAATACCGTTACTGGTACGTAACTTAATACTTTCGCAACCATACGGCTCAGGGACATTGGTCACCGCGAGAATCACGCCTCCCGATCAACCTTCTAGGGAGCAATCCGGCTGGCCTTGCAGCATTTCCATCATCTTCTAACGGGCCGCCCTGACCTGATTGATTCGGACAATGCCACGGCCGTGGCTGACATAAATCATCAGGGGGGCACCCGCAGCAGAGCGGCCATGCAGGAGGTGAAGCACGTCCTCCGCTGGTCCAAGAGAAACCACTCGGTGATCTCGGCAGTCCACATCCCAGGCGTAGAGAACTGGGCGGCAGATTTCCTCAGCCGGCAGGGTCTTGCGTCCAGGGAATGGTCACTACACCACGAGGTCTTCTGGCAGATTTGCCAATGTTTGGGAACTCCAGATGTGGACCTGATGGCCTCCAGGGTAAATGCCAAAGTGCCCACATTTGTCGATCGATCCCGGGATCCACAAGCAATCGCTGTGGATGCGTTGGTTCTACCATGCAACCAGTTTCGCATCCCGTACCTATTTCCCCCACTGCCACTACTTCGGAAGGTCATCAGGAAGGTGAAGGCAGAGAGGGTCTCAGTAATTCTGATTGCCCTAGATTGGCCTCGTCGGGCATGGTACGCAGACCTAGTGCATCTTCTCGCCGACGTCCCCTGGCGGTTGCCAGAGCGCCCAGACCTGCTCTCCCAGGGCCCGATCTGCCACCAGAACTCAGGGGCCCTGTGTTTGACGGTGTGGTCGTTGAATCTTGGATTCTGACCCAGGCTGGGTTCTGCCAGAATGTGGTTGCTACAATGGTTAGCGCCCAGAAGCCCGCCTCAGCACGTATCTACCACTACACCTGGAAGGTTTTCTTCGCATGGTGTAAGGACCGCGGTTATTCCCTGCTGAGATTCTCCATTCCCAACATCTTAGCTTTCTTCCAGACTGTCCTAGACTTGGGGCTAGCTCCAAGTTCAATCAGAAGACAAATATCTGCCTTATCTGTCCTGTTCCAGCGCAGGATTGCTACCAATCCGCAGGTAAAGACCTTTATCCAGGGGGTCTCCCACTTGGTACCTCCCTATAGGATGCCTCTGGAAGCCTGGGACCTTAACCTGGTCCTAAGTGTTTTGCAGGAATCTCCATTTGAGCCACTACAGGATGTCTCTTTGACATACCTTTCCTGAAAGGTGGTGTTCCTCGTAGCTATAACATCAATCAGGCGGGTCTCGGAGCTGGCAGCTCTATCTTGCCAAGCTCTGTTCCTGATTTTTCACAAGGATAAGGTGGTTCTCAGGCCAGCTCCCCCTTTTCTGCCGAAGGTCGTTTCCTCATTTCACATTAATGAGGATATTGTCTTACCCTCTTTTTGCCCAGCACCCGTACACTGTGTGGAAAGGGCTCTTCATACGTTGGACCTGGTGAGAGCCCTCAGGAGGTACGTGTCACGGACTACATCCTTTCGTCAGACAGACACGCTGTTCGTGTTCCCCAAGGGTCGCAGGAAGGGACTCGCTGCCTCGAAATCGACCATAGCCAGGTGGATTCGTTTGACTATTCAGGAGTCTTACCGCATCAGATTCGCACCTGTTCCAGCAGGGATCAGAGCACATTCCACTCGGGTGGTGGGCGCCACTTGGGCTCTTCGGCACCAGGTATCAGTGGAACAGGTCTGCAAGGTGGCAGCCTGGTCCAGTTTGCACACATTCTCCAAGCACTTCAATGTCCATACTCAGGCTTCAGCAGATGCGAGCCTGGGTAGAAGGATTCTCCAAGCAGCGGTGGCGCACCTTTAGACAGGAGGTTCGTATAGCTTGGACCGGTGAGTCGACTTCCCACCCAGGGACTGCTTTAGGACGTTCCACAGTCCTGTTTCCCCCAATGAGGCGAAGGGGAAACATGGATTTTTGTGATACTCACCGTAAAATCCTTTTCTCCGAGACGCTTATTGGGGGACACAGCACCCACCCTTTTAGCCAATTGGCTCTTTTTTGTTTAATATGTATTTATGATAGTAGGTGGGTTTTCTGGACATGATGTTACCTGCATTAGGGATGATTTTGTTTGTTTTTTTGATCTCCTACTGCTTTTGCACCAAACTGGTCTCGCTGGCAACCAGGGCGAGGGTGTATACTGTGGAGGAGGAGCTAACCCTTTTTTCATTCACTTAGTGTCAGCCTCTTGGCGGCAGTAGCATACACCCACAGTCCTGTGTCCCCCAATGAGCGTCTCGGAGAAAAAGATTTTACGGTGAGTACCACAAAGATCCATGTTTCATTATAACCAAGTTAATCCTTTGAAAATGTTAATAACGTTTAGATGATCCATGTATTTTTCACCTAACAGTTCATCCTTTTCTCCATTCTCAATTCAATATCTTGGAGTTTAATTCATGCTGTAGGGCTCAATAGTACTCAATTAACCAAACATCATATCAAGTGGAGGGGAAGAAAAATTAAAATAAAAAAAAATCATTTTTAAAAATTCTCCTTTCTCTTTTTTCTTCTTTTCTTTCTAATCTTAAAAAATCTATATTACATAGAAATAATTTATACAAATAATCATCACAATTTGTTAGCAATATTAATAATGATATATTAAATCATGTTTAATATTTAATCTGTGCGAAATTTAGTATGTAATTCAAATATCCACCATAAATATTTACTTTATTTGAATTAATAAATACTAGAATCCTGCAAGGATTAATTATTAACCCCTAAGGGTGGTTTGCAGGTTCATGACTGGGCCAAATTTTACATTTCTGACTACTGTCCCTTATGAGGTAATAACTCTGAAACGCTTCCAAGGGTAAAAGGAGAAATTGGACTGGAAAAGTTATTGTGCAATTTGTCCTGAGTACGCTGATACCTGATATGTGGGGGGGAACCACTGTTTCGGCGCATGAGAGCTCAGAAAGGAAGGAGCGCCGTTTGACTTTTTCAATGCAAAATTGGCTGGAATTCAAATCTGACACCATGTCATGTTTGGAAAGCCCCTGATGTACCAAAACAGTGGAAACCACCCCACAAGTGACCGCATTTTGGAAACTAGACCCCCCAAGGAACTTATCTAGATGTGTGGTGAGAACTTTGAACCCCCAAGGGCTTCACACAAGTTTATAATGCCCGGGCGTGAAAATAAAAAAATCGTAGTTTTCCACAAACATGATCATTTAGTCCCCAATTTTTTTATTTTCCCAAGGGTACCAGGAGAAATTGGACCCCAACAGTTGTTGTACAATTTGTCCTGAGTACGCTGATACCTCGTATGTGGGAGAAAACTACTGTATGGGCACACGTCGGGGCTCGGAAGGAAAGTAGTGATGTTTTGGAATGCAGACTTTGATGGAATTGTCTGCGGGTGTCATGTGCGTTTGGAGAGCCCCTGATGTACCTAAACTATTGAAACTCTCCACATGTGACCACATGTGACCCCATTTTGGAAACTAGACCCCCCACGGAACGTATCTAGGTGTGTGATGAGCACTTTGAACCCCCAAGTGCTTCACAGAAGTTTATAATGCCCAGGCGTGAAAATAAAAAAATCATATTTTTTTTCCACAAAAATGATACTTTTGCCCCCAATTTTTTATTTTCCTAAGGGCAACAGGAGAAATAGGACCCCAAAAGTTGTTTTGCAATTTGTCCTGAGTAGGCTGATACCCCATATGTGGGGGTAAAACACTGTTTGGGCGCATGGCAGAGCTTGGAAGGGAAAGAGTACCATTTGACTTATTCAACGCAGAATTGGCTGGAATTGAGATCAGATGCCATGTTGCGTTTGGAAAGCACCTGATGTGCCCAAACAGTGGAAACCCCCCAATTCTAACCCCAACACACCCCTAGCCCTAACCCTAATGGGAAAATGGAAATAAATACATTTGTTTAATTTTATTATTTTTCCCTAACTAAGGGGGTGATAACGGGGGGTTTGATTTACTATTTATGGTGGTTTTTATATTTGGCAGCTGTCACACGCTAAAAGATGCTTTTTATTGTAAAAATAGTTTTTCCATCACCACATATTGAGAGCTATAATTTTTCCATATTTTGACCTACTGAGTCATGTGAGGTCATATTTTTTGCGGGACGAGTTGACGCTTTTATTGGTATCATGTTCGGGCACGTGACATTTTTTGATCGCTTTTTATTCCAATTTTTGGGACGCAGAATGAACAAAAACCAGCGTTTCATGAATTTCTTTTGGGTGGTGCATTTACACCGCACGGTAAAATTGATAAAGCGGTTTTATTCTTCGGGTCAGTACGGTTACAGCGATACCTCATTTATGTCATTTTTTTATGTTTTGGCGCTTTTATGCAATAAAAACAATTTTATATAAAAAATAATTATTTTTGCATCGCTTTATTCTGCGAGCTATAACTTTTTTTTATTTTTTCTCTGATGATGCTGTGTGGCGGCTCGTTTTTTGCAGGACAAGATGACGTTTTCAGCGGTACCATGGTTATTTACATCCGTCTTTTTGATCGCGCGTTATTGCACTTTTTGTTCAGCGGTTTGATAATAAAACATTATTTTTTGCTTCGTTTTTTATTTTTATTTTTTAAGGGGTTCGCTAAAGGGGTTAACTAATGGGACAGTTTTATAGGGCAGGTCGTTACGGATGCGGCGATACCAAATATGTGTACTTTTATTGTTTTTGGGGTTTTTTTATTTCCAAAAAATGAATTTATTAGGGAATATATATTTTTTTTTTTTTTATTTATTTAGCGATTTTTTTAAAATTATTTTTACACTTTTTTTTTTTTTTTTACTTTATTAGGTTGTCCTTCTTCAATGCCTGTGACAGATCACTTATCTGTCACATCACAGATCACTGTGACAGATCAGCGATCTGTCACAGGCATTGAAGAAGACTTCCTCTTGCCTGCGCTTTGCAGGCACTGAGGAAGCCAGCTCCCTGCAGGCCCCCGAAGTTCGCTGTCGCCATCTTGGATCCGGGGACCTGCAGGGAAGGAGACCCCCACAGCAGCGCTGCACATTGCGCTGCTGTGGGGGGCTCAGGGAAGCACGGAGGGAGCCCCCTCCCTGCCGATGCTTCCCTTTAACCCCCGGTACACTGCGATCGTGTTTGATCGCGATGTGCAAGGGGTTGACGTGTCGGGGGCGGTCCGTGACCGCCCCTGACACATTGCGCCGGGTGTCAGCTGTGATAATCAGCTGACACCTGGCCGCGATCAGCGGCGCTCACCATGTGGGCGCCGCTGATCGCTGTGACGTACTATCCCGTCCCTGGGAATTGAGTCCCAGGGCACATGGACGGGATAATTAGTCACATGGCAGTAAAGGGTTAAACATGATTTAATATATCATTATTAATATTGCAAAGAAATTGTGATGAATATTTGTATAAATTATTTCTATGTAATATATTTTTTAGATTAGAATTAAAAAAGGGAATTTTTAAAAATTGTATTTTATTTTTTTTTCTTCCCTTCCACCTGATATAATGTTTGGTTAATTGATTTCTATTGAGCTAGAGCATGAATTAAAGTCCACGATATTGAATTAAGAAAAGGATGAACTGTTATGCGAAAAATATATGGATCATCAAAACTTTATTATAATTTTCAATGGATTAACTTGGTTATAATGAATTTGGACCATGTATTATATGTATCTTCAAAGTTTCACTTGTATAAGTAAAAACTTGATGACATGTGATTGGGTGGTTTTATACCACATGACTGCACAGGATATGACATAAAAAGCTATTCAGTGTTAAAATAGTTGTACAATGAATAAGGATTAAATTCCAAAACGCGTATGCTTGATTTTGCACATTTTTTTGCCCATGTACACTGGTGCGACTTTTTAGTTCTTCAATAAAGACTTCTGAATTGTATTCAACACGCCTTTTTTTTTTTTCCACACAAAAAAAAAAAATTTAACTTCCAATCATGGAAGTTATCACTATTGTAAGATTATTGATTAAAATGTACCTTGATCTTGGGACAACTTCATTAACACATACATAACAGTACTGCATTGTAGACTATGACCATAGGCGTCATTCTGTTTAATAGACTATAATCCGATTAGATAAAAGAATCGAATTGCAGGAGTTCGGTCCATCGGCCAGGTCAGTACTCTTTGACCGCTGGAAGGAAGACCTGTGAATCTCCTTACCTCCCAGCATTCCTGGCTCTTCTACTGATGCGCCGGATTGGTGCGAGGTCATCATTGGAACATAATGTCATGCCAGAATAATCAAAAGAGGGACCTGGAATGCCAGGAGATAAGAAGATTTCAATAAATTGATTGAATTCTTGTTCTGTTTAGGCTCAGGTCCCTGATACTCGCTGGCCAGCACTCCTGCAGGAGGCCACAAGTGAAGTTTTGAAGATGACCTCCTGCCCATTGGCCATTCTTCTTCAAGGAATCCTACAGTTCAGCACAAAAGGGTCACGGTGAGATGCAGTAATCTCTTATTATTCTAAGATATGTCATAGACTTCATAGCTGTATATTCTCAGGCATTCTTGTTTCTAAGACAGTTCAGGTCCATTACGATCTGCACCATAATTCTAATTTCATTTTGTTATGTACTAGCTGAAGAGCCCGGCGCTGCCCGGGCATAGTAGCTAACTACGGTTAGTTATAACAAATTATAATGATTATATCTATATATAAAGCTGAGTGTATAGCCCCGCCCACTCCGCATAGCCACATTTACTATAATATCCCACATCATCCCGTCAGCCAGAGCTACTGGACTACTACCCCTAATATCCCACATCATCCCGTCAAAGCCAGTAAAAGTAGAATAATGAAATTGCACAGAAACATGGTTCACTAAGATCACAGGTTCACTAAGATCCCAGGTTTTCTACTGATCAGGCTGATATTCTCACTTATCTGCCACCATAAATATCACAGTCATGCTTTTCACCAATGGACAGGCACAAACCTTATACATTAGTACAGTAGAGAAACCTTCACACACATTTTCATGCACCGTCAACTTGTAATTTGTCCGGCTGAGTTGCTCATGGATCTACAGCATCTGTATGCAGTATAGTACCATATTTAATGGGTTGTTATGGGAAGAGCATTATGTGTTATATGGGTATATTCAGGTGAATTATGGGGAAAGTAGCACTTTAAAAAAACTCACAGCATCAGAGCACAGTAACACATCAATAATGCATAAAAGTGTCTGTGAGAAAATATTAAATCCACATGACATTTAATCTGTGCACTTTCCTACATTCATGTGTGTCACTTAATGATACCACATGGGAGGGGGGGGATTCATTTCTGTCATGCACTCACTGCTCCTTTCTGGGGGACAGACGATGGCTGGAGCTTATGTTCCTGGGGATGCTAGATTTCTCCCACCATGTCAGTGTCTGCTGAGGTGTTGTCAAGTGGGAAAACTTGCGCATAGCAACCAATCACAGCTCAGCTACTTTTAACCAGCTCTGGTGAAACGAGAGATGCTTAGTGATTGGTTGCAAGGAAAACTGTTGGTCATAGCAACCAATCACAGCTCAGCTACTTTTAACCAGCTCTGGTGAAATGAGAGATGCTTAGTGATTGGTTGCAAGGAAAACTGTTGGTCATAGCAACCAATCACAGCTTAGCTTCTTTTGAACAGCTCTGGTGAAATGAAAGATGCTTCTTGATTGGTTGGTGATACACACACACACACCCACACACATGATTTTTATATATAGAGATTTCCTACTTCTTTTATGGCACCAACTTATTCTGCAGTGCTGTACAGAGATTGTTTACTATTCACATCAGTCCATGTCCCCAGTGGGCACACAGTCTAAACTTCATTTATCACACAATCTAAAGTTACTTTTTCAAGCAAACACATACACTAAGACTGAATTATTAGTATCCTTTAAATATGATTCTAGAGTTTTTGGAGGACACTATGGAACCTTGAGAAAAGTCACACAAATCAGAGAGAAAATACAAACTCTAGCCTAGGAGCAATTCTAACCAGGTACTCCAGTGTCATCTGACCAACCATGGCCATTGAAAATCCAACTTTTTTAAAAAGATTAAAAAAAACAACACAGATATTAGTTATTTACACAACAGAAATTACCTTAAAATGTGTTTATCAGGTTATGTAGTGTAAAACAAAATAATCAAACAGTGCCTATAACAGTTTTTTCCCTACATTCATGTGACAGAAAACGAATATACATGTATATGGTCATTTACTATATTTTTCAGACTTCACTCCTGTTTAAGGCTATGTGCACACAGTGCGGATCCTCCCTTGGATTTTTCCGCTAGTCAAATGACCTGCATTTTTCCTGCGGATTTCTTCCTTTTTTTGTGTGTTTTTTGTGCGGTTTTCCACTGCGGTTTTCCACCTGCGGATTTGTAGAATGGAGCAGGTGGAAAACTGCAGCAAAACCGCACAAAAGAAGTCACATGCTGCTTTTTTTCTGCGCAAAAACCGCACTGAAAAATCCGCAGCATGTGCACAGCGTTTTTTTTTTTTTTTTTTTTTTACATAGGCTATAATGGTACTGTACATCACCTGCAGTTCTGCTGCGGATCCGCAGTAGAAACCGCACCGTGTGCACAGACCCTTAAAGAGCAAAAATAGGAAAATCGAATGTTCTACTAATTAAGAATTTTCTGTTGGTGTAAAGAATTGGAGGAATGAATAGCACTAATTTTAATACACTACTGGAATGGGGAGGTAACAGATCAGTTGCGTCTCTCTGCAGCATGTGTATAATATACCTATAGCTTTATCATGCATATTATGTACACTGTCTGCAGCACACACATATACACAGCACTGCTCCATCCACTGTACATACATACTCTGCTTTATATACACGCAGCTCTGCCGCTCCAACCCAGCTGTGCTATATGGGCTCTGCATCAACACGCATGCAGCTCTGCTATATCAATAAACACGCACCTCTGGTTCATCAACATGCATGCAGCTCTGCTACATCAACACACGCATCTGTGCTACATCAACACGCACGTATCTCTGCTACATCAACACGCACGCATCTCTGCTACATCAACAGGCACGCATCTCTGCTACATCAACACGCACGCATCTCTGCTACATCAACACGCACGCATCTCTGCTACATCAACACGCACGCATCTCTGCTACATCAACACGCACGCATCTCTGCTACATCAACACGCACGCATCTCTGCTACATCAACACGCACGCATCTCTGCTACATCAACACGCACGCATCTCTGCTACAAGAACACGCATGCATCTCTGCTACATCAACATGCACACATCCGTGCTTCTGTGCTACATCAACACGCACGCATCTCTGCTACATCAACATGGACGCATCTCTGCTACATCAACATGCACATATCTATGCTACATCAACATGCAAGCACCTGTGCTACAAGAACACACATGCATCTGTGCCACATCAACATGCACACATCCGTGTTTCTGTGCTACATCAACACGCACGCATCTCTGCTACATCAACACGCACGCATCTCTGCTACATCAACACGCACGCATCTCTGCTACATCAACATGCACACATCTCTGCTACATCAACATGCACATATCTGTGCTACATCAACACGCACGCATCTCTGCTACATCAACACACACGCAACTCTGCTACATCAACACGAACGCAACTCTGCTACATCAACACGCACGCATCTCTGCTACATCAACATGCACACATCTCTGCTACATCAACATGCACATACCTGTGCTACATCAACACGCACGCATCTCTGCTACATCAACACACACAGTTCTGCTCCATCAACACACGCAGTTCTGCTACATCAATACGCATACAGCTTTATTTTTTACATCATCACAACCTCACGGCTCTGCTACATCTCACAAACACTGTACACACAAGCCTGAGACTGATCACATGAGCAGCTAGTCGGGCCCTGCAGTGTGCTTGCAGCCTTAGTGATGAGCAGGTCCTAGTAGCTTTCTCTCCTGCTCTGCACCCATCAGACTGATCAGTGTTGGGCAGGAGGAGAGAGAACTGTGCCGCTGCAGAGTTTTCTCTGTGATCGGGAAAGGTTCTGGGTAAGTATTCTCTTCGATCAAAGGAAGCTCCCTGTAAACACACTTTTTTTTACCAAGATTTTTTGTTGCTAAAAAGTGTGCATTACCATAGAAAAAATAAGGCATAAGTACACCCAACAGTGGAAAAGAACAATGCTATTTATCTCACGCAAGATTGCCATATCAGTCAAAAACTAAAAAAGGCCCTGAAGTGAGGCAAAAAGAAATGTCTGCTCATGAAGGGAGCAAGAATCTGTTCCTGCTGATTTTTTCCTCCTATTTGATAATACTGCTTTATATAAATATTAGTTTACATCCTGGCATCTTTTGTCGCTTCCATTTTAGGCTGAAATAATATTCTAGATAGTGAAATGTCATACCCGCTGGTTGGCCCTGCTATGGCCCCACTGCTGAGCCCACGCTGGGGTCGCCTGTGTCTTTTGAAGTTGGCGTCAGTGTGTGATGCGCTTAGAAATTAATCTTGGTGCGGGGTCTGTGTAACTGACAGGAAATCCATGGTTCTTGGCTCAACATTTCTATATTTATCTATGATCTCATTACTTTGTATCAAAGAGAATTTGTTGCCACCTTTATGTTCCCCTCTCTCATGGCATCGTAAGGTGGTGACAGGCACACTGATTTCTGCACTCCGGCAATTATGTATCTCGTCCTGTTGTGGTGGAAGTCAAATTTACCAGATACAGATCTTCTAAGGAAGGAGGTGTCTCATATCAGTCTACTGATCTGTAAAGGGAAAAAGAGCAGTGTGGTTCGGTGAAGACAGACTCAATCTCCATGGGTCATAAAGCAGATCTGACACCAGATTTCACAATACAACCTGCATACATCACTAAATAGATCTTAGACACGTTAAAGATGCAGTAGGTACTTTGATAATCCATTTCAGAATAGCTGTGTAATGAAAGTTTTCAACACCTTGCCTGATTAACAGCTCCTCAGTGTCTTTTCTCCCTCCTGCTGCTGAGATCTCACAAAGCTCAGCACAAGCTGCAGCTAACAGGCTGGGTGGGTGGAGATTGAATACACTTTCACTAATGATTATTTCATTCTACAGTATATCTGGGCTCATCTTATTTTCAGGATTATTCAGCCATTATGACATGGCATTTCAAAATAAGTACACCTGGCTAATCAGGTATAAGAAATATATTTTGCATTGCGAAATCTGTTGACAGATCCACTTTAAAGTAATCCCATTCACCCAAGGAGAACCGCACTTGACTAAGTGTTCATGACCCTTCCTTTCAGTGAGGGTCTCAGCACTTGCACCCAGTCAAATCGTTTTACATGTTTTACTATGACATGTCAAATTTTTTGGAAAGTGCTTATGTTTCTACACCCTCTCTAGTGCTTGTATGTGGGTATGATTATATGGCACTGCTTTAGCACAAGCTTCGTATCCCTATCATGGACTGTAAGTTATAGTCATCCCTAATTTCTCTTGCCGAGCTAGTAGCATTTCTATTAGAGTTTAGTTATATTGTCCTTTGCAGCTTTTTCTGCTATGTAAAGTCTAACAGTATCGCTGCCGCTGATTTCCTGTTTTGTGCTACTGCATGACACTGATAAACCATGTAAGTGATATAAACTGATACAAAGTAAATAATGAGATAATGATAAAATGATTTGAGCTCTAAGAGGTGGTAGCCTTCCAATTATTCTTATAGGCAGCTTAATGGTTATGCTTCCATATTGATGGTCTGTGCTTAGAGAATTTGTAAGCAGTGATATATTGTAAACTGCTAATGTGCGATATTCTTATTAATCCTGAACTAATGCGTATTGCCTGTGAATACATTATTCTCTGAACAAAATCATAGTTCCACCACTTACTGTCTGCTCTATTAAGTTTCTCCCTGATTTTCAGCGAATTGTGGTCTTTGTAAGGAGGAGATGTTGAGTGGTGGGACTGAGGTGTAGCCTCCATTGGGACACTCAATAACCTTTAGAACAATGGTCCCCTAATTTCTTATAGGATGTAATAGTGACTGCAGAGTGGAATAAAACTTTTTTGTTTTTTATTTTAGTTTTTTTTTTTTATTTAGTGTCTATTGCAGAGATATTAGCAATCAAAGTATTTGACACCTAATGAGTTAACATCCTCTTGAACTTAAACAAGTTATCAGACGTTTTTACTGGTAGCATGTACTTCTTCTCCCTGTATGATGCTGACCAATCATAAGCTTCACTTTAAGGAAAGAAGAATACGCGCCTTAGAGCAAGATTCTCTGATTGTGAGATATAATGAATGATACAGCCCTGATCTCCTGGCCTAAGCTCCTGCATGAGTCAGTATCATTGAAGGGGCAGTGCAACTGAGTTTAGCTGTGTCACATCACAGAGCTTCTATCAGTTCACATTATTACTTAGTTTGTCAGTAATCACATTTATGTCTGCTGTGTTCCTGCAACTTGTACTCCTTGTACTCCCTATTCAGTAAGATCAAGCCTGTCATTACCTCTTGCACAAGAGCAGCTTGCCTGTTCTTTACTCCTCCTGTGTAAGATGTAATGACAGCCTGCTCTTTTCTCACTGAAGAGTGATTACAAAAGTTTTGGTTTCTTTGTTCCAGAAATGGAAGTATTTCACCCAGAAAATTATTGGAATTACACATGTTTTGTTATATACACGTTTATTTCCTTTGTGTGTATTGGAACAACACAAAAGAAAATAGAGTAAAAAAGGCAAATTGGACATAATTTCATACAAATTCCCAAAAATGAACCAGACACAATTGTTGCACCCTCAACTTTAATATTTGGTTGCACACCCTTTGGAATAAATAGTTGCAATCAATCGCTTCCTGTAACCATCATCAAGCTTCTTAGACCTCTCAACTGGAATTTTTGACCACTCTTCTTATGTAAACTGCTCTAGGTCAATCATATTTGAAGGCGCATCCTCCCAACAGCAGTTTTAAGATCTCTCCATAGGTGTTCAATGGGGTGTAGATCCAGACTTATAGGCTGCCGCTTCAGAACTCTCCAGCGCTTTGTTTCGTTGGCCTGCTGCAAGACTCATGACACTGGGCATTACTTTGCGACCCAAAATACTTTGGTAATCTTTAGGCTATGTGCACACTTCCGGAATTCCCGCGGATTTTATGCGTTTTTGCTGCGAAAACGCGGCAAAAACGCATAAAATAAGCAACCCATTGAATTCAATGGCATTCCGCACATGCTGTGCTAATGCTGCGTATTTTTTCCGCGGCAAAATCGCATCGTTGAAAAATACGCAGCAGGCTCATTCTTTGTGCGGAATCGTGGGAATTCCGCACACATAGGAATGCTATGCTATGGCCAACTTGCGCAAAGTAAGCGGAAAATGTGCGGATGGTACCCAGGGTCTGGAGGAGAGGAGACTCTCCTCCAGGCCCTGGGTACCATATCCCTGTAAAAAAAAAAAAAAGAATCAAAATAAAATATGGTGATATTCTAACCTTCCGGCATCCCACACAGCATAGGCAGCCTCAGTAGTAAAAAGTTGGTCACACTTGTCAAACACTATGTTTGACGAGTGTGACCAACCCGTCAATCAGTTTTCCAAGTGATGCTACAAATTGCTTGGAAAACGCTAGTTTATTGCGGGGAAATATGTGGGAATTCCGCATGCGGAATTCTAGCATATTTCCTGTGGCAGGGAGTTGCTGAATTCCCGCAGAAATTTCCGCTGCAATACCGCAAAGTGTGCACATAGCCCTAGATTTCATGATGTCTTGCACACCAGAGGCAGCAAAACAACTCTAAAATATCTTTTAAACAAATTAATAAAATGCAATGGTGCTCAAAGTGTCAATCCTGACACAAACAATGTGTGTATGCATGTAAATATATGTGTGTATGTGTATATATATATATATATATATATATATGTATGTGTATCCGCTTGAAAGATAATGCTATGATAAAGCCATAGTATGTAATGATAAATGTGCAAATATGCTACTCAATAATACTAAAATGGTGAAACAGCATTGTGCGGAAAGAATGAGGAGGATAAATTATATTCTAATTAAAGAGGGTATACATGACCTGGTTGCAGGAGGGCTCCCCGGTGCGCGTTTAGCGTTAGCGTCTTCTTCTGTAATGTATTTGGCATATACTTCTCGTAATTTACAGTTGTGGCCAAAAGTATTGACACCCCTGCAATTCTGTCACATAATACTCAGTTTCTTCCTGAAAATGATTGCAAACACAAATTCTTTGGTATTATTATCTTCATTTAATTTGTCTTAAATGAAAAAACACAAAAGAGAATGAAGCAAAAAGCAAAATATTGATCATTTCACACAAAACTCCAAAAATGGGCCAGACAAAAGTATTGCCACCCTCAGCCTAATACTTGGTTGCACAACCTTTAGCCAAAATAACTGCGACCAACCGCTTCCGGTAACCATCAATGAGTTTCTTACAATGCTCTGCTAGAATTTTAGTCCATTCTTCTTTGGCAAACTGCTCCAGGTCCCTGATATTTGAAGGGTGCCTTCTCCAAACTGCCATTTTTAGATCTCTCCACAGGTGTTCTATGGGATTCAGGTCTGGACTCATTGTTGGCCACCTTAGAAGTCTCCAGTGCTTTCTCTCAAACCATTTTCTAGTGCTTTTTGAAGTGTGTTTTGGGTCATTGTCCTGCTGGAAGACCCATGACCTCTGAGGGAGACCCAGCTTTCTCACACTGGGCCCTACATTATGCTGCAAAATGTGTTGGTAGTCTTCAGACTTCATAATGCCATGCACACGTTCAAGCAGTCCAGTGCCAAAGGCAGCAAAGCAACCCCAAAACATCAGGGAACCTCTGCCATGTTTGAATGTAGGGACCGTGTTCTTTTCTTTGAATGCCTTTTTTTTTATCCTATAAACTCTATGTTGATGCCTTTGCCCAAAAAGCTCTACTTTTGTTTCATCTGACCAGAGAACATTCTTCCAAAACGTTTTAGGCTTTTTCAGGTAAGTTTTAGCAAACTCCAGCCTGGCTTTTTTATGTCTCGGGGTAAGAAGTGTGGTCTTCCTGGGTCTCCTACCATACAGTCCCTTTTCATTCAGACGCCAACGGATAGTACGGGTTGACACTGTTGTACCCTCGGACTGCAGGGCAGCTTGAACTTGTTTGGATGTTAGTCGAGGTTCTTTATCCAACATCCGCACAATCTTGCGTTGAAATCTCTTGTCAATTTTTCTTTTCCATCCACATCTAGGGAGGTTAGCCACAGTGCCATGGGCTTTAAACTGACACTGCGCACGGTAGACACAGGAACATTCAGGTCTTTGGAGATGGACTTGTAGCCTTGAGATTGCTCATGCTTCCTCACAATTTGGTTTCTCAAGTCCTCAGACAGTTCTTTGGTCTTCTTTCTTTTCTCCATGCTCAATGTGGTACACACAAGGACACAGGACAGAGGTTGAGTCAACTTTAATCCATGTCAACTGGCTGCAAGTGTGATTTTAGTTATTGCCAACACCTGTTAGGTGCCACAGGGACGTTACAGGTGCTGTTAATTACACAAATTAGAGAAGCATCACATGATTTTTCGAACAGTGCCAATACTTTTGTCCACCCTCTTTTTTATGTTTGGTGTGGAATTATATCCAATTTGGCTTTAGGACAATTCTTTTTGTGTTTTTTCATTTAAGACAAATTAAATGAAGATAATAATACCAAAGAATTTGTGTTTGCAATCATTTTCAGGAAGAAACTGAGTATTATCTGACAGAATTGCAGGGGTGTCAATACTTTTGGCCACAACTGTATAGGTTTAATAATTACAAATATCTTTGATAGAAAAAATGTTAACTTATTAGATGTCAAATACTTTGATTGCTGATATATCTGCAACTGAGAGGTTAAATTACATAAAAAAATGTTTTATTCTGTTCTGCAAATTCTGTGTCCAGTTCAACATGAAACATTAGGTGAAAGTTCTTTAAACCTGTGTCACTACAGAAGGAGGAGGTTGCACCGCATGTACAGTGTAGTGAGTCGTCTTCATTCTGCAAGGTGTGATGGTGGGTTCAGAGTAAATGATACGTCAGACTGGGGTATAGTGCGAAAAGTGAAGGGTTACTCGTAGAACAGCTAGACAAAGCTTGTATTAAAGTCATATAAATGCAGTTTCTTTCTATCAGTTCACCTGAAATATTGGAAACCTGAACCTATATAGAAAGATGGTGGCAAACACCATTCCAAGCTTAAGTCTTGGTTTTAATTTCCCTAAAGAAATAAGGCATCTAGGGTTGTTACTCTATTACCAGTATTTTGCATTGGCTGCCCATGTTTATCTGCTGGTAAATCCATCAACGTTTTGATTTTACTTTACAACGTCCAGGTCTGCAGGTAAAAAAAAAATACATAAAAACAAACTAAAATGTCAGATTGCCGACTTTTATAAATGCATCAGTTCTCTATTCCTAAGGGAAAGATGGCTGCACTCCAATTCAGCTCAGGGATAGGTTTAGATGATAACTTTGGCATAGTATAAAGACTAGTTCATGCATCATGGCGTACAGGATTTATTATGCGCTCATCTTCCGCCCTTACAAAGCCCACAGCCTGACAGTGCACATGTGGTTAAGATGCTTCACTGAAAGCAAGGATTTCACTGCAGGGGCTAAATCTGTGTCTTCTACCTATTCTGTCTCCTGTGATGGCTCCTCACATAGAATATGTGCACACATGATATTTCTATAGAGAAAATATGTGGTTTTATTACAGGTATAAAATATAAAAAAATCTGATGTATGATCTAATTATCATGATGTCTGAACACTGTCAAAGGTTGTAACAGAATCATAATCTAGAATCACTAAAAAATGTCAAAAATGTCAGATGCCTGACTCGCAACAACCCCAGCGATCAGCTGATTGTACAGAGCAGTGCACTCCAGATCGTTCAGTGTGTAGGGGCAGTGGCTGGTACTGTAAGCTCTCCTAATCAATTGTATGGGAGAGGCATACAATACCATTTACAAGCACTGCATAACTTACCAAGCTGTGGCACTTATGGTGCACTGCAGCCCTTGGCATTAGCTGAACATTGGGGTGCGAGAATCTTAGCTCAACCTCTCTGGTGCCCTTTTAACTCCATCTTCTTGCCACTTCCTATGAAGTCCTCTCTGTACCACCCTTCTTCTGGCTGCCACATCTATATGGATCGGCACACAAGATGTCATATATGGGCTTGTTGCTTGTCTACTGTAAAGACTGAGCACGTAGAGTTCGGCCACAGAAAAGATACCAGAAACCAGGGCGCAGGAAGTGCGGTACAACAATTCTGCTTGTGCTCAGTGGCCAAAAATGGAGAGAGAAGGTTCCTAAGTGGTGAAAAAGTGTGTGGGTGTTAGCAAGAAAGCAAGTTAGGTGGTGTAACCTCAGAGAAAGGAAGTAGAAACCTCGTTCATTCCCAGAACATGGTTGTAATTGCAAAACTAATTGTTGAAAATGAAGGATTTTAGTAGCCAAGTCAGTGACTTGGGGTTTTTGGGACTGTATTTTCGTTCTGATTGGTCAAAAAGGTCTTGAATTTACTTAAATGATTAACCAGTCAATATTAGTCTATGGGTTGTCATATTTGTTAAGTTGTTAAAAAATAAAAACAAGCACTATTTCATAGTCATACACTTTGGATATCTACCAGCTTTCCCTAAATGACCCATTTGCTTGTAATCTAGTCAGCATGTCCGAGCTTTTGACAAGGTGCTGACCACCAGTTTTTGAGCAGATAATTCGGGTAACAATCAATATGGATGCACTTCTTGTCACTTTTGAAAAAGAAAGTCTGCCTCAACAAAACAGAGAAATGGAAAATCTGACTGTAAGAAGGAAACCTTTTAATAACTGTTGGCTATAACTCGAATTTGTGGATTGCCAACACATGAAAAACTTTACATTTTGGATGGAAATATGGCTTAAGAATCTCATTTTTAATTGGGATTTTTGAAATTTAAGCAAAATACAACCCCAGACATGTATGTGATCCTGAGTTCTAGCACATGGTGTTTTATCTATGAATGTTTCTGTGGCGCACTACAATGAATGAATGTTTAGAGATGAGATTTTGATGAGAACAGTTAGGATTTGGCGTGCTCTCCTCGAGTGTTTAGTACTCAACCCAGAGCCGGCCATCTGTGATCTCATCCTGGCAGAGATACGGATGTACTGCAGAAAGTCAGATTTTTCTCTCACAATTTTCACTTGTCTACAAAAATATATATATGTATATTTCTCTTAAAAAGTCTTACTCGTCCTAATTTATGAAAGAATATGCTGTATATTAAGACATTTTAAGGAAGAGAACACATAGGACTGGAGGGTCTAAAATTCTGTTTATTTCTTTGAAAGCCTTGATTTCTGATTTACGCTTGCGTAGCTTGTACATATGGTATGAAGAAATCTGGATCTGTGTTAAGACATATCACCATCTCGTATAGGAAATAGGACAGATTTTGTGATCATTATATAAATTTAATGCAGATTTCTAAACATGTGCTAGACATATAACAATACTCAATTTAAACCCCATAGATATTATATAACCAGCGTCTGTGTCTAAAGGTACTGTCACACTTAGCGATGTGGTCGCTAGTGAGCTGCTACACAGGCAGATCTCACCAGCGACATCGCAGGGGTCGGGGGTCGCTACTTACCTGTCAGGCGAGGCGATCCAGACGTCCTCCCGCCCGCCTCCACGCGTCGCTCGTCGTCACAGCAGGAAGCTGACGACGAGAAACGGTCCAGGACGTTCTCGTGTGATTAGCGATGACCAGCGGGGGAGCGGTCGGAGGTAAGTATCAGACATAGCGATATCGCTAGCAATATCGCTATAACGTCACAAAAACCAGTGAAGTTATAGCGATATTGCTAGCGATATCGCTTAGTGTGACAGGCCCTTTAGCAGGAGTCAAAGCCGAGCTCCGATGGCTGCTTTTAACCATTTAAATGTCGCTGTCAATCAGCGGCATTTAAAGGAAATTTGCATAAGGTTTTTGCCACCTAATCTGAGAGCAGCATAATGTAGGGGCAGTAGTTTTAATAAAATCACTGTTTTATCTATCAGCAGAAGTTTATCACTAGAGGACTAGTAAACCTGCTACAAGGTAGTTCATCCACACACCCCCACCACTGATTGGCAGCTTTCTGCTTATGAACAGTGTACACAGAGAGCTTCCAATCAGTGATGTGAGCGGGGTTATATGGGGCTCAGCATTCAGAGAACTGCTAGATCTGCAGCACAGAAAATAGTTCTTAATCAAAACTGTAACAAAATGAAAAGTGAGACATCGCTGGAATTAGGGTGTCTACCTCTGCACGCTGCTGCTTCCAGATGGGGTAGATGGAACCTGTTGCCAGAGCTTCCCATCAGCCACTTGTGACAAAATTGTGAGGCACCTATAGTTTACCATGGAATCCAAAGGGGCCCTTTGAAGACCCCCTTCACTGCCATCTTGATACACCTGTAAGGCCTCTTTCACACTTCCGTTTTTGACAATCAGTCAAGATCCGCCAAATTTGAAAAAAAACGGATCCGCCATTTTTCTTTGCGGATCCATTTTTTCCCCATTGACTTTCATTATTGGCGGATCCTGACTAATTGCCGTCCGTTGCATCCGTTTTTTTGAGGATCCGCCACAATGTTAGTGTCCGTCAACATCCTGAAAGATTTCCAAACGGAGCTTGCAACGTTTTTTTGGCCGGCGGATCCTCCAGACACTGAATTAACCACAAAATCTGTATGGGTGCCGGATAAAAAAAAAAAAAAAATCTCTCTCTCTCTCTCTCTCTCTCTCAGTTGAGAACGGATCCGCTTCTCTGCCTTTTTGGCGGATTTTAACTGATGCAAATAACTGAAGTGTGAAAGAGGCCTTAGGAACCCAGTGACATGAAAAAAAAAATTATTTTTTTTTAAATACTTTCGAATCACACCACTTCTCCCCCATTAAAAGTAAAGACCGTCAAAAAATAACAAAAATAAACATATTTTCTATTGTCACATCCATAGAAGTGCAGTCCATTAAAATATAAAATTAATTAACCTCATTGGTAAAATCCATAAAGAGAAAAATCGAAAGATTTGTGATTTTTACTGCATCTCCCTAATAAAATGCAATAAAAATCAATCAAAATGTGTTATGTACAGTAGATTTGGATCAATAAAAAGAATCAGCTCACCAAGCAAAAAACAAGCTCTCACACAGATCAATCAAAGGAAAAATGTAAACGTTTAGGGAACTTTGAAAATGGTGATTTTTATTTTTTTTTATTTATTTATTTTTTTCACCACTTAAAAAAAAAATTGGAAATGTGGTATCTACATAATCATACTGGCCTGGAGATCATTGTTTTTAGGTCATATTTAGCACAAACAGAATGCCGTAATAGCAAAAGCCAGAAATTTTAAAAAAATCCACTATTTTGTCCTATTTGTAATTTTTTTCCTGTTTTTCAATACAATATTAAATTAATAGTGTCGTTGAAAACTACAACTCGTCCCACTCTTGGAAGACAGGAGATAAAAACGAAAATGCAAAAATAAAAATGGCTGCAGAGACCAGGGGTTATTTCTATATGTAGCTTAAATACGTCACATTTCAGCTGCGTTGTGCAGAGGTTATTGCATCTATATCTGTGCCAATGTGGCTTACAATCAGAATCCCCAGTAGTGCACACAGACTAAAGGTAGCCATACACGTTAGCCCAAAACTCGCTGAAATGTGTTTTGGCCAGATGAGACAAGCATCTAAGGTGTATGATTGTGTCCTTGCATTCCCCCAGATATCAGAGGCTTGTTAGTTTTCAGCTTGCCTAATATTTTTTATTTTCATGGAAGATGAGCTGCCACAAGGGATATCTGGCAGCAGCTTTATAACAGCTGATTACTGTTATATTAGTGTAAAGGGATGTTAAGACCCCCACTGATTGCCACTGATTGTCCAATGTCCACTGTTCCACCCTAAAGGCCCCGTTACACATAACGTTGTCCCAGCGATCCCACCAATGATCCGACATGGATAGGATCGCTGGGACATCATTAGGCTGATCGCTGGTGAGCTGCCACATAGACAGCCCCTCCAGCGATCAGGATCAGCGAGCACGCTGGTTTCTAATGTAAACATTGGGTATCCAGGAGCCGCGTCTCTTGGATACCCGCTGTTTACCTTGGAAACCGGCATACACGCTGGTTTCCAAGGTAAACATCGGGTATCTAAGAGCCACACAGCTCCTGGATACCCGATGCTTACATTAGAAACCAGCGTCGCTGATCGCTGGTCTCTTGCTGCCACACGTAGGGATGCGTGCTGGCCAGCGGGAGACCAGCGATTAAAAAATGGCCCAGGATGATCGAGCATGATCAGCGATACTCGGCAGGGGGGCCGGTCGCTGTTTCCCGTCACACACAGCGATCTCGCTGGCGAGATCGATGTGGCGTCACAAAATCAGCGATCTCGCTGTGTGTGACGGGCCCTTAACTGCTAGACCACTGCCCGGATGAAGGGTTGAATGGAGCGGCGGCTGCACTTGGGTCCTGCTACTTCGGCCTAGATAGTCATGTGCAACTTTGTTTTTGTAGCTGGGGTGGAACAGGCGATACAAGACACTTATTCTGGTTATTGGGGTTATTGGTGGATATCTAATGGGTGAGATCCACACCAATGTAGCA
Organism: Dendrobates tinctorius; assembly: GCF_039654945.1. Classification (NCBI taxonomy): domain Eukaryota; kingdom Metazoa; phylum Chordata; class Amphibia; order Anura; family Dendrobatidae; genus Dendrobates; species Dendrobates tinctorius. The sequence goes on along the minus strand of NW_027361671.1, from coordinate 26,853,577 downwards.
GTTATCACATATTTACTACATATACAAAAGAGCAAACATGCAGGAGGCTCTTAAGGGGCCAATTGAAAGGAAAAAGTTTTATTCATCCACCTAAACGGGTGAATAAAACTCCACTTTTTTCTTTAACTTGGACTCCTTAAAGGCAGATTGCATTTTTGCTCTTTTGTACACGCTGAGGACTTTCTTGGCTACTGTCACCACTAACTGAAGACTGTTCTGCTTTTTCTTGTTTGCTATTTAGTGGCTAGGGGATATTTTGTGAAATACCCCTTTAAAGGATGGAGTTTTTATTTAGGTTAGTTATATTAGTTATATGTGATTCTTTATTTCTGTTGCCTGATAAATACTCATGATTTCTATCCTGCAGGAAAACCAGACAGCTTTTGGAGAAGGTGGTTTACCGTGCAGTATGCAGTGAGTCTGTTGCCTCTGTTGCCCGCTGGTATCTCTTAAGACATTTACATGCCAAAAATGATGATCAGTTGATAGAAGTAAGTCTGTATTCTGGGTTTAGTGATTGAATGCTCCAGTCATGTCTATTTCTAAAAACATTAATTACTAGTGTCACTCTTACATGTCATGATCGAGTTACCACCGACAAGCTCATACAGTCGTCTGACAACCGCTTATTGTGCAGCACAGATGACTTAATCGCTGCTAACGCATGTCAGCTCCTATGAATGATCGTTACCCTAAGATAATTTCCTATTTATTAACCAAAACATGAGATGTTATATTTATAAGTGCAATAAGGCAGCCTAACCACAAGACGCTGACATATCATCCTTTCCTGGGTGGTCATACATAGGCCTAGTGGGTAAACTCTTAGATCATGGCACAGTGACATTGGGGAACATGTGACATACAAACGACAGCCCAGTGTCAATTATTTACATCTTAAGAAATTTATTGTGCCACTATACTTATGCTTTGTGTAAAGTCCTGCTTTGTCAGTATGTACTGATGCCAGAATGCGCTGCCCCTAAATAGACTCTGCACAACCACCCACATACCGTCCAAGAAGTCACAACAAATTACAGGGTATCAGGAACCCACTGATTGCAGCTCTATAACTCAGCTCCTTTTTGTAATGAGATCTCGGCTTTCCGACAGAACTCTTTATTTCCCCATAGTCATTACAGAACGTAGATCTATAAGGACAATGAAATAATATAGAACTACAAGTACCGGTTAAGACAAGCTCGTTCCTCCAGGGCCTCTTTGTACACCTTGGACTGGTTATCTGTCAGCACCTTTTTATATTCTAAAGCGGAGTTACAATATTTTTTAATCAGATATTGAGGGTTTCCTACAAATTGAATTCAGTCCAGGCTGTCCCCTGTGAGATAAACAGACCTTTCTATTTCCTTCACTGATACATTGTAGCAAACTATTACAAGAGGAGGGAGACTTGTGCTCCTGCCGGCACATATCGCTCTCAAACAGATTGCTTCTGGTTGTAAAGAAGAATGTTCCCGACCACTCACCACTAATGGGAACTTGGAGAGAAACTAGAATGCAAAGTTTAGTAGAAGTAGTGTAACTTATGTTACTTTTAGTGCAGGTATTACAGGGCCGTAACCCTGAACCTGGTAACGTACAGTGAGACTTTCTTGTTATTTTTCTCTCTCTATGTTGGTATGTAGAATAAAGCAAGTTACTCTAACACCATTGCCTTAATGTAGTTAAAAATGATAAAACCTTTTATACTCACCAACCCTTGCTGCAGCACTGGCCCTCCGCTGCTGCTCCTAGTAACTGTATACAAGCTGCAGTGGTAACGTCATGACTGCTGCATATATGACCGCTGCAGCCATCATTGAGCTAAGCAGTTGGTGCCATCTGCATCGGAATTACCTCTGAGCCCAGTGATATTGCAGCATTCATGTGCGCTGTGGTTGTGACATCACCACTGCAGCTTGTAAACCATCACCAGGCGCAGCAGCGAGAGTCGGCACTGGAACAAGGGTTTGTGACTACTGCTAATTTTATTATTTGTAATAGAGTTGAGCAAATAGACATGTAGGACCAACGTTACGACGTCTTGTGAGGAGCACATACAACGATGTCAGAATCAGAAGAGGACTTGTAAATGCCGCCTCTGGCACAGCAGACACGATCCTGCTGGTATTTTTGCTCAACTCAAATATTTATACACAGTAAACCGATGGGCTTAAGTAATTTAAAGTTAAAGAACCCCCTTAAGTATAAAATTTGATAGGAGATAGCAGTAGGAGTAATATCTGAGATACTGTACCAGCGGAACAGGGTAAAACTTAGGGAAGGCCCAACCCTAGGTGAATGGAAACATTGGCTATTTAAAAGTATTTTGTTTGAAAAGATCTATTCTGCAAAAAAATAGGTAGATTAATGTGGCATATAACTATGAGTCTGCGTTATTAAAAAGAGCAAAAAGTTGTATTTACAAGTTAGGATTGTGTGTCATTTCTTTCTATTCTGGTCATGGCTGGGGAAGGTGTGGTATATACAGTAGATTGTATGGTATTAATATTTCTGTATTTTAGGATTACGTGATTGATAAACATTGCTTTTTTTGTATGTGATGTTTCACAAAAATACCTTCCATCATATTCAAATGCGCATTGTTTTGCTTTGATAAGGTACTTCTAGAAAATGCCAAAATCCATGGAGATGAGAGAGTTCTTGATCTCTACAAGCAACTATCCAAATGTTCCTAGACCTATGAAGAGATTACAGATTCCTGGACCTCATTGCTGTCTACTAGAATGTAACCGTTTTTGTTTTGTTTTTTTTGAAATACCAATTCATTGCCTAATAAATCTTACAGCATCCAGTGCCCAAATGATATTCTGCACTTGATTTTGACTTCGACTTGGGTTATTTTTGATAAGCTACATTGTGTGTACATATACAGATATGCTGATCTTTCTACATATATTTGGACCTAAATGCACATGATGTTGCCTTGTTCGCTGTCAAAACTGTGCAAGTAAGTGATACTATGCAAATTTTATAGCTTTGATGATGTCATGTGACATGCCTCAATTTCCAATGGTGCATGCTCTGTATATGTACAAACAGCTGATATCGGTTTTTCTTCACAGAGTATTTCTGCACAAATAGAATTGAGCAGCTTCTAGTCAGTAGTGCATTATTTCTAATATACGGTACCCAGCATGCCTTCATTTTTTTTTTAAATAAAACATACTTAACCCCTTAACACTCCATGACAGATATCAGCCATGGAGTGAGACAAGGTATGTGGAGCAGGCTTGGGAGCTGAGCCTGCTCCCCATAGGGCAGATGTTGGCTGTGTTGCAGAGCTGGTATTTGGCGTTGCTGTCAATCATGGCATTTAAGCACCTAAATCCAGCTTAAGCGTCCATTTGGGTGTCTTCAGCTCACCTACGACACTATTGCTGAATGATGATGTGTTGTCATGGCACACATTGGTCTGCAGAAAGCACCCATCGCTGCCATGTTTGTTTCCTGTCATAGGGGATAGTGCAGTATAAAGTACAAGCTATAAAACAACTGCTAGTTCAACTTCCTCTTGGGGACTGAAAAAAAAAGTTCAAAGGAAAGTTGTTAAAAATATTATCTATATGAGGGGACGTGGCCTGAGCTATGGAGATGTAGGAGGCAAGAGCTCTGAGTTCCCACTAAAGAACCCAAAAGTGACTCACAAAACCCAGAAGAGGCATTTATTCATAGCCCTTACTGAGCTATTACCGCTCTACAACCTAGCTGGACCATTCTAGCATCAAAAAAGAAGCTTTTGATCAAGAATTTTAATCTTACAGCACAGTTGAGGTAAACACTGAAGCAAAACAGTGAGAAGCAGAGGGATACCTTTGCATATCTTTTTGCCACACCGGCATTCAAAATTGGAAGTCAGTACAAGCATTTCCCACCTGAGGGCCTATTAAGCAGATATCCCTGGTCATTTTGATACCCGCATCGGCGGGACTGAGGGAGGCACAACAGCTATTTTAACTATTAAACCCTACTGTCCCTCGTACATTGCAGCGTGACAGGCGGAGGGATACCCTCCCCTATATATCTTTGCCAGCCTGGGAAAAAAAATTGGTGACCGGTGCATATATATTTCTAACTTGGTGGACAACCTAGCTGAACCACCTGGACATTTTGACACCTACATCCGGGGAATAAGGGGAGGCACAGCCGAGATTTCACCTGTTAAACCCGGCGGGACTACCATGCACCGGAGCTGCGCTCTCCTCTGCAGTGTGGGGAGGAAAGTAGTTCCAGCCGCTCCAAGCGCCATATTGCAGCAAGCCCCGACTTCAACACGACTGCGGCTCCCGGAGCGTTCCAGACACTCAAGGGGCTGAGTGGCCTGAAGACCGAACATCGGAGGTGACTGCACATCCAGGGACACCGACAGAGAGGAGGACAGTCCTTAACAGCGCCCATCATCACAGGGACCTGCTTTACTGCAACCAAATAGGAATCTTGAGGTGAACACATTTTGGAGGCAGCCAAGGCAACCTTGGTTGCCTGGGTGAGTGTCTTGGGATCCAATCCCTTAAGGAATTGACAGTTTTGAGAGCACATTAAGGGTCACCTGTACCCACAATGCAAGGAGAAAGGGGCTTAGGGGATTGTGTACAGCCCATTCCATAACTAGTGCTTTATAGGCTCCTACCCCATAGTTCATATTACACCCTGGCTAGCAGCATCCAAGCCCCATATATATTTAATTGGGGGGGTCTATAAGTGTTAAATCATACATAATATTGCTGCGCCGCAGTTAAGCCTTGTACTCTTAGTATATAACTATTTGGACAGAGACTTTGCTCCAATCCTATTGCCAACCATAGGCTCAACTTTGTCACCCCACTGCCTGTCTGGACGAATCTGAGGGACAGAAATTGTGTTCTTTTCTTCATGATGAGCAGGAAGTCAATAAGCCACCTATACTTCCATTGTTGGACTCACAAGCTGTTTACTTAACCTTCAACCTCTTCCTTGACTGGTTACAAGGACTCCCTACGCTGCTGCATTAAAGAAGTCTATATTTAAAGGGTATATTAATCTATTTACTCCTTACATAAGCCTGGAAGGCCCATGATGTAATTACCTGTCTATTTTAGCTTTAAGCTGTGCATTTTGATCCCTCTTGTGTAATATCTTGTGGTACAGGTTATCAACCTATTTTTCTTTAATTGAAGTCTATTATCTCATATTATTTCACTCATTTATCTGTATACTGTACTACATAGTTATATTTTTATGCAATTACCTGTATATTGAATCCAGTTGCTACATACCGTTCTAGTCAATTGCCCCATATCACTATCTCTGCCCAAGTATCAGTAGAAATATATTGATCTAAAATAGAGACAGGGGCAGGGAAAACAAACAACAAATCACAAATAAGCAAACAGTCCTTACAAAGGCCCCATTCTAAAGGGGGTTTTACACATAGCGATATCACTAACAATATCGCTAAAGCATCACCGATTTGGTGACGCAGCAGCGATATCGCTAGCGATATCGCTACGTGTGATACTTACCTCCGACCGGCTCCCCCGCTGTCCATCGCTGATCGCGCAGCTCCATTTCTCGTCGGGCGCTTCCTGCTGGGCTTCCTGCTGGCGCTGACGAGCGACGTGTGGACGCGGATGGAGGACGTCAGGATCACCGCGTCTGAAAGGTAAGTATCGTCCGCTGTATTGCTGCTGCATCGCTGTGAGATCTTCCTGTGTGGAAGCTCACTAGCGATCATTTAGCGATGCACCAGCGATCCTGACCGGGTCATATCGCTGGTCGGGATCGCTGGTGCATCGCTAAATGTAAAGGGGCCTTAAATCTTCTGAAGATTTCCCCAGCTTACTTAGCCCTGTCAGATCAAGGTCCCCTATGAAGAAAGGGGAGCCAAAATATATGTATACAAAACAATCTTCCTTCCTAAAATACAGTAATGTTACAAAGGATGGGGCTATATAAAAAAAATCACCATCCAAACTGCCAGTAAACACGTGATCCATTAAAGGAGATTTCAAGGGAGCGTCCAAACTTCTAACGCTAAATACCCTCTCAGAGGAAATGGACGCTTCCAAATCATTCAAAAGTAAGGGTCCTACTGACCATGAGAGTAAAAATGATCCTTCCACTGAGTATTCGGACAATCAGACTGCTCACCTAATAACAGTCCAGACAGACAGTCAAAAGAGATCACGTGTAGAGGTATCACCAATAGCAGGGATTCCACCTCCTTCAATTAACCTAGATGAATTTCATGGTTCCAACAAACCTGCCACTGAAAGTTTCCTGGCTAGCCTCTTTAAGTAATTTAATGACTCTATTAGAATAGGGTTTGAACTACAAAATAAAGACCTGCAGGAGACTTGCAACAATTTTATCCAGAGATTCAAAAGAAATTTAAAAGAGATTTACTCTTGTTGAAAAAGACATTACTTACCTCTTCAAACAGAATTCTAACCTTCAGGCTGAGATCCTAACCCTCAAAAATAAGTTAACGGACTTTGAAGACCGTAATAGAAGAAACAATTTGAAGATAAGAGGCATACCAGAATCTGTCCCGCAAGGTGACCTCTCAGACTATACTAAAAACCTATACAAAAAACTGATCCCCAGTCTCTCTGACTTAGAACTTAATATCGACTGCATTCACCGTCTACCACGTCCCCAAGGGATCCCCTAAGACAAGCCCAGGGATACTATCCTTAGAGTGCACTTCGTTCAAGCAAAAGAAAGGATTTTAAAAGACATCAGAGAACCCTGAACCATATAAGAACATAAAACTGTTCTCAGACTACTACAAAGCGACTATGGACGCGCGGCGATCCTTTAAAGAAATAACCGCTAAACTCAGGGACCTGAGAGTGCCCTAGAGATGGGACTTCCCAACAAAGCTCTTGGTGTGGTACAATAACAAAAATTACCCAATTATTACTTCCCAAGAAGGCTCAAGATTCATTAACTTCCTAATGGAAGAACCTGCCTTTAATGATAAAGACTAGGAAGGGTAATATTTATTATTCTTCTCATCATATAATTTTTTCAGTAGACCTCTAACTCAGAGATGTCTTTGTGGGCCTCAGCCACAAATTATTTTGTTTATACCCCACACTTAGGTGAGACCCAGTAAACTTGAAGTGCTCCAGGAGAACCTCTAAGGTTCATTGCTGTGTATTCTTTAACAATAATTTTTATTGGAGTTTTCAAAATAGTAAGCAAAGTATAAAATTTACATTTATACAGTCATATCCAAATAGACTATTGAATGATGTAAAAAGATACATCACAATATGATGACATTTCAATAATATATCAGCACCTGATATAAGTGTAGAAAACAATAAACAGAATAATACCAGAAAAGAAACTTTACAAAAGTACACTTAGGCACCTAGATATGTGAAATTTTTGGCACATCATGAATCAAAAAAGAAAGGGAAATATAAGTTCAGGATATCATTGCTGTGTATTCTGGCCAGTTTTAGACAGTCCAATCAAAATTTTGTTTTATTATTATTCATAATTTCTTATGAAAATTCTTTCTTATAATGTTAGAGGCATCAACAGCTCTAATAAAAGATTCACCATTTGGAAAGAGATTAACCACTCTCGTGCCGATGTTGTATGTCGACAAGAGGTGAAATTGACGAAAGACAACCATCCAATCTTCCAGCACAAACAAAATTCTTCACATCTTTAAATTGCTACACCCTTCCAAAAAAGGAGGTGTCCTTACATTGATAAATAGCGCTGTCCCATTCCTACTCGTCGACAAGGTAACAGCTCATTTGGGTAGGTTCCATATCCTCACTTGTCTATTAAATAACAAACCTTGCACAGTAGTGAATATATATGCCCCAAACAAGAATCACATTTCTTTCTTAAATAAACTACATAAAAAAGTGAGCAAAACTAAAATAGGAGATACCATATGGATAGGGGATTTTAACATCCTGCCTGATAGCACTATGGACTCCTCATCCATAGTTCGTCACAAAGCGCCAGTCTTAAAGAAATGGTTGATTCAAAACAAACTCTACAACATTTTCAGATGTCTTAATTCCTCTTCCAGTGAATATTCTCACTATTCGGACGTGCACAAGACGTGAAGCTTCCCGTATACATCTAATTTTGACAAACGTTTTTACCCTCTCCAAATTTAAGAGTTTTCAGTTTTTAAAGAAAACTATTTCAGATCACGCCTCAGTGTTAGCGGATTTCCTTCTGGGCCCCCCACTCTGAAATAACTATCTATGGAAAAGCAATCCTACATTATTCAAAATTCCAGACTTTAAACAGGAAAAAGAGACCCTACTAAATAACGATTTCAAATAGAATACGCGTATGTATGAGGATATAAATGCCTTCACACTGTGGAACGCCCACAAAGCGATCTTCAGGGGAAGCCTCATACAATTAGCAGCAAGATATAAAAAGAAAAACAGGGAAAGGATTGCCAACTTGCAGATCCAAATCAATACAAAAGAATCACAGCAGAACATCTTGCAAAAATCATCTCCAAACATACAGGCGGAAATATTGAAGTTGAGGCGAAAACTGAAATCTGAGATCTTCCAGGAGTATGATTCTGTTAAAAAAGCTTCAAAATTCAGGGTGTGTACATCATTAAACAAGCCTACTAAATATATGATGGCAAAAATCAAAAAGGAACGTATCAACAGAAGAATTATGATTCATCCTAACGACATTGTCAATTCCTTCGCAGTCTTTTTCCGTCAATTGTACAATTTGAAAGACGACCCCTGTACTCCTATTACTGACCCAGACTCCATCAGCGCATTCTTATCTAGTATTAACCTCCCTAAAATATCTCCATCAGACTTAGTATTCATTAATAGTCCCTTTAAAGAAAAATAAATAATTGATACTATCAATAAATTAAAGACTCAGAAAACACCTGGCCCAGATGGCTTCGCTAACGAATATTTTAAATCTCTCTCAAAAATTCTAGCCCTGCACCTAGCTTCTATTTTTAATCTTCCCTCCTCTCAGGGTTTCTTCCCTAAAGAAATGCAAGAAGCAGTTATCCCAAAAGCCAAAGTAGATCCTGAGAGGATACAAAGTTATCACCCAATTTCACTACTAAATAGTGATAGTAAAATTTATTCTAAAATTTTGGCTGATCAGTTAAAAAAACATTCTCTCACATTTACTAACAGATGACCAAATAGGGTTCACTGAAGATGCCAAGCGTCAGATGGGACTAGAAGAGTCATCAGTCTAATTAACACTATCAAGAATTCAAATTCACAAGCTACCTTTCTGACACTGGATGCCGAAAAGGCTTTCAACAGGATAAACTGGTCTTATTTGGGTTTGACCTTAAATTCCTGTCTATCTTTGCTCTATATTCGGAACCTAGTGCCAGGATTTACTCCAATAATTTCCTGTCCACTTCATTCATCAACTCCAACGGCACATCACAGGGGTGGCCTTTGTCACCCTTGTTGTTTGTTCTTGCAATGGAACCCTTTGCGGAAAGAATCAGAACAAATATAGATATTCTTGAAATTAATGTTCAATCTCGCCAATTTAAAATTGGCATGTTTGCTGATGATATCTTTCTTACGCTACTTGAGTCAGCAGCCTCGATTGAAGCGCTTTCTTTAGAGTTGGAGACATTTTCCAGAGTATCATTCAAGGAAGGTTAACCCACCTAATTTCAAATATTTGACCTTCAACTCTAAAGTTGGAAAGTTGAGAGATCGTATAAATCTCGCTTGGGAAGATAATGAAATAGTGTATTTGGGAATAATCATAACAAACAAGCTACAAAATATAATTAAAGCTAAATTTGATAACACCCTTAAAACAGTCACCCTTTACATCTTTCATTTCGCTCAATCAGAACTTTCTTTATTCGTGAGAATAATGATAATCAAAACATTTATTCTACCTAAGATTCTTTATCTTTTTAGAACCCTCCCAATAATTTTCCCCTATCATTCTATTTATAGATTTCAAAACTTGATAAACTCTTTGTCATGCCCGCCATGTCCATTATGACTGTCATACCCGCTATGTCTGATATGCCGCATGATTCCTGGAACAGTGTGCACTCGCGCCTTACCTCATGGCTGCACACGGTTGCTGGGTAACCATCCGTCTCTGCTCTGATTCTGCAATTCACTCTGTATTCCTGGAGCCCCTGATCATGTGACCTTACCTATGTTCCAGTACTGTCTGATTCTGCAATCCTCTGTATTCCTGGAGCCCCTGATCATGTGACCTTTCCTATGTTCCAGCACTGTCTGATTCTGCAATCCTCTGTATTCCTGGAGCCCCTGATCATGTGACCTTTCTTATGTTCCAGTACTGTCTGATTCTGCAATCCTCTGTATTCCTGGAGCCCCTGATCATGTGACCTTTCCTATGGTCCAGCCAGTCTGATCTAGCAACGCTCTCTATGACCCTGGAGGAACTGAACCGGAAGTCCTTCCCTGGTCCTGACCTGGAAGTGCAGGTGCTATATCAGACCGCCTCTTCCTTTGGTCGGGGCCTGAGTATCGTGTTGCTTCCCTGCATGGCTGCTTGGTCTGCTCGGTCGCTCCCTGTATTCTGTGCCCCTGCACTCTGCCCTGTCGTGCGTCTCTGCACATGCTCTGTGCTTGTACTCTGTCTCTTGTCTCGTGCCATGTCTTGTGTTGTCTCTCGTGCTGTGTTTTTCCTTGCTATGCTGTGCCTTGTAGTCCTTCCGGTGTCCTCTGCCTTGCCTGCTTTGCTATGTCTTGCCTTTGCTATGCTTTGCCATGTCTTGCCTTTGCTATGCTTTGCCTTGTGGTCCTTCCTATGTTCTCTGTTTTTGCTTGCTCTCCCTTGCTCTTACCTATGGTGCTCTGTAGTGCCTCCTGGCACACGCACCATTCCTCTGCTCTCTGATCTATGGTGCGCTCTTGCACATTTCCTGGCTAGTCTCAAGGTTCTTCCTTGACCCGGCTCTGGGCTTCGGCCTACGCTCCGCTGCTAGCTCTGTTCCGTTCTGACCTGACTCTGTTTCTGCTTATGTTCCGCTCCATGTTCCGTACTCTGTCTAGCCTTGCCTTGTTTCTCGCTTTGCCTCGCCTTGTTTCTTCGTGTGCCCTTTGCATGCGCCTGGCCATCCTAGCCTCCTGCTTGTGCCTCAGCCGTGCTCGTCGGTCAGTGACAGCTGTGTCGCCTGCTATGCCCCAGCCGGGTTCGCTGGAGTCTTGCCCGCCTGTTTGTGCTGCAGCCCGACCAGCTAGCCAGTGCCCAGCCGGGCTCTCTGTGCTTCCTTGCACCTACGCTGTGTCTGCACTGTGCTCTCCATGCTTCTCTTAGCACGCGCAGGCCCTTGCCTGCCCAGTGGCATACCTCCTCGTGCTTCTGTAAAAGTATGCGCAGGTCTAGCCATGTACCCTGTCGTGCCCTCTAGCACGTACAGGTCCTAGTCTGTACCCTGACCCTGGCGTGCCCCTCTGCACGCGCAGGACTCTGCCTCTGACCCTGGCATGCCCTCTGCACGCGCAGGACTCTGCCTTGAACCTTGACCCTGGCGTGCCCTCTGCACGCACAGGACTCTGCCTTGAACCTTGACTCTGGCGTGCCCTCTGCACACGCTGGACTCTGCTTTGTACCCTGACCCTGGCGTGCCTCTCTGCACGCGCAGGACTCTGCCTTGAACCTTGACCCTGGCGTGCCCTCTGCACGCGCAGGACTCTGCCTTGAACCTTGACTCTGGCGTGCCCTCTGCACACGCTGGACTCTGCTTTGTACCCTGACCCTGGCGTGCCTCTGCACGCGCAGGACTCTGCCTTGAACCTTGACCCTGGCGTGCCCTCTGCACGCGCAGGACTCTGCCTTGAACCTTGACTCTGCCGTGCCCTCTGCACACGCTGGACTCTGCTTTGTACCCTGACCCTGGCGTGCCTCTCTGCACGCGCAGGACTCTGCCTTGAACCTTGACCCTGGCGTGCCCTCTGCACGCGCAGGACTCTGCCTTGAACCTTGACCCTGGTGTGCCCTCTGCACGCGCAGGACTCTGCCTTGTACCCTGACCCTGGCATGCCCTCTGCACGCGCAGGACTTTGCCATGAACCTTGACCCTGGCTTCCCCTCTGCACGCGCAGGACTCTGCCTTGGATCTTAATCCTGGCGTGCCCCTTGGAACGCGCTGGACTCCGCTTTGTACCCTGACCCTGGCGTGCCTCTCGGCATGCGCAGGACCCTGTCTTGTATGTTGAACTTTGAACCCTGGCGTCACACCTACACACGCACGTCCTTTGCACGTTGAACCTGACGTGTCCCCTACACACGCATCTTGCCTAGCACCTTGCCCTGGACCCTGGTGTGCCCCTAGCACGCACCCTGCCTGGAATCTTGCCTTGGACCTCGTCGTGTTCCCTAACACGCACCATGCCTGGAGATCTGTCGTGCCTCCTTGCCTGTACCCTGGTTTGCCTGCTGGATTCCTGGAACCTGCCACCCCTGCCAGAGATCGTAAGCATGAAGACTACAGCCTGATGCCCCGATCCCTGCCAGCTGTCCGGAGTCCGATGCCATCGTGTCCTTGCCGGTAACCGGACTTGCCTTCTAGCACGTGCTATTCCATGGACCTTGGCATGCCACGCACGCACCTTGCTGTGTTTGCCTGTTACCCCGTTTTGCACTTATGTTATCCTGAATTTGCCTTAATGAAGAAACCTTAAATTCACATATTGTCTTGTCTTGTTTCCTGCTCGTCCCTGGTCGTCAGACTCTCGTACCTGGTGTCTACTCGTGCCGGCCGTCTGGTGCCAGCAGTCGTGGTGGCTCACCCCCTTGGTCTTGCCCCTGACACTCTCTGTATAGGGGGTAGTTCCTCACAAGGTCAGCTCACCCTAGCTGGGTGGGTGCCACGACCCAGAGGTTCCACTCTAAAAGAAAACGACTCAGCTAAAGCTGACCTCGTCACACTCATGCATTTACTGTGCAAGCATAAACGTAACGGCGGGGCTGATCTTCCAGATATCCATGCCTATTACCTAGCTTTACTGGTAAAACAAAGACAGCAATGGTTTGACAAAAAAGTACATCTAGCATGGTTCCAGAGTGAAAGTGATATTCGTAACCAATATTCTGCGCAAGATACTTTTTTCAATTTTTTTAGTTTCACAAACCACATAAGGAACCTTCCCATCCCATCTTTAAGGCTATAATACAAGAGTGGAGAACTCTTCTTAAACCTCCAAGAAAAAATTTTAATAAGACGGAACAAATTATTAACCCCTTCATGACCAAGCCTATTTTGACCTTAATGACCAGGCCATTTTTTGCAATTCTGACCAGTGTCCCTTTATGAGGTAATAACTCAGGAATTTTCAAATTTTGAATTTTTTTCTGTTAAACCAGAGAGTTATGTGACACAAATAGTTACTAAATAACATTTCCCACATGTCTACTTTACATCAGCACAATTTTGGAAGCAAAATATTTTTTTGTTAGGAAGTTATAAGGGTTAAAAGTTGACCAGCGATTTCTCATTTTTACAATAAAATTTACAAAGCCATTTTTTTTAGGGACCATCTCACATTTGAAGTCACTTTGAGGAGTCTATATGGCAGAAAATACCCAAAAGTGACATCACTCTAAAAACTGCACCCCTCAAGCTACTCAAAACTACATTCAAGAAGATTATTAACCCTTCAGGTGTTTCACAGGAACTAAAGCAACATGGAAAGAAAAAATGGACATTTTAATTTTTCCAACAAAACTTTTCTTTTAGCATCAATTTTTTCATTTTCACATGGGCAACAGGATAAAATGGATCCTAAAAATTGTTGGGCAATTTCTCCTGAGTACACTGATACCTCATATGTGGTCATAAACCACTGCTTGGGCGCACGGCAGGGCTCAGAAGGGAAGGAGCACCATTTGACTTTTTGAATGGAAAATATGCTGGAATATTTAGAGGTTGCCATGTCACGTTTGTAGAGCCCCTGTGTGCATAAACATTGGAGCTCCTCCACAAGTGATCCCATTTTGGAAACTAGACCCCCCCAAGGAACTTATCTAGATGCATAGTGATCACTTTGAACCCCCAGGTACTTCACAAATTGATCTGTAAAAAAAAAAAGTACTTTTTTTCACAAAAATTTTCTTTTAGCCTCAGTTTTTTCATTTTCACATGGGCAACAGGATAAAATGGATCCTAAAATTTGTTAAAAAATTTCTCCTGAGTACACCGATACCTCATATGTGGTCATAAACCACTGTTTGAGCGCACGGCAGGGTCCGGAAGGGAAGGAGCACCATTTGACTTTTTGAATGGAAAATTAGCTCCAATCGTTATCGGACACCATGTCGCCTTTGGAGAGCCCCTGTATACCTAAACATTGGAGCTCCCCCACAAGTGACCCCATTTTGGAAACTAGACCCTTTAAGGAACTTATCTAGATGTGTAGTGAGCACTTTGAACCCCCAAGTGCTTCACAAAAGTTTATAACACAGAGCAGTGAAAATAAAAAATATTTTTTTTCCTCAAAAATGATTTTTAGCACACTATTTTTAATTTTCACAAGGCTAACAGGAGAAATTGGACCACAAAAGTTGTTGTCCAGTTTGTCCTGAGTACACTGTTACCCCATATGTGGGGGGGAACCACTGTTTGGGCACACGGCAGGGCTCAGAAAGGAAGGAGCGCCATTTGACTTTTTGAAATGCAAATTACTTCTAATCGTTAGCGGACACCATATTGTGTTTGGAGAGCCCCTGTGTGCCTAAACATTGGAGCTCCCCCACAAATGACCCCATTTTGGAAACTAGACCCCCTAAGGAACTTATCTAGATGCATGGTGAGTACTTTGAACCCCCAAGTGCTTCACAAAAGTTTATAACGCAGAGCCATGAAAATAAAAAATATTTTTTTTTCCTCAAAAAATTATTTTTTAGTGCGCAATTTTTTATTTTCACAAGGGTACGAGGATAAATTAGACCCCAAAAGTTGTTGTCCAGTTTGTCCTGAGTACACTGGTATCCCATATGTGGGTGGGGACCACTGTTTGGGTACACGTCGGGGCTCGGAAGGGAAGTAGTGACATTATAAAATGCTGACTTTGATGGAATGGTCTGCGGGCATCATGTAACATTTGCAGAGCCCCTGATGTACCTAAACTGTGGAACCCCCCCACAAGTGACCCCATTTTGGAAACTAGACCCCCCAAGTAACTTATATAGATGTGTGGTGAGCACCTTGAACCCCCAAGCGCGTCACAGAAGTTTATAACGCAGAGCTGTGAAAATAAAAAATATTTTTTTTTCCTCAAAAAAAAGATTTTTAGCCAGCAATTTTTTTTTCACAAGGGTAGCAGGATAAATTGGACCCCAAAAGTTGTTGTCCAGTTTGTCCTGAGTACACTGGTACCCCATATGTGGGTGGGGACCACTGTTTGGGTACACGTCGGGGCTCGGAAGGGAAGTAGTGACATTATGAAATGCTGACTTGGATGGAATGGTCTGCGGGCACCATGTAACATTTGCAGAGCCCCGATGTACCTAAACTGTGGAACCCCCCCACAAGTGACCCCATTTTGGAAACTAGACCCCCCAAGGAACTTATCTAGATGTGTGGTGAGCACCTTGAACCCCCAAGCGCATCACAGAAGTTTATAACACAGAGCCGTGAAAATAAAAAATATTTTTTTTTCCTCAAAAAAAAGATTTTCAGCCAGCAATTTTTTATTTTCACAGGGGTAGCAGGATATATTGGACCCCAAAAGTTGTTGTACAGTTTGTCCTGAGTACGCTGGTGCCCCATATATAGGGGGAACCATTGTTTGGGCACACATAAGGGCTCGGACTGGAAGTAGTGACGTTTTGAAATGCAGACTTTGATGGAATGGTCTGCGGTCGTCGTTATGTTTGCAGAGCCCCTGATGTGCCTAAACAATAGAAACCCCCCACAAGTGACCCCATTTTGGAAACTAGACCTCCCAAGGAACCTATCTAGATGTCTGGTGAGCACTTTGAACCCCCTAGTGCTTCACAGAAGTTTATAACGCAGAGATGTGAAAATTAAAAAAAAAAAAAATTTTCCACAAAAATATTTTTTTAGCCCCCAATTTTTTATTTTCCCAAGGGTACCAGGAGAAATTAGACCCCCAAAGTTGTTGTGCAATTTTTCCTGAGTACACTGATACCCCATATGTTGGGGTAAACCACTGTTTGGGCACACGTCGGGGCTTGGAAGGGAGGGAGCACCGTTTAACTTTTTGAACACAAAATTGGCTGGAATCAATGGTTGCACCATGTCGCGTTTGGAGACCCCCTGATGTGCCTAAACAGTGGAAACCCCTCAATTCTAACTTCAACACTAACCCCAACACACCCCTAACCACAGCTCTAACCCCAACACATCTCTAACCCTAATCCCAACCCTAACCCCAACACACCCCTAATCCCAATCCTAACCACAAGCCTAACCCTAATTCCAACCCTAACCCTAATTTCAACCATAACCCTAATTCTAACCCTCTTTCCAACCCTAACCCTCTTTCCAACCCTAACCCTCTTTCCAACCCTAACCCCAACCCTCTTTCCAACCCTAACCCTCTTTCCAACCCTAACCCTCTTCCCAACCCTAACCCTCTTTCCAACCCTAACCCTCTTTCCAACCCTAACCCTCTTTCCAACCCTAACCCTAATGGAAAAATAAAAATAATTTCTTTATTTCATCAGTTGATCCTGCCTATGGGGGTGATAAACGGGGGGGTTTATTTACATTTCATTCTATTTTGATCACTGTGAAAGTGATTAAAATGAATGAATGGAAATTGGAGCCGGCGGGCGCACTGCGCAAAATGGCGGCGCCCATGGTCCGGGACCGCGGGACACCGGGAGCCATAACGGCACTCGGTGAGTGGTGGGAGGGGGGGCAATCGTAAGCCGGGGCGGAGCGGAGGGAAGGCGGGGGGGAGATGATGACAGCGGCGGCAGTGGCGGGGGGCAGATTGTCCCCGTTAACGGGTGGGGGGGTCGGATCGCTGTCACCAGCCATGTCCGATGCTACAGCAACGTCGGACATGGCTGGATTGTAATATTTCATCAATTTTCATTGATGAAATATTACTATCGCTCTAATTGGCTGTTTCACTTTTAACAGCCAATCAGAGCGATCGTAGTCACGTGGGGGCGAAGCCACGCCCCCTATGCTGAAAAACAAAGCCCCCTGTATCTGCGGGTCGGGTGTCCTTTCAGTGACCTAGGTCACCCGACCCGCAGGGGGGCTTTAAAGTCATGACACCACATAGGCGTCACTGGTCAGATTTGTACCAGGTTTCATGACGCCTACGTGGCGTCATTGGTCGTGAAGGGGTTAAATTCCCTCTTCATCTATTAGCGTTGATATATAATCTTCCACTTTCAGAAGTTTGGACTAAATCGGGCATTATAAATATTGGAAATATCTATAATGGGACTAAATTCCTTACTTTTAGTGAGATTAAAACCAAATTTAACTTACCTTCGTCTGAACTAATACCATTTATAACCCTAACAGAAGGCACACCGAAATTACTAAGTAGGATATCCTTCATCTGAACTAATACCATTTATAACCCTAAAAGAAGGCACACCGAAATTACTGAGTAGCATATCCTTAGGCCAGGCACATACTGCGTTAAGGCAGCCCGTTCAATGCATAGCGTTGACGGGTTGCATTAACACTATAGCATAATGCGATATGCGTTATGCTATACTGCTAGCGCAGATGCTTCATCACAAACCCATGCCGCTTTACGGCATGCGTCGCGATGCGCCCGACAATGGAGGGCAATGGTGTAGAAGAACCTAGAATATAAGACACTAGATGGTGGCCCAATTCTAATAATGCAATAATGCACCCCCCAATCCTGATATGCATGGTCCTCTCACCCCCCAATCGTGATATGCATGGTACCCCTCCCCCCCCATCCTGGTATGCATGGTCCCCTCATGCCCCAATCCTGATATGCATGGTCCCCTCACCCCCCAATCCTGATATGCATGGTCCTCTCACCACCCAATCCTGAAATGCATGGTACCCCTCACCCCCCCAATCCTGGTAAGCATAGTCCCCTCACCCTCCAATCCTGGAATGCATGGTCCTCTAACCCCCAATCCTGGTATGCATGGTCCTCTCACCCCTCTTTCCTAGTAAGCATGGTCCCCTCACCCCCCTTTCCTGGTATGCATGGTCCCCCTCACCCCCTTTCCTAATATGCATGGTCCCCTCACGCCCCAATCCTGATATGCATGGTCCTCTCACCCCCCAATCCTGATATGCATGGTCCTCTCACCCCCCAAACCTGATATGCATGGTCCCCTCACCCCCCTTTCCTGGTATGCATGGTCCCCCTCACCCCCCTTTCCTGGTATGCATGGTCAACCTCACCCCCCCTATCCTGGTATGCATGGTCAAACTCAACTTCCCTATCCTGGTATGCATGGTCACCCTCACCCCCATTTCCTGGTATGCACGGTCAACATCACCCTCCTATGCTGGTATGCATGGTCACCCTCACCCCCCTATCCTTGTATGTATGGTCACCCTCACCCCCCTATCCTGGTATGCATGGTCACCCTCACCCCCCTTTGCTGGTATGCATTGTCCCCCTCCCCCCCTTTGCTGTTATGTATGGTCACCCTCACCCCCCTTTGCTGGTATGTATGGTCACCCACACCCCCCTTTCCTGGTATGCATGGTCCCGTCACCCCCCTTTCCTGGTATGCATGGTCTCTGTTAAAATAAAAAATAGTTATATACTCACCTTCCGACGGCCCGCGATCTACACTCCACGCGCCCGGCCTCGTGGTCCCAGTAATGCATTGCGTGAAACACCGCTGTTGATGTCGTGCTCTTGCGAGAGTGACGTCATCTCCGGTCTAAGGCGCAAAGCCTTACTGGGACCGCGACGCCGGGCACGTGGAGTGGAGATCGCGGGCCGTCGGAAGGTGAGTATAACCTGTTTTTTATTTTAATTCTTTTTTTTCAAGAACCCTGCTCCCGATTGAGCACTGCGCCCAATTGCGCCGTCCGCCGGTTGGTCGCGGCCTAGCGGCTGCGACCAATCAGCGGCAGGCGCAGCTTACCGTTACAAACAGCTGCGCCTGTCGTGATTGCATGCCGCGGGATTTCGGTTACAGACAGACACGATAAGACGATTATATATAGATATTTTCCGTTGTTTCACATTTTTTTGTTAATTATATATATACAGTACAGACCAAAAGTTTGGACACACCTCCTCATTCAAAGAGTTTTCTTTATTTTCATGAGTATGAAAATTGTAGATTCACTCTGAAGGCATCAAAATTATGAATTAACACGTTAATTCATAATTTTGATGCCTTCAGAGTGAATCTACAATTTTCATAGTCATGAAAATAAAGAAAACTCTTTGAATGAGGAGGTGTGTCCAAACTTTTGGTCTGTACTGTGTGTGTGTATATATATATATATATATATATATATATATATATATATATATATATATACATACACACACACATATAGACCAGCTCGCCACTGGAAAAGCTGAAAAAAGAAATCATGAGCAAATGGCAACAGCCAATTTTTTTTTTTTTATGAAGTTCAGAAAGAAAAACTTTTGTGACACAATAATAATACTGATGTGAAGAATCATGTTCAAGGTCTCTTTTATTGCACTATTAGTACCATGAGAAGTATAAACTCTAAGAAAAAAAAAAAAAAAGAATAGAATTTAATTTCTTTCACCATGTCATTGCGCTTGGAGTTTTTTTTTACGTTTTCTTATATGCTATATAAAATAAATGATATCTTTCAACATAATAACTCATCCCACAAAAAATAAGCTCTCATATGTCTTTGTCAACAGTTGTGGCTCTTTAAGAAAGAGGGGAGGACAAAAATGAAGACACAAGACTTGCCTGTGTCCTTAAAGAGGACTTATAACTAAATTAAAAGTGGACATTTTTTGGTCTTATTTTATCTCCACTGCCCCCCTAAGTGACCAATTTTTTTCTATTTGTTTGAGGGGGTTAGGTTTAACAGTAATAAGTTTCCAAAGATGAGGGCCTTTTTACTTACTGTTAATTTTTATGGTCTTTATCTAGAGGCTTACAGGGTAATAATGCAGAGCTGCCTAAAACACACATCCTTGCTAAAGACCGAAACAATAAGTAAAATGGTCCACATAGCTGGAACCATATGGTGGTGATTCTACTCCACTTTGAAAAAGCAAAGTATACCAAACGTGTGTCAGGGGCCACAAGGGTGGTCAGGACCTATGATGGGTAAGAAGCTGGGCGTGTGTTATGACATGTGATTATACTGATGACTAGACGCAGATTGATCTCTCAGCGGTCTTCAGTAAAATGGAACTGGTGGCGGCTTATGCACAGATTTAGATCTCTGCTCAGTAACGAGCTAAGACCTCAATCTGCACATTGACCGCCAACAGCGCCATTTTACTGAAGGCCGCTGGTAGAACTTTAAAGCAAGAGGTAGATAGTCACCAGAGGCACGCAGAGGGGCAAGACTTGGGACAGCAACAGATTTTTTTATTGTATAAGTAAAAAGTTGCTTTTTACACTTCATATCAGGTACATAGTCAAAATGTCAAATTAGCCCATCAAGACACAAGGAAACATGAATCTATGAGAAATACGTCATTATCTATTTCTCTAACCATTGGCATAATTGCATTTTTATATATTATACAAAGGAAATGAATAAGCTTGTGTTTCTAAACAAAGCCACCTTCCGCTCACGATTATCAGTCACATTGTGCTATTTACTACACCCAGTACAGGCAGAGCACGCACTTTTCAGCTACTGTCACCTCTTTGGTAATATCATGGCGCCTTGCATGTCTCTTAATTTGTATTACTCTAAATCACACCACTTACTGCAAAATTAAGGCTGGTGACTCAAATCCTGTGCTGAAAGCAGCTTTATTTTTATACCAACAAAGATAATTAGTGCAGTATTCAAATTTACTTATAAAAAAAGCCCAATAAACTGCAGGAATGAGACGAAACTCAACATAAAATGTACGGCTATAAGAACAGATCAAAAGATTAATGAGTAACATTGTACATAGTGCAGTTGTGTGGTGTCTAGAAGGCCATAGTCCCTTTTTTTTACCCCTATAACATCTTCCTCGCCCCTCATATAGTTCTTGTGTGCTGGAGAGACCTTGACTGTTGAAATGTGACAAAGCCAATAGGCCAGAATCAAGTCCATCAGGAAGAAGAAAGAGAAATATTGTCTGTGTGAATCAGATGTTGCTTCTGTAACAGATTTAATGGGATTGTCTTATAAAAAAAAAAACACATCTATATGCTCTATTATGCTGAATGTGCTTCTTAAAGGGAAGGAGAGGGTGATGGTCAGGATGCCTTCCGTTAACTATAATTCAAAGATGTTTTATAAAAGTTACTCCATTTATCCATATTTCTCTTATTATCTGAATGGCCACCATGTAATTCTACCAAAAGTGTTTGGGAAAATGCTTTAGCTGGGTACGTCTTCCCATAGGAAAATCAGCTGTTCACCCACAGATAATGAGAAACCCTTTCAAAATATACATCATAGTGTGCCATCTACAGATCAGTACAAACATGTCCAGAGTTAAAAAAATATACCGTAACTAAAAAAAAGACTTATTATGGCTGACGTGTCCCACTCTTAGTACTTATTGTTTGTGGCTGCAAAATGTCACCCTAGTGATTGCAGGTAGGGCCATCTTCTGTGGAGTCCGCACATCCAATCCACTTCAATTCCACATTTGCCATTGATTGGTTTGATTAAAAAATGTGGTAAAAAGCCACTATGGTGAAGAAACATGAAGCTATTATGGGCAGAAGCTTCTTTAGATATGTTATTTCTTGATCATTATGATAATTACACGCATTGTTTTATATTTTACAGATTTCAGTACATCTTTATTACATTCCAATATTTCACAAAAATAAGCATGTAACGCTGCCAAAAAATTCAGCAATTTTTTTTTAAAAGATAGAAATACGAGTAAAGAAGAAAATTTACATAAAAAACAGCTCACACATCAAATAGTAAGTGCACCAGGTTGAGGCATCAATCATTTAGGAGGCACCTGTAATCGGCCCGGCAGGAGTTAATATCAGGAAGAAGATCTCACACATCTTTCAGCTCCACTATTTTCCGTCTTATTTGCTTGATGTCTTTTTGGACTTTTCTACTTTCTAGTTTCACTTTTGTCTCTTGAATTTGCTGAAGAGAATTCAGAGATTCCTGTATTGCCTGAAATCCTGAAAATGAAACAAATGAAATGAAAATGACAAATGAAAAAGACAAATGAAAATTAAATATACACACCCTCTGTTTTTTAATTGGTACGTCTGCTGAACCCGCTTAATCCAGAATACCCACTGAACCCCTGAACCCTCATGCATTCCTCAACCTCTGTTTTTTAATACTTCAAACTTACAGTATGCATATTGATATGCCCATGCTTCTCACACCTAGTGTTATCCTTCCATCTTTTTTTGCCTTTTTCTCCAGCTTTGATGCTAGTCAAATGTCCTATTAACTACAATCTGTTAATTGCTCCCTGCTGTGAACCGTCCTCCAGCCCCCTCCTCCTCCTCCCTCTCTCACTCACCTGGCTTCATTTCATGGACATGTGAATGGTATAAGTTGAACAGAGCAGGTCAGATATGACCTTGGTCAGATTTGATATCATTTGAAGTGACATCTTTAAAGGGATACATCAGAAATATACCAGACATAGTCCAGAAATCGGTCAGAAGGTAAGACTAACCACTGCTTTCTTATTTTACTTGCCTTTCTTTTCATACCCTGCTGTTTAACCATGCTTACATTTGCCCTCATCGTTTTTGCTCCACTAATCTTCACTCTCTTCCGCCATCCTCAAACCCCTGCACCCTTGAACCAAATAACTATCTCCCCCTCTCTCTCCCCCCACCTCGCTTCATCAGCAGACCTGCTCCTTAACCTCAGACCTCTCCTACTAAAATACAATACAAGTCGGTCACTCTCACTCACGTGCTTTCCCTTTCTCTGCTTCTCACTGCTGGTGACATATCCCCCAATCCTGGCCCCCCTACCTCATACATCCCACTAATCCTCACCCCTATCTTTCTCACACTAAGAGAAACTACCGCAATCCCTCACACTTAAGACCTGTGCCACTGACCCCCACCCTCCCGCACCCTCTCTCTGGAGCACTTTGGAATGCCCGCTCCGTCTGCAACAAGCTCCACGTGATCCGCAACCTTTCCTTCCTGGCCCTCACTGAAACCTGGCTGACACAGCCTCCCCGGCCGCACTGAGTTATGGTGGCCTCCACTTTACCCATACTCCTTGCCCTGGCAACAGACATGGTGTAGGACTGGGTTTCCTCCTTTCTAAAAACTGCTCCTTCAACCCTATCCAACCCCCACCCTCACTTATCCTCCCTTTCGAGGTTCACTCTGTCCGTATCTACTCTCCCTCTAATCTCCAAATGGCTGTCTTATACCGACCACCGGGCTCAGCCACTGCCTTCATCAACCAATTCTCCACCTGGCTCCTCCACTTTCTCTCTGCTGACATCCCCACCATAATCATGGGGGACTTCAACATCCCCATTGACACCCACCAGCCAGCAGCCTCCAAACTCCTGTCACTTACCTCATCCTTTGGACTTACTCAGTGGTCCTCCACAGCCACCCACACAGATGGACATACATTAGACCTCATCTTCACCCACCTCTGTTCCCTATCTAATCTCACAACCTCTCCTTTCCCCCTATCTGACCACCACCTACTCACCTTGTCCTCACCTGCCCCCCATGTCCAGCCACTAGCACATCCTCGCACGCCTAGGCACTCAGACTCTCTTCTACCTCTGTCCTCCATATCTTCACTTCACAACACAGACAGTGCCACCGCTTTCTACAATGCCACCCTCACATCAGCCATTGACTCAGTCGCCCCTCATGCATGGCAAAGTGTGACATCAATAGGCAACCCTGGCACAACAACCTCACCAAAAAACTTCGACAAGCATCCAGGGTCGCGGAGCAGCGTTGGAAGAAAAGACGCCTGCCAGACGACTTCACTGCTTTCAAACAAGTTACACTTGCCTTCAAATCAGCCCTCACCTCTGCTAAACAGACCTATTTCATAAACCTTGTATCTTCATTATCCCACAACCCAAAACAACTGTTCAGTACATTTAACTCTCCTCCGCCCACCACTGCCACCTCCAACTCCACTCATCTCTGCTGAGGACTTTGCCACCTACTTCATAGAATCATAGAGTTGGAAGGGACCTCCTGGGCCATCTGGTCCAACCCCCTGCTCAAAGCAGGATTCGCTAAATCATCCCAGACCGATATCAGTCCAGACTCTGTTTGAAGACTTCTATTGAAGGAGAACTCACCACCTCTCTTGGCAGCCTGTTCCACTCATTGATCACTCTAACTGTCAAAAAGTTTTTTCTAATATCTAATCTGTGTCTCCTCCCATTCAGTTTCATCCCATTGCTTCTAGTCTTTCCTTGTGCAAATGAGAATAAAGATCCTTCTGCAATGTGACAGCCCTTGAGATATTTGTAGACAGTTATTAAGTATCCTCTCAGTCTTCTCTTTTACAAGCTAAACATTCCCAAATCCTGCAACCTTTCCTCATAAGACAGGGTTTGCAGACCGGTCACCATTCTGGTCGCTCTTTTCTGAACTTGCTCCAGTTTGTTGCTGTCTTTATTAAAATGTGGCGCCCAAAGCTGGACACAGTATTCCAGATGCGGTCTGACCAAAGGAGTAGAGGGCAATAATGACTTCACGTGATCTAAACTGTATGCTTCTGTTAATACATCCTAGAATTGCATTTGCCTTTTTTGCTGCTGCATCACACTGTTGTCTCATATTCAGTCTGTGATCTAAAAACAAGATAGACCAAACAAGGCAAACCTTTACTGTTCCACCACCCCAACCACGCCACATACCAGACCTCTGCCCTTCCCTAATAACCTCCCTCTCCAACATCACTGAAGGAGAGCTTACTCATCTCCTTTCTAAATCACACCTCACCACCTGTGCAATTGACCCCATCCCTTCCCACCTGCTCCCCAGCCTCACTAACATGATCATTCCAGCCCTAACCCATCTATTCAACCTATACCTATCTTCTGGTACCTTCCCCTCTGCCTTCAAACATGCCACCATAACACCCATCCTCAAAAAATTAAACCTTGACCCAATTGCTATGCCCAGTTATCGCCCCATATCACTGCTCCAGTTTGCTTCCAAACTCCTTGAATAGCATGTCCATGCTCAACTTTCCTCCCACCTCTCATCTAACTCCCTCCTTGACATCCTACAATCTGGCTTCTGCCCCCAACACTCCACTGAAACTGCCCTGACCAAAATTACTAATGACTTACTCACAGCCAAAGCTAACAGACAGTTCTCCATCCTCCTTCTCGACCTGTCCTCTGTCTTCGATACAGTCGACCACTGCCTACTGCTACAAATTCTTCCCTTGACATCAAAGACCTTGCCCTGTCCTGGATTGCCTCATACCTTTCTGACCACACAATGAGCGTTTCCCACTCCCACACTACCTCCTCATCCCACCCTCTATCTGTTGGAGTCCCCCAAGGCTCTCTCCTGGGACCCCTACTTTTTTCCATCTATACTCTTGGCCTAGGACAACTCAAAGTCTCATGGCTTCCAGTACTCCATTCAGTATAATGGGCCCCACTTAGTTCTCCATACAGTTTTATGGACCCTACATAGTCCTCAATTCAGCATTATGGGCACCACATAGTGCTCCATACAGTATAATGGACCCTATATATTGCTTAGTTCAGTATAATGGGCCTAATATACTTGCTATATATATAATGTACCAACGGCGCTAGCGTGCAGGGCCGATTCAGCAGCGAGTAAAAAAAAAAGCCCACACACCACCAGGGGTGAAAATAAACAATTTAAACAAAATGATACTCGCGCTATGAATCAATAGAGAATAAAAATATAGATATACATATATATAGTTACCTGTAGGATCAAGACAATAAACTCATAAGCATTAAATGCTGGAAAAACTGAATATTGATGGATCAAACCACAAAAAAGGGAGAACATGTTACTGTCACTGGATATTAAAAAGCCTTTGACTCCATTTCCTGGCCTTATCTGTTTGCGGTCTTGCGGAAGTGGCAGTTCCCTGACCACTTTCTTTCTTGGATTCACGCTCTTTACAGCTCCCCATCCGCTTACGTACGCTACAATGGCTTTTCCTCTGCACTTTTCCCCATTAGTAGAGGCACTTGGCAAGGGTGCCCTCTTTCACCCTTATTATTCCTTTTGGCATTCGAACCATTAGCTATTCATCTTCGCCTCAACTCTAATATACAGGGTGTAGAAATAACGTCAGTTTCTCACAAGCTCTTTTTGATCGCAGATGACATGCTACTTCTTCTATCAACCCCTCAGACATCTTTGCCGGCCCTACTTCAAACCCTTAGTAATTTTGAATCTATCTCCGGTCTACAAGTTAATCCTTCAAAATCTTATGCCATGAATATATCCCTCCCTTCACCTATTGTTTCACAGCTCCAACACGACTTTCCGTTTCAATGGGCCACTAACTATCTGGATTACCTAGGGGTGAAACTAACTGCCAGTTTAGACTCCCTTTATGCAGCCAATTATCCTCACATGCTCCGCAAACTCCGTCTACTACTTCAGTCATGGGAGAAGGTACATCTCTCCTGGCTCGGCCGGGTACGAGCACTAAAGATGACCATTCTCCCCAAATTACTTTACTTATTTTGTGTCTTGCCAGTCCCTGTCCCTTCACACTACCTCAAAATAGCCCAACGATTAGTAGATGCTTTTGTTTGTCGAGGTGGCCTCCCCAGGGTTAATAGAGCTACCCTCTACCATCACCGTTTGAAAGGAGGCTTGGGAGTTGACAATCTTTCTAAATATTACCATGCAGCCCAATTGGGTCAACTGACCCTATATCATGCCTACTCCGAACCCCCACTGTGGCTATCTCTAGAGGCCCCTGAAATTCACTCAGGTACCCTCGACACACTACTATGGATTCTCCCAGCCCAGCGAAAACACATCTCGAATCCTATTATAACGCACTCTCTTAGGATTTGGGACTCGTTGAAATATTCCTCGCAGCTAATCTCACCATTTTTACCCCTCGCCCCCCTTTGGGGCAATTTCCAGTTTCCCCCAGGCATGGAATCCCTTAGGAACTTTCGTTTATGGGTCGCTGCAGGGATAACCAGAGTCCACCATCTTTTTAACGTTGACAGGATTATTCCATTCTCGGTCCTGAGTGAAAAATATAATTTCCCCCCGGAGAGATATTTCGCTATCTACAACTTAAAAGCTTTGTCAACTCATTACTAAAAAATTTCTACTCCTTTACTCCCTTAGAACAAAAATGTCATCAAAATCCACATGCTACAGGTACTATATCTCTCCTCTACTCACATATCAACTCCTCCTCTCATAGGCGCTGCTTAAAATACACTTCTCGCTGGGAGTCCGACATTGGTTCCACCTTGACAGATTCGGAGTGGTCCCAAATTTGGTCCTCCTCTACTGGAGGAATATTAAATACCCTTATGCTGGAAACTAACTATAAGGTGTTAACCCGATGGTACCTGACCCCAGCCAGAGTGGCTAAGGCAGTCGCCAACTATTCTCCAAATTGCTTCAGAGGGTGCAACTCCACAGGAGATATGTTCCATACATGGTGGCTATGCCCGACCGTACGTAGATTTTGGATCAGAATCTACCATTTGGTTT
This sequence comes from Dendrobates tinctorius, assembly GCF_039654945.1. Taxonomy (NCBI): domain Eukaryota; kingdom Metazoa; phylum Chordata; class Amphibia; order Anura; family Dendrobatidae; genus Dendrobates; species Dendrobates tinctorius. The sequence goes on along the minus strand of NW_027361671.1, from coordinate 26,825,785 downwards.
CCTCTATAACAAATATAAACCTTAAAAAAAATACTTACAGATAAAGTCGGTAAGTTTGAGAAAATATGGCTTCCCTGGGCGGAGTACGCCAACTACACCCCCTTTGCCACACCTGTATTTCATCTAACCAACCCAGATCCCCCTGATTCTGATTGAATCATTAACGATAATTGGACACAACATACCTCCCTCCTCGGGCTTCCCCCCTCCCCTCCTTTACCGCCTACCCTGTTGTTAGTAAGTCTGTTTGTTTGTCAAACGTTTACATGCTCTCTTATGCATATTGCAAATACAGCTCTGTATTGAGATTTGATATCACCTTATTTGTAAAATGTAAACTTTCAATAAAAAAAATTATTGTTCAAAAAAAAAAAAAAAAGGAGAACAAAACATAAGTTTTAAAACTAAAATGCAAGATCAAGTGTCCGGGTTAGGCTCTAGTGACTAAGAACATGGTCGGTATTACGTTCTAATAGTTAATTAAAAACACCTACCAAGAAGCGAGGAGCGCGCCGCCAGTTCCCAATGCTGTGGCTGAATCGCGACCCCAGATGGCGGTGGCTCAGCCCCCCGCTGTCTCCTCTTGCCCTCCAGCGCAACCCCATGCAGCCACGAGCCTGGCCTCCCCGGCCAGTAGTTCCCCCCAGCGGTGTTAGGCTGCTCCACAGGCCTGCCCACCAGCATTAGATTAGAGGCGGGAACCACCGCTGCCCGAGCCCCACCCACTCTCCATGCCACTCCCACTTCTGTCCATCAAGGACAGGGTGCACGGCAAGACCTGCCCACCCATTCAAAAACCAGGCGGGAGAAGGAATACCGACCCCCGCCCCGCCTCCCCAGTGGGCGCAGGGAGGCCGCCCATTAGGGGAGGCAACTGGGCTGGGTCAAGAGCTTCAAATGCTGTTGCAGAGCACGAGGTTCCGTCCTACCAGATGGCGCAGCTGACCTCCGAAGGACTGGACAGCAAGACATGCTGGACAACAAGAAGCAAGATAACCCCCACACCTGAAGATACAAGTGTAAGGGGACATTAAAGAAGACCGCAGACAACTACTGCTCTCATCATTCCACATACACAATCATTCGGGCAAAGGAAGACAACAGGAGACATGTCTGCTGCTTCAGGGAGTATAATGTTGGATATCAGGTCTCACTATGGGGATGTGAAGGCTTTTGCCTTATACACCATGCACTGCGGCAGTATCTGATCCTGTATATATAATGTTAAAACATCTGTTTGTGCTTGCTATTCATTACTGAGCCAAGGGTATTTAACCCCACCGAGTGCATGATGAGCCATCCCTGAGGGAGGAATCCGTGCTATTCCGAAACTAGTAGGAAATTTGGCTCAAGCAGCACTTTCGTTATCAGACATCACGTGACTGCGCGCGTCACGTGATCTGGATTATCATCGCAGGTCCTGCCAGACTCACACCACGCTGACCGCGGGTGTCTACAATCTATAATGCGGCTGGTATGCTGACCGCCGTTGGACTGTGCCTACTTTGGTGAGCGATCATTTATGCTCTTTTCCTTGCTTTCACGCTATTCACGCGGGATCTATCACTGTTGGAGGATTTTCGGATGTTTGTCTGCACCTGGAGCCTGTTACCAGCCGGAACAGAGCTCGGTGAGTTATTTGTTTTTTTCATCTACTGATTGAGAGACTCCCTAAACGATTAGCAAGTATACGCCGCTGGCTTCTACTGCTTAAAAGTCCGCTCACAGCGGTGAATTTACTGCTTAAAAGTCTGTTCACATTAGTGAACCACCTGGCGCTTTCCACTGCACTCCTATTCAGAGGTAATAGTCACAGTGGGGGTATGTGCAAGTTACAATTATAGCACTTCATGTTTCCCCCAGTGTGTTTTCGGTTTTATGTCTGCATAGGTATATAAGAAAACAAAAAGCAAAAAACACAAATATCCTGAAATAAAAAGTAAAAAATAAACTGCAAATAATGCATTAAGGTAATAAGAAGGGTATTTAGTAAACATAATTTTGATCAAAATAAAGTACAAGCCATCCCCCCACATCACGGCAACCCTTGTGGGACAGTCCCTACTCTAGTATTTAAAACCTTGTCAAGTGACATGAATGTGAACAAGGATCGAGCGACTGAACCACTAGTAAAAGCTTAGGCCAGACAGGATGGTTTTCCCAGCTCAGAAAGAGGGCGGTTACACCCATGTATGCACAGAATGCACAATAAAATTAATACAAAACTGGAGTCTGAACTGAGAAAGTTAGTTAATGTGTATGCACAATGTAAGTGCATATTAACACATGACAATTAACCAGAGAAAACAAAAAGCAAAAAACACAAATATCCTGAAATAAAAAGTAAAAAATAAACTGCAAATAATGCATAAAGGTAATAATAATAATAAGGGTATTTAGTAAACATAATTTTGATGAAAATAATGTACAAGCCATCCCGCCACGTCACGGCAACCCTTGTGGGACAGTCCCTACTCTAGTATTTAAAACCTTTTTACAAAATACCCTTATTATTATTATTACCTTTATGCATTATTTGCAGTTTATTTTTTACTTTTTATTTCAGGATATTTGTGTTTTTTGCTTTTTGTTTTCTCTGGTTAATGGTCATGTGTTAATATGCACTTACATTGTGCATACACATTAACTTACTTTCTCAGTTCAGACTCCAGTTTTTTATGCATAGGTATATGGTAGGTGTTTTTAATTAACTATTAGAACGTAATACCGACCATGTGCTTAGTCACTAGAGCCTAACCCGGACACTTGATCTTGCATTTTAGTTTTAAAACTTATGTTTTGTTCTACCTTTTTTGTAGTTTGATCCATCAATATTCAGTTTTTCCAGCATTTAATGCTTATGAGTTTATTGTCTTGATCCTACAGGTAACTATATATATGTATATCTATATTTTTATTCTCTATTGATTCATAGCGCGAGTATCATTTTGTTCTAATATAATTGCTACACAGTATAATGGGCCCCAAATATTGCTGCATACAGTATAATGGGCCCCATATATTGCTGCATACAATACAATCGGCACCATATATTACTCCATTCAGTATAATGAGACCCACATAGTTCTCCATACAGTATAATGGGCCTCTCATGGTGCTCCATACTGTATAACACCCTATATATTGCTCTATTTAGACTAATGGGCCCCACATAGTGCTCCATACAGTATAATGGACCCTGTATATTGCTTAATTCAGTATAATGTGCCCCATGTATTGCTGCATATAGTATAATGAGCCCCATATATTGCTCCATACACTATAATGGGACCTATACAGTGCTCCATACAGTATACTGGGACCCATAATGAGCCCCATATAGTGCTCTATACAGTACAATGAGCCCCATACATTGTTCTATACAGTGTAATGTGCCCCACGTAGGCCCCATACAATATAATTGGCCCCATATAGTGCTCCATATACTATGTTAGTCCAAATGTAATGCTCCATACAGTATGATGGGCACCACATAGTCCTCCATACATTATTATGGGCAAAACATAGTCTTCCATACAGTATTATTGACCCTATATTTGCTCCCTACAGTATAATAGACCCTATATATTGCTCCATTCAGTTTAATGGGCCCCATATAGTGCTCCATATAGTATAATAGGCCCCATATAGTGTTCCATACAGTATAAGCCCCATATATTGCTCTGTACAGTATAATGGTAACCATGTAGTCCACATACAGTATAATGGGCCCCATATAGTGTTCCATACAGTATAATAAGCCTCAAATATTGCGCTATACAGTATACTGGGCCCAACATAGTACAGCATTTTGGACCCCATATATATCTCCATTCAGTATAATGGGTTCCACATAGTGCTTCATACAGTATAATGTGCCTCATGTAGTGCTTCATACAGTATGAGTCCCATAATGTTGCTACATACATAATGGGCCCCATATAGTGCTCCATACAGTACAATGGGCCACATATATTGCTCCATACAGTATAATGGACCCCATATATTGATCTATACAGTATAATGGGCCCCACATAGTGCTACATACAGTAGAATGGGCACTATATACTTCTCCATACAGTAAAATTGGCTCCATACATAAAAAATAATCAAATACTCACCTTTCACCCGATGCTATGGCTTCCTCAGCATTTTCTGACCCTCTGCACTGCTCTGCACAGAGGACGTTCTGTAGTGGTTATATCAGGGACAAAAGGAGAAAGCAAGCGAGTATTCAAAATATAAGCCTAGGTAAGAAAATGGTATAAACAAAGTAGCCCAACAGGTGCAATGGATCATTGCAACCAGGTCTTAGCTGAATTAAATTACTGGCAGCCCGAGGCTGTCTGCTGGGGTTTATATACAAAGGAGCCGGTGGCTCCCAGTAGAGAGATAATCGCATACCAGCTCACTGCAGGAAAACACAGGTAGACAGGAAGGCGACAACTAGCCTCAGCCATCTTAAAGCTGCAACACACGGCCGACGTCCATCAGTTACCGCAGTATTAGTGTGGCACCGTATAGTGACCAGTGCAAAACTATGCTTAAGGCCCCTTTACATATAGCGATGCACCAGCGATCCGACCACTATCCGACCCGGTCAGGATCGCTGGTGCATCGCTAAATGGTCGCTAGTGAGCTGCCAAACAGGCAGATCTCACAGCGACGTAGCGACGCAGCAGCGGTCATTACATACTTTTCACACGTGGCAATGCTGACATCCTCCCACCCGCGTCCACACGTCGCTCATCGGCGCCAGCAGGAAGCGCCCGACGAGAAATGGACCCGGCCGATCTCGCGCGATCAGCGACAGACAGCGGGGGAGCCGGTCGGAGGTAAGTATCACACATAGCAATATCGCTAGCAATATCGCTGCTGCGTCACAAAATCAGTGACGCTTTAGCGATATTGCTATCTGTAAAACCCCCTTTAGACATGGATGTGACAGGTGGCTTCAGGTGACACTCTAATGTGCATTAGGGCCCCAGACTACTAATAGGTCAGATGTTGATTCAGCGTGTCCGATTTCAGACTGCTGAATTGCTGTATTCTCCCGTCAATGAGCCTCCAGTAGACATTAAATGTGCATGGCTGACTTTAGTCACTTGCTAGGCTGGGAGCTGTGTACAGTCATGGCCAAAAGTTTAGAGAATGACACAAATATTAATTTTTACAAAGTCTACTGCTTCATTTTTTCTAATGGCAATTTGCATATACTCCAGAAAGTTATAAAGAGTGATCAGCTTAACAGCAATTACTTGCAAAGTCAATATTTGCCTAGAAAATGAACTTTATCCCCCAAAACACATTTCAACATCATTGCAACCCTGCCTTAAAAGGACCAGCTAAGGCTGATTTCACATTAGCGTTGAAACAACGCTGCGCACTGCGTCGGTAAGCCCCACCCCGATCTGGCTCCCTGCCCGCCCCATCTGGGATCACCGCCTACTATCGCATTTGCACGCATGCGATCGACGCACCCTATCTTTAGCATATGGTGCGCAGATCATGCCCTGCCAGTGTGAAAGTAGCGTGCTGCGCACTTTTGACGGTGCGCCGTGCGCGCCGAAATGCAACATGCTGCATTTCGGCGCGCACGGCGCACCGTCAAAAGTGCGCAGCACTCTACTTTCACACTGGCAGCGCATGATCTGCGCACCCTATGCTAAAGATAGGGTGCGCCGATCGCATGCGTGCAAATGCGATAGTAGGCGGTGATCCCGGATGGGGCGGGCAGGGAGCCGGATCGGGGTGGGGCTTACCGACGCAGTGCGCAGCGTTGTTTTAACGCTAATGTGAAACCAGCCTAACATCGTTTCAGTGATTGCTCCATTAACACAGGTGTGGGTGTTGATGAGGACAGGGCTGGAGATCAATCTGTCATGATTAAGAATGACACACTGGACACTTTAAAAGGAGGCTGGTGCTTGGCATCATTGTTTCTCTTCTGTTAACCATGGTTATCTCTAAAGAAACACGTGCAGTCATCATTGCACTGCACAAAAATGGCCTAACAGGGAAGAGTATCGCAGCTAGAAAGATTGCACCTCAGTCAACAATCTATCGCATCATCAAGAACTTCAAGGAGAGAGGTTCTTTGTTGCTAAAAAGGCTCCAGGGCGCCCAAGAAAGACCAGCAAGCACCAGGACCGTCTCTTAAAAGTGTTTCAGCTGCGGGATCGGGCTACCAGCAGTGCAGAGCTTGCTCAGGAATGGCAGCAGTCAGGTGTGAGTGCATCTGCACGGACTGTGAGGCGGAGACTCTTGGAGCAAGGCCTGGTCTCAAGGAGGGCAGCAAAGAAGCCACTTCTCTCCAGAAAAAACATCATGGACAGACTGATATTCTGCAAGAGGTACAGGGAGTGGACTGCTGAGGACTGGGGTAAAGTCATTTTCTCTGATGAATCCCCTTTTCGATTGTTTGGGACATCTGGAAAACGGCTTATTCGGAGAAGACCAGGTGAGCGCTACCACCAGTCTTGTCTCATGCCATCTGTCAAGCATCCTGAAACCATTCATGTGTGGGGTTGCTTCTCAGCCAAGGGAATGGGCTCTCTCTCAGTCTTGCCTAAAAACACAGCCATGAATAAAGAATGGTACCAGAATGTCCTCCAAGAGCAACTTCTCCCAACTGTCCAAGAGCAGTTTGGCGATCAACAATGCCTTTTTTTAACATGATGGAGCACCTTGCCATAAAGCAAAGGTGATAACTAAATGGCACAGGGAACAAAACATAGAGATTTTGGGACCATGGCCTGGAAACTCCCCAGATCTTAATCCCATTGAGAACTTGTGGTCAATCATCAAGAGTCTGGTGGACAAACAAAAACCTTCAAATTCAGACAAAATAAAAGCATTGATTTTGCAAGAATGGACTGCTATCAGTCAGGATTTGATCCAGAAGTTGATTGAGAGCATGCCAGGGAGAATTGCTGAGGTCCTGAAGAAGAAGGGTCAACACTGCAAATATTGACTTGCTACATTAAAGGCCCCGTCACACTAAGCGACTTACCAGCGATCCCGACACCGATATCAAGGTGTCAAGATCGCTAGTAAGTCGCTATGTGATCGCTGGTGAGCTGTCACACAGACAGCTTCACCAGTGATCAGCACAACGATGCCGAGCGCCCGGCATCGCTGGCCATCCCTGTAAAAAATATCAAAATAAAAAATATAGTTATTCTTACCTTCCGACGTCCCGTTCAGCCATCCTGCCTCTCTCCACGCTCCGGTCCCAGTGATCCTTTGCGAGAATGACCGCGAGATGTCACGGTCTCGAGGGATAACAAAGTCTCGCGGTCATTCGTGCAAAGGATCACTGGGACCCGAGCGTGGAGAGAGGGGGGATGGCTGAACGGGACGTCGGAAGGTGAGAATAACTATATTTTTTATTTTTTGTATTATTTTTTACAGCTGATCGCTGGTCTCCCGCCTGTCACATGCAGCGATGCGTGCTGGCCAACGGGAGACCAGCGACCAAAGAAATGTCCAGAGGTTTCTTCCAGCGATCAGCGATACCGGCAGGGGGGCCGCTTGCTGATCGCTGTCACAAACAGCGATCTCGCTGTTACGTCACAAAAGTTGTGACTCAGCAGCGATCTCGCTACCGAGATCGCTTAGTGTGACGGGGCCTTAACTCATTCTAACTGTCAATATAACCTTTTGTTACTCATAATATGATTGCAATTATATTTCTGTATGTGATAAAAACATCTGACAAACACACATAAAAACCAGAGGGCAGCAGATCATGTGAAAATATAATATTTGTGTCATTCTCTAAACTTTTGGCCATGACTGTACATTGGACAGCTGCAGGATTAATGTGGCATAATGGTATTCTTTCTGCAGCCATAAACTCTAATTTCTGTATAAACAGGCTTTACAATATATAATGACAGAGTGCATAGTGAGATAATTGATTAATTATATATTCTTGATATTTCCCCTTTATTTGAGAATCTTTTATATTTGTTCCTCTAATTGGCTGGCTTTACATTAGTATCTTAGGTATAAGAGCATTTTCTTCACTTTTCACCAAATCATGTAATTGTAGAGCTCCTGCTCTGTTTCTCGGTGGCAATTCTGCTCCACCTACAGCACTTATTAGAGAGAACACATCTCACCACCTCCCACACACACATTGAAATGCATGTTAGATATTCCCATTAACTTGAGTGGATTTGTTTTTAATTAAAAGCTAATGAGTGTGCAATGTTGTGGTAGGTCTTGAGTGAGCTGGAAGCTGTTATACCAGGGAAATGACAATGACTTGCCTGCTCTGTATTCACTTTTCATGTTCTCAATCTCGTCCCACATTTGGCTTTCCAGTTTTGTGATTCTGGTGGCCATCTTGTCCTCTGCGTGCCTCAGCTTGCTGAACTTCTCTTCTAGTCTTTGTGCCTGATCGGTGTTGTCTACTTTCACAGTCAGGTGATGTACATTTTCCTGGAGTTTCTTTTCTGTAGTGTCCTAAGAAAGCACAACTTCATTATACAGGTGCTTCTCACAAAATTAGAATATCATCAAAAGGTTAATTTATTTCAGTTCTTTAATACAAAAAGTGAAACTCATATTATAGAAAGTCATTACAGAGTGATCTATTTCAAGTGTTTATGTCTGTTAATGTTGATGATTATGGTTATCTATAATAATAAATGCCCTAAGCAGCTTCCGGTTGTAACAACTTCCGTCCAGTTGTAACCGGTGACGTCACCGCACACCTCTTTCCATGTTAACCCTCAACACAGCACTCCTCAACACACACACTCCTCTCACCTTTCACCATCTCCACTCACTCTTTCACTCCACATACGACCCTTTCTCTCACTCCATCTCTCATACTCACGTCGTCATCGCCGCTGATCCACGATCCCCGACATCTTCTTCCGCCGGCGCCATCCTGGATCCAGACGTCCTCCACGCCGGCGACATGTTCTTGCGGCGACGCCATCTTGAGTATCGTGAAATCCCGTGATACTCAAGATGGCGTCGCCGGAAGAACATGTTCTTGCGGCGACGCCATTTTGGATCAGCGAAATCCCGCGATAGTCAAGATGGCGTCGCCGCAAGAACATGTCGCCGGTGCGGAGGAAGTCGGGATCCAAAATGGCGTCGGCGAAATCTCGCGAGATTTCGCCGACGCCATTTTGGATCCCTGACGGCATCCACGCCGGCGACATGTTCCTGCGGCGACGCTATTTTGGATCAGCGAAATCCCGCGATAGTCAAGATGGCGTCGCCGCAAGAACATGTCGCCGGTGTGGAGGACGTCGGGATCCAAAATGGCGTCGGTGAAAACTCGCGAGATTTCGCAGATGCCATTTTGGATCCCGACGTCGTCCACGCCGGCGACATGTTCTTCCGGCGACGCCATCTTGAGTATCACGGGATTTCACGATACTCAAGATGGCGTCGCCGCAAGAACATGTCGCCGGCGTGGACAACGTCTGGATCCAGGATGGCGCCGGCGGAAGATGTCGGGGATCGTGGAGCAGCGGCGATGACAGCGTGAGTATGAGAGACGGAGTGAGAGAAGGGGTCGTATGTGGAGTGAAAGAGTGAGTGGAGATGATGAAAGGTGAGAGGAGTGTGTGTGTTGAGGGTTAACATGGCAAGAGGTGTGATGCTATCGCATCCTCCCGATGCGATAGCATCGGGCCATAATCTGGTATGGTATAATTATACTGGATGATTGTGGATACTTCACACTAGACCTTGGAAATTAAGGTCCCAGAGTCTGGAGGTAGAGTGGAGAGGCACGCAATCCAAGCTGCTTGAGATCTTGTGTGAAGTTTCCACAATACGTGATGGTTTGGGGAGCTTTGTCATCTGCTGGTGTAGGTCCACTGTGTTTTATCAAGACCAAAGTCAGCGCAACTGTCTACCAGGAAATTTTAGAGCACTTCATGCTTGCCTCTGCCGACAAGCTTTTTGGAGATGGAAATTTCATTCTCCAGCAGGACTTGGCACCTGTCCACACTGCCAAAACTACCAATACCTAGTTTAAAAACAACAGTATCACTGTGCTTGATTGGCCAGCAAACTCGCCTGACCTTACCCCCATATAGAGTCTATGGGGTATTGTCAAGAAGAAGATGAGACACCAGACACGACAATGCAAACGAGCTGAAGGCTGCTATCAAAGCAACCTGGGCTTCCATAACAGCTCAGGATTGCCACAGGCTGATCACCTCCATGCCACGCTGCATTGATGTAGGAATTGATGGCAAAGGAGCCCCGGACCAAGTATTGAGGGCATTTACTGAGAATACATTTCAGTAAGCCAATATATTGGATTTTAAAATCCATTTTTCAAGCTGGTGTTTTAAAGTATTCCAATTTACTGAGATAATGACTTTTGGGTTTTCACTGACTGTAAGCCATAATCATCAACATTAACCCCTTTACCCCAAAGGGTGGTTTGCACGTTAATGACTGGGCCAATTTTTACAATTCTAATCACTGTCCCTTTATGAGGTAATAACTCTGGAACGCTTCCATGGATCTGGGTGATTCTGAAAATGTTTTCTCAGGACATATTGTACTTCATGTTAGTGGTAAAATTTAATTGATCTAACTTGCGTTTATTTGTGAAAAAATGGAAATTTGGCAAAAATTTTGAAAATTTCGCAATTTTCCAAATTTGAATTTTTATGCCCTTACATCACAGAGATATGGCACACAAAAAAACTTAAGTAACATTTCCCACATGTTTAGCTTACATGAGCACAATTTTGGAACCAAATTTTTTTTTTGTTAGGAAGTATTTTTACAATACTTTTTTTAGGGACCACATCACATTTGAAGTCACTTTAAGGGGTCTATATGAAAGAAAATGCCAAAAAGTGACAGCATTCTAAAAACTACACCCCTCAAGGTGCTCAAAACCACGTTCAGGAAGTTTATTAACCCTTCAGGTGCTTCACAGGAATTTTTTGAATGTTTAAAAAAAATGAACATTTAACTTTTTTTCACAAAAAAATTTCTTCAGGTACAATTTTTTTTATTTTACCAAGGGTAACAGGAGAAATTGGACTACAAAAGTTATTGTGCAATTTGTCCTGAGTACGCTGATACCCCATATGTGAGGGGGGAACCACTGTTTCGGCGCATGGCAGAGCTCGGAAGGGAAGAAGCGCCATTTCACATTTTCAACACAAAATTGGCTGGAATTGAGATGGGAAGCCATGTCGCGTTTGGAGAGTCCCTGATGATGTGCCATTTTGGAAATTAAACCCTCCAAGGAACTTATTTAGATGTGTGGTGAGAACTTTGAACCCCCAAGGACTTCACATCATATTTTTTCCACAAAAATTATCTTTTCACCCCCAATTTTTATTTTCCCAAGGGAAACAGGACCCCAAAAGTTATTGTGCAATTTGTCCTGAGTACGCTGATACCCCATATGTGGGGGTAAACCACTGTTAGGGCACATGGCAGAGCTCGGAAGGGAAGGAGTGCCATTTGGCTTTAACGCAAAATTGGCTGGAAATGAGATTGGGCGCCATGTCTCGTTTGGAGAGCCCCTGATGTGCCTATACAGTGGAAACCCCCCACAAGTGACCCCATTTCGGAAACTAGACCCCCCAAGGAACTTATCTAGATGTGTCGTGAGCACTTTGAACCCCCAAGTGCTTCACAGAAGTTTATAACACTTGGACGTGAAAATAAAAAAAAATCATTTTTTTCCACAAACATGATCTTTTAGTCCCCAATTTTTTTTATTTTCCCAAGGGTAACAGGAGACATTGGACCACAAAAGTTGTTGTCCAATTTGTCCTTAGTACACTGATACCCCATATGTGGGCGAAAACTACTGTATGGGCAAACGTCGGGGATCGGAAAGGAAGTAGTGACGTTTTGAAATGCAGACTTTGATGGAATGGTCTGCAGGTGTCATGTCGCGTTTGGAGAGCCCCTGATGTGCCTATACAGTGGAAACCCCCCACAAATGGCCCCATTTTGGAACTAGACCCCCCAAGGAACTTATCTAGATGTGTGGTGAGCACTTTGAACCCCCAAGTGCTTTACAGAAGTTTATAACGCCCGGGCAGGAAAATAAAAAAAAAATCATATTTTTTCCACAAACATGATCTTTTAGTCCCCAATTTTTTATTTTCCCAAGGGTAACAGGAGAAATTGGACCCCAAAAGTTATTGTGCAATTTGTCCTAAGTAGTCTGATACCCCATATGTGGGGGTAAACCACTGTTTGGGCGCATAGCAGAGCTTGGAAGGGAAGGAGCACCGTTTGACTTTTTCAACGCAGAATTGGCTGTAATTGAGATCAGACGCCATGTCGCGTTTGGAGAGCCCCTGATGTGCCTGAAAAGTGGAACCCCCCCAACTCTATCTTCAACCCTAACCCCAACACACCCCTAACCCTAATCTTAACCCTAGCCCTACCCCTAACCCTAATGGGAAAATGGAAATAAATACTTTTTTAATTTTATTATATTTCCCTAACTAAGGGGGTGAAAAAGGGGGGTTTGATTTACTATTTATAGCGGGTTTTTATGTTTGTATTCACTAAAAGGTTGAAACAAGAGCGCAATAGGGTCTTATCCGGGTAAAATGTACAAATACTAAAAGTATTATACTCACCTTCTCAAAGAGAAAGTAAAGCCTGCATAGTAAGTCAGCCTGCTGCACGTCCAACGGTCCACAGCGGAACCGCACCACAGTTCAATAAGGAATAAATTCTTGGACTTTAAGTGCGCTGCCAGACAGATTCCATAACCACACAAGGTTAAAAAAGTTAACCCTTTAATCCCTACGCGTTTCGAAGCATAACGCTTCTTCTTCAGGGGTCAACCCCTGAAGAAGAAGCGTTATGCTTCGAAACGCGTAGGGATTAAAGGGTTAACTTTTTTAACCTTGTGTGGTTATGGAATCTGTCTGGCAGCGCACTTAAAGTCCAAGGGTTTTTATGTTTGGCAGCTGTCACAACACGCTAAATGACACTTTTTGTTGCAAAAAATAGTTTTTGCATCACCACATTTTAAGAGCTATAATTTTTCCATATTTTGGCCCACCGAGTCATGTGAGGTCTTATTTTTTGCGGGAATAGTTGACGTTTCTATTGGTACCATTTTCGGGCACGTGACATTTTTTGATCACTTTTTATTCTGATTTTTGGGACGCAGAATGAACAAAAACAATGAATTTCTTTTGGGGAGGGTCGTTTACACTGTTCCGCGTGTGGTAAAATTGATAAAGCGGTTTTATTCTTTGGGTCAGTATGATTGCAGAAATACCTCATTTATATCTTTTTTTATGTTTTGGCTCTTTTATACAATAAAAACAATTTTATATAAAAAATAATTATTTTTGCATCGCTTTATTCTGCGAGCTATGACTTTTTTTTATTTTTTTGCTGATGATGCTGTATGGCAGCTTCTTTTTTGCGGGACAAGATGACATTTTCAGCGGTACCATGTTTATTTATATCCGTCTTTTTTGATCGCGTGTTATTCCACTTTATGTTCGGCGGTATGATGATAAAGCATTGTTTTTTCTGCCTTGTTTTCTTTTTTTGAAGGAGTTCACTAAAGGGGTTAACTAGTGGGACAGTTTTATAGGGCGGGTCCTTACAGATGCGGCGATACTAAATATGTGTACTTTTACTTTTATTGTTTTTTTTATTTACAAAAAATAATTTATTAGGGAATTTTTTTAAAATTTATTTAGGAATTTTTTAAAAATTATTTTTACACTTTTTTTTTAAATTTTTTTTTCACTTTATTACACTGTCCCAGGGGGGACATTACTATATTGTGTCAGATCGCTGATCTGGCACTTTGCTTTGTTCCGAGGGGCTCAGGGAAGCACGCAGGGAGCCCCCTCCCTGCATGATTCTTCCCTATACCCCTGGTACACTGCGATCATGTTTGATTGCAGTGTGCCGGGGTTTAATGTGCCAGGAGCAGTCCGTGACCGCTCCTGGCTCATAGTGCCATACTGATTATCACAGGTGACACCCGGCCGTGATCAGCTTCACTCCCCCTGTAAGCGCAGCTGATCGAGATGAGGTACTATACCGTCCATGGGCATAGGGGCCCAGGGCACATGGACGATGGTATAGTACATCAAATGTCAGAAAGGAGTTAACAGAAATAAACACTTGAAATAGATCATTTTGTTTGTAATGACTATATAATACATGAGTTTAACTTTTTGTATTGAACTGAAATAAATTAACTTTTTGATGATATTCTAATTTTGTGAGATGCACCTGTACATTATACATTGCGGTCTTTCTTAAAAATGAAGGACCATGATATCCGCTACAAAACAGAGATATGGCTGTATGGGGTGCAGAGCTCGTGGGCTCATCGGCGATTGGCACCAGACTTCGCTTTGGAGTCCAGGAGTTTTAATTCCTGCCTCTGCTGAATCAGATCTATGTTAAAACAAATGCCGTGACCTGATATTCTGGATATACTTTCATTTATTATTTTCAGCATTTTGGCACCTCTGACCAATACATTAAATCAGCAGCAGGCCAGCAGCTATAACCAGTGGCAGTGATAATGTCCTGTAAATGACAATAATGCACTTACTGAAATATTAAATTTTCTAGCACATTATAAATTATGCAATTTTAATTCACTAAAATACATCAATGTTTAAAACGGCGTATAACAAATCAACTTATTTATCAGGATGGTTCATTGACCAGAACTAGCAATACAGCTATGGAAACTCTTAATTCAGGGGCTGGTAAACAGAAACGATTAACCTTATGTGGCGGGTACGTTTTTTAATGTTTGTTTTTTTATTATGTTGATAGGGTTATTCTCAATGTTGAAAATGATCACCTATAAAGCGAGAAGGGATAAATGCTGGTCCGCCACCAATCCCATCCTCAGAATTAATAGGGGTCTCAAAGAGCAAGAAAGAGCAGTTTCACCATCCATACTAGGTACAATGTAGAACACCACCTGTAAGTTGCCAGTAAGGCAATCGGCAGTCAGACTTGTTCTTTCGGAACACCACGTAGATGCTCAATCAGATTTAGATCTGAGGATTTTGGAGCTCAGTCAACACCATTAACTCTTTAGCATGTTTCCCTATTAGGAACCACTAGGCAATACTGCTTCCATGAAGTGGTGAATTTGGTCAATGTTTAGGTAGGCAGTATGTGATAATGCAACGTTCTCATAAATGCCAAGAGCATTGCCCAAAGCATTGGCTACACCAGTCTTTCCCATAGTGTTCAACATCATGACAGCTTTTCAACTGGTAAGTTACTTAGACTTCATTCATCAGACATCATCTGTTTTTCTGCTCCATAGACCAGTATTGATTTGCACGTGCTTATTGTAAATTCTTTTGGTAGTTGACAATACATCTCCCAGTTGTCTGCAACTTTGTCACCCTCTTATCAACATTGTGTGATGCATCTCGAGTGGCATTCATACAGTTTAAGACAAGATGGTGTGGAGGCTAGAGTTCAACACAACAGTGTGGAAGCAATATTTTATAGGATAGGAAATTGTGGGTCCATGTAACTTAAAGAAGCACTCCTCCCATCAAAGTTTTTATCCTCTTAATATATTGCAATTGTCATATTATAAAGCACTGTGTACTTACAATTGCTCATTTTGCCTTTCTACCCTACTAATTCTTCTCTTTTCTTCTATATGTAGAAACAGAAAGTCTCTTGTCCCTGCATTTATCATTCCCCTCGTCAACTCCTGACACAGCTTCTCTGCTCCTCCTCCTACCAGGGATTTTTCCCAGTGTGATTAAAAGCTGACTAGCTGAATCCTTCTGAGCTTGCTCAACATAGAAACAGGAAGTCAGTTTTTCCTTTATGAGTCATGAGACAGTGCAAAAGTCCCTGGCAAGGGGAACAACAAAGCAGCTGGGTCAGGAGTTGAAAAGGGGAATGATAAACACAGGAATAAGAGACTTCCTGATTCTACATAGAGCAGAGGAAAGAAAAGAATTAGCTGGGCAGAAAGGCAAAATGAGCAATTGTAAGTACACAGTGCTATATTATATGATTGCAGTATATTAAGAAGATACAAACTTTGATGGCAGTGCTTTAAGAGGGACAGAGTAGGGGTCATGTGTTGTTTAGGTAGCACAGAAATGAAAGGATGAGACTGACTCCTATCCGATAAAACAACACCTATAATGTTTATTTATGATACTGCCTGTGTCTTATCAGTACTTTGGTTCCTGTATGGTTTGCAGTCTTATGTTGACCAGTAACAAAAACTCAAAGTGTCTCCTTACCATTGTTAGTTGTATAGGGAATAGCAATTTTTTGTGATACAAATAAATATGGTAGGGGCTGATTTGAAATTGCAATTGATCGCTGTATTACAGGGGTTGTCTCCAAGTGCAGTATGTTGTAAAAACATAAACCGCCCTTTACTCACTGTCCCCTGGTCTGGCGCTGAGTCTTCAGCATCTGTGTCTGGAAATGTCTGCAGCGCTGACTTCACATCAATCAGTGAGTTCTGTGAGCTCAGTCTATACTGACAGGGCAGCTGAGCTCAGTGCTTTGATGCCATGGTATTGACTGGTGATGCATTCATGTACTGATAGTGGTTGTTCTGGTGCTATGTTCATGTACTAATGTTTGTTTTGGTGATGTGTGTGCAGTTCACTGCTGTGTGGGGAGCCTAATGTGATTTTATTGTAGCCTAAAGGGGGTTTTACACATAGTGATATCGCTAGCAATATCGCTAAAACGTCACTGATTTTGTGACGTTATAGCGATATTGCTAGCGATATCGCTATGTGTGATACTTACCTCCGACCGGCTCCCCCGCTGTCCATCGCTGATCGCGCGAGATTGGGTGGCTCCATTTCTCGTCGTCTGCTTCCTGCTGTGTGAGACGAGAGACGCTGGAGGCGGGCGGGAGGACGTCAGGATCGCTGTGTGTGAAAGGTGAGTATCATCTGCTGCATCGCTGTGAGATCTTTCTGTATGAAAGCTCACTAGCGATCATTTAGCGATGCACCAGCAATCCTGACCGGGTCGGATCGCTGGTCGGATCGCTGGTGCATCGCTAAATGTAAAAGGGCCTTAACACTATGCGTGAGGCAACAATATCAATTTGTGTCTGCAACTTACAGCGGTGACAGGAGATCTGCGTAGTAGCAGTTACCGCAAGTATGGGCACCAGGGTCACTGTGCAGGAAACACGTCGGCAGCCTGTCATTGTACTACTAATGCCAGGTTACCTCTAGAAGTCAAAATCATAGCTTTGCGCTAATGCAGTGGTGAAAGCAGGACTGTGGCGGTGAGTTCTTCGATAAGAACAAGTAAGTAGCCTGGCATTAGTAGTATAATATCATGTAGCCGATGTGTTCTGCCAGTGTGCTCTCATTGCTACTGCCCTGGTGCCCATACCTGTTATTACCGCCACTACTTGAATCTGCTGTCACCACTGTATATATAGGTGACAGAAATGTTGTAGGTCAGTGCATATTGCTGGGCTACAGTAAAATGGTGACCAAGAGAATCATGTTAACTCGTCATTATTAACATAAAATGAACACCTAAAATAAATACCCCCACTACGCCCCCCCCTCCCCACCTCTACACCCCCCAAAAAAATATATCTATATATATAAAACTGAATGTATGTATGTGTGTATCACCAACCAATCACGAAGCATCTTTCATTTCACCAGAGCTGTTCAAAAGAAGCTGAGCTGTGATTGGTTGCTATCAGCAACAGTTTTCCTTGCATCCAATCACTAAGCTTCTTATTTCATCAGAGCTGGTTAAAAGAAGCTGAGCTGTGATTGGTTGCTATGAGCAAGTTTTCCCACTTGACAACACCTCAGCAGACACTGACATGGTGGGAGAAATCTAGCATCCTTGGGAACATAAGCTCACAGCCATTGTCTGCCCCCCAAAAATGAGCAGAGAGCACATGACAGAAATGAATCCCCCCTCCCGTGCCCATATACACATCACACATCCTCCATCCTATAGGCACATCTTCCCTCTTAAATGGATCATTGGTATGGAAGTCAGAGCAAATCCATCCAGCGCTTTGGTTTTGACCCCAGGCTTCTCTTAAAGGGATCCCCGGTATTGAAGTTAGGACCACTCCACTCAGCTCTATGGTTCTGACCCCAGGGTCTCTTAAAGGGATCATTGGTATGGAAGTTAGGGCAAATCCACTCTGCGCTTTGGTACTGACCCCAGGCTCTTTTAAAGGGATCTCCTGCATGGAAGTTAGGGCAAATCCCTCAGCGCTTTGATTCTGACCCCAGGGTTCTATTAAAGGGATCATTAGCATGCAAGTCAGGGCAAATCCACTCAGCGTTCTGGTTCTGATCCAAGGCCCCTCTTAAAGGGATCATTGGTATGGAAGTGAGGGCAAATCCACTATGCACTTTGGTTCTGACCCCAGGCCTCTCTTAAATTGATCTCTGGTATGGAAGTTAGGGTAAATCCCTCAGTGCTCTGATTCTCACCCCAGGCTTCTATTAAAGGGATCATTGGTATGGAAGTCAGGGCAAATCCACTCAGAGCTCTGGTTCTGACGCCAGGCCTCTCTTAAAGGGATCCCCGGTATGGAAGTTAGGACTGTTCCACTCAGCGCTCAGGTTCTGACCCCAGGCTGATGGGATGATGTGGGATATTAGGGGTAGCAGTCCGGTGGCTCTGGCTGACGGGATGATGTGGGATATTAGGGGTAGTAGTCCTGTGGCTCTGGCTGACGGGATGATGTGGGATATTAGGGGTAGTAGTCCTGTGGCTCTGGCTGACAGGATGATGTGGGATATTAGGGGTAGTAGTCCGATGGCTCTGGCTGATGGGATGATGTGGGATATTAGGGGTAGTAATCCAGTGGCTCTGGCTGACGGGATGATGTGGGATATTAGGGGTAGTAGTCCGGTGGCTCTGGCTGACGGGATGATGTGGGATATTAGGGGTAGTAGTCCAGTGCCTCTGGCTGACGGGATGATGTGGGATATTATGGGTAGTAGTCTGGTAGCTCTGGCTGACGGGAAGATGTGGGATATTATAGTGAATGTGGCTATGCGGAGTGGGCGGGGCTCTATACTCAGCTTATATATTTATAAATATAATCATTATAATTTGTTATAACTAACCATAGTTAGTTACTATGCCCGGGCAGCACCGGACTCTTCGGCTAGTATTACATATGTTCACTGCATGATTTTACTGCACTGTGGGGAAGGGTGCCAATTCAATATTCTCAGCGCCAGATATCCTTGGAGACACTGTCCACATGTCTGTATCACTTCGCAGTCACCAACATAATGATTCTGCATGGTGATCCTAAACTTTATCCTTCCCCTCCTTTTGCAAACACCAGATGGGAAAGACTTCAGACAAATGTGAGCAGACCCCGCCCTCATTTATTGCAGTCATAATGCAAGCTAGCAGGACACTAGTTAGTAAATGACAGCAGCTAGTGTTTAAAAATTGAAATTATCCAAACTTTTTTTAAACATTTTAAATTTTTTATACCATTAGAAATAAAATATTGATGTATTAAAACATTTTTTTAAAAAAATCATTAATTTTTTTATACATTCATTCCTTGTAGCTTAACAAATTATGAACCATCTCCATAATTTTATACAGAAGGTTATTTCACTTAAGAGGATTACGATAACATAGCAAAAGTCATTGACTCATGGCAGGTTAGGTATCAAATTACACTTTATTGTGTTGCTATATCACAATGCTGTGTTAAGACCCCATACATATTAGATATTTTCACCAACAGTTCATAGAATTGTTAGAATAGTTATCTATTAGACACTATCTATAATACTGTAGATATCTGATATGTGTGGCCAGCTTTAGCTATGTTAAAGGGACCCAACATGTTGCACATGGATTTGAGTCCAGTGGATGGTCCTACTCAGTGATTGATAGCTATACTGACATGCATACTGTGAGGCAGTGAGGGGATCATATGCGAGGAGGATGTGCACAGAAGTGTATTGAGGCCGTTGGAGTGCATTACAGTCACAGGCATAGCTGTAGTTGCAATGCAAAATAAAAGTAAGTTTGGACCTGGGCGTTATTTGGCCAAGGCAATGTTAGGAAAACCTGTTAAGGGCTTTTATTTTTGGAGCGAACTACAGGATGGTAATGGGGGTAGTGGGGCAGTTCTCTCTCTCCAACCAGGTCTTACAAGTGGCCCATGGCCACAGATTCCATTTGAAAAACCCTGCAGCAAAGGGTTGGTAGTGTGAGTCTTGGTTTGCAAACTGCAGAGCAGGTGGCTCTGCAAAGTTCAGCTTGTGTGAAGTAACATGGAGCCAAGTGAAGCCAAAATGCCTGGCACCCTTCAGCATGACACGGTGGTGCAGACACCCACGGAAACCACTCTCGGATACAGACTGTTTTGACACCCTAGCTGCGATCCAGAGGATACCATTTGTTTTCCATTTGTGAGTTATGTTGGACATTAAAGAAACTGTTTTGAACTTTACTGTGGTCCTTGCCTATCTGTCGCACTGCACCAACCCCACTGCACTACAATATTCATACAGGAAAAACAGTCACTCACAGAGTAGGACCGCTCACTGGACTCATCCATATAGACACCAAGGATTTCAATTAGTAAAATGTTTTATTGAAACTGTTACCATACAAATGAACATCAGTCTGATCAGCTCCTCTGCTCTATAACATCCAGCCTGCAGATCAGATACCAGCTTCAACATTATGGGTTCCCTTTAAGTTAAACTTTGCTATACATGTGATCAATTTAAAATCTTTTGTATGCATAACTATAAAAAAGGACAAGTTTAAGCTGGAAAGAAAGAAAATGGAGTGATATGTGGTATACAACTCACCATTCTTTCTCTCAGAACATTAATGAGCTGTTGTATGTGCTGTGTCTGCTCATCAGCTGTTCTTTCAAGCTGCGATTCAGCCCACTTGCGTTGATTTTGCATTTGCCCTTGAATCTCCTCAAGGAAACCACCAAGCCTGTGAACAAACATTGCTTAAAAGTTTTTAAAAAAACTTAGATTTTTGAGGCTGCCAACCTAAGGTCCAGAAAAATTCACTGAAATGGCTAAAATACAGTATCAAGTAAAGGGGTTCACAATTTTGGATATCACCTACAGTGGGTACGGAAAGTACTCAGACCCTTTTAAATTTTTCACTCTTTGTTTTATTGCAGCCATTTGGTAAATTCAAAAAAGTTAATTTTTTTCTCATTATTGTACACTCTGCACCCTATCTTGACTGAAAAAAAAACAGAAATGTAGCTGGCTAGATGTCATTATTCTCCTGATGATTCGGCACATGATGAAACGCGGTGGGAGACACTATTCAAGATAAAGGCCACTCAGCAAGGCATTATGCCAGGCAATATGCTGAGTTTTGGACTGTTTTGAAATTTGACTGCAGGAATTGGTGCCCCGTTCCTGGCTCTACAGATGAATATAACTTTGAGTTATTGTTCTGAGCTCATAATGAGGACAAGCTGAATGTATACCCTAGTTTTGGACAGGGTTTAGCCTTTGTGTCATTTCAATGAGCAAGCTAATACATGTTATGCTTATATATACGGGGGGGGTGGCTTTTTGAGAAATTGTTTTTTTGGGCTGTGTGACAATGTTTATTAAAAAGGATACCGCCTCAAATATGTACTATAATAATATATGCTGATATATGATCTATGGCTATTAAAGGCCAGACTATATCTTATCTATTTACAGCAGTATGCACTGATTTATGATCCATGACTAGGAATTTGAAAGGCCAAATACCGGTGGTTTTGGTTTAACCTATGTATATACAGTAAGTGGATTCTTTGAGAGTGTTTTTTCTGCTTGAACAAGTTATCCATTTCGGTATTTTGAGAATCTGTATGATCCCAGATATTGGGTTATTAAATGAGACATTCATATAGATATCCTCTTTCCTACTATTTCTAGATTGGTAGGTGGTAGTCTGTTTTTATGTGTGTTTTATTGCGCACTTTGTTTGCACCTGCACTTTGGCACTTTTTTGATTTTATGTGTACCTTAATAAATGTTAAGTTATAATAATATTCCAATTTGCTGAAAAACTTAATAAAGTTTTGATTGGGGACTTAGGCTCCTGCTTTTTATCAATACTCATCTAATTCCTGACAAGATGTGTCGCACTTTACACCAGAAATCTTACTGCTGTTTTTGAATGGAGTAAGATTTTTTGGCAAAGCACACATAGGTGCACACCACTTGTCAGACACTTGTCCCAATTCACAGAGAGGTGTGCGTGTCTTTGAGTCAGGAGTGTCTGACTCCACCATGTCTCTCCTCAAAACTGGCGATTTTCATATTTTCTCATCATGGCCTAAATATACCCCTGCTTGAACACCTCAGTAAGCAGCTGTATTCTGTGGGAAAACCTGGCAAGCAGTGTTTGATTTTCCTACAGCGCCACCACAGACGAAAGGAGGCATTACACAATCCTTACTCAAAGCAATGGCCTATTTGAGCAATGCAGGGCAAGATGGGACCTCCAGAGAAGGGGCTGCTCTTTGTAACCACTTTGCTCTAGTCAAGATATAATGATACTGAACCAGGGATGCAATTGAGTCAGAATTCCCTAATAAGGTATATGACAATTGTTTTTTTGATCTAGACACCGGTCCTTAAAGGGAACCTGTTATGTCATTTATAGCATCTAAAGTGTCCCCAGTGCGGTGTTAGTGATGCAATGTGTAGTTCCAATTGTATTCTGTTCTCTACGTTTTCCTCAAAAGAGTCTTAAAACCTATTTTTATTTAACATAGTGGGGACGTCTGAATTGTCTTAATTTGTAATGAGTGATTTTTCTCGATCATGCAGCATGTATCAGCTGTCAGGTTCGCTTTAATAGCAACAAGTGATCAAGATGCTCTAAAAACTGGAACGTTCTGCTTTTGTACTCTGCATTGATTGAGTATCTAAATGTTGTGCCAGACTTATCATTACAGTGAAGCATTTACTTCTGCACAGGCTGCATTAATGTAATTAAAATACATACTTGAAATCTAGGACCTGGATCTCATGACTTTGTTCCCCCTGGGCACTCTTCATTTTGTTGCTCTGTTCAGAAATAGAAGTTTCCATTCTTCTTATTAGCTGCATCACCTAATAATAAACATGCATCAGACAGCAGTCCATCAGTTAGTGCATTAAATATGTACCATTTACTTGAATCACTCAGAGAAAGTAAAAAAAAACTTACTGCAGCTTCAGCGAGCATGCGCTTGAACTTGTCACATACTCTTAGACAGGAGTGCACAACCTGTGGCCTGGGAAGTGCCCCTCAACCATCTGTTCACAGACATGAGAGTGTGGTCACGTGTGCACTCTTGGTCAAAATTGTTGGTACCCCTCATTTAATGACAGAAAAACCCACAATGGTCACAGAAATAACTTGAATTTGACAAGCGTAATAATAAATTAAAAATCTATGAAACTGAACAAATGAACATCAGACATTGCTTTTCAACCATGTGTCCACAGAATTTTTTAAAAAATAAGTAAAACTCATGAAATAGGCCTGGGCAGAAATGATGGTACCCTTAACTTAATATTTTGTTGCACAACCTTTTGAAGCAATCACTGCAATCAAATGCTTCCTGTAACTATCAATGAGACTTCTGCACCTCTCCACAGGTATTTTGGCCCACTCCTCAAGAGCAAGCTGATCCAGTTGTCTCAGGTTTGAAGGTTGCCTTTCCCAGACGGCATGTTTCAGCTCTTTCCAAAGATGCTCAATAGGATTTAGGTCAGGGCTCATAGAAGGCCACTTCAGACTAGTCCAATGTTTTCCTTAGCCATTCTTGGGTGTTTTTATCTGTGTGTTTTGGGTCATTATCCTTTTGCAAGACCCATGACCTGCGACTAAGCCCAAGCTTTCTGACACTGGGCAGCACATTTCTCTCTAGAATCCCTTGATGGTCTTGAGATTCCATTGTACCCTGCACAGATTCTAGACACCCTGTGCCAGATGAAGCAAAGCAGTCCCAGAACATAACAGAGCCTCCTCCATGTTTCACAGTAGGGACAGTGTTCTTTTCTTGATATGCTTCATTTTTCCGTCTGTGAACATAGGTATGATGTGCCTTTCCAAAAAGTTCCATTTTTGTCTCATCTGTCCATAGGATATTCTCCCAGAAGCTTTGTGGCTTGTCAACATGTTGGCACTCATAGCAAGTCAGCAATTCTGCTGCATATTGAAAAAATTCACATGGAAAATAGTAACAGCTAGAAAAATAATCACTGCCAATTGCATAGCTATTAATTAATGGAAATTACAATCCACAGTGCAAGAAGAAACTCCATATAAATACCGATACAAAAAAGGGGAGTGCTGACTTCAAAGTAAAAGTTCCATTTATTGAAAAAAAAAAATGAAAAAAATACAAAATAATAAGACACAAAAGGAAAAGGCAGGATTCCAAAAGTTATCCATAGGGCATATCAATAAATGGGGGCTATACTGAACAAAGAGCAAAACAAATAATGAAATTCACACACCAATAGGTGCATAATAATAAGCCAGATCAGAAACATAAGCAATAAAGTGCATAGTCCAAAAAATTGTACAGTCTCCAGCATCAGCATAGCTTACCCATAAGTAAACGGCAAGTGCACTGCCCCAGGAGAACCCCCGGACGCGCATTTCGCGTGCAGCTTTTTCAACAGGGATATCCATGCCATTATAATCAGTCTGCCCCTTTTATACTAAAACTAATTAATGGCAAGCACAAGCGGCGCATGCAATGCGTGGACCGCAAACTGGAAATACGCATCATATACCCTGACCTATGTAACAGAGCCGATTGGGTTGTGGCAGCTTCTAGTCTCCCATGGAGACTACTGAAGCATACCAAAAGTAAAAAGAAAATGTTTTTAAAAATATAAAAAAATAAAAGTTCAAATCACCCCCCTTTCACCCCATTCAAAATAAAACAATAAAAATAAAATCAAATGGGTCGCCCTCCCAGGGCTGTGGAGTACTCTGTACCGGGCCGGTGTCAGCGGGATGTGTCACAGCAGCGGGGACCCGGTCCATGGCCCAGGGAGCCCAATTAACAGGGGAAGTTAAATGGTGAAATGTAGTTAATGGAATAGTTCGTGACGCCACCTGTGGTGTTCGGCAAGTGAAATGTTAAGCCTACGCTGCGTGCAGATCCTCTGGGGCTGGTGATGTGTTGCAGCCAAGATGGTGAAGCTCCCCACAGGTGAAGCTGTAGCCCCAGGGCAGTGTAGATGTAGGGGTAGAGGAGAGGCACAAGCGGCGCACTAGCTGGTACCCAGATGTAACCGTGCTGGGTGTGTTGGCGCAAGAATCAATGGAGGACACCAGGGCTTGTAGTTCCAAAGCTTTACTCACAATCTGTAGTACACACAGGTGCCTGCCTCCATACTGTGTCCTCCGGGTCAGAGGCTCAATCAACCTTCAGGTCAGATGGAATGCTCCCTTCCATGCTCCGCCAACATGTACCTTTCTGAACGTCTCCTCTTATAGCGCCTTTAAGTGTGAAGTACTCCCAGTGCTGAGTTACACTGGAGTGCCTCCTGACAGATGTTCCAAGAACTCTACTTGTACGGCAGACAGCTGTAGTCTGCTTCGGGGACTCCTTACTCCTGAGTCCTGGCTCACTATCCAAGTTGCTGTTGTGCCCCCAAGTCTTAGATGGGAGTAGTGCATTTACAGCCCACTACTCCACCGGTGTCTGCTGCAGGACCATTAGCATCCATACAACCTTGGGGACCGGGCCCCGGCCTTGCGCTTAGAACTTCTAGGCAGGGTTCTCCTCTAACCCACGTCCTCTGTTCCCTTTTACTCCTTCGTTCCGTACTAATCTCTCCTTCTCATGGAAGATCAGGTTTCAGTTCAATGTCTTTCTCCTTCTTTCCTTTCCCGTGCCAGCAGACCCAGGTCACTGAGGTCTGCTGCAGCACCTCCTTCCTGCATCCCTCTTCCAGGGATCTCCTTTCCTCACTCCTCTCTGAGTGACTCTCCGACTGACTGACCTAACCCTTCCTGCTCTTTTATGTATTCTAACTCCACCCGCCTCCCAGCACGTCTCGCGTTCCAAGCAGGGAGCCACCAAAGGTGCTCTGCTACACTCCAAGCAGGGAGCCGCAATGTGGCTTTGCTGAACTACTGTGTTGTGTGGGATGCAGATGTTGGAGCGTGGTCAGGAGCCTCCAACTTACCTGGATGGTGAGGCACCACACCTCAGGAGGAGGTGCAGTACCTCTGTGGCGACTGAGCCTCAGGGGCGCCACACAAACATACACATATTTTGTGTCGTTGCCTTCAGAATTGCCTGATCTTCAATAAAAAAAGGATTAGCCTGATCGCTAAATGGCGTAGTGAGAAAAAAAGTCAAAACGCCAGAATAAACTTTTTTTGGTCGCTGCGACATTGCATTAAAATGCAATAATGGGCGATCAAAAGATCGCATCGGCACCAAAATGATATTATTAAAAATGTCAGGTCGGCATGCAAAAAATAAGCCCTCACCCAACCAGAGATCACGAAAAATGGAGATGCTACGGGTATAGTAAAATGGTGCAATTATTTTTTTTAACAAAGTTTGGAATTTTTTTTCACCACTTAGATAAAAAAGAACCTGGACATGTTTGGTGTCACTTATTGGAAGCAGAAATCCTAAAGGTTAATATCAACCCTTTAACGATCCTTGTCACATGACTTAGGATAAAAGCCAAACCAGAATCTCAATTTGCAGTGTTTCAGGGTATTGTCCCTTGTCAGTGCAAAGTATGAGATCTGATTCAGACACAAGCCCCAACGAGGCCAAATAACGGGTTCATGAACGCAACGTGAAAGCACCCTTAGATCAGAGGCCTCTCCTAAAGCCAAATCAGATCTCATGCTTTACACTGAGGCGCAGCAGCACTTCAAAACAGTTTGTCTATAAATTGAGACTCTGGTTTCACTTTTATCCTTAGTCATGTGGCAAGGATCGTTAAAGGGTCGATATTGACACTTAGGATTGCTACTTCCAATAAGTGGCACTAGAAACACAAGCCCCAACAGGGCCAAGGAATGGTGCCTGAACGCAATATGAACGCACCCTATGCCTAATCAGATGAGACTTAGGCTAGTTTCACATTTGCGTATCTGTGCACAGTGTTTGATCCGCATAGATCTGCATGCGTCATGCATCCATATCTTTAACAAGATGTACGCAGGAATATGAGTTTGCATGCGTCCGCTTGCGGATGCATCCGCATGTGTCGTTTTGTGGTGTACTGGCGAACGCAACATGTTGCATTTTTTGAGGAGTCAAATATGCACAGCCATATGCATGCGGATGATTGCGGATGAAGTGCGTCAAAATAACGCATTACTGTCTATGGGAACGCATTGGTACGCAAGGACATGCATAGGCATGTGTTCGATACACATGCGTTCTTCAGAATTAGAAGGTCCAGGAAGTGTTAAATTAAACATTGTTTTTATTTTTGTTAATGAAAATTATTTTTTTTCACAATCTCTGTCTCCCTGTGTTTTCTTTACCTCTTTATTTAAACATGTGTATTGTTGAGTGCAGTATTAATGGGTGTTACAGTCAAGGTGTTTAGTATTAAAGTTACAGTGAAGGTGTTAGTATTAAAGTCAGCAAACATTACAGGTATATTTTACTTATTAGCGGCTTAAACCATTTTGTCTTGCCATGCCACACGTCCAATATCAGAAACAAAGTAGGCAGCAAATTTATCCCTCATTTGCGCAACTTCCACTGTTGTCCTCTGTGGAAGATCTTGGTAATCTTGCAATGTGGTAGCAACAGGTTCATCAAGTTCTAAGTTGGGTCGCTCTTTTGCCAGTATGTAATTGTGCAGAACAACAAACGCTTTCACAACCTCATCAACTGTCTCAGTTTTTAGATTGATGGCTGTTCCCAAAATGTGCCATTTAGATGCCAGCAAACCAAAGGCACACTCCACGATTCTTCGTGCCCTTGCCAGTCGCTAATTGTAAATCCGTTTGGTGTGATTCAAGTCCCGACTTGAGTTTTGTTTTATGAGGTGGACACACATTTGAAACGCCTCATCCCCAATCACAACAAATGGCATTGGCGGTCCTTCAGTGTTCGGAAGAAGTCGTGGCTGTGGAAAATTGAAATTATTCCCATGCAAACATTGGCCCATGTCAGAGTTTTTGAAAGTCTGTGAGTCATTTCCTTGTCCAAATGAGCCAACGTCAATGGCGACAAATCGACAGTCAGCATCTGCTATTACCATGAGAACAATAGAAAAATATTTTTTGTAATTGAAATACTCGGATCCACTTCCAGCAGGTTTTCTAATCCGAATGTGTTTGCCGTCCACAGCCCCCCAACAGGAAAATAAGAAATATCCTGAAATTTTGCAGCATTTTCCAGCCAGAGTTCAGTTGTGGAATTCCTCACGCAGAACGTCACATAAAGCATGGCAGGTGTCTCCAACAATCCCAGAAAGGGTGGACACTCCAATGCGGAATTGAAAATGTAGAGATGATAAGGTCTCTCCGATAGCCAGGAATCTGCGGAATAGAAAATGGGGGGGAAAAAAATCAGTACATGGCTTTCATAACAATATTAATAACAGGTGTTTCTTTTTCAAAATTACGTACCTTAGGGTCACCAACAGACGTTCCTCAGCAGGAATTGCTCGACGTAGTTGTGTGTCTTGCCTGGTGATGGATCCTCGGACATGTTCCAGCAAGTCATCAAAGCTCTGTTCTGACATCCTCATGTAGTTGAAAAACTTCTGAGGGTTTGCACGCAGCTCGGAGTACAATGAGTGGTAGGCTCCACGGCTCTCTCGGACTTCAACGATGGGGTGTTGCCAGTAGTAACGACGACGTCTTCTCCGTCTTTCTTCTCTTTTTTCTCCTTCACAAGCCACAACAAAGGCAATAGCCAATTTCAAGTCCAAATCCAAATTACAATAGAAACTCTCCATGCCAAGATCCAACTTGCAGCTGGATATAGCAGCAAAAGTTGAGGATTTCATCTGTACAAGGGTCTATATACAGAATTTCCATGAGACACGCCCATTGGACGTGGCTTGTGTCAAGGAAATTCTCCTGGAAAAACATTGTCCTATCGAACTCATGTGCATAAATAATGCAAACGCATGCAAAACCACATGCAAACGCCGCGTTTTTTTGGCATCATGTGTAAGCTGATGCGGATAAAAAACGCTGCATTAGCATGCATTTTGGCATGCGTTTGTGCATGCAGATGATATGCTGCGCACATATACGCATATGCGACCACACTAAGTAATGTTGGTGTGTGTGCTGTCCTTGTGCACCATTTTGCATACAGACAACACATAGACCAAAAATACATTCAGGTGAATTTAGCCGAACTCAAATGTTGATGTCTCGCTAAATATAGGCTTTAAAAGGAACCTGTCATGTTCTGAAATACTATTAACCTGCAGATATAGGGTTATCATTTTACCCTATATTAGCATTAGGCTGTGTGCACACGCTGCGGAATCTGCTGCGGATTGATCCGCGCAGATTTTCAAAATCCGCAGATAAATCCGCAGGTCAAAAGACCTGCGGTTTATCTGCGGATTATCCTGCGGTTTTGCCCTGCAGTTTTACCATCTCCACAATGGAGGAGATGGTAAACCGCTGCGGAATCCGCAGAAAGAATTGACATGTCAATTCTTTCTGCAGTTTAGAAACCGCAGAAAATCCGCGCGGAAAATTCCGCAGCATCTGCACTGCGGTTTCCATTTCCCATAGGGAATAATGGTACTGTACACCGCAGCAGAAACTGCTGCGGATCCGCAGGGCCAAACCCACTGAGGATCCGCAGCAGAATCCGCAGCGTGTGCACTAGGGTGACCGGATCTCATATGGGGGGGAAAAAAATGTTGGAATCTTGTCCGTCTGGACCCCACAAAACGATTCCCCTTTCCAGATATTGAGATAGCCAAAATTTGAGCTCGATCAAACGACGTTAACCCGTGCCGCTCGTCGCTCAAAGTTTGAAAAAATCCAAATTGAGGTATTTTAAGATTTAGGTATTTTGCATAGTCTGTTAGACTATAAAGAATGTGACAACAACATTGCAGAAATAGCCCTGACCAAATTTTCGAACCATTTTTGGTATTTGAATGCAGAGTTGGTGGGATTATCGTTTTTTGATCCCACCATTACAGACAATGAAAAGTTGTTAATGGCTAATAAATTGCTCAGTAGCACAGATGAACCATCAGAGCACGCTAACCTACATGAGTTGATAATTTTACATAGTTATCTAATCTATTCTAGAGCTTTTGTTAAAGTAGTTTTTGAAACGTCAGAATATAATGCTCGGCATTTGCTTACAACTTGCAGGACATATTGCTTTTGTTCTTCATCTTTTGTCAGAAGGTCGTTAAAGTCGGTTACTTCCTACCTCTTTTAATTTTTCTTTCCTAACTTTTGGCTTTACAACCCTAGCATGCTCTGATGGTTCATCTGTGCTACTAAGCAATTTATTAGCCATTAACAACTTTTCATTGTCTGTAATGGTGGGATCAAAAAACGATAATCCCACCAACTCTGCATTCAAATACCAAAAATGGTTCGAAAATTTGGTCAGGGCTATTTCTGCAATGTTGTTGTCACATTCTTTATAGTCTAACAGACTATGCAAAATACCTAAATCTTAAAAAAACCTCAATTTGGATTTTTTCAAACTTTGAGCGACGAGCGGCACGGGTTAACGTCGTTTGATCGAGCTCAAATTTTGGCTATCTCAATATCTGGAAAGGGGAATCGTTTTGTGGGGTCCAGACGGACAAAATTCCGACATCGATTTTTTGCGGTCACCCTAGTGTGCACACACCCTAACAGTGCTGTCCGACCACCTAACTGAAAGCGTCGCTCCTGGGAGAAGAAGAATTTTATTGCATTGTGTCACTATTAACCTGCAAAGCAACCCTATATCTGCAGGTAAATAGCATTTGGAAACATAACGTCTTCCCTTTAAGAGAACTATTGCTTCTAATGCACTGGCAACTCAAACTTTTTTATTTTCCATGTTTCAGGTTATTCCCTAATTAGCTTTGCTTGACTCATGTAGTGAATCACTGCTCCAATGTGAAGCACATTCATCTGAATTGGTAGATTTATTTTTATCATTCCTCGTCTCCCAAATGTTTGATTGTTACAGTATTTTAGGAAATGTAATTATGGCTTTAATGGCCTCTAAGGAATGACACATTGCTGTTGCACTGCCAGCTGACATCTACACTGTGTAGGAGATAAGAGGTAGGGTTTAGATGGTTTATTATGTGCAGCATACAGACAGGGATTTATAAAACAGGCACAAAAAAGGAAGGCATGTGTAATGAAGGGATATATTTTTGGGCTCATATTTTTATATATTTTTACTATATTAAATATATACGGTGTGTGTGTGTGTGTGTATATATACTGTATATATGTATATATATATATATATAATGTCATATTCACACATTCACTGTGTACATAATAGGCAAAATACTATTTTATCATATAATTTTTATGAATATTTTCCAACTCCAAGCTGTATAAACATGAATGCTTATTTTATGAAGCAGATCAGGTGACGGATATCCGTATAATGAGTTAGGGTAAGTTTCCAAGGTCTGGATTTCATCAGGATTAGCTACGGATTGAACGCAGCGTCCAGATGTTACAGCATAGTGGAGAGGATTTTAAGAAATCCTGTCTCCACTATGCGTTCTAAAACGCGGGTGACACACCCACGAATCCGAACATAGAACGCAGTCTAAGGATATGATGCGGTGATTCCTCATATGTTCAATGAACACTTGCGGAATCACCATGCATAGAAAGGGGACGGCGCTTTGGGCATAGCAGGCTTTCCGCTGCGTCCAAAGCGCCGGAAATCTGGACCGTGGAAACATACCCTTAGGGTGCGGCTAAGGGATACATTACCCTTTATAAAGGTGTGCAAAGTTATTAGGCAGCTTATTTTCCTTAGGCATAATGAGCCAAAAAAAAGGTTCAGCTGACTCTGAAGAGTCAAAAATTGTCACATGTCTTACAGAAGGGTGCATCACTCATGAAATTACTAAGATATTGGGGTGTGATCACTGAACAATCAAATGTTTTGTTGAAATAGTCAACACGGTAGCAAAAAAATGTGTATGTGTTGAGAAAAAAAGATGCAAACTGCTAAAGATTTGAGAAGAATCAAATGTGACGTGAACAGGAGCCCATTATCCTCCAGCACTGTCATGATCTAGAACAGCAACCTACTTGGAGGTCCAGAAGTACAAGGTGTTCAGTGCTCAGAGCCATACCAAAGGGAAGGAGGCTGAAACTCGACCACCACTGAACAAAATGCCGAAGTGGAAATGTTAAACCTGGGACAAAAAATATCTGAAGACAGATTTTTCAAAGGTTTTATGAACTGATGAGATGAGAGTGATCCTTGATGGACAAGATAGACCAGTGGCTGGAGCAGTAACAGACTTCAGCTCAGAAGCCATAAAAGTGGAGGTGGGGCACTGCCGTGGGCTGGTATTATTAAATTAATTATTGCTATCAAATATTATTAAAGATGAGATAGTTGGACCTTTTCAAGTTGAAGATGAGCTCAATGTCAACTCCCAAACCTACTGACAGTTTTTAGAAGATACTTTCTTCAAGCAGTGTTACAGGAAAAAGTCTGCATCTTTCAAGGGAGCCATGGTTTTATGCAGGGCAATGCCACATCGAAGTCTCCACTTCTTGGCTGCCAGTAAAGGAGTTTAGAATAAAGAATAATGGCATGGTCCCTTCCTCACTTTACCTGAATTCGAACTTGATCGCGAATCCCATTCAAGTGAATGGGGGACCCGAACATCTGGTGGTTCCCACGCTGTCATCTGTGTGACACCATGGGAAACACCGACTCTGACCGGCGGTAACCAGCCGTAAAGAAAGTGTGTGAGCCAGTGGCTGTGACTGGGTCAAGGTGACAAGGTCACTGCCGATCAGGCGTCGGCTGCTGACTATTATTATTATTTATTTATTTCTATACCACCATTAATTTCATGATGCTGTACATGAGAAGGGGGTTACATACAAAGTTATAGATATCGTTAACAGTAAACAAGTTTACAATGACAGACTGGTGTAGAGGAGAGAGGACCCTGTCCTTGTGGACTTGCGTTCTACGGGATAGTGGGGAAGAAACAGAAGGTCGGGGGTACAGCAGCTCTGTTGGTGATGAGGCAGCTGCTCGGGCGGTGATGAGGCGGCAGAATGGTTATTGCAGGCTGTAAGCTTTCCTGAAAAAATGGGTTTTCAGGTTCCATTTGAAGGATCCGAGGGTGGTAGATAACCCGACATGTTGAGGCATGGAGTTCAAGAGGATGGGGGATATTCGGGAGGAACCTTGGAGGTGGTTGTGTGAGGAACGAATAAGTGTGAGAGTTGGAGGTCTTGGGAGGATCGAAGATTACGTGAGGGGAAGATATTGGGAGATTAGTTCAGAGATATAGGGAGGGGACAGGTTGTGGATGGCTTTGTGGGTCAGTGTTAGTAGTTTGAACTGGATTCGTTGGGGAATTGGGAGCCAGTGGAGGGATTTGCAGAGGGAAGAGACAGGGGAGTAGCGAGGAGAGAGGTCGATTAATCGGGGAGCAGAGTTGAGGACAGACTGGAGTGGTGTAAGAGAGTTAGCAGGGAGGCCACAGAGGAGAGTGTTGCAGTAGTCAAGGCGGGAGATGATGAGAGCATGTACAAGAGTTTTAGTAGATTGAGGGCTGAGGAAGGGACGGATTCTGAAAATATTTTTGAGTTGAAGGCGACAGGAGGTGGCAAGAGTTTGGACGTGTGTTTTTAAGGACAGGGCAGAGTCGAGAGTTACTCTGAGGCAGCGGATTTCAGGTGCTGGAGAGAGCATGATGCCGTTTACCATAATAGATAGATCGAGTAGGGAAGCTACGCGAGATGGAGGGAAGATAATGAGTTCAGTTTTGTCTACATTGAGTTTTAGAAAGTTAGAGGTGAAAAAGGCGGATATGGCTGATAGACTCTCTGGGATTCTGGACAGCAGAGAGGAGACATCTAGGCCAGAGAGGTAGATCTGAGTGTTGTCTGCATACAGGTGGTACTGGAAGCCATGGGACTTTATTTGTTGTCCTAGGCCAAGGGTATTGATGGAAAAAAGTAGGGGCCCCAGGACAGAGCCTTGGGAGACTCCAACAGAGAGACGGCGGGATGAGGAGGTAGTGTGGGAGTGGGAGACTATTACTCTCATCAGCTTTGTTTGTTCTCTCTGATAGAGCATTTGATAGCATATATAATTAGTGCAGTGCGTTTGCAGCTTACTGTACATGTATTTAGCTAATAAAGAAATAAATGGAAAAAAATGGCATGGAGTCCCCCTTATTTTTAATAAGCAATTGTGGGAAAGCAGACAGCTGGGGGTTGGTGTTATTATTCTGGGAATGGGCCATTATCCATGAAGCTTACCAGCCTATTAATATCAGCTTACATCTGTCTATGAAGCCTTTACTGGGTATTAAAAAGGGGCAACCACCCCCCCAAAAAATGACGTGGGTCCCTACTATTTTTAATAACCAGCAAAGGCTAAGTAGACAGCTGCAGGCTGATATTAATAGATCGGGAAGGGGCCATGGATATTGGTCCCCTCCCAGACTAATAACAACAGCTCTTAGTCACCCCAGATATGGCACATCCATTAGATGCACCAGTTCTGGCACTTAGCCTCAGCTCTTTCTGCTTGCCCTGGTGCAATGGCAAGTGGGGTAATGATTATGGGGTTGATATCAGCTGTGTTGTTTCCATTTGAAATCAAGCCCAGGGGTTAGTAATGGAGAGGTGTCTACCAGACACCCCCTATTACTAACCATGTAGTCAAAAGCAATAGACACACACACGAAAAGTCCTTTAATTGTAAAAAGCACTCCCCGACAATTATCATCTTTTATCCATTTATTACTTTTAAAAAATAAAATAATTTAAAGGAGTCCGCAAGAAATCCATCCCATGACGATCCCCAACTCTACTACATCCAGATGTGGTGCTCAGCGGTAACATCTGTAATGTGACCACTCAGCACGACAGTCGAAACACACTGACAGTAGTGTATGAATCCGGCTGCTGAAATGAACAAAAGAGACAAAGAAGTACTGTATGTAAACTAAGGCAAGGATCATCTAAATACATAAAAAATACATACTGTTTATTGAGACATAAAAAAATACAAGACAGACAAAAAACACACATTTTTTAAAACAATTAAAAAGCCAAAACGCTATGTGTAAATAACTGCCGGATGACCGTGTAAGGTCCAATCCAGCACTGTGTGCACTGACTGGTGTGCTTGAGATATTGCGCTCTCAAAAAATGTCCTAAGAAGTTAGCTGTGCAAAGGCAAATACAGTTTATGTAGTACAGTTCATAAGTAAGGAACAGTAAAAGATGGTAAAGTACTGCAAGGTCCAATGTTGTTAGACCCCCAAGCAATAACTCCTAGTGGTTAGAAAATTGGATACTACAAGATTTGACTCTATCCTAACAGTAAAGGGTACAACAAAACACAATAGATGGACAAAAGGGTCCAGGAAAATAAAGCCGCATAGGACCTACTGGTAGAGATATAGGATAGGAAATCACCCGGTCACGTCATGGTGTGTGGAGGAAAAGGAACTCTACGCATATCGTCAAACAGCGTGGCTTCCTCAGGGGGAAGTGAGCTTTAAACAGCACTGATGTAAGTAAGATTATTGCAGTTCATAGCCGATGTGAGGTAAACTTACTGCCGTCACCATTCACAGCTTGAGAAATGTTCCACGCTGTGAACGGTGATACCCATAAGTTTATCGGCTTTGGACTACGATAACTTTACTGACGTCAGCATGAGAAATTTCTCATGCTGCGAACGCTGACTTCAGTAAGGTTATTGCAGTTCATCGGCTTGATGTCAGTGGACATTACACAGTTGACATCAACCCGAAAATATTACCCTACTTACCAATGCATCAGGGCAAGAGTGAAGAGCCGGGCAAAGCGCCAGAGTTGGCGCATCTAATGGATGCACCTTTTCTGGGGT
Organism: Dendrobates tinctorius; assembly: GCF_039654945.1. NCBI lineage: Eukaryota > Metazoa > Chordata > Amphibia > Anura > Dendrobatidae > Dendrobates > Dendrobates tinctorius. The sequence continues at coordinate 26,789,724 of NW_027361671.1, read as the reverse complement.
GGCTGTGGGCTTCTATTTTTATTCTGGGAATACCAGCCCCAGCTAGCTGCTTAACCTTGGCTGGTTATCCAAAAATAGAGAGGGGATCCCAAGCTGTTTTTTTAATTATTTAAAACCCGCAGCTGTCCATTTTACCTGCATTTGTTATCAAAATTATTGGGGACCCTCTAAGCCATAATCATCAACATTAACAGAAATAAACACTTGAAATAGATCACTCTGTTTGTAATGACTCTATATAATATAGGAGTCTCACTTTTTGTACTGAAGAACTGAAATAAATTAACTTTATGATGATATTCTAATTTTGTGAGAAGCACCTGTGTGGCGTCCCTGAGGGTTCAGTCGCCACAGAGGTGCTGCACCTCCTCCTGAGGTGTGGTACCCCACTATCCAGGTAAGGTGGAGACACCTGACCACACTTCAACACCTGCACCCCACACCACAAAGTAATGTAGCAAAGCACCTTCGGCGGCTCCCTGCTTGGAGTGCAGCATAGCACCCCTTGGTGGCTCCTTGCGTGGAACATGAAACGTGCTGGGAGGTGGGTGGAGTGTAGTTCACATAAAAGAGCGGGAAGAGTTGAGTCAGTCAGTCAGTCTTCATTCAGTCAGTGAGTGAGGATGTAGAAGGACAGAGAGTGAGAAAGAGAAGATCCCCGGGAAAGGGATGGGAGAAGGAAGTGCTGCAGCAGTCCACAGTGATCTGGGTCTGCTGGCACAGGAAAGAGACAGAGAAAGGAAGCTTGATTTTCCATTGGAAGGAAGGATTAGTACAGAACGTAAGGAGAATAGTAGGACTAAGGATCAGGGTTGGAAGAACCCTTCCCAAGTTCTGAGCGGAAGGCCGGGGTCTGGTCCCCGAGGTTGTATGGATACTAATGGTCCTGCAGCAGACACCGGAGGAATAGAAGTTTGTCACCACTTTATTCCCACACAAGACTTGGGGGCACAACAGCAACGATAGTGAGCCGGGACTTAGTAGCAAGGAGTCCCCGAAGCAGGCTACAGCTGTCTGCCGTACAAGTAGAGTTCATAGGAACATCTGACAGGAGGAATTCCAGTGTAACTCAGTACTGTGAGTACTTCACTCAAAGGCGCTATAAGAGGATACGTTCAGACAAGGCACATATGTTGGCGGAGTGTTGGAAAGGAGTACTTCATCTTGCCTGGAAGTTGGCTGAGCTCCTGACCCGGAGGACACGGCACGGATGCAGGCTCTTGTGCCACAACAGACTGTGAGTAAAGCTTTGGAACTACATGCCCTGGTGTCCTCCACTTATTCCTGCGTCAACCTGCCCGGCACTGCTACATCCCCTGCGCCTGACACTATACCATCTAAATGTCGCCTCACCTCTGCTGCCCTGGGACTACAGCCCTGCCTGTGGAGGGCTATAATATCACTGCTGCACCACACCATTGGTCCCAGAGGATCGGACTGCAGCGTCGGCTTAACATCTTCATTGCCAAACACCACAGGTGGCGTCACGAATCACGACTTACACATTCACACTGAACATTTACATTGGGTGCCCAGGGCCACGGGCCGGGTCCCAGCTACCGTGACATCTCCCATTGAGGACCATCGGGCCCGGTACCGAGTACCCCACAGCCCTGGGTTCTTGCGTAAAATCAGAGTTGCTATTAAATTTTGCAATTTTTGACATCTTCACACAAGTTTCTCCCAGGTCCGCTGAAATGATCAGAGCTGTGATGGGAAAAAGGTGTGGCGGGGGTGTGAGTCCTGGGCAGGTCTAATTTATGACAAGGTGTAGCATTTCCTATGTTAGAAATCTCACTCCCATACCTGAATTTAGATTAGTGGTGTAGAGCGCACGTCACTCATCAGACACTCAAGATTCAAGAAGAGGCGTGCACCTCTTCATGTATCAGCATCTGATTTTAGTACACCACCTCATCAAGACCTGCATGAACAACACTGGTCTTAATGAATCGGGCCCACAGTGTATATAGTTGTTGATTCTTAGGTATGCACGGACCTGGGGGATATTTTATAACCTGACAATTGACAGCGACACATTTTTCGAATGTGGAAGGGAAATCAGATATTCAAATAAGACTTTCAAAGGGGAAACATGCGGTGCCCTATAAGGGTTCTAACTGGAAAATACTTGACTGCACATTTATCAGCTTTATCCTAGGTCTACTCAGCAACTTTGGTTGCCTAGTGAGCAACCAAGGTTTCATCTGTGCTGCAGCTACATCGCAGCGCAATACAATTGAATAGGGTCACATTACAGCCCCAAGGATACTGAGACAAGCAAGTCACAAGAAGTCCAAACCTTTACGATTTCCAAACACGGTACACTTAGGGCTGCAATGTGACCTGATTCACTCATAATGTGCTACTATGTAGCAGCGGCTCTCAGTGAACCTTGGTAAAATGACAAAGTGTTGCGGCCAAAATCATTGTTTAGTCTATTCCTTAATCTATAGTCAGCATGAGTAAAGCGATACCAAGTATGCTTAGTCTTTTATTTTTTTTCTAATTTTGCACAACAATAGCACATTTTATAGAAAAATAACAGTAGTTTGTCTACTGTAGATTTTTTTTCATGTAGTTCACTAAGTGGATTAAATTATGTTACCTTATCAAACTGAATGACGTGAATCCAGCAGTACAATATTGTGTGTTGATGAGTATATATGCACTTTTGTAAAATAAAAACTATTTTTTAAGAGAAAAATGGTTTGATTTTTTTTAATCATGAATTGTATTATATGTTGATTGATGTTGATATTAAATAAGCATGTAACTGACAGAGAGAAAACCAGCACCAAAATCACCTGTTGCTGTTATAAATGCTTGTATATTCAGTGGATCCGCAGCGTTATGCGCAAAGACAGGGTGCTCACTGGAAAAATACAAAACATCAAAATTCAGGAAAAGCATAGAGATGGGGAGAAGTATGGAGGAAAGAATGAACAGGACCCATTGAAGCACAGGAGGCACAAAACGACCATCGTTTCTTCTCTCCATATCCATGCTTTTAAAAGACATGAAATAAAGGTTTTTTAACAAGAACGGTGAGTGCCACATTTTTTCTTCACCTGAATCATAATTAAATAAGCAATATAAATCAGTAAGTGCAAAACTAGAAAACGATTGATAATAGTAGACATTTATCACAGAGGTACTGCACCAGTTTCTATAAAGAAATTAGTGTCCCGCTCACAATAAAATATAATAAAACTTGTGAGCAGCAAATGGTTACAATCAAATATCAATACACCAATTAAAAAAACAAGACCAACAATCTAATTCCAAGGGATGTCTCCTCAGAGAAAATCAACAAAACCAACCATCGTTACGCTAATTGTGAGTTAAACATCACAGTCAGAAGGTAGTGGCTTGAAGGCTAAATCTATGAAGTTGGTGAATCATTTGCTTGTTCTCAAGTGTCCTAACTTGAAGCCTAATGTAAAATCTCCAACATGGCCCCCAGCTATCATGTGTGTTTAATAGCATTAGTCTTCTCGTATGGGCTAAAGGGACCGTAAGAGCCCTCTCCTCACTAGGCTCCAGGATGCAACTACAATCCCTGCATCCATTATAGGTAAGCTCCTGGTGTTCCTCATATTTTCCCCTTTTGGCTTGCTTTTATGTATCTTCCTTATTCCTTCATATTTTAATTTAGTTGCCAGAGATTGCTTGAAACTGGAGAAAATACTAACTGATCAAGTTTGCTGATGAATGTGCATACATGTGTTTGATAAGGTGTGCGCTCTGCTCTCTGTCCCCACGGATCCCGCGGATGCGCGAACTGGCAGTGACACCTCATATAACATTTAGGGGGCGTGAGAAGGGGAGTGCATGCACACTGCCCCGCTCGGCATCTTTGGCTGGCTCTGTGTTGTGTGATTAGCGCCAAGGCACTCAAACTCCCTCTGATGAAGCAAGATACTTAAACATTGCAAAACGCAATTTGGGGATTTTTCTAAGCTGGACACTGGCACATACAGTGGGTACAGAAAGTATTCAGACCCCTTTAAATTTTTCACTCCTTGTTTCATTGCAGCTATTTGGTAAATCCCAAAAAAGTTACGTTTTTTCTAATTAATGTACTCTCTGCACCCCATTTGACTGAAAAAAAAAACAAATGTAGACATTTTTGCAAATTTATTAAAAAAAGAAAAACTGAAATATCACATGGCCATAAGTATTCAGACCCTTTGCTCAGATACTCATATTTAAGTCACATGCTGTCCATTTCTTTGTGATCATCCTTGAGATGGTTCTACTCCTTCATTGGAGTCCAGCTGTGTTTTATTAAACTGATAGGACTTGATTTGTAATGGCACACACCTGTCTATGTAAGACCTCACAGCTCACAGTGCATGTCAGACCAAATGAGAATCATGAGGTCAATGTAACTGGTCAAGGAGCTCAGAGACAGAATTATAGCAAGGCACAGATCTGACCAAGGTTACAAAAGAATTTCTGCAGTACTCAAGGTTCCTAAGAGCACAGTGGCCTCCATAATCCTTAAATGGAACAAGTTTGGGACCACCAGAAGTCTTCCTAGACCTGGCCGTCCATCCAAACTGATCAATCGTGGGATCCTTGGTGAGAGAAGTAAAGAAGAACCCCAAGATCACTGTGGCTGAGCTCCACAGATGCAGAAAGTAGATGGGAGAAATTTCCACAAAGTCAACTATCACTGCAGCCCTCCACCAGTCATTCCATTATGGCAGAGTGGCCCGATGGAAGCCTCTTCTCAGTGCAAGACATATGAAAGCCCGCATAGAGTTTTCTAAAAAAACACATGAAGGACTCCCAGACTATGAGAAATAAGATTCTATGGTCGGAAGAGACGAAGATAGAACTTTTTGGTGATAATTCTAAGTGGTATGTGTGGAGAAAACCAGGCACTGCTCATCACCTACCCAATACAATCCCAACAGTAAAACATGATGGTGGCAGCATCATGCTATGGGGGTGTTTTTCAGCTGCAGGCACAGGATGACTGGTTGCAATTGAAGGAAACATGAATGCGGCCAAGTACAGAGATATCCTGGATGAAAACCTCTTCCAGAGTGCTCTGGATCTCAGACTTGGCCAAAGGTTTACCTTCCAACAAGACAATGACCCTAAGCACACAACTAAAATAACAAAGGAGTCACTTCAGAACAGCTCTGTGTCCATTCTTGACTGGCCCAGCCAGAGCCCTGACCTAAACCCAAATGAGCATCTCTGGAGAGACCTAAAAATGGCTGTCCACCAATGTTCACCATCCAGCCTGACAGTACAGGAAGAGAACTGCAAGGAAGAATGGCAGAGGATCCCCAAATCCAGGTGTGAAAAACTTGTTGAATAATTCACAAGAAGACTCATGGCTCTACTAGCTCAAAAGGGTGCTTCTACTCAATACTTAGCAAAGTGTCTGAATACTTATGACCGTGTGATAATTCAATTTTTCTTTTTTAATAAATTTGCAAAAAAATTCAACAATTCAGTTTTATTTCAGTCAAGATGGGGTGCAGAGTGTACATTTATGAGAAAACAATGAACTTTTTTGAATTTACCGATGAAACAAAAAGTGAAAAATTTAAAGGGGTTGAATACTTTCTGTACCCCCACTGTATATTATATTATCTCTCCCTCATACTGACTGCTGTGAGACAAGATCTCGAGGTAATCACACTCAGCTCTGACCTATACTACACAGTAGCTGCGAAGATCAGCAATCACCACTGAGAGGAGGGCGTTTTCTTTTAACCTGCTTGACAACTCCTGCTTATGATTGGTCAATATCATAGCGTGGGGACAAAACTCAGCCCATAGAGAAATATTTGATGACACACAGTTTGGCTTTTATCATAAATTATAACCTAAACCATTCTAATATCTCTGCAACGAAGATGAGAAATTAAAAAAATAGCCTTTGTTTTATTCAGCTCTGCAGCCACTATTCCAGGATGCCAGTTTAACGGGATACAACTGATGAAAGATCCTCCTTAAACGCCTAAAATGGGGTAATGTGAATGTATTCTGAAGTGATTGTATCAATTTGATAAGTTATCACCTATTAATAGGATATATTATTGATTGCAGGGAACCAACCAATCCCGAGAATGGAGATTTCTATGTATAGCCCCATCAAAATGCAGCATAGCTGGAGCCTGCACACCACAGCTGCATTCATTCTCAATGAGAATAATATTGCCGGGTTATAGCCATCAGTCCGTTAGAGAATGAATGGAGCAGTGGTGCATATACTGAGCCTCCGCTCCTTTTAGAGTGTCTAATATTAAGAAAAGATGCATTTAAACAATGAGCCATGGTATTTGAATACACGAACAGATTCATTGATCCAAGACACTTTGGAACCATTATTGCCCATAAACACTTGCTTGACCCAGTTAACTCCGTTACAAAGTCCTACTGCGAAATATTCATAAATTGCTTTACTTAGTTGACTCATTGGATGTTTATATTAGATGGATTAAAGGGTTGATGTCTGCTTCCTGATTTCTCACTCTTGCTGCCATCCTGTCTAGTAAAAATCTTCATCTTGCAGATCTACTTTGTTTGACATACCCTGGCTGACAGCTTGATGGGATTTGACATATTTCCCTTCTGTTAGCTATTTAGCCTTGGCAGCAATTATGCATTTTAGGTGCCTGAAAATGGGCAGATGTCCATCCTGGAGAATATCTTCATTTATTTCCCAGGAAGCCTCTGTGATATATACATCCTTACAGAAATGCATCACATCATTTTAGGTAATAGCCAGATAAAAAAATACTTTATTAATAGGACATATTTATTGTAAATCCAATATATAAGATGCTGCTACATCTGCAGTATATATATAATATATATATATATATATATATATATATATATATATATATATGCCAACTATTAAAATCGCACTATGGATTATTACTGCTTTCATGCATTTGTCCTTATGCATTAGCTGTTTATTTGCATTTTGTGATACAGTATAGACTGTAATGAAAACTACAAGCATATTTGCTAATGCTGCTGAAATGTCCAGGAGGCTCCCGAAAAAGGAGAAACCTCCTGGACTCCAGACAGTGTTTCCTTAAAGGGTAACTATCATTTCAAAAGTTTTTTTCATATTTTATAGAGACTGCAAATTGATTCCGATAAGTGGAGGTCCAGGTCCTGAGACCCCCATCCATAGCTCAAAACACTGCTATGAAGTTTGCAGCTCCTGAATAGGTTTGCACACATTAGTGTATGAGCTCTATAGTAAGTTTCCGTGTCTGTTCACCACTCTCACAGAGCAATATACAGGAACATACAATTTTTGGGTACATACACCACTTCTAAATGGTATTTTGAGAGATTATGTGGGTTTCAGGACCAATCCATCCACTGATTAGCAGCACTCTGCTGTCTCCATAATATACAGCATTAAAAAATAGTTTGAAATGATATTTATGCTTTTTAATGTTTCCGGTTTGAAACCCCAGGTGCCCCATCATCAAACGGAGTCTGAGGGTCAAATATACATTCAGGGGGCATGACTTGAAAAATAAGGTGTTGTTACTGACAACATTTTTTGGCTTCTTACTTCACACACCACATTTATGCCTCCTTGACAAGGATCCCCAAAAGTTGGAAAATATGAAAGGCAGCAGAAGAAAAGTATGTTGTGAACCAGAGTATACAACAAATACTGTAATGTAGATCAGAATTCCACATATCTGCCTTTTTATTCTAATGATAACACGTCTATTTATCGCCTCTCCCCACAGGTATGTGCTACTCTGCAACAACCTAGCTTTTAAAAAATGATACTATTTTATCTTTGCTGCTCACTCATGGTATGTTGCTACCCCTTCCCCACTTTTCTTTATGACCCATTTGATTACTCTGACTTCAATATCCTACATCTGGCTCAACTTGACTAACTGATCAAGAAGATGAGTCCAGGCCTCCTCCCCATGTTTTACACCTGAATTTGTTAGCAAATATAAGGTGAGCAGTTAGTCTGAACAGTGCATCACATAAGTGTATCAAGTGTGATGCCCTGAATTAACCCAGAATTGAACCAGGAGGGAACTGAAGGTAACTGGATACATAGTCACAGTAAATGTTTAAGTTTATTTTCACTCTCACCCCTATAGTCCTCCACTTTCTTCAAACCCTCCTGATCCCTACACCTAATAAGGAACTGGTCATTTCTCCCTCCATCTTCCCCATCCATCTCACATCCTTCTCAGAACTGTTCCTCAACATACAATCCTCTGTCTCCAAACACAGACAGCCACCTCATGCCCTCTCCTGCTCCTCCTCACTACCGGCGATATCTCGCCAAATCCTAGCCCTCCTCACCCTATCCCCACAGTCATTTTCATCCATGCTCTATCACAAATTTCGGCAACCTTGCTAACCTCATGCCTATTCGTCCAGCCTCCATTTCCCCAGTCCTTTTTAACAGGAGCTATATGGAATGCTCGCTCCATCTGCAACAAACTTTCTTACATCCATGATTTTTTCATCACTAACAAACTTTCCTTCCTCGCCATTACTGAAACATGGCTCACCCCCTCTGACACAGCTTTTTAGCTTCTTCAGCTGCACTTTTGTATGGAGGATTCCTTCCTTTCCACATCACCTACCCCAGCAGCAAGCATGGAGGAGTTGCTTTTCTCCAGTCAGCTAACTGCTACTTCACCCAAATCCCACTGCCACCTTCTGTTACTCGCCCTTCTTTCGAGGTGCACAGTGTGTGTATCTACTACTCCCCTTACTACTTCCAACTGATTGTCATTTACTGCCTCCCAGGGCCAGCCACCACCTTCTTCGACCATTTCACTACCTGGCTACTTCATTTTCTTTCCGCTGACATCCCACTATCATCATGGGTGACTTCAACTTACCCATTGACACATCCCACTCAGCTGTCTCTAAGCTCCTGTATCACACTTCTGTAGTGACCAGAAAAACCATTACTATTGTACAAAACAAACAAAACTGTGGGCTGACACCGACCTACACTAGACCTAGCAGCTGGGGAACTATTAGTGTTTATTGCTTGGTAAGTGCTTGTGTGATCTGTTGTTTATTTATTTCATTACTAATGTACGTTATTTGTCATATGGTAAGTGTGTTCTCTATTCCTTACATGATTGCATTTGTGACACCAGTTTCCCGTCTTGCCTTGGGAGGAGGTAAATTATTTAATATTATGCTGCCCTCTCCTGCCTTGTTTTGGTATTACAACTTGTAGTACTATGCTACCCTCTTCTGCCTTAGTTTGGTATTGCAACTTGTTTTTCTGATTTAAAAATAAGTGGCAGTTGGAGGTGTGAGGGAGACTGAAAAAGTTGGTGTTACGCGTGGTTTTGGTGGTGAGAGGAGGTAGGAGATTGAGGCTCTTCGTCTAGGACAAGCGGGTAGTACAAATAGCACCCTTTTTGGAGTGTCCCGCGTTTACAGCAACAGAGTGCTGAGACAAGCGAAGGAGCTGCAGAGCTGCATAGCAGATTTTCTGGATACACCAATCCGATCCAGGTTAGCTAATTCTCCCCCTTCACGCAGCACAGTTAGTCAAATGAAAAGTTACTGCCATCCTCCCAAGGCCGGGACTGAGAAAAGGCTTTGCCTGACGCAAAGTGTAAGGAAAATTGTATCTGCTATCCAAGACTGTTATATTGAAAAACATAAGAATTGTTACAAGTATTTAGTAAAGTTCATCTTTCAAATTTGCACAGGACCCCTGGTGAATGCTTCTTTTGTCCGCGGCCTCATACCTTTCGAGCATCAACATAACTCTCAGACTCGTATATCCGTCAACTCCCCCCTTTATTAATTGCCACCTAACCTATGGATTGTTAGAGCCATCAGAGTCCCCGTGACTGAACCACCCTCTGAGGTACTAGGCCCTGCATCCCACAAGGCGGTGCGACACTTCCTCATTCATTCTTGCTCAATGATCTTCAGCAGCCACTCACAAGGTTGGCCACACACTGGACCTCGTCTTCACCCTCCTCTGTTCCCCATCTAACCTCTCTAACTCACCTCTCCCTCTTTCTGACCACAACCTACTGACATTATTTTCCCTCTCCTCCCCAGGTGCCCAGTCCCCATTCAACAAACTTGCACACCCTCTCAGAAATCTCAAACAAGTTGACCTATAATTCACTTTCCGAATTTCTTCTCCCTTTTACAGACATAAGTTCCTTACACAATGCAGATGCTGCAGCATCTTTATATAACACCACAGCAGCTCTCGAATCGGTAGTCCTCCTCACACATACCAAAGCTTGCACACGCAACGGCAACCCAATAGCACCAAAATACCTCTATAAATACCAAAAACAAAATGAGGTCATGAGTTTTTCAATAATCAGATAATTTATTAATTAACAAAGAAAATCAATATAATAAATTAAGCTAGAGTACCACAAACCAAGCAGGACAATAAAAAAGGAGGGATTTCTACCAAGTATATACATAACAATCCATGTCAATGAGCTACAAATAATTATAATTTTTAACAATTACATATTAATAATTCAAGTACGAATTCAGGACGAAGACCGGCGAAACGTGCGTAGGGGCGGCAGGCGGGGGTCCAGGTCTCCACTTCTTATGTAAATTTGGCACACGGGCTATATGGATATAATTTCTGTTTACTTGCACTATTGGCACTCTTGCACTTTATAATGATCCTATATACTTTAATACACTGCACTAGCAGATAATGTTCTGGGTCTATTACACTGGTCAACAGCATTTTTGGTGCCAAAGATATTTCATCGAATTTAGGGTATTTTTGGGGTGCTGATTCTGAATATGTCATCAGTTTTGCCAGATTGGCTCAAGTTTTTGAGATTTTTGGTATCTTATTTATAGCACTTGTTGGTAAATGCGACGCATCATCTCATTAATTTCTTTGGATTAGTACTTGAACTGAGCAGTTCTCAATATAGTTTTGTGTTAATTAGTGTTCTAAAAGTTTGTTCATAGCTTGATTTTTGCACTAACTTTATGTTGTTGTCTGTTTTCCAGTGAAAAGCATGAACTCATCATGAAGAAGTTGTCTTAACGATCCAGACTCATTCTGTTACATTTGTGGTGAATATACACTGCCAAAACATAGAAGAAACATAACACACTTCGTAAAAAAAGTGTATTTTGCCTATTTTGGGGTTATGCTTGGGGACCAAGACAAGTTTTGGGCACCACACATAGTGTGCAAAGCATGTATCGAATTATTACGAAAATGGAGCAAAGGACAAAGAAAAAGCTTCAAATTTGGTGTTCCAATGGTGTGGAGAGAGCCAAAAAATCATCATGATGACTGTTATTTATGGTAAACACAGGTACAGGCACATCTTCACAATGAGGGACAGGCCTTCTTGCAGATTCCATGTTACTCCCATTTTCGTTTCTTATGCTTATTGAATCCTTGCACTTGCACTGCACAGAAATAACAGTCATCATGATGATTTTTTGGCTCTCTCCACACCATTGGAACACCAAATTTGAAGCTTTTTCTTTGTCCTTTGCTCCATTTTCGTAATAATTCGATACATGCTTTGCACACTATGTGTGGTGCCCAAAACTTGTCTTGGTCCCCAAGCATAACCCCAAAATAGGCAAAATACACTTTTTTTACGAAGTGTGTTATGTTTCTTCTATGTTTTGGCAGTGTATATTCACCACAAATGTAACAGAATGAGTCTGGATCGTTAAGACAACTTCTTCATGATGAGTTCATGCTTTTCACTGGAAAACAGACAACAACATAAAGTTAGTGCAAAAATCAAGCTATGAACAAACTTTTAGAACACTAATTAACACAAAACTATATTGAGAACTGCTCAGTTCAAGTACTAATCCAAAGAAATTAATGAGATGATGCGTCGCATTTACCAACAAGTGCTATAAATAAGATACCAAAAATCTCAAAAACTTGAGCCAATCTGGCAAAACTGATGACATATTCAGAATCAGCACCCCAAAAATACCCCAAATTCATTAAAATATTTTGGACACCAGAAAAAAAATTTTTTTTCGTTGACCTGTGTTATCAGAGTTCCATTGATTCCTTCTACACTCTGTTTTGTCTCAGTTTTGCTCTTCTTCCATGGTCCTGGCTTCATTTTTTATACAGATGCTTAACTGGATAAAATTGATTATTATAGTTAATTAGCACTATTGCACTTTATATTCGATTTCTATTCTAATTTATCAAGGTTTCTCATCTGTATTCATTATGTGATTGATTATTAATATGTAATAGTTAAAAATTATAATTATTTGTAGCTCATTGACATGGATTGTTATGTATATACTTGTCCTGCTTGGTTTGTGATACTCTAGCTTAATTTATTATATTGATTTTCTTGGTTAATTAATAAAATATCTGATTATTGAAAAACTCATGACCTCATTTTATTTTTGGTATTCATAGAGGTATTTTGGTGTTATTGATCTTTGGAGTTTATTTTCTGATTTTTTTCACCTGATTTGAGATTTCCTCTTGTTTAATCTTAGCAAACCAGCCTGACTAAAGGACCAAGGCGGGCGTCCAGGGTTGCTGAGCGGAGATGGAAAAGATTCCACTCCATTGATTACTTCATAGCATTCAAACAGTCCCTCCTTACTTTCAAGTTCATGCTCACTGCAGCAAAAACAAACATACTTTTCAGCTTTTATATCCTCCCTATCTCACAATTCTAAAGAGCTTTTCAACACTTTCAACTCTCTCCTTTGTCCCCCAGCACCTTTTCCCTCTCCTCTCAGCTGAAGACTTTCTCATTCTTCACACAGAAGATTGATAACATCAGAGAAAGCTTTGGCCTACAGCCCTCACAGCCCCTCCTCATAACTACTCAGGCCTCTGCCTCCAAAACCAGCTTCTCCACCATTACACAAGATCAACTTTCCTCTTTACTCTCCAAATCAAACCTCACCACCTGTGAACTTGACCCGATCCCATCCCACCTCATCCCAAACCTCACCACAATCTTTATCCCAACCCTAACCCACCTCTTCAACCTATAACTAACAACTGGTGCCTTCCCCTCATGCTTCAAATATGTGTCAATCACACCCATCCTTAAAAAGCCCTCCCTTGACCCATCTTCTCTGTCTAGCTATCGCCCATATCACTTCTCCCCTATACCTCAAAACTACTGGAACAACATGTCCATTTTGAATTGTCCTCCAACCTCTCCTCCCACTCATTTTTCGACGCGCTTACAATCTGGTGGCTTCTGATTGCACCACTCCATTGAAACTGCCTTGTCTAAAGTCACCAACAACATACTAACTGCCAAATACAAGTGACATTACTCTGTTCTCCTCCTCCTGGTCCTGTCATCACTTCGACACAGTGGACCATTCCCTCTTGCTACAGATTCTCTCATCTCTTGGCATCACAGACTTGGCCCTATCTTGGATCCCCTCAAACCTATCAGACCGAACATTCAGATTCTCCCACTCACACACCACCTCCTCACCTCGCCCCCTATTTGTCGGTGTCCCCCAAGGTTCAGTCCTATGTCATCTACTCTTCTCCATCTACACCTTCAGCCTGGGACAGCTTTCAGCATCACCTCTATGCTGGTGACACACAGATTTACCTATCTGGACCCGATATCACCTTCTTACTAACCAGAATCCCACAATGTCTGTTTGCCATTTCATGTTTCTTCTCTGCTAGATTTCTAAAACTTAACATGACTAAAACTAAATTCATCATCTTTCCACAGTCTCACTCAAACCCCTCAACAGACAACATCAAAGTCAATGGTTTCCCACTCTCCATAGTCCCACAAGCTCACTGCCTTGGGGTAATCGTTGACTCTAATCTCTTCTTCAAACCAAACATCCAAGCCCATTCCACTTCCTGCCAACTCTGCTGTCCGACTAATCCACCTTTCCTCCCGCTATTCCCTGGCATCTCCTCTCTATCAATCCCTTCACTGGCTCCCCATTGCCCAGAGACTCCGGTTCAAAACCCTAACATTTGCATACAAAGCCATGCGCAACCTGTCTCCTCCATACATCTGTGACCTAGTCTCCCGATACTTACCTGCACGCAATCTCCGAACCTCACAAGACCTCCTTCTCTTCTCTCATCTTTTCTCCTCTTCCTACAATCGCATAAAAGATTTCTCCAGTGCATCCCCTCTACTCTGTAACTCTCTATCCCAACATATCAGATTCTCACCTGCCATGGAAACCTTCAAAAAGAATCTGAAAACCCACCTCTTTTGACATGCCTACAACCTACAGTAACCATCGTTCCACCATACCGCTGCATGACCAGTTCTACCCTCACCTTCTTTATCCTCACCCATCCCCTGTATATTGTGAGCCCTCACGGGCAGGGTCCTCTCTCATACTGTAACAGTCGGCGACTTGTATTTTTCAAGATTATTGTATTTATTTTTGTTATGTTTATCCCTTTTGACATTTAAAGCACTATGGAATAAATGGTGCTATAATAATAAATAATAATAATGAAAAAAAAAAAAGTGCATGTGAAAAAGCACATATGTTGTATCTATGAAAAACATTTGTAGAAGACGTATGACAAAAATGCATGTCTGATTGAGGTCTTTGCTAGGTTAACACAATACCTTTGTTCAGCAATTCCTGTGTATATTTTTGTGCAGACCATACTGCTAAAATTGAATACAGTACATCTGTCTCAAAGTTTTGCACTCGATGGATCTCGATGAAGGAAAGTTTCAAGATTCATAGTGTTTACTGATCTAAGTTGTGCAATTTGTTGAATAAGAACATAATGACATATTGACGGTCAGTGGAACCTAATATCATCAACCAGTTGAGGCCTAGATTCTAAATCATCCTGAAATGTAAGTAAAAAAAAAAGAAATCACACACTGATCAAATTTGCAGGAATTTAATCACTGCAACTCAAAGTTTGACAAACTCAGTATTGTGTATGTATCTCCTATGCCTGTATTTTGTGTGACTTCGGTAGTGATCCTCTTGTTTCTCCTCACACAAAAGAGCAGATAACAGTCCTGCTGCTGGGTTGATGTTATGACACATTACCTGTTATTGCCGCCATGATTTTGAGACCTGTACTGTTAAGATCTGCTTGCAGTGGCACACAAGAAGGTATCAAGGCACTGGACTACCTTTGCAGCCTGAATGAGCTGCAGATACAGTCCTATGCTATTAGTAGTGAAAATGACATAAAAAAAATGCAAAACCGGAGAGGAAGGAGAGAGTAATCATATGTGGTTACCACCTGTAGAACCATTCATTTTTCTGAGTTATCTTGCTATTATGTATCCAATGCATGCACAGTATGAGGACCCTACAGTGCCCCGGCATAAAGAGTAAACTATTCTCCCCCCAGCTAGCCCTCCAAACAGTTATAATGGTTCTCACATAATCCTCCAAACAATATAATGGACCCTCACATAGCCCTCCAAACAACGTAATGACCA
This sequence comes from Dendrobates tinctorius, assembly GCF_039654945.1. Lineage (NCBI taxonomy): Eukaryota > Metazoa > Chordata > Amphibia > Anura > Dendrobatidae > Dendrobates > Dendrobates tinctorius. Next base: position 26,774,284 of record NW_027361671.1, on the reverse strand, counting down.
ACACATAGTCCTCTAAACACTATATTGTCCCTCACATGGCCCTCCAAACAGTATAATAGCCCCCACATAGCCCCCCTAATATTATTATAGCCCTCCAAACAGTATAATTGTGGTCACTGTGCTGAGATGTCAGAGTTTAGGCGCAGAAGAGCATTTTGAGAGTTATCTTGCTGTTATGTATCCAGTATGATGACGCTACAGTACCATCCAAACAGAATAAAGCCCCCAACTAGCCCTTTGAACTGTTTAATGGTCCCCACATAGCTCTCCAAACAGTATAATGGTCCCCACATAGCCCTCCAAGCAGTATAATGGTCCCCACATAGCCCTCCAAGCAGTATAATTACCCCCACATAGCCCTGAAAACAGTATAACAGTTCTCCAAACAGTATAATGGTCCCCACATAGCCCTCCAAGCAGTATAATGGTCCCCACATAGCCCTCCAAGCAGTATAATTACCCCCACATAGCCCTGAAAACAGTATAACAGTTCTCCAAACAGTATAATGGTCCCCACATAGCCCTTCAAATAGTATACTGCCCCCCACATAGCTCTCCAAATATTATAATGGCTTCCACATGGTCCTCTAAACAGTATAATCGCACTAGCTGTGCTGAGTTGTCAGAGCTCAGACACAGAGGAAGGAGTCGACGGCTTCCTGTTATATCAGTGCTTTCAACTGTATCTGCTATGGGACCCCCACGTCTCACAGGCCCCATAGCGGTCACGTTATCTACCACTATGAGCGGTACACTATTGTATACATATATATCTTTCATGTTTCTGTGCGTGTGCTTCTCCAAAACTTTGCTACCTTCTATAAAATGAAATATTGAATTTGAGTATTTGAATGCATCCAGCAAAGTTACTGTAGATTTGTGATACAGGCAGATCACCTTAACATTGAGTCACCTCCATCTACTATCTACTATGTAATATAAGGTATTGCACATAAACTGGTAATAGTAAAATAAAAATAGGAGCTTTAAGATGTTCCTCGTGTAGAAAGATGATTCCAAGTTCAGCCCCCACACTGTCTGTGGGAAGTGTCACTCTGTGCAGCATATGCCTTGAGTGTCTGGGAATGTAAAAACTAATTACACGCTAACAATGAATGTGAAGCTTTGAAAACCCTTAATTTTTGTAGCATATTCTCTAATCGGTAAATTAACTTATTGAACTATTGACAGATCGTTGACAATACTGATATAAAACTAATGTATGAATAAAGTAGCAGATCTATAGAGAATAGACTGTGTTATAGAATTACGGTATGTTTCTGCCTAAGTGAACTATGACATGGGCACCTTACAGAAGAGGGACCCAAAACACAGACCAAAATGAGCTCCCCTGTGTTGCTGGGTTTTGCCACCCAGGACAGCAGCAACCAAGACTCAGCTGTCAGTTTTTTCAAGGAAAGTCCTACACATTTTCTCATCTCCCGGTAGCGAAGGGAGTGGGGACAACGGGATCTGGGCCTTCGCCTTCTATGGGCCCCATAATAACAGCAAAGCTTGCCTTTACAGTATGTTCTGTTCTTCATCAGTCTGTAATCATCTTACGTAAAGGTTTATATACACTACACATTTGGAAATGCATGTGTAGAATATAACATTTAGGCCGGGGTCATACAAGTTTCTAGCATCAATACCTGGCACTGCCGCCGGCACTCGAACTGGAGTGGGAGGCTGCATAGAAATACATGCAGCCGCACACTCCGGTCCGACTGCCAGCGGCAGTGCCAGCTATTGATGCTAGAAACTCGTGCAAGTTTCTCACATCACAAACGGCCTTAGGAATAAAAACACCTCCCCAGAGGATCCTGTGTGTCACGTCCCCTTGGTAAACACCATAGCTTATTGCATTAAATAAAAGAGCCCATGTCGCTGAAGCCATATGGAGGGTTAACAAATGGAAAACTCAAGGAAGCAGCAGGAATAAAAGGAATAAAATAAGAGTAAAAACTGGCCCCTTGTCACCCTGTAACAGATCCTCTTTAATTAGTGTATTGAAAGCAGCAAATTCTGACTATAGAAATAGCATTAAGTGTCACTCAGATGCTGAAATTTTCCAATTTTTGCTGCTTCCAGCACATCAACCTCACGAACTGACAGTCCACTTGATGCCTTGAGGGTATGTGCACACGCTGCGTATTCTGCTGCGGATCCGCAGCGGATTTGGCCCTGCGGATCCGCAGCAGTTTCTGCTGCGTTGTACAGTACCATTATAGTCTATGAAAAACAAAAAACGCTGTGCACATGGTGCAGATTTTTCCGCGCAGATTTGCTGTGGATTACAATCCGCAGCATGTCAATTCTTGGTGCGGAATCCGCAGCGGTTTTACACCTTCTACATTGTAGAGGTGTGAAACCGCAGGGCAAAACTGCAGGGTAATTCTTAGATAAACCGCAGGTCTTTTGACCTGCGGATTTACCCGTGGATTTTACCAAATTTGCGCGGAATAATCCGCAGACCAATCCGCAGCGTGTGCACATAGCCTAATATTTCCCATCCCTTGACAGGTGCCAGTGTAATGTGATAATGTAATCTGTCAGTGGGTTTTTTTTTATTTTTACCTTTTAGTTTTTTTTTATCCCATTTTTCCAAGATAATTTGTTTATTTCAGGATGAGATTTAGTTATGAATGACACAATTCATCTTTCTATAACATGTAATGGAAAACAGGAAAACACTTGTACGGTGAAATGTGAAAAAATGCCCAATTCCACCATAGTCTTATGAATATTGTCTTAACAGGATTCATTGTGCAGTAAAAATCATCTGGCAGCATGATTCTCCTGGTCAGTATGTTTACAGCAATACCAAATTGTATGTTTTTTCTTTTTTCCTTTTTTTATTTTATTGAAGTGGTGAAAAAATTGCAGTTGTTTATAAAAAAAAAAAAACATATAGTCTGGTCTGTGTCACCATTTTTTCTCTGGAGGAGCTGTGTGAGGATTTTTTTTAATGGATTGACAAGGTGACATTTTTATTAGTATATACGCTTTTGATTTTTTTTTTTACAAGAGAATCATCAGCCCAAAATGGAAATTCTGAGATTTTGTTTTTCTTTATGGCATTTACTGTACAGGTTATAAAATCTTCATCTCTATGATTCACATTTTTATATATTTTTTTAATACCTTTAAGCCCTTTTTCTTTTAGCCTGCATACATCGCCTGATCACTTGTTCTATATATTCCAATACCATTGTATTGCAGTGTATAGAAAAAATCATGGTCTCCTATGAAGTCCAACTTGTGGTGGGGTTTACAAGAATACCAACATGGCAGCAATAAGGGCCTTCCCTGACTGACACGGCAACCTAATTGCACTATGTGATCATGCCATGATGGGCGCTCGAACAGACTTCGGAACAGGATCATGCACCTTAAATCAGAGATTGACAATGGCAATAAAGAGGTTAAATAGCAGCAGTCAGAGCAAGCTCCGGTCACTGCTGTTATCGACAAATGTTACCTGTAAAACATGCCCGTTACATACATCTGCGCTGCACGAGTAAGTCACAATTAAGGAGGGGGTTAAACTTATCTGTGATTAATGTATATACACAATGATCTAGCCTATATGCATTTTTTCAGTATTCTCTCTTGTGTTGACTGAATTAAGATGAGATAAAACACACCCACTCACAATGTGATTAGTAATCCCGCTATTTACTGAAAAGAAGAACAGACACGACAATTCATTTTGTTTACTAAGAACATAAATGCACAAACTAAAAAGATTATACAAAGAACCTAGTAATGCAAAAGCCAACTGTAAGCACTAGGTAGCTGCTGGGCAAATAGTTCTACCAGCAGCCAAGCCCTGTACAGCCTATCTAATTCATGGGGGAGGGCTCTATCCTCACATACTATTCAGTATTCAATGTCCTCCATAATATTACAGTACGGCTTGAACGCTGAATAGTATGTGAGGATAGAGCCCTCCCCCATGAATTAGGTAAATTAGGCTGGCCAGCCAACAAGACTGCCAGTATAGCATGGCACTTACATGTATAAATGGTTAATTGTAGCATCCCTGTCGCCCCAACACATGTTTTGTCCTACTTCATCAGGCTGCAACACACACTTTTCGGCTTTTTGTTGTTATGTCTATGTTCTGAATAGTTATCTGCAATTTATTGAGTTTTAGCCAATAATATTGTTTATGTGCATCTGTAGTGGCAAACCTCTTGTTATAGACATCATCTATACGAACTTTGTGTCTTCTCATATTTGTTTCCGTTTCCTCAGTTTTCATTTTGTTTTCTAACATATTCAACAAACTGTTAGGCATCGGATTCCTGACGCTGCACAGTGGGAATCCAGAGCCCGACATCCGGTGGTCCCCCATTCCTCTCCGACCCCTGCTCAGCAATCACAGCAAGCCAGGCATTCTGCTCAGACTCGTTCTGTGAGCCTCGATATTGCTGCCACCTCTGGTGCAGCAATGGTAGCGCAACCTGCTCTGCAGGGAACCGCTCCTGAGGCTAAGTCCTCGTGCCATGCTACTGGGCATGCCCGCAACTTGTCCTCTCAGTGGAGAGCAGGGGTCACATGTCCAGGTCCTGCGTCGGATCTGATTGGTTCTTCCCAGGTTACTGGAAGGTCCCGAAAGCGCATGGCTATAAAAAGCCCGTATGGCGGCTCGGCCATGCGCTAGTGTGGACCTATTATGCTATGTGTGAATGGTGATGGATGCATGTTCTGGTGACTGACTTATTGGAAACCCCTACCCTTTGATATTACGAGTGGTGACCGAGTGTGTATAGTCAGCTCCAGGTAGTGGCTAGCTATTTGCCACTGTGCTACTGCACCTAGCACTAGCGCCCGTCGGTGTCCGCCCTGTCGGCACCGTCGTCTAGCGGTGATAGTTACCGCCGCACCTGTGCTTAGCAGTTCTGCCGCGCAGCGCTAGCAGTCCTCTGGCTTTCGCGGTTGCGACGCCACCCGCTGGTCACCTTGTGCACTTAACAAGGTCAGCGTTTTTGTATTTATTTGTTTAAGGTTCTCTGTGTCTGAACAGAGCCAGCCTTAGCCGCTCGGGTGACGTTAACCCGAGCGCACTACTTCACCCATTGGAGTATCTGCCATTGTCCAGCAGCGGTCTTGTCATCTACCGCACTGTGGACCCCAGGCGGCGAACGCACCTTCTATTATTTTTATTAGGTGCGTTCTGCCGTCCATAACACAAACAACACACACACTGAGCTAGAGTTTGAGTTGGTACATACAACGTATAAACTCATGTTCACATTAGCCATAAATCAGACAAAAACCTATAAGAAACAAAATGAGCATAAACCCTGCTGTAACTAAATAAGTAAAAAAGAAAACATGCATTTAAATAAGAGCATTCTTAGTAACACTGCTTTTGATCAAAAATAGTATAAAAGTCATCCCACCACGGCAAGGTGACCCTATTCGGGGCGATCCTAAACTGTCTAATATTAAAACCTTACCATGTGTCAGAAGTCATCTGTGTGAATAAGGTCAGACAAGGGACTGGGTCCCGAATTCTGGACAACTTGGCCTTGTTAACCTCAAACTCCAGCTCAATGTGTATGTTTTTTTTCTTGGATTTTTGCATTTTGTACAAGTGAGGATGTGCCCCCCCTCCTTGAGCAGGACATTACATTTAAAATGGTTCCCAAGGGCAGAATTGTCCAGAATTCGAGACTAAGTCCTTTGCCTGCCATTATTCACACAGGTCACTTCTGACACATGGTAGTTTTAATATTAGACAGTGTAGGACCATCCCGAATAGGATCATCTTGCAGAGGTGGGGTGGCTTTTATGGTATTTTTTTTACCAAAAACAGTGTTACTAAGAATTCTGTTATTTAAAAGCACTTTTGCTTTTTACTAATTTAGTTACAGGAGGGTTTGCGCTCATTTTGTTTCTTGTAGGTTTTGGATATTTCAAAAACACACACTGATAGGAAATAGGGCTTTCACTGAAATTGGGGTTTATGAATATGTAGAAACATGGAGATTTGATTATGACATAAGGCCCTGTATACATCTCACTATTGCCATCTGTTTGATGTATTCGCTGAAAGAAAAACCTCCTGGAGTATATCTCTGATGGAGGGCTGCCATATATCTCACAGCACAAACATAGGCATGGGATGTGGCTACCATTGAGCTCTTTCAGTCTCTGTTGGGCCAATGGAACCCTATAAATACACTTAACTGTTGGGTAGTTGGGTACTAGTGATGAGCGAACATGTTCGGATAAAGTGTTATCCAAGTATCTTGGGTGTGCTTCAATAATATGTTTTGAGTCCCCGCGGCTGCATGATTCGCTGTTGTCGTTTATTGTGTGATAGTCAATCTCCGCATGTGTTGAAGCTGTCTAGCCGCCGCAAAACATGCAACCACATGGACTCAAACACATTTTTCAAGGACGCCTAAGATACTCGGATAACACCCGAGCACAAATACGCTTGAACACGTTATCCGAGCACGTTCACTCATCACTTTTGGGTACTTTTCCTGGCTTACATGCTAAATGTAGATCATAAAAGTGATCTAAATAAGAGCTTTGTGATCTTTGTGATCATTTTTGTACAGCACTCTGATAACTAACAAAAAAAATAAAGCAAATGAACCGATGTCAATAATTTGAGACAAAATGCTGATGATACTCTGATTTCTAACCTTTATGTCAAGTTCCTTCATATGAGCCTCCAATGCTACAGTGACATTGTGAATCTCCTTCTCTTGTGCATGCAGTTCCTGCTTAGTTGTCATGAGGTCACCTGATAATTTTGTTATACTGGCATCACATCTGAAAAGAATAAAAAAGGAAATGTTTCTTAGTTCTTATTGTTCATGTCATAGACCAAAATCTGTCCCGTATGACTGCGTACCCACGATCAGGAATAGCAGCATTTTGGACTCGGGGTACTTTCGCTGCGTCCAAACCACTGCGTTTACGTTGCAAGCGTAGTAGATGGGATATCTATAAATCCCATGCCCACTGTGCTTCTATCTAACGCTGTGTTAATTAACCCGTGGTGTGGGTTTAGGAACCGCAGCATGTCAATTTCTGTGTATTTTCAACAATAGAATGTCATTACATGATTTACCACATGTACCTAAACACAAGTGCGGTAATTAGAATGCAGTGAAAATACACTGCGTCCAAAACGCTACTATTCCTGATCGTGGGCTCATAGCCATATCAGGTTCTGATTTTTAGATCTCTATTATTTACTCCTAACGGGGTCAGCCAAAAAAGTCATTTGTACCAAACTTGTGATTTGACAGTTACTGATTTTAAGAGGCGCCAGTGTATATAAAAGCCTTATAAGTGACCATTAAAGCTGACCCATGATATACTTTATTCTGTAAATGTAATAATGTCCTTAAAAACAATTCATTTTGCTCCGCACATGTGTCATTGCTATAACTAGTGAGTCATTCTTGATCTGCTGAATCTGCTGTACAATTGGTATCCTGGGTTGCCAACAGTTCAGAAATTCCTGGACAGTCCGTAAAAATCGGGCACCTTTTTGCTCTGTCCGTAAATTATTTTTAGGATGTTTGTGATTTTTTTTTAAGCCGAAGAAACTTAATCTTGACTGCGATTATCATCATTTTACAGCGAAGGCAGCTGATGTTTTCCTATCAGAATTATGGTCTGTAGACATGTATGTATATGTAACTGTATTATTAACCCCTTAGTGACGGAGCCAAATTTTTGAATTCTGACCAGTGTCCCCTTATGTGGTAAGAACTCTGGAACACTTCAACAAATCCCAATGATTTTAAGACTGTTTCTTCATGGCACATTGTAATTTATGATAATGGTAAATTGAGGTCGATATGTTTTGTGTTTATTTATAAAAAATATCAGAAATTTGATGAAAATGTAAAAAAAAATAGCAACTTTCAAACTTTGAATCCAGGTAGTCATACCACACAAGATCATTAATAAATAACATTTCCCACATGTCTACTTTACATCAGCACCATTTGTAAAATGTTATTTTAATTTACTAGCCTTTTAGGAGGTTTGAAATTGTAGCAGTAATTTTTTATTTTTTCAAGGAAATGTACAAAATGTATATTTTTGAAGGACCCATTCATGTTTGAAGTGACTTTGGGGGTCCTATGTATTGGGAAACCCCCAAAAGTGATACCATTCTAAAAACAGCACCCCCCAACATATTGAAAACCTCTGTCAGGTAGCTCATTAACCCTTCAGGTGCTGTTCAGGGATTAATGAAAAGTGATATGACAGGAATGAAAAAGTGTATTTTTACCACCTAAATGTTGCTAACTTCTGAAGAGGCCGCTGTAGCCGGCAGACTCGCAGGCCGTTATTTGGCCGTGAATTGACATGGCAAACATCAGGGCCACAAAATAATGATCTCAGGGTGCCGATGGGGTTAAAGAAGAAGCCCCCACATTCTGTTAACCATTTCTATAATGAAGTCACTATTGACAGCAGCATCTAAGGGGTTAAACAGATTTGGACAGTGCCAACACTGATTGTGGCTGATACAGCAAGTTGTCAGCTATAGTGTACAGCCGATGCAATTCACTTATATCTCATGTCAGTAAAAAGACGTATTGGTGGTCATTAAGGGGTTTTGTGGGCCCCACCAATGAGACCTACATCTAGTTGCCTGATCACAAAAAGTCAGCGAAGCTGTCATTGGGGCAGTTATCGGTATTCCTATACAAATGAAAAGACATTCTGATCACCTCGCCACGAACGGCTGCACAGCCGGCACTTGTCAGGGCTCGATTCGCAAGATAGATGTAGGTCCCATTGGTGGGACCTGCATTCTATCCTGAGTATATGCCATCCGTGTAATAGTTGGGAATATACTGTAAAATTCAATATATGGAAAAATATAATTTATTGTAAATCTATGTTTTGTATTATTTTTATAGGTCATTATAACTGTCATTGCAACATGGTACTAAAACAGAACTTACACAATTCTGACAAGAAGATAGGACTGCATATATATATATATATATATATATATATATATATATATATATTTATTTATTTGACAATTCCAAAATCAGTCCATACCCTTAATAAAGGTATAAGCCACATTAGAAATGAATTTATAATTCAGCTTCACAGTGTTTGGAACCAGTATCAAAACTCTCCATATCAATGGTTAATGCAAAGATTCTGCTATGTCATGTCATACATTGTAAAGCCACTTTAAATCTTGTATTTTTAAGATTTGACAGTAATTATTCAGGTATAGTTTATGTCTAAAACTACTTTAATTCCTGGCCGTATTTGATAAGTAATGTCCAGCCTGACAATAATTAATACAGTATTCTTGTATAAGGAAAATCCGGTGTCAGCAGTTCCTGTGTCTGGCTCCTGATCCAACATTTTATTTAATAAAAAAAACTACATTTCACTTTTTATTAGCACTTCATCCTCCTATCAGATTTTCAGTTTAACTTGCATAATAGTTATATGGGTAGGAGGTTAAATGTGATGAAACAATTATTGCATAGGACAATATAAATAGACCTAAGTTTATTTGCCACTGCAGGTCTGGTATGAACTTGAATTGATTTTGATGTACAATATCCCTGGTTCCAGCAGGAAAATAGATTGTGTCTTACCAGAAAAAGAGTATAATCCTGTATAAAATTTAAGTAGTAAAGAGGAATTAGCAACATTGTCCCAAATGCTCTCATATACTTTATGGCAAAGAGAATAAATAGTACAATGTCTTGCAAAAGTATTCACTCCTCTTGGCTTTTTACCTATTTTGTTATATTACAACCTGTGTTTAAATATTTTTGTAGCCCGATTTGTGTTTGATGCATCAGCACTAAATAGTGAAATGAGAAAAATATAGGCATAAATAAAATTTATGGAATCAAATAACTAAAAATTGCCATGTGCATATGTATTCACCCCTTTTGCGATGAAGCCCCTAAACATTTATGGAGCAAGCAATTACCTTCATAAGTCATATTGTTAGGGAAAAGAAGTCCACCTGTGTGCAATCGAAGTGTCACACGGTCTGTTAGTATATACAGTACACACCTTGTAGCGGCCACCCAGTAATCAGCTCTGTTAACAATCTGGGCAACTCGGCAGTCGTTGCGCAGGCACCATAGCATGTATGTGCTCACGTGTGCCAGGCTGCCCAGAGGCAATGACAAACTATAATCGACGGGAGGTGTATCGTCTGTGTATACTGTATCCCTCAGTCATGCTCCAGTGATGCCCGTGAGCTGCTTTGAGTGACACCCTGTTGTGAACACTGTTCCTCCTCATCCAAAACTGTCCCCTGGCTGAACAGTTGTGTACCTGATCACTGTTGGTACAGGAACCCACCCTCCAAGCCATGTGTGAACGACTGGCCTGATAATGATGTGACTGGTCCCTGTTTCTCCTGTGAGAACACTGAAACCTAACACAGATGGCCCTCTCTTTCTGCAGCAGCTCAGACATCTCAGGGTAATTTTTCAGGATGCTCTACACCACCAAATTCAGCACATGTGCCAGGCAAGGGTGTGTGTTATGATTGGGTCACCGAGGAGGAAACCAAGACCAAGCTAAGCCACAGAAAACCAGAGAGGTTGGTAACTAAGCAGATTGCAGACCCCTGATCCTATCCACACAACTAGCAGTAGCCGTGGAGCGTACCTACGATGATTATAGACACCTCGACACAGCCGGAGAACTAAATAAGCCTAAAGCAAGAAAGGGGAAATCTAAACTGCCCCAGAGCAGACCCCAAAGGAATAGATAGCCCCCAAACATATATTGTCGGTGAGACAAGATGAAAACACAAACGCAGGTAGGAAAATAGGCTAAGCAAACGATGGGGCCCACACTAACTAGACAGGACAGGAAAGGAAAGATACTGTCTGCAATCACGCTAAAAACCCTGCAAAAAATGTGCAACACGTCTGATAGAAAAATACTGAAGTCACTAGACTTCGCCCACTATATCAACACTCTGGATTATTCTGAAAAGCAGAGCAAAAAGAGGCCAATCTAATAAGGGACAAAAACAAACTGGCACAAGCAGTAACATAAGGATGGAAATTCAGCACAGCCCCAGCCGGGGCTGGCTGACCACACAAAACTGAATAGACAAAACCAAATCAAATGTGAACAATAGCAAAAGAACACTTAGCTTGAGCATGCAGGGACTGAACTGGAAACTAAGACTTCAGGAGGCAGGAAAAAATCACCAGCAGGGACAGAGGGAGTCGGCTGTCTTAAATCCAATCAAAAACTCCAGATGTCCAATCGTCCTCCTCATTATCAGGTGGCAGGCCTCTGTTAATTAGATCAGCTCCATTACCTCCTGTAACCACCAGAGGGAGCCTGGAAAGAGAACTCGCGACCCCTCTGTCAATATAACCAGCTCCACTACCTTCACTAGTAACCAGAGGTAGGCCAGAAAGTGAATTCACAACAGATGGAGTTATGCAGTGCGCACCTGATTTTGTCAGGAATACATTCATGCATGACAGGGATGGCCGCCTGGAAAAGTACTGGCGGATGGGAGCCACGTACTGTGGTTCCCGTGATATCAATGTATTGTTACCCCTTCATAAATCACTTGTGAGTGGGTGAAAGAGGCCGAGACTGCAGAAGACAGAGCAGAAGGAGGTTCAGATCTTCCTGTGTTTTCAGGTGCGTACTCCACTGCAGCTCATGCTTTGCATTCAGATACCTCGACATGCAGATGGTGCTCAGATAAGAACATTGATGCTTTGCTTCAGTCTCTGACGGCACCGCATACAAACCAACCGTGTCTTGTCAGGGAGCTTTGATGAGTTGGTTTTGATGAGCTCAGTTCATTGGCGCAGTGGGCACAATCGTACGTTCCTCATTCTTCTCCTAAGTATCCCCCATTCTCTGGAATTCTGTGCCTCAGCACGTCCGTTTATCTCCTACATTCAGAACTTTCAAGCAGAACTTGAAAACCCATCTCTTTAGAACAGCTTACAACCTGCAATGACCCCGCTGCCACGTAACCACTATCAGAGCTGCCGCCTTACCAACACTGGAGCTGCTGCAATCCCTTGGACCTACTGTCTCCTTCCCCATTATCCTTAGAATGTAAGGCTGCATGGATAGGGTCCTCTCTCTGTACCTGTCTGTCACTATTTGTTTGTTCATTGTAATTTATATTTGTGTTTGTCTCGGTTCCACCCCCTCAGTGTGTCTGGGATACAGCTACTGACAGTTCAGCCATCCAATCTGGTATAGGGGCGTGCTGAAGTTGATCACATTATGTCTGGTCAATATGGTTTTTTTTTGCCAGTATGGAGCTTGTTCACACGCTCTGTATCCAGGTGGTGAATTTGACGTAGATGACAAAGGATCTGGAATGAGAAGGCCAGAGTCTGGAGTCATCACAATATCAGTTGCAGGGTCAGATAATTAATTAGATGAATACCTTCTATATCCCTCTACCGCCAGAAGTGGCTATCATGTCAGTAACATCTGATGTACAGTTGATCTCTCCTGAACCTGTAATTGCCCTCCCTGATATATTTTTGGGCGAGAAAGTTTAGAGTATTCAGGGAGAGCTGTAATTATTTTTTACCAAGCGCCACCCATCATCACGGGATGAATTCCAATGGGTGGGAGTAATCATGTCCCTACTGCGAGGGGATCCTCAGACATGGAAATTTTCCTTAATAGAAAAGGTACAGCCAGCAGCACTCATCCATCAGAATGCAGGTTCAAAAGTCCAATGACCCAATTGGAGAGCAAACCATCATAAGAAAAAACGAACAGCATTCCATCTGGGTGAAGGTAAAGTATCTTATGACATCTTTATTCTGCCAAATTTCTTATGCTGGAAATTTTACTTGTCCCCACAAGCCCCAGAACAGTTTTCTATTGGCACCTTTTTTGACAGTTTAGGTCTGCTATATGACAGACCCAACAGGATCCAGGTCGCTGAGGCTATGTTCATGAACCTGGCACAGGTGAAATCACCGATAAAGTCAGTCATAGTTTGCCGGCCGGGGAATTGGCTCCATTGACAATTCAAGAAAGACCATGGACTCATTTAGATTTGCCTCTGTCTGGTGGGAAAACTGCTATCAGGGTGGTAGTTGACGGATTCAGCAAGCAAGCTCATTTTGTTCCTTTGTCAATGATACCTAAGGCAGAGACACTCTCCAGGTTGTTTATTTATATTGTAAGGTTACATGGGATCCCTCTTAACATTGTGTCTGAGAAGGGAGTACAATTTGTCTCTAAATTCTGGAAAGCTTTTTGTAGTAAACTCAGGATCGACTTGTCATTTTCATTGGCTTACCACTCTGAGACCAACAATCAGGCTGAGAAGACAAATCAATCTTTGCAACAAATTTTAATGTGCTTCGTGGCAGCTCCGCAGGATGACTGGTCTTTGTTTTTACCTCTTGCTAAGTTTGCTTTTAACAGTCAATTAAATCCGTCTACTGGAACCTCACCGATTTTCTGTAATTATGGCTTTCTTGCCCATTTTGGTGAATTTTCTAAGATTAGTTCTGATTGTCCTGGGGTGGAGGTCACCGTACAGAGACTTTGGGATGTCTGGAGGGAGGTTCAAAAGAATATTGGAATGGCTCAGAATCGTCAAAAATGGTAGGCAAATATAAGACGTTTGATGGGTCTTATTTTTAAGATTAAGGATAAGGTTTGGTTGTCATCTAGTCATCTAGACAACCAAACTTAAAGCGCCTTCAGCGAAGTTGGGTCCAAAGTTTTGGTCCATATGACATCCTAGAGGTGGTTAATCCAGTGGCATTAAAGCTTCGTCTATCCTTTCGCATGCCTAACATGTTCCATAAATCCCTATTAGAGGAGTTTGTCCCTTCGGCATTGTCTTCCTCATCCCCGCCTCCTCTGGTTTCGGTCAACGGTGGCTTGGAGTATGAGGATCAGAGGGTTGTGGACTCTTGGAGGGTCCGTAGTTCCCTCCAATACCCCATCCACTGGAGGAGATATGGACCAGAGGAGTGATCCTGGGTCCCAGGTCGAGATGTGAAGGCAAAGCGGTTAGTCAGGGACTTCCATCTAAAATTTGCTGGGAAGACTGGGGTTTTTTTTGTTTCACCCTCCTAGAATAGGAGGTACTGTCATGGTTCTGTTAGGGCTGGCGGAACGCACCAAATTATAAAATAATAGTAGGTGCGTTCGCAGCCCGGGGTCCACCGTGCAGAGGTGGTACACTGCTGCTAAGTAATGGCGGAAGAATAGAGCGGCGTAAAAACAGTCACACCCGCTTAACGTAAATGCCGGAGCCTGTTTAGCTCACAGAGCCCGGCCAAAAGAGCGCACAGTGTACAGCCACAGATCTCTACCCCAAGGACACGGGGTTAGAGTCCCTCTAGGCCCACTGAGCGCACGGCGTCGCTGCCGTGAGCGCTGCTATAGACGCTGGCTATGAAGTGGAGCACGTGCACTGAGGCGTGCCGAGTCCCTGGTGAGGACTGATGCCTGACTCAACCTCTGTCCTACCTACACCTAAGCTTGGGCGCTAGCAGGCTAGGCTGCACAACACATGCGTACCAAGGGTAGGGGTTTCTTAATGAGTCATTCACCAGAGACATTCATACGTGCATACATCACTCACTCCACATAGTAAATATAGTCTATCCTAGCGCATGGCCGAGCGGCCATGCAAACCTTTTATAGCCGCGAGCGTCCAGGACCTTCCTGGCTTCTCGGATGGGCCAATCCGAACACGAGCAGGACCTGAGCACGTGACCTTCGATCTCCAATGGGAGATCAATCCACGGGCATGCTCAGTGGCCTGACATGGGGACTTAGTCCCTGGAGAATCTCGCTGCTGAGCAGCATGTATTGCCATAGATGTGCCAGAGGTGGCAGCAGCAAGCAAACCCACGGAGCTGGTCTGGGCAGAGCGCCTGGACCGACGAGTTTGCTGAGCAACCTCCTCTGCGGCTGGAGAGGAATGGGAGACCGCTGGAATTAAGGCTCGGGATTCTCACTGTGCAGCGACAGAAATCCGACGCCTAACATTACCCCCCCTCCTAGGGCCCCCCCTTCTCTGAGCCCGCTCAAATTCCACAATGAGAAGAGGAGCGTGGATGTTCTTCACCGGCTCCCAGGTCTGAGCCTCTGGACCATGACCCTTCCAATCCACCAAGTAAAACTTTTTGCCCCGCATCATCTTGCATCCCACGATGGCATTGACCTCAAACTCGTCCGACGACAGGTCTGATGTCCCGGCAGATGGTTCAGAAAACCGGGACATGTGCAGCGGCTTATGGAGAGATACATGAAATGTGTTCGAGATATCCAAGTGTGGTGGGAGAGCCAGGCGGTAGACCACAGGGTTGATCTGCTCAAGGACCTTGAAAGGGCCAATATAGTGCGGTGCAAACTTAGTGGATTCCACCCGCAGCCTGATGTTTCGAGCGGAGAGCCACACTAAGTCGCCAGGAGCGAAGGTCAGAGCCGGGCGCCGGCGAGTGTCAGCGGAGGACCTCATTCTCTCCTTGGAGGCCCGGATAGCATCCTGCATGCGATCCCAAATGTCACGTGCCTCCACCACCCAGTCTGCCACCCTAGAGTCGGTGGACTACACGGGCATGGGCACGGGGACACGCGGATGCTGGCCGTAATTTAAGAGGAATGGGGTCTGACCGGTGGAGTCGGCCACAGTGTTGTTCAAGGCGAACTCCGCCCACGGCAGCAAGGGTGCCCAATCATCCTGCCTGGCCGAGACAAAAAGTCACAGATATGTCACCAGGGTCTGGTTGGCTCTCTCAACCAACCCGTTCGTCTCGGGATGATAGGCCGAGGAGAGATTTAGCTCTATGCGGAGCAGAGAACAGAGTTCTCTCCAGAACCGAGACGCAAACTGAGGACCGCGGTCGCTGACAATCTTATCCGGCATGCCGTGCAGGCGGAAAGCATGTTTAATAAACAACGCTGCCAGGCCCCGTGCCAAAGGTAGCCGAGAGAGTGGTACCAGATGCACCATCTTGGAGAAATGATCGGTGACCACCCAAATGACGGTGCTGCCACTGGACTTGGGCAGACCCACCACAAAGTCCACACCAACCATCCCCAGGGCCTGTCAGCAACCGGCAGAGGGTAGAGTAGCCCAGCGGGCTGCTACCGAGAGGACCGATTCTGGGGGCAAGAGACGCACACCAATATATAGTCCCTGACGTCATGGGCCATATGCGGCCACCAGTACGTCCTCGCCAGAAGCTCAGAGGTCCGTTTGGTCCCAAAATGTCCACCCAGCCTGGACGAATGAGCCCAAGAGAGGACCTCCGGTCGCAGATGGGCAGGGACAAAAGTCTTGCCCGGAGGTACAGACTCGAGGGCGACCGGAGCCACGGTCCTTAGGCTCTCAGACGGGACTATCAGCCGAGGCTCCTCCTCCGATGACACCACGGA
Source organism: Dendrobates tinctorius (assembly GCF_039654945.1). Taxonomy (NCBI): domain Eukaryota; kingdom Metazoa; phylum Chordata; class Amphibia; order Anura; family Dendrobatidae; genus Dendrobates; species Dendrobates tinctorius. Next base: position 26,757,880 of record NW_027361671.1, on the reverse strand, counting down.
GCAGGAGAGAGCATCAGCCCGGACGTTCTTCTCCCTGGAGAGAAAATGCAGGGTGAAGTGGAATCGGGAGAAGAACAAGGACCATCTGGCCTGGCGAGAATTCAGCCGCTGGGCTGTTTGTAAATAGACCAAATTGTTGTGGTCGGTGAACACCTGGAAAGGGTGGCGAGCCCCCTCCAGGAGGTGTCTCCACTCTGAAAAGGCCAACTTAATTGCTAGCAACTCTCGGTCCCCGATGGAATAATTCCTCTCCGCCGGTGTGAAGGTCTTGGAGTAGAAGAAGCATGGGTGCTTCCGACCTTGCGAGTCCTTCTGGAACAGGACCGCTCCAACACCGATGGAAGAGGCATGCACCTCCAGAATGAATGGTTTATCCACATCGGGGCGATGTAGAATGGGAGCGCTAGCGAAATGGGATTTAATAGAGGAGAAGGCCTTGGAGACAGGTTCTGACCACAACTTGGGGTTTGCACCCTTCTTGGTGAGGGCTACCAAGGGCGCTACCAAAGTTGAGAAGTGGGGAATGAATTGGCGATAGTAATTTATGAACCCCATAAAGCGCTGCACCGCTTTGACAGAATGGGGTTCCTGCCAATCCATCACCGCCTGTAGCTTGGCAGGATCCATGGTCAAACCCTGGGCTGAGATGATATAGCCCAACAAAGACAAGGACTCCTGCTCAAACACACACTTCTCCAACTTGGCATAGAGGGAGTTTGCCCGCAGGAGGTCGAAAACTTTGCAAACATCTCTCCGGTGGGAGTCAATATCTGGAGAGTAGATGAGAATATCATCCAGATAGACTACTATCGAGGTGGTAAGCATATCCCGGAAGATATCGTTCACAAAGTCTTGGAAGACGGCTGGGGCATTACAGAGCCCGAAGGGCATCACCAGATATTCATAGTGCCCGTCTCTGGTGTTAAATGCCATCTTCCATTCGTCCCCATCACGGATGCGAATCAGGTTGTAAGCCCCCCGCAGATCAAGAGTGGTAAACACTCTCGCTCCCCGTAGCCTATCAAACAGCTCCAATATCAGGGGTAGAGGATACTTATTCATAACGGTGATGGCGTTAAGACCCCTGTAATCGATGCAAGGACGTAGTTCTCCACTCTTCTTCTGGACGAAGAAGAATCCCGCCCCGCTGGTGACACTGACTTCCTAATGAATCCTCTTGCCAGATTCTCCCTGATGTATTGAGACATGGCCTCTGTCTCCGGGAGAGATAGGGGATAGACTCGACCCCGAGGAGGCTCAGCACCAGGCAAGAGGTCAATAGGACAGTCATAGGGGTGATGCGGTAGAAGTGTCTCCGCCGCCTTTTTGGAGATCACGTCCGCATACTGTTGATAGTGTTTGGGAAGCGAGGAAAGATCTGCGGGGACCTCGGTGGAGGCAACCCGGTTGCATTCCCTCAGACATCTACCCTCACATGACTTACTCCAACCAAGAATTCTCCCCGAGGACCACTCTATATGGGGAGAGTGATACCGCAACCAGGGGACCCCTAGAAGGACCTGGTCGATACCCTCGGGCATGACGAGGAGGGATATCGTCTCCTGATGAAATGGAGACACCGAGAGTAACAGTGGAGCGGTTTGGTGGGTAATCTATGAGGGCAGAGTCGCGCCATTCACTACTCTGACGATGACTGGTGTAGACATCATAACCAGGGGTATAGCGTGCCGTTGAGCGAAGGCAGATGACATAAAATTGCCCTCCGCTCCAGAATCCACACAAACCTCCACCGCCAGAGTGGAAGAACCAAACCCAAGTGTCCCCTTAAAGGACAACTTGGAGCAAAACGCCGCAGATTCTAGTGAGCTGCCTCCTACGGCCACTAGGGGCGAGCATCTTCCCAGCCGCTGTGGGCACTGGTTGGCAAAGTGACCGGACTGCCGGCAACCTTGACAGATCACAGGATCTCGAGCGGGCCGGGGCCTGGATCCCTCGCGGGAAGCCCCCTGACGCTTGGACGCCCGATCGGGAGATTCCAGAGGTTTAGCAAAACTGGGTGCCAACCTAAACCTCTGCCTACACTGGGTTCGCTCCAACCTTCGCTCAGCAAAGCGAAGGTCTATACGGGTGGAGATGGTGATAAGCTACTCCAGTGTAGCAGGAATCTCTCTGGTGGCCAGAGTGTCCTTCACATGGCCAGCCAAACCTCTCCAGAATGCCGGAATGAGGACCTTATCTGGCCACTCTAACTCCAAGGCCAGTGTCCGGAACTGGATGGCAAAGTGGCTGACCATGGACGAACCCTGTGACAATGCCAGCAGCCGGAGCGCGGTGTCATGGGTGACTCGCGGTCCCAGGAAGACATGCTTCAGAGTGTCCAGGAACCAAGAGGAACTCTGCACCACATGATCAACACGCTCCCACAGCGGTGTGGCCCACTCCAAAGCCCTGCCCGACAAGAGGGAAATAATAAATCCCACTTTGGCCCGCTTGGAGGGGAATCGTGCTGCCAGCAGTTCCAGCTGTATCGAGCACTGGCTCATGAAACCCCTACAAGAGGCACTATCACCCGAGAACTTCTCGGGCAGTGGGAGACGGGACAAAGTCAGGGCAGGGATGGCAGTGGTCACACGGGAGACAGCCTCTGTGGCTGCCTGAACAGCGACCGCAGTAACATCCGCAGCTGAGGCTGGACGCTCAAGACCCGCCAACCTGCCCTGCAGCTGCCGGATGTACTGCAGCAGTCGCTGTTCGTCCGCCATTACTAGCTCAGACTGCCTGCCTGATTTGCAAGGGGGTGAGGTAGAAGACAGATTCCCAAGGGCTGAAGTTGCAAACTCTGCACTTGCAGCAGAGGACCGAGTGGAAGATAAAGTGAAAGAACTGGAGGCACTCTCAGCCATCCAATCTAAAACCACCTCTACTTGTTCTGGCCTCACCATTCAACCATCGGTACTTTGGCCTACGAAATTAAGCAGAACATCCTGTCGTCTACGTGCACTAGAGGAAGGTGTTTCATTTGGGCGCATAGCGGGCACAGATTGACCACATTCTGTCTCTCCCTGCAACAGCTGCGTCGCCACCACCAGCAGCAATAGGGGCTTGTCCCCTATTTGATGTTCTCCACATTCTTTGTACTCCCCCAAAAAGTGCAGAGTATTAAATTATATGTGTACAGACAGACAGAGAGTGGCCTGCAGATTATTGCACTGCCTGTATGGAGAGTGACCCCCACAGAGTACCCCAACCCCCCCAAAACCCCCCCCAAAACAGTGTTGGCTACCTCCTCCTGCGCCTCTTCCACCTGCTCCATTTGGACCTCCGCCCCCTGGTTCAAGATCTTTATTTTTTTCTTTAATTCTATTTTAAGTAATTTCCGTATCCACATTTATTTGCAGGGGAATTGCAAAGCACCAAAGTGTATTGGGTTCGGGTTTGGGGTCAAGTTCTGATGCCCGATCTGAATTTTGAACTACAGTTTGTCCGAACCCAACGAATCCAAACACCCATGGATCTGCTCATCCCTAGCCAAATGTCATGTTCCTGCATTTCAGACTATTACATTCTTAATCATTGCATATGTCTGTGATTCTTCCATGTCTAGAGTCTTTATGGATTTGCAATAAAGAAGGATTTTATACGAGGACCCTGTGCTGGATGTACCTTCTTTTTTCTTTAATGCTTCTTGCCGCGCTACAAGATCTTCTGTGCAGAGGAGATCCTCTGTCCGTGAATGAGCTGAATATCCGGTTTCCGTAAGGTTTCCTATGACCTTAATGATCACCCATAGACACTTGAAGGCAACAGCTGCAGGGCCTCATTCAAATATTAAGAATGTGTAGTTGTGGTACTTCTAAACTCATAAAGGCTCTACACACAGTGCAATGCTAGAAACAAATTATAAGGAGGGTCATCCATAGATCCTTGAAGGCAACAACTGGAGGGCCTCATGCAAATATTGAAGATTAAAAACACTTTATGTGCTGCAGTCAACTGGTGGTGTGGAAAAGTCTTGGCTAATCCAGGTTTGTTAATTTTTATCAGTGTGAGCCTATCAGCATTTTCTGTTGATAGGCGAATGTGTCTGTCTGTTATGACAAGTGTTGAGGGAACCTGCTCAGGTAAGGTGTTATCCGAGGATGCTCGGTTGCTAACAGAGAGTATTTGAGCACCCCGAAGATAGTCTTCGAGTCTCCATGGCTGCATGGTTCGCATCTGTTCGACAGCTGCAACACATGCAGGGATTGCCTGTTTGTTAGGTACACATTTGGTAATTGCTATGTCTCTGGAAACCAAGTTTCCTTGATTAACTGAAATCATTTTTTTTTAATTAATGAAAAAATTTTGTCACCTGTGGCAAGCCAAGCATTTTTTTTTTTATTTCACACCACTGTATTATCACATAAAGCAGGTTAAACGGTATGGATGCCGATAGATAATTTTTGTAACAAAAAAAAATTGGTCATCTGTAGCAGACCAAGCTTTTTTTTTTATTTCAAACCACTGTAATTTCACACAAAGTAGGTTAAAATGTATGAATGACAATAGACACTTTTTTCATTAAAAAAAATAAAATTATTGGTCACCTGCAGCAGATATATACTGTATGTAGCAATTGACAGCAAATCCCTAAGCCCTGCCTAGAGGCTTTATTCACCACTCTCCCAGCTCCAGCAGTTGACCCTAGCTTAAATGCAGAATGGATCACATAGAAACAGCAAAGCCCAAGATTAGCTCTTAGAAGGACTTTTAGTATGATGGTTCAGCAATGTATCACCACTAGAGGACTCTGATTCCTAAAACTGTGCATATAGGCCTGGACTACTCTCTCCCTCCAATTAGAACTGTCTCTGAGCTGTGCAGTTGTGTCAGTGTGCAAAGCGTGGCGCCGCCGCTCCTTGCATAACCTCTGATGAGGTAATGCAGCCAGCCAATCAGAGTAATGCCACTATCAAATGGCTACAGCATTACAGTGACTGACAGACAATCCCCACATGTTTATTGGCTGTGTAACAGGAGCCAAACAAGCAGGACGGGGATTCGAGCATTAAATTCGAGCACCAGCCAATGCTTGACGAGTGCCAAGCACATCCAAGCAGCCAGATTCTTGAGTCATATCTGAGTATCAACGAGCATGTTCGCTCATCATTAATAAGAACCTGTAGATTAAAGTAAGCAGACAACAGTATATTTACGGTAATCGATAAATAGCGTAAAACATGATGATTTTTTTTCTTAATTACATAAAAAAATTACAAAATTGTAACACTTGTATAAGTAAAAATGTCAAAACTACAGCTCTTCTCACAAAAAACAAGTCCTTATATAGTGAAAATACATAAATAAAAAGGTATGTCTGTTACAACTATGCATGAATAAGCAAATTTAAATTGTCTAGTGATGCGAGCAAGTTGAAGATGAAATGATCTCTAAAAGGTGTAAAGTTAAAGATGACACATTTCCTTTGTATTTTAGGCTGTAGTGCAGCGGTGTCCACGCTGTGATCAAGCAAGTTCAAAACAAAACATGTTTAATGTTCAAAAACTAACACAGTGCACAGCACGCTGTATCCTCCGGATCGCAGCCGGGAAAACAAAAGACAGTCCGGGACCTGTTGCCGTGAGCAACCGCACTGCCGTGTACACAGGGGTGCCAGACCCTTTGGCTCCTTTTGGCCCTATGTTGCTTCACACAAGTAATGCTCTGCAGACCAACTACTCTGTCTGCTTGCAAGACCAAAACGGACACACCCAAACTCTTCCTGCAGGGTTTGTTTCTGTGGCCCTAGGCTTCTTATAAGATCTAGGCTGGAGGAAACAGATCAGGCCCCACTACCTTCCTGCAGTCCAAAAGCCCATACCGGGTTTTCCTGAACAAGCTCCTTGGTCAAAATAACTTGACCAGGTTCAAACTTACTTTTATTCTGGCATGCTGCTGTGACCACAAGGCACTCCAGCGGATCTAAAACGCTTCTGAGCACATTCTGGGGGGGACACATAGCGACCCTCACATATGACTCTGGTCACTGCCTCACAAGGCTAACAGTAATTTTTGATCAGGGGTGCCCAACTTTTTACATACCACTGTGCCTATTAAGTAGCGTATATTTTTGGATTATAAGACACACTTTTTCCCAAAACATTTGGGAGGAAAATGGGGGTGTGTCTTATAATTTGAATTCAGTTTACCGGCTGCGGTGGAGGGGGGGTCACAAAAGGCAGGGTCGCTGCTGCAGGAGGCTGGAATTGGTGGCAGGAGTCGGGCGATGCTGTGAGCTAGGAGGAGGGGGTGTCATGGTGGTGCAAGCCTGCGGATCCTGAGCTGTCATAAAATGTCAGCAGTGAGTAGTGGGCTTCGCAATAATGTCCACCGGAAGCCCCGCAATTGCAAATTGAGATCTTGGCTTCCGAGATCTCAACCTACACATACACTGTCTCCGGTGAGCATTTTCCCAAAGCCCACCACAAGGAAATCAATGAGAAGAGGACTCTGTTCAATGCTGACATTTTATAAAAGCCCAGGGCCCACAGTCTCACACCACCAGGACGCACTTTCCTCCCAATAAGGGGCCGCTGAGGACCTGCTGCAGCAGCGACCCTGCCTCCTGTGACCCTGCTTCTCCGCTGCTCCACCTTCCCCTCAGTAAGCTACTTAAAATTGGACTATAAGATGCACCACCATTTTATTTAAAAAATGTTTTCTATTTTACTACCCAAAATTTGGGAAGCGTCTCATGCATGGTCCAGTGCGACTTATAGTCCACAAAATATGGTACATGCTTTGTGCATGTGTGCACTATGTACATTGTAGGAATTTCACTTGCTTAGGTGCAACGGGTGGCAATCAGGAGGCACGTTCCATAGGGTTTATTGCTTCATAAACCAAAACAGCAAACAACCTTCAGCTCAAGAGGAAAAAAAAAACATAAATGTCCATTCCTTCAGGCTCAGTCCTGGAACCTCAGCACACACAGGAGGCTTGTCCCTCCCCACATGCAGCTCTGTGTTTCAGGAACAGTCTACGTTATAAGGGTATAGCCACACCCATGAACCCAACAGCTCACTAGTCACATGATTGTGACCTCACCACAGGTCCTGGCAGTACATTAGAGGTATAGTAATGTCTATTATGCCTTACATTACGGGGACAAGCCATCTCTGAGACACATATCTCCCTTCAACTATACAACCCTTAGCCACGCCACAACATGTAAGTATAATGTGTAAATGCGCATGTTATACTATATTGTGCTTGACTTCAAAATGAAAGGAAATGTGCATGTGTTTATGCGGGTGGTGCTTGATAAGGGGGCCCAAACACAAGTCTTGCTCAGGGGCCCTTCACTGTCAATGTCTGCCCTTGTATAGACCCCATCTTGGTAAACTTACTTGTAAATGGGACCTCAGATTATTAAGAAAATCATGTTGAACTGAATGGCTAGAAAGTGATGTGTCCAAAAAATAAATATTTGTGGATTATTTTGACTGAGTACTGATATTATGTGCATAAAAGGCACTTTATATCACTAGCACACCACAATACTGATTTTAAAAATATATTTTCTTCTGAAAAAAAAGTGTCCTGTTCTAGAACATTTTTGAAAGCTACTAAATTTACATCATAGGCACTTAACTATGTAGATATGGAAATTATAGACACTGACCTGGCCACACGTCCTCGCAGATCCCCAATCCCAGCTAGGTGCTTCCTGTCCAGGCTCTGTACAGCAAAGCTTGTTCCTGAGCTCACCGTATCTCTCGTTCTTATCTCATTTTCCAAAATCTACAACAGTGAGAAAATACAGTATATTCATTGCTAATATCATCTAGTGTGTGCAGCAAAACATCTAGTGGAAGGTTCTATTGAATTACTGGCAACCCTCCCTGCATGACTGCATACAGACCCATCAATCAATTAGCAGAACCGCCCACAATCATGTGCACGTAAGGATGGAAAAAACAGGGGTTTAAATACATAAAATAAAAATTATACTGAATCCTTGACCTCAAAATCAAACATCATAGCAAATTATGCTGCACACCATGTTTCCCATAGATAGAGCCATCTTATATTAACCATAACAAATTCCCTTTAAGGGCTCGTTCTCATCTGCATATAAATCGGACGAGTGCAATCCGACATAAAATCGGATTGCACGTTGATTAACCCCTTCACCCCCAAGGGTGGTTTGCACGTTCATGCCCGGCCAATTTTTACAATTCTGACCACTGTACCTTTATGAGGTCATAACTCTGGAACGCTTCAATGGATCCCGGTGATTCTGACATTGTTTTCTCGTGACATATTGTACTTCATGTTAGTGGTAAAATTTCATTCAAATAACTTGCGTTTATTTGTGAAAAAAATGGAAATTTGGCAAAAATTTTGAAAATTTTGCAACTTTCCAACTTTGAATTTTTATGCCCTTAAATCACAGAGATACAGCACACAAAAAACTTGACAACTAACATTTCCCACATGTTTACTTTACATCAGCACAATTTTGGAACCAAAATTTTTTTTGTTAGGAAGTTATAAGGGTTAAAAGTTGACCAGCGATTTCTCATTTTTACAACACCATTTTATTTTTAGGACCACATCACATTTGAAGCCACTTTGAGGGGTCTATATGATAGAAAATACCCAATAGTGACACCATTCTAAAAACTGCACCCCTTAAGGTGCTCAAAACCACATTCAAGAAGTTTATTAACCCTTTAGGTGCGTCACAGGAATTTTTTTGAATATTTAAAAAAAAATGAACGTCTAACTTTTTTTCACAAAAAAAATACTTCAGGTTCAATTTTTTTTATTTTACCAAGGGTAACAGGAGAAATTGGACTGCAAAAGTTATTGTGCAATTTGACCTAAGTACGCTGATACCTGATTTGTGGGGGGGAACGACTGTTTCGGCGCATGGCAGAGCTCAGAATGGAAGGAGCGCCGTTTGACTTTTTCAATGCAAAATTGGCTGGAATTCAGATCGGACGCCATGTCACGTTTGGAGAGTCCCTGATGTACCTAAACAGTGGAAACCCCCTACAAGTGACCCCATTTTGGAAACTAGACCCCCCAAGGAACTTATCTAGATATGTGGTGAGAACTTTTAACCCACAAGGGCTTTACAGAAGTTTATAACGTACAGCGGTACAATTAAAAAATCATATTTTTTCCACAAAAATGATCTTTTCACCCCAATTTTTATTTTCCCAAGGGTAACAGGACCCTAAAAGTTATTGTGCAATTTGTCCTGAGTATGCTGATACCCCACATGTGGGGGTAAACCACTATTTGGGCACATGGCAGAGCTCGGAAGGGAAGCAGCGCGATTTGACGTTTTTGGCTGGAATTGAGATCGGACACAATGTTGCGATTGGAAAACCCCTGATGTACCTAAACAGTGGAAACCCCCCACAAATGACACCATTTTGGAAACTAGACCCCCTAAGGAACTTATCTAGATGTGTGGTGAGCACTTTGAACCCCCCAGTGCTTCACAGAAGTTTATAACGCCCACGCGTGAAAATAAAAAATTCGTATTTTTTCCACAAACATGATCTTTTAGTCACCATTTTTTTTATTTTCCCAAGGGTAAGAGGAGAAATTGGACCCCAAAAGTTGTTGTCCAATTTGTCCTGAGTATGCTGACACCCCATATGTGGGAGAAAACTACTGTATGGGCACACGTCGGGGCTCGGAAGGGGAGTAGTGACGTTTTGGAATGCAGACATTGATGGAATGGTCTGCGGGTGTCATGTTGCCTTTGGAGAGCCCCTAATGTACCTAAACAGTGGAAACCCCCCACAAATGACCCCATTTTGAAAACTAGACCCCCTAAGGAACTTATCTAGATGTGAGGAGAGCACTTTGAACCCCCAAGGGCTTCACAGAAGTTTATAATGCCAGGGCATGAAAATAAAAAAATCGTATTTTTTCCACAAACATGATCAATTAGTCCCCAATTTTTTTATTTTCCCAAGGGTAACAGGAGAAATTGGACCCCAAAAGTTGTTGTCCAATTTGTCATGAGTACGCTGACACCCCATATGTGGGAGAAAACTACTGTATGGACACACGTCGGGGCTCGGAAGGGAAGCAGTGCCATTTTGGAATGCAGACTTTGATGGAATGGTCTGCGGGTGTCATGTGCGTTTGGAGAGCCCCTGATGTACCTAAACTATTGAAACTCCCCACAAGTGACCCCATTTTGAACACTAGACCCCCCTCAGAACTTATCTAGATGTGTGGTGAGCACTTTGAACCCCCAAGTGCTTCACAGAAGTTTATAACGCTCGGACGTGAAAATAAAAAAATCATTTTTTTCCACAAAAATGATATTTTTGCCCCCAATTTTTTATTTTCCTAAGGGTAACAGGAGAAATTGGACCCCAAAAATTGTTTTGCAATTTGTCCTGAGTAGGCTGATACCCTACATGTTTGGGCGCATGGCAGAGCTTGGAAGGGAAGGAGCACCATATGACTTTTTCAACTCAGAATTGGCTGGAATTGAGATCAGACGCAATGTTGCATTTGGAGAGCCCCTGATGTGCCCAAACAGTGGAAACCCCCAATTCTAACTCCAACCCGAACCCCAACACACCCCTAACCCTAATCTCAGCCCTAACCCTAGCCCTAACCCTAACCCTAGCCCTAGCCCTAACCCTAACCCTAGCCCTAACCCTAGCCCTAACCCTAGCCCTAATGGAAAAATGGAAATAAATACATTTTTTTTAATTTTATTATTTTTCCCTAACTAAGGGGGTGATAATGGGGGGTTTGATTTACTATTTATGGCGGTTTTTATTTTTGGCAGCTGTCGCACGCTAAAAGACGCTTTTTATTGTAAAAATAGTGTTTGCATCACCACATATTGAGAGCTATAATTTTTCTGTATTTTGACCCACCGAGTCATGTGAGGTCTTATTTTTTGCGGGACAAGTTGACGTTTTTATTGGTACCATTTTCGGGCACGTGACATTTTTTGATCGCTTTTTATTCCGATTTTTGGGACGCAGAATGAACAAACACCAGCGTTTCATGAATTTCTTTTGGGGGAGTGCGTTTACACCGTCCCGCGTGCGGTAAAATTGATAAAGCAGTTTTATTCTTCGGGTCAGTACGGTTGCAGCGATACCTCATTTACGTCTTTTTTTTATGTTTTGTCGGTTTTATGCAATGAAAACTATTTTATATAAAAAATAATTATATTTGCATCGCTTTATTCTGCGAGCTATAACTTTTTTATTTTTTCGCTGATATGCTGTGTGGCAGCTCGTTTTTTGCGGGACAAGATGACGTTTTCAGCGGTACCATGGATATTTATATGCGTCTTTTTGATCGCGCGTTATTACACTTTTTGTTCTTCGGTATGATAATAAATCATTATTTTTTGCTTCGTTTTTTATTTTTATTTTTAAGGGGTTCGCTAAAGGGGTTAACTAATGGGACAGTTTTATAGGGCTGGTCGTTACGGACGCGGCGATACCTAATATGTGTACTTTTATTGTTTTGGGTTTTTTTTATTTTCAAAAAATGAATTTATTGGGGAATATTTTTTTTTTTTCTACTAATTTATTTGGCGATTTTTTTTAAAATTATTTTTACACTTTTTTTTAATTTTTTTTTTACTTTATTACATAGTCCCAGGTGGGACATCACTGTCCTGTGACAGATCGCTGATCTGTCACATCACAGATCACTGTGACAGATCAGCAATCTGTCACAGGCATTGAAGAAGACTTCCTCTTGCCTGCGCTTTGCAGGCTCTGAGGAAGCCAGCTTCCTGCAGGCCCCCGAAGGCCCCCGTCGCCATCTTGGATTCGGGGGCCTGCAGGAAAGGAGTCCCCAACAGCAGCGCTGCACATTGCGCTGCTGTGGGGGGCTCAGGGAAGCACGGAGGGAGCCCCCTCCCTGCCGATGCTTCCCTTTAACTCCCGGTACACCGCGATCGTGTTTGATCGCGGTGTGCAAGGGGTTAACGTGTCGGGGCGGTCCGTGACCGCCCCTGACACATTGTGCCGGGTGTCAGCTGTGATAATCAGCTGACACCCGGCCGCGATCAGCGGCGCTCACCACGTGGGCGCCGCTGATCGCGGTAGACGTACTATCCCGTCCATGGGCATAGGGGCCCGGGTCCCATGGACGGGATAGTACGTCGGATGTCAGGAAGGGGTTAATGTTATACAATGATTCTGTGCTGTTCTGCAATTTCTTTTCTCATCTTCAGTCTGGATGAGAAAGAAATTGCAGCATGCTGCGAGTGGCCGTTTACATCAGATGAGACTCACCAATGCAAGTCACTGGGCGTGAGGAAAAAAATTGCGTAGCACATGGCCCATGCGTGTTCTGTCCAATTATTACTCACTCATTAAATCAGACATTAAATCAGCCAAGTACAGTAAATTCACAGCCCAAACCGTCAGAACAGGATAGAATAGATATATAGACAGATAGAAATATGTCAGTGAGATATATTATTAGTGTAGTGCATTTTATAGTTTTCTGTACTTTTATTTAGCAAATAAATAAAAAAATAAAAATGAAAAAAATTTTGGGGTTCCCCCGTAATTTTAATAACCGGCTAAGGGAAAACAGACAGCTGTGAGCTGATCTTATTAGTCTGGTTTTAATAACTAGCAAAGGCTAAGCAGACAGCTGCAGGCTAATGTTAGTAGGCTGGGAAGGGTCATGGACATTGGCCCCATCCCAGCCTAATAAGAACAGCCCTAAGTTGCACTAGAAATGGTGATTCCATTAGATGTGGCAGTTCTGGCACTTAGCCTCGGCTCTTCCTAATTGCTCTGGTGCAGTGGCAATCAAGATAATCACAGACATATCGCAAGACACCTCTGTCAGGTAAATTTATGTTTTCCAGACGAACCTTATTACAGGCATCTCTACTCCATCTTTAACAATGGTGCAGGCCCAAGCAATACCATTTAGAATCATAGAATGGTAGAGTTGGAAGGGGCCTCCTGGGTCATTTGGTCCAACCCCCTGCTCAAAGCAGGATACACTAAATCATTCCAGACAGATGTCTGTCCAGGCTGTTTGAAGACTTCCATGGAAGGAGAACTCACCACCTCTCGTGGCAGCCTGTTCCACTCATTGATCACTCTAACTGTCAAAAAGATTTTTCTAATATCTAATCTGTGTCTCCTCCCATTCAGTTTCATCCCATTGCTTCTAGTCTTTCCTTGTGCAAATGAGAATAAAGATGATCTAAAGATGATTTAAACATCTTAATTGCTACCCACTTGCTATTGCTATTATGTTTACTTCACTAAGTACTGATGGTTGCTGTTTGTGGTGTTCTGTTGCAGGTGTTTCCATATAAGATAGACCATCTAATGACTATTTATGTGACTTATTAGTGGTCAGTATACTGTATATGTAGATAACGACTGTATGTTTTGAGGAATAACAGTCTGCACTCAACACTTTATATTAATCCCACTTATGCATTTTTTGGAATGAAATAGCCTAATCATTCTTATTCTTTACTATAAACCCTTTTATTTAATTTTTTTGGAGATAATTAATCCTTACATGTAAATTATTCACATAAGTCTTAGTCCCTCAGTCCCATCTTTCTTGATTTTTAAAGTTGTTTTACTGTTTATATCAATAAAAATATTTTATTCAAAATATTTTTTTATCAAAATATTGATACACTTTCTATTTATCTCAGTGCAAATATATACCTGGCTAATTATATTGCATAGTATATTTATTGTATAAATAAAATCATAGAACTTTGATATTGCCATAATCATGATGACCCACGGAATAACGTTAACATTTCATTTGTCTGGCAATAGTGGTGAATAGTGTAAAATGAAAAATGCAAAAATCAGTGGCACAATTGCTTTTTTGTTTATATTTCTTCCCATATAGAAATAATAAGAAGTTATTTGTACTCCCAAAGGATGCCCCTAACAAAAGCAACTCATCCTCAAAGAAAAACAAGCGTCCATTCTCCCATCTTGCGAAAAACGTTAAAAAAAAAAATTATGACTCCTGGAGTGTAACGACAAAAAAAGTGGAAAAATAAAATGATTTGTCATAACTGCAAAATTGGCTGTAGAAAAAAGGAAACAGCCGCACTCAAACAATGCAATACTTCGCAAAATTAATTCATATTTATTTACAAGTCTAAGTAATACCACAGCAGGAACAAAATTTTTTAGTGAAGATAGGGTAACGTTTCGACCCTACCAGGGTCTTTGTCAAAACCTCACTGGATAGTGAATAGGTTCAACATAGAATTCTAAAGAGGATCCCCTTAAGGTCTCAGTATGGGGGAGACAGCGTGTCCTGCGTTCCTTGTGGTGATGTAGGAACACAGGACACGCTGTGTCTCCCCCATATTGAGTTCTTAAGGGGATCCTCTTTAGAATTCTATGTTGAACCTATTCACTATCCAGTGAGGTTTTGACAAAGACCCTGGTAGGGTCGAAACGTTACCCTATCTTCACTAAAATTTTTTGTTCCTGCTGTGGTATTACTTACACTTGTAAATAAGTATGAATTAATTTTGCAAAGTATTGCATTGTTTGAGTGCGGCTGTTTCCTTTTTTCTATTTTACTTTGGGTTCACCCAAGTTCAGCCAGCACCTTTTACCGAAAGAAGAGTGCGCTTCATTTTTCTCTTTCCTAAAAAATTGGCTGTGATGCCAAAGCTTACGGTAAGCCACATTGCACAAATAAAAAATTGGGCTCACTTTAATTCTGCATATCAGGAATTTCAGAAATATTTATGCATATGCTATATTGCACCTCAATATCTCTGCTCAGCTGCTTGATTATTTGTATGACTGTCTGCATGTGATTTTCAAGCAAGCGTTGTGCCATCACATCCCAGTGTTGGCCACGGTTTCCTCGCAGTATGGATACATCTTCTTTTATCTTGAAGGCTTGATCTAGGAGAATAGTAGTGGACTTTTCTTGATTAAATAATCTATCTTCTAATATCTCTACCCGATGTCCTGAAATTGTTGGCAAGAATGATTGACCCCTAAAATATAAGGAATAATAAAAGTTAAACATGCATAGTAAGATGAGAATATAAATATCAAATTGGAATCAAATGGTCAGTTAAAGTGAAACTGTCCTCAGAAAATGACCCATTATATCAAGGTATTTCATAATATGCCCTGTAAGTCACATTAGAGTATGTTCACTCAATGTAGATTTGTAGCAGGTTTTTGACACTGTTTCTTGCATATCAATGGATTTTTTATGCCATGAAAAGTGACATCTTGAGATGCATTTTTTAAAATCTACAACATGTCAGTTCCTCTTGAGTTAAATATGCATTTTCTATACAGATTTTTCCCATAAGCTTGAATGAGATGAGGAAGATTTGCAGAGTAAAAATGCATGCTATCCTCACATTACTTTGGCAATAAAGTTTTGTCATAGCTAAGTAAGAGGATATATCAAAAACAAGGTTACAAATGCTTTTTAAAAAAAGGCAATAAAAACACAATAATAAAATGCAAGTAACCTTAATCAGCTAATTGTTGCAGGAATACTACAAAAAAATCTGCAGCATCAAAAACACACCAAATGATCATTGTGGCAACTTAGCCTGAAACTCGTGCCATTTTTAATTAGAGAGAAAAGAGTGTTGTGTAAAGAAAGAATGGCTTTTCTGGGTGATGCAACTTGGAGGATAATGCGTGAGCCACAATTCTGGTGGGTATTTCATTGGGATATTGCTAACAATGCTGATATAATTATGTCTTTGTTATTATTTTGCACTAAACTTGTTTATGTATGCTGTGGACATAACATGTATATGTACTCTCCTGTGTGATGGAATGGTAAATCTCACGTACTCCTAAACTGTATTACTACTGTATATGACTCCATAGGTTAAGAACGAAGTGTTCCTCCTCACTTAAACAACTGTCTGACAAACAAATGTCCAGCTAAAATCCACAATACTTGCAAGAAAAGATTTTATGTGAAGAAATTATAAATATACTTTATGCTGTTCTCCTTTGTTTGAGCATGAAGGTCAGTTGCTACAAGGTAATGATATGCAATTTAAATTTCCTAAGATTCAGCTAATTGGATACATTTTCCTATTTGATCTTCCCACAAGCTGAAATGATGTAAACATGCTAACTGCCAAATATTAAGCAAGTCATATTGTACTTAAACACTTGCAATGTGTATTCTTATACCTCCATCAGCTGATGCCTGCCTAATCATAGATAGCTTTATTGAACTCTATGCAGACTTGCTGCACAATGCAAAGTCTTTTACTTTACTCTAATAATTCTTGGTGCCGAAACCCGGGAGGCGATACAGTGTTTCAGAGCAGACCAGCGAGACTCATGTGATGACACAGATGAACCAAGACCCTTAAATCTTACCATATAGTTCCACTTTGTTCCCTTACTGTAAAGTTTGCTCTGTAATGCTAACTCCCTTCTAAGTAAGTTCACACTTGTCTGTTTAAATAAACTGCTATTTTAATTGTGATATTTGTTGTGAACCAGGAACTTAGTTGTATGTAGTGTGATATTTACTGTGAACCAGGATATTACATTATGTGGTATGCACTGTGAGTAAGGGTACTGTCACACTTAGCGATGTACCAGCGATCCCGACCAGCGATATGACGCGGTCAGGATCGCTGGTACATCACTAAGTGGTCGCTAGTGAGCTGCCACACAGGCAGATCTCACCAGTGACATCGCTGGGGATGGGGGTCGCTACTTACCTGTCACACCAGGCGATCCTGCGTCCTCCCGCCCGGCTACACGCGTCGCTCGTCGTCACAGCAGGAAGCACCGCAGGAAGCTGACGACGAGAAACGGTCCAGGACGTTCTCGCGCGATCAGCGATAACCAGCAGGTGAGCGGGTCGTAGGTAAGTATCAGACACAGAGATATCGCTAGCAATATCGCTATAACGTCACAAGTTATAGCGATATTGCTAGCGATATCTCTTAGTGTGACAGGCCCTTAAGGATCTGAGCTGTCTATGTTGTGCGACTGATTGTAAGCATTTTGTAAGATAACTCTTGGTGAGATTGTTACTCTGTGGCTGAGATACTCTACACTTTACTGGTGAATAGATGGAGTTTGAGAGGAAGATGTAATCTGTGTGAGTCTCCCCTAGTATAAAGCCCCCGTCACACTAAGCGAGATCGATGCTGAGTCACAAATTTTGTGACGCAACAGCGACCTCAGCAGCGATCTCGCTACTTTTTACAGGTAGCAGCGACCAGGCCCCTGGTGTGAGATCGCTGGTCATGTCGGCATGACCTGGACTTTTTTTGATCGTTTAGGTCCCGCTGGCCAGCATGCATCGCTGTGTTTGACAGGGACAATGATGAACGACCTCAATACTACAGGTCTGAGAGACAGGGTCCCAACGACCGTCGTATCATTCCATATCATTGTTGCGTCACTGGTGAGATCTGACTGTTTGACATCTCACCAGCGACCACGTAGCAACAAACCAGCGATCCCTACTAGGTCATATCGTTGTCGGGATCGTTGGTGCGTCGCCAAGTGTGACGCTTATGTTGGTGCCTGTCCGCAGATGGAAGAATGATCAGAGGACTTACAAGTATGTTTCCTATTCCTGTCGGTCAACCAAGTGTCCAAAGGGACACAATATCTGAGGGAACTGTGTGTGTACCTCTGAAAGAGACATTTCTTGGGCTAACGCATGGTCTCAGTTGCCATCGCAGTGAGAATAGTAAGGCAGGAGGTAGAGAGGAAGGTGTCTGGGCATCACAGATGGAAATTCTTGCTTGGGTTCATAGGCAGTGAAAGATTTGTCAAAGTTTGCTAATAGAGCTAGAATGCTCAGGGATGGAGTGTTGGATGTTGAGTATACTAAATCTATTGAGACTTGGGATGGTAAATGTTACATACACACTAAGGTTTTCCTGAACAATCAAGACTCTGATGAGGTACTTATCAGGGTAGCATGAATGCATAATATGTATCCCTCTATAAGTGTCCCTCAGCTTTAGGCCTCTTTCACACTTCAGTTTTTTGACGTCAGTCATAAACCGCCAATTTTAGAAAAAAACGGATCCACCAAAAAAGGGGCGGATCCGTTTTTTTCCCCCATAGACTTACATTATTGGCAGATCTTGATTGACGGTTGTCTGTCACCCCCGTTTTTTAAAGGATCCGCCAAAATTTTTCTGGCTCCTGGGCGGATGAGACGGTCATTGCAACGTTTTTTCTTCTTGATGGTCTGCTCTTTTCATGTGCGCATTCCCAGAAGCTTTGGTCCGGGATCATTTTTAACCCAGTAATGCCGTTCCGGGATCGTAAAAAAATTCTCTCTCTCTCTCTCCCCTTTTTCCCGGGCACGTGTTCCTTTAAACTTCAGAAGACTTCGCCGGATCCGTCAAACTGACGGTCTGGTGGCACATGTTGCTGTGAAAATGGAAATGGATCCATTTTCTACGGTTTTCACAGATTACAACTGATCTGAAAAACGTATGTGTGAAACAGGCCTTACCTATACCTTTCCCAGAGGGAGGACAAGAGCCCTTCACACACACCAAAGATAGGTGGTATTGTAGCAATTCAAGGTGTCTGTTAATATTCAGAATATGTGACTGTGCGTACCCAATGTCATGCATTCTTAGATAACCTAAAATTCTCAGCCCCACACAATCTCACTATTACTGTCTCAACTGGCCACCAAGGGCTAACTTAGGGCTATCCCATCCTCCAGCAGCTGAGACGACGAAAACTAAATCTCCGAGCATGCCAAAATACTCGGAGATCACCCGAGCATGCTCGGCGAGACCCGAGCAACTATGCTACTCACCCATCACTAATGGCCATGGCTATGACAAAATTTTTCTGGCTCCTGGGCGGATGAGACGGTCATTGCAACGTTTTTTCTTCTTGATGGTCTGCTCTTTTCATGTGTGCATTCCCGGAAGCTTTGGTCCGGGATAATTTTTAACCCAGTAATGCCGTTCCGGGATCGTAAAAAAATTCTCTCTCTCTCTCTCCCCTTTTTCCCGGGCACGTGTTCCTTTAAACTTCAGAAGACTTCGCCGGATCCGTCAAACTGACGGTCTGGTGGCACATGTTGCTGTGAAAATGGAAATGGATCCATTTTCTACGGTTTTCACAGATTACAACTGATCTGAAAAACGTATGTGTGAAACAGGCCTTACCTATACCTTTCCCAGAGGGAGGACAAGAGCCCTTCACACACACCAAAGATAGGTGGTATTGTAGCAATTCAAGGTGTCTGTTAATATTCAGAATATGTGACTGTGCGTACCCAATGTCATGCATTCTTAGATAACCTAAAATTCTCAGCCCCACACAATCTCACTATTACTGTCTCAACTGGCCACCAAGGGCTAACTTAGGGCTATCCCATCCTCCAGCAGCTGAGACGAGGAAAACTAAATCTCCGAGCATGCCAAAATACTCGGAGATCACCCGAGCATGCTCGGCGAGACCCGAGCAACTATGCTACTCACCCATCACTAATGGCCATGGCTATGACAAACTTTTACATCTGGTATATACTGGAGCAACCTGGACAGTGTTAATAAAATCCCAATAATCTTTTCAGTTGTTAACTGATGAGGAAATAATAGAGTCAAGACAACCCCAACTCATCATTCAATGCCAAACTAGGTTGATATCTGATAAACTTTGCCCCTGCCCTTGGTCTTCTCAACTTCACTTGTCCTTTTACGTTTAGCTAGCTAACCGACAAGTACAATTTCAGCAGCAACAGCACAAGCAGGAGCACCTTCTCTGCACTATGACACTGAGAATATGGCACCACCAAAACAAGATGACCGCTTTTTATATGGACAGTGACATGTGACTTCGGCAGCCAGTCACAGAAGACCTTGTATCATGACATTGTGTATGGTTTCTGCATCCTGATTGGCTACTGGAATGTACATACATTAAGTTATTAAAGAAAAAAAATGAAACTCTACAGCTCCTCTGACCTAGACATCCCCCTCCCCTCAGCAAACATTTCCCCCCATTTCTCTGCTCATCATACAACACCATTATCTTAGCCAAAGTCATAACAAAAGCATTAGTGGAAACGCAATGATTTACCAACTGTGACCGAATTTTGCCAACTTTGAGTAAAAATGCTCGGGAAACCAAACCTGAGTTCGAATGTGCTACGTTCGTGCCAAATTTGAGATTGGCAAACATTTTCCGAACAAGTTTGCTCAATTCAACTCAGGAAGTGGAGATGATTATTCACATTGATGTATGTAAGCTGCCTAAAGGTAAGATTGCTGACATGCACACCGATTCTAGATATTTATTTGATATTACCCATGATTACGGGTAGCTAGAAAAGTAGATACTTGGTTGGTTACTTGAGCAAAGCAATTAAGAATGCTAACCTTGTGGTTAAATCCTTCTCATTGGTTGGACCCAGGTTTCAAGAATGCAGTAGTATGGTTTGTTAGACTTGAGTCATTTGTGCTTGATAAGTAAAACAGTGAATATGCCTTCTCAGTGTGTACCCTGGAAAGACTACCCATTTCAGAAACTTCATATTAAAGGGGTTGTCTGGGCTCTCTGCATAATTTATGTGTGTACCTAGAATGCAGAATGCTGACTGATTGTAATATACTCCCTGTCAGCATTTTGCATTGGGTCCTAGATAGCACACTAAGGCTGTGTTCACACACAGCGTTTTTTTAGCGGTATTTTTAGCGGTTTTTCCAATAAAACCGCTATAAAACCGCTAAAAATAAGCTTCCCATTAATTTCTATGCATTTTGCACTTTTTGTGCATATTGATGCGTTTTCTACTGCGAAAAAATGCATCGCGGTAAAAAGTGCAGCATGCTCATTAATTTCGCGGATTTTTCCACGTTTTTGGCTGTTTCTATGCGTTTTGAAAACGCGCGGAAAAAACGCATAAAAACTGCGCATTTTCTGCACAAAAAACGTACAGAAAACGCGCAGAAAAAACGTGCGATTTCTGGGAAGGGAGTCAGGTTTTTCAGCAGAAATTTTCTGCTACATGTGCACATAGCCTTAGTCATGTAAGCAGCTGTATCCTGATTCTGGGGGAGCTGCTCACTCACCTACTAGAGTTTTTCTGTCTGTCATAGACTGGACATAACTGTGCCCAGTCTTTGTCAGACCCTTCACCTGCCTCCGGCTCCAGCTTCCCCATGCAGCACACAGTGGTGTGAGGCAGCAGGGAAATGACTCAAATGAATCAGGAAGGAAAAGGTATCTACATAGGTGAGTATAATGTGCTGTTTGCATCCATCCCTCCCTCATCCATCCATTCCTCCCTCATCCATCCATCCATCCACCCATCTCTCCCTCATCAATCCAACCCTACCTCATCCATCCTTTCTTCCATCCCTCCCTCGTCCATCCCTCTCTCCCTCATCAAGTGGATGCACGGAATGAAGTGAAATTCAGGAGGAAAGAAAGGCAGAAATAAAAGACAAAATGTATAAGGGTGTTGTATGTCACAAATCAGCACAGATTAGCTTAAAAAAAGTTTAGATTTCGGGGTCGGACAACTTCTTTAACTACTTACAGTTGTTACCAAAGGTGGGTAATTATAAATATGTACTGGCATGTACTGATCTCTTCTCCAGGTGGCCAGAAGCTTAGTCCATGATTGTTGCTAATGTCAAGAGTATAGAAAAGAGACTGTTGAGTGAAGTAGTTTACAGGTATGGAGTATCTGAAGTTATTTAAAGCGAAAGAGGTACACACTTAGCTGGAGAGGTTTTCCAGGAGATCTTGACTACATTAGGCATTAGCCAGGCCTTTCATACGTAATATCACCCACAGAGTAATGGAAAGTTACAAAGATTCAATGAGACAATACTGCTAAAACTCCAAAAGGCTGTACAGGAAATAAAGTGCCCTTGGCCTGAATGCCTTCCGATAGCCCTATATTTAAAAGGAAACACCCCTAATAGGAAAACTTCATTGACTTCATTGAATAAACAGTATTCAAACAGCAATAAGAGTTATTTTCCTATGGTGCAACTTAACAGTCTGCAGGGTCTTGATTGAAGGGCTCACTCTTCTCCAACATTGGCGCCGATTCACAAGCAGCGCTTGCAGTCTACTCCATATCCTGAGACTTTAACGTTGTCCAACCAGGGTACAAGACTGACGATATCCCCTTTGCTCCAAGTCCTGCTCTCTTACTCTGCAGCGGTGCTTTCCCCCTGGAATCAGGGGCTCTGCATTAACACATAAGTCACAGGGACCTTGTATGTGGCTCAGTCTCTCTAACAGGTCACAGGGCCGTTACTGAATGCAGCCTTTTTGCAGGAAAGCATCTAATCACAGCATACAGCCTCTCCCAGGGGAAACGACACTCCGTCCCCTGCTAGATCTCTCAGCATGGATCACTCCCCCTGCACACAGTCTCACATACTCACGATCTGCTGTCCCTATGCGTGGCACCCCAGTCTTTACTCTGTGACCGGGAGCTCTGGCTCTTCCCCAGTCTGCGTCAGCGTCCTTCCCTGTCTCCTGCCCAGGCTGCTCTGACCAAAGCACGCGCTGTTTTCCCGCTCTCTCCTCTTCTGGCTTCCTGTCCTCAGCCCCTCCTCTGTCCCCTGGGGAACCTGCTGCCCTGTTTAATGGTTCCAGGCATGGAGCAGAGGAGGCAGCCCTCTCCTGGCTCTTCTTGCACTTCACCCCCTTACAGCTATACAATTAAAATGACAGGTTATGTCCGTTAATTATAGCAACAATCAGCCATCACTCATAATTGTGGTTTCTCTTCAATTCTAGACCCAGACTCATGAAAGGGGTACCATAAACTCCAACACCTGAGACTGATTTGCATTAAAGAAACTCAAGTGGAGGAGTCTGGAACTAAGATCTGATGACCCATATAAAGTGCAGCTAATTACACCTATGTCTTTTAAACTTGAAGGAAAGAACACATGGGTGCACGTCAGTCACTGCAAGAAAGTTCCCAATCTTGAGACGAAAAGAGACCACTGTGGTTCATTACACTGTGAATTGTTACTGTACCTCTGAACTATTAGCTGGAGACTTTTATTGCCAGACACTGATTCACTCCAGTCTACCTTGGCAGATGACTGAACAATCAGCTTTACTTGATTCTCATTAGTACATAGGCATCAAGTAAGAAAAACAGCCTGGCCATCCTTTACTAGATTTTCTTTTCCACAGCTGAAATAGTAAATGTGAGTACAGACCCCTATACCTTTATAAACAGAGTCAACCAACCATCAACATGGAGGCCTACCAATTACATAAGGGACTAGTCAAACATCTACTCCGAACTACATTGGGACCTAGCCAACCATCTAAATGGGGGGCCTCCCAACTACATAGAGGCCACCAAACGCTCCCTACACAGATGATGTTGGGGGACATAACTTGATCAGTTTGAATTCAATCATCCGACCCTTTTGTTCTCCGGAGAATAGAAATCCCAGAAATCAGCCATATGTATAGCGTATGCAGGAGCGAAAGCTGTTGAATTAATGAGTTGTCGGCTGACATCTATTGAAGGTGTATGGGAGGTTTTGATTTTAATTGCATCCCTATGTGTAAATACAGTAAGGTTGGGCTCCTTGTGCTGTTCCGTCTAAGTTATGCTTATATGGTTTCTATATTGTACTATTTCCATGCTGTGTATAATTGTCTTGCATTTGCTCTGCTGCCACCTGCTGGTCTTTTTTTCTGTATAGCAGCTAATTAATCCTCATGCATGCCTTCCACTTCCGGTTCAAAGTTCAGCTTTCCTCTTCCTCCTTCCAGCCATTTTTTGTTTCACTTTCTCTGGGAGAGACATGCTTGTACCGAGCTGTGAAAGGCATGAGTTTTTCAACCACTTTGCTGTATCACTTTATTAACACTCTGCATGTCTGGAGAACTTATTGCATTACCAATCATATGCTGTATATCCAGATTTCCAATTAAAGAAGTCTGGACTGTACAATCCCTGGTGTGCATCATCTCTCCGGACGCTGAGCAAAATGGTCCTGTCTGCCATGCATTAAGGAAATGAAGGTAGGACCTCTTCCAGCCCCTGTTCACCAGCCACATCTTCACTCGCCTCATGCGGGGACAGAACACTCCTCATAAAGCTTCTGTACCCCAGCTGCTCTGTAATTACCATCCAGATGAAACAAAATCTCTGTGTGTAGCAATTATCACAATAGCCATTGTAAGATGGCCACCGGACGAGTCCTGTGTCATCGCTTCTGTTAGCTGCGGTGATGTGAGCTTGGTAGTACGCTCCAGCACCTTTTGTGCTGAGAGAGTTATTTGGTCATTCCAGGGTCGGGTTTTATGAGTAGTTATGAGATGGGTGGGAATGACCGCTCACATATCCCAATCCCAGGGGAGTGGCTAATAAAATGGAGGCCAATTGCCTCATTCAGTGTCTGTGGTTGGAGGTGTGGAGACCTCCATTGTGTGTGCTAAAGACACTGACCTGAGCGGGCAGACCCGCAGTGCTATATGGACTGTTTATTTTTCTGTTTGTTAATTAAAGGCTGTTCATTTGTTTTTCCATCTAGAGCAGTTTATGCTGTTTTAATAAACTTGCTTGGACATTTCAGCACGGGTCCCTACTAGTGTTGAGCATTCCGATACCGCAAGTATCGGGTATCGGCCGATATCAGCGGTATCGGAATTCCGATACTTAATTCCGATACTTTTTTCATATCGGATTCCGGGATCGGAATCGGAATAGGAAGTTCCCATCATGCTATGAGCCTGCTTGCTTTGATTAAGCCAATGGGAATCCTCCGAAGTGTGGGCACATCCTGTTAGGCATGTAGGCATGTTAACTATTGGCATGGCTGTGATTGGCTGCCGAAATGATGTCATGATGCACTATAAAAGCCACCGCAGCCGCCATTTCTGGTCACTCTGCTGTGAATTCAGTTAGGGACAGGCTGCTGTAGAAGACTGTGAGGGACAGTTAGAAATAGCGATTCAAAAAACAATATTGTGCTTTATCCAGGCTACATAAACCACCACTGTAGCTTGCTTTTCCCTAGCAGCGCTGTTTTCACAGCTGTCTGCAAGGGCTGTGTGAGTGCAGCTCACGCTGTGGAGTGGGTCCTGCAGCCACGTCAGGCTGTAGGCCACCCAGTGTGATCACTGCTGCCTCATACATCTTTTATTTTTTGAGCTGCATTTTTTAAATAATTTCAATCTAGTGTGCTTCCATCTGTATCCATATACGTTGGTTGCAAACACTAGTAGTAGACAGCGGAGCCTTTCTGCAGCCTTTCAGTGCTAGTGTCCACTTTGCTGCACTGTTCACGGCTGTCTGAGAGGTCTCTGACTGTGTGTGAGTGCAGCTCACGCTGAGTAGTGTGTCCTGCAGCTACGTCTGGCTGTAGGACGCTCAGCGTGCGTCACTGCCTCACACATATTTTTATTTGAGTGCAGCTCATTTTTTCTTCTATTAGTGTGCATCCATCCGTCTCCATCTACGGTGGTTGCAAACACTATATAGGAGTACACAGCGGAGCCTTTCTGCAGCCTGTCAGTGCCAGTGCCCACTTAGCTGCACTGTTGATGGCTGTCTGAGAGGTCTCTGACTGTGTGTGAGTGCAGCTCACGCTGAGTAGAGTGTCCTGCAGCTACGTCTGGTTGTAGGACGCTCAACGTGCGTCACTGCCTCACACATATTTGTCTCTGAGTGCAGCTCATTTTTTCTTCTCCTATTAGTGTGCATCCATCCGTATCCATCAACATTGGTTGGTTGCAAACACTATATAGGAGTAGATAGAGGAGCCTTTTTTTCTGGCTTGTGCCCTGCCGGCGCAGCCAGATTAGTATTACCCAATTTTTTTGGAGCCTCATCTTTTGCATTGTAGGTTACCTGCCTGCATTGTAATAGCTCCAAAAAGTTGGTGATACTATCAGTTTCAATTCTTTGTTCTCATACTTTGAGTTTGTTTCAAACAAAGAAACCACATAAAAAGTTCACCAAACACTACATTTTGAACTTGTGTAGGCCACATCAGCTCCTATTAAAGTCTAGTCCACACACACACACTTCATAAAATTAGTGTTTCTTGTACCTGTAACCAGCTGTTCAGGAATAAGCACACTAAGGCCCCCCTTTGTCCTTTTTTGCCTATCTTAAGCAGTCTTGCAAGATGAAGAAGGCAGGGAGTAAGGCGCGGGGGCGTGGGCGTGGGCGTGGAGTTTCAGCAGGGAGAGGACGTGGGGATTCTGCAGGGAGAGGACGTGGGGATTCTACAGGTAGAGGACGTGGGGATTCTGGGCCTGCTGCGGGCACCAGTGGATCAGCATCCCCCAGTTTTAGCAGGCAACAGTCCTTTATGCGCAGCTTTGTAGGACCTCAACGTACCCCACTGCTGCGGGAGGAACAAATTGAAGCCGTTGTCGGATGGATGGCAGCTAACGCATCGACTTCAATTACTTCCGCATCCTCTCAGGGTCAGAGCACCGAAGAGCAACCATCTGTCTCTTCACCACCTGCCAAAGTGCCCAGGCAGTCAGAGAGACATGGACAGGAGCCATCACAATCTCTACTTCTGTTCTCGGAATCTGTTGGCTTGGAAAGAGGGGGCCAGCCAAGCAGCATTCCTGAATGTGAAGAAGAGGGAGTATGCAGTGATGCGCAACTTCTTTGTCCCTCTGAATCTGAAGAGGCGAGTGGGCCAGTGCCTATGGTCAGCACACCTCAGTACGCATCAGATGATGACGAGACTCAGTTGCCACTTTCTGGTGCGTACGGTGCTGGCGAGACAACCCCGGAGAAGCAGCTGTTTGAAGAGGGGAGGGAAGATGATGAGGTCCTTGACCCATCATGGCGTGAGCAACAGGAAGGTGGTGGGAGCAGCTCGGAGGAAGAGATTCCCCTACCGGCCAAAACAGGAGGCAGAGGGAGGGGGAAGACTTGGTTGCCTGTACCCTCCACTTCGGCACCCGTTAGGAGCATTCCTCCTTCCAAAGGCAAACCGGGCGCTCACAAGAGTTGCAGTGCGTGGTCCTTTTTTGACACAGTTGCAGATGACATTTGCTTTGTCAAATGCAAGCTGTGTCATCAGAGAGTCAAAAGAGGGAGAAATGTCAGCAACCTCAATACCACAAATATGTGGAAACATGTGCGCACCAAGCACGAGTTGGAGTTGCATAGACACCCTCAAGACGTAGGCCAACGTACAGCACCACCTACCACCTCTTCAGTTCGTGTTGGGCCCTCTTCCTCCAGCTCACACACTGCTGGTTCGGCTTCCTCACAGGATCGCCAAGGAAGAACCTCTGCCACTGTTGTCCGGAGACCCTGTCAGATTCCACCCATAACAGCACGTTCCCATCCATCACAGCCATCGGTAGCACAGGCATGGGATAAAAGGCGCCCTTACTCGGCAAACCATCCCCGAGCACAGTCTCTGAATGCTGGCATTGCCAAACTTCTGGCAGTTGAAATGCTGTCATTCAGGCTGGTGGACACTGACACCTTCCGGGACTTAATGGCATTGGCAGTCCCCCAATACAACGTGCCCAGCCGCTTTTATTTCAGCAGGCGAGCCGTCCCTGCCCTGCAGAAACATGTTGAGGGCAAAATAAAACATGCGCTACTAAACGCCGTTAGTAGCAAGGTCCACCTGACCACCGATGCGTGGACCAGTAACCATGGACAGGGACGATACCTTTCCCTCACTGCCCACTGGGTCAATGTTGTGGAGCCGGGTACGGATCTGGAGAGTGGCGCTGTACGTGTTCTTCCAACGCCACGGATTGCAGGACTCCAGTCTGTACACATAGACTCCTCCTCCTACTCAAGTTCCTCAGAAACAGCAGAGCAGGAGCCTGTTACGACCGATATGAGCACAGCCGTGGCCAAACGTCAACAGGCTGTACTCAAATTAATTTCTTTGGGGAATCGAAGCCACACAGCGCAGGAGCTCTGGAATGCTATCAAGCTGGAGAGCGATGTGTGGTTTGGGCCAGCGAATCTCCAGCCGGGCTTGGTAGTGTGTGACAATGGCCGAAATCTGGTGGCAGCTCTTGGCCTAGGCAACCTCACACACATCCCATGTCTGGCACATGTTCTTAACTTGGTCGTGCAGAGCTTTCTGAGGGACTATCCGGATCTTGATGCACTGTTGCACAAGGTCCGCATAGAGTGCGCTCACTTGCGACGTTCCAGCACGGCAAGATCGCGCCTCGCTGCTCTGCAGCGACGATTTGGCCTTCCAGAACATCGCATCATATGTGACCTACCCACCCGGTGGAATTCAACGTTACATATGTTGGAGCGGTTGTGTGAGCAGCAGGCAGCAGTCATGGAGTACCAGCTGCATCAGGCGCAAACAAGTCGCACTGTGCGCCGTTCACACTTCAGCACCATTGAGTGGGCCTCTATGAAGGACATCTGCCTCGTTTTGCGTGCCTTCGATGAATCCACGCGGATGGCGAGTGCAGATGATGCACTAGTCAGCATGACTGTCCCCCTTATCTGCCTGCTTCAACAAACACTGCAAGCACTAAGGGATGAGGTTTCAGAAGAGGTGGAGGATGAGGAGTCCCAAATGCCATCTGCTTCTGGACAGTCTGCGCTACGTGTTTCCTCACAAAGGCCTAGGCAGGGGACACTTTGTGAGGAGGATGAGGAGGAGTCGATGGAGGAGGAAGACATCTCTCCAGAGGAGGGAGGTACACAAACCTCTACTCAGTATGTACAGCGAGGGTGGGGTGATGCAGAGCAGGTCGAGGTCACGCCTCAAACAGGGGACAGCGGTTCTTTGGCAGTTGGGAGTCTGCAGCACATGGTTGATTTCATGCTGCAGTGCCTGAGAAACGACCGCCGCATCGCCCACATTCTCGTCTCGGCTGATTATTGGGTGTACACCCTCCTAGATCCTCGCTACCGGGACAGCGTACAAAGGCTCATACCAACGTTGAACCGGGAGCGTAAAATGCGGGAGTACGAAGAGTCACTGGTGCAGTCCATAATGTTTTCCATTCCACCCGACAGCATTGTTGCAAGTGCTTTACAAAGCAGCTCTGTGCGTCGAGGCAGTGGAGGAAACTCTGCACAAAGAGGGAGCAGAGGCAGTGCCGCAGCACAAGGCAAGACCACTATGGCCCAAATGTGGCAAAGTTTTGTGTGTCCACCACAATTGTCTACACCATCAGCGACGCCTCGAGTCAGCAGGAGGCAACGCTTCCGTCAGATGGTGTCAGACTACATGTCTTGCCCTGTCGCTGTACTCCCAGATGGCTCTTCCCCCTTCAAGTTTTGGGTCTCTAAGCTGGATACATGGCCAGAGCTTAGCCAGTATGCATTGGAGGTGCTGGCTTGCCCTGCTGCCAGTGTATTATCGGAACGTGTCTTTAGTGCCGCAGGTGGTGTACTAACAGACCGTCGCACGCGACTATCTTCCGATAATGTTGACCGGCTGACTTTTCTGAAAATGAACAAGGCCTGGATCTCCAAAGACTTTGCCATTCCTCTTACAGACTAAATTAGTGGTTGGCAACTGTATCCAGGTCTGCTGGTGTGTTCATTTTTCTACCACCTGAACTATAATCCCTGTGCTTCAACACAGCCAGTTGTCGCTCAGATGTGTCGTCTGCACAGAGAAACACACTAGCTCCTGTGTTACTGGGGTTCAGTAATGCCAGCTGATCCCCTGCTGTGTGGACGGCAGAGTCACCAGCTCCATCAACATTCAAACCACTACTGATTTTTAACCGTGCCCAACTTAGGTCTCTGGCTCCACTGTCTCTACTATTTCCCCTGACCTCCAACCCCGCCATCTACATCTCTGAAGTGGCGTCAGCACAATCTACACTTGTTCCTGTGTTCCTGTGGCTCAGTCCCATCAGTTTATCCCCTGATGTGTGTCCGGCAAGGTCTCCTGCTCTGTCCACATTCCCATAACCAGTAGTGGGAATGAGGACAGAGCTGGCGAACTTGCCGGACAAACATCAGGGGATCAACTGATGGGACTGAGCACCAGTAACACAGGAACAAGTGTAGATTGTGCTGACGCCACTTCAGAGATGTAGCTGGCGGGGTTGGAGGCCAGGGTAAATAGTAGAGACAGTGGAGCCAGAGGCCTAAGTGGAGCATGGTTAGAATCAGTAGTAGTCCACAACCTCCATAAAAACCGCTGCCCATTGGCCTCTGCATGCGGCATGCGTAATCCTGGGCACCAACAGCGTCAGTTGGTGTTCAGAAGTGTCGTCTCCACAGAGCCAAACACATTCGTTCAAGTGTTAGTGGGGTTCAGCACTGCCAGCTGTTCCCCTGCTGTGGAGATGGCAAGTCTCCTGCTGCCTTCACCTGCCAAAATCCAGTAGGCCCCAGCCTGCTCCTCGCCTAATCCTGGGCTCCAACAGCGTCAGTTGGTGTTCAGAAGTGTCGTCTCCACAGAGCCAAACACATTCGTTCAAGTGTTAGTGGGGTTCAGCACTGCCAGCTGTTCCCCTGCTGTGGAGATGGCAAGTCTCCTGCTGCCTTCACCTGCCAAAATCCAGTAGGCCCCAGCCTGCTCCTCGCCTAATCCTGGGCTCCAACAGCGTCAGTTGGTGTTCAGAAGTGTCGTCTCCACAGAACCAAACACATTCGTTCAAGTGTTAGTGGGGTTCAGCACTGCCAGCTGTTCCCCTGCTGTGGAGATGGCAAGTCTCCTGCTGCATTCACCTGCCAAAATCCAGTAGGCCCCAGCCTGCTCCTCGCCTAATCCTGGGCTCCAACAGCGTCAGTTGGTGTTCAGAAGTGTCGTCTCCACAGAACCAAACACATTCGTTCAAGTGTTAGTGGGGTTCAGCACTGCCAGCTGTTCCCCTGCTGTGGAGATGGCAAGTCTCCTGCTGCCTTCACCTGCCAAAATCCAGTAGGCCCCAGCCTGCTCCTCGCCTAATCCTGGGCTCCAACAGCGTCAGTTGGTGTTCAGAAGTGTCGTCTCCACAGAGCCAAACACATTCGTTCAAGTGTTAGTGGGGTTCAGCACTGTCAGCTGTTCCCCTGCTGTGGAGATGGCAAGTCTCCTGCTGCCTTCACCTGCCAAAATCCAGTAGGCCCCAGCCTGCTCCTCGCCTAATCCTGGGCTCCAACAGCGTCAGTTGGTGTTCAGAAGTGTCGTCTCCACAGAGCCAAACACATTCGTTCGAGTGTTAGTGGGTTTCAGCACTGCCAGCTGTTCCCCTGCTGTGGAGATGGCAAGTCTCCTGCTGCCTTCACCTGCCAAAAACAACAGGCCCCAGCCTGCTCCTCGCCTAATCCTGGGCTCCAACAGCGTCAGTTGGTGTTCAGAAGTGTCGTCTCCACAGAGCCAAACACATTCGTTCAAGTGTTAGTGGGGTTCAGCACTGCCAGCTGTTCCCCTGCTGTGGAGATGGCAAGTCTCCTGCTGCATTCACCTGCCAAAATCCAGTAGGCCCCAGCCTGCTCCTCGCCTAATCCTGGGCTCCAACAGCGTCAGTTGGTGTTCAGAAGTGTCGTCTCCACAGAGCCAAACACATTCGTTCAAGTGTTAGTGGGGTTCAGCACTGCCAGCTGTTCCCCTGCTGTGGAGATGGCAGTCTCTCCTGCTGTCTCCGCATTACAAAGACAGTAGGCCTCTGCCTACACCCTCCTATTTCCTGGGCTTCAACACAGCCAGTTGTAGTTCGGAAGTGCCGTCCACACGGAAAGAGATACTTGCTCCCGTGTCTCAGTGGGGTTCAGTAACGTCAGCTGATCCCCTGCTGTGTGGATGGCAGTCTCTCCTGCTGTAAACTCATTCAAAATACAGTAGGCCTCTGCCTACACCCTCCTATTTCCTGGGCTTCAACACAGCCAGTTGTAGTTCGGAAGTGCCGTCCACACGGAAAGAGACACTTGCTCCCGTGTCTCAGTGGGGTTCAGTAACATCAGCTGATCCCCTGCTGTGTGGATGGCAGTCTCTCCTGCTGTAAACTCATTCAAAATACAGTAGGCCTCTGCCTACACCCTCCTATTTCCTGGGCTTCAACACAGCCAGTTGTAGTTCGGAAGTGCCGTCCACACGGAAAGAGACACTTGCTCCCGTGTCTCAGTGGGGTTCAGTAACGTCAGCTGATCCCCTGCTGTGTGGATGGCAGTCTCTCCTGCTGTAAACTCATTCAAAATACAGTAGGCCTCTGCCTACACCCTCCTATTTCCTGGGCTTCAACACAGCCAGTTGTAGTTCGGAAGTGCCGTCCACACGGAAAGAGACACTTGCTCCCGTGTCTCAGTGGGGTTCAGTAACGTCAGCTGATCCCCTGCTGTGTGGATGGCAGTCTCTCCTGCTGTCACCTCATTCAAAATTCAGTAGGCCTCTGCCTACACCCTCCTATTTCCTGGGCTTCAACACAGCCAGTTGTAGTTCGGAAGTGCCGTCCACACGGAAAGAGATACTTGCTCCCGTGTCTCAGTGGGGTTCAGTAACGTCAGCTGATCCCCTGCTGTGTGGATGGCAGTCTCTCCTGCTGTAAACTCATTCAAAATACAGTAGGCCTCTGCCTACACCCTCCTATTTCCTGGGCTTCAACACAGCCAGTTGTAGTTCGGAAGTGCCGTCCACACGGAAAGAGATACTTGCTCCCGTGTCTCAGTGGGGTTCAGTAACGTCAGCTGATCCCCTGCTTTGTGGATGGCAGTCTCTCCTGCTGTAAACTCATTCAAAATACAGTAGGCCTCTGCCTACACCCTCCTATTTCCTGGGCTTCAACACAGCCAGTTGTAGTTCGGAAGTGCCGTCCACACGGAAAGAGATACTTGCTCCCGTGTCTCAGTGGGGTTCAGTAATGTCAGCTGATCCCCTGCTGTGTGGATGGCAAAGTCTCCTGCTGCCTACACAGTCGTACCACTACTGATTTTTAACCGTGCTCCAATTAGGCCTGTGGCTCCACTGTCTCTCGTATTTCCCCTGTCCTCCAACCCTGCCAGTTACAGCTCCGAAGTGGCGTCTGCACAATCCACACTTGTTCCTGTGTTACAGGTGTTCAGTCCGATCAGTTAATCCCCTGATGTGTGTCCGGCAATGTCGCCTGCTCTGTCCACATTCCCATTATCGGAATGTGGACAGAGCAGGCGACATTGCCGGACACACATCAGGGGATTAACTGACCGGACTGAACACCTGTAACACAGGAACAAGTGTGGATTGTGCAGACGCCACTTCGGAGCTGTAACTGGCGGGGTTGGAGGACAGGGGAAATACGAAAATCAGTGAATCCACAGGCCTAAGTGGAGCTTGGTTCAAATTAGTAGTCTACAACCGATCTTAAAATTTCTTCAATGCAGCCTAAGCCTGCTCCGTGCTTGTCCCTGGGCTTCAACACAGCCAGTTGTTGCTCGGAAGTGCCGTCTTCACAGAGTAAAACACTAGCTCCTGTGTTTGTGGGGTTCAGTAACGTCAGCTGTTCCCCTGCTGTTTTGATGGCAATCTGTCCTGCTGCCTCCCAATTGACAGCACATCAGGCCTCAGCCTGCTAAGTGCTTGTCCTGGGCTCCAACATCGCCAGTTGCTGCTCATAACTGACTTTGGCACGGGTACTCCCTCCTGCCCAGCTTGGTTCCAGCCCTGCCTGCTGTTTCCGGGAAGTGTCAATGTCAGTTTGCCACCCCAAGTTGCCATATCGTGTTGCGGTTGGGTTAGCCGAGGCTAGGGTGCCAGCAGTTTAGGTGCTTCCTATGTGGACTGCGGGTTCTGGTAAGAAAGGTTTGTTCCATAGTGCCAGTAGGACAAGCACCCCCTGTAGGACTGTGTGATTCGGTAACTGCGGCCAGCTTGCGGCATGCCAACTTTGCTTTTCAGGGGTAACTTCTGATACCCCTCCGGGTTCCAGCACCGTCAGCTGGTTCTCATCAGAGCCTTTGGCCTAGGTGCCTCCATCTCGGTATCCGAGTTCCAGCAACGTCTGCTGGTCCTTGGTAGTGCTTTGTAGCACAGGTACCTCCTGCTTAGTAACCGGGTTCCAGCACCGTCAGCTGGTCCTCGGTTGTGCCATTGGCTCTTATTCCTTCTGCTGCCCCTCCGGGTGCCAGCACTGTCAGCTGGTCCTCGCTATTTCCATTTGCTCTTGCAGCTTATGCTACCCCTCCGGGTTCCAGCACCGTCAGCTGGTTCTCGTCAGAGCCTTTGGCCTAGGTGCCTCCATCTCGGTATCCGAGTTCCGGCAACGTCTGCTGGTCCTTGGTAGTGCTTTGTAGCACAGGTACCTCCTGCTTAGTAACCGGGTTCCAGCACCGTCAGCTGGTCCTCGGTTGTGCCATTGGCTCTTATTCCTTCTGCTGCCCCTCCGGGTGCCAGCACTGTCAGCTGGTCCTCGCTATTTCCATTTGCTCTTGCAGCTTATGCTACCCCTCCGGGTTCCAGCACCGTCAGCTGGTTCTCGTCAGAGCCTTTGGCCTAGGTGCCTCCATCTCGGTATCCGAGTTCCGGCAACGTCTGCTGGTCCTTGGTAGTGCTTTGTAGCACAGGTACCTCCTGCTTAGTAACCGGGTTCCAGCACCGTCAGCTGGTCCTCGGTAGTGCCATTGGCTCTTGTTCCTTCTGCTGCCCCTCCGGGTGCCAGTACCGTCAGCTGGTTCAAGAGGACAAAGAACAGGAAGACAACCACCAAGATGCAGAACAACAAGAGAGAGAAGACAAAGAAGCATAAAAAAAACAAAGCAGAAGAACATTAAGCATAAGACTAATACTCTGAGCAAATGATATTATCTTATTTATAAGCAGAAGAAGACTAAGCAGTGTATGGGGGTGAGTCCGTTCCTCCTCGTGGTGCCCCTGGAAAAGGCCTGCTTCTGCAGGCCAAACTGAACGCGGACAAATCCTGTTGTAAATCTTTTGTGACAGGCAGAACGGAAGGTGTAAACTTCTAACTTTTCTAGATAACAACTACAGGAATGCCTGACACAAACAAGAATATGATGAAGAAGAATAGGAAGAAGATGAAGAAGCTGAATATGTAGAATAATAATTGTTGAATAAGAAGAATATGAAGAATGTAAGAAAAGGAAGAAGAAGAAGAAGAAGAAGAAGAAGAAGAAGAAGAAGAAGAAGAAGAAGAAGAAGAAGAAGAAGAAGAAGAAGAAGAAGAAGAAGAAGAAGAAGAAGAAGAAGAAGAAGAATGTAAAAAAAGGAAGTAGAAGAAGAAGAAGAAGAATGTAAAAAAAGGAAGTAGAAGAAGAAGAAGAAGAATGTAAAAAAAGGAATAAGAAGAAGAATGTAAAAAAAGGAAGTAGAAGAAGAAGAAGAAGAAGAATGTAAAAAAAGGAAGTAGAAGAAGAAGAAGAATGTAAAAAAAGGAAGTAGAAGAAGAAGACATACATGTCTGGCAAAATATAAATGAGGCTAACATAGTCAATATCTTTGTAACTCCTAACATCTTTAAAAAAAAAAGTTTAATTCCTGCTATTCCATTTGATTGGGCTAAACCTCTATGGCTTTAATGTCTCCTCCACCTCCCACAATACATTCTACATTATTCTTAGTTGTTTTTCTTCATGTAGAATTAACCTACAAGGAAAGAAAGGGTTTTTTTTAATTCCGATATTTTGGCCCCATTGACTTGCATTGGTTCCCGGTATCGGAATCGGCGATACCGATACTTTTTTTTAAGATCGGCCGATCCATTCCGATCCGATATTTTCAAGTATCGGCTGGTATCGCTCAACTCTAGTCCCTACACCATTTATTTGCCTTCATTTTACAAAAGGTGGAACATCCATTGGAAATCTGTAACATAATGATTATCTAGATTTGAAAGACCATAGCATGCATCAATTTTGCAGTGGAAACTCCTACTTCATGCGAATGAGGTTCTGTAACCCAAATATAGTACGGTAGAAATTGTAGTTTGCTACAAAACATCACATTTTTCCATGGAAAAGGTTTTATTTCACATCCACCTGCAAACTAGAAAAGTGCTCTATCTCTGTTATATAATGTTGTGTATTTTGTCAGTGTCCTTTTATATAATAGACAGGGTTGTCTGACACTGGAAACACATTTTTTTAGCCATAAATGCTTTTAAATTTAAAAAAATAGAGGCAAACTCACCTAACGGGGCAGGTGGTCATCAGAGACACGTCTTTGGACGCGCTTGTCACGTGACCATTCCGTTCTTAATAGGATTTAGTGGTCCTGTGACTTTAAATAGAAATCCTGAGCCAGGGCGGACCTCCAGACTGTCCTGTCCTGGTTGGTTTATGCCTCTGTTTTTATCATAAATGCAGCCATGCATTAAAAAAAATCCTATTTCCAACAACCCTTTAAAGATGAATTGTGCAATTCTGCAACATCTGGAATAACATAGGTTCTCGTCTCTTGATCTATATCTAAACAATTGGCTTTTGAATTCCTGTTTCTGCTTTGCTGCAGAAAGAAAACACTTTTAATCTATCATGGTAAGTTAAATAAATGTGATGTTCATCAGGGCCGCTCACGCTGTGATTGCGCTAATGAGAATCCAAAGTAATTGCACTGAGTCTTTAGACTGGCTGAGCTAGAGGAGGTGATAGAAAAATGCAATTATCGCAATAAGCAAAAATAGGATTATTGCACTCACAGTTGTGACCAACACCTGTGCATACATAGAAGTTTTCTACTAGAAAACAAAGCTGAGAACCTTACAATGTAGTGTTAATTAATTCATGGAAGCGAAACTTTCATTTATGTACTGATAGTGACACTATAAAGTGCATTGCCTCTTATAGGATCTAAGTTCAATATATTTTACAATTAGGAATCAGGGGTGGACATATCATTGGTGCAACCAGTGGAGCCGCACAGGAGCCCAACAGGTAAGGGGGGCAACCTCCAGAGCAGCAGACGCTTCTGTCATAGACAGATAAAGTGGTGCATTATAATAAACTATTGGACTGAAAGGGGCACAAATACTGTTCTTGCCCTTTTCTGTCTGTGCCTGCTACTGTGAGGAATACAATTTTTTTGGCTGTTATATGACTTGTATACTGCATTTTTAACAGTTTTCCCCTCTGCAGACACTGTTTCTAATTGTCAGTTGTCTTTAAGCTGGTGGGTGGAAATTAGCTGTTATAAAGTCTCCTATACATAGTACACAGATATAATGGATTACTGCTTTCCTGTCTCTATGTAGCACATGTTCAGACGCAGTGGTAGCAGGGAGGACATTATACTGCAGTTTTGAGCAGTTTGTTAATCCATGCTAGGCCGCCCATATTGCTGCTGCTTCTGAACATTATTATTATTTTTTATTATTATTTATTTATATAGCGCCATTAATTCCATGGTGCTGTACATGAAAAGGGGGGTTACATATAAAGTTATAGATATCGTTAACAGTAAACAAATTTACAATGACAGACTGATACAGGGGGGAGAGGACCCTGTCCTTGCGGACTTACATTCTATGGGATAGTGAGGAAGAGACAGAAGGTTGGGGGTGCAGCAGCTCTGGTGGTGATGAGGCGGCAGCTCGGGCGGTGGTGAGGCGGCAGAATGGTTATTGCAGGCTCTAAGCTTTCCTAAAAAGATGGGTTTTCAGGTTCCGTTTGAAGGATCCGAGGGTGGTGGATAGTTGGACGTGTTGTGGCATGGAATTCCAGAGGATAGGGGATATTCGGGAGAAATCTTGGAGGCGGTTGTGTGAGGAACGAATAAAAGTGGAGGAGAGTAGGCGGTCTTGGGAGGATCGAAGATTACGTGAGGGAAGACATTGGGAGATTAGTTCAGAGATATAGGGAGGTTGTGGATGGCTTTGTAGGTCAGTGTTAGTAGTTTGAACTGGATTTGCGTTGGTGAATGGGGAGCCAGTGGAGGGATTTGCAGAGGGGAGAGACAGGGGAGTAGCGAGGAGAGAGGTGGATTAGTCGGGCAGCAGAGTTGAGGACAGACTTGAGTGGTGCAAGTGAGTTAGCAAGGAGGTCACAGAGGAGAGTGTTGCAGTAATCAAGGTGGGAGATGATGAGGGCATGTACAAGAGTTTTAGTAGATTGAGGGCTGAGGAAGGGACGGATTCTGGAAATATTTTTGAGTTGGAGGCGACAGGAGGTGGCAAGAGTTTGGACGTGCAGTTTGAAAGACAGGGCAGAGTCGAGAGTTACTCTGAGGTAGTGGATTTCAGGTGCGGGAGAGAGCGTGATGCTGTTTACCATAATAGATAGATCGGGTAGGGAAGATACGTGAGATGGAGGAAAGATAATGAGTTCAGTTTTGTCTACATTGAGTTTTAGGAAGCGAGAGGTGACAAAGGAGGATATGGCTAATAGACACTCCTGAATTCTGGACAGCAGAGAGGTGACATCTGGGCCAGAGAGGCAGATCTGAGTGTCGTCCGCATACAGGTGGTACTGGAAGCTGTTGTGAGCTCATTTTCTCGTTCACCTTTGATGTCCGATGAACTCCCTCTGCTGGTGAAAGGAGGTGGTGAAACTGATTTGGATGGGAGAAACCTGTCACCTGAACAGGTCGATTGCGATTGGACATCCGGAATCTCTGAGTGGATATAAGGCAGCCGACGCCCTGTAGGGTTGCTAGGGTTGCTGGTGATTTCTCTGCTCTGAGCTCTGGCCTCCAGTTCAGTTCCTGTCTTCTAAAGCTAAGTTTTGCTCTGTTATTGTTCCATGAGATTTTGTCTGATTTGCTTAGTTTTGTGTTCTGCCAGCCCCAGCTGGGGCTCTGCTGAATTTCCATTTTTGTCCCTGAGCAGTTAAATCTCTTTTGCTCTGTCTTCAGAATATATCGGAGTGCTGATATAGGGATTTTGAAGTCTAGTGACTTCAGGGCCGGTTTTCCTATCAGACGTGTTGGGACATTTTTGGTAGGGTTTTTGCGGATTGCAGCCAGCATCTTTTCTGTCCTTTCCTATCTAGTTAGTTGGTCCCCATCGTTTGCTCTGCCTGTCTTTTTGTCTGTGTTTGTGTTCTCATCTGTTTTCACCGACAATACATGTTGGGGCTGTCTATTGCTTTGGGGTCTGCTCTGGGGCAGTTTAGATTTCCCCTTTCTTTATTTAGGCTTATTTAGTTCTCCGGCTGTGAAGAGGCATCTAGGACCACCGTAGGAATGCTCCACAGCTACTGTTAGTTGTTGTGAACAGGATCAGGGGTCTGCAATCCGCTAGCTACCAACCTCTCCGGTTTTCTGGACTTAGCTTGCATTTTTGTTTTCCTCCTCCAGTGACTCATTCATAATAGGAAGCCATGAGACTTTATGAGTTGTCATAGGCCAAGAGTATAGATGGAAAAAAGTAGGGGCCCCAGGACAGTGCCTTGGGGGACTCCAACAGAGAGAGGGCGGGATGAGGAGGTAGTGTGGGAGTGGGAAACACTGAATGTGCGGTCAGAAAGGTATGAGGAAATCAAGGACAGGGCAAGGTCTTTGATGCCAAAGGAAGAAAGAATTTGTAGCAGTAGGCAGTGGTCAACTGTGTCAAAGGCAGAGGACAGGTCGAGAAGGAGGAGGATGGAGAACTGTCTGTTAGCTTTGGCTGTGAGTAAGTCATTAGTAATTTTGGTCAGGGCAGTTTCAGTGGAGTGGTGGGGGCGGAAGTCAGATTGGAGGATGTCAAGGAAGGAGTTAGATGAGAGGTGGGAGGAAAGTTGAGCACTGACATGCTGTTTAAGGAGTTTGGAAGCAAACGGGAGCAGTGATATGGGGCGATAGCTGGGCATAGCAGTTGGGTCAAGGTTTGATTTTTTTCAGGATGAGTGTTATGGTGGCATGTTTGAAGGCAGAGTGGAAGGTACCAGAAGATAGGGATAGGTTGGAGAGATGGGTTAGGGTTGGAATGATCATGTTAGTGAGATTGGGGAGCAGGTGGGAAGGGATGGGGTCAAGTACACAGGTGGTGAGGTGTGATTTGGAAAGGAGATGAGTAAACTCTCCTTCAGTGAGGTTGGAGAGGCAGGTTATTAGGGAAGGGCAGAGGTCTGGTATGTGGAGTGTTTGGGGTTTTGTAATAGTAAAGGTTTGCCTTGTTTGGTTGATCTTGTTTTTGAAGTAAGTGGCAAAGTCCTCAGCAGAGATGAGGGGAGTTGGAGGTGGCAGTGGTGGGCGGAGGAGAGAGTTAAATGTGCTGAACAGTTGTTTTGGGTTGTGGGATAATGAGGATACAAGTTTTGTGAAATAGGTCTGTTTAGCAGAGGTGAGGGCTGATTTAAAGGCAAGCGTAGCTTGTTTGAAAGCAGTGAAGTCATCTGGCAGGCGTGTTTTCTTCCAATGCCACTCCGCAACCCTGAAAGCTTGTCGAAGTTTTTTGGTGATGTTGTTGTGCCAGGGTTGCCTATTGATTTGTCACACTTTGCCATGGATGAGAGGGGCGACTGAGTCTATGGCTGATGTGAGTGTGGCATTGTAGAAAGCGGTGGCACTGTCCGTGTTGTGGAGTGAAGATATGGAGGACAGAGGTAGAAGAGAGTCTGAGAGTCTGTGAATGTCTAGGTGTGCGAGGTTTCTGCGAGGATTTGCTAGTGGCTGGACATGGGGAGCAGGTGAGAAGGACAAGGATGAGAAGGTGAGTAGATGGTGGTCAGATAGGGGGAAGGGAGAGGTTGTGAGATTAGATAGGGAACAGAGGCGGGTGAAGATGAGGTCTAATGTATGTCCATCTGTGTGGGTGGCTGTGGAGTACTACTGAGAAAATCCAAAGAATGAGGTAAGTGACAGGAGCTTGGAGGCTGCTGGCTGGTGGGTGTCAATGGGGATGTTTAAGTCCCCCATGATGATGGTGGGGATGTCAGCAGAGAGAAAGTGGAGGAGCCAGGTGGAGATTTGGTCGATGAAGGCAGTGGCTGAGTCCGGTGGTAGGTATATGACAGCCATTTGGAGATTAGAGGAAGAGTAAATACGGTAAGAGTGAACCTCGAAAGAAGGGAGGATAAGGGAGGATGGGGGGTGGATAGGGTTGAAGGAGCAGTTTTTAGAAAGGAGGAAACCCACTCCTCCACCATGTCTGTTGCCAGGGCGAGAAGTATGGGTAAAATGGAGGTCGCCATAACTCAGCGCATCAGGGGGTGTTAGCCAGGTCTCAGTGAGGGCCAGGAAGGAAAGGCTGCGGGAGGTAAAGAGGTCGTGGATCACATGGAGCTTGTTGCAGATGGAGCGAGCATTCCAAAGTGCTCCAGAAAGAGGGTGCGGGGGGGGGGGTCAGTGGCACAGGTTTTAAGTGTGAGGGATTGCGGTAGTTTTTCTTAGTGTGAGAAAGATAGGGGTGAAGATTAGAGGGATGTATGAGGGGGGGGCCAGGATTGTGGATATGTCACCAGCAGTGAGAAGAAGCAGAGAAAGGGAAAGCAGGTGGGTTTAGGAGAGTGATCGTCTTGAATTGTATTTTAGTAGGAGAGGTCTGAGGTTAAGGAGTATGTCTGCAGATAAAGCGAGGTGGGGGGTAAGAGAGAGGGGGAGATAGTTATTTGGTTCAAGGGTGCAGGGGTTTGGAGATAGCAAAGGAGAGTGAAGATGAGTGGAGCAAAAACGGTGATGGCAAATGTGAGCATAGTTAAAGAGCAGGGAAAAAAAAACCACGTAAAATAGGAAAGCAGTGGTCGTCTTACCGTCTGACTGAGTTCTGGACTATGTCTGGTATATTTCTCATGTAGCACTTTAAAGATGTCACTTCAAATGATGTCACATCTGACCAAGGTCATATCTGACCTGCTCTGTTCAACTTATACCATTCAAATGTCCATGAAATGAAGCCAGGTGAGGGAGGGAGGGAGGAGAAGGGGGCTGGAGGACAGTTCACAGCAGGTAGCAATTAACAGATTGCAGTTAATAGGACATTTGACTAGCATCAAAGCTGGAGAAAAAGAACATGTGTTACATAAAGACAGGATGAGATAAATGCTTACAAAAAAAGTAGCAAAACCCTCCTTCCTTTAATTATTACTCTTTCCTATAACATTGTGGAAAAAGCTAAATTTTGTGTCGATGACTAGATCAGAACAAATTCAGAGCAGCAGGTCTTGTGAAGCTGTTCCGCTATATTGTGGTCAGTGCCCACCAAAACGGACCAAGGTAGTGATCTGCTCATGGGTGACAAAGGCTCATTGATACACATGGGGAATAATGGCCAGACTTTGAATTCCTGGGAATACCTACAGTACAAATTGATAACACAAGGTCATGTAAGGTGTCAGAGCACACAGTGCAGATTGGCAGTGCTGAATTTTGTGTTCCACTATAAGTGCCAACTAGAGAACTTTACAACCACAACTTGAACCAATAGATATAGGTGGCTTGGTCAGATGAATCACATTTTTTACATTATGTAGATGGCCTGGTGCCTGTATCTTACGTGGAGAAAAATAGTAACATTATGCGCTAGAGTTATACTCTAGGAATATTCTGATGGGAAACATTGGATTCTGGCATTTAAATGGATGCTCTCACTTACTTTAACATTGTTGAAGACCAAGCACAAAGATATTCCCTAGTGTCAATGACCGCTTTCCACAGGATAATGCACCCTGACTTTCTCTCCAAATTCTACAAATCGCAATCTGATTGAGCATCTGTAGGATGTGCTGGAAAAATTAAAAGTTGACCGAAACGATCAACGAATTTAATACTTTATGTCTATTTAATTTAATAATCAAATTTTTGTGCTTGTACTTCAATTCAAAATTCCCTAGTGTTCCCTTTCTACCCTTAAAGAGAGTCTGTCACCCCCAGGGACGTATATGACCTATTAATACGGGCATACAGGTGATAGAAATGTGATAGAAATGTTACACTCGTCCTACCTGTCTGCCTCATATTAATGGTCTTGATGCTGAGAAATGTTATATTCTGTCTTTATGTTAATGATTTCTTCCAAACTCCGGGGTGTGTGATGCCTGGAAGAAATCTCTGACTCCTGTCTTCATTGCAATACTACCCCCTCCCATGCACATCAGTTGTGACCCCTGGAATCCTGCGCCTGCGTCCTACACTCCCTCAGAAATACATACCTCATCCTCCCTTCTGTGGGCACAGTGTAGGGTCGTGGGCCGGACTGGGGGGGGTGGTCCCTCTGTATACCGCGCAGTGACGTATAGACACAAGATGGAGGCAGATTTCGGGTGCAACAGGTCCAAGTTTATTCACTCGCCGTCCGCCTGACGGCCTCGCAGCACACCACAATCCTCTTCAAGGCTCTCCGGTTACAGCACACTTCGACACAACGTACTTATCACCTGAGACGTATAGATACGTGTGGGGAGGAGGACCCCTATATAGTGATTGGGCCGGAACCAGGGGGACCGCCATCAGGGTTATTGAAGAAACCACATCAGGGGAATTACAAAGGGAGACATGTGATTGAAGTTGTCAGGGCAACAGGGGGCGGGGCGAGGGTAAAAGGAGCAGGGGGCGCGCTAAGGTGGCAGTTGAAGGAGAGCCTGACAGGAAGGAGAGAGCCGTGCGGCAGAGAGAGGACTGTGGCAACTGACGGTGTGGAAAAGAGAGACAGGCAGGAGACTGAAAAGGGAAAATTTGAGACTGACCGAAGGTTGACACGTAAAAGACTCTCCCCGGGAGTTTCCCCCCGCAAACATTCAGATAAAGTGACGGCCGCTGATTCCCTCCGTGGTGTGACAGGACCGGGATCTCAGGCGACCGCTGCGACGACACAGCAATCCGGTACAGTGGCCAGGACACTGCCCCCCTGTCTTCTCCCACAGCTGCGGCCCAGTCATCACCGACCTCAGGGGACGTCACCTCGCTATAGGCGGCCGCAGAGCCCCGTCCCGGTTACTGAGGGGACACTGAGCAGAATTTGTTAACGTTTATGTTTTTGAAACTGCGTCATGACCTGGCTGGGGAACGAGCGCCTCTAAACGGACGCCTGGGAGATTGACC
Organism: Dendrobates tinctorius; assembly: GCF_039654945.1. Taxonomy (NCBI): domain Eukaryota; kingdom Metazoa; phylum Chordata; class Amphibia; order Anura; family Dendrobatidae; genus Dendrobates; species Dendrobates tinctorius. The sequence goes on along the minus strand of NW_027361671.1, from coordinate 26,714,124 downwards.
CCCCGAACAGTCTCTTCAGGGCCTGCTGTGCCCCCACCGTTCCCATTTCTTCAGGGCCTGTTGTGCCCCACCGTGCCAGCTTCTTCAGGGCCCGTTGTGCCCCACCGACCCCATTTCTTCAGGGCCCGTTGCGCCCCACCGTCCAGTTTCTTCAGGGCCTGTTGCGCCCCATCGTTCCGGTTTCTTCAGGGCCTGTTGTGCCCCATCGTTCCGGTTTCTACAGGGCCCGTTGCGCCCCACCGTCCAGTTTCTTCAGGGCCTGCTGCGCCCCATCGTTCTGGTCTCTTCGGGGCTGGACAAGCACAAGTCCTTCCGGGAAGTCGTGGATTACAAGGCAGCCACATCTGCAACCCCTGAGTGGTCGTGAACTCGAGCGACGCCCGGAAGGCTAAGTGTATTATAGAAAAAATAAGGACCCTTTTTGTTTTTAATGTTGTTTCACGAGTCCCTGCGAGGACAAATAGGTGTTTCCCCTTTGTCTGATTGAAGCAGTTTAGCCCTTGCGGCTTTAAAACTTATAAAAGTTTATTTCTCCCCACATTCAGTCTCGTGTCTCGTCACTGCATCCTGTGAGCCTGCTCGAACCCTACACTTGGCGTAGTCACAGGATGCAGTGACGAGACACGAGACTGAATGTGGGGAGAAATAAACTTTTATAAGTTTTAAAGCCGCAAGGGCTAACCTGCTTCAATCAGACAAAGGGGAAACACCTATTTGTTCTCGCAGGGACTCGTGAAACAACATTAAAAACAAAAAGGGTCCTTATTTTTTCTATAATACACTTAGCCTTCCGGGCGTCGCTCGAGTTCACGACCACTCAGGGGTTGCAGATGTGGCTGCCTTGTAATCCACGACTTCCCGGAAGGACTTGTGCTTGTCCAGCCCCGAAGAGACCAGAACGATGGGGCGCAGCAGGCCCTGAAGAAACTGGACGGTGGGGCGCAACGGGCCCTGTAGAAACCGGAACGATGGGGCACAACAGGCCCTGAAGAAACCGGAACGATGGGGCGCAACAGGCCCTGAAGAAACTGGACGGTGGGGCGCAACGGGCCCTGAAGAAATGGGGTCGGTGGGGCACAACGGGCCCTGAAGAAGCTGGCACGGTGGGGCACAACAGGCCCTGAAGAAATGGGAACGGTGGGGGCACAGCAGGCCCTGAAGAGACTGTTCGGGGGGTCAATCTCCCAGGCGTCCGTTTAGAGGCGCTCGTTCCCCAGCCAGGTCATGACGCAGTTTCAAAAACATAAACGTTAACAAATTCTGCTCAGTGTCCCCTCAGTAACCGGGACGGGGCTCTGCGGCCGCCTATAGCGAGGTGACGTCCCCTGAGGTCGGTGATGACGGGGCCGCAGCTGTGGGAGAAGACAGGGGGGCAGTGTCCTGGCCACTGTACCGGATTGCTGTGTCGTCGCAGCGGTCGCCTGAGATCCCGGTCCTGTCACACCACGGAGGGAATCAGCGGCCGTCACTTTATCTGAATGTTTGCGGGGGGAAACTCCCGGGGAGAGTCTCTTACGCGTCAACCTTCGGTCAGTCTCAAATTTTCCCTTTTCAGTCTCCTGCCTGTCTCTCTTTTCCACACCGTCAGTTGCCACAGTCCTCTCTCTGCCGCACGGCTCTCTCCTTCCTGTCAGGCTCTCCTTCAACTGCCACCTTAGCGCGCCCCCTGCTCCTTTTACCCTCGCCCCGCCCCCTGTTGCCCTGACAACTTCAATCACATGTCTCCCTTTGTAATTCCCCTGATGTGGTTTCTTCAATAACCCTGATGGCGGTCCCCCTGGTTCCGGCCCAATCACTATATAGGGGTCCTCCTCCCCACATACGCACCATCCCTTTACACTTAGGAATGCTCTGACAGCTCCGTCACTGTGGTTGCCTTAGGCTTGTACACCAACAGTACTTTACTGGTTAATCGTCGTTCCCAATACGGTGTCCCACACCCGGAGCCTCGTCTACACTGCGGTACTTCGTGTGAGGACCACCCCCCTAACTTTCTCTCTCCTCAGTCCCCTGGTTGGGTTCTCCTCGCAGTGCACCAACTGTCACAGTCTTCCTGTCACTTGAGCTCCCCCTGGGGACTGGAACTTTCTGGAACCCTCCTGTCAAATTTATAGCTTTCCCGGTTCCCTGTAACTCCGCTCCCCATGACCAACGGTTTCTAAAGCCCTAAGCTGATATCAAGCCCAGCACTCACACTGCTCCCCGCCCTCTTATGGTCAACCCAAGGTACTGCACGTCACCTACACTTTCCTGGCTGTTTTCCCTTCTGTCATAACTGACAACCACCTAAAATGTGCAAACCCTCCTTTCCACTTGCTGACAAGTCCGTCCGTCAGGTCACCTTCCCCACAACAGCATTCAGGAATCTTCTGCGTAGGCACCGGCAAGTCACTGATACCTCTGGTATGCGCCCCGATAAAATGCTCTCCCTTTTCCTCCCTGCATAGTCATCCCTACAAATTATGTGTACATGGGGATGACAATCCAGGGAGGAAGTGGGGAGAGTACCTTATCAGCGTGCACACTGGAGGTCACAGGAGCGGAATTTGTCTGTGCCTGCGCAGAAGATCCCTGAATATAGCACCCATAGAAGGGAGGAAGAGGTATGTATTTCTGAGGGAGTGTGGGACTCTGGGGCCATAACTGATGCTGATGGAAGGAAGGAAGTATTACAATGAAGACAGGAGGCAGGGATTTCTTCAAGGCCCCATGCCTGGAAGAAATCATTAACATAAAGACAGATTATAACATTTCTGAGCATCAAGACTATAAATATAAGGAATACAGGTAGGACTAGTGTAACATTTCTATTACCTTTATGCCCATATTAATAGGATTTGTTGAGTCTTGCAGCCTGCACTGGAGATTCACAAACAAATTGTCATCAGGGGATACAGTCACTTTCACAGCTTTTGTTTCTGCCCTTGCCTGTGATTAAGGACCGCAAGTGAGAAACGAGTGGCCTTTTCTTTTTTATGATTTCCCTCTATGCCTCATGGAGTATTGCTGTGTGATTTGTTACTGATTTTATCTTTATTGAATTAAAGCTTTTTTATGGATAAAGCGATTGCGGGTCTCTCCCTGGACTTTCTGCTAAGTAAATAAATAGTGAGGTGAGTTACTAGAGAGAACCAATCAGCGCCTGCCGCTGATTGGTCATTGCCGCCAGGCCGCGACAAATCAGCGGCATGTGCAGTCAGACGCAGCGCTCAATCGGGCGCAGCGCATCTATAAAAAATAGAATTAAAATAAAAAAAGGTTATACTCACCTTCCGACGGCGTCCGATCTCCTTGCCACGTGCCCGGCCTCCCAGTCCCAGTAATGCCTTGCGCTTTAGACCGGAGATGACGTCACTCTCGCAAGAGCGCGACGACATCAGCGGTGTTTCGCACAAAGTTTTAATGGGACTGCGAGACCGGGTGCGTGGAGTGGAGATCGCGGGCCGTCGGAAGGTGAGTATATAACTATTTTTTATTTTAACAGAGACCTTGCATACCAGGAAAGGGGGGTGACGAGACCATGCATACCAGGAAAGGTGGTTGACGGGACCATGCATACCAGGAAAGGGGGGTGAGGGTGACCATGCATACCAGGATAGGGGGGTGACGGGACCATGCATACCAGCAAAGGGGGGAGGGGGACCATGCATACCAGCAAAGGGGGGTGAGGGGGACCATGCATACCAGCAAAGGGGGGTGAGGGTGACCATGCATACCAGGATAGGTGGGTGAGGGCACCATGCATACCAGGATAGGGGGGTGAGGGGGACCATGCATACCAGGAAAGGGGGGTGAGGGGGAACACGCATACCAGGAAAGGGGGGTGAGTGTGACCATGCATACCAGGAAAGGGGGGTGTGGGGGACCATGCATACCAGGATAGGGGGGTGAGGGTGACCATGCATACCAGGATAGGGGGGTGAGGGGGACCATGCATACCAGGAAAGGGGGGTGGGGGGACCAAGCATACCAGGAAAGGGGGGTGAGGGTGACCATACATACCAGGAAAGGTGGGTGAGAGGACCATGCATACCAGGAAAGGTGGGTGACGGGACCATGCATACCAGGAAAGGGGGGGAGGGTGACCATGCATACCAGCAAACGGGGGTGAGGGGAACCATGCATACCAGGAAAGGGGGTGATGGGACCATGCATACCAGGAAAGGGGTGTGACGGGACCATTCATACCAGCAAAGGGGGGGAGGGGGACCATGCATACCAGGAAAGGGGGGTGAGGGGAACCATGCATACCAGGAGAGGGGACCATGAATACCAGGAAAGGGGGTGACGGGACCATGCATACCAGGAGAGGGGGGTGACGGGACCATGCATACCAGCAAAGGGGGGTGAGGGTGACCATGCATACCAGCAAAGGGGGTGACGGGACCATGCATACCAGGAAAGGGGGGGTGAAGAGACCATGCATACCAGGAAAAGGGGGGTGAGGGGGACCATGCATACCAGGAAAGGGGGGTGAGGGGGAACATGCATACCAGGAAAGGGGGGTGATGGGACCATGCATACCAGGAAAGGGGGGTGAGGGGGAACATGCATACTAGGAAAGGGGGGTGAGGGGACCATGCTTACCAGGAAAGGGAGGTGAGGGGACCATGCATACCAGGAAAGGGGGATGATGGGACCATGCATACCAGGAAAGGGGATGATGGGACCATGCATACCAGGAAAGGGGGGTGATTGGGACCATGAATACCAGGAAAGGGGGGTGAGGGGACCATACTTACCAGGAAAGAGGGGTGAGAGGACCATGCATACTAGGATTGGGGGGTGAGAGGACCATGCATTCCAGGATTGGAGGGTGAGGGGACCATGCTTACCAGGATTGGGGGGTGAGCGGACCATGCATATCAGGATTGGGGGTGAGGGGACCATGCATATCAGGACTGGGGCATGAGGAGATGATGCATACCAGGAAAGGGGGGTGACGGGACCATGCATACTAGGAAAGGGGGGTGAGAGGGACCATGCATACAAGGAAAGGGGGTGAGGGGGCCATGCTTACCAGGAAAGAGGGGTGAGAGGACCATGCATACTAGGATTGGGGGGTGAGAGGACCATGCATTCCAGGATTGGAGGGTGAGGGGTACCATGCATATCAGGATTGGGGGTGAGCGGACCATGCATATCAGGATGTTGGGTGAGGGGACCATGCATATCAGGATTTAGGCATGAGGAGATGATGCATACCAGGAAAGGGGGGGTGACGGGACCATGCATACCAGGAAAGGGGGGTGAGAGGGACCATGCATACAAGGAAAGGGGTTGAGAGGACCATGCATTCCAGGATTGGAGGGTGAGGGGACTATGCTTACCAGGATTGGGGGGTGAGGGGACCATGCATATCAGGATTGGGGGGTGAGGGGACCATGCATACCAGGATAGGGGGAGGAGGGGTACCATGCATATCAGGATTGGGGGGTGAGAGGACCATGCATATCAGGATTGGGGGTGCATTATTATTAAATCTTCATAAATAAACTACATACATATTCTAGAATACCCGATGCGTTAGAATCGGGCCACCATCTAGTATATATATATATATATATATACAGTATATATATATATATAAATCCAACAATGTAGACCAGCTCACTCCTGTGAACCACCTGGAACCTCAGCTGACCTGGTTAACTCCGTTGTGCCTGGATCTGGATGTAGGAGTCCATCCATACAAATGTGAACAACGACAAAGCAAAGTCCAGCAATAACGTGAGCAATCCAGGATGCTGTTAAAAATTTTTTTCTTTTTATTCATAAATCCATTAAAATGCAATGGTCCAAGCAGTTCAAAACAGCAATAACGCAGGAAAGTCGTGCAGATAGGACTACGCGTTTCAGCGGTAGAACCCGCCTTCTTCACGGTCCAGAATCTCAGAATCTCACAGAGGTAGATAGCAGAATAGCCAATAATTCAATTGTCAGCTTTTGTAAAATCATTACAGAACCCGACAGGATATGAGACATGGTTTACATCAGTAAACCATTGCATATCCATTAGATTTATATATGTCCTTCACTAATAATGTTAGTAGTGTATGTGTGTAAAATTTTGGAGCTGTAGGTGTTAAATTAAAGGATTAATTCACGGAAAAAACTTGCGTTGGCTCCTGCGCAATTTTCTCTGCCAGAGAGGGCAAGCCAGTGACTGAGGGCAGAAATTAATAGCCCCCCGGCTAAAAAAATCTGCCCCCAGCCACCCCAGAAAAAGTGCATCTGTAAGGGTACCGTTACACTTAGCGATGCACCAGCGATCCCGACAACGATATGGATCGCTGGTGCAATGCTAAGTGGTCGCTAGTGAGCTGCCACACAGTCAGATCTCACCAGCAACATAGCAGGGGTCGGGGGTCGATACTTTCCTGTCAGACGCGGCGATCCTGACGTCCTCCCGCCCGCGTCCACGCCTCGCTCGTTGGCGCCACAGGAAGCTGACGACGAGAAATGGTCCAGGATGTTCTCGCGCGACCAGCGATAACCAGGGGGGGAGCGGTCGGAGGTAAGTATCAGACATAGCGATATCGCTAGCAATATCGCTGCTACGTCACAAAATCGGTGACGTTACAGCGATATTGCTAGCGATATCGCTATGTGTAACGGGGGCTTAAGATGCGTCAATTCTGGCACTTACCTTCTCTCTTCCCATTGCCCTGTAGTGTGTAGCATATGGGATAATAAGGAGTTAATGTCACCTTGCTATTGTAAGGTGACATTAAGCCTGGTTAATAATGGAGAGGAGTCAATAAGACACCTATCCATTATTAATCCACTAGTCTGAAAGGGTTAAAAAACACACACACACCTTAAGAATAAAGACTTTTAATGAAATAAATAAACACAGATTTTTTCCATCTTTATTTAACTCCCATTCCAATTGAAGCCATCGTTCTCCTGTAAAAAATTCAAAATAAAAAAGCAACACTATCCCATACCTGTCCGCCATACAGTCAAGTCCCATGCTGCAATCCATCTGAAGGGGTTAAATAGTTTACAACCGGGAGCGGTGCTAATGTGACCGGCCCGGCTGTAAACCACGGAGGAATGAAGGAAAAGCTGCCTGCGCAGCCTCCCCACCTGACCGGACATGAACTGATTAGCGTGGGAAAGTTTCTGAACATTTTCCCACACTATCAGTTCTCTGCGGGTCAGGCGGGGAGTAAGCGCAGCCTAAGTGACGTCAGCGGTAGTCACTGAGGCTGCGTAGACTGATAGGTCCAATACGCTGTCATACATGAATATTGCAGCGCATTAGACTAACAATCAGCTTATTTATTGTCCAAGTCCCAGAGCAGATCAAGATTTCTCTTTTGTCCGTTAGCTTCACATTTTGTTTATCGATTAAAAGAAACTGTTAGCACTTCTATTTTTGAAAGCATTCTTACTTTAGAGCATTTTTTCCACAGCTGCTTAAAACGTTTGCACAGTACTTAATAATGAAGGCCTAGAAAATGTAACTTTAATACACATATGGGTCATTCCATGATAACTTACGTTACAACACAGTTAGTAACTTACGTTACAATAAGTTTACTTCTCATATGAAGTAATGGTATTGTAATGTAAGTTACCATCAGCTTTGTAATGTGTTACTACATTGTGTTGTAACATAAGTTACCAAGTAATAACACTGTATTTTGTATTTAATTTGTATTCTTGCAAAATCAAACTGTGTTGAAATCTATTGAGAATAGCTTAATGTACAATATACATTCACTCATTTTTGTGCCTGCCTTCAAAGAACAGTCTGTAGCCATTATTAACTCAGTTTTTGGCTTGTGAATGTAGCGTAAGAATGACCCATATCACAAACTTGTCACTGTGAAACCAGAAGTCAAAGTCAACTTCCCCAACATATTAATATTATTATATAATTATTATTATTAACTATAATAAGTATTATTGTACAAAAGTAAAATTCATAATCTCTTTGCCATAGCGTCATAATGAATATTTCCATGGAAAACGTCTAGAATCACTCTTACCTGTCAGGGTAGGGGACAAGCTGCACAGTGTTTTCTCTTGACATTTTACTTCTGCTGTACTGTTCTCTAAAGAAAACAAAGATAGAAATTACAATTCCTCTTTACACCAAAATCTGTGATTACAATGAGAAAAGAAGAACTGCACAATCAGCATCGTCCTCGTAACACCCAGAAAAAGCTCTAATGTGTTCTCCAGAAATAATTACAAATTAAGTATTGATTATCAGGTCCCTGGAGGAGGTTATAGCACATCTCCAGCATGCATAGGAGCACAAGATAGTGCTCAGAGAATGCAGGTAATGCTCAGAGCAACCAGATCTATCTATCTATCTATCTATCTATCCATCTATCTATCCATCTATCATCTATCTATCCATCTATCTATCATGTATCTATCTGTCTGTTATCCATCCATCTATCTAGCATGTATCTATCTGTTATCTATCTATCTATCTATCTATCTATGTATCTATGTATCTATTTTTTTATCTACTATCTATTATCTATCCATCTATCTATGATATCTATCTATCATCTATTTATCTATCTATACACATCTGTCTATCTATCAATCATCTGACATATATCTAAACAAAACAATACAGCAGCTCTGTAAGTGCTAAGATGTAGGAAAGCATAGAATACAGGAAATTTGGACCGAATTACTGCTACATGTAATATATACTTATAAATATGTACTTAGTGCTTAAATTGGCCAATTCATGAGCATCCCCATTTTTTGATGTTATCAGACATGCCTCTACCGGGCTAAAAGCCTACCAATTTAAAGCACAGGTAGGATTCAGCACTAATTAAAAACAGCCTTAGGGTATGTGCACACGTTGCGGATTTTGTTGCGGATCCGCAGCGGTTTTGGTCCTGCGGGTCCGCAGCAGATTCTGCTGCGTTGTACAGTACCTTTATTTCCTATGGAAAAAAAAAACGCTGTGCACATGCTGCAGATTTTTCCGCGTGGATTTGCTGCGGGTTACAATCCGCAGCCTGTCAATTCTTTGTGCGGTTTCCTCTGCTTATCATTATGAGGTGTGAAACTGCAGGCAAAACCGCAGGCTAATCCGCAGATAAACCGCAGGACTTTTGTCCTGTGGATTTACCTGCGGATTTTTCATCAAAATCTGCACAACCAAAACACTACGTGTGCACTTACCCTCAAGGCTATGTGCACACGGTGCGGATTCTGCTGTGAAATTTTCCGCTCAGATTTTGCTAAATCTGCAGGTAAAAATGACCTGCGTTTCACCTGCAGATTTAGTGCAGATTTAGTGCAGTTTTTATGTGGATTTCCCCTGCAGTTTTCCCCTGCAGATTTCTATAATGGAGCAGATGAAAAACTGCTGCAGAACTGCACAAAAGAAGAGGCATCCTGCAGTTTTAAATCTGCGCGGAAAAATCTGCAGCATGTGCACAGCGTTTTTTGTTTTACATAGCCTTAAATGGTACTGTACATCACTTGCAGTTCTGCTGCATTTCTGCAGGGCCAAATCTGCTGCAGAACTGCACCAGAATCTGCACCGAGTGCACATACCCTCAGGCTATGCGCACACACTGCGGATTGGTCTGCATATTTTTTATCTGCGGAACCGCAGGTAAAATGACCTGAGGTTTTACCTGCGGATTGGCCTGCGGTTTATCACCTCTACAATGCAGGAGATGGTAAACTGCAGCAGAATCCGCAGAAAAGAAGTGACATGTCAATCCGCAGCGTGTGCACAGCCGAATGTAAATCCCATAGGATAACATGCTACTGTAAACTGCTGAACTGCTGCAGTTCTGCTGCGGCCAAAACCGCAGCGGAACCGCAGCAAAAACCGCAGCGTGTGCACATAGCCTCAGGCTCATGCAGATGTAAGAAGAAGGACTGTGCCGCAGGTATCTGTTCCGTGCCGGTTCTGGAACTATCGGGGCTGTCTCCTCTGTTGTCCGGGGGAAAGCTTAATGGACCAGACCAATCCTTGCATGCAGAAGCAGGGGGTGTGGATAAGGGTTTACAGCCTCAGCGCGCAGGGAAGCAGGCAGACTTGGAGGGAACACACAGCACGCAACAGGCACCAGTGAGTTCTCCGGCCCTCGAGCATCCGTACAATGAAGGCCTGCACCCAAGCACCACCACCGCCGCTGACAGAGACTGTGAGGAGACACATGCAGTGTGCCCGTTGGTCGCCACAAGGCGAGGCGACACCGTGAGTACCGTGCGCGCGCCACCTAAGATAGACTGGGAGCAGGACCACCATCTGCACCCCGATTCCCCAATGTATATCTGCTGGATCACAGTGTGCTCAGACAGGGTGGAGGCCCGCACTTCCCCGGCCACATCAGTATATGGACTAGGGGCTCAGCGGAAAGTACCGGAGACCAACTGCTGCCGCCAGAAGATGGGTCCTCGTTACCTTCAGGACCCCCTCAGACAAGTGCCGCGCCAGCCGCTGTTGACATCATCACCCACTCTGTGACTCATCCTATCCTGAGAAACGTCTGACAGGATAAGTTGACCCAACGAGAACTGTTAATACCCTTTCTACTTTTCTTTAACCATGCACACTATTTACACTTTGAACTGTTTACCCCCTTGTTAACCATTCACCCCCCTGTGTGGAGTATTCCCCTGTTAAAGTAAAGTTATTAACTCTTGCTCAGACTTCTGTCTGTCACTGCATCCCACAACCTGCTCACACAGACAAGCAGAGAAATCAGACATGTGCTGTGTGATTTTTAATCGAATAGCACATGGACAACACACACACGTGTTATTAAATAAAGCTGTTCCCATGAACGATTTTTTACTCTGCCCGACCATCTATGAGAAAAAATAATAGCAGCAGGCACTAATTTCTTCCGAGTCTCGTGTAAGAGTCACTCAGTCAAGTATATGGAAGCAAAAAAAAAGAATCAGATCTTACATGAACATTCGAGTGGCATCCGATTTTTCCGAATGTAAATGTATGAAAAAGTATCGCACACTGACATCACATGGGTGTCACACTAACGTAAAAAATGGACACATGGATGGCACACAGATGAACATCGGATGAAAATTTGAAAAAATTGTCCAAATTTTCTAGATGAAACTGATGATTTCTTATTCACTTGTCTAGAGGAGCTCTTAGGCTGAAAATGAGGCAGTCAGTATGTCTATCTATCTATTATCTATCATGGAGCTCATATTTATCTATCTATAATATCTATGTATTATCTATCTCATATCTAAAGGTACTGTCACACTTAGCGATGTACCAGCGATCCCGACCAGCGATATGACGCGGTCAGGATCACCGTACATCGCTAAGTGGTCGCTAGTGAGCTGCCACACAGGCAGATCTCACCAGCGACATCGCTGGGGACGGGGGTCGCTACTTACCTGTCAGATGCGGCGATCCTGCGTCCTCCCGCCCGGCTCCACGCTCGTCGCTCGTCTCTCCACAGGAAGCGCCGCAGGAAGCTGACGACGTGAACCGGTCCAGGACGTTCTCGCGCGATCAGCGATAACCAGCGGGGGAGCTGGTCGGAGGTAAGTATCAGACATAGCGATATCGCTAGCAATATCGCTATAACGTCACAAGTTATAGCGATATTGCTAGCGATATCGCTTAGTGTGACAGGCCCTTAACTATCTATAAAGTATATATCTATATGTAATATTGATGTATCATTTGTCTCATATCTATCAACTTAAAAATTTTGGGTGTATAAACTACAATATTTTGCCACTTTTCAAAATAGGAGTGCTACCGTTCTTAAACTTGCATTACTGAAAGGATGAGAGTCAAATGCCACATTGCTGCCTAAATTTTCATTCTATCATCTATCTATCTATCTATCTATCTATCTATCTATCTATCTATCTTTCTCATAACTGTCTGTCTATCTATCTTTTATTGTGTTGGAAATTATATAGTAGCATGTAAATGGCAGGATTTATATGTGGGTTTCAGGATTCGAAACTCAACAAAGGCAATATTTGCATAGTTGTATATTCTTCATGTGTGAATTTTTTCCCATCCTCCAGAATTTCACTGATAAGATAATCAGCTTAATATGAAATTGGCTGTAGTGTGCATTTTTTAGATAAAGAATTTACTTTGTACGCCCCAGTAGGGATAGAAGCTGATGTGAACTATGTAAATCTGTGTACTGCACCCAAGATTATGTTACCACTATATAAGCAACAACAAAAAGATAAACCCGAAAAGATCACAGAGACAGACATATATTGGCCTGCCAGCAATTAAAGGTTTTGAAGCTCTCTGCTTAGAAATATGGAAATTTTTATATTTATTTTCTGGTTTCGATTAGTCCATATTGATCCAAAAAATTCAATTCGGACTGATCCGTTTCAACATTAATTGAAAGGCCTAGAAATATCATTTATTAAGCTCCTATGTCTTTTTAGACCCCAAGGTATAATAATCAGACAGAAGGAACATGTTTACAAAGCAATAAAAGATTATGCTCTGTCCTACGCCTGTCACTTCCCAGTCCTACCGCTCACTAGTCCTACCGCTCACCAATCCTACCGCTCACTAGTCCTACCGCTCACCAGTCCTACAGCTCACTAGTCCTACCGCTCACCAGTCCTACCGCTCACCAGTCCTACAGCTCACTAGTCCTACCGCTCACTAGTCCTACCGCTCACCAGTCCTACAGCTCACTAGTCCTGCTGCCACAGCTCCCTGGCCAGTCTGCTGGTCTTTGCTTTGGATCTTCAGGCCACATGAGACCCAGTCAGCGCTGGAAGACACAAAGACTGGAGGCCAGAAGATCCCAAGCAAAGAACAGAGGACCAGGCGGAGACCTGGCGCAGCAGGACTTGTGACGGGCAGGTCTAGGGCAGGTTAGCATAATCTTTTAATATTTTGTAACAACACACTGGCCCTTAAAAGATGCCAGCAAAATGCGGCCAGCTGGATCTGTGGGAACTAAATTATGAAAAACCCAAATTCTGGCAAGCCTAAAATTTTCGTGAAATTAGTGACAAATTCAATTCGCTCATCTCTAATTTTGACACAGTTTGGAGCACAGTGTTTCATTAAAACCTTAGCCATTTCATAAATATTCAGGATTGAGAGTCCTCAGTAGTTGATACCTTTTAATGGCTAACTGAAAAGATGGGAATACATTGCAAGCTTTCGAGACTACTCAGGTCTCTTCATCAGGCTAGACTAATACAAAATCTGAAGTCATCTAACTCACACCACTTAACAATCAAACTGCAAGAAGTATCCTAAAAACCTGATGCAACATTACACGCTGGCCCCAAATAAATTGGTGAATCTGCCCTGTTATCTAGCAAAAGCGGTGCATGAAGAATCCGGGTCTTCTGACCGGCGTGCCATCATCTCAGTAAGAAGCAAAGTAAATGGAGTAATTCAACAGAAAACAAGAAAATGTGAGTGCAAGCCCCAGACCTAGAACCAATTTAGCATTTTTGTTTTGTAGTTAATAAATGAATAACATTTAGTCATTAGGACAAGCAGCATTTTACCTCGGCTCCAGCTCAGATTGTGGTGACCCTGCCTTATCTCGCAATGAGCAACAATGTTTCCTGGAGACAACAAAGTAACCAAACTTGTTCTATGGAGGAAACTTTCTCTAATCTCTTACACAGGCAGCAGCAACCAACAATCCACAGATATGGAGGCCGGAGAAATAGCACCACGTCCTCAGATATAATTCTATCATGGAGATCACATACACGTTACCTTTATTTGTGTGCAGGTGACAGCCCTGACATGACCCAGCAGGACCAGGCTTCCCTCACCCTGGCATCAGCTTTCACAGCCCTCTCAGTAGTCTGCTGCCAGCTTGTGTTTACTGCAGTTACCAGGCTACAGGAATGGCAGCCATACAATAGAGCAGTCTATAGGACCGCCGTAAGTGTGGAGTGACGGCACTTATATACTGACACCACTGGGACGTACTGAATATTTTATTTACACTAAAGCTTAATGTAAAAGTTTAATTAGGTTCCTTAGATTTCAAGGTGAGGTACTTTAATAAAGATGGTTTTGTAATAGAAAAAGATCCTGTAACTTGATTTATGTTGTCCAGACTACGGAAAGCTTGAATCTGATCCCGCACAATTGCAGCCAGGTATATTTTTCTCAGCACTATCAGGATTGCATTTGTATCTGAGACCTGGGCAGGTAAATACTTTCGCCCGCTTTTACTGTGTTAATTCTTGAATTTTGGGGGAAATTTGAATTCCTCTTTCTGTGGCTTTGAAATAGCCCTGGTATGGGGCTGTTCCATTCACTGCTATCCACCCCCATGCAGCGTCCACAGCCGACTGAATAACCACAGACAGCAGGTCTCGGGTATAACAGCTGCTTTACTTCAGCAGAATGGCGAGATATAATATGGAGTAATGGTTTACAGTTCACGTGGGGAATCCACGGCGAATACAGTTCAGGATTGGATTCTGAAACAGAATTGAGGTTCGGGAGCTTTAAGAACCTGTTTTAGTTAGAAGCAGTACTTTCAGGTAATTATAAGAGAGTTCAAAGTCTCTTGGTGGCATAAAGGCAGAAGAGGGAATATATGGTAATATGTACAGACCTAAAATCCATACCTCCCAACCGTCCTGATTCTGGCGGGACAGTCCCATTTTTGACAACCCCCACCCACTGTCCCGCCCAGGAGTCTGTTTTTCTCACACTGTGCTAAGATAAGCAGCCCCTCACAGCCAGCAATGACGTCACTGGGCTGCTCTGTGTGCACAGGACCTGTGATGAGGTCACAGGAGTGGAGGAGTCAGGGGTCACATGATCAGGGGCCTCGGTGTGTGTAGGACTCTGCTGTGCTGGTTGTCATGGCGCTGGATGGGGGAAGTTTGTGTGTGGGGTCAGGAGGGGTTTACAGGGTGGATGTAGCAGAGCCGTGTGTGTACGAGGTGTACAGAGCGGAGATGTGTGTATTGGGTGTGCAGAGCGGAGCCGTGTATGTATGAGGTGTATGGAGCAGAGCTGTGTGTGTACAAGGCTTATGGAGTGGAGCCGTGTGTGTATGAGATGTGCGGAGCCGCGTGTGTACGAGGTGTGCGGAGTGGTGCCGCATGTGAACGAGGTGTACGAAGAGGAGCCGCGTGTGTACAAGGTGTAAGGAGCGAAGCCACGTGTGTACGAGGTGTACGGAGGTGAGCCGCATGTGTACACGGTGCATGGAGCAGAGCCGCATGTGTACAAGGTTTACTGAGTGGAGCCACGTGTGTACGAGGTGTACGGAGCAGAGCCGCATGTGTACGAAGTTTACGGAGTGGAGCCATGTGTGTACTGAGTGGAGTCATGTGTGTAGGAGGCATACAAAGCGGAACTGTGTGTGTAAGAGGTGTGCAGAGCCAAGCGTGTACAAGGTGTATGGTGGGGAGCATTCATACCTCCCAACCGTGCTGGATCCAGAGGGACAGTCGTGATTTTGAGAGAGAGTCTGCCCCACTGCCCCGGCCGGGAGCTTAATTTTCCCGTGGACACAGGAGTACACGACGAAGCCCCGAAGAGCACTTTAAAATGCACACAAGACGTTCCACCGGGAGTGACGTGCTAGAAGCTGACCGGAAATTAGATAATTTCGGGAGGAGATTGTGATGGAACTATGGAGGCACTTCAGGGAATGCTTCAGATCCATCAACGTGTCGTCCTGTGACAGACAGCGGGATCGCCTTGGAATCGGGGATGCCGGCCATGTGAGTGGATCATGATACGTCCTGCACTGGAAGGCACAGGTGGTCACTACAATGGGAGCCGGGCTGCTATAGTATCTTTATAGAATCTTTATTTCTTTCTCTCTCTGTTTCTCTCTCTGTTCTTTCTTTCTCTTTCTAATCTTTCTTTTTTTCTTTCTCTCTCTCTGTTCTTTCTTTCACTCTGTTCTTTCTTTCCCCTCTTTCTTTTGCTCTCTAATCTTTCCTTCTTTCTCTCTCTAATCTTTTTTCTTTCTCTCTCTGTTCTTTCTTTCTCTCTCTCTGTTCTTTCTCTCTCTGTTCTCTTTCTTTTCCCTCTATATTTCTCTCTGTTTTTTTCTATACTCTTTCTTTCTCTCTCCCTCTCTGTTCTTTCCCCTCTTTCTCTCTGTTCTTTTTTTCTGTCCACTCTTTCTTTCTCTGTTCTTTTTCTTTCTCTGTTCTTTCCCCTCTTTCTTATTCTCTGTTCTTTCTTCCCCCTCTTTCTTGCTTTCTTTCTTTCTCTCTCAGTTCTTTCTTCCCCTCTTTCTCTTTTGCTCTGTTCTTTCTTTCTTTCTCTCTCTGTCTTTCCCCTCTTTCTTTCTCTCTCTAATCTTTCTTTCTCTCTATGTTCTTCCTTTCTTTCTCTCTGTTCTTTCTTTCTCTGTTCTCTTCCTTTCCTCTCTCTTTCTTTTCTGTTCTTTCTTTCTCTCACTCTCTGTTCTTTCTCTGTGTTCTTTCTTTCTTTCTCTTTCTCTCTGTTCTTTCTTTCCCATCTTTCTTTCTCTCTATCTCTTTGTTCTTTCTTTTTCCCTCTTTCTTTCTTTCTCTCTGTTCTTTCTTTCTTTTTTCTTTCTTTCTTTCTCTCTCTGTTCTTTCTTTCCCCTCTTTCTTTCTCCATCTCTGTTCTTTTTCTGTTCCCTCTTTCTTTCTCTCTGTTTCTTTCTCTCTGTTCTTTCCCCTCTTTCTTTCTTTCTTTCTTTCTTTCTCTGTTCTTTCTTTACCCTCTTTCACTCTCTGTTCTTTCTCTCTGTTTCTTTCTTTCTCTCTGTTCCTTCCCCTTTTTCTTTCTTTCTTTCTTTCTTTCTTTCTTTCTTTCTCTCTGTTCTTTCTTTCCCCTCTTTCTCTGTTCTTTCTTTCCCCTCTTTCTTTCTCTCTCCCTATCTGTTCTTTTTTCTGTCTCCTCTTTCTTTCTCTCTATGTTCTTTCTTCTTTCTTTCCCCACTTTCTTTCTTTCTCTCTCTGTTCTCTCTTTTCCTTCTTTCTCTTTCTTTCTTTCTCTCTCTGTTCTTTCTTTCTTTCTCTCGTCTTCCTTTTTCTTTCTGTTCTTGCTTTCTTCTCTCTCTGTTCTTTCTTTCTCTCTCGCTCTCCTTTCTTTCTCTCTCTCTCTGTTTTCTTTTTTCTCTCTCTGTTCTTTCTTTCTTTTCCTCAGTACCAGCCACTGTGCCCATAATGCCAGCCACTGTGCCCTCAGTACCAGTCAGCATGATCAGCAGTGCTAAATGGGTGTGGTTTGGGTGTGGACATGTGTGACTAGTTGTGAAATGGGTGTGGTCAGGGGCATGGTCAAAAATGTGCGGTGGCACACTGCGTGCGCAGCAGCCTTTGTCCCTCTTTCCCTTCTTCAAAAGTTGGGAGGTATGGAAATCCCATATTCATTTTCTCAGCTGGTCACAGTACATGCAGAAACATATTTGAAGTAAATAATGGATAATTTGCAATGAGGCGGGGGACCATCAATTTCCTCAACACGCAGAGCAATAAGTTCTTCTGTACACATTTAATGCAACCTAATGCTGGAGAAGCAAGCCTTAAACAGAACAGCGGGGACCCAAGATTAAAAAAAGGTTAAACGTCTTCGGCCATCTTGGCTGTAGAAGTCAGAGGAAGATCCAAGGCATTAGGCCTGGCTGTAAGTCTCGAGATGAAGAGAAAGTTGAACCTCCAGGCTTGGAGCCTAGAGGGGGTCAGGAGATTCCTCACGTGAGGTCTGCTCTGGATCACATCTTGAACCAGACTCTTCAGGTAACTTTCCAGATCCCTGTCTTGTCTAGACAAACACTTGAGGTAGCTCCTCCCATTTAATCATGGTAACAGGATCACTGACCAATAGGATAAATCTCAATTCTTGTGTCAGACTTCACATTGTGAGATTAATATATAAATCATGCATTTCACCAGCGTTTGGTGCTGGAACACACCAAATGAAAAGTGCACTTAATAGAACACTAAAACACATACCTGAGGAATATATGAGATTAGTGAGTTTTTGATTCATTTAAACCATATAACAGTAAGGCTATGTTCACACGTAGCGGAACTCTCGTGGAAGTTACTGCGAGAATTCCGGAATTCCATTCCGCAGGAAAATTGCATTTTAAATTCCCGCGCTTTTCCCGCGGAAAAACTAGTGATTTGCAAGCGTAATTAGCTTGCAGAATGCTAGCGTTTTCCAAGCGATGTGGAGCATCGCTTGGAGAACTGATTGACAGGTTGGTCAAACTCGTCAAACATAGTGTTTGACAAGTGTGACCAACTTTTTACTACTGATGCTGCCTATGCAGCATCAATAGTAAAAGATAAAATGTAAAAAATAATAAAAAAATAAAAAATATTGTTATTCTCACCTTCCGGCGTCTCGCGTAGCCTTCCCGCCTCTCTCCACGCTCCCGTTCCCAGTAATCCTTTGCGCGAATGACCGCGAGACGTCGCGCTCCCGCGACGTCATCGCGAATGACCGCGAGACGTTGCGCTCCCGCGAGATCTCAACGTCATTGCGGTCATTCTCGCAAAGGATTACTGGGAACGGAAGCATCGCTGAGGCCCGGGAAGGCTGCGCGGGACGCTGGAAGGTGAGAATAACAATATTTTTTATTTTAATTCTATTTTTTACAGGGATATGGTACCCAAAGCCCGGAGGACAGTCTCCTCTCCTCCGGACCTTGGGTACCATCCGCAAATGTTCTGCTTACTTTTCGCACAGTGGGCACAGACACATGCGGGAAGTAAGCGGAACAATACAATCCTATGGGTGCGAGATCGCCGCGATTCCGCTAAATTAATGAGCATGCTGCGCTTTTTACCGCGACGCGATTCCGCCGCGGAAAAAAACTCAGCATTAGCACAGCATTGCGGAATCCCATAGGATTGCATGGGATGCTTATTTTTCGCATTTTCGCCGCAAAATCGCGCATTTAAAACCGTCGCGAAAAACCATGACATGTGAATTCAGCCTAAAAGGATAACATAGGAGTGAGTTGTAGTGTGCGGAAGTTACTCACGGTCCAAGGTTACTTAAAGAAGGGACATACACAGTCTGGACCGGGTCACTACAGCTTTGCTTCTAATATTTTTTTTTTTAAAACTAACATAACCTAATAGGGAAAAATAAATAGATAAGAAGTGATTCCAACTAGGATAATAAAACAATATCATTTATATCAACATATAAAAACAATTAACAAGACATGGCAAAAAAGCCTCCTATGAAGAGGGGAGAAACAAAGCTGAAATGTTGTACAGGTAAAAAGATAAAGAGATGGGAGAATAATGGGTAGGGCTAATCCTATAGAGGTAGGACAAAAGTCATGAAAGATGAGTGAAAACTGTACTAGCAGTAAAGCCCAATGAATCCTAAAGAATGCTTCACAATGAAAATACAGGGAAACAAATTCCACTAGTCTGCTAGGAAGCTGATATACATAAAGTAACACTAATCCCTACAGTCGTGTAGCCAGGCTCTAATTGAACTGATTAGTTCCCTTTAAGGCTGAGTTCACACGTCGCGGTTTTTTCGCGTTTTCACAGCGGTTTTAAACACGCGATTTTGCCTCGAAAACGCGAAAAATAAGCATCCCATGCAATCCTATGGGATTCCGCAATGCTGTGCTAATGCTGCGGTTTTTTCTCTCTCGCGGTCATTCGCGCAAAGGATTACTGGGACCGGGAGCGTGGAGAGAGGCAGGAAGGCTGCGCGAGACGCCGGAAGGTGAGAATAACAATATTTTTTATTTTTTTTATTATTTTTTTCACTTTATCTTTTACTACTGAGGCTGCATAGGCAGCCTCAGTAGTAAAAACTTGGTCACACTTGTCAAACACTATGTTAGACGAGTGTGACCAACCTGTCAATCAGTTCTCCAAGCGATGCTCCAGATCGCTTGAAAAACGCTAGCATTCTGCAAGCTAATTACGCTTGCAAATCACTAGTTTTTCCGCGGGAAAATCGTGGGAATTTAAAATGCGATTTTCCCGCGGAATGGAATTCTGGAATTCTCGCGGTAACTTACGCAAGAGTTCCGCTACGTGTGCACATAGCCTTAATGGTGTCTGCTCGTAGGATCAACCCACTTAAGCCATCTATATGGGCATGCAGGTCATAGGAAGCTGAATAAAATGATACCTTGATATCTGTGATCAGATGTCTTACTCCCTAAGGAATCCATATTTTTCTTCTTAATATGTAAAATAGCTTTTAAGATCTATGGGCCGGACATAGATCTCCCTGATTATCAGCCTCCAGAGTTTATTTTAAATGAAAGGCTTCTTACCAGTGTGAGACATGTAGATCAGGAGAGCAGAGTGTCAGTCATTACATCCCTCATAGTGGTAACTCCACCTTTTCATTTATTTCATTTAGGAGGAAGAGATGATTCTCAGTTCTCAGGGAGATCAGTGTCCGGCCCAAAGATCTTAACAGCTCATTTTCTCATTTAAATATTAAGAAAAGTGCCACAGGATGGGAGCCCTGGGAACAACCTCCTACCTGGCAGTTTGTAGGGCTCCAGGCCGGCAGCTATTAACCACTGACTTGGCTAATGAACCAGAGTCCTGCTTATCAATTTTCTCATCTCTAGTACATACCGCACAGATCACATTGAGTGAGTTTATCTGGCGGCAATGAATGGTCCTTAGTATGTACTACAAACCTTAGGATGCAGTGTGACAATCAGACTGCTCTTTAGTCACCTGCATTAGGCAGGGACAAGAAGAAATAAGGTTTGCTAAAATAATCTGGGTCTATGGTTATGTAGAAAAACACGTTGGTAGTAAGAACAAAGTGGCAGAAGCAGTCAAGCTATCTCTGCACCAAGACTCAATTTTAAACTCTCTTTCTCTTGCAGACTGGTAGCTTTAATAAGATTGATAGCCCTCTTGATGATACCTGCCTGTTTGATGATGACATATTTATTTTTTTTAACCTATAGGTACACCATGACAATAATGAGAGAAACTGTAGATGTTTTTATTATTTTAATTTTAGCAAAAATTCACAATAAAATCAAGTGTAAAACTGGTGTCAATTTTGTTTAACACTGATGATACTGTATACTGAAGTTTTGGATGTTTGGGATAGAAGGGAGGTTTTATTTGGGTTTGTAGTTTGGATTGGTTTTCAGTTGATTCTTTAGTTATACTATGCCTAATACAGTAACTGTCTAAGGTAACACCAATACTGCTTGACTAACGGGAATCTGTTGTCAGGATTTTAAACCTCAAACTCATGGCATGTATCTAAGGCTATGTGCACACATTGCGGAATTGCCATGAAATTTCCGTGGGAATTCCGCAATTCCCTGCGGTGGGAAATACGCTAGAATTACGCATGCGTAATTCCCGCGTATTTCCCGTGCAAAAACTAGCGTTTTGCAAGCGTAATTAGCTTACAGAATGCTAGCGTTTTCCAAGCGATCTGTAGCAACGATTGGAAAACTGATTGACAGGTTGGTCACACTCGTAAAACACAATGTTTGACGAGTGTGACCAACTTTTTACTATTGAGGCTGCCTATGCAGCCTCAATAGTAAAAATATATAATGTTAAAAATAATTAAAAAGATAAAAAATGGTGTTATTCTCACCTTCTGGCGTCCCACGCAGACTCCCCGATCCTCGCGATGCTCCCAGCAAGTCCCGTTCCCAGTGATGCCTTGCGACAATGACCTTTGATGACGTAGCAGTATCGCGAGACCGCTACGTCATCTCGGGTCATTGCCGCAAGGCATCGTTGGGAACAGGAGTTGGCGGGAGCATCGCTGAGGCCTGGGGACGCTGCGTGGGACGCCGGAAGGTGAGAATATCACCATTTTTTATTTTAATTCTTTTTTTTTTTTTTTTTACAGGGATATGGTACCCAGAGCCTGGAGGAGAATCTCCTCTCCTCCAGAACCTGGGTACCATCTGCACGTTTTCCGCTTACTTTGCGCATGGTGGGCATAGCCACATGCGGAAAGTAAGTGGTACAATGTATTCCTATGTGTGCGGAATTCCCGCGATTCCGCACAAAGAATGAGCATGCTGCGTATTTTTCTACGATGCTATTTTGCCTCGGAAAAATACGCAGCATTAGCACAGCATGTGCGGAATGCCATTGAATTCAATGGGCTGCTTATTTTATGCGTTTTTGCAGCATTTTCGCGGTAAAAAAAGCGTCAACAACGCATAAAATCCACGGGAATTCCGGACGTGTGCACATAGCCTAAATGTCGTTTAATGCTGAGTAAATCATTTACCTCTTACATAGAAATCTGTTTGCTGATTTATAGAAATAAATAGTTGAAATTGTATATAAATGATTTATAAATGCAGTGGGGTGAGTCCTGCACTTACAGCTTTCCTGCCCTTTCTCCCCTCCACTACACCTGCTGGTTGCCTCCTGTCTCTGGCTGACGGCTCATTCATTTTTATGTGACCTGTCAATCGGAGAAAGCAAGCAGCAAGTGGAGAATAGGGAGACTGTGTCTGCAGCACCCACCCCACTGCACTTACAAATTATTAGCATACAATTTCATCTATGGATTTCTCAAACACAGAAAACAGATTTATACATGAAAGGTAAGGGTTTAATTAGCATTAAAGCATTTTTAGATACATGCCATGAGTTTGGCATCCTGAAACAGGATTCTCTTTAACAAATTTGGTTAAATTGCTATGTATTAATATAAAGCTTAACCTATGCAAGATTTCGGGTGCAACCTTATCAGTAAATGTGAGCCATTATCTTTAGTTCTTTAGTCTTTGAGTCATTACAAGGAGGAAGAAATCTTTCACTTGCAATGATTCTTTTTACATTCATGAACATGTGGAATTTGCTTTTTGTACATATTGTCCCACTTATTTCCATCACAAATATCCCTGGTGACACATAAAGCCCAAATTTACAAACATGCAAATCACAGTCTAAGTGGTCCTGGACTCCGATCCATGCTATCCCATAATCTCTTGCGCTCTTAACTCAGTGAATATTATTGTTCTCATAATGCTCCTTATCCCTTTTTTAAATTGTACTTGGAAACTGACAAAACTATTGCACAGATGAATAGGTGAATCTCATTGGTTAATATACTTCTGTGATTAAGTAAGGATAACCTTTACCCTTGTCTTTGGATTTGAGCAAATTCCTGAATACAAAATGTTGAATTCCATTCTATTTTTAAAACTTTGATATATTACTGCTAATAAAATGAAAATCCTCAAATGGCTGTCATTCACATCACTGATTTTAACCCCTTTCTGACATCGGACGTAATGATCCGTCCACGTGACCTGGGCGAATTTGACCTTGGGCGGATCTTTACGTCATCGCGATCTCCCGCCATCACGGGGGGGTGTGTGGGCGATCGGCCTGATGTCAGCCACTTTAACCCCCGAAATACTGCGATCGAGCAAGATTGCAGCATTCCAGAAGCCGGAACAGGGCTGACAGCCCCTCTGCCTTTGCATCGGAAACCCAGCGGCGTGATGCGGGGTCCAGATCGTTGCCAAGGTGACCCAATGTTGTCATGACGACATCCGGGTCACCAGAGCTAGGAAACTTGTTGATCATCCGCAGTGCATGATCAGCAAGTCTCTCTGTCAGTGCAGTGCTGATATCTTCTATGGAATGCGGATGCTGCTTCATCTGCATGCTATAGAAGCGATCAGCCTCCAAAAAAAGATAGTCCTATAGGGAGACAAAGTAAGAAAAAGTTAGAAAAAAGTAAAAAATTAATTAATTGTAAAAATATTTTTTTAAAAAATCAAAAATAATAATAAAAACATAGTTATATATTCTATCACTAATTAAATATTTGAATAAAAAAAAAAATCTAGACAATAAAAGTACACATATTGGGCATCGCCGCGTCCGCAATGACCTGACCTATAAAACTGTCCCACTAGTTAACCCCTTTAGCGAACACCATAAAAACAAGGCAAAAAAACAATGTTTTATCATCATACAGCCAAACAAAAAGTGGAATAACATGCAATCAAAAAGACGGATATATATAAACATGGTAACGCTGAAAACGTCATCTTGTTCCTCAAAAAATAAGCCGCCATACAGCTCCATCAGCTGTAAAATAAAAAAGTTATAGCTCTCAGAATAAAGTGATCCAAAAATGATTTTTTATATACATGTAGAATAGTTTTTATTGTATAAAAGCACCAAAACATTAAAAAATGATATAAATGAGGAATTGCTGTAATCGTTCTGACCCCAAGAACAAAACTGCCTTATCAATTTTACTACACATGGAACGGCATAAATGCCCCCCAAAAGAAATTCATGAATTGCTGGGTTTTGTTCATTCTGCCTCACAAAAATCGGAATAGAAAGCGATCAAGAAATGTCATGTGCCCGAAAATGGTACCAATAAAAACGTCAACTCATTCCGCAAAAAACAAGACCCCACATCACTCTGTGGGCCACAATATGGAAAAATTATAGCGCTCAAAATGTGGTGATGCACAAACTATTTTTTGCAATAAAAAGCGTCTTTTAGCGTGTGACAACTGCCTAACATAAAAACCTGCCATAAGGCATTTTTCACACATCCTGATATTTACGGTACTGGTGATGTCATTGTCCGTGTGTGTAATACTTGCGTACTTGCGGCACACGTGTGGCATACGTGTGTCTCATCAGTACCACATGGACGGAACGACCCCACCTATAAAACTGTCCCACTAGTTAACCCCTTTAGTGAACACCATTAAAAAACAAGGCAAAAAACAATTTTTTATCATCATACCACCGAACAAAAAGTTGAATAACATGCGATCAAAAAGACGGATATAAATAAACATGGTACTACTGAAAATACGTCATCTTGTCCGGTATGCTGATACCCCATATATGCAGGCAAATCACTGTTTGGGCACATGGCAGAGCTCGGAAGGGAAGGAGCGCCGTTTGACTTTTCAATGCAAAATTGGCCGGAATTGAGATTGGAAGCCATGTCACGTTTGGAGAGCCCCTGATGTGCCTAAACAGGGGAAACTCCCCACAAGTGACACCATTTTGGAAAGTAGACCCCCTAAGGAACTTATCTAGCTATGTGGCGAGCACTTTAAACCCCAAGTGTTTCACAGAAGTTTATAATGTAGAGCTGTAAAAATAAAAATCTTATTTTTTTCACAAAAATGATCTTTTCGCCCCAAATTATTTATTTTCCCAAGGGTAGCAGGAGAAATTGGACCCCAAAAGTTGTTGCGCATTTTGTCCTGAGTATGCTGATACCCCATAAGTGTGAGTAAACCACTGTTTGGGCACATGTCAGAGCTCGGAAGGGAAGGAGCACCATTTGATTTTTTCAGCGCAGAATTGGCTGGAATTGAAATCAGACGCATGTCACGTTTGGAGAGCCCCTGATGTGCCAGTGGAAACCCCCCCAATTCTAACTCCAACCCTAACCCCAACACACCACTAAGGCTATGTGCACACGGTGCGGATTCTCCTGCGGATCCACAGCGGATTTGGCCCTGCGGATCCGCAGCAGAACTGCAGGTGAAAAATGAAACCGCTGTGCAGACGGTGCAGATTTTTCCACTCGGTTTTGCCTGCGGTTTCAAATCTGCAGAAAGAATTGACATGTCATTCTTTTCTGCGGATTCCACTGTGGTTTGCCATCTCCTCCATTGTGGAGGTGAGAAACCGCAGGGTAACCCGCAGGAAAAGACCTGCGGATTGTGCAAAATCCGCGTGGAAAAATCCGCGAGTGAATCCACACCGTGTGCACATAGCCTAAGGCTGTGCTCACACGTTGCGATTTTTTTCGTGTTTTTCCTGCAGATTTACCAAAAAATCCACTCAAAAAACGCCTAAAAGAAGCTTCCCATTCATTTTAATGCATTTTGCACTTTTTGTGCATATTGATGCGTTTTTTACCGCGAAAAAAACGCTTTGTGGTAAAAAACGCAGCATGCTCATTAATTTTGCGGTAAATTCCGCAGTTCTGGCTATTTTCTATGTGTCTGGGGACGCTCCGGAAAAATTGCGGAAAAAACGCGCGTTTTCTGGGAAGGAGTCCAGTTTTTATGCAGAAATTTTCTGCATATGTGTGCACATAGCCTGACCCTAAGGCTGAGTTCACATGTCACGGTTTTTTTGCGTTTTCGTGGCGGTTTTAAACGTGTGATTTTGCAGCGAAAACGCAAAAAATAAGCATCCCATGCATTCCTATAGGATTCCGCAATGCTGTGCTAATGCTGCATTTTTTTCCGTGGCGAAATCGCTTTGCGGTAAAAAACGCAGCATGCTCATTAATTTTGCAGAATCGCGGCAATCCCGCACCCATAGGATTGCATTGTTCTGCTTACTTCCCGCATGTGGCTGTGCCCACCATGCGAAAAGTAAGCAGAACGTTTGCGGATGGTACCCACGGTCCAGATGAGAGGAGACTGTCCTCCGGGCTTTGGGTACCATATCCCTGTAAAAAATAGAATTAAAATAAAAAATATTGTTATTCTCACCTTCCGGCGTCCCGCGCAGCCTTCCCGCCTCTCCCAATGCTCCTGTCACAGTAATCCTTTGCGAGAATGACCGCGATGATGTCGAGATCTCGCAGGAGTGCGACATCACACGGCCATTCGCGATGACGTCGCGGGAGCGAAACGTCTCACGGTCATTCGCACAAAGGATTACTGGGACCGGGAGCGTGGAGAGAGGCGTGAAGGCTGCGTGGGACGCCGGAAGGTGAGAATAACAATATTTTTTATTTTTTTTATTATTTTTTACATTTTATCTTTTACTACTGATGCTGCGGCAGCCTCAGTAGTAAAAAGTTGGTCACACTACTCAAACACTATGTTTGATGAGTGTGACGAACCTGTCAATCAGTTCTCCATTCTGCAAGCTAATTACGCTTGCAAATCGCTAGTTTTTCTGCGGGAATTTAAAATGCGATTTTCCCGTGGAATTGAATTCCGGAGTTCTCGTGGTAACTTCCACGAGAGTTGTGCTACGTGTGCACATAGCCTAAGGCTATGTGCACATGTTGTTGAGTCTCCCGTGGATATTTCTGCACAAAAACCGCAGCTCTTGGCAGAAAACGCATGCCGTGGTTTTGATGCGTTTTTGCCACGGATTTGATGCGGTTTTTCAGTGTGGTTTTTCCTGCGGATTTGTCTGCGTTTTTGTAAGCTAAATAAAGATATGTTATTTAACAAAAAAAAAATTTGTGATGTCATTTCTGTCCAACCTCCTCATTTACATTGGTCCAACCCACACTCCATTACACACATAGATAGATAGATGGATGGAAGGATAGATGGGTGTAAGGATAGATGGATGGAAGAATAGATGGATGGAAGGATAGATGGATGGAAAGATAGATGGATGGAAGGGTTAGAGATAGGGTTAGGGCAAGGGTTAGGGTTAGGGCTAGGGTTAGGGTTACAGGACCTCTTTCCCAGCAGAGGGATATACATCGCGGAGGACTACCTTTTTCATTTCAGTGCTGGAGCCCCTGGAGAGCGGTCGCATCAGCTGATGCAGTTTTTCTTCACGGGAGATCGTCGTGGGAGCCGCGACATTAATTGGACTACGATGGAAAGGTAAATATAGGTTGGTTTATTATTTTATATTTATTACAGATTCATGGCTTCGGGGACCAAGGTGTGTGCGGTGAGTACGTACTCTATGTTATGTGTTGTATGTTATATGTTCTGTATGTTATATGTTCTGTATGTTACATGTATGTTCTGTATGTTGTATGTTCTGTATGTTATATGTTCTGTATGTTATATGTTGTATGTTCTGTATCTTATATGTTGTATGTTATGTATGTTCTGTATGTTGTATGTTCTGTATCTTATATGCTGTATGTTCTGTATGTTATATGTATGTTCTGTAGGTTATATGTTCTGTATGTTGTATGTTCTGTATCTTATATGTTGTATGTTCTGCATGGTATATGTATGTTCTGTATGTTATATGTTCTGTGTGTTGTATGTTCTGTATCTTATGTGTTGTATGTTCTGTATCTTATATGTTGTATGTTCTGTATGTTATATGTATGTTCTGTATATTATATGTTCTGCATGTTGTATGTTCTGTATCTTATATGTTGTATGTTCTGTATGTTATATGTATGTTCCGTATGTTATATGCTCTGTATGTTGTATGTTCTGTATCTTATATGTTACGACAACTTGATTGACTGGCACTGAAAGGACTTAAAATCAATTAGTTAGCATAAGGGTGTAAAACATGCACTGGCTGAGAAGCAACGCAATACAAGAGATGAAATGTAGTGCAGGCATCCAAAATCTGTGGAAGCAATAATGGCCTGAAACGGTGATGAGCGGGAGCAGTGATAAGCCAAAAGAGTGGAAAAAAGCATGAGAAGGCCATTGTGGGGCATTTACCAGTCCGAAAATATGATTTTTAAAACGTCAATATCAGAAAACCACTTTAAAAGGGGACAAATAAGAGAAGATAAAGAAAAAAAGAAGTAATAGGAAGATAGAGAACGGAGTGGTATTCTCTCATAGCTCTATTGATTGCTTTTGTAAAAGATTTTATTTTGCAATTTCAATTAACGAAGAACAAAAGCATAGAAACCAACAACTGAGTAGGCGTCATAAAATTGTGCAACAAGAATTAGGATTATTGGTTTACGAATAGAATGCCTTACAATATGAAGTTTTGCAGTAATGAGTTACATCTTTTAGTGACGCATTCACACCTACCCACACACAAACACTCACACTTGCAAAACTCATGTGTAATCATGGAATGTTAGAGTTGGTTAGGACGTCCAGGATCATCATGTCCAACCCCCTGCTCAATGCATGATTCACTAAACCATCTCAGACGAATGTCTGTCCAGCCTTTGTTTGAAAACTTCCATTGAAGGAGAACTTACCACCTCTCATGGCAGCCTGTTCCACTCATTGATCACCTCCACTGTCAATAAGTTTTTTTCTAATATCTAATCTGTATCTTGTTTCATTTAATTGCTTCTCATGTTTCCATATGCAAATAAGAATAAGGATGATCCCGCTACACTCTGACATCCCTACAGATATTTGCAGACAGTTATTAAGTCTTCTCTTAGCCTTCTTACTTGCAAGCTAAACATTCCCAGATACTTTATCCGTTCCTCATAGGACATACTTTGCAGTCTGCTCACCATCCTGGTAGCTCTTCTCTGTACTTGCTCCAGTTTTCAATGTCTTTTTTAAAATGTGGTGCCCAGAACTGGACACAGTATTCCAAATAAGGTCTGACTGAGGAGGAGTAGAGGACAATAATGACTTCACATGATTTAGACTCTATGCTTCCCTTAATACATCTTGGAACTGTGTTTGCCTTTTTTGCGGCTGCATCTCCAGTTGACTCATGAGCAGTCTGTGATTTATTAGTACACCCAAGTTTTTTTCACACATGCTGTTGTGTAATTCTATTTCTCCCATCCCGTAAATGTAATTTTCGTTTTTCTAGACAAGATGTAGAATCTTGCATTTCTCCATGTTAAATACTATTTTATTAGTCACTGCCCATTGTTCACGCTTATCGAGATCCTCCTGAATCCTTTCTCTGTCTTTTCTAGTGTTAGCTAGTGTTTGCATCATATGCAAATTTGATTAGTTTACCTTTAGTTCCCTTATCTAGATAATTTATAAATATGTTGAAAAACAGTGGTGCCATGACAAAGCCTTGTGGTAAACTGGATGTGCATTCCAATTGGATATGCAACCATTTATCACCACTTTTTCAATACAATCACTGAGCCAATAATGAATCCACCTAAAGGCCCTTTTACATTTTGCGATGCACCAGCGATCCGACCAGCGATATGACCCGGTCAGGATCGCTGGTGCATCTCTAAATGATCGCTAGTGAGCTTTCATACAGAAAGATCTCACAGCGATGCAGCAGCGACGCAGCGCACGATACTCACCTTTCACACACAGCGATCCAGTCCTCCCCCCCCCGCGTCCAGCGTCGCTCGTCGTCACAGCAGGAAGCCCCAGCAGGAAGCAGACGACGAGAAATGGAGCCGCCCGATCTCGCGTGATCAGCGATGGACAGCGGGGGAGCCGGTCGGAGGTAAGTATCACACATAGCGATATCGCTATAGCGTCACAAAACGTTTTAGCGATATTGCTAGCGATATCGCTATGTGTAAAACCCCCTTAACTGTAGCTAGTATGAGATACTTTATCAAATGCTTTGCTGAAGTCGAGATATACTATATCTACTGCATTTCCCTGATCCGCCCAGTCATTGATTCCATCATAGAAGGAAAGTAGATTAGTCTGACATGATTTGTTTGCAACAAACCCATGCTGGCTCTGGTTAATTACTGTATTCTTCTCCAAGTAGTTACATACTTGCTGTTTAATAATTTGTTCAAAAATCTTTCTTGGTATAGAAATGAAGCTTACTGGCTTATAATTTCCTGGCTCCATCTTCTTTCCTTTTTTAATGATAGAGACAACATTTGACCTTCTCCAAACTTCTGGGACTTTTCCTGTTCTCCAGGACTTTTCAATGATTCTAGCTAGTGGTTCTCCAATTTCCTCTGTTAACTCTTTCATTACCCTTGGATGTAATTCATCTGGACCAGGAGATTTGAACTAATTTAAATTAGCTAAGTGTTCCCTGGCCATCTCTCTGTTTATAAATAGTATGGATTATTTTATTCTTTTAGTCCTTCAATAGCACCGTGAAGATCAATTGATGTTCTCATTGTTTTCTTAAAGAACACAGATGCAAAATACAAATTTAAAAGTTCGGCCTTCTCGACATCATTTTTTACCACTTCTCCCTTTTCATTCTGTAAAAATCCTATAGCATGTTTGACTTTCCCTTACATTGCATGAAAATTGGTATCATTAAAAACGTCAGCTCCGCACACAAAAAATAAGCCCTCACTCAACCCGAGATCACAAAAACTGAAGACACTATAGGTATCGGAAAATGGTGCAATTTTTTTTTTTTTTTTAACAAACTTTGGAATTTTTTTTCGCCACTTAGATAAAAAAGAACCTAGACATTTTTGGTGTCTATGAACTCATAATAACCTGGAGAATCATAATGGCAGGTCAGTTTTAGCATTTAGTGAACATGGTTAAAAAAAAAAAAACAACAACTGTGGGATTGCACTTTTTTTGCAATTTCACCGCACTTGGAATTTTTTTTCCCGTTTTTCAGTACATATGTTAAAAACAATGATGCTGTTCAAAAGTACAACTCGGCCCACAAAAAAACAAGCCCTCACGTGACCATTTTGACCAAAAAACAAAAAAGATATGGTTCTAGGAAGAAGGGGAGTAAAAAACCAAAATGCAAAAACAAAAATACCTCTGGTCGTTGAGGGGTTAAGCAGCCCAGCTTTATGACCCCAATGAAAACGAATTGAATGTACAAAAATGGGGAGAGTTTTTTTCATTTTTTTACTCCTTTAATTTTAGAAAGTATTTATTTTTTTAACCCCTTCACCCCTGGGCGATTTTCTGGTTTTTGTTGTTGTTGTTTTTCTATAGTTTTTTCCTCCCATTATTCCAAGAGCTGTAACTTTTTTTTATTTTTCCATCAATAAAGCCTTAAAAGGCTGTTTTTTTATGGGACGAGTTGTACTTTCGAATGACACCTTTCATTTTAATGTACTTGAAAGCAAGGGGAAAATTCCAAGTATGGTGAAATTGCAAAAAAAAGTTCAATTCCACAAATGTTTTTTTTTTTTTTTTTTTCTTCATTTACCATGTTCACTATATGGTAAAACTGACCTGGCAATCTGATTTATCTATGTCAGTATGAATATGCAGATACCAAACGTATGTTTTTTTTTTATTTAATTGATAACAAAAATTCAGAAATTTGTAAGAAAAACATGTTTGCTTTTGTCGCCATTTTCCAAGTCCTTTAACGTTTTTATTTTTCAGGATATGGGGCTGTGTGAAGGCACAAAACATTGCAGCCATTAGGATTGGATCCATATGGATATATGGCCATTGGAACTAAAAATGCTGTGCCCCCCTGTTTTAAGCTCTATGCAGAATCAGGGAGTGCTTATTTAATATTGAAGAAATTGGCACTCAAGGATGCGAATCAAGAAGTTTTATTTACAGTTGCAATACGTATTATGATTTCAGTCAAGTCATTGTCCTTCATGATATGCATAGATTGAGAATAAGAAAAAGTCTAGACAAGAGAAGCACCTCATATATTGCAGCACACCGCTGCAAGTGGGGTGAGAAATTAGACAATGCCACTTTTCTTTATTGGAGTTGCAATTTCAATGTTAACCCCTTTACTCCCAAGGGTGGTTTGCACGTTCATGGCCGAACCAATTTTTACAATTCTGACCACTGTCCCTTTATGAGGTAATAACTCTGGAACGCTTCCATGGATCCCGATGATTCTGACATTGTTTTCTCATGACAAATTGTACTTCATGTTAGTGGTAAAATTTCATTCAAATAAATTGCGTTTATTTGTGAAAAAATGGAAATTTGGTGAAAATTTTGAACATTTCGCAATTTTCCAACTTTGAATTTTTATGCTCTTAAATCAGAGATACGGCACACAAAAAACTTGATAAGTAACATTTTCCACATGTTTACTTTACATCTGCACAATTTGGAAACCAAAATTTTTTTTTGTTAGGAAGTTATAAGGGTTAAAAGTTGACCAGCGATTTCTCATGACATATTGTACTTCATGTTAGTGGTAAAATTTCATTCAAATAACTTGCATTTATTTGTGAAAAAAAATGGAAATTTGGCAAAAATTTTGAAAATTTCGCAATTTTCCAACTTTTAATTTTTATGCCCTTAAATCAGAGATACGGCACTCAAAAATGTAATAAGTAACATTTCCCACATGTTTACTTTACATCTACACAATTTGGGAACCAAAATTTTTTTTTGTTAGGAGGTTATAAGGGTTAAAAGTTGACCAGCGATTTCTCATTTTTACAAGACCATTTTATTTTTAGGGAGCACATCACATTTGAAGCCACTTTGAGGGGTCTATATGATAGAAAATACCCAAAAGTGACACCATTCTAAAACCTGCACCACTCAAGGTACTCAAAACCAGATTCAAGAAGTTTATTAACCCTTCAGGTGCTTCACAGGAATTTTTTGAATGTTTAAAAAAATGAACATTTAACTTTTTTTCACAAAGAAAATTACTTCAGGTTCAATTTTTTTATTTTATCCAAGGGTAACAGGAAAAATTAGACTGCAAAAGTTATTGTGCAATTTGTCCTGAGTACGCTGATACCTGATATGTGGGGGGAACCACTGTTTCGGAGCATGGCAGAGCTTAGAAGGGAAGGAGCGCCGTTTGACTTTTTCACTGCAAAATTGGCTGGAATTCAGATCGGATGCCATGTCACGTTTGGAGAGCTCCTGATGTGCCTAAACAGTGGAAACCCCCCCACAAGTGACTCCATTTTGGAAACTAGACCCCCCAAGGAACTTATCTAGATATGTGGTGAGCACTTTGAACCCCCAAGAGCTTCACAGAAGTTTATAACGTACAGCCGTAAAATTAAAAAATCATATTTTTTCTACAAAAATGATCTTTTCTCCCCCAATTTTTATTTTCCCAAGGGTAACAGGACCCCAAAAGTTATTGTGCAATACTATTTGGGCGCATGGCAGAGCTCGGAAGGGAAGCAGCACCATTTGACTTTTTTGTCTGGAATTGAGATCGGACGCCATGTTGCGTTTGGAAAGCCCCTGATGTGCCAAAACAGTGGAAACCCCCCAATTCTAACTCCAACCCTTACCCTAACACACCCCTAACCCTAATCTCAGCTTTAACCCTAGCCCTAACCCTAGCCCTAACCCTAATGGGAAAGTGGAAATAAATAATTTTTTTTTATTTTATTATTTTTCCATAACTAAGGGGGTGATAAAGGGGGGTTTGATTTACTATATATGGCGGGTTTTTATGTTTGGCAGCTGTCATGCGCTAAAAGACGCTTTTTATTGTAGAAATAGTTTATGCATCACCATTTATGCATTTTACCTCTATATAAGTCACTAGTGCGACCACACTTAGAATGCTGTGTACAGTTCTGGTCTCCGGTGTATAAGAAAGACATCGCTGAACTGGAGAGGAAGCAGAGAAGAGCGACCAAGGTTATTAGGGAACTAGGGGGTCTGCAATACCAAGACAGGTTATTACACTTGGGGTTATTTAGTTTGGAGAATCGAAGGCTTAGGGGTGATCTTATTACAATGTATAAATATATGCGGGGACAGTACAAAGACCTTTCTAATGATCTTTTTACTCTTAGACCTGTGACGGGGACAAGGGGGCATTCTCTACATCTGGAGGAAAGAAGGTTTAAGCATACTCACAGATGCGGATTCTTTACTGTAAGAGCAGTGAGACTATGGAACTCTCTGCCATATGATGTTGTAATGAGTGATTCCGTACTAAAATTTAAGAAGGGACTGGATGCCTTTCTTGAAAAGTATAATATTAAAGGGTATATACACTAGTTTCCTTAATATTGCGTTGATCCAGGGAGCTAGTCTGATTGCCGTATGTGGAGTTGGGAAGGAATTTTTTTCCCCAATGTGAAGCTTACTGTTTGCCACATGGGTTTTTTTTGCCTTCCTCTGGATCAACATGTTAGGGCAAGTTAGGATAGGATATGGGTTGAACTAGATGGACTTAAAGTCTCCCTTCAACCTTAATAACTATGTTACTATGTTACTATGTTACCACATTTTGAGAGCTATAATTTTTCCATATTTTGACCCACAGAGTCATGTGATGTCTTATTTTTTGCGGGACGAGTTGACGTTTTTATTGGTACCATTTTCGGGCACGTGACATTTTTTGATCGCTTTTATTCCCATTTTTGGGACGCAGAATTAACAAAAACCAGCATTTCATGAATTTCTTTTGCGGGGTGCGTTTACACCGTTCCGCGTGTGGTAAAATTGATAAGGCGGTTTTCTTCTTCGGGTCAGTACTATTACAGCGATACCTCATTTATGTCTTTTTTATGTTTTGGCGCTTTTATGCAATGAAAACAATTTTATATAAAAAATAATTATTTTTGCATCGCTTTATTCTGCGAGCTATGACTTTTTTATTTTTCGCTGATGATGCTCTGTAGTGGCCCTTTTTTTGCGGGACAAGATGACGTTTTCAGCGGTACCATGGTTATTTATATCCGTCTTTTTGATCGTGCATTATTATTATTATTACTGTTACGGGGGGGGGGGCGCAGCTGATCGTTATGACGTACTATTCCGTCCTTGTGAATTAGGTCCCAGGTCACATGGACGGAATAGTATGTCTAATGTAGGTAAGGGGTTAAGAAGTATACAGTATACTAGATGTAATAAAAGTAACTTCTATGAGCCTCTGTATGAGACTGGAAACATAAAGATACAATAGAAGCTTCTCTATGGATGATCATTATGGCTAACTACAACCTAGTAGTTATACACACCCATAATATGTTTATGTGCATGAGCCCTATGACTACAGGACACAGAAATTCAGATTCCCACAACTGGCTAATAAAGGATATCATATGAATCAGTCTCTATAAAGGCAATGGACCTGCAAACATTGGATGTGAAAAACAGGAAATTATAACTGACCTTGGATACCTAATTTCATAGGTCCTGCTTGAAAAGAAGAATTCCAATAAATTAGGCGGTTGATATAAATGTCATTCCAAGATAGCTATCATTGGTTTAGTAAAATTGATAATATGTATTAAAAGTAGATTTAGCTCACAGTGAAACATCATTCTTTTGCATGTGCTGATAATTTGGCTCTATATTTCTCACTCTCAGTGATGAAATCACACACATAGGTGCTAAGGAGCTCATCCTCCTGTTCCGCTCTCAAATCAAATGATGACAGTCTAGAGCAAATGAACTGGAAAATAAAATAGCAAAGAAAATAATCCCAGATGTGCTGTCAGAGCAAGAGAAGCAAGTCATGTGGATAATCCTTCACTTCATGTTTGTGTGTTGCTGAATAAGATGATGCGCACAACCAAGGTTACAATATAGACAAGATAAGAAAACTGTTAGGAACGGCGGAACGCACTAAATAAAAATAATAATAAAGTGCGTTCGCCGCTCGGGGTCCACCGTGCAGTAGATGATATGACTGCTGCTAAGTGCTGGCAGGCTAGCAATATGGCGGAAATGCGCACGTGGGTTAAACGTCACCCAGGTGCGCAGCGCCATCTCTGTTAAGTCACAGAGGTGCCAACAAAAACAAATACAATAAGGCTGAGCCTGTTGGATTCACAGTACTCAGAGTAAATGCACACACGGTATCTGGTCACAGGAGCAGAGCCAAACACAGCGGTACTGCGTCCGTCTAGACCTACCGTGCGTGCGACGTCACTACTGCGGATGCCAAGGAGGGCTGCAACTGCAGCGCGGCGTAGGACACTGCCGCTAGACGACAAAGCTAGTACGCAAGCGCAATGTCGGACGCTAGCAACTGTGGATGATGTAGTAGTGGCGCGCTGGCGCTGACTCTAAGCTTAGTCCCTGTCC
The DNA here is from genome assembly GCF_039654945.1 of Dendrobates tinctorius. Lineage (NCBI taxonomy): Eukaryota > Metazoa > Chordata > Amphibia > Anura > Dendrobatidae > Dendrobates > Dendrobates tinctorius. The sequence goes on along the minus strand of NW_027361671.1, from coordinate 26,677,684 downwards.
ACATACGTAATATCAGAGGGAAGGGGTTTCAAATGAGTCATTCACCAGAATCATACATCCATCATCATTCATACACAGTAGCAACTAGAGACTATTCTATCGCATGGCGGAATGGCTCATGAGCATGCTCAGTAGGAGGACAGAGGGACTTAGCCCCTGGAGAGATTTGCTGCAAGGCAATCTCCTCTGCGGTAGATAAACAGCAAGAGACCACAGAATGTAAGGGTCTGGATTCCTGCAGAGCAGACGCAGAAACCTGACGCCTAACAAAAACATAGCTCAGCACACAATGTTATAGAACTATTACCTGTCCTGGCTCTAGGGCCCATCTGGGAATCTACCCTCTACCTTGTATAGCATCCTCTGTTCTTGTGCCACTTGGTTTCTTCTGGTAACCTGGAGTACACCTCAGATGTCTTCTGTCCAGTCTTCTTTCAACCTGCTCTGGCGGTTGCTCCCTGCCTGAGTGTTCTGGTAGTTATCACATGCTACTACCAGGTGCCTAGTGCTGACATCCTGCCTAGATACACTGCAGTCCTAAGTCTATTGGTCCTGGACTCCTGGGCTCTGCTATTTTAAAGGGGTTGTCCACTACTAGGACAACCCCTTCTTAATGTAAATGTTCAGCCCCTGTAAAATAATAAAGCTTATACTCCAGTGCTGGCGATGTTCACGCGGTGTCAGCACTCTGTCCCCAGGGCTGTGATGCGTTGTTGTGAAATGTGACGCCAGCGCCCAATCAGTGCTGGCATCACTGTCTCCGCCTTCATATGAACTGAACATGAAGAGGAAGTCAGGCATCAGCTGCAGCCCTGGCTTCCTCTTCATGATCAGTTTGTCCAAAGGCAGAGACAGTGATGCCAGCGCTAATTGGCGCTGTGCATCACGTGTCACAACACCGCATCACAGCCCTGGGACCACGTGTGCCGAAACCGCAGGAATGGAGCTGGCACGGGGGGGTGAGTATAGGCTTTATTATTTTATCGGGGCATAACATTTAGTTTAAGAAGGGGTTGTCCTAGTATTGGACAACGCCTTTAAGGTATCAGCAGCCAACTCAGCTCTATACATCCCTTCATGTGTGTGGGTATTATACAATCATGTTATGCATAGAAAATTATAGGTACAGTGGGGAAAAAAAGTATTTAGTCAGTCAGCAATAGTGCAAGTTCCACCACTTAAAAAGATGAGAGGCGTCTGTAATTTACATCATAGGTAGACCTCAACTATGGGAGACAAACTGAGAAATAAAAATCCAGAAAATCACATTGTCTGTTTTTTTTTCATTTTATTTGCATATTATGGTGGAAAATAAGTATTTGGTCAGAAACAAAATTTCATCTCAATACTTTGTGATATATCCTTAGTTGGCAATGACAGAGGTCAAACGTTTTCTGTAAGTCTTCACAAGGTTGCCACACACTGTTGTTGGTATGTTGGCCCATTCCTCCATGCAGATCTCCTCTAGAGCAGTGATGTTTTTGGCTTTTCGCTTGGCAACACGGACTTTCAACTCCCTCCAAAGGTTTTCTATAGGGTTGAGATCTGGAGACTGGCTAGGCCACTCCAGGACCTTGAAATGCTTCTTATGAAGCCACTCCTTTGTTACCCTGGCGGTGTGCTTTGGATCATTGTCATGTTGAAAGACCCAGCCACGTTTCATCTTCAATGCCCTTGCTGATGGATGGAGGTTTGCACTCAAAATCTCACGATACATGGCCCCATTCATTCTTTCATGTACCCGGATCAGTCGTCCTGGCCCCTTTGCAGAGAAACAGCCCCAAAGCATGATGTTTCCACCACCATGCTTTACAGTAGGTATGGTGTTTGATGGATGCAACTCTGTATTCTTTTTCCTCCAAACACGACAAGTTGTGTTTCTACAAAACAGTTCCAGTTTGGTTTCATCAGACCATAGGACATTCTCCCAAAACTCCTCTGGATCCTCCAAATGCTCTCTAGCAAACTTCAGACGGGCCCGGACATGTACAGGCTTAAGCAGTGGGACACGTCTGGCACTGCAGGATCTGAGTCCATGGTGGCGTAGTGTGTTACTTATGGTAGGCCTTGTTACATTGGTCCCAGCTCTCTTTAGTTCATTCACTAGGTCCCCCCGCGTGGTTCTGGGATTTTTGCTCACCGTTCTTGTGATCATTCTGACCCCACGGGGTGGGATTTTGCATGGAGCACCAGATCGAGGGAGATTATCAGTGGTCTTGTATGTCTTCCATTTTCTAATTATTGCTCCCACAGTTGATTTCTTCACTCCAAGCTGGTTGGCTATTGCAGATTCAGTCTTCCCAGCCTGGTGCAGGGCTACAATTTTGTTTCTGGTGTCCTTTGACAGCTCTTTGGTCTTCACCATAGTGGAGTTTGGAGTCAGACTGTTTGAGGGTGTGCACAGGTGTCTTTTTATACTGATAACAAGTTTAAACAGGTGCCATTACTACAGGTAATGAGTGAAGGAAAGAGGAGACTCTTAAAGAAGAAGTTACAGGTCTGTGAGAGACAGAAATCTTGATTGCTTGTTTCTGACCAAATACTTATTTTCCACCATAATATGCAAATAAAATGAAAAAAAAACAGACAATGTGATTTTCTGGATTTTTTTTTCTCAGTTTGCCTCCCATAGTTGAGGTCTACCTATGATGTAAATTACAGACGCCTCTCATCTTTTTAAGTGGTGGAACTTGCACTATTGCTGACTGACTAAATACTTTTTTGCCCCACTGTATGTATATAAAATAATATATGTGGATATAAATCATATGTGTGTATATATATAAAATTATAGGTGTGTAAATAAAATCATGTGTATATGTAATAATATATGTGTATATAAAATCACAAGTGTGTGCATATAAAATTATAAGTTTATGTATATAAAATCATGTACTGTATGTGTGTGTATATAAAATGATAGGTATGTATCTAAAATCATGTGTATATATAAAATGATAGATGTGTATATAAAATCATATATATGCTTATGTAAAATCATTGGTATGTATATACTACGATACTTGTGTATGTTTATAAAAGTCATCCTGTGTATGTGTGAACAGAAGACCCTTATATAAAATAAAATAGTATTTCTGTAGGTAATTGTGTGATTGTGCCCCCTATGTATATCTGTGTAACTGCACCCGTGTGTTTAAAAAATTATATTTATACATTTAGGGCCTATTTCATATTAAATTATATATTTTTCAGACATTTTTTAAATGTCATAAAAGTGAAAAGAGTGAATAAATATGACATTTAACTTAAAAGGCATTTTTATTGAATAGATTTGCTCCAAAAAAGAAAGTATCTCTGTAGTAACCTTGGTTCTGCTACTGTGTCCCTGTACTAAATTTCCCTGTACTAAATTCAGGTCTGTGAGTGTACCTATGTAGTAAGTGCTGGATATTCAGTAAACATGTTTATGAGGCTGTTGTATTGAGTCGCCTCTATGATGAATTTGTCATAATGGACTGCTGCTACATTACTCTTTGAGATGCTAATGTATCACATCTGAGACAGACAACTGGTTTCTTATATCTTATTGATGGCACGTTACACAGCAGCAGCCTTGGGCCAAGCAAAGGTAATAATATTGCTCATTCCTAGTCCCCCTGAGACTGTTTTCTGATGAGCATCAGGAGTGTATATACTATAAGGGTAACTTTTGCAGCTGCACACGTGCCCAAGAGGTAATAGGCCCACTTCCACCTTCAAAGGAATTTTCCATTATGATGATCTGTTATTGAAAAGGGCCGATATAATATCCTTGCCCATGCGGTGTGGCCCTCTTCTATCTTTATTTGCTCCTGATGAGCATATTTCAAGGTCCATATACATACCCTATTTTGACTCCATAACTTGACCGCAAGAGTGGGGTTCTTGAGAGACACCGTTTCTATGGATGTCTGTATTGACCAGTACTCACACAAAGAGATTTCATCAGATAGTTTAGCTGAACACTATTGCATAGCAGTATCACAGCAACAATACAATCATAATACAATGCTGTATGATTCCTAAGCCGTGGGACAAGACAGACCTGCCATTAGTAAGTGAAATACACTTGTGTACCTCCTTAGGCTGGATTTTCACTGGGTGTTTTTATCACAATTTTAACATTTTTTGGTGCACTCTATAAGTAGAGCATGTAAAATTCATTCTTTGTCATATATCAATTATACAGAAAAACGTTAAAAGCGCAATTAAAGTGCCGAGTGAAAATCCAGCCCAAATCATTGACCTGATACTAATCACACAATCATATTTCTGGGGTGGCACATGTATGTGTAATCTAAGCAAGCAAGCAAGCAATGGGGTCATATTTAGTACTTTTGTATCTGGTCTTGTGTGATATATGTGTTCTAGTCCTCAGGAAATGGAAGTATATGGCATAGCTACTGATTTACACCAGACATTACTATGAACAATTTGTTGGCAGATTCCCCCCATTGATTGGACTTCTCTGGATAATGCCGCGTTCCATATGTCAATGAGAACAATTAGGATATAATGTTCCCCCCCATCCCAGTATCTTCAATGTAATCACAGTGATGGTAGATAAGGGCAGTTGGCGGTAGTAATCACCATATGGCAGCATAATCCATTGTTAAATGAAACACAGCACCCTTACAATTCGAGAGAAGCAGAGATTTATAAGGATTCCCGCTACCTTTTCTCATTTTGTCGAGTTTCATTTTCTTAGAGTAGTAAATCGCGGTGGCATTTGCCATCTGCTCAAGGAATAATTAAAGATTTCAGCCACGGTTGATAGATTAATAAGGGTTGTCACTGTTTTCTATTTTAACCTGTGCAAAATCTCCTTTTGGGTAGCGCACACGTCTTCGTATGTTGCACATAATGCTTTAAAAGGTTAATCTGGGCTTACGGGCAATTGATCTGCTTGATTCTCAGGCCTCAGCTTTGCATTTAATGATATCATAGATGTGTTTGCTACACCAAATATTCTGTGATACAGCTGCAGAAAAATTCTAGCTCAAAGCCCATTGTAAGTCTGCACTACTTAAAGTGGTTCTCCTCTACCTGGACAGACACATTTTAAATTAAAGCACCACTCCAACATTATTGTTTATATTACCGCTGGAGTGATGCCACTAAAGGGGTTAAATAAGACAATACATTATATAAATACCTGTCCTAGACTCTCACCTATCCTTACACTGCCGCCGTTCCCTGGTCCTCCTGGTGTTTGGTTCCTCCGCTGATCCCTTCTGGCGGTGATTGGGCTCGAGTTATCTAAAGGTTAATGACACGCAACACATGAGTGGCAATGCACAATACTGACGTCAATGTAGCGCAGGCGTGACACATGCAGCTGCGGCGCCAATCAGCTGATCAGCTGGAGCAATCCAGGAAGCCGGGTTCCCTATGCAGCATATACAGTAAGCGCTAAAGCTTGCCGAATAAGAGGGAACCTGAACAAATTCACTCAACTCTACTGGTAAGTATAATTATTATTTTTCTACCCCTTCCCTACCCTTTGTGTACTATGATTTGGGGTCTGGAGAGACCTTAGAGCATAATAAACATATTTTCATGGCAATTGGGGCACTTTGAACTTGGACCAGCTTTATTAGAAATTGAATTTTCTGTCCGAATCTACAAAATCTTCTCAAAACGAGTTTCGGGAGTTTCTCTTATGTCCAATGAAAACATTATTCCCTTTATTCTTATAACTACTCTAGACCACCATGGATATTGGTATGCATTTCTTCCTCCGTCCCTACACTAGTCCATTAGGTAAAGTAACATATTTACTATTCTAGCTCACCTGGGCTAATATCGATAAAATCCTTCACCACAGTCATTAACCACTTTAACATCCTAGAACACCAAGAGTAAAGACTTTAATCTCTTCATTGCTCTTGATTACAAGGGATGCTGACATTTACCCAACTACTGCCAATGACACTAATAGGAAAACATTTACCCATTCACCCCCCTATACCATCAGGGCTGCTTAGATTGATCTAGATGCTCTGTGCAATATTTATCTATGGCTTTATAATGCCTACAGTCAAGACACTAGGAAACAATTTACCCAATTCACCTGGATTATATGTGGCATCTTGTGCCTGAGTACTGTAAGGTTGTTACAATTCGTTAATTATTATACATAAATATATTTTTTATATATTTTAAACTGAAAAAAAGTGCTCCAATCCTAAAAAGCCTCAGTGGGAACACTGGTTATAGGTTATACAAATTTCTGCAGAATTCCATCTCTTTTCTGCATTGGAAACAGGTGCGTGTCTGTTTAGGTGCTGTAAGAGAACACTTCACATTTATGCAAATTGAGTAAAAAGATTATATGCAAAACACATATATTCACTGTTCCAGATCACTGTGTCTTATTTACAAGGCTAATCTTCAGCTTAAGTGCGGAAATACTGCAGAGACTGGAAAATCTCTGAAAACTGTAAAAAGTGTTAGAAAGCAATGACACTAAATATTAACATATTAATGTACCGTGTTAGTGGATTTTCTCTGCACTGTTGAATTTCAGGTCAAGGATCCACAAAACAGGAGATAATCCAAAGTGTTTTATTGTCAACACTCTTCAAAGTTATCACGCCCCTTCAGGACAACCACATGTACCTGGTATATGTGATTGTCCTGAAGAAGAAGTCTGAACGCTTTGACAACCACTTTGAATTATTTTCTATTTCTTGGATCCTTGACTGGAAATTCAGCAGCGCAGAGTAAATCCATTATCCCATTACCTTGACACGTTTTGAATCCTCGTGGATACTGCAGTAGCTGATACATGGCGAATATAGTGGTTATGTCACAACCCCATAAGGTGAGCACATACAATGCAAGTACTGTTCTGCTTAACCTGGATAAGATCCTATTTGCTCTTTAATTTTTTTCCTAATAGTTAAATATTAATACACACTCATTCACTATGCATTTTTTCCATTGGAAGGCACAACTTTTGATCAGGTTAATAAAGGGAGTCGGGTCACCCCCAAAACTGAAATTGAAGTATTTCTACTTTCATATGGGGAACTTAGCCCCTAAAACTCATACTTGTACTGAATATTTTGCTAATTTTGTTTTATAAACACAGATATACCAACCCAAAAGGGGTGAAAAGTCCCAAAGGGGCAGCCTAAATGCAAATATGAAAAGTCAAAAACTACAAAAGGTAGGTATCTATCCAACGTGACAGACACAAAGATAAATGGTGGGTGAGCCACAAGGTAAGCCCCAAAGTCAGGAGGCACTGATCAATGTCCAATCACAAAAAATACCAAAATATGAAAAAAATATATATAGATATGCATATGTATCTAATATATTAACCTGAGTGCATGTATGTGTGTGTATGTATCAGCCACGCCCACTCCACATAGCCCCACCCACTCTGCATAGCCACACTCACTCCACACGCAAAGCCGGGCCCATATAATAAATATCTAATATACGGCCATTTATATGGATACACCTAAATAAAATGGGAATGGTTGGTGATATCAACTTCCTGTTTGTGACACATTAGTATATGGAAAGGGGGAAACTTTTCAAGATGGGTGGAGACCATGGCGGCCATTTTGAAGTCGGCCATTTTGGATCCAACTTTATTTTTTCCAATGGGAAGAGGGTCATGTGACATCAAACTTATTGAGAATTTCACAAGAAAAGCAATGACGTGCTTGGTTTTAATGTAACTTTATTCTTTCATGAGCTATTTACAAGTATATAACCACTTATATAAAAGTACTGCCCATTGTGTTGGATAGTCAATGCAACCGTCTCCTCTCACTCTTGACACACTGATTTCCTTTTTTAATAAATTTGCAGAAATTTCTACATTTCTGGGTTTTTTTCAGTCAAGATGGGATGCAGAGTGTACATTAATGAGAAAAAAATGAAGTTTTTTGAATTTACCAAATGGCTGCAATGAAACAAAGGGTGAAAAATGTAAAGGGCTCTGAATACTTTGAATACTTTCCGTACCCACTGTATATATATATATATATTATCTAATATATATTTCATAGGCACATCTTCTTGACCACACCAGGTTACACTGCCTGTGGTGCCTATAGCAACCAATCACTAAGCATCTTTCATTTCACCAGAGCTGTTTAGAAGATGAAAGCTGAGCTGTGATTGGTTGCTATGAGCAACAGTTTTCATCTCCAGGAGAGCTTACAGCCTACAATGACCCCGCTGCATGCTCACCACTACTGGAGCTACCGCCTCAACCAACACCGGAGCTGCTGCAACACCCCAACCTACTGTCTCCTTCCCCACCATCCTGTAGAATGTAAGTGCAAAAGGGAAGGGTCCTCTCCCTCTGTATCAGTCTGTCATTGTTAGTTTGTTTACTGTAAGTGATACCTGTAATTTGTATGTAACCCTTTCTCATGTACAGCACCATGGAATCAATGGTGCTATGTCTATATATATATATATATATATATATATATATATATATATAAAATTGAATGTGTGTGTGTGCATAACCAACCAATCACGAAGCATCTTTCATTTCACCAGGGCTGTTTAAAAGAAGCTGAGCTGTGATTGGTTGCGATGAGCAACAGTTTTCCCACTCCAGACACCTCAGCAGACACTGACATGGTGGGAGAAATCGAGCATCCCTGGGAACATAAGCTCCCAGCCATTATCTGCCCCTCAGAAAGGAGCATAGAGCACATGACAGAAATGAATCACCCCCTCCCTGTCCATATCCCCATCACACATTCTCCATCCCATAGGCACATCTTCCCTCTTAAAGGGATCTCCGATATGGAAGTTAGGGCAAATCCCTTAGTGCTCTGATTCTGACCCCAGGCTTCTATTAAAAGGATCATTGGTATGGAAGTCATGGCAAATCCATCCAGCACTTTGGTTCTGATCCCAGGCTCTCTTAAAGGGATCCCCGCTATGGAAGTTAGGGCAATTCCACAGCTCTCTAGTTCTGACCCCAGTCTCTCTTAAAGGGATCATTGGTATAGAAGTTAGGGCAGTTCCACTCAGCGCTCTGGTTTTGACCCCAGGCCCCTCTTAAAGGGATCCCTAGTATGGAAGTGAGGGCAAATCCGCTCTGCCCTTTAGTACTGACCCCAGGCCTCTCTTAAAGGGATCCCCAGTATGGAAGTTAGGACCGTACCACTCAGCACTTTGGTTCTGACCCCAGGCTAACGGAATGATGTGGGATATTAGGGGTAGTTGTCCGGTGGTTCTGGCGGATGGGATGATGTGGGATATTAGGGGTAGTAGTCTGGTGGCTCTGGCTGATGGGATGATGTGGGATATTAGGGGTAGCAGTCTGGTGGCTCTGACGGGATGATGTGGGATATTAGTGGTAGTAGTCCGGAGGCTCTGGCTGACGGGATTATGTGGGATATTAGGGGTAGTAGTCCGATGGCTCTGGCTGATGGGATGATATGGGATATTAGGGGTAGTAGTCCGGTGGCACTGATGGGATGATGTGAGATATTAGTGGTAGTAGTCTGGTGGCTCTGGCTGACGGGATGATGTGGGATATTAGTGGTAGTAGTCCAGTGGCTCTGGCTGACGGGATGATGTGGGATATTATGGGTAGTAGTCCGGTAGCTCTGGCTGATGAGATGATGTGGGAAATTAGGGGTAGTAGTCTGGTGGCTCTGGCTGACGGGATTATGTGGGATATTAGTGGTAGTAGTCCGATGGCTCTGGCTGATGGGATGATGTGGGATATTAGTGGTAGTAGTCCGGTAGCTCTGGCTGACGGGATGATGTGAGATATTATAGTGAATGTGGCTATGCGGAGTGGGTGGGGCTATACACTCAGCTTCATATATATAGATATAATCATTATAATTTGTTACAACTAACCATAGTTAGTTACTATTCCCGGGCAGCGCCGGGCTCTTCAGCTATTAAATAAATAATAACTGATGCCTATTATTCTTATCATTTCTATGGTCTTATCGTCCTTCTGTAAAGCTGGATATAATACAATTTATTACCGTGCCGACACAGACCACCCTCTGTTAGACTGCAGGGGGAGCCCAGAATCAGGAACTTCTTTTTGTCTGGCATGAAGCATCCTCATTAACTTAAAAATTCAAATAAAGATTAAAAAAAGAAACACAAGATGGATTTCTCTAACCCAGGTATCATTTTAGTCAGTGTAACAACGTCAACCTGACAATGTTGGCTCTGATAGGATGATGTGGGATATTAGGGGTAGTAGTCCGGTGGCCCTGGCTGACGGAATGATATGGGATATTAAGGGTAGTAGTCTGGTGGCTCTGACGGGATGATGTGGGATATTTGAGGTAGTAGTGCGGTAGCTCTGATGTGATGATGTGGGATATTAGTTGTAGTAGTCCAGTGGCTCTGGCTGACGGGATGATGTGGGATATTAAGAGTAGTAGTCCGGTAGCTCTGACAGGATGATGTGGGACATTAGGGGTAGTAGGCCGGTGGCTCTGGATAACTAGATGAAGTGGGATATGCTATCAATCACCATAAGTGGAGAGATGGGGAATGCTAATTCAGGGGACATAGCGGAGCACAGAGCCTCTGGCTTTGTCAAGGGTACATGAAAGCCCTCTCATTTACATCTGTAATAAAATTGCTTTTAGTTAAAATAAAATTAATAAAATCTACTGCACAAGTAAGATTTCTATAAAGGCTAAGCCTCCTATGTGAATTTTTAAATTGTTCAGCTTGAATTTTGGGGTGAAAAACGACCTTTAATATACAGAATACATTTTTTTATCATTAATTGAAGGTATGATGTGATTTAAAACAACCTAATATTTAATTTCCTTCTTTGCACAGGAACACAAACTTGAGCTATGTACCATACTTTATCTAGTTCAGAGGACCACAATCTTTTTTGTTCCAATTGCCAAAATTGTGATTGTACTACTCCCAAGGGCCGCATAAAAGCTTCTATTCTAATGTAGGAGGCTGAAGGACTGTTCCTCTGGTCAGTTGCTGCTCCATCAGCAGTCATTTTATTTAATGATTTCAACTTAAGGTTCCCTCACTCTGCTCTTTCTAATACTATTTCCTTTCTAGATTTGGTATTAATGGGTGATTCCATTACCAATACTGTAATTTCTACTATTATTTGCAAGCTGAATTCTGGTAATACTACTTTGGAAGCTAGTAGTTGTCACTCCAGACATACTATTAAGGAAATACTTATCCTCTCTTGCTGACAACTTTATCTTCCAAAAGGTAAGGGAGAAAACAAGGGGAACTGCTACCTTGGATCTAATCCTTATAAACAGGGAGGAAATGGTTGAGGAGGTAAAAGTGGCTGGGACCCTAGGAGGTAGCGACCATGCTATTTTAGAATTTTGGATAACTAGAGGCGGAAGACCTGTGAAGACTCAGACGTCAAGGTTAGATTTCAGAAAGGCAGATTTAAAGGGACTCAGAAAGAGAATTGGAGGGATCCAATGGCTGGATATCCTTAAAGACAAAAATGTCCAGGAAGGATGGGAAATCTTGAAAAATGAAATTCTCAAAGCACAGTTGTTAACAATTCCGAAAAGAGGGAAGAATAGGAAGCATTTAAGGAAACCAGGATGGATGAACACAGAACTTAAGCACATGCTAAAAAGGAAGAAAAAAATGTTTATAAAATGGAAAGAGGGAGGCATATCTAAAGAAGAATATAATGCTGTCTGCAGAACCTGCAGGGCACAAATCAGATTACTAAAGCTGAAAATGAATTGAGGCTTGCAAGAGATGTCAAAAGCAATAATAAAGGATTTTGGGGATATGTCAAAAGTAAAAGAAAAGTCAAAGATGCTATAGGATTTTTACAGGATGAAAATGATGAAATGGTAAGACAGGATGTTGAGAAGGCTGAACTTTTAAATTCCTATTTTGCATCTGTTTTCTCTCAGAAAGGAAATGTAACATCAACTGTTCTTCACTGTCCTATTAAGGGAATAGAAGAATCCAGGATATCTATAAACAGAAAGATAGTGAGGAAACACTTAGCTAACCTAAATGAATTCAAGTCTCCAGGTCCAGATGAATTACACCCCAGAGTACTGAAGGAGATAGCAGAAGAAATTTTTGAACCCCTCTCCATAATCTTTGAAAATTCTTGGAGAACAGGAGAAGTGCCAGAAGACTGGAGAAGAGCAAATGTTGTTCCTATCTTCAAAAAGGGGAAGAAGGTGGACCCAGGCAACTATAGGCCGGTGAGTCTGACTTCTATACCAGGAAAAATCTTTGAACAAATTATTAAACAACATGTATGTCAATACCTGGATAAGAATGAAGTGATTAAACAGAGTCAGCATGGGTTTGTAACTAATAAGTCATGTCAGACTAACTTAATTTCCTTCTATGACGGTATCACTGATTGGGTGGATCAAGGAAATGCTGTAGATATAGTATATCTTGACTTCAGCAAAGCATTTGACAAAGTCTCTCATACAATCCTTATTGAAAAAATTACTAAGTATGGAATGGACAAGGCAACTGTTAGGTGGATTCATAACTGGCTTAGTGATCGGACCCAAAGAGTGGTCGTAAATGGCTGCACATCCAGTTGGAAGAATGTCTCAAGTGGGGTACCACAGGGCTCTGTCCTGGGCCCTGTATTGTTCAACATCTTTATCAACGATTTAGATGAAGGAATTGAGGGTAAACTGATTAAATTTGCTGATGACACAAAGCTAGGAGGGATAGCTAATACTAGAGAAGAGAGAGAGAGGATTCAAAAAGATTTAAATAAACTGGAGAAGTGGGCAGCAACTAACAGAATATTTTTTAACAGGGAGAAATGCAAAGTACTACATCTGGGCAATAAAAATGAAAAAAGCATATATAGAATGGGAGGAATAGGGCTAAGTGACAGCACATGTGAAAAAGACTTGGGTATACTAATAGATCACAGACTGAATTTGAGTCAACAGTGTGATGCAGCAGTAAAAAGGCAAATGCAATTCTAGGATGTATTAACAGAAGCATACAGTCTAGATCACGTGAAGTCATTATTTCCCTCTACTCCTCTTTGGTCAGACCTCATCTGGAATATTGTGTCCAGTTTTGGGCACCACATTTTAAAAAAGACATCAACAAACTGGAGCAAGTTCAGAAAAGAGCGACCAGAATGGTGACCGGTCTGCAAACCCTGTCTTATGAGGAAAGGTTGCAGGATTTGGGAATGTTTAGTTTGCAAAAGAGAAGACTGAGAGGAGACTTAATAGCTGTCTACAAATATCTAAAGGGCTGTCACATTGTAGAAGGATCAACTTTATTCTCATTTGCACAAGGAAAGACTAGAAGCAATGGGAAGAGACACAGATTAGATATTAGAAAAAACTTTTTGACAGTTAGAGTGATCAATGAGTGGAACAGGCTGCCACGAGAAGTGGTGAGTTCTCCTTCAATGGAAGTCTTCAAACAGAGGCTGGACAGACATCTGACTGGGATGATTTAGCGAATCCTGCTTTGAGCAGGGGGTTGGACCAGATGGCCCAGGAGGTCCCTTCCAACTCTACGATTCTATGATTCTATGATTCTATGATTAATTCAATGCCACATAGAGAATTGGCCAGGGCCAAACATATCTGTTTCAATTCTGAACGTTTGAATGAACAATATTCTATAATTAAAAAAGCCTTAATGATAGAGGTTACAGTAACAAACTCCTACAGGATGCTGAAAATGACGTCATTAAATTGCCATGTAATTGGCATAATAGAAAGAACCAACAAACAAATTCTTCATTCAGTTTAACTGTTTTTTTTCCGTCAATTATAGCCCTGAATTTATTGACATCAAAAGAATCATCTTAACCTCTTAGTGATGGGGCCAATTTTTTGAACTCTGACCATTGTCACTTTATGTGGTGATAACTCTGGAACACTTCAACAAATCCCATTGATTTTGAGATAATAATAATAATAATATTCTTTATTTATATAGCGCCAACATATTCCGCAGCGCTTTACAGTTTAAGGCTATGTTCACACGCTGCCGTTTTTGCTGCGGTTCCGCTGCGGTTTTGGCCGCAGCAGTTCTGCAGACAGTGTACAGTAGCATGTTATCCTATGGGATTAACATTCTGCTGTGCACACGCTGCAGATTTTTAACTGCAGAAAAGCTGCGGTTTTGAATCCGCAGAAACAATTGACATGTCAATTATTTCTGCGGATTCTGCTGCGGTTTGCCACCTATTCCATTGTCCAGGTGGCAAACTGCAGGGCAAAACCGCAGGCCAAACCGCAGGTATTTTACCTGTGGTTCTGCAGATAAAAATCCGCAGACCAATCCGCAGTGTGTGCACATAGCCTAACAGTTTCAAAACACAAGTCATAAGTAACAACGTTAACAATACAATAATTAAAGCAAAATAAGCTTACAATCTACAATGAGGTGGGGGAGATACAAAGTACAGGTGTGTATTTACAATGGTGTATTTACAATAATGATCCAGCCATCTTGAGGGAGTGAGGGATGGATGGAGATAGTGAATGGGCTACTCATGCACACTTACACATAGAATGATTTTGATTAGTGAACATGATAGGCCGCTCTGAACAAATGTGTTTTGAGGGAGTGCCTAAAACTATGCAAATTGTGGATAGTCCTAATTTCTTGGGGTAGAGAATTCCAGAGGATTTGTGCAGTGCGGGAGAAGTCTTGGAGTCGGGAGTGGGAGGTACGGATTAGTGCAGAGGTTAGTCGAAAGTCGTTTGCAGAGCACAACGGTCGGTTAGGCCGATAGACAGAAATGAGGGATGAGATGTAGGGGGGTGCTGCACTGTGGAGAGCTTTATGGGGGAGAATAAGTACTTTGAATTGGATCCTATAATGAATGGGCAGCCAGTGTAAGGACTGGCGAAGAGCGGATGCGTCCGAGTACCGATTAGCCAGATAGATGACCCTGGCTGCTGCATTAAGTATGGACTGGAGAGGGGATAGTCGAGTAACGGGGAGGCCAATTAATAGAGCGTTGCAGTAATCCAGGCGGGAGTGGATCAATGCTACCGTGAGGGTTTTTGTTGTTTCCATGGTGAGAAAAGGGCGGATTCTAGAGATGTTCTTTAGGTGTAAGTGGCAAAAGCGGGCAAGAGATTGTATATGGGATGTGAAGGAGAGATTGGTGTCAAATATAACACCCAGACAGCGCACCTGCTGCCGGGGTGTTATTATAGTGCCACCCACGGAGAGGGAAATGTCAGATTTAGGGCGGTTAGTAGACGGCGGGAGCAGAAGAAGTTCAGTTTTGGAGAGGTTGAGTTTCAGATAGAGAGAGGACATGATGTTGGAGACTGCTGACAGACAGTCACTGGCGTTCTGTAGTACAGCGGGGGGTAAGGTTGGGGAATGACATGTATAGTTGTGTGTCATCAGCATAAAGATGGTACTGAAAGCCAAATCTGCTGATGGTCTGTTCAATTGGGGCCGTGTAGAGAGAGAAGAGAAGGGGGCCAAGGACTGAGCCCTGAGGTACCCCAACAGCGAGAGGAAGAGGAGATGACGTGGAGCCAGAGAACAAAATTGTTTTTTTTTTTTCGTTTTTTTTCGATTTTCTTAAAATTGAGATAGTTTTTTCGTGGCACATTATAATTTATGATAAGGTAAATTTAGTTTGATATGTTTTGTGTTTATTTATAAAAAAATATCAGATTTTTTTTAGCCATAAACTTTTATTGAGAGCAAAATATAGCAAGTACAATAAATGCATAGAGTCACAGATCAACATCACATATAAAATTAAAACCACAGAAATTTGAGCTAAAAAATTTGACCTGCAAATACTTGAATCCAAACTCTCATTTTGTTATAGTGGGAAATACAAACACAACCAAGGATAAAGGGTGTGGGGTGGGGGTAAGGTGTTGAATGAGACAAGCAACAGACCTAAAAATTAAACAATGATACTGAGGAAGTAGAAAGTAAAGGACCTAGTATCAAGCAAATCTAGACTCGGTAAGGAAGGCATTGTCTATTATGGCCAATAGAGGGGCTGCTAAGGAAGAATCCAGCCAGAGAGTCCAAGATCAAATTCTTTTTTCCTTCTTCTTAAGGGAGAAAGCTAGTAAGTATTCGTGTTGAAAGTGAGAATTTACCTTGTTAATAAGCTCTTGAATACAGGGAGGGGATGAGGACTTCAAATTTGCAGCAACACAAAATCTTGCGGATATCAGAATATGTGAAAAAACCGTGCCCATCTCGACCGGATAATTGTCCAGACCAAGATGTAGGACAGCCAGACTGGGTTCTGGGGGTATTCTCTGGCCCAAAATGTGAGAGCACAGATCAAAACCCCTAAACCAGAATGGAAGAATTACCTGACAGTCCCAACACATATGGCTAAAGGAACTTTTTTGATGGCAACCTCTTCAGCAAAGGGGGAAATAATTTGGGGAGAAGTGAGCTAATCTCCCCAGGTAGAGATACCACCTGAGGTGCAGTTTTTTAATCTGCTTTAGGTGACTAATAGAGTTGAGCGATACCGTCCGATACTTCAAAGTATCGTATCGGATGGTATCGGCCGATCTTTAAAAAAAGTATCGGTATCGCCGATTCCGATACCGGAAGTCCCATTCAAGTCTATGGGACTTCCGGTATCGGAATAAGAAAAACCCTTTCCTGCCCTTGTACAGCCTCTCTGGGGTCTGTACGGGCCTTTCGGGGGGCTGTGCCGGCCTGCCAGGGGGTCTGTGCAGGCTCCGGTGGTCTGTGCCGGCCTGCCGGTGGTCTGTGCAGGCTCCGGGGGGCTGTGCCGGCCTGCCGGGGGGCTGTGCCGGCCTGCCGGGGGGCTGTGCAGGCTCCGGGGGGCTGTGCCGGCCTGCCGGGGGGCTGTGCCGGCCTGCCGGTGGTCTGTGCAGGCTCCGGGGGTCTGTGCAGGCATCGTCCGATGGGACTACAAGTCCCATCGGGCGATGCCTGCTACCATGACAGTGATTGACACATTAGCCAATGATGGGACAGTAGTAGTCCCATCATCCGGCTAATGTGTTAAATGTAAAAAAAAAAAAATTACATGCTACATACATACAACATGCATACTACATACATGCTACATTCATACTACATACTACATACATGCTACATTCATACTACATAAATACTACATGCAACATACATACTACATATATACTACATGCATGCTACATACATACTGCATGCTACATACATACCACATATATACTACATACATACTACATGCATGCTACATGCATGCTACATGCTACATACATAACACATATATACTACATGCATGCTACATACATACTACATGCTACATACTACATATATACTACATGCATGCTACATACTACATGCTACATACATACTACATATATACTACATGCATGCTACATACATACTGCATGCTACATGCATGCTACATACATACTACATACATACTACATGCTACATACATACTACATATATACTACATACATACTACATACATACTACATGCATGCTACATGCATGCTACATACATACCACATACATAACACATATATACTACATGCATGCTACATACATACTACATGCTACATACATACCATATACATACTACATGCATGCTACATACATACTACATGCATGCTACATACATACTACATGCTACATACATACTACATATATACTACATGCATGCTACATACATACTACATGCTACATACATACTACATATATACTACATGCATGCTACATACTACATGCTACATACATACTACATATATACTACATGCATGCTACATACATACTACATGCATGCTACATACATACTACATGCTACATACATACCACATACATACTACATATATACTACATGCATGCTACATACATACTGCATGCTACATGCATGCTACATACATACTACATACATACTACATGCTACATACATACCACATATATACTACATACATACAATACATTCATACAATACATACATAGACATACAGTACATATAACATAGAGTAACATACTTACCAATACTTGTCACATTGTTCCCCGAAGCCATTGTCTTTTCCGGAATAAATATTAACATAACAAACCACAAAAATACTCACCCACGATCCGAAGCAGTCCACGAGTGTGTCCCACGACGATCTTGGGTAGAGAACTGCAGCATCAGCTGTTGCTGCCGTTCTCTACGGGCTGCAGGAATCCAATGACGGAAGGTAGGTATCCTTCCGCACTGTATTCCTCCGCCACTTAAAAAAAAAAAAAGTCCCTAGTCTCACTTTATGCCATTGCTGTGTGGGAAATTCCCACGCAGCAATGGCATAAAGTGAGACTAGGGACTTTTTTTTTTTTAAGTGGCGGAGGAATACAGTGCGGAAGGATACCTACCTTCCGTCATTGGATTCCTGCAGCCCGTAGAGAACGGCAGCATCATCTGATGCTGCAGTTCTCTACCCAAGATCGTCGTGGGACACACTTGTGGACTGCTTCGGATCGTGGGTGAGTATTTTTGTGGTTTGTTATGTTAATATTTATTCCGGAAAAGACAATGGCTTCGGGGAACAATGTGACAAGTATTGGTAAGTATGTTACTCTATGTTATATGTACTGTATGTCTATGTATGTATTGTATGAATGTATTGTATGTATGTAGTATATATGTGGTATGTATATAGCATGTAGTATGTATGTAGTATGTATGTAGCATGCATGTAGCATGTAGTATGTATGTAGCATGCATGTAGTATATATGTAGTATGTATGTAGCATGCATGTAGTATATATGTAGCATGTATGTAGTATGTATGTGGTATGTATGTAGCATGTAGTATGTATGTAGCATGCATGTAGTATATATGTAGTATGTATGTAGCATGTAGTATGTATGTGGTATGTATGTAGCATGTAGTATGTATGTAGCATGCATGTAGTATATATGTAGTATGTATGTAGCATGTAGTATGTATGTAGTATGTATGTAGTATGTATGTGGTATGTATGTAGCATGTAGTATGTATGTAGCATGCATGTAGTATATATGTAGTATGTAGTATGTATGTAGTATGTATGTGGTATGTATGTAGCATGTAGTATGTATGTAGCATGCATGTAGCATGCATGTAGTATGTATGTAGCATGCATGTAGTATGTATGTAGCATGCATGTAGTATGTATGTAGTATGTATGTAGTATGTATGTAGCATGCAGTATGTATGTAGCATGTATGTAGTATGTATGTAGTATATATGTAGTATGTATGTAGCATGTAGTATGTATGTAGCATGCATGTAGTATATATGTAGTATGTATGTAGCATGCATGTAGTATGTATGTAGTATGTATGTAGCATGCAGTATGTATGTAGCATGTATGTAGTATGTATGTAGTATATATGTAGTATGTATGTAGCATGCATGTAGTATGTATGTAGCATGTAGTATGTATGTAGCATGCATGTAGTATGTATGTAGCATGTATGTAGTATGTATGTAGTATATATGTAGTATGTATGTAGCATGTAGTATGTATGTAGCATGCATGTAGTATGTATGTAGTATTTTTTTTTTTTTTTTAACATTTAACACATTAGCCGGATGATGGGACTACTACTGTCCCATCATTGGCTAATGTGTCAATCACTGTCATGGTAGCAGGCATCGCCCGATGGGACTTGTAGTCCCATCGGACGATGCTTGCACAGACCCCCGGACATCAGCACAGCCCCCCGGCAGGCCGGCACAGCCCCCCGGCAGGCCGGTACAGACCCCCACAGGGTGCACAGACCACCGGCAGGCCGGCACAGCCCCCCGGCAGGCCGGTACAGACCCCGGGCAGTCCACACAGCCCCCCGGCAGGCCGGCACAGCCCCCCGGCAGGCCGGCAGAGACCCCCGGAAGGCCCGAAATGACGGCGCATCATGATGCGCACACACCGCGCATCATGATGACGTCAGGCCGTCAATCAACTGAACTTCCGATTCCGATGCCGAATTCCGATATTGAAAAAATATCGGAAGTCGGTATCGGAATTCCGATACAGCAAGTATCGGCCGATACCCGATACTTGCGGTATCGGAATGCTCAACACTAGTGACTAACGCATCTAGAGGAAAAATATCAGAAAATTGGCAAAAATGTAAAAAAAAATTGCACTTTCAAACTTTGAATGCTTATCACTTTAACCCCTTCCTGACCTGTGACACAGGTCATGAAAGTCGGTGCCAATCCGATCCATGATGCATACCCTGTGTCATGACTTCAAAGCACCCCTGCGGATCGGGTGACCGGGGTCACTGAAAGGTCACCTGACCCGCAGATACAGGGGGCTTTGTACTTCACCACAGGGGGCGTGGCTTTACCCCCAACTGGCTACGATCGCTCTGATTGGCTATTAAAAGTGAAACAGCCAATCAGAGCGATAGTAATATTTCATCAATGAAAACTGATGAAATATTACAATCCAGCCATGGCCAATGCTGCAGTAGCATCGGACATGGCTGGAGACCCAGTTCCAACCCTCCTCACGACTCACGGGGCCGATCGCCCCCCCGATACCGACTGACGGCGGCAATGTGCCGCCGCCGTCATCATCTGCTCCCCTCCCCCTTTTCTCCGCTCCCCCCAACTTCCGACCCCACCTCACTCCCCCGGTACCTCCGATGTCCCGCTCCGGCTCCCGGTGTCCCACCGTCCTGATTCATGGGCGCCGCCATCTGGAAAATGGCCCGCCTGAATTTGCAAACACTGCAGATTCATTCATTCATTTTGATCACTATGATATTCTTTCACAGTGATCAAAATGAAAAAAATAGTAAATAAACCCCCCGTTTATCACCCCCATAGGCAGGCACATATAATAAAATAAAGAAATTATTTTTATTTTTCCATTAGGGTTAGGGTTGGAAATAGGGTTAGGGTTAGAAATAGGGTTAGGGTTGGAATTAGGGTTGAAATTAGGGTTAGAATTAGGGTTAGGGTTGGAGTTAGGGTTGGAATTAGGGTTAGGGTTGGAATTAGGGTTGGGATTAGGGGTAGGGTTGGAACTAGGGTTAAGGTTGGAACTAGGGTTAAGATTAGGGTTAGGGGTGGGTTGGGGTTGGGATTACGGTTAGGCTTGTGGCTTGAGGTAGAGTTGGGATTAGGGTTAGGGGTGTTTTGGGTTTAGGGTTGTGGTTAGGGTTTTGATTAGGGTTGGGATTAGGGTTAGGGGTGTGTTGGGGATAGGGTTGGAGTTAGAATTGAGGGGTTTCCACTGTTTAGGCACATCACGGGGTCTCCAAACGCGACATGGCGCCACCATTTATTCCAGCCAATTTTGCGTTCAAAAAGTCAAACAGTGCTCCCTCCATTCCGAGCCCTGACGTGTGCCCAAACAGTGGTTTACCCCCACATATGGGGTATCAGCGTACTCAGTAAAAATTGCACAACAAGTGAGGGGGTCTAATTTCTCCTGTTACCTTTGGGAAAATAAAAAATTGGGGGCTAAAAAATTATTTTTGTGGAAAAAAAATGATTTTTCATTTTTACGGCTCTGCGTTATAAACTTCTGTGAAGCACTTGGGGGTTCAAAGTGCTCACCACACATCTAGATAAGTTCCTTGGGTGGTTTAGTTTCCAAAATGGGGTCACTTGTGGGGGGTTTCCACTGTTTAGGAACATCATGGGCTCTGCAAATGTAACATGGCGCCCGCAGACCATTCCATCATGTCGTCATTTCAAAACGTCACTAGTTCCCTTCCGAGCCCCGACATGTGCCCAAACAGTGGTCCCCCCACATATGGGGTACCAGCATTCTCAGGACAAACTGGACAACAATTTTTGGGGTCTAATTTCTCCTGTTACCATTGTAAAAATACAAAATAATAGGCTAAAAAATCATTTTTTGAGGAAAAAAAAATATTTTTATTTTCACAGCTCTGCGTTATAAACTTCTGTGAAGTATCTGGGGTTCAAAGTGCTCACTATGCATCTAGATAAGTTTCTTAGGGGGTCTAGTTTCCAAAATGAGGTCATTTGTGGGGGAGCTCCAAAGTTTTAGGCACACAGGGGCTCTCCAAACACGACATGGTGTCCGCTAACGATTGGAGCTAATTTTCCATTCAAAAAGTCAAATGGCGCTCCTTCCCTTCTGAGCCCTGGCATGCGCCCAAACAGTGGTTTATGACCACATATGGGGTACTAACGTACTCAGGACAAACTGGACAACAACTTTTGGGGTCCAATTTATCCTGTTACCCTTGGGAAAATAAAAAATAGCGAGCTAAAAAATCATTTTTGAGGAAGAAAAAAAGATTTTTTATTTTCATGGCTCTGCGTTTATAAACTTCTGTGAAGCACTTGGGGGTTCAAAGTGCTCACTACACATCTAGATAAGTTCCATAAGGGGTCTAGGTTCCAAAATAGGGTCATTTGGGGGGGGTTTCCACTGTTTAAAAACATCAGGGGCTCTGCAAACGTAACATGACGTTCAAAGACCATTCCATCAAGTCGGCATTCCAAAATGGCACTCCTTCCCTTCTGAGCTCTCCCATGCACGCAAACAGTGGTTCCCCCCCACATATGGGGTATTGGTGTACTCAGGACAAATTGCAAAACAACTTTTGTGGTCCAATTTCTTCTGTTAGCCTTGTCATAATAAAAAATAGCGGGCTAAAAAATCATTTTTGTGGAAAAAAAATGATTATTTATTTTTACTGCTCTGCGCTATAAATTTCTGTGAAGCACTTGGGGGTTCAAAGTGCGCACTACACATATAGATAAGTTCCTTGGGTGGTCTAGTTTCCAAAATGGGGTCACTTGTGGGGGAGCTCCAATGTTTAGGCACACAGGGGCTCTCCAAACGCGACATGGCAACTGCTAAATATTCCAGCATATTTTCAATTCAAAAAGTCAAATGGCGCTCCTTCCCTTCTGAGCCCTGCCGTGTGCCCAAACAGTGGTTTATGACCACATATAAGTTATTGTTGTACTCAGGAGAAATTGCCCAACAAATTTTAGGATCCATTTTATCCTGTTACCCAGGTGAAAATGAAAAAATTGATGCTAAAAGAAAATTTTTGTTGGAAAAATTAAAATGTCCATTTTTTCCTTCCACATTGCTTTAGTTCCTGTGAAACACCTGAAGGGGTAATAAACTTCTTGAATGTGGTTTTGAGTACCTTGAGGGGTGCAGTTTTTAGAATGGTGTCACTTTTGGGTATTTTCCGCCATATAAACCCCTCAAAATGACTTCAAATGTGAGGTGGTCCCTAAAAAAATGGTTTTGTAAATTTTGTTGTAAAAGTGAGAAATCACTGGTCAACTTTTAACCCTTATAACTTCCTAACAAAAAAAATGTTTCACTCCAAAATTGTGCTGATGTAAAGTAGACATGTGGGAAATGTTATTTATTAACTATTTTGTGTAACATAGCTCTCTGGTTTAACAGAATAAAAATTTGAAAATTGCGAAATTTTCACCAAATTTCCGTTTTTTTCACAAATAAACGCAAAAATTATCGACCTAAATTTACCACTAACATGAAGCACAATATGTCACGAAAAAACAATCTCAGAATCGCTAGGATCCGTTGAAGCGTAAGTTATTACCTCATAAAGGGACACTGGTCAGAATTGCATAAAATGGCCAGGTGATTAAGGTCAAAATAGGCTGGGTCATAAAGGGGTTAAGGCCGGGGTCACACTTGCAAGAAAATCGCACAAGTTACGCGTCTCAATACCGCTGCCGGTGACACTTGGACTGGAGCACTCAGCTGCATAGAAATACATGCCGGCGGCAGTGCAGGGTATTGAGACACGAGACTAGTGCAAGTTTCTCACAAGTGTGGGAGAAGGGGCCCCCGTCAAGTGTCCGGGCCGGAACCAAGGGGACCGTCATTTACGTGACCGGGGCAGGTTGTTTCCGGGGGACAGAGTTCAGGGCCGAGACCATTGAGACTGACAGAAAGGCTGGGGGAGGAGCCGATATAAAAGGGGAGGAGAACGCCAGTCACAGTGAGTCAGCAGAACGGGGAAGAACGAGCAGGAGACCGTGGGAGAGTGTAGGAGCCAGAGCGGCGTACAGAGGAGGACAGAAGCAAGAAGGACACTTACACTGGACAGCAAGCAGGGGGACGGCGCGAGTCGGCCGTCAGAGAACCGCTGCTCCGCTTCAACCCACGGCCTGCCCGCGGACGCCTGCGGCTGTTGCCACCACACTCCAGCCCGCGGACGCCTGTGGCTGTTGCCGCCACACTCCAGCCCTTGGCTGCGGTCTGCCCGCTGTCACCCATGGCCGTTGCCGCCTCACTCCACCCCACGGCTGCGGCCTACCCCTCGCCACCCCGCTCCCGACCGCGGCTACGGTCAGTTCACTGCAGATGGCAGCCACTAGTTCCCCGCTCCAGTCTGTGGCAAGAGTCGGGCCGTCGCCCGCCGCGGACTCCCTGTTACAGCCGCTGGCTGTGCCGGTGACTTGTCAATCGCCACCCCGATTTGTGACCGCTTACCCCCATCCAGGGATTGCGGCCCATTTGTCCAAGATCTCTTCTGGGGCCTGTTGTGCCCCTGCTTCGCCTGAGCATTGGAATGCTCGAAGACTTCGCCAGTTCTTCAGCAGCTGGGCCCAGCAGCTGCTACGCCGAAGAACCATCACCCAGGACGCCAAAGATGTCAGGACGGATAAATGACATTATATAACTAAGGACCTGTAGTCGGCCATACCACGTCCCTATAGTGACCGGCCGTTGCCAGGGTAGTCGTGTTCATATATATCCGTGTTTGCTTGTGTTGAGTCCCTGCGAGGACAATCCCTGTTACCCGTTTGGTTGCTTAGACTAGTCACCTGATCTATACTTATAAAAAGTTATCACCAAAAGCATAAAGTCTCACGTCTCGTCACTACATCCCGCGTACCTGCCGGTACCACATTTGGCGTAGTTGGCAGGATGCAGTCTCCGAGCGCAGACAGCGGCACGCCTGACCAAGTCGGGGCCGTAGGTGATGCAGGTAACGGAGGCCCCCGGTCCAGCATTTCTTTAGGGGCTATGCTAAGCAACCTGACACGGTTTTCGGGCTCTAATACCATGCTGTGAAGCTGGACCGAGCGCATGCGAGGGCTCTTCCTCATGCATCCGATGACACCTGACTTAGAAGCCGAGGTAGCTCTCATGGTCTTAGATGGGGAGGCCCGGAATTCAGTAATGTTGAGGCCCCCGGGACACCGTAACACCTTTGCTAGGGTCTTGCGGATTCTGGAAGAAACCCATGGGGATCCAACCAATGTGGGAGAGTTGAGGACCCGGTTGTTCATTCGAATGCAGGGAGAGGGGGAGACCATCACCCAGTATATGAATGTCCTCTAAGAGCTATACACGGCCATCGAACGGAAGGACAGTATAGGGGTGGGACCCATCGACATTACATAATGTGACCTGTTAGTGACTGGACTCCGAGACCCGTTAATCAAGCAGGCATTGCGGGAGCAGGTCCGGGTGAACCCACGTATGGCCTTCTCTGAGGTGGGGAGTCAGGCACGAGTACAAGAGCAGGAGCAGGGAATGACGGTCCCCGTGGCAAAGGTCCGGGACATGAAGGCTTCCGTAAGCGCTGTTGAAGAACCCCAGTGGATCGAAGAGATGAGACAAGAGCTGAAGAACATCAGAGGCGAGTTGGCCGAAGTGAAAAGGAGAACCGAGTCCACAACTGGGCGGCCTGGTTTCAATGCTCAGAGTGGCCGTACCTCGCAATCCCGGTGTTTTGAGTGCGGGGAGCCGGGTCACTTCGCACGAGAGTGTGCGCGGCGTGGGAGATACCCACCCCGATGGCCATTAAACTAGAGGGCTCCAGGCAGGGTGGACGCCGCTCGGATCCAGAAGCCAATACGAGGGGTGGTGGAAGTCCCGAAAATCTGGTCGCAAAATGCCCAGTGATATGGGCAGAGGTCGAGGGCTGTGCCGTACGGTGCCTAGTGGACACGGGGTCGCAAGTGACGACCATGCCGGCAACTTATTTTCGGCAGCATTTCCCTGAAGCAGCAAGGCCCCAGTGGGGATCCATGATAAGACTCGTAGCCGCTAACCAACTTCCAGTACCTGCCACCGGAGTGGTATGGCTACAAATGACGCTGTGTGTTAAATCTCTCGGCCACTGGGGAGTGGTCCTGACCCAAGGAGAAACTAACCACCATCATCCAGTTATCCTGGGCATGGACGTACTGCGGGAGTTTGGCAATCTACTCCTTAATGACCCCACGCAAGAGACCCTGAACCAGTGGGGTTCCCGCATGGCCCAAGGGCAGGTTTTCCAGCAGCTGGTGCGGGAGGCGCAAGTACTCCAGGACCGCCAGGAGGTCAAGGTGCTGGGCAAAGTCATCGCGCCTGCGGCTCCCCTGCTCGTGCTTCCCCCCCGGGCAGACAGTGGTGGCCCTGCCGATCCGCGCCCCAATACCATTGGAGGGCGTGGAGTTGCAGGAAGAGCCATGCTTCTCGGAATGCCTGCACCCTGGCATACTGGTAGCTCGCTCCTTGGCCACGGTGCGAGGAGGGACCGTCCTGGTGCGCTGCATTAACCTGGAAGACCAAGATATCGTCTTGAAGCCCCGGGCCGAAGTGGCCATGCTAGTAAGTCCTTTGGAGGAGGTGCTGCCAGCCCCGGCGGTTCAGTTAAAGGTGCAACCCGAGGATCCGTGGGCAGTAACGATACGAAAAATACAGACGGCCGAAACCTCGACCCAGGAGAAAGGTCGAACCGTCCTGGAAAGAATGCGGGCCGAACTCTCCGGCCTGACATCAGCCCAGCTTCTCCAAGTAGAAACACTTCTTGGACAGTATTACGAAGTATTCACTAGCCACGAGGATGATTTTGGGTGTACCACGGCCATCACACATGGAATCCCCACGGCAGGAACGGCCCCAATCCAGGAACGATATCGGCAAATCCCTCCACAGCTATATCAGGAGGTGAAAACTCTACTAGCGCAAATGCTCCGGAAAGGGGTCATACGAGAAAGCCAGAGCCCCTGGGCAGCTCCCATCGTGCTGGTCCGCAAAAAGGATGGTACCCTCAGGTTCTGTGTGGACTATCGGAAGCTGAACGCCTGCACCATTAAGGACTCGTATCCGCTGCCCCGCATAAAAGAGTCTCTGTCCGCCTTGGGAAATGCAACGTACTTCTCTACTCTAATGTAGACCTGGCCAGTGGGTACTGGCAGGTGCCAATCTCGGAGGAAGACAGAGCCAAAACCGCATTTATTTTCCCTATGGGACTGTTTGAATTCAACCGAATGCCGTTTGGGCTGGCCAACGCCCCAGGAACTTTCCAGCGGTTGATGGAGCGGTGTCTGGGAGATCTCAACTTCGAAGCCACTCTGATATACCTGGATGATATCATCATCTATTCCGCCACGTTTGAGGACCACCTGCGGCGGTTGGGGCAGGTGCTCGGCCGGCTGCAGAAGTACGGGTTGAAGGTAAAGCCCCAGAAATGCCACCTGTTTCGCACCCAGATCGAATATCTGGGGCACGTAGTCTCGACTGAGGGCGTTCGGCCGTCCCTGGAAAAGGTTGCCGCCATCCAGGGGTGGCCTACCCCCGAGACAGTGAAAGACGTGCGGGCCTTCCTTTGGTTGGCAGGCTATTACCGTCGGTTCGTGAAGAATTTTGCATGCCGAGCCCGAGTCCTGCAGGACCTGCTAAAGGGGGCTCCTGCCGGGGGGAATGGACTGAAAATTCAATGGCAGCAACCGCAAGAAGATGCGTTTCAAGACCTTAAGGCTGCACTCTCAGGAGCCCCGGTGTTAGCATATGCGGATTTCTCGCGACCGTTCATACTGCACACTGATGGGAGCCTACAGGGACTAGGGTCTGTGTTGTCACAGGTTCAGGATGGTCGGGATAAAGTGATCGCCTATGAAAGCCGATCGCTGCATGACTCCGAGCGTAACCCTGACTAGAGTTGAGCGAAACGGGTTGAAAAATTTCAAAAGTCGCCGACTTTTGGCAAAGTCGGGTTTCATGAAACGAAACCCGACCCTAGGATGAGGTCGGCCACGAGGTCGGCGACTTACGCGCCAAAGTCGCGTTTCAAAAGTTTGTTTTGTGCTCTTTTTCAGCCAATCAGGATCCACGGACACTGTGGGCAACGTGATGACATAGGCAGGGGTCACCATCATCTTTCAGAAGGGCATGCAAGTGATTGGCTTGCTTTGGTGGGCGTCACAGGGGTTATAAAAGGGCGTGCACGCCGACCGCCATCTTACTTCTGCCGATCTTAGCATAAGGAGTGGTTGCTGATTCTGTAGGGAGAGCGTTAGGCAGGGAAGAAGAAAAAAAAACTGCTTCTGCTGCTAGCGATTTTGCCTGTGCAACACACCAGTCACTGTGTGTGCAGTGCAAGGGGAGGCTATATTGTGGTGGATCAGCGGTGTTGGTTGTTAGGCTGCCTTCTAAGGCTTCCTGACAGCTGCATTGCTGTTTCCAAACTGCTCTGCAAACTGCTTTTTTAAAAGAAATCCCAATATTTTTTTTTGTCCTGCTGAGGTACTGAGCGTGCATTTATTCACACCATACAGCGGTGTACGCTCCTCACACAGTACCGTGTAACGGCTGTTATATCACAGCCACAGTGAAGCTATCTGTGTGTCACTGTGGAAGGATAAGTGGAGGACTTGTTCCGTTCTTACAGACCTACACTCTAAGGAGATTCCTACTCTGCCCAATTCTACAGACATCTTGTAGTTTGTGATACACTAGCCAATTTCTGCCTGTGACATAGCGCTCTGATATTCAGTGGGCCTCTCACAATCCAAAAGTGTCCAGTGTCCACAAGTGTCTGCAGAAATTCAAAATCTCCCTTATCCTGTAGTCACTTTTTTCACACCTGTGCCATCGAGCCTGTGACATAGCGCTCTGATATTCAGTGGGCCTCACACAATCCAAAAGTGTCCAGTGTCCACAAGTGTCTGCAGAAATTCAAAATCTCCCTTATCCTGTAGTCACTTTTTTCACACCTGTGCCATCGAGCCTGTGACATAGCGCTCTGATATTCAGTGGGCCTCACACAATCCAAAAGTGTCCAGTGTCCACAAGTGTCTGCAGAAATTCAAAATCTCCCTTATCCTGTAGTCACTTTTTTCACACCTGTGCCATCGAGCCTGTGACATAGCGCTCTGATATTCAGTGGGCCTCACACAATCCCAAAGTGTCCAGTGTCCACAAGTGTCTGCAGAAATTCAAAATCTCCCTTATCCTGTAGTCACTTTTTTCACACCTGTGCCATCGAGCCTGTGACATAGCGCTCTGATATTCAGTGGGCCTCACACAATCCAAGTGTCCAGTGTCCACAAGTGTCTGCAGAAATTCAAAATCTCCCTTATCCTGTAGTCACTTTTTTCACACCTGCTGCATCGAGCCTGTGACATAGCGCTCTGATATTCAGTGGGCCTCACACAATCCAAGTGTCCAGTGTCCACAAGTGTCTGCAGAAATTCAAAATCTCCCTTATCCTGTAGTCACTTTTTTCACACCTGTGCCATCGAGCCTGTGACATAGCGCTCTGATATTCAGTGGGCCTCACACAATCCAAGTGTCCAGTGTCCACAAGTGTCTGCAGAAATTCAAAATCTCCCTTATCCTGTAGTCACTTTTTTCACACCTGCTGCATCGAGCCTGTGACATAGCGCTCTGATATTCAGTGGGCCTCACACAATCCAAAAGTGTCCAGTGTCCACAAGTGTCTGCAGAAATTCAAAATCTCCCTTATCCTGTAGTCACTTTTTTCACACCTGCTGCATCGAGCCTGTGACATAGCGCTCTGATATTCAGTGGGCCTCACACAATCCAAGTGTCCAGTGTCCACAAGTGTCTGCAGAAATTCAAAATCTCCCTTATCCTGTAGTCACTTTTTTCACACCTGTGCCATCGAGCCTGTGACATAGCGCTCTGATATTCAGTGGGCCTCACACAATCCAAGTGTCCAGTGTCCACAAGTGTCTGCAGAAATTCAAAATCTCCCTTATCCTGTAGTCACTTTTTTCACACCTGTTGCATCAAGCCTGTGACATAGCGCTCTGATATTCAGTGGGCCTCACACAATCCAAGTGTCCAGTGTCCACAAGTGTCTGCAGAAATTCAAAATCTCCCCTGTCCTATAGACACCTTGTACCTTGTTTTACATTACTATATAGTTTGTTGGATTTTGTCTACATTTCTACCAAAAATGAGGAAGGCTGGTGGAAGAGGCCGTGGAATTGGGCGGGGGTTGGCAGCTGGTAATGATGGTGTTGGTGGTGGATCTGATGGTAGTGGCAAAAGCAAAATAGGACCGAATGCAGGAGGTGTTGAGCCTGCGTCATCGTCTGGCTCCATAAGGCTTCGAAGGCTTAGTTTTCTAGGAGTTGGCAAACCGCTTTTAACGCTAGTGCATCAGGAAAAAGTTTTGTCTTACATTGCTGACTCAGCCTCCAGCTCTATCGCCTCCTCTTCTGAAGTTGTAAAAAGTAAAAGCACTGAGTTGTCATTGGAGGCTCATGTTCATGAACCACACCTTTCCTTGTGTCCTTCACCCCAACCAAGATTGAAGGATGACGCAGGCCATACTACTGATTACTCCATGGAGCTGTTTTCACATACCATGCCTGGATTATCAAGTGAAATGGTGAATTACCCAGGCCAAGATGAATCTGACATGGAGTGCACTGATGCACAGCCGCTGATAGATGATTCTGCTGGTACATTCACTCAGAGCACTACATTGTCCTCGCAGTGTACAGAGCCAGATTCTGACCCTGATGAGACTCAGGTGCCCCTTCCCGCACAGTATACCACCATACACGGTGACACAGAGGAAGGTGCACATGACATTGAAGAGGAGGTGATGGATGACCCAGTTGTTGACCCAGATTGGCATCCATTGGGGGAAGAGGGTGCTGCTTCCAATAGCTCAGATGAGGAGCATCCACAGCAGACATCGACATCGCAACAGCTGTTATCTGGCAGGCCCGGAGCACTCCAAAGACAGGTTCCAAAAATCAAAAGAGTTGCTGGACAGCTTGTCCAGAGGGTCAAAACATCACAGCGTGCTAGGCCGCAAAATGTCTGCCAAAGTAGGAAGAGTGCAGTGTGGCACTTTTTTGAACAAAATCCTCATGATCAGGCCAAGGTTATCTGTAAGAAGTGCGCAAAGACCTTTAGCCGAGGGAAAAATCTGAAAAATTTGAATACCAGTTGCATGCTTAGACATTTAACCAGCATGCACTTGCAAGCGTGGACACAACACCAAACCTCAAGTGCCACATGTGCAACTGATCACAAAGAAGGTAGTCAGCAACGCTACATTGTTTCCCCCACTGTAAGCCCACCGGTTAGCACAGCAGCAAATGTTGAGGTGTCGTTGCAAGGCCACAGCAGTCAGGGAATCCCACTGTTATATCAACGAAATACTGAATCTAGGCCATCAGAAAGAACACCAACTCCATCACCATCATCAACCCTCTCTCAGTCCGCCCTGTCCACCGCTACTTCCACCATATGCAGCTCTCAAGTCCAGCTCACCCTCCCAGACACTATGAGTAGGTCAAGAAAGTACTCAGTCTCTCATCCGCGTACACTGGGTTTGAACGCCCACATTGCCAAACTAATCTCGTTTGAGATGATGCCCTATCGGTTGGTGGAAAGCGCAGCTTTCCGCGAACTCATGGCCTATGCAGTACCATGCTATGACCTACCCAGTCACCACTTCTTCTCTCGCAAAGCCATCCCAGCCCTCCACCATCATGTGAAAGACCGCATTGTCCATGCACTCAAGCAGTCAGTGAGTGGAAAGGTGCACCTCACAACTGATGCATGGTCCAGTCGGCATGGCCAGGGCCGTTACGTGTCCATCACTGCACACTGGGGTAATGTGGTGGATGCAGGGTCCACAGGGGACAGCGGTGGTGGGACAGTGCTGCCTTGCCCACGGTATAGGAAACAGTTGGCTGTAGGCGTTCGACCCTCCTCCTCCTCCTCCAGAAGCGAAAGCTCGTCCACAGTGCGCAGTCGTACGAGCACTCCATCTGCAGCTGCCACTGTTGCACACGAGGTGTCCCCCTATCGAGCAGCTAGTGGAAAGCGTCAGCAGGCTGTGTTGCAGATGATGTGTTTGGGCGACAGACACACCGCCGAGGTGCTGGCCGAGTACTTGAAGCGACAAACTGAGTCATGGCTGGGCAGTGTACATCTTGAGGCAGGCAAGGTAGTTAGTGATAACGGCCGTAATTTTGTGGAAGCCATAGCCCTTTCAAAACTCAGCCACATACCTTGCTTGGCTCACACCTTGAACCTGGTGGTGCAGTGCTTCCTCAAAAATTATCCGGAGTTAACAGCCCTGCTCCATAAGGTGCGAAGACTGTGCTCGCACATCCGCCGGTTGCCTGTACACTCCGTTCGTATGCAGAAGCTGCAGCGATTGCTCCACCTTCCCAACCACCGCCTCATTATCGGCATTGCAACAAGGTGGAACTCCACCCTGCACATGGTGGAGCGGCTGTGCGAGCAGAGGCAGGCCATAATGCATTTGTGGGAGGATACACGGCCAGGCACTTTGAGAGCAGACATGGAGTTGACAGGTGTGCAGTGGTCGAAGCTGAAAGACCTCTGTAAAGTCCTTCAGTGTTTTTAGGAATGCACACGGCTGGTAAGCGCAGACGACTCCATCCTAAGCATGAGCATCCCACTTATGCGTCTGCTCATGCAAACTTTGACACACCTTAAGGAGCAGGCGTCTGCAGCCAATGTTGACGAGGAGGAAGAGGTGGAGGGAATCCTTGATGACATTCAGCCATTGTCTGCTCAGGGACCTCTCCTGGACGAGTTGGAGGAAGAAGAGGAGGAGGAGGATGATGATGGGGATGATTACTTAGGGGAGGAGGATGCATCTCGTGGGGCAAGTGAAAATGTTGGCATGGCAAGGTCTGGTACAGGGTTTGTGCGTGACTGGAGGGATGTGGATTTGCCAGAAAGTGCTCCTCCAACCAGCACTCGCAGTGCATCATTGACACCGGGAACATTGGCCCACATGTCAGATTATGCCTTGCGGATCCTAAAAAGGGACCCCCGCATTGCCAAAATGATGAACGATGACGACTACTGGTTGGCCAGCATCCTGGATCCACGTTATAAAGGTAAATTACAAAACATCATGCCACAGGAGGACCTTGACCTAATATTGGCTAATAAACAAGCAACTCTGGTAAATCGGTTGCTTGAGGCATTCCTAGCACACAGCAGCGGTGATGGTTCTCACACGAGCCGTACGGGCCGGGGGCAGCTTGGCAGAGGTGTTCATGGTGCACACAGCAGAAGTGGCGTTGGAGACAGGGGTTTCATGACAATGTTGTGGACTGATTTTTCAAGTACCGCTCACACAACTGGTAATACAGCATCGATGGAAAGTGACAGGAGACAGCAGTTGTCAACTATGGTTATAAACTACTTTTCCTCCCATATCGATGTTCTCCCACAAAGGTCATTCCCCTTTGACTATTGGGCCGCTAAACTGGACACCTGGCCTGAATTGGCACAATATGCCTTACAGGAGCTCGCTTGCCCAGCTGCAAGTGTGCTATCGGAAAGAGTCTTCAGTGCAGCTGGATCAATCCTGACAGAAAAAAGGACCCGTCTGTCAACCCAAAATGTGGATGATCTAACCTTCATTAAAATGAACCATGCATGGGTTTCCAAGGATTTTGTCCCACCTTCCCCTGATGACACATAGGGTGACAGAAAAATGGCTTGCTTTGGTCCACCTCTTCCTGGGACTTGACCTATTTCACCTTTTGCATCAGCTGAATGTCCAACATCAACATATGCCACTTTCTAAAACTCCCTAACTGTGCTGCCTCCCCCCCCCCATGGCCGGGGTCACCACCTAGCGCACGACACCGTGCGAGTGCCATTGCCCTGGACAGGTGGGTAGGCCGACTCTTGGGCGCGGGCACTGGCACAGGGTCCCTCATAGTGCAATCAAGTGTCTCTGACGGTGGTGGTGCACATCCGCCGTCAGACACACCGCCGTACTATGAGGGGCCCAGTGCCAGTACCGACGCCCACGAGTGGGCCCCCCTTGCTTGGGCAGGGCCACAGCATTTGCAATCTTTACCTCTCCCTGCTCCTCCGCTGTGTAGTCTGGGCCGTCAAATCCATACTGTGCCTGACACCGTCTGAGCCAGCCTCCTGATGTATAGACATATCTTTTGAATGTGTACGCTATCCATACATGTTATCCGGGGATACGTTACCCTTTCTCACCTTTGTGCAATCACGTGCAAGCCATACTGGGCCTAACACTGTCTGAGCCTGCCTCCTGATGTATAGACATATCTTTTGAATGTGTACGCTATCCATATATGTTATCCTGGGATACGGTACCCTTTCTCACCTTTGTGCAATCACGTGCAAGCCATACTGGGCCTAACACCGTCTGAGCCTGCCTCCTGATGTATAGACATATCTTTTGAATGTGTACGCTATCCATACATGTTATCCGGGGATACGGTACCCTTTCTCACCTTTGTGCAATCACGTGCAAGCCATACTGGGCCTAACACCGTCTGAGCCTGCCTCCTGATGTATAGACATATATTTTGAATGTGTACGCTATCCATACATGTTATCCGGGGATACGGTACCCTTTCTCACCTTTGTGCAATCACGTGCAAGCCATACTGGGCCTAACACCGTCTGAGCCTGCCTCCTGATGTATAGACATATCTTTTGAATGTGTACGCTATCCATACATGTTATCCGGGGATACGGTACCCTTTCTCACCTTTGTGCAATCACGTGCAATCCATACTGGGCCTAACACCGTCTGAGCCTGCCTCCTGATGTATAGACATATATTTTGAATGTGTACGCTATCCATACATGTTATCCGGGGATACGGTACCCTTTCTCACCTTTGTGCAATCACGTGCAAGCCATACTGGGCCTAACACCGTCTGAGCCTGCCTCCTGATGTATAGACATATATTTTGAATGTGTACGCTATCCATACATGTAATCCTGGGATACGGTACCCTTTCTCACCTTTGTGCAATCACGTGTAATCCATACTGGGCGTGAGAACGGCTGGCGAGCTGTTAAGCAAGCTACAGCACCTGTGGTTTGCACACATAAGTTTTTCATTTTTTCAGGAATGATGGTTAGGCCTAATTCCGGAACTGCGGTTGACCTGCACTTACTGGGAAATCATCGTTCGCGGGTAATAATTGTAATCAGTGATCCCCATCACTAACGTTGTTCAGCGGGTTATCTGCACCTTTAAGCCATAAACGCATGATTCACCAGTTATTGGCCAATCTCATGTGCCAGAGCCTCACGTGTCCCTCTAGTAAGCCGGACTCGGACCGCGGGGCATGACGGAGTCTCGTTCGTTAACGGAATTAAGCTTGCAATGTGTGCATCTGTTCTGTATCTGGCATGGTTGAGGTTGCCCGTGTTGAGTCAAATTACGCCGTAGGCTCCACTCCTGGTGGTGCCCTTCTGGACATTCCTTTAAGGTTCAGCTTTGCAACCATACTGCCCACGTAAAACAAACACTTTGCCTTCATGAACGCTGTTTGGAGGGTCATGACTCGTGGGAATAACGCCGCCCAATCAGTTAACCTGCTAGAGAGATCCTTCGTTGCTCCCAAGCATGACATCACACTCCCTAGGAGGAAGGTAATGCCACTGTGGCGACCGTACTCCTGGGGGCGATACAAGTGCACTGATGCCCA
This sequence comes from Dendrobates tinctorius, assembly GCF_039654945.1. Classification (NCBI taxonomy): domain Eukaryota; kingdom Metazoa; phylum Chordata; class Amphibia; order Anura; family Dendrobatidae; genus Dendrobates; species Dendrobates tinctorius. The sequence continues at coordinate 26,642,018 of NW_027361671.1, read as the reverse complement.
GCCACTGCTCGATGAATCTGCTGGTACATTGACCCAGACCACTACATTCCTCTCGCACGCTACATGGCCTGAATCTGACCCTGATGAAACTCAGGTTACCCTTCCCATATACAGTTCCATCTTACACGGTGACAAAGAGTAAGCTGCAGATGAAAGTGCAGGTTCGGCCCACCCGCCATCAGACACACCACCGTACTATCAGGGGCCCTGTGCCAGTGCCGTCGCCAACGAGTGGGCCCCCCCTGCTTGCTCAGGATCACAGCACTTGCAAGGTTGAAATACTGTGAAGTGAGATGGAAGATGGGGACGACGAGGAGTCCAGACTAGTACAGGGATTCCCTAGTGAGGAGACTTATTTGATTGTTTTCAATGTTGGGACAGCAATTTTTGGGGAGCACTATACTCTGGAGAATGATAGATGGGGCCCACCATACACTGGAACATTCCAAAGGTGGACATCAGACACTGGAGCAGCATTTATAGGGCCCATTATACACTAGAGCATTAGAAATGGGGCCCATTATGTTTGGAGCATTATTTGGGCCTATAAGACAGTGGAGCTTCATCCATGGGGACCAACATATACTGTAGCATTATGTGGAGCTCATCATATACTGTTTCAAACATTATATGGGACCAATGATTCTGTATGGAGAAATAGATGGGCCTCGTCATGAGATGTAAAAAGTGAAGTATTTTTCATTGCACTATACCGCTATTTCTCTGCCGTATCGGAGCATGATGAGTTGTGGTATGTGTTAAAGGGGCGCTCTTTCGCCCAGGGCACATGAAAACCTGGAGCCAGCCCTACCCCCCCACAACTTTAGCCAAATAACCCCCATTTTTCAGTGCGTAACTTGTATTATGAAGTTAATTAAGGTTGACCAGCTTAAGTAAGAAGAATTGATGCTTTTGGCATTCAAATGAGCACTGTAGGTGTGTTTCCTGTCTTCCTCTCACTGCCGACTTTTATTCCCCATTGACTTACATTGGGTTTTGTGTTTCGGGACGAAACGAAACTCGACCCTAAAAAACCAAAAGTCGCTCAACTCTAACCCTGACAATTACTGCTCCTTTAAGCTCGAGCTCCTCGCGGTAGTGTGGGCCATGACAGAGCGGTTCGCAGAGTACCTGGCGGGCTCCGAGGTATAGTGCGGACGGACAACAACCCGCTAGCCCATCTGGAAAATGCCAAGTTGGGAGCCCTGGAGCAATGGTGGGTGGCTCGAATGGCCAAGTTCAATTATAAGATCATCTATAAAAGAGGGGCCGAAAATGTACATGCTGACGCCCTCTCCAGAATTCGGCATACAACTCCAGGGAAAAGTCGGGACGACGAATTGGAAGGGGAAGAGACGCCGTTCGCCCTTACCCACGCCGTGAGTACAGCGAGCACACAGGAGGCATCCCATTCAGGACCCTCACGGGGGATGCTGGAGCAACCATGGGACAAATGGATCCAACATCAGCAGGAAGATGGAGAAATTGGGCTCCTGCATCGATGGGTGACCACCGGCAAACTGCCCACTGATTCATAGAGACAGACTCTGACTCAGGACATGTTGTTGATTTTGCACCAATGGGAAAAATTCGCCATCAAGAAAGGGCTATTGTACCGTAAAGCAGTGTTACGGACGACATCTGCTACAACCTGGCAGGTGGTCGTGCCCGGAGCCCTACTAGCCGAGCTGACTAGGGAAGCCCATGAAAAGGGGGCTCACTTTGGTGCTCAAAAGACATTGCAATGGTTGCAACAGATCATTTACCATCCACGCTTGCACGTTGCCGTGGAAGAAGGTTGCCGGACCTGCCGCCCATGTGAGCTTGCTAAACCATCCACACAACGAGCCCCGGTGCAAACAATAGTGACTTCAGCTCCCCTTGAGCTCCTAACGGTGGACTATTTAACCTTAGGTCCCGCATACCAGGGGTATGAACATTGTATCGTGATGGTGGATCATTTCTCTAAGTTCGCCGTGGTCACCCCCACCCGAGACCAAACTGCGGAGTCATCCGCCTATGCAATTTGTAAAAACTTCATCCAAGTATACGGCTACCCGCAACGAATACACTCAGACCAGGGAGCGTGCTTCTTAGGAAAAGTCATGGAAGAATTGCATCGACTCTATGGTATCGACAAGTCCAGAACTACTCCTTATCATCCGCAGGGAAATGGAGCCTGCGAGCGAATTAATCGGACATTAATCCAAATGTTGCGCACCCTGGAGAGTGACCGAAAGGCCCACTGGCCTGAGTATGTCCCTGAGCTGGTGTGGGTTTATAACAACCGGGTGCATCGGGTGACCAAGTACACCCTCTACTCGCTGCTATTTGGACGAGAAGGCAAAGGAATCACGGAAGTGGAATTAAACCCAGAAGAACCCCAACCTTGGACCGGAGTATCATCATGGGTCTGAAACCACCGGCACCGGCTACAAACCCTCCACCGAATCGTCCATACAAAACTTCAGGACCTGGAGCACCCGGGGGAGAGCGCTACCTCCACCCACTGACTTTCGAACTGGAGATCGAGTACTCGTCCTAGATCAGCGGCCCCAAAACAAGTTAGACCCACGGTGGGAGGAAAACCCCTATCGAGTGTTGCGCCGAGTAAGCCCCGTTGGACCTGTGTTTGAAATACAATCTGAGAAGGATGGCGTAACCCTCACTCGTACCGTGCACCGTAATATGTTATGTCCATGTGCATCCACCGACCCCACGCGACCCGAGCCTATCCCTCAGGTCCCCGACCCTCCGCCAAAGGTCTGGGACCTAGATGACGAAGAGGACTTCCCAGTTATATCAGCGGGCCCTCCAAGTAGGGACATGACAGTAGACTCATTCAGCTCACCAGAGTCGACCAGTCCACCACCCTCCACTACCCCAGAAGGCTCCACCACAGTTGAACTCAGACGCTCCGAGCGGTCAACAGCTGGCAAACCCCCCGAACGTTTCGAACAGGACCAATTCGTATGGCGACAAGGACTGTCGTCTCCAAAGACCACTTCAAGCCGACTAAGGCATTCGCCAGAGGACTGGCGAGCATACAGGATGGGGGAGTGTGGGAGAAGGGGCCCCCGTCGAGTGTCCGGGCCGGAACCAAGGGGACCGTCATTTAGTTTCCGGGACAGGTTGTTTCCGGGGGACAGAGTTCAGGGCCGGACCATTGAGACTGACAGATGGGCTGGGGGAGGAGCCGATATAAAAGGGGAGGAGAACGCCAGTCACAGTGAGTCAGCAGAACGGGGAAGAAGGAGCAGGAGACCGTGGGAGTGTGTGAGAGCCAGAGCGATGTACAGAGGCCCGAGAGGAAGACAGAAGCAAGAGGGACACTTACACTGGACAGCAGGGTGACGGCGCCGAGTTGGCCGTCAGAGAACCACTGCTCCGCTTCAACCCGCGGCCTGCCCGCGGACACCTGCGGCTGTTGCCGCCACACTCCAGCCAGCGGCTGCGGCCTGACCGCGGTCATCTGCGGCCGTTGCCGCCACACTCCAGCCCTCGGCTGCGGCCTGCCCGCGGTCACCCGCGGCTGTTGCCGCCTCACTCCAGCCCGCGGTTGCGGCCTACCCCTCACCGCCCCGCTCCCGACCACGGCTGCGGCCTACCCCTCACCGCCCGCAACCGCCCCGCTCCCGACCGCAGCTGTGGCCAGTTCACTGCAGAAGGCAGCCACTAGTTCCCCGCTCCAGTCCGTGGCAAGAGTCGGGCCATTGCCCACGACGGACTCCCTGTTACAGCCGCTGGCTGTGCCGGTGGCGCGGTGGCTTGTCAATCACCACCCCGCTTCGCGACCGCTTACCCCCGTCCGGGGATTGTGGCCCATCTGTCCAAGAACTCTTCCGGGGCCTGTTGTGCCCCTGCTTCGCCTGAGTGTCGGAACACTCGAATACTTCGACAGTTCTTCAGCAGCTGGGCCCAGCGGCTGCTACGCCGAAGAACCATCACCCAGGACGCCAAAGACTTCAGGACGGATAAGTGACATTATATAACTAAGGACCCGTAGTCGGCCATACCGCGGCCCTATAGTGACCGGCTGTTGCCGGGGTAGTCGTGTTCATTTATATCCGTGTTTGCTTGTGTTGAGTCCCTGCGAGGACAATCCCTGTTACCCGTTTGGTTGCTTAGACTAGTCACCTGATCTATACTTATAGAAAGTTATCACCAAAAGCATAAAGTCTCGCATCTCGTCACTGCATCCCGCGTACCTGCCGGTACCACACAAGTGTGACCCCGGCCTACTACAGATGGTCATACCACACAAAAACATTAATAAATAACATTACCCACATGTCTGCCTTACATCAGCACCATTTTTAAAGTGCTAATTTATTTTGTTAACCTTTTTAGGAGGTTTAAAAATGTAGCAGTAATTTTTCAGTTTTTCAAGGAAATTTGCAAAGTTTATTTTTTTGAGGCACCTATCCAGTTTTGAAGCAACTTTGGGGGTGCTATATATTGGAAAACCCCAAAAGTGATACCATTTTAAAAACAGAACCCCCCCCAACATATTCAAAACTTCTGTGATTTTCAGGAATTCATGCAGAGTGGTATAGCAGGAATGAAAGTGTTTTTTTACCATCTAAATGTCACTAACATTGACTGCTATAGCCGGGAGAGTCTGAGGCCGCTATTTGACCATGAACTGCTATGGCAAACATCAGGAGCACACAATCATGATCTCGGTGTGGCAATTAGATTAAAGCAGAAGCCCCCACCATTTATTTGATGTAGACACTTTTGACAGCAGCAACAAAGGGGTTAAACAGATATGGATGGTGTCGACACTGATCGTTTGTGATACTTCAAGTTGTCAGCTATAGTGTACAGCCGATAGCTGCTGGATTGTCACCTGTGCGGGGATAATATTCTCTTATATCTCAGGTCAGTAAAAAGACGTATTGGCGGTCATCAAGGGGTTAAAATATGTACAAATTTTAAATCAGGACACTTGAACAAGGAATAAAACGTGTATGCAAAAAAAAACAGATCACTGGGATGTATTCTATCTCCAAGTTACTTTAATCATGATCAAACAAATAAAACCTGGCTTGCCCCAAAAGGATTTTTCAAGTGTGGGGGTAATATACCATGTGCCACTATATTGACAACATAAACTCCTTCTCCGGCAATAGTGGCACTGTATTTAAAATTAATTTCTTTGTCAATTGCGATACTACACATACTGTTTATATTATTTTTTTGCACACAGTATAATAGCAGAACATATATTAGATACAGTTAAACAAAACTGTCAATTCCTTACGTGCAACTAAAGCACAATGGCAATTTAAATAGGTTTTGTTTCTTTAGATTGGAAAAGGTTAACAAACCAAAGTGGGGTGGAGATGCAATAGAGAAGCCTTTTAGATACTAAAATTTAACACTCGGTTTTCCATTGGTATGAGCTGCCGCACGGATATAATGCATACTTACTAACTGTGGAGGGTCTGTTTGAATACATTTTTACAGTTCGTTACTCTATTATTTTGTTCAATTTATATTGTTTATGTGTATAATTTGTATTTTTGTATTTATGATGTCATAGTAAGGAGTGTGGCTTTTGGATTTAAATTAAAAGTGATGTTTGCATATACCATGTTAGGATTAAGACCGTGACATGGTCAAAAAGCAAAAACATGATTCTTGCCAGCCGCCATATCATGCACTTTTTAATGAGGACAAAATAAAGATTGTAATTTTAGGATACCAAGAGTTCTTTTTCTTCAAATTACCTTTTTATTTCTAACAAGAGAGGACTCTAATAATACCTGTGATAAAGAGAGGATGCTATGAATAAAAAAAATAACAACAGAATACGCTATGTAAGGAATGTTGCTATTCATAACAAGAGATGATACTTTGTAATAAAGGGACGGCACTATACATAACAAGAGAAGACACCATTTACTAAGTGACTGTGATATACAGTCATATGTTAAAGTTTGGGCACCCCTGTTAATGTTAACCTTTTTTCTTTATAACAATTTTGGTTTTTGCAACAGCTATTTCAGTTTCATATATCTAATAACTGATGGACTCAGTTATATTTCTGGATTCAAATGAGGTTTATTGTACTAACAGAAAATGTGCAATCTGCATTTAAACAAACCAGTGCAAAAGTATGGGCACCTCAACATAAAAGTGACATTAATATTTTGTAGATCCTGCTTTTGCAAAAATAACAGCCCCTAGTCACTTCAGGTAGCTATTAATGAGTTCCTGGATCCTGGATGAAGGTATTTGTGACCATTCCTGTTTACAGAACAATTCCAGTTCAGTTAAGTTTGATTGTCGCCGAGCATGGACAGCCGCTTCAAATCATCCCACAGATGTTCAATGATATTCAGGTCTGGGGACTGGGATGGCTATTCCAGAACATTGTAATTGTTCCTCTGCATGAATGCCTGAGTAGATTTGGAGCGGTGTTTTGAATCATTGTCTTTCTGAAACATCCATCCCCTGGATAACTTCAACTTCGTCACTGATTCTTGCACATTATTGTCAAGAATCTGCTGATACTGAGTTGAATCCATGCGACCCTCAACTGTAACAAGATTCCTGGTGCCGGCATTGGCCACACAGCCCCAAAGCATGATGGAACCTCCACCAAATTTTACTGTGGGAAGCAAGTGTTTTTCTTGGAATGCTGTGTTTTTTAGCCTCCATGCATAACGCCTTTTTGTATGACCAAACAACTCAATCTTTGTTTTATCAGTCCACAGGACCTTCTTCCAAAATGTAACTGGCTTGTCCCAAATGTGCTTTTGCATACCTCAGGCGACTCTGTTTGTGGCGTGCTTGCAGAAACGGCTTCTTTCGCATCACTCTCCCATACAGCTTCTCCTTGTGCAAAGCAAGCTGTATTGTTGACCGATGCACAGTGACACCATCTGCAGCAAGATGATGCTGCAGGTCTTTGGAGGTGGTCTGTGGATTGTCCTTGACTGTTCTCACCATTCTTCTTCTCTGCCTTTCTGATATTTTTCTTGGCCTGCCACTTCTGGGCTTAACAAGAACTGTACCTGTGTTCTTCCATTTCCTTACTATGTTCCTCACAGTGGAAACTGACAGGTTAAATCTCTGAGACAACTTTTTGTATCCTTCCCCTGAAAAGCTATGTTGAATAATCTTTGTTTTCCGATCATTTGAGAGTTGTTTTGAGGAGCCCATGATGCCACTCTTCATAGGAGAATCAAATAGGAGAACTACTTGCAAGTGGCCACCTTAAATACCTTTTCTCATGATTTGATACACCTGGCTATGAAGTTCAAAGCCGAATGAGGTTACAAATCCAATTTAGGCTGTGTGCACACCCTGCGGATTAGGTGCGGATTCATCTGCGCGGACTTTGTAAAATCCGCAGGTGAAACCGCAGGTCAAAAGACCTGCGGTTTTACCTGCGAATTGCTCTGCGGTTTTTCATCTCCTCAATGGAGGAGATGGCAAACCGCAGGGGAATCCGCAGAAAGAATTGACATGTCAATTCTTTCTGCGGATTGAAAACCGCAGATAATCCGCGCGGAAAATTCCGCACCATCTGCATTGCGGTTTTTGATTCCCATAGGGAATCATGGTACTGTACACCGCAGCAAAAACTGCTGCGGGTCCGCAGCGGCCAAAACCACTGCGGAACCGCAGCAAAATCCGCAGCGTGTGCACACAGCCTAAGTGCTTCAGGAAGTCAGTAAAAAGTAGTTAGGAGTGTTCAAATCAAGAAAATGATAAGGGTGCCTATACTTTTGCACCGATCAAATTTTGTTTAAATGCAGATTGCACATTTTCTGTTACTACAATAAACCTCATTTGAATCCAGAAATATAACTGAGTCCATCAGTTATTAGATATATGAAACTGAAATAGCTGTTGCAAAAAACAAAATTGTTATAAAGAAAAAAGGTTAACATTAATAGGGGTGCCCAAACTTTAACATATGACTGTATGTAACAAGAAAGCATAATATAATATTTACCATGGCACAGTGCTGTACATAACAAAAAAGTACACTATATACTAAAGGACAGTGCTATATGTAACTAGAGAGGATGCTATATAATAAGGGACTGTGCTATATCTTAACAAGAGAATACAATAAATACTAAGGGACAGTGCTATATGTAACTAGAGGGGATCCTACTCAATAAGAGACAGTGCTACAGTGGGAAAAAAATATTTAGTCAGCCACCAATTGTGCAAATTCTTCCCATTAAAAAGATGAGAGAGGCCTGTAATTGACATCATAGGTAGACCACAACTATGAGAGTCAAAATGACAAAACAAATCCAGAAAATCACCTAGCCTGATTTGGCAAGATTTATTTAACGAAATTGTGGTGGAAAGTAAGTATTTGGTCATCTAAAAACATGCAAGATTTCTGGCTTTCACAGACCTGTAACTTCTTCTTTAAGGGGCTCCTCTTTCCTCCACTCATTACCTGTATTAATGGCACCTGTTTGAACTTGAATCAGTATAAAAGACACCTGTCCACAACCTCAAACAGTCACACTCCAAACTCCACTATGGTGAAGACCAAAGAGCTGTCGAAGGACGCCAGAAACAAAACTGTAGCCCTGTACCAGGCTGGGAAGACTGAATCTGCAATAGGCAAGCAGCTTGGTGTGATGAAATCATCTGTGGGAACAATAATAAGAAAATAGAAGACATACAAGACTGATAATCTCCCTCAAATCTGGAGCTCCAAGCAAGATCTCACCCTGTGAGGTAAAAATGATCACAAGAACGGTGAGCAAAGGGACCAGGACGACTGATCCATATACATGAAAGAACGAGTGGGGTAATGTATTGTGAGATTTTGAGTGCAAACCTCCTTCCATCAGGAAGGGCATTGAAGATGAAAAGTGGATGGGTCTTTCAGCATGATAATGATCCCAAGCACACTGCCAGGGCAACAAAGGAGTGGCTTTGTAAGAAGCATATGAAGGTCCTGGAGGGGCTTGGCCAGTCTCCAGATCTCAACCCCATAGAAAACCTTTAGAGGGATTTGAAAGTCTGTGTTGCCAGCCACAGGCCCAAAACATCACTGCTCTAGAGGAGATCTGCATGGAGGAATGGGCCAACATATCACCAACAATGTGTGCCAACCTTGTGAAGACGTACAGAAAACATTTGACCTCTGTCATTGCCAACAAAGGATATATAGCAAAATATTGAGATTGTCACAATCTATTTTTGAATCTGTGGCAGATCTGCATTCTCACATATAATCTTTTTCCTTTCAGGCCATTGGGGGTTAATATCAGTTTCCCCCCCGGTGGCTGCTGGTGTAATTACATGGCTGCTTAGTTTGCTGATGCATATGGTGACCACTTCCACCTTCCTTTAAAAGGTCACCTGATGCATCAGCTGACTGTTGGTTATACAGGTCCTTTTGGATACCAACTGTGCTGAAGATAGGAGGTTGCTAGTGCAGCGGTGGGACCAGTGTCCGCACTTGCCAATTCCCTACTTAGGGATAGGTACAGGGCAAGTGAGGGCTAAGGTATCCTGCTCGGCGACAGTTTGAAAGAAGCCGTATAGGGACGTCAGGATAGACCAGGGAACATCCTTAGGAGAGTGCAGGAGGTGTCCATTCCCCCGTTCCCTATCACAGGGCCCACCATTGTAATTGTGTCTCTGGTGTTCCCTTGTTTGTTTTACCATTTAGTGACTGACCGATTGTTGCGTCATGTCACGCAGGGCCAGTCACTTCGTGACATTATAACCAACCCTCCCATTTTTTTCTGGTGAGTCTGGTGGATCAAATACAGGCTTTTGCCCAACTGCTTCAGACCCTCACTGATGAGCTTAGGGTGCTGCGTGGTGAGGTGATGCAGCAGCTACAGCAGTTGGTGGGGTTCTGGGCTTTGGCCCAGGTAGAGGCTCAACCAGAACCCAAGATATCTCTCCCTGACAGATTTTCTGTTGGGAGAGATACATTTTTGACATTTAAGGAGGCCTGCAAGTTGTACTTCAGGCTCCGCCCTCGTTCAGCAGGGAGTGAGGGACAACGGGTGGGAATCATCGTTTCCCTTCTTAAGGGTGATCCCCAATCCTGGGCCTTCTCCTTGCTGGCCAATTCACCATCTTTACGGTCAGTAGACGAGTTTTTTGCGGCATTGTCGCTGGTGTATGGGGATCCAGATGGTGTCTCTCTGGCGGAATCCCGGATCCGTAAAATCAAGCAGGGGGCTGGCCAGCTGAGGAGTACTGCTCAGAGTTCAGGAGGTGGGCCACTGACACGTGGTGGATTGACCCTGCCCTTAGGAGTCATTTTGTGCAGGGTCTGTCTCCAATGTTGCAGGATACTCTGGTGCACTACGCCGCCCCCAGGTCGTTGGAGGCCTCCATATCCCTTGCCATCCAGGTGGATAGACACTTGAGGGAGAGGCATACACCAAATATGCCCTCTGTAGTCCTTGCTAGGGAGGAAGACACAGCGGTGCAGTTGGACAAGCCCATGCAGGTAGGATTTTGTTCCCAAACGGTGTTGCCTGCAGTTTGTCATGGTGTGGGGGCATGTTTTTACTGTGGGCAGACTGGGCATTTTATCGGTTTCTGCCCAGCTCACGCCAAAACATCTATACCACCTAAGAAGCCGCGTCCCCCTGGTCGTGTGGAGGGAGGCAAACAGGGAGTGTATATTTCCTCCATTTGTTCTCCTCAGTGTACCTTGCCTGTTGAAGTGGTGGTTGGCGGGCTAACTGAGAGTATACCGGTGCTTGTGGACAGTGGAGCAGATGTCAATCTGGTGGATGCTCACTTTGTCCAGACCCATGGCCTGAGGTGTAGGACACTAGCAAAACCCCTAGGCATTCAGGTCATTGACTCTGTCCCACTTAGCCAGGGGAGGTTGACCCAAGTCGTGGATAATATATAACTGTGTATAGGGACTAATCATGAAGAGTCCCTGTCATGCTACGTCTTGGGGGGAATGCCATCACCCATCATTTTAGGCCTCCCTTGGTTGAACAGACACAACCCGATCATAGATTGGAGGTGCAGGGAAGTTGTCAGCTGGCATCAGTCATGTGAGTGCTGCTGCCCAGGGGCTACAGTCTCTGCCATCATTCTACAACTGCCCCTCTTCTTCTCCTTGGGGACAGCAGAGGTGCTGCTAGTGAGTAGGGGCAAGTCTCAACCCTCACCAGAAGCTAACCCTGAGTGTCAGAGTCCTCTTAGGAGGAGGGGTCAGAGGAGGGTGGTGGTTCCTTCTGAGCATCGTGGGGGTGTGAGTGTGACAACACAGGGGGACGCCTCTTGTTGTGAGTTCATTTTCCACTTCACTACTGAGGCCCGAGGAACTCCCTCTTCTGGTGAAGAAAGGTAGTGAGCCTGATTGTCAAACACCTGGGGCTGATGATGATGACTGGCTGAGTGGAGTTAATGACTGGATATAAGGCTGCCGACGCCCTTCTGGCCTGCGGGTGATTTCTCTGTGGACTTCTAGGAAACCAGTCTGATTCCTGCTCATCTAAAGCTAAGATTTCTGCTTTGCCTTTTTGCATTAGTGTTTTGTTTTCCTTGCTTTTCTGGATTCTGCCATTCCCTGCTGGGGAATCCTTTTGCCTGTTGCTCTGTCTTCAGAATATTCCTGAGTACTGACATAGCCTTTTTTGAAGCCTAGCGTCTTCAGGGCCTTTTTACTGTCAGTTTGTTGACTCTTATTCTCATAGGGTTTTTTCACGGATTGCAGACAGCAGCTTTCCTGTCCTTTCCTATCTAAGCTAGCTTGGGCCCCATCTTTGCTCAGTCTATCTTTCTGTCTGTGTTTTGTTCTTTCTTCTTGCTTCACCGTAATTATATGTGGGGGGGCTGCCTTTTGCTTTGGGGTCTGCTCTGGGGCAGTTTAGATTTCCCTTTCTGTCTTTAGGCTATGTAGTCCTCCGGCTGTGATCGAGGGGCCTAGGGCATCGTAGGAGCCCCCCACGGCTACTGCTAGTTGTGTTGATAGGTTAAGGGGTCTGCAATCCGATAGCTGCCAACTTCTCTGGTTTTCTGGACTTAGCTAGCATTTCTATTTTTGCCTCCTACGGTGACTCAATCATAACAGCCTCTGTTGTCGGTTTTGTAAAGAGTTCACAATTTTGTGGCAAACGTGTGCGTGGCAATAAGCGTTCAGGTCCGGACCAGTGTGTAAATGAGTACGTACAGGTGTCCACCAAAAATATCCGGTGAAAGTGTGCTGCTGGGGCCTGGAGTTCTCGGGTTATCAGGCCGTATTGGGTGTCGGCCATTCTCGGCCTGGGGACTCACCAGCTGGAGCTACCCCCAGTAATGCCCGTACACAACTCATTCCCCAGGTCGGTGCTCTGGAAATTTGTGGTGCCTCCGGAGCATACGTTGTCACTTCCATCAGTCCACATTTGCCATAAACCTGAGAGTCAGGTGACTGCCAAGGTGAACTCTGGTGGATCGAGGTATCCTCATTGTAGGTTGTTTTCTGGTGAGGTGCGGTGTTGAAGGTCCAGAGGCCCCTCATTGAGGGAGGGGTACTGTCACGATCCATTTTTGGATCTGTGGCAGATCTGCATTCTCACATATAAATTTTTTTCCTTTCAGGCTATCAGTGTCGTGATCCAGCATAGGGAACTTTAGGAGCGTTAGGGACACCAGGGCAGGACTGGGACTAAAATTCAGCCCTGGCATTTGAAGTTACACAGGCCCACTAGTCACATGGTGACTATATAATATCTCTGTACACTTGTAGGTTACAAGAAGTGAGAGGAGATTAACACGACTATATAACATGTAGTCACAGCTGTGCCCAGTATTTCAGCTCAGTCCTATTTATTGCTTTTAAGTACAGTACTCCTCCCAAAGCTCTGTCCCCTTTTGTATGCACGGTGACAGAATTCCTAGCAGAACTGCTATCCATTGGGCAACCAGACCCCCTGGTTACAGCCGCCCCATCATACCTCCCAACTTTTGAAGAAGGGAAAGAGGGAAAAAGACAGCGGCGTGCGCACTGCACCGCTGCAAATTTTAGGCCACGCCCCGGCCACATCCATTTCACAACTAGTCACACCCATGTCCACACCCAACCGCACCCATTTAGCACTGCTGATCACACTGACTGGTACTGAGGGCACAGTGGCTGGCATTATGGGCACACTGACTGGCACTAAGGAAGAGAGAAAACAGAGAGAGAGAGAAAAAAGAAAACAGAGAGAGAAAGAAAGGAGAGAGAGAAAGAAAGAAAGAACAGAGAGAGAAAGAAAGAACAGAGAGAGAACGAACGAGGGGAAAGAACAGAGAGAGACAGAGAAAGAATAGAGAGAGAAAGAAGTAAAGAAAAGAAAGAACGAACAGAGAGAATGAAAGAGAGGAAAGAAAAAGAAAGAAAGAACAGAGAGAGAGAAAGAAAGATTAGAGAGAGAAAGAACAGCGAGAGAGAAAGAAAATGAGGGAAAGACAGAACAGAGCATAAGAAAGAAAGAACAGAGAAAGAAAGAAAAAGAGAGAAAGAAATAAAAGATTCTATAAAGATACTATAGCAGCCCGGCTCCCATTGTAGTGCCCACCTGAGCCTCCCGATGCAGGACATATCATGATCCTCTCACATGGCCGGCATCCCCGATTCCAAGGCGATCCTGCTGTCTGCGCTTTCGGAGGAGGACATGGTGATGGAACTGAAGCATTACTTGTTCCGTCACAATCACCTCATGAAATTATCTCATTTCCAGTCAGCTTCCAGCATATCACTTCCGGTGGAACGTCATGTGTGAGTTTTAAAATGCTCCTCGGGGCTCCGCCGTGTACTCCTGTGTCCGTGGGAAAAGCCCGCTTTGTATGCTTCGTACACACTTAGCTCCGCTCCGTACATCCCGTACACATATGGCTCCACTCCGTACACACACGGCTCCGCTCCGTATACCCCATACACACGCGGCTCCGCTCTGTACACCAAGTACACACACGGCTCCGGTCCATACAACTCGTACATGCGCTGCTCCACTCCGTACACCTCGTACACACACGGCTCCGGTCCGTACACCCCGTACACATACGGCTCCGCTCAGTACACCTCATACACGCGCGGCTCCTCTCCGTACACCTCGCACACGCGGCTCCGTTCTGTACACCTCATACACACACGGCTCCTCTCCGTACACCTCGTACACATCCAACTCTGCTCTGTACACCTCATACACACGGGGCTCCGCTCCGTACACCTCGTACTCACATGGCTCCGCTCCGTACACCTCGTACTCACATGGCTCCGCTCCGTACACCTCGTACACACATGGCTCCGCTCCGTACACCTCGTACACACATGGCTCCACTCCGTACACCCCGTACACACACGGCTCCGCTCAGTACACCTCATACACGCGCGGCTCCTCTCCGTACACCCCGCACACGCGGCTCCGTTCTGTACACCTCATACACACACGGCTCCTCTCCGTACACCTCGTACACACACAGCTCCGCTCCGTACACCCCGTACACACGGCTCCGCTCCGTACACCCCGTACACACACAGCTCCTCTCCATGCACCTTGTACACGCGGCTCCGTTCTGTACACCTCATACACACATGGCTCCTCTCCGTACACCTCGTACACATCCAGCTCTGCTCTGTACACCTCGTACACACGGGGCTCCGCTCCGTACACCTCGTACACACACGGCTTCACTCCATACACCTTGTACACACACAGCTCCGCTCCGTACACCTCGTACACACACGGCTCCGCACCGTACACCTCGTACACACACGGCTCCGCTCCGTACACCTCGTACACACACGGCTCCGCTCCGTACACCTCATAAACACACAGCTCTGCTACATCTACCCTGTAAACCCCTCCTGACCCCACAAATACTTTCCTCATCCAGCAACATGACAACCAGCAGAGCAGAGTCCGGCAGACACCAAGAGGCAGGGCTGTGCGCACAGGACCTTGATGAGGTCACAGGAGGGGCGGAGTCAGGGGTCACATGATCAGGGGTCTGGACAAATGCTCCTGATCATGTGACCCCTGACTCCTCCCCTCCTGTGACCTCATCACAGGTCCTGTGTACAGAGAAGAGAGAAGGCAAGCGACGCTGTGAGTGGGGTGCAGTGTAATGCTGTAGATAAGCCCCCGATATAACCTGAAAGAGAAGAAAAAAGAGTTATATTATACTCACCCAGGGGTGGTCTGGTCTTGGTCCGATGGGTGTTGCGGTCCAGCGCCTCCCATCTTCATACGATGCAGTCCTCTTCTTTCCTTCCTGTCGTGGCTCCGGTGCAGGCGCACTGCTCTGCTCTGTTGAGGGCAGAGCAGAATACTGCAGTGCGCAGGCGCCGGACCTCTCCCGGCACCTGCGCACTGCAGGACTCTGCTCTGCCCTCAACAGGGCAGAACAGTGCGCCTGCGCAGGAGCCATGACAGCAAGGAAAGAAGAGGACGTCATCGTATGAAGATGGGAGGCGCCGGACCGGACGGCGACGGGGTGAGTATAATCTCTTTTTTCTTATCTTTCAGGTTACATCAGGGGTTTAACTACAGCATTACAGAATGCTGTAGATAAGCCCCTGATGTCGGTGCCGGCAGCTAATATTCGAAAAAGAGGTGACAGATTCCCTTTAATTCTTTTTATCTGGTCAGACCTTCAGGTCAACTTCTTCTAGTCATGACTCGCCTTGCCTAAGTGCTCACCACAGTCCTAAAGGTCACATTTACATTTGCCTCCTGAATAAAAAATTCTGTACACTGCATTCCTGAATATCAATATGAATCACACCATTTCTTTACAACTAGCATTCAATATATAGATTGATAAGCCAGCACTGTGCTCCCCATTAGCTATCATTTCCACCACCCAATAAACCTAAATTAATCAGTCACTGTGATTCTCCAACCAAAATAAATTCTAAGTCACTGGCCTGTGTCCTCTCTTCCTCAAACTCATTACAAGTCCCTGTTTTATGTCCTCTCTTTGTCAAATTCATTATAAATTCATATCCTGGGTATAGCATCCTCTAATTCGTTATATGTCGATGATAGCATTCCCTACTCCGAAATTCATTATAAGACCTTCTATAGCATCTTTCCCACCACCCAAAATCATTATATGTCCTTCCATAACATCCTATACCATCCCCAATTCATTACAAAGCGTCCTATCACCCTTTTTCTTCCCATGCTAGTCTACCCACTGTGTTAAAAAACATTTACTTCTTCAGACGATCCCGGCAGCATCCCTTCCTTAATTTTCTTGACGCGTATTTCCTAAATAACCCAGGCGTCACGCTGACATCATCACACACCATGCGCCTATGTCTCTGAGATACAACAGGGCAGGACGCTAAGGATAGTTTCCTGCTGCTCCGCTACTATTTTTTACTGTAGAAATAAACATATATCCTGCTGTAAGTAAACAAGTAAAGGTTAGTACCATCCTTAATTCGGGGATACCTTGACCCTGGTGGGATGGCTTGTACGTTTTTTAAATAGAAAACAATCTTTACAAAGTTGTCTTGAAGTGGTGAGATGGCTTGTACATTCTTTGATCAAAATTATGTTTACTAAATACCCTTATTATTATTACTACCTTCATGCAATTTTTGCAATTTATTTTTTACTTTTTTATTTTAGGATATATTTTTTTGTTTTTGGTTTTCTCTGTGTAAAGGTCATGTGTTTATATGCATTTACATTTTGCATACACATTAATTTGCTTTTTCAGCACAGACCCAGTTTCTCATTTAGTTCAATGTGCATTCTGTTCATATAAGGGTGTGACCGCCCTGTTTCTGAGTTGGAAAATCCATCCTGTCTGGCCTATGCTTTACTGGTGGTTCAGTCCCTCAGTCCTTGTTCACATTTACATCACTTGACAAGTGGAAAGATTTTAAATACAAGAGTTAGGACCGTCCCACAAGGGTTGCCTTGATGTGGTGGGATGGCTTGTACATTCTTTTGATCAAAATTATGTTTACTAAATACCCTTATTATTACTATTATTACTACCTTCATGCAATCTTTGCAATTTATTTTTTACTTTTTTATTTTAGGATATTTGTTTTTTGTTTTTGGTTTTCTCTGTGTAAAGGTCATGTGTTTATATGAATTTACATTTTGCATACACATTAATTTACTTTTTCAACTCAGACCTAGTTTCTCAATGTTTACAAAGTACCTATTTATTTATATGCGCTATATTTTTTGTATTTATTTGCTTACAGCAGGGTATATGTTCAGTTTGTGTCTTTCTTAGGTTTTGTCTGTTTAATGGCCAATGTGAACATGGTCATATTTCGCATGCATACCAACTTATTCTCCAGTTCATTTTTTTGGGTTTAATTTCTACTGTATAGAGCAGAGCTGCAGGAACTCTTCCTGTCTGGCACGCTGCTAATGATGAGGGTAATCTAGCATTGGGCCTCGAAGAGCCTCAGGCTCTAAGCGACAGGGCAGATTGCCCCAACCTTCCCTTGCACAGGTCCCCCTCCACCCCTATGCCTGGTGTGATTGCTCCTATATGACGTAATCTAATAAGTGGGGTTTCAATTTTTGTAACTTCCACTATTGTGAAGGAGTCAAGGTAACCATACAATGAGTGCAGCTATCCTCAAGGTTAACTATGAGAGTTACTGAACAGAGAAGAGTCAGAGGTGGCTAGGGGCCTCGCAAAATGCCATTGTGGGCTGCATGTGGCCCCAGGCCACAGTTTGTGTCTAATCTATACAGACGTTTGCTGCCCAAAGTAACATGGCTCAAGGTTAGATCAATGCCCTATTGTTCCTAAACTATATTTTTCACTGATGATTTATGAGTGATAGTGAACTGGACCTAAATAAAAATAAGACTTCATACATTCAGAGTGTCAACCCCAATTCACAGAAAAATGATTTCCTGACCTGGTATTTAGTCTATGCTACCGAAACCATTCATATACACCTTATGGGTGATCATTGATGGAAAGAAGTGTTCCATATCAGGATTAAGAAGGTTGTCCACTATTTGGATAACCCCTCTCTGAATGCTTATGTTTTACCCCAGTATAATAATAACAACCGCTATACTTACCTCCAGTGCCGATGTTCCAGGAGTGTTGCCACTGATTCTCCTGGGCATCACACCAGCTCCCCTGTGACCTTGTTATGTCACACGATCCCTGTGGCCAATCATTGCTGGCTTCAATGTCTACTCCTTTGGACAAATCAAGACATCCTTCACACATCCTGGTGATTCCTATACAGGAAAAACCAGTACTAGTGAGATCGTGATCTGTGTGCCATCCGAATGTATGTATGTGACATCTGTGTATCCGTTTGCTGTCCGTGTGTCACATCCGTGGGCCTGTGTGTCCATGTGACACATACTGGCACCTGGAAAGAAGTGGTACAGTTTGTGCTGTTACCAGGTGCCGGCTACTGAAGGCAGCTCTCATCATCACTGTCGCTTGGTCTGCCTGAGATCAGCGCGACCAGGCTACAATGATGGGAGTTGTGTTCAGCACCCGCTGTGTACATCCTGTGTAAAATGAAGAATTAAATTCGCTAACAGCAAACATAATTAGCATATCTACAGCAAGTGCCATTATCTCCCAGAGGCCCCATAGGATACTGAATAGCATAAGTGAAATATTTTTGTTGTTTGCAAACTTTCCATATTTCATTTTTTTGTGAGAGAAACATGGTTTTGAGCCATTAGAGGTGAGCCTATTGCAGTTGTTTGTGACAGTGCATCAAAGTTCTCAGTTTTGGGGGGCATTTTAACATGACTTTATTATTTGCTGATCTTCATTGTAACTGAGGGTAACATATTCACCTAAGTAACAGGGGAAATGCAGTCTGCACTGTAGTTATGATGTGGACCTGCTAAGACAGGGAGCAGCATTTCAATTTCCTGAAATTTATGCATAGCACTTTATACCCTTTTATACAACGTTTAGGAAAAGAGGAGTGGAATGGGTTTCTCTATGGGTGACATGACTGCAAACATTGAAAAGATGTTTAAAAATATCTTTGTAAAGCTATATGCATGCTACTGGGATGTTTTAATCCATTTGACAGTCCACGAGTAGTTAACCTCTGCTCTCATTTCAGTTATATGGTTCTCTGCATTTTAACTGTACACCTTATGAAGTATAAGCCATTATTTCCCTCGACTCATAGACAATTTAAAACTTGGCAGCAGATGGAATATAAAGCTTTCAAAAACCTCACAGCATCAGTTGTAATAAGGATGTGCAGTGAATGCTCAGCAAACCGAGTCATCCTGGATAATCAAGGAATATTCTCCAGCATCTTTACACTTGTCAACACAATAAATACTCAGCAAATCTTTTAGGAATAAAAGGTTTTTAATTTTTTTATGCAACAAATTCAATGCTAGTTTTTTTCTCTAATTTTTGGGCGTGCTCAACAATGTGAAAATAGTTTTGATTTTCCAGATGTTTTCACTAATTCATCATTTAATACGTTTCAAAGTATTTCAAAATTTTTGCACAATTGCACCCTAGTAGAGTAAAATCTGTCTAATTTTGTAATGTGCAACATGGAAAGAGATTTCCACATCAGATTTGCCTGCACATAGGACCAATAGAGCTGGCATTTGAATCATGTCCCCCATCTCCTCCGGCCCCATATTCAAGTACAAAGGCTGACTATTCGTCTTGGGCAATAAATCAACTAGAAGTTGTTGTGAAATATCTTTTTTAGTCCTGTGGAGTGCTGTGGCTTAAAGCATCTAGAGGTGTCATTTTGGAAATGAAAGTCCGCAATGTAAAATATTTAGTCTCGTTACGGGTGGCAGATGCCAATGATGCTGCTTGAGGCTCCCAAATACAGTAGTTTAGCCAATATATGTTTTTTTGTCCACTGCCGCTTTTTCTCTATACATTTTTTTATACCTCGTTTTGTCAAAAATGTTAGGTAGGTACTGTAGGTACACATC
This sequence comes from Dendrobates tinctorius, assembly GCF_039654945.1. NCBI lineage: Eukaryota > Metazoa > Chordata > Amphibia > Anura > Dendrobatidae > Dendrobates > Dendrobates tinctorius. The sequence continues at coordinate 26,622,129 of NW_027361671.1, read as the reverse complement.
CAAAATGCCAGCAGCTGTAACAAGCCGATGGATTGGTTTGTCAAATTGGACTAGTAAAACAGGTGTGCAAAAGTAGACATGCACAGTTAAACGTCTGGATATATATATATTTTTTAGATCTTTTATTGCTATTTTTCACTCATGCCTTGATGATACACGAGTATCATTTTTTTTGCAAAATGTTAACTATAAGCTACAAATCAGTAGTATACAATGGTAGAATGTTTTCAAATAATTTTATTGGTTTTTTAGAAATAAACAGGGTAGGGAAAGGAAGGTAGGAAGGGAGGGAAGGGAGTGGGGAATAAACAACCTTGTACCTTGTATGTTATTCTATGCCTATTTGTGGGTTGTCTAGTTTTTAAATTTTTTTTCCGTACCTGTACAATGGTAGAATGTAAGCCCGAAAGGGCAGGGTCCTCTCTCCCCTCCATATCAGTCTGTGATTGTTAGTTTGTTTCCTGTAAGTGATATCTGTAATCTGTATGTAACCCCTTCTCATGTACAGCACCATGGAATCAATGGTGCTATATAAATAAATAATAATAATAATAAATGGTCTACTAATATTTAGCGTGTTTATCTCCTTCGAGCGTGTCCTGTTGTTGTTTTTTCGCTTTTTCCTCCTCCTCTTCTAAGGGCCATGAGTTTTTTATTTTTCTTTCTGCATAGCCATATGAGGGCTTGTTTTTGTGGGACGAAGAGTGCTTTCATTCATTTTATCCAAAATTCCAAGAGCCTTGAAATTGCAAAAAAAATTGCAATTCCACATTTGTTTATTATGTACCATGTTTACCTTTTGGTAATACTGATCTGGCAATATGATTCTCCAGGTCAGTATGAGTACGCAAATACCAGATATGTATAGCTTTTTTTATTTCAGTTGTGAATTTTTGGGGGAAATTTGTAAAAAAAAAAAAAAAAAATTTGCTTGTGTTAGCATTTAGGGGTAGATATAATATTTTGATTGTCTCTTATTGTATTTCATTGATACGGTATTTTGCGGATGCCAAAAAAAATAATTCTGGGGTTTTGATTCTTTTCTAGTTACTATGTTTATCGAACAAATTAATTTAGGTTATATTTTGAACTTTTACGAAAGCACTGATGCCAAATATGTGTATTTTTATTTAACCATATTATTTTTAATAGAGCACAAGGGAACGTGATTTAAACTATACTTTATACTATACTTTTTAGTGCCCTCAGTGGATTTCAACCTGCGAGAATCTGGTCATTTATATTATATATATCAGTACATCAAAACGTCTATGCATAGCAAAAATCACAGTCTCCTATGAATGCCAGTTAAGTGCTGGCTTCCTCAGGACAAGCACAAAGATCTTCAGCAGACCACCGGCTGTCATGGCAAGCCATCGGTGCCTCACAATCATGTTACGGGCCATCGGTGCCTCACAATCATGTCAGCGGCATCTAACAGGTTATGAGCCACAGGCAGAGCTGTTAGAGACAGATGATGGCTAAATAATTCAGCCATCATCTGTCCGGAAAGATGCGAGCTCAGCATGTGAGCCCGCATCAAAGATATGTAACTGTACGTCATATGTCAGGGGCTGTTTGTCTAAACAGCTACACCATCCGTGTAACCACTGTACAGTAGTACGGTTATTGGTGTATATAGATGTATGTTAATATACAGTACTGTGAAAATGTTTTAGACAGTGTGGAGGCTTGTACTCACTCGGCTGCGGTTGAGGTATCCAGGTAAGTTTATTTAAACTGCAAAAACCTCTCGGGATAGCAAAACAAAAGCACAGCCTTTTCCCATACAAAGTGAAAACAGAAAGTAAAAAGTCCATACAACATATGGTGTGTCCACCCGCTCAGGATAGTGTCCAATTCTTTAGGTCTTAGCACAGACCAATACACACTGGAGGTCTCCACACATCTCTAGCTTCAGACACTGAATGAGACACTCTGTCTCCATTTTATTTGCCAAACCACGCCCCTGGTGTGGGGATATGTGAGCAGTCATTCCCAATCCCACCCATCTCTCTCTTATGACCGCTCGTAAAGCCCGGCTCTGGAATGGCCTAAGAACTCTCTCAGCACTATCCGTGCTGGAGCATGCTTCCATGCTCACATCACCGCAGCTTATAACCACAATATCTCCCCTCAAGGACCCATCCGGTGGCCATCTTACAACAGGTATAAAATATGCAAATTGTCTCTTTAGAGAGGAAGAGGACTAGAACTCTAGTGACACCTATTGGAAGTAGAAATCCTAAAGGTCAATATCAACCCTTGCCTTGTTACGTGACTGCAGGATCCAAGGGGTAACGCTTCTTCTTGCGGAGAGTGACATGTCAAGCCTACCATGCCAAGTTGAGGAAACTTTTAAGCCTTGCAATGCTCCTCTGGGAAATTAAATATGCAAATAGTCTCTTCAGGGAGGAAAAGGCCTAGAACTCAAGTAAGACGCCTCTCATACAGCCAAACCAGATCCCACACAGTGTATGCAAATTGAGATCATGGTTTGACTTTTAGCCTAAGGCTACTTTCACACTAGCGTCGGCCGACGTACGTCGCAATGCGTCGTTTTGGTAAAAAACCGCATCCTGCAAAGTTGCCCGCAGGATGCGTTTTTTTCTCCATTGACAAGCATTAGCGTCGCATTGCGACGTATGGCCACACGTTGCATCCGTCGTGCGACGGATGCATCGTTTTAGCGGCCGCGACGCACACAAAAACGTTACATGTAACTTTTTTGTGCGTCGTGTCCGCTATTTTTGACCGCGCATGCGCTGCCGAAACTCCGCCCCCTCCTCCCTGAACATTACAATGGGGCAGCGGATGCGTTGAAAAACTGCATCCGCTGCCCCCGTTGTGCACAACTTTCACAGCGTGCGACGGTACGTCGGCACGACGCAGTGCGACGTCCGTCGACCGACGCTAGTGTGAAAGTAGCCTAAGTCATGTGGCATGGCTCGTGAAAGGGTCGATATTGACTTTTAGAATTGCTACTACTTTAGAAGAGTTGATGCTATTTTGAAGGTAAAAAGGGAGGTCACACCAAATATTTTTTTGATTTAGATTGCTGTTTTGTTAATTCACTTTGTATTTTGGTAACTAATAAAAATAAACTATTAACAGTTCTATTTTTTAAAGTATTCACACTTTGCAGCATGTTTTTACACCTGCCTACAAATTTTGCACAGTATTGTATTTGGTTTGCTTTTATAAATAATTTATCTTCACTAGCACATTAGTCTCCACTAATTGACTTGCCTATAGGTCCTCGTGTTTAGGCATTATATTTCCCAACAATTGTGTTTAAACTTTGATCTCAAACGTCAGTGAATATTTTATCATTATTATAAATTATTTAAAAAGTGAGATGTAATAGTTTAAAAGAAGAGACAAGACACTTTATTATAGCTGATATATGGACCTTGCACTTTTCACACTTTACAGTACAGCATTTTTATAAAAGCATGCTTAAACGGAATCTGTCAGTAGGATCAAACCCCCTATGCTGTCTATATTTGCATGCAGGTTATATAAAGTGAATAAAATGATTCGTAGATAGTCATCCAATGTCTCATTCCAGAAAAATACACATTTTTCTTAATATGTAAATTAACTGTAAAGATCTATGGGCCGGACATAAATCTCCCTAAGAATCTGCCTCCAGGGCTTATCATAAATGAAAAGAGGAGTGACCAATGTGAGACATGTAGATCAGGAGAGCAGACTGTCAGCCATTACATGTCTCACACTAGTAACTGCCCCTTTCATTTATAATAATCTCTGGAGGCGGATTCTCATGCAGATCAGTGTCCAGCCCATAGATCTGAACAGCTTATTTACATATTAAGAACTTTCTAAAACTTTTTATGACCTACATGCCCATATGGACGGCTTAGGAGGGTTGATCATACGGCCAACAAAGCCTACAAATATAAAAAAAGGATACCGAATCTTATACTGTTTGTGCAGGGACCTGTAGAATCCATCTCGCTTATCAAATCATTGCTTAATTTGCACCTTTAAAAAGAACACAGACTTTGTGGAAGAGCAAAGTGTTAATGGATGATTATTCTTGTAATTATTTTGTAATACTTCCTCCAGTGCATTAGTTGAAAAAGCGATGCTCTGCAGCCTTCTTGTCAAACCAGCACCTTTATCTTCACTCACATACATACAGTATAAATTATGATGGATCCAAATATGTTTCATTTACTAATACTCTACTTGACTATTTATCTGATTATCATGTAATCTACAATCATCACCTAAGAGTCATGTAGACTGGAAAGTGCTGTGTATGAGGCCGGCCTCATGTTGTGCTTTTTGGTGCAGCCAGATGTTACTCTGAAGGTTACAGAGAACTATGAAACAGTAACAGTATGTGTTTTATAGCATTTTCAGATCCTGCTGTATTTTCCTACTGAGCATGCCCTTTTATTCCATAGATGTCTCTATGACCATTGGATGTAGAAAATATCACTAAATAAAAAAAACAGCTAAAAGGCATTTTTTTAAAATTTTTCTATGTTAGCTGTTTTTGATATTAGTGTTAGGACTCGCAAGTATGAGGACCCTTGACGTTGGGTTGTAAGCTTATCTATTTTGGCCAAAATATTAACCAGTACCTCATTTAACGTATTTATCATATGCATTAATTTTTCACACTTTTTATATCATTTTGTTGCAGGATGCAGCTAGACCTCTTTTTGCTGGCTTGGTTCATTAGGGCGTCTGTCCCTGTGTGGTGCGTATTATAATGCCTGATAACACTATGGGCATCATTACTAGGCTGCATGCCAGACACATTGCATCACACTTACCTGTGTGACTGGCGTTCTACGCAAGCCATATCAATGTGCCATGTTTTCTACTAGGCAGCCAACCCCTCCATAAACTGGTAGGTGAGGTGGTGGCTGCTTTTATCAGTAGCTTGCACCTGTGCTTCCCCTTGCCTTTATTAGTGGAGGCCAGCTGCATCCTGCTGGAAGTGCATTTATCATCATACAGGGTGTGGGAAGGCCGTATATTATGGCATGTGTTTTTTAAAAGGCATTAGTTCCAAGTAAATAATAAAGTTATTCAAAACGCATTTCTTTTTTTTTCAAGCAGAAAAAGACGCAATACATTTATTTTGTGTGGAGGAGTACTTAGCGTTTTCATATGCAGAACATCTGTTGTAAAAATGACTGCGACTGACATTGTCCTATTGACATGTATGAAGGCAAAACTATTCCATTCAGATGTCTGGATCACATTTGTAGTTGCTGCGAATGTGAACATGCTATTAGGGTAATGGTGAACTCCCTATTCTGGTGAAGGAAGGTAATGAGCCTGATTATCAGGCACCTGAGCCTGATGAGGATGACTGGCTGAGTGGAGTCACGGACTGGATATAAGGCTGCCGACGCCCTTCTGCCCTGCGGGTAATTTCTCTGCGGACTTCTGGGACACCAGTCTGATTCCTGCTCCTCTAAGCTAAGTTTTTCTGCTTTGCCTGTTTGCTTTAGTGTTTTGTTTTTGTTTTCCTTGCTTTTCTGGATTCTGCCATTCCCTGCTGGGGTGAGCTGAATCTCCTTTTGCCTGTAGCTCTGTCTTCAGAATATTCCTGAGTACTGACATAGCTTTTTTGAAGCCTAGAAGCCTAACGTCTTCAGGGCCTTTTTCACTGTCAGTCTGTTGGCTCTTATTTTCATAGGGTTTTTCACGGATTGCAGACAGCAGCCTTCCTGTCCTTTTCTATCTAGCTAGATTGGGCCCCGTCTTTGCTCAGTCTATCTTTCTGCCTGTGTTAGTGTTTTCATCTTTCTTCACCGTCATTATATGTTGGGGGCTGCCTATTGCTTTGGGGTCTGCTCTGGGGCAGTTTAGTTTTCCCCTTTCTTTCTTTAGGCCTAGTTATTTCTCTGGCTGTGATCGAGGGGTCTAGGGCATCGCAGGAGCCCCCCACGGCTACTGCTATTTGTGTTGATAGGTTCAGGGGTCTGCAATCCGCTAGCTGCCAACTTCTCTGGTTTTCTGGACTTAGCTAGCATTTCTGTTTTTGCCTCCTACGGTGACTCAATCATAACAGAATCACCCGCCATACTGCAGATCCTAGGGTACTCAATAGCAGGAAAGAATTGTGTTTAAAAAAAAAAAAAAATTGTGTATATTCTTTCCTCTATATCTCTGAGGCCGTAGGGGGAATTTTTTTTTCTCTCAATGGAGATAAAGCAATTGTCTGATCGTGTGGAGGAGCTCGCTGCGGAAGTGCGGGGAATTTCCGCCTACCTTGCTCGTTCGCATGCTGTTGAACCAAAGATTCCTACACCTGATGTATTTTTTGGGGATCGATCTAAATTTTTGAGTTTCAAAAATAATTGTAAATTATTTTTTGCCTTGAAGCCTAACTCGTCAGGGAGCTCCGCGCAGCAGGTTAAAATTGTCATCTCTTTGCTGCGTGGCGATCCCCAGGATTGGGTGTTTTCTTTGAAACCAGATGATCCTATTCTGACTAATGTGAACGCATTCTTTCAAGCTTTGGGGTTGTTGTATGATGAACCTAATGCTATTGCTCAGGCTGAAAAGACCCTGTTGGCATTGAACCAGGGTCGAGATTCTGCAGAGTTGTACTGTCAAAAGTTCCGAAAGTGGGCGGTCCTTACTACCCGGAATGATAATGCCTTGGCTGCTCTCTTTTGGAAGGGTTTGTCAGAAGCCGTAAAAGATACTATGGTGGGATTTCCTGTTCCCTCTGGTCTGGACGATTCTATGTCATTAGCCATTCAGGTTGATCGGCGTTTACGTGAACGCAGGATTGCCACCGGTTGAACAGACGTCTGAACCTATGCAATGTGATAGAGTTTTGTCTAAGGCGCAACGTCAGGAGTTCAGAAGGCGTAATAAGCTGTGTTTTTTCTGTGGAGATGCCTCGCATATTATTTCTGTTTGTCCTAAACGAGAGAAACGCTTTGCACACACGTTTTCTGTTGGTGGTGTTCAACCTAAGTTTCTTCTGGCAATTACTCTGATCTGCTCCCTGTCCACATTTTCCGCCAAGGCTTTTGTGGATTCGGGAGCAGCGCTAAACCTAATGGACTTGGATTTTGCTAAACGTTGTGGATTTCCAATGACACCTCTGCAGACGCCTATCCCTTTGAGGGGGATTGATGCTACTCCTTTGGCTAAAAATAAACCTCAGTTTTGGACCCAGGTGGTCATGCGGGTCGCCCCAGACCATCAAGAAAATTGCAGATTTTTGGTGTTGCATGGTCTGCATCATGCCGTTGTTCTGGGGTTTCCCTGGTTGCAAATTCATAATCCAGTTTTGGATTGGAAATCTGTGTCTGTGGTGAGTTGGGGTTGTCGGTGTACCTTTAGTGAGGCTCCGGTTTTTTCCACCTCTCCTCAGTCGCATGATGTTCCTGACTATTTGGCGGACTTTTATGATGTATTTAGTGAGAATGAGTCTGCGTCCTTGCCTCCTCATAGGAGTTATGACTGTGCAATTGAACTAAGCCCGGGGTGTAAATTTCCCAAGGGTCGGCTCTTCAATTTATCTGTACCCGAGCATGAGGCTATGCGGTCCTATATTAAGGAGGCGTTGGAGAAGGGTCATATTAGACCATCCTCTTCACCCTTAGGTGCCGTTTTTTTTTTGTGGCCAAAAAGGATGGTTCTTTAAGGCCTTGTATTGATTATTGTGCCCTCAATAAAATTACTATTAAATATCAGTATCCGTTACCCCTGATTTCGGATCTATTCTCTAGAGTTAGAGGTGCTTGCTGGTTTACCAAGCTTGACCTCAGGGGGGCGTATAATCTTATCCGCATTAAGCAGGGGGATGAATGGAAGACGGCGTTTAATACTCCGGAGGGACATTTTGAGTACCTGGTGATGCCTTTTGGGCTCACTAATGCCCCTTCTGTCTTCCAGTGCTTCATGAACGATATTTTCCGAGACTTGGTCGATAAATTTTTGATTATCTATCTGGATGATATTTTGATCTTCTCCAAGGATTGGGATTCTCATGTTGAACATATTCAGACTGTGTTCCGGATCTTGAGGGAGAATTCCCTGTATGTCAAAGGATCGAAATGCCTTTTTGGAGTACAGAGGATTTCATTTTTGGGATTTATTTTGTCTCCGTCAACTATTGAAATGGACCCGGCCAAGGTACAGGCCATTTATGATTGGGTTCAGCCCACTTCTTTGAAGGCCCTCCAGAAGTTTTTGGGTTTTGCTCATTTTTATCGGAAATTTATAGCAAAATTTTCTAGTATTGCCAAGCCATTGACTGATCTGACTAAGAAGGGTGCTGATGTGTTGAATTGGTCTCCGGAGGCTGTTGCTTCCTTTCAGGAGCTGAAGCGAAGATTTACCTCCGCCCCGGTTTTGCGGCAACCTGATGTCTCACTCCCGTTCCAGGTAGAGGTGGATGCTTCTGAGATTGGTGCAGGAGCTGTTTTGTCGAAAAAGGATCCTGTAACAGCTAAAATGAATCCCTGTGCTTTCTTTTCCCGAAAGTTCTCTCCATCTGAACGTAACTATGATGTGGGGAATCGGGAACTGTTGGCCATGAAATGGGCATTTGAGGAGTGGAGACATTGGTTGGAGGGAGCTAAACATCAAGTTGTGGTCCTCACTGACCACAAGAATTTGATTTACCTAGAGTCGGCTAAACGCTTGAACCCTAGACAGGCTAGGTGGGCCTTGTTTTTTACACGTTTTGATTTTGTGGTATCTTTTCTTCCTGGAACTAAGAATGTCAAGGCAGACGCCCTCTCTAGGAGTTTCTTTGCTGATTCTCCTGTGGTGACCAAGCCTGCTACCATCTTAGGCGAAGGGGTAGTTCTTTCTGCCATCTCGCCCGATTTGAGACTTGCTCTGCAAGAGTTCCAGGAGGACAAACCTGAGCGATGTCCCAGTGGAAAGTTGTATGTTCCTGACCAGTGGAAGAAGAGAGTGATGTCTGAAGTTCATTGCTCTGCATTGGCTGGTCATCCAGGTATTTTTGGTACTAGAGATCTGGTGAGTCGCTCTTTTTGGTGGCCCACCTTGTCTCATGATGTCAGGAATTTTGTGCAGTCCTGTGGGACTTGCTCCCGGTCTAAATCTTGTTCTCGCTCTAGTGGGTTGTTGATGCCTTTGCCTGTCCCCAGGAGGCCATGGACCCATATTTCAATGGATTTCATCTCTGATATGCCGGTCTCTCAAAGAATGACTGTTATTTGGGTGATTTGTGATAGGTTCTCTAAGATGGTTCATCTTGTACCACTCCCTAAGTTGCCATCTTCCTCTGAGTTGGTGCCCTTGTTTTTGCAACAGGTGGTTCGCTTACACGGGATTCCTGAGAACATTGTATCTGACAGAGGAGTTCAGTTTGTGTCTAAATTTTGGAGGACTTTCTGTTCCAAGCTGGGAATTCAGTTGTCCTTCTCCTCTGCTTTTCACCCTCAGACCAATGGGCAGACAGAGAGAACAAACCAGACCTTGGAGTCGTATTTGAGATGTTTTATTTCCGCTGATCAGGATGATTGGGTTTCATTTTTGCCCTTGGCCGAATTTGCTTTAAATAATAGAGCTAGTTCTGCCACTTTGATGTCACCTTTTTTTTGTAACTTTGGGTTTCATCCTCGATTTTCTTCAGGGCAGGTGGAGCCTTCTGCCTGCCCAGGTGTTGACACTGTGGTGGAGAGAATGCACCAGATCTGGGACCAAGTGGTGGATAAGTTATCTCTCTCCCAGGAAAAGGCCCAGCAGTTTTCCAATCGACATAGGACCATTGGTCCCCAGTTTAAGATTGGTGATATGGTGTGGTTATCATCAAAAAATATTGCTATGAAGGTGGCTTCTCCTAAGTTTAAGCCTAGATTTATTGGACCTTACAAGATTTTGGAGATTATTAATCCGGTCTCTTTCCTTTTGGCTCTTCCTGTCACATTTAAAATCCATAATGTGTTCCATAAGTCCTTGTTGAAGAGGTTTGTTGAACCAGTTGTTCCTGGGGTGGCACCTCCGGACCCTGTATTGGTTGAAGGTAACATGGAATATGAGGTAGAGAAAATACTGGATTCCCGTCTGGCTAGACGGAGCCTCCAGTATTTGGTTAAGTGGAAGGGTTATGGTCAGGAGGATAATTCCTGGGTCTCTGCCTCTGATATTCATGCCAAAAGATTGGTGCGTGCCTTTCATCGGGCTCACCCTGATCGCCCTGGTGGCGTGGTTGAGGGTTCGGTGACCCCTCCTCAAGGGGGAGGTACTGTTGTGAGTTCATTTTCCCCTTCGTCACTGAGGTCTGGTGAACTCCCTATTCTGGTGAAGGAAGGTAATGAGCCTGATTATCAGGCACCTGAGCCTGATGAGGATGACTGGCTGAGTGGAGTCACGGACTGGATATAAGGCTGCCGACGCCCTTCTGCCCTGCGGGTGATTTCTCTGTGGACTTCTGGGACACCAGTCTGATTCCTGCTCCTCTAAGCTAAGTTTTTCTGCTTTGCCTGTTTGCTTTAGTGTTTTGTTTTTGTTTTCCTTGCTTTTCTGGATTCTGCCATTCCCTGCTGGGGTGAGCTGAATCTCCTTTTGCCTGTAGCTCTGTCTTCAGAATATTCCTGAGTACTGACATAGCTTTTTTGAAGCCTAGCGTCTTCAGGGCCTTTTTCACTGTCAGTCTGTTGGCTCTTATTTTCATAGGGTTTTTCACGGATTGCAGACAGCAGCCTTCCTGTCCTTTTCTATCTAGCTAGATTGGGCCCCGTCTTTGCTCAGTCTATCTTTCTGCCTGTGTTAGTGTTTTCATCTTTCTTCACCGTCATTATATGTTGGGGGCTGCCTATTGCTTTGGGGTCTGCTCTGGGGCAGGTTAGTTTTCCCCTTTCTTTCTTTAGGCCTAGTTATTTCTCCGGCTGTGATCGAGGGGTCTAGGGCATCGTAGGAACCCCCGACGGCTACTGCTAGTTGTGTTGATAGGTTCAGGGGTCTGCAATCTGCTAGCTGCCAACTTCTCTGGTTTTCTGGACTTAGCTAGCATTTCTGTTTTTGCCTCATACGGTGACTCAATCATAACAGGAAAATATAGGAAAGATTTCACTTTTTACTAAATGAAAAACTATTTTTTTTTGCTTCGATTACAAAAAAAACTTAATCAAATATCATCATGTTAAGAAATGTCCCTCTGGGTTTATATGCACCTCTGCAAACCTCCACACCGCAGATTTCCTCAGCAACAGGACTCTTAACACCAAACATGGCAGACACCAGAGAGCTGCTCCTGCTAGGTTGGTCTCCAGAAAGGACCTGTATCACCAACAGTAAGCTGATGCATCAGGTCACCTTTTAACTCCTTAATGACAGCCAATACGTCTTTTTACTGACCTGAGATATAAGAGAATATCATCCCCACACAGGTGACAATCCAGCAGCTGTCGGCTGCACACTATAGCTGACAACTTGCTATATCAGTATCACAAATGATCAGTGTTGGCACCATCCTATCTGTTTAACCCCTTAGTTGCTACTGTCAAAAGTGACTACATTGGAAAAATGGTTAAAAGATTGTGGGGGCTTGCACATTAATCTAACTGACACACCAAAATTATGATTGTGTGGTCCTGATGTTTGCCATAGCAGTTCATGGCCAAATAGCGGCCTTAGAGTTTCCCGGATATAGTGGTAAGTTCAGAAGTTAGCGAAATTTAGGTGGTAAACAAACATTTTTTCATTCCTACTATGCCACTTTGCATTAATTCCTGAAAATCACTTGAAGGGTTAATAAACTAACTGACAGAAGTTTTCAATATATCAGGGGGTGCTGTTTTCAAAATGGTATCACTTTTTGGGGTTTTCCAATATATAGCACCCCCAAAGTCACTTCAAACTTGGATAGGTCCCTCAAAAAATAAATTCTGTAACTTTCCTTGAAAAAATGAAAAATTACTGCTACATTTTTAAACCTCCTAAAAGGCTAACAAAATAAATTAGCATTTTAAAAATGGCGCTCATGTAAGGCAGGCATGTGGGAAATGTTATTTATTAATGTTTTTGTGTAGTATGACTATCTGGATTAAATGGATAATCATTCAAAGTTTGAAAATTGCAATTTTTTTACATTTTTGTCAAGTTTCTGATCTTTTTTTATAAATAAACATAAAACATATCAACCTAAATTTCCATTATCATAAATTATAATATGCCACGAAAAAACAATCTCAAAATCAATGGGATTTGTTGAAGCGTTCCAGAGTTATTGTTAGGAACGGCAGAACGCACTAAATAAAAATAATAATAAAGTGCATTCGCTGCTCGGGGTCCACCGTGCAGTAGGTGTTACAACCGCTGCTGAGTAATGGCAGACGAGCAATATGGCGATATAATGCGCATGGATTCAACTTCACCCGAAGTGCACAGAGCGGGCTCTGTTCACACACAGAGGCGCCGCAACAAAAACATACAAAAGGCTGAGCCTGTTAGAGTCACAGGCCTCAGGTAAATGCACACACGGTATAAGGTCACAGGAGCAGGAACTAAGACAGAGGGGCTGCGTCCGTCTAGACCTACCGTGTGTGCGGCGTCGCTACTGCGAACGCCAAGAAGGGCTGCAACTGCAGCGCACAGCAGGACACTGGCGCTGGACAACACAGCTTCAAAGCAGGCGCTATGTCGGACGCTAACACAGAGGTGCGGTGTGCACAGTGGCCTAAGGCTTGCCACAGACTGGCGCAGACTACTGAACTAATTCCCTAACCACATGCGTAATATCAGAGGGAAGGGGTTTCATAATAAGTCAGTCACCGGAATCATACATCCGTCACCATTCACACATAGCAGTATAGTCTATACTAGCACATGGCGGAATGGCCATGCTCGCTTTTTATAGCCGTGCGGGACCTTCCAGATCTCCAAGATGGACCAATGAGATCTGGAACAGGACCTGGGCACATGGCTCCCGATCTCCAATGGGAGATCGTCTCATGAGCATGCCCAGTAGGAGCACAGAGGGACTTAGTCTCTGGAGCGGTCTGCTGCAAAGTAATCTCCTCTGCAGTAGAAAGACAGCAGGAGACCGCAGAATGTGAGGCTCTGGATTCCTGCAGAGCAGACGCAGAAACCTGATGCCTAACAGTTATGTTGAATCTATTTTTCATTGAAAAACAAGTATACAAGGGGAGCATACAAGATAACAAAAGTTATACACCCATCTGTACAAGATCATAGTATAAACAGTTTCATGTAAGGCCTACATATCTTTTGAAATATGAACTCGTATCTTCACAATAGGGTATATATTGAGAAAGCACAAGTACCCCATCATGAACCAAACTCGAGACCAGTGACTGGCATTGTAGGTTGATTAACCCTGCTATATAGCATACATTAACATTTGACTGATATGCAATAAAATAGGCTGGAGAGCAAACCTTTCGCTCACACCATCTTTGGTAGATTGGTAACATAAATGGAGAGATGCACTAAAATAATAATCGCAAGCTTTCATAGTGCGCTTTAACATATATCAACAAGGGTGTATTACAAAAAAAGAAAAGAAAAAGGGAAAATATAAGAAAGAAGCGGAAAAGAACCCGAAAGAGTTTAGGATGGAACATTCAGGAAAAATAGGGTAGTAGGAAGGGAGAGAGGGGGATGAAAGGGTAGGGAAAAGACGGGCACCAGACCTCCGAGCCAGCCAGTTGGGATAGCCCGGCTGTTTCTTTGAATATGATCCAGGGATGCCAAGTACGAATCAAGCGGGTATTATCCCCTTCCATTTCCGCCATCAATTCCTCCATCCGGAAGATGTCTGCAAATTCGGACACCCATTCCGCCATTGTTGGCGGTGTAACTTCTCGCCAATGGTGTGGAATTACCATGCATGCCGCTGTGATACAAAACCTGAGAAGGCTCCGTTTCTGAGCCGATATGGGGCCTGGAAGGATCGAAAGAATGGCAATTTGTGGGGAAGGGGGACATAATCTCCGGAAATTTTATGATACGCCAAAAACACCTTCTTCCAAAAAGATTGTATAGCGGAACACTGCCACCATATATGAAATAGTGTGCCTCTCTCAGTTCCACAGCGTCAACAGGTGTCCTCTACTGACGAAAAAATAGACTTTAGTCTAGCAGGGGACAGATACCATCCGGTCAATATCTTGAAATTTTTCTCCTGTGTGCCCCCAGCCGGGGACATTTTGTGTGTGAATAGGTAAGCTTTGTTAAGGTCCTCAGTTGAGAACTTACATCCCATCTCCTCTTCCCATGCCCGAATATAACTCGTGGTCACATCTGAATCCTCAGCATGGAGTTCCTTGTATAAAAGAGAAATCAAATGAGAAGGGGGGTCCTGTTGCTGTAATAAATTTTCCATTCTTGTCATGGGGGGGGCAAGAATAGCAGTCAACTATATGTCTCTGCATAAACGATTTCAACTGATTATATTCCATCCATGTGAGCCCCACAGAGGGAAATTGTTCCCGTAGGGTCTCCAAAGGTGGAATCTTTCCTCCTATCAGTACCTGTCCCAAGCGTAAGTCTGAGCCCACAAGCCAACCCAAAAAATGTTCCCTGAAACGGCCAGGAGGAAAGTCTGGATTGCCAAAGATTAGCGTCAGCGGATTCAGGGCGCTGATCAACTTCATCTTAATTTTTATGCGATTCCAGAGTCGTAATGTCTCCCGTGCCAAAAGGCCCGTTGATCCCTCAGCGACGTTTGAAGTAAGGTCATAACATCGAATCCAAGGAAGGTGTCGCAAGGGGATGTCAAAGGATGTCTGTTCCAATTGAACCCATTGTTTAGAACGGTGGCCAAATTGCCAGTCGAATAGACGTGTTAGCAAGGAAGCTCTATGGTAAAGTTCTAAATCAGGGAGACCCACACCGCCTCTGGACTTCAGGGTAGTCAGACTGGTATACTTTAAGTGGGGTTTAGAAGCCTGCCAGACAAATCGGGTCAGTGCAGATCTGATGGTTTGGAAGAATGCCCTTGGCGGAATAATTGGGACTGCCTGAAACAAATATAAAAATCTGGGAAGAACATCCATTTTAAAGGAGTTCATCCTGCCAAACCATGAGATGTTCCTTCGTCCGTACTCTTTCAAATGTTTCAGGGTTGATTCCAGGAGGGTAAGTAATTAAGTTTGTAAAGGTCAGTCATATCAATAGAAATCCGAACGCCCAAGTATTGAATAGCTTCATTTTTCCAACGAAAGGGAAAATTCTCCATTGTTCTCGTAAGTTCTGCTTGTCCCAGGGATATATTAAGGGCTTCGGTCTTCTGAAAATTGATTTTAAAATTACTAACTGCACCATATTTTTGAAACTCTGCCATCAATGATGGAAGAGAGATGTGCGGCTGAGATACATACAGTAGAAGATCATCTGCATAAAGAGAGACCTTGTAATGAACGCGGTCCACCCATGGACCGTGCACACTCGGGTTCCCTCTAATCGCCACTGCTAAATGTTCCATAACTATCGTGTACAGAAGGGGTGACAGAGGGCATCCCTGTCGTGTGCCATTCCTGATGGCTATAGAATCTGACAGTGCGCCATTGACCCTAACTCTTGCAGTAGGGCTAGAATATAGAGCTGCAATCCTATGTAGGAAACGGCTCCCCAGGCCAGAATGAGGGTTTTGCCTATCCCGTCCCTTGCCCCCCTCCCCCGCACAAACCCCACTTGGTCCGAATGCACAATCAATGGTAGAAGGGGAGCTAATCGGTTAGCTAAAATTTTTGAGTAAAGTTTCACGTCTACGTTAATGAGTGATATTGGACGGTAGTTGGTCACCACCGTAGGATCTCTTCCCGGTTTCAGTATTACTGTAATGAAGGCCTCTAAGGATTGTGGAACGAACGGGGCATCACCCGCGATGGAGTTAAAGACCTGTGTCATAATGGGATTAAGTTGCTCTTGAAACATCTTGTAAAAATGAGGGGAAAAGCCATCCGGACCCGGACTCTTACCAGCCGGGGTGCTCCAAATGACCTTGTCAATCTCCTCAGTTGTAAAATCTGCTTCTAATGGTTCCATTAGATCTGTAGTCAGTGTCGGGAGGGCGGTATCATGAATATAAGATTCTATTTGTGGTTGGGGGTCCAGAGGCAGCTGTGGGGGCTCATTTCCCTTAATATTGTTGTTACGGTTGTTGTTACAGAGGCGATAAAGAACAACCCGGAAGTGGACCCTCTTGGTCACGGTTTCAGAGCCCCCGAGGGCGAGCGGCCCAGGTGATGACCACCCCCTATACAGGGAGTGTTAGGGGCAGGCCCACGGAGGGTAGAACCGTGACGGCCGGAACCAAAGGGGCGACTGGGGTAAGCCTGGAGAAGATACACGGATAAACAGCGCAGCAATGGACCTGGAACAGAGGAGGAGAAACTGCAAGGCAGACTCAGAGGATGGTACAGACGGGAGGCTGTAATAGAGAGGGAAAACGGATAAGGCAAAGACAGGGAGACACAGCAAGAGGCAAACGGACAGAGGGGAACACAGGAGAACCACCAGGCAGGGGAAGGCAGGAGCGATAGCGGCAGACGCAGGAAAAGCGCTGGAGGCGCAGACAAGAGGTACGGCCTGGGACAGAGTGAACGCTGCAGGAGACAGCATCACCGAAGTCGACAGTCAGGCACCTTACCTGACTAAACCCCAATCCTAACTAGCCGGTGGACGCCACCATGTTGGGGGCGGCGCCACCGTGACGTCATTCCCAGGAGGCAGAGCGCCGGGATCTCCACAGTGCGCGGGTGCCCGATGCCGGGGAACCCAGAAGCCGGGTGCGGGGACGCGCCGGGACCCAGGGACGCGCCGGGAGGAGAGCACAGCAGCCGGGACCCTAACAGTACCCCTCCTCTTACTCCCCTCCCTCCTAAGGTTGAAGAGAAATCGTTTCATAATTAGAGGAGCATTAATATTCTCCCGGGGTTCCCAAGATCTCTCCTCCGGACCGAAACCCTTCCAATCAACCAAAAACAAAGACTTTCCCTTGACTGTTTTCATGGCCAAAATGTCCTGTACCTCGAAAATGTTATCAGAACTACAAGGTTGGGAAGTCTGAGCTGGCGCGGAGTGAAAATGCTTAAATTCTGCAGGCTTGAGGAGGGATACATGAAAGGTATTGGGAATTTTCCGAGAGGGGGGCAATCTTAACTTATAGGCTACGTCGTTGATACGACTCAGGATCTCAAAGGGACCAATGTATCGTGGACCTAACTTAAAGGAAGGAATCTTTAATCTGATATGCCGAGAGGATAGCCAAACCCTATCTCCAGGTTTATACGGAGGAGCGTCTAACCGTTTTTTGTCGGCATGCCTCTTCATCTGGAGGCTGGCTTTTTCGAGGGCAACTTTAGTTTCCCTCCAAATCTGGGAAAAGTCTGTGGACAAGGAGTCCGCCGCCGGCACACCTGAGGTAGAGGAAACAGGGTGAGGGATGCCGGGATGTTGACCAAAAAGCCACAAAAAAAGGAGACTTGGAGCAGGCCTCGCCGGAATGGTTGTTATAGGCGAGTTCTGCCCAAGGAAGCAGAGAGACCCAGTCGTCTTGGTGAGCATTGGTGAAATGCCGAAGGTATGCCGTGAGAGCCTGGTTGACTCGCTCCACTTGACCATTAGACAGGGGGTGGTAGGCGGAGGAAAAATCCAGATTTATCTTTAACAATCCGCAGAGTGCTCGCCAAAAACGAGAGGTAAATTAGACTCCCCGGTCAGAGACGATATGTTGAGGAAAGCCATGGAGGCGGAAAACGTGCAGTAGGAAGATCTTCGCCAACTCGGGAGCAGTGGGCAGGCTTGGCAAAGCTATAAAGTGGGCCATCTTGGAAAATCTATCCACGACCACTAATATCACCGTACATCTGGAAGATGGAGGCAAATCGGTGACAAAATCCATAGCAACATGGGTCCAAGGTTTGGCAGGCACTGGCAATGGATGCAAGAGACCCGAAGGAGGATGTCGAGGAACTTTATTTCGGGCGCAGGAAGGACAAGAGGCGATGAATTCCAAGACGTCCTTGCGAAGAGACGGCCACCAATAATGACGGGAGATGAGAGAGAGGGTCTTTTTAACTCCTGCATGCCCAGAGAATTTAGACGAATGACTCCAATACAGAACCTTCAGTCTGTCCTTACTTCGAACAAGGGTTTTACCGGACGGTGGGGACACCACGTTCACTGGAGCCACAGTAAGAATTTTGGCAGGGTCGATGAGATGTGCAGGACCCTCCTCCTTATCCACCGATAAGAATGACCGTGATAGGGCATCGGCCTTGATGTTCTTGTCCCCGGGCCGGAAGTGGAGTTCAAAGTCAAAACGTTCGAAGAACAGTGACCATCTGGCTTGCTGAGTGTTAAACCTTTGAGCGGACTGAAGGTAAGCCAAGTTCTTGTGATCCGGGAAGATGGTGAACGGATGGATGGCTCCTTCGAGCAGTTGACGCCATTCCTCGAGAGCCAATTTTATGGCCAACAGTTCTCTATCTCAAATAGCATAGTTTCGTTCGGGAGCAGAGAAGGCTTTCGAAAAGAACCCGCAGGTGAGAGTTCGTCCGGAAGAAGACTTTTGCATCAGAACAGCTCCAGCTCCTACTGAGGATGCGTCGACTTCGAGAATAAACGGCCTGTTAGTATCCGGGCGATGAAGTACTGGCGACTTCGCAAATTCTTGTTTCAGAGCTTCAAAAGCAACTTGCGCTTAAGGAGGCCAGAGGTTGGGATTGACTCCTTTGCGGACAAGCGCGGTAATAGGTTTAGTCAAAGACGAGAAGTGGGGAATAAATTGCCTATAGTAATTGGCAAACCCCAAAAAACGTTGAATGGCCTTTACAACAAGAGGACGTGGCCACTTGAGAACTGTGGAGACTTTCTCAGGGTCCATCTCTAACCCTGAGCTCGAGACGATGTATCCCAGAAAAGGCAATGAAGTTTGCTCAAAAACGCACTTCTCCAACTTAGCAAAAAGGTGGTTTTCTCTGAGACGTTGGAGGACTTGGCAAACATCTCGATGATGTGTGGCTAGAGTGGAGGAGTAGACCAAGATATCGTCCAGGTAGACCACGACACACGAGTAGAGAAGATCTCGAAAGATGTCGTTAACGAGTTCCTGAAAGACTGCAGGGGCGTTGCAGAGACCAAACGGCATAACCAAATATTCATAGTGCCCGTCTCGCGTATTGAACGCAGTTTTCCACTCATCCCCAGAGCGTATGCGAACGAGATTGTAGGCTCCATGTAAATCGAGCTTGGTGAACACTCGCGCTCCCCTCAGGCGATCAAAGAGCTCAGAGATGAGCGGCAGGGGGTATTTGTTCTTGATCGTGATGCGATTCAAGCCACGGTAGTCGATGCATGGACGTAGGGACCCATCCTTCTTTTTCACAAAAAAGAAGCCTGCTCCAGCAGTAGACGAAGACTTTCGAATAAAACCTCTGGCTAAATTGTCTTGAATGTATTCAGACATGGCTTGAGTCTCTGCTGATGAGAGGGGATAGATTCTACCACGAGGCGGGGTGGTTCCTGGAACCAGCTCGATGGGACAATCGTAGGGACGGTGCGGAGGGAGAGTCTCAGCCTCTCTCTTGTTGAAGACATCCGAAAAAGCAGTGTAAGCCAACGGCAACCTGACGGGAACAGGGGAAGGAGAGGGATTACCTATGGGACGCAGCGGCAGCAGACACCGAGCCCAACAGGACTCCCCCCAGTGCAAGACGTTGCCAGTATGCCAATCCAACGTGGGTTCGTGGAGCCGCAACCACAGGAGGCCGAGGAGGATAGGATGGGAGATCCCTGCTAAGACAAAAAATGTAATTTTCTCCCTGTGCAGGGCCCCTATCTGCAATTCTACCTCTAGAGTAACATGAGTCACGGCCTCTTGTAGGGGTCGGCCGTCAATGATGCAAGAACCTGGGGGTTCTCCAAGACCCTCACAGGGACTGAAAATTTATTAACTTCCTCAAGTCTAATAAAATTTCTTGCGGCGCCCGAGTCCACGTAGGCCTATAGCGAACCCCGCTTCCCACCCACATGCAAGAGGACAGATAAAGTGAGGGGTTGAGAGGTATCACATACGCCTAGGGAGGCCTCTCTTACCTGGCCTAGGCGAAGAAGTTTTCCGGACGCTCAGGACAAGCCCGGAGTAGATGGGAGTTGCTGCCGCAATAGAAACAAAGGACCTGGAGACTTCTCTCCCTACGACGCTGGTCCGAGAGCTTAAGGCGGTCCACCTGCATGGGTTCTGGTACGGAAGCCGGAGCGGAGGTCCTTGGTCGGGGACTGGACGGTCTGCGAACAGAAGATATAGGATGGGAAACCCTTCTCTCCCGGGCTCGTTCCTGGAACCGGAGATCAATTCGGGTGGCCAGGGAAATTAGATCTTCCAGAGCTGTTGGGGTGTCACGACCAGCCAGCTCGTCCTTAATACGACCCGACAGCCCTTGCCAAAAGGTGCCCACCAGTGCCTCGTTATTCCAGCCTAAATCAGAGGACAAGGTCCTAAACTGTATGGCGTACTGACCCACAGTCTTGGAACCCTGGCAAAGGTTGAACAGTGCCTCCGTTGTGGAGGCAAGATGGCCTGATTCATCAAAAACTCGCCGAAAAGTGTCCAAAAATACGGATAGCTGAGTGACCACTGGGTCGTCACGCTCCCAGAGGGGATTGACCCAAGCCAAGGCGTCCCCCTCCAAATGGGAGATGATGAAGGCCACTTTGGCCCGGTCTGTTGGATACTGCTGGGGCAATAATTCAAAATGGAGACAGCACTGGTTTAAAAAACCCCGGCATAATTTAGTGTCACCATTATACCGAGGTGGCTTGGCTAAGCGCGGGGGAGAATGAGAAACAGGAGCGGGGGAGGAGGCCTAGGCGTCCGACTGCAGGGAAAGTAATCGGGCGTCCACAGACGCCATGTAGCTGAGAATATGGGTCTGAGTATCACGCTGCTGCGCTAATTCTTGTTGTAAACCCGCCAACTGGGCGGCGTTACCAGGATCAGAGGATTGGAGGGCGGACAGACGCGAGTCCATGGTTTTCATGAAGGACATGATGCGCGTCTGATTCTCCCAAAGGAAAATTAACTCTTTTTGCGCAGCCGAGGCTCCAGCGGGGTCCATGGCCTGACTGTACTGTTACTGTTGCTGTTACAGAGGCGATAAAGAACAACCCGGAAGTGGACCCTCTGGGTCACGGTTCCAGAGCCCCCGAGGGCGAGCGGCCCAGGTGATGACCACCCCATATACAGGGAGTGTTAGGGGCAGGCCCACGGAGGGTAGAACCGTGAAGGCCGGAACCAAAGGGGCGACTGGGGTAAGCCTGGAGAGGATACACGGATAAACAGAGCAGCAATGGACCTGGAACAGAGGAGGAGAAACTGCGAGGCCGACTCAGAGGATGGCACAGACGGGAGGCTGTAATAGAGAGGGAAAAACGGATAAGGCAAAGACAGGGAGACACAGCAAGAGGCAAACGGACAGAGGGGAACACAGGAGAACCACCAGGCAGGGGAAAGCAGGAGCGATAGTGGCAGATGCAGGAAAAGCGCTGGAGGCGCAGACAAGAGGTACGGCCTAGGACAGAGTGAACGCTGCAGGAGACAGCGTCACCGAAGTCGACAGTCAGGCACCTTACCTGACTAAACCCCAATCCTAAATAGCCGGTGGACGCCGCCATGCTGGGGGCGGCGCCACCGTGACGTCATTCCCAGAAGGCAGAGCGCCGGGATCTCCACAGTACGCGGGTGCCCGACGCCGGGGAACCCGGAAGCCAGGTGCGGGGACGCGCCGGGACCCAGGGACGCGCCGGGAGGAGAGCGCAGCAGCCGGGACCCTAACAATTGTACAAAGTATGGTAGTAGCTTCGCATTATGTCTAGCATTTCGGTTGGATTCGATGTCGTCTGACCCCGACGTTTCTGAAGGAATGGGATGTATGTGGTCTGACAGCGTGGGTGTAAAAATCTGGCCAGCATACGTCCACATTTATTAGCTTGACCGTATAATATACTTTTAAAATGATTTCTATGAATACAGGACTTCTCGTTTAGCAGAGACTTCAGATCATCTCTATATTTGATTAGGTCAGACTGTGTCTCCGCCTTTAAGTCATTCTTATGAGTCATCTCCAAAAATAATATTTTTTCCGTGAGATCTCTAATTTCCTTATTTTTCATTTGCTTTAAGTGGGAGCCATGTTTAATAAGAACCCCTCTAAGGACGCATTTTAGAGTTTCCCATTTGATAGGCATGACAGTGGCGTCGTGTTCGTGATCTTGTAAAAAAGTCGCTATAGTAGTTTTAACGTCAGCTACACATGTAGGGTCTTTTAAAAGATTATTGTTCAATCTCCACGTCCACTGTCGCGTCCCCGAATCAGGAGGGCTAATGTCCAGGAAAACTGGAGCATGATCCGACCATAAGAAACTCCCAATGGACGGCTTCGGATCCCAGGCCAATGCGCAATGACTAAGAAGAAAGAAATCTATTCTGCCATATGAGTTATGTGGCGTGGAGAAGAACGTATAATCATTCGTGTTGGGGTTAAGGAGCCTCCAAACATCAGTAAGATGTAGGTCATGAAGGTCTCTTTTCAGAGAGGTTAATTGGCGAAGAGACGTAAGACCTCGCCGCTGTTGATTCCAGCGTCGGATTAAGAGTCAGATTAAAGTCTCCCCTGAGGACAACAATCCCTTCGGCGAAATCAGCTACTGTCTTCAAAAAAGACCTCGCAGCTCGAATTTGGTCTCGGCCGGGGGCGTACCACCCCACTATAGTATATGTTGTTGAAAAAATCTAGATTTTCAAAATCACGTATCTTCCCTCAGTATCAATTATTTTATGCAGTATGGTATGTTGGAGGGACTTGTGGAGTGAAATGGAAACACCTCGGGACCGTGAATCCGGGTTGGCGCTATGGAACCAAGTCGTGTAATAGCGGTCGGGTATACTAGGGACATGCCCAATCTTAAAATGTGTCTCTTGCAGTATCAATACGTTAACTCTTTTCTTGTACATACCATATAAGATATGCGACCGCTTCTGTGGTGTATTAAAGCCCCTAACATTCAAGGAGCCAAGTGTAATCTTTCATGTGTCAATCTTACCAGGCATTGTACTTGCAGTCTGGGGCCAAGAGAATCAGGCCTCTTCCAAAGGGGTGAGTCCGCTCCGAGGTCCGGCGCCCGCTGTGGGAAGGGGAAAGAGACTAGTAGATTGGAGATAGGTTGAACACTAAGAATGAATAAAGAGTTAAGAGTTAGAAAAGATAAAGGTAACAGTAGAATCAACGATGTGAGTGCGAGTAAGCACACACCCACAGGTAACGTGAAACCAGGTGGAGGTATGTACTAATTGCTGTACGCCACAATGGCAGAACAGCACCTCCAGGGGGGGGAGGTAAGTGTACGACAAGAAGAGAAATGGAGACCAGTCTCCTCCGGTCCCCGACCCCATGGAAATATAACATTCACATACCCCTAAAGCAATAAATCTAACCCTTTAAGATTATGTGTACTTATAGAATCATAGAATCATAGAATCGTAGAGTTGGAAGGGACCTCCTGGGCCATCTGGTCCAACCCCCTGCTCAAAGCAGGATTCGCTAAATCATCCCAGTCAGATGTCTGTCCAGCCTCTGTTTGAAGACTTCCATTGAAGGAGAACTCACCACTTCTTGTGGCAGCCTGTTCCACTCATTGATCACTCTAACTGTCAAAAAGTTTTTTCTAATATCTAATCTGTGTCTCCTCCCATTCAGTTTCATCCCATTGCTTCTAGTCTTTCCTTGTGCAAATGAGAATAAAGTTGATCCTTCTACAATGTGACAGCCCTTTAGATATTTGTAGACAGCTATTAAGTCTCCTCTCAGTCTTCTCTTTTGCAAACTAAACATTCCCAAATCCTGCAACCTTTCCTCATAAGACAGGGTTTGCAGACCGGTCACCATTCTGGTCGCTCTTTTCTGAACTTGCTCCAGTTTGTTGATGTCTTTTTTAAAATGTGGTGCCCAAAACTGGACACAATATTCCAGATGAGGTCTGACCAAAGAGGAGTAGAGGGAAATAATGACTTCACGTGATCTAGACTGTATGTTTCTGTTAATACATCCTAGAATTGCATTTGCCTTTTTTGCTGCTGCATCACACTGTTGACTCATATTCAGTCTGTGATCTATTAGTATACCCAAGTCTTTTTCACATGTGCTGTCACTTAGCCCTATTCCTCCCATTCTATATATGCTTTTTTCATTTTTATTGCCCAGATGTAGTACTTTGCACTTCTCCCTGTTAAAAACCATTCTGTTAGTTGCTGCCCACTTCTCCAGTTTATTTAAATCTTTTTGAATCCTCTCTCTCTCTTCTCTAGTATTAGCTATCCCTCCTAGCTTTGTGTCATCAGCAAATTTAATCAGTTTACCCTCAATTCCTTCATCTAAATCGTTGATAAAGATGTTGAACAATACAGGGCCCAGGACAGAGCCCTGTGGTACCCCACTTGAGACATTCTTCCAACTGGATGTGCAGCCATTTACGACCACTCTTTGGGTCCGATCACTAAGCCAGTTATGAATCCACCTAACAGTTGCCTTGTCCATTCCATACTTAGTAATTTTTTCAATAAGGATTGTATGAGAGACTTTGTCAAATGCTTTGCTGAAGTCAAGATATACTATATCTACAGCATTTCCTTGATCCACCCAATCAGTGATACCGTCATAGAAGGAAATTAAGTTAGTCTGACATGACTTATTAGTTACAAACCCATGCTGACTCTGTTTAATCACTTCATTCTTATCCAGGTATTGACATACATGTTGTTTAATAATTTGTTCAAAGATCTTTCCTGGTATAGAAGTCAGACTCACCGGCCTATAGTTGCCTGGGTCCACCTTCTTCCCCTTTTTGAAGATAGGAACAACATTTGCTCTTCTCCAGTCTTCTGGCACTTCTCCTGTTCTCCAAGAATTTTCAAAGATTATGGAGAGGGGTTCAAAAATTTCTTCTGCTATCTCCTTCAGTACTCTGGGGTGTAATTCATCTGGACCTGGAGACTTGAATTCATTTAGGTTAGCTAAGTGTTTCCTCACTATCTTTCTGTTTATAGATATCCTGGATTCTTCTATTCCCTTAATAGGACAGTGAATAACAGTTGATGTTACATTTCCTTTCTGAGAGAAAACAGATGCAAAGTAGGAATTTAAAAGTTCAGCCTTCTCAACATCCTGTCTTACCATTTCATCATTTTCATCCTGTAAAAATCCTATAGCATCTTTGACTTTTCTTTTACTTTTGACATATCCCCAAATCCTTTATTATTGCTTTTGACATCTCTTGCAAGCCTCAATTCATTTTCAGTTTAGATAATCTGATTTGTGCCCTGCAGGTTCTGCAGACAGCATTATATTCTTCTTTAGATATGCCTCCCTCTTTCCATTTTATAAACATTTTTTTCTTCCTTTTTAGCATGTGCTTAAGTTCTGTGTTCATCCATTCTGGTTTCCTTAAATGCTTCCTATTCTTCCCTCTTTTCGGAATTGTTAACAACTGTGCTTTGAGAATTTCATTTTTCAAGATTTCCCATCCCTCTGGACATTTTTGTCTTTTAGGATATCCAGCCATTGGATCCCTCCAATTCTCTTTCTGAATCCCTTAAAATCTGCCTTTCTGAAATCTAACCTTGACGTCTGAGTCTTCACAGGTCTTCCGCCTCTAGTTATCCAAAATTCTAAAATAGCATGGTCGCTACCTCCTAGGGTCCCAGCCACTTTTACCTCCTCAACCATTTCCTCCCTGTTTATAAGGATTAGATCCAAGGTAGCAGTTCCCCTTGTTTTCTCCCTTACCTTTTGTAAGATAAAGTTGTCAGCAAGAGAGGATAAGAATTTCCTTGACCTGTTAGTTTTGCCTGAGAGAGATTTCCAACAAATGTCTGGATAGTTGAAATCTCCCATGACAACTATGTCATATTTTTTGGAGAACTTGGCCATTTGATGCATAAAGAGTTCATCCATATCTTCAGCTTGCACAGGCGGCCTGTAGTAAATGCCTACAATGGTGTCCTTTCCATTGTTCTGTCCTTGTATTCTTACCCAAACAGTTTCCACAGAACACCCAGTCTCTGAAGCTTCAATCTCTGTGCAGATATACGTGTTTCTAACATACAATGCGACACCCCCTCCTCGTTTATCAAGTCTGTTTCTTGCAAATAAGTTGTATCCTTCTAGTCTTGTATTCCAATCATGTGTATTGTCCCACAAAGTTTCAGTGATTCCAATGACATCATATTTCTTTTCCTGTGTTAGTAGTTCCAATTCTCCTTGTTTGTTGCCCATGCTTTGTGCATTAGTATAGAAACATTTTAGTTTGTGATTGGTCTCTCTTTCTCCAATATTTTTATTAATTAGATTCTTTCGTCTTTGTTCTTCCTTTCCACTTCTAATAGCAGAGTTCTCAATAGCATTTGTCAGGTGTATGGATTTTTCTGGTCTTTTGCTTCCCTTCCCATGTTGTTCTAGTTTAAAGCTCTCCTTACAAGTGTAGCAAGGCGACTTCCAAATACATGCTTTCCAGTCTTCGTAAGGTGCACCCCATCTCTAGCAAGTAGTCCATCGTATAAGTAGTTCACTCCGTGATCCAGAAATCCAAATCGTTGCTGACGGCACCATCGACGTAGCCAGTTGTTCACCTGCAGAATCTTATTCCACCTCCTTGTTCCATGGCCATCCACTGGGAGGATGGAAGAGAAGACCACCTGCGCTCCCAGTTCTTTCACTTTCTTGCCTAAGTCTTCAAAGTCTCTGCAGATGGTTTCCAGGTCGTTTCTTGCGGTGTCATTTGTCCCCACATGTAGTAGCAGGAATGGGTAGTCATCTGTAGGTCTGAAGAGTCCTGATATCCTGTCAAACACATCTTTAATTTTTGCACCTGGAAGACAGCACATTTCTCTTGAAGTTATATCCGGTCTGCAGATAGTGGCCTCTGTTCCTCTCAACAGGGAATCCCCCATGACCACCACTCTCCGTTTTTTCTTCACAACATTTTTCTTTCTCCATCCAGGAGGACTCTGAAGGCGTACAAGGTTGCTGTTTGTTGGCAAAGTCTTATCCTGATGTGTTTCTTCATCGTTTTCCTGCGTGAGAGCCTGGTACTGGTTTCTGAGCAGTATGGGTGCTGACTGCCTCCTGATCCTCCTGCTTCTCTGGGTCACATGTCTCCATTCCTCTGTTTCTTCAGGTGCACTTCGAATTTCCTCTCTTTCTGTAACATGAAGAGATAATTCTGCTCTGTCCAAGAACTCTTCACCTTCCTTAATGATCTTCAACGTAGCTAACCTCTCTTCGAGATTTTGCAACTTTTCCTCCAACAGGGACACAAGCTTGCATTTGTGGCATGTGAAGTTTGGCTTTTCCACTGGTAAATCTGTGAACATGTAGCAAGAAATGCAGCTCACCAAATGGCTCCTGGCCTCTTCCATCTTGAGATTTCTTTAAAAACGATGAAAGATGAGCCAAAATTCGGCGCGCGGTTTTTCCGATTTCCTCTTTTCAGCTGCAACGGCCAAAACCCAGTGATCGTTGAGCTCGCGGAGACTCTTCACTTATCCCAGAAGGCACTGGGAATATGCAAATGATCTCCTCAAGACTCTTCCCCTGGTATATCTACCGAATCCACGAATCGTTAACACATCGTATATAACTACAGTATCATCAGAACTAATAATGTCAAGAACATCGCAATCTTTAAATCTGGAATAACATAAGCTTCTAGAGATCATGCCTTCCATTAAAATGGAGCATTACAGGGTGGTGATCCACCCAGGTATCTGAAGGTGTTCAGTAAGAAGATATAACCACTCAAGAGCACATAGAAAAGGGCAAGGGGAGGGTGGGGGGGGAGAGAGAGAGGAGAAGGAAGAGAAAGAAAATCGACTGATGATGACAACTGATAAAACTGGTCCTCCATCCCTGACCCCCCAACCATTCATGAGAAAACCAGTCCCGATTCATAGAATTTCTCGATCAGTCATTCTCTCCCTCTCCTGAATATGCATGCTCAAGTCCATTGGGCCGTCTTCCGGGTCGACGCTGTTGTTGAGGATCTCGTGCCCTGCGAGGGTCATTCATTCTATAAAGGGACGGTAAGGATGGCCAATCAGTGAGGTCCACCTCAGATACATCCAGGGCGGTGGAGAATGCCGGGATTCCGTTAGGATGGCTCGGGCGATGCACTCTGCCCCTTTTCTGAACCCGGAGGCAAAATGGAAACCCCCAAGTATAAGGAATATCATGTTGTCGTAGGCTCGTAGCTCATCTAAAAGTGGGCGAAGGGCTCTGCGTCTCTGTAAGGTCCATCTGGATAGGTCCGGTAGGAGCTGTATGTGGGTATCCAAGTACTTAATGGGTCCTGTCTTCCTGGCCGCTCCCATGACCGCATCTTTAAGTTGATACTTATGGACTCGGCAAATCACATCTCTCGGTGGGTCCTGTTCACTAGGACGCGGGCCTAGAGCCCTGTGAGTGTGGGGAGGAGGGCCCCCATATAGTGATTGGGCCGGAACCAAGGGGACCGCCATCAGAGTTATTGAAGGAATCACACCAGGAGGATTACAAAGGGAGACATGCGACTGGGGTTGTCAGGGCAACAGGGGGCGGGGCTAGGGTAAAAGGAGCAGGGAACGCGCTGAAGTGGCAGTTGGAGAGGAGCCAGAGTGAAGGCAGGGAGGAGAGTGACTTGCAGGGGCACCGACAGGAGCCTGTGAGGAAAAAGCTGCGCAGTTATCGACGAGAGAGACTGTTACCGGAGACTGCTACCCACCCCCGCTCTCAGAGAATCGTCCCCGCTGTCCCCCATCTTGGCGAGAGAGGAACTTTACCTCAGGTTGTGGCCGTGAGTACCTGTAACCAGGCCACAGAGGCCTGGGCACTTCCCCCCAGCCTTCCCCCATCACGCCGACCCGGCCGTCACCGGCCTGAAGGTACGCCACCTCGTCACCGGCGAGATAAAAGGCTCGCTACCCTAGCTTTGGGAGAGACTCCTTGATAAAGGACGGCTACTGGTCCTCTGGGGAACTGCGTCATCACCGCACGCCACCTCCATCATTTTCTTCAGGGCCTGTTATGCCCCAACGGCATCGCTTCCTTCAGGGCCTGTTGCGCCCCAGCGGCATCGCTTCCTTCAGGGCCTGTTGCGCCCCAGCGGCAGCGCTTTCTTCAGGGCCTGTTGCGCCCCAGCGGCAGTGTTTTCTTCAGGGCCTGTTGCGCCCCAGCGGCAGCGCTTTCTTCGGGGCCTGTTGCGCCCCAGCGGCAGGGTTTCCTTCAGGGCCTGTTGCGCCCCAGCGGCAGCGCTTTCTTCAGGGCCTGTTGCGCCCCAACGGTATTGTTTTCTTCAGGGCCTGTTGCGCCCCAACGGTATTGCTTTCTTCAGGGCCTGTTGCGCCCCACCATCATCACTTTCTTCAGGGCCTGTTGAGCCCCATCCCTCCCAGGAGTAGCGAGGCGTCAGGACAGCCACCTCAGCGACCTCTACGTGGCCACGTTCACAAACCTGTCAGCCCCTGGAAGGCTAAGTACCGCAATAGTGTTGTTAAGATTGTTGAGTCCCTGCGTGGACTGTTTGTCCCTGTATATCTTGTCTGTTCAGTTAAGCCCCAGCGGCTAGTTTTATTAAAAGTTATTTCACCAACCACCATCCGTCCACTGCATCCTGCAAACCTGCAGAACCCTACATGAGCACGATCTAACTCCAATGGGGTATCTTGAGGCCTGTCTAATACCGAGTTGAAAATGCTTCTCAAAGTGTTATTTAACTCCTTAGGGGGTATAGACTCAGGTAATCCCCTTACTCTTATGTTATTCCTGCGTCCCCTGTTTTCAGAATCGTCCAGCATCTCCGCTAAGGTCTGCAGCTGTCTAGCTTGGGTAGCCACAGCGGCCTCCTGAGCCTCCATTCTTTCGTTCAGGGAAGCTATAAGCTGATCATGAGATTCAACCTTCTCACCACATTGTTGAATGTCGTCTTTAAGTATGGAAAGCTCAGCTTTGTAAGAAGATTCCAGGCGTACAATATATTGCTCCATGTCTTGTATCGTCGGTATGTCTCTAATCTTATCGTACAGTAATGTGAAATCGACTCCTATGGGTGTTGCAGGAAGAGGGGCCGAAGGTCCACACTGTGGTGCTAGGGACGCTGCTAGTTGAAGGGTAGGTGGGGGAGGTAAGGCTGACGGCAAGTCATCTTGATGAGCAGGTGACATAGGATGGTCAAGCTGCCCTCTCATTATGGGATCCGCTCCTCCTTGCATTATATCTCCATCTGTAATAGCAAGGTTGCATTCAGGGGGAATGATATGATGATCTCCCCGGGAGTATGATGCAGGGTGTTCCAGGGAGGCTTTCCCTAGGTCTGCACAAGCTGTATCAGTGTGAGACCTCTCTGGCCTGACCACGGGGTCTCCCTGTAAAACGCATATTGCCAGGGGCTCAGCGGTGCCGTTACCGCCCTGAGAAGATTGCCCCGTTCCTTTTATGGCCGCCGGGGTCACCCCATTAGATTTCGGGGGAGTCCCCCCATCGTCTCCTTTCCTCCCACGTTGCTCCCCCACCTCTGGTACCTTATTCCCCGCTGGCAGCGGAGCCGATTGTCCCTTGCGCGCCGCATCCATCATGGCGCCTGCAGCTTTCTTCTTACCCGCCCCAGTGAAGTAGCGCGAGATATTGTGGGGGACCTTTTCGGATGCCGTGAGGCCAGTGGGCGCACTCCCTCGGCTTCTCCTGGTGGACATCGGGGTATTAGACATCTAGGTGAGTCTGATTGGGTCGGTTCTCGGTATAGGAGTGGGAGCTCTCCAGGACGTGTCCTCACGCCTCGCCTGCCATGCCACGCCCCATGCCTAACAGTTATGACCACATAGTGATATTGGTCAGAATTTTAAAAATTGGCCCCATTGGTCAAATTTACATAAAAAATGACTGTTATATCTTCACCAGAGCTGAGTTCCTGAAAAACACTGGAATAATATCTTCTATGGCTTCTTCTGGACTCTCTTGCCTATCTAAATCGGATCTTCACCCTAAGTGAAAGAACTTGAAGATTGGAAGGATTCGGACATTAATGGAGGCTTTATTTCTTTTTTCCTTTCTTCAGGAGTAAACTATTTGTGATTATACTATATAATTCACTAGATTAGCATTTATTTATGTAGGGCTAAAGTATATTATTTCGCTTTTGTAGCCTTTGAATGAACCATTTTTTCTTTTTGACTCCAAATCGGTCCTAGAACCACCTATGGTGGTCACGGACGGGACGGGTAATCATACATTTATAGCAACTAGGTACTAAGTACATGCACTATGTAAGAAATGTATATACTACAAAGCTTTTCTAAGGTCTTATATACAACATAAAGCTTATGAGACAGTTTGTTTATTTATAGCTGATGATAATAAGCAGTGTAAAATTATATGCTTAAGGACCTTTGTATTCTGATGTTAAAAAGCTTATGAGACAATTTGTTTATTTATAGCTGATGCTTGTAAGCAGTGGAAAACTATATGCTTAGGGATCTTTGTATATTGAAGTCAATAAGTGTAACATTATCGTTTATGTAATTATGCCATTTCCTTTGTATGTTTGCCTGTCTATCCCCCATCTGGGGGTCTCCCTGTCTTAACAGGGGGTTTTCTTTCCTAACCCTTCCCTTTCTTTCCTGTTAACTTTTAAAAATTCAATAAAAATTATATATATATATAAAAAAAAAAAAAATGGCCCCGTCACTAAGGGGTTAAAGGATGTGGTAGTGGTCACCAAACATCAGCAAACCCAGAAGGAGTGCAATTACATCAGCAGGCCAGCAGGGAAAAAACTGACACTAACCCCCAATGGCCTGAAAGGAAAAACATTTTAAACTGAGAGGAACCAGAGCTGCCACAAATGCAAACATGGATCGTGACAGTACCCCCCTTTCAATGAGGGGCCTCTGGACTCTCAACACCGGACCTCACCAGAAAGCGACATATGGTGAGGAAGCCTCGATTCAGCAGAGTTCACCTCTGCAGTCACCTGACCCTCAGGTCTACGGCAAGCGCAGCATGATGGAGATGACAATAACGTAGGCTCTGGAGGCACCACAAATCTCCAGAGCACCGACCTGTGGAATTAATTAATACAGGCATCTCTGGGGGTAACTCCAGCTTGTAAGTCCCCGGGATGAGAATGGCCGACACCCAATACGGCCCGAATACCCTAGAACTCCAGACCCCAGTACCACACTTCCACCTGATGTTTCTGGTGGACACCCACATGTACTTGTTCACATACAACTACAATCCAGAAAAGCGGAAGTATAAATCACACCATTGAATACATGCAGTAAGCTAAAACCAGCGTTTATTAAGTCAAATAAAATACATACTCATTGTATGGATCACAAGAAATATACATAGATACAAGGTGCACAATGGAACCACCTACAAGGGTATCACATAAACAAAATGTACTTACATATAATTTTATTGGTGCACTGGAAAATTATCTGCAAGGGGTATCAAAGAATACTGAAAGTATGTAATATATTGATTACACCAATGCACCTCTCTAAAATATATAAATATTAAGCATAATCCTCAATGAAGTCAGTTATAATACAAGAAATTATGAACAGGAGCTGCCAGGAGCATGTGCAAAATGTAAACTGCCAACTAAATCTTCCCAAAATCGCTAGTGCAGGGCAGAATAGGAAAGGCTGAAAATATATAGAGATGTTATATGTATCTCCATCTAAAAGTGCTATGTGCTAAGTGCAAACTGCAATAAAATACAGATATAAGTAGCCTAATGGGAGTACATAGAAAAACAGCCTCAGAATCAGTAAAACTCCCACCTTAAAAAAAGCACATCACTGTATGGGGAAGCACTTATGTGCAATAAACAATTAAATACACATGGCAGCTCTATGTGAATACCTGACCTGTTGGTGGCGACCGTTACCCGACGCGCGTTTCGCGTTAGCTTCAATAGAATATTGAAACCTGAACGTTTATTTCCACGCATGCGTCTGCCACAAGATGAGATGGATGAGGTATCCTGGCGTCGGCAGGGGGGAAGGATCCTGCGTAGGGTGTTAGGCGAGGTCAGGGACAGGCTCAGGTTGGAGCTCAGGAGGTGACCGTCCCTGATTCCCTATTGTCAGGCCCTCCATCTCCCCTATTCCATCGGCGTTGTGTTGCTATGTTGTTTGGTGACCAATCAATCATTGGGTCGTGTCACACTGGGCCAGTCACTCCGTGACAATCTAAGTACAGTTAGCAAGTTCTGTGGGGTGCATGGAGGATGTGGTGCACATGAATAGGAGAAAGCCGATTCTGAGAAAAAATTAGTATGAGGGAAAAGTAGGATTGGTGAAGTGAGGTGATAGGCCAGTCTAAAGAGATGTGTTTTTTATGCACGCTTAAAAATGATGGGACTAGGTTTTAATCAAATTGTCAGAGGTAGTGCATTCCAGTAAACTGGCGCAGAATGAGAGAAGTCTTGGAGACATAAGTGGGAAGTTCAGATTATGGAGGATGTTAGCATTAGATCACTTGCAGAATGGAGAGCACGGGTAGAATGATAGACAGAGGGATGAGATGTATGGTGATGCAGAACTGTGATCAGCTTTGTGGATGAGAGAGATAAGTTTGTATTGTATTCTGTAGCAGATGGATAACCAGTCTCAGCGCAGAGGGCATGATAATGTTATTACAACATGTCCGCTGTATCGAGATTTGCAGAGGATCTGAAGAGACCGCAGCAGTGGGAAATGGTCAGAGGTATTTTTTAAAGGTGGGGCCATTATACTGTATGGAGCACTATGTGGGACCATTATACTGTATAGAGGACTTTGTGGGGCTCATTATACTGTATGGAGGGCTGTGTGGGGATTTCAGTTGGAGAATCATATTGTGACGGGGTTACCATTTTTTGTCGGGGGGATTGAGGGAGGGAGGTACATCATACCGTGCATGTATAGGATTTCACAGTGAAGGTGTCTTACTGTGCTTGGTGGTCACTTTTATTGGCATCATATTTATAATCTGTATTATTCAAGTTTTTTTTATCCTTTGTTATTATTACAAACAGGCATGTGCCTTTGTCCAAGCTTTTAATCTTGGCCCCCTGTGTATTTGAGTTTGACATCCCTGGTCTATAAGTAATAATCGATATGTGATGTGAGGGCTACATTGGTATAAACAGTTTTGGTGCGCTGATATGAATTGAACGCTTGACTTCTAACCCGACTTTGTAAATTTTTTTATCAAGAAAATGTAATGCCTAAAGTCTGACGTCTATAGGCTAACATTGGGTCTGTGAGCTGTCCATTCTCCACATGGACTGCCTACACATGGATCAAAAATAGTCTTGTGAACATACCCTAAGGCCACGGTCACACATTCAGTATTTGGTCAATATTTGACATCAGTATTTGTAAGCCAAAACCAGGAGAGGAACAATCAGAGGAAAAGTATAATAGAAACACGTCACCACTTCTGGATTTATCACCCACTCCTGGTTTTGGCTTACAAATACAGAGATAAAATACTGACCAAATAGTGAAAAAGGAGACTCACGACGACACTCAACTCAATTTTTGCAAGACGTCAAAGATGAAGCTGTGGATTACTGTATAAATGCAGGCATCGTGTCTGACTTTTCTGCGTGTGTGCTGTCACAAGCTGCTTCTTAACATAACAGCAGGAGAAGAGTCAGTGCTGGAGCATTGCAGGCCTTCTCTTCTGCACAGTTGTCACTGACGAGCAGATGGAAAGTCTGTGTAACTGAATGATATTCCTGCGCTGTTCCTGGAGGATCCAACGGCCAAACTGCAATGTATTCTGCATATTGGAAAAAGGAGAACCATGGGGGTGTTTAAAAATTCTTTATAAACACATAAGACAATAAAAAATGACATACCTTACATAAAAAGTGCAAGTAAGGACACCCAATGGTGGCACTCAGCATTATAAAGACTAGAAGTTTCACATTACAGTGGATATTTGTTCTGCTGGTAAGATGTGTCCTGTCAATTTAGCGCCCTTCCCGTGAAGCCATATCTGCAGTAAGAAGTAGCACCTCCCCTTGAGAAAGCATGGCGAAATAGCGGCAAAACGCGCATCGGGGTTGTTCACTAGTCTTTGTGATGTGCCTCAGTACCTGTTAAGATGAACCCGGTTTACATAAGTGTGCATTTATAGGATGGCTTTACATGATAATGTGGTGTCTCCCCCACTTTGTGTATTTTCAAGTATGCCAGCAATTTGGTGGTTTTTTTTGCGACTTTTAGCACAAAATTGCAGAGCAAAACAGGAAAAAAAAATTATTTTTGACTTTGTGCCAAACTCATGTATCATTTTGATGAATTTGACAACAAAAATGACAACTAGTACAACAAGACAAAAAGTAAAGTGATTTAAAAAAACCCGAAAATGATAAAAAGGAGCCAATATATCGGCATCATCACCACATGAAGCCTAAAGGAAGTCAACTACCGCAGAAACCAGAGAGGTCATACAAGACAGTATTAACAAAGTATTACCACAGTGCCATCTACTGTCTGATCAACACACCTCTCTAGCCTAAGCCTGCAGCTGTTGTATACTGCAACATGGAACATGTGGCGATTGTAGTGGAATGAACACATAGGCCTTCACTCAACAAGACCAACGTTTTTCACTCTGGTCTTGATGGGAGGCTTGCTGGAGTCAGACACTCCTGATTCATAACTAAGGTTAAGGAGCTTTTTAATTCTGGCAGAAAAGCTTGGATGAATCAGGCCCATATTCATTATAATTCACATTGGTCACTAATAGTTCTGCTTTCCTGTATAATAGTGGATGGCAGCACTATTGGCAGGTCTACGGGCACAACTGGCATGTGATGTCCTATTTAGTATAGAACACAGCAGCACCGAGGGGGCTGACCATGCAGCAGCAGCACAGAGGGGTCTGACCATGCAGCAGCAGCAGCACAGAGGGGTCTGACCATGCAGCAGCAGCAGCACAGAGGGGGCTGGCCATGCAGCAGCAGCACAGAGGGGGCTGACCATGCAGTAGCAGCAGCACCGAGGAGGCTGACCATGCAGCAGCAGCGCCGAGGGGGCTGACCATGCAGCAGCACAGAGGGGGCTGACCATGCAGCAGCACAGAGGGGGCTGACCATGCAGCAGCAGCATAGAGGGGGCTGACCATACACAGCAGCACACAGAGGGGGCTGACCACGCAGCAGCAGCAGCGGAGAGGGGGGTGACCATACACAGCAGCAGCACAGAGGGGGCTGACCATGCAGCAGCAGCACAGAGGGGTCTGACCATACACAGCAGCAGCACAGAGAGGGGGCTGACCGTACACAGCAGCACATAGAGGGGGTTGACCATGCAGCAGCAGCACAGAGGGGGCTCACCATACAAAGCAGCACAGAGGGGGCTGACCATACACAGCAGCACATAGAGGGGGCTGACCATACACAGCAGCACATAGAGGGGGCTGACCATACACAGCAGGAGCAGCACAGAGGGGGTGACCATACACAGCAGCAGCAGAGAGGGGGCTGACTGTACACAGCAGAACATAGAGGGGGTTGACCATGCAGCAGCAGCACAGAGGGGGCTGACCATGCAGCAGCAGCAGCACAGAGGGGGCTGACCATGCAGCAGCAGCACATAGAGAGGACTGACCATACACAGCAGAACATAGAGGGGGTTGACCATGCAGCAGCAGCACAGAGGGGGCTGACCATGCAGCAGCAGCAGCACAGAGGGGGCTGACCGTACACAGCAGCACATAGAGGGGGCTGACCGTACACAGCAGCACATAGAGGGGGTTGACCGTACACAGCAGCACATAGAGGGGGCTGACCGTACACAGCAGCACATAGAGGGGGCGGATCGGACACAGCAGCACATAGAGGGGGTTGACCGTACACAGCAGCACATAGAGGGGGCTGACCGTACACAGCAGCGCATATAGGGGGTTGACCGTACACAGCAGCGCATAGAGGGGGCTGACCGTACACAGCAGCGCATAGAGGGGGCTGACCGTACACAGCAGCGCATAGAGGGGGCTGACCGTACACAGCAGCACATAGAGGGGGCTGACCGTACACAGCAGCACATAGAGGGGGCTGACCGTACACAGCAGCACATAGAGGGGGCTGACCGTACACAGCAGCACATAGAGGGGGATGACCGTACACAGCAGCACATAGAGGGGGTTGACCGTACACAGAGGCGCACATAGAGGGGGCTGACCGTACACAGCAGCACATAGAGGGGGTTGACCGTACACAGCAGCGCATAGAGGGGGCTGACCGTACACAGCAACACATAGAGGGGGCTGACCGTACACAGCAGCACATAGAGGGGGCTGACCGTACACAGCAGCACATAGAGGGGGCTGACTGTACACAGCAGCGCATAGAGGGGGCTGACCACAGCAGCACATAGAGGGGGTTGACCGTACACAGCAGCACATAGAGGGGGCTGACCACAGCAGCACATAGAGGGGGCTGACCGTACACAGCAGCACATAGAGGGGGCTGACCGTACACAGCAGCACATAGAGGGAGCTGACCGTACACAGCAGCACAGAGGGGGCTGACCGTACACAGCAGCACATAGAGGGGGCTGACCGTACACAGCAGCACATAGAGGGGGCTGACCGTACACAGCAGCACATAGAGGGGGCTGACCGTACACAGCAGCACATAGAGGGGGCTGACCGTACACAGCAGCACATAGAGGGAGCTGACCGTACACAGCAGCACATAGAGGGGGCTGACCGTACACAGCAGCACATAGAGGGGGCTGACCGTACACAGCAGCACATAGAGGGGGCTGACCGTACACAGCAGCACATAGAGGGGGCTGACCGTACACAGCAGCACATAGAGGGGGCTGACCACAGCAGCACATAGAGGGGGCTGACCGTACACAGCAGCACATAGAGGGGGCTGACCGTACACAGCAGCACATAGAGGGGGCTGACCGTACACAGCAGCACATAGAGGGGGCTGACCGTACACAGCAGCACATAGAGGGGGCTGACCGTACACAGCAGCACATAGAGGGGGCTGACCGTACACAGCAGCACATAGAGGGGGCTGACCGTACACAGCAGCACATAGAGGGGGCTGACCGTACACAGCAGCACATAGAGGGGGCTGACCGTACACAGCAGCACATAGAGGGGGCTGACCGTACACAGCAGCACATAGAGGGGGCTGACCACAGCAGCACATAGAGGGGGCTGACCGTACACAGCAGCACATAGAGGGGGCTGACCGTACACAGCAGCACATAGAGGGGGCTGACCGTACACAGCAGCACATAGAGGGGGCTGACCGTACACAGCAGCACATAGAGGGGGCTGACCGTACACAGCAGCACATAGAGGGGGCTGACCGTACACAGCAGCACATAGAGGGGGCTGACCGTACACAGCAGCACATAGAGGGGGCTGACCGTACACAGCAGCACATAGAGGGGGCTGACCGTACACAGCAGCACATAGAGGGGGCTGACCACAGCAGCACATAGAGGGGGCTGACCATACACAGCAGCACATAGAGGGGGCTGACCGTACACAGCAGCACATAGAGGGGGCTGACCGTACACAGCAGCACATAGAGGGGGCTGACCGTACACAGCAGCACATAGAGGGGGCTGACCGTACACAGCAGCACATAGAGGGGGCTGACCGTACACAGCAGCACATAGAGGGGGCTGACCGTACACAGCAGCACATAGAGGGGGCTGACCGTACACAGCAGCACATAGAGGGGGCTGACCGTACACAGCAGCACATAGAGGGGGCTGACCGTACACAGCAGCACATAGAGGGGGCTGACCGTACACAGCAGCACATAGAGGGGGCTGACCACAGCAGCACATAGAGGGGGCTGACCGTACACAGCAGCACATAGAGGGGGCTGACCGTACACAGCAGCACATAGAGGGGGCTGACCGTACACAGCAGCACATAGAGGGGGCTGACCGTACACAGCAGCACATAGAGGGGGCTGACCGTACACAGCAGCACATAGAGGGGGCTGACCGTACACAGCAGCACATAGAGGGGGCTGACCGTACACAGCAGCACATAGAGGGGGCTGACCGTACACAGCAGCACATAGAGGGGGCTGACCGTACACAGCAGCACATAGAGGGGGCTGACCGTACACAGCAGCAGCCTATAACTGCACGCGTGGATGAGCACAGGACCTTCCCACTCCACGTGTTCCCCTGATGGCTGGCTGCCAGCTTCTCCGGGAGATCCCTGGCCGCTGAGGAGCGGTGCTGCCCATCACTGTCCGCTGAGAATGATGCATGGAGAGCAGTGATGCACGCAGGGTGAAGCCCCGGGATCCGTGCGCCCACCATACCCGGTGCAGAATGATAGAACCGGAGCCGGCAGCCGGTGCAGTCACACACAGTACGGAGCCCGTGCAGACCCCGGAGCCTGCCCCGTCTACCCCCCAGCCCCGGGCCGCTCCGCCCTCTCACGCCCCCTAGCTGCGGCTGTTCCTGGGCTGCTGTGAAGCCTCCAAGGTGCCTCCAGTCCTGTTGCTTCCCCTCCAAGCGCCGCCAACCCCGCGTTAAAGGGTCAGCAGCGAAGAGGAGGGAGATGGAGCAGGTGCCGGGCTCAGAGACGCAGTCCTCCTCCTTCCAGGCCCGGCTCTTCAGGAACTTGCAGCTTGGGAGATCCAGGAAAAGCGCAGGGAGCAACCACCAGAGCGGGGCGAAGCCGGGAGCGGAGCGCCGCACTGCACCCTGCCCGTCACCGCCCGCTGCCCGGAGGAGAGAGCAGGAGAACTACATGGAGGAAGCGGTGCCGGGCATCATCCGCTGGACGGGGCTGAAGAGGAGAAGGCAGGCGCTGGACCGGGTCTTCTCCTCCTCCCAGCCCAACCTCTGCTGCTCTGGTGTGGAGTCCATACCCTCTAGCGCCCCCTGCAGTAGCCCCGGGAGCATTGCAAATACCCCGGAGCCTGGCTCTACTCTCCGCCGGCTGAGGGATCACCTCCTGCCGCACAGCAGGACACCGGGACCGGCCAAGGACAGAGATGGCGACTCTGCTGCCACAGGCCACCAGCTGTCCCACCAGAAGAGCTCCTCACTGCCCGGGACCGCCTGCATAGAGAACCTGCTGCTCGGCTCCAGCACCGCGGACAGCGACCCGACCCGACAACAAGCAGTGAGTGCGGCTCTATGTGCGGTCCTGGGGAGGCGCCGCAGAGCTGGGGTGTCCGAGGTCGTCGCCAGATTACTGGGTGCCTCTCCGGGCTGTGCGGACAGGACACTGCACTTCACAAACTTTCTCAGCTGGTGATGGAGGATGTGACCGAGCTCTGCCTCACTGCTCCCCCAGAGGCGGCCGGGAAAGTGCGCAGTGTCCTCTGCTCAGGGCAGGACATGGCCGACATCTGACTGACGGCCAACATACAGGATGAATGACGCCCTGTATGTAGAGGAAAATGTATGTGTGCACATGTGTGTGGGGAGGCGGTGAGATCTGTGTGTGTGCACATGTGTGTGGGGAGGCGGTGAGATCTGTGTGTGTGCACATGTGTGTGGGGAGGCGGTGAGATCTGTGTGTGTGCACATGTTTGTGGGGAGGCGGTGAGATCTGTGTGTGTGCACATGTGTGTGGGGAGGCGGTGAGATCTGTGTGTGTGCACATGTGTGTGGGGAGGCGGTGAGATCTGTGTGTGTGCACGTGTGTGGGGAGGCGGTGAGATCTGTGTGTGTGCACATGTGTGTGGGGAGGTGGTGAGATCTGTGTGTGTGCACATGTGTGTGGGGAGGCGGTGAGATCTGTGTGTGTGCACATGTGTGTGGGGAGGCGGTGAGATCTGTGTGTGTGCACATGTGTGTGGGGAGGCGGTGAGATCTGTGTGTGTGCACATGTGTGTAGGGAGGTGGTGAGATCTGTGTGTGTGCACATGTGTGTAGGGAGGTGGTGAGATCTGTGTGTGTGCACATGTGTGTAGGGAGGCGGTGAGATCTGTGTGTGTGCACATGTGTGTGGGGAGGCGGTGAGATCTGTGTGTGTGCACATGTGTGTGGGGAGGCGGTGAGATCTGTGTGTGTGCACATGTGTGTGGGGAGGCGGTGAGATCTGTGTGTGTGCACATGTGTGTGGGGAGGCGGTGAGATCTGTGTGTGTGCACATGTGTGTGGGGAGGCGGTGAGATCTGTGTGTGTGCACATGTGTGTGGGGAGGCGGTGAGATCTGTGTGTGTGCACATGTGTGTGGGGAGGCGGTGAGATCTGTGTGTGTGCACATGTGTGTGGGGAGGCGGTGAGATCTGTGTGTGTGCACATGTGTGTAGGGAGGCGGTGAGATCTGTGTGTGTGCACATGTGTGTAGGGAGGTGGTGAGATCTGTGTGTGTGCACATGTGTGTGGGGAGGTGGTGAGATCTGTGTGTGTGCACATGTGTGTGGGGAGGCGGTGAGATCTGTGTGTGTGCACATGTGTGTGGGGAGGCGGTGAGATCTGTGTGTGTGCACATGTGTGTGGGGAGGCGGTGAGATCTGTGTGTGTGCACATGTGTGTGGGGAGGCGGTGAGATCTGTGTGTGTGCACATGTGTGTGGGGAGGCGGTGAGATCTGTGTGTGTGCACATGTGTGTAGGGAGGTGGTGAGATCTGTGTGTGTGCACATGTGTGTAGGGAGGTGGTGAGATCTGTGTGTGTGCACATGTGTGTAGGGAGGTGGTGAGATCTGTGTGTGTGCACATGTGTGTGGGGAGGTGGTGAGATCTGTGTGTGTGCACATGTGTGTGGGGAGGTGGTGAGATCTGTGTGTGTGCACATGTGTGTGGGGAGGTGGTGAGATCTGTGTGTGTGCACATGTGTGTAGGGAGGTGGTGAGATCTGTGTGTGTGCACATGTATGTAGGGAGGTGGTGAGATCTGTGTGTGTGCACATGTGTGTAGGGAGGCGGTGAGATCTGTGTGTGTGCACATGTGTGTGGGGAGGCGGTGAGATCTGTGTGTGTGCACATGTGTGTAGGGAGGTGGTGAGATCTGTGTGTGTGCACATGTGTGTAGGGAGGTGGTGAGATCTGTGTGTGTGCACATGTGTGTAGGGAGGTGGTGAGATCTGTGTGTGTGCACATGTGTGTGGGGAGGTGGTGAGATCTGTGTGTGTGCACATGTGTGTGGGGAGGTGGTGAGATCTGTGTGTGTGCACATGTGTGTGGGGAGGCGGTGAGATCTGTGTGTGTGTGCACATGTGTGTGGGGAGGTGGTGAGATCTGTGTGTGTGCACATGTGTGTAGGGAGGTGGTGAGATCTGTGTGTGTGCACATGTATGTGGGGAGGCGGTGAGATCTGTGTGTGCACATGTATGTGGGGAGGTGGTGAGATCTGTGTGTGTGCACATGTATGTGGGGAGGTGGTGAGTCTGTATGTGTGCACATGTATGTAAGGAGGTGGTGAGATCTGTGTGTGTGCACATGTGTGTGGGTGGTGGTGAGATCTGTATGTGTGCACATGTATGTAGGGAGGTGGTGAGATCTGTGTGTGTGCACATGTGTGTGGGGAGGCGGTGAGATCTGTGTGTGTGCACATGTATGTGGGGAGGTGGTGAGATCTGTGTGTGTGCACATGTGTGTGGGGAGGCGGTGAGATCTGTGTGTGTGCACATGTATGTGGGGAGGCGGTGAGATCTGTGTGTGTGCACATGTATGTGGGGAGGCGGTGAGATC
The DNA here is from genome assembly GCF_039654945.1 of Dendrobates tinctorius. Classification (NCBI taxonomy): domain Eukaryota; kingdom Metazoa; phylum Chordata; class Amphibia; order Anura; family Dendrobatidae; genus Dendrobates; species Dendrobates tinctorius. The sequence goes on along the minus strand of NW_027361671.1, from coordinate 26,579,438 downwards.
TGTGTGTGTGCACATGTGTGTGGGGAGGCGGTGAGATCTGTGTGTGCACATGTATGTGGGGAGGTGGTGAGATCTGTGTGTGTGCACATGTATGTGGGGAGGTGGTGAGTCTGTATGTGTGCACATGTATGTAAGGAGGTGGTGAGATCTGTGTGTGTGCACATGTGTGTGGGTGGTGGTGAGATCTGTATGTGTGCACATGTATGTAGGGAGGTGGTGAGATCTGTGTGTGTGCACATGTATGTAAGGAGATGGTGAGATCTGTATGTGTGCACGTGTGTGGGGAGGTGGTGAGATCTGTATGTGTGCACATGTATTTAGGGAGGTGGTGAGATCTGTGTGTGTGCACATGTATGTAGGGAGGTGGTGAAATCTGTATGTGTGCACATGTGTGTAGGGAGGTGGTGAGATATGTATGTGTGCACATGTGTGTAGGGAGGTGGTGAGATCTGTATGTGTGCACATGTATGTAGTGAGGTGGTGAGTCTGTATGTGTGCACATGTATGTGGGGAGGTGGTGAGATCTGTATGTGTGCACATGTGTGTAGGGAGGTGGTGAGATATGTATGTGTGCACATGTATGTAGTGAGGCGGTGAGTCTGTATGTGTGCACATGTGTGTAGGGAGGCGGTGAGATCTGTGTGTGTGCACATGTGTGTAGGGAGGTGGTGAGATCTGAATGTGTCCACATGTATGTAGTGAGGTGGTGAGTCTGTATGTGTGCACATGTGTTTAGGGAGGTGGTGAGATATGTGTGTGTGCACATGTATGTAGGGAGGTGGTGAGATCTGTATGTGTGCACATGTGTGTGGGGAGGTGGTGAGATATGTATGTGTGCACATGTATGTGGGGTGGTGGTGAGATCTGTATGTGTGCACATGTGTGTAGGGAGGTGGTGAGATCTGTATGTGTGCACATGTATGTAGGGAGGTGGTGAGATCTGTATGTGTGCACATGTATGTAGTGAGTCTGTATGTGTGCACATGTATGTGGGGAGGTGGTGAGATCTGTATGTGTGCACATGTGTGTAGGGAGGTGGTGAGATCTGTATGTGTGCACATGTGTGTGGGGAGGTGGTGAGATATGTATGTGTGCACATGTATGTGGGGAGGTGGTGAGATCTGTATGTGTGCACATGTGTGTAGGGAGGTGGTGAGATCTGTATGTGTGCACATGTATGTGGGGAGGTGGTGAGTCTGTGTGTGCACATGTATGTGGGGAGGTTGTGAGATCTGTATGTGTGCACATGTGTGTAGGGAGGTGGTGAGATATGTATGTGTGCACATGTATGTGGGGAGGTGGTGAGTCTGTATGTGTGCACATGTATGTGGGGAGGTGGTGAGATCTGTATGTGTGCACATGTATGTGGGGAGGTGGTGAGATCTGTATGTGTGCACATGTGTGTAGGGAGGTGGTGAGATATGTATGTGTGCACATGTATGTAGTGAGGCGGTGAGTCTGTATGTGTGCACATGTGTGTAGGGAGGCGGTGAGATCTGTGTGTGTGCACATGTGTGTAGGGAGGTGGTGAGATCTGAATGTGTCCACATGTATGTAGTGAGGTGGTGAGTCTGTATGTGTGCACATGTGTTTAGGGAGGTGGTGAGATATGTGTGTGTGCACATGTATGTAGGGAGGTGGTGAGATCTGTATGTGTGCACATGTGTGTGGGGAGGTGGTGAGATATGTATGTGTGCACATGTATGTGGGGAGGTGGTGAGATCTGTATGTGTGCACATGTGTGTAGGGAGGTGGTGAGATCTGTATGTGTGCACATGTATGTAGGGAGGTGGTGAGATCTGTATGTGTGCACATGTATGTAGTGAGTCTGTATGTGTGCACATGTATGTGGGGAGGTGGTGAGATCTGTATGTGTGCACATGTGTGTGGGGAGGTGGTGAGATATGTATGTGTGCACATGTATGTGGGGAGGTGGTGAGATCTGTATGTGTGCACATGTGTGTAGGGAGGTGGTGAGATCTGTATGTGTGCACATGTATGTGGGGAGGTGGTGAGATCTGTATGTGTGCACATGTATGTAGTGAGTCTGTATGTGTGCACATGTGTGTAGGGAGGTGGTGAGATCTGTATGTGTGCACATGTGTGTGGGGAGGTGGTGAGATATGTATGTGTGCACATGTATGTGGGGAGGTGGTGAGATCTGTATGTGTGCACATGTGTGTAGGGAGGTGGTGAGATCTGTATGTGTGCACATGTATGTGGGGAGGTGGTGAGTCTGTGTGTGCACATGTATGTGGGGAGGTTGTGAGATCTGTATGTGTGCACATGTGTGTAGGGAGGTGGTGAGATATGTATGTGTGCACATGTGTGTAGGGAGGTGGTGAGATCTGTGTGTGTGCACATGTATGTAGGGAGGTGGTGAGATCTGTGTGTGCACATGTATGTGGGGAGGTGGTGAGTCTGTGTGTGTGCACATGTATGTGGGGAGGTGGTGAGTCTGTGTGTGTGCACATGTATGTGGGGAGGTTGTGAGATCTGTATGTGTGCACATGTGTGTAGGGAGGTGGTGAGATCTGTGTGTGCACATGTATGTGGGGAGGTTGTGAGATCTGTATGTGTGCACATGTGTGTAGGGAGGTGGTGAGATATGTATGTGTGCACATGTGTGTAGGGAGGTGGTGAGATCTGTGTGTGTGCACATGTATGTGGGGAGGTGGTGAGATCTGTGTGTGCACATGTATGTGGGGAGGTGATGAGTCTGTGTGTGTGCACATGTATGTGGGGAGGTGGTGAGTCTGTGTGTGTGCACATGTGTGTAGGGAGGTGGTGATATCTGTATGTGTGCACATGTATGTAGGGAGGTGGTGAGGTCTGTGTGTGTGCACATTTCCAATTACGTGCCTGCTAGAATTTAGGATGGGGCACAATGATATAGATGGCAGTTGCCACTTTAAAATCCTGGATCCAGCTGGATAACACATAGGTGGGCTGCGCTGCGCTGCTGGAGTCAATTGATTCTTCAAAAATGATAAAAATGTTTTTTAACACAACGTGTTTCAATGCTTTACTGTCATTATTATCAAGCTAAGCCAAATGGAGGCTAAAACCTAATAATTATAAGAGTGAGTAGCTAGTTTGATTAATAAAGGGGTTGTCTCAAGTTTGGAAGTTATTCCCCAGCCATGGGATAAGCAGTAACTTCGCGATCATTGGGGGTTTCCAGGGGTGAAGAGTCAAATGTGAGCGCTACTCTGGCTGATCTTGCACATTGCCACTTTTATGGGTGAGGGCATTTTTTGATGTGTTTGTATTGCATTATTTAGAGAGAGTGGTGACTAAAAAGCACATTTTTGTCGTTTTGATTTTATTTTTTAATTACAACTTTTATCGGGATTAATTTTACATTTTCAGAGATCAGGTTTTTATGAGCGTGGTGATTTGAAATATGTGTATTTTTTAATTTCTTAAATTTCAGTTGTATTTTTTTATATTTTTAAAACTTTTATTTTCTACTTTATTTTTTAGTTCTCTTAAGGGGCTTGAACCTGCCATCATCTGATCGCTTAAACTATACAGTATAAATCTTGATGTCTTTTAAAGTTTAGCAAATGGCTGAGCTTAGGAGGAGCACCAAGATTATGGTGATAGGGACCTTCATCTGTTAGAGACACATGCCGGTTATTTAATTTAGCCAGCATCTGCCTCATTTGGTGCAAGCTTTTCTCCTGAGACCCCTACACATGTGATCGATCACCCACACAATCACGCACATGTTATTGATATTGTCTAAACCTGTCACTTACTCCAAAAAACTGAGTCAAATACCTTTTAAAAATATGTTTCTGTATCAATATTATGTAAAAAAAATTTATATTACATATTAATAACTCCTCAAGAATCATGTGGGTGAAGCAGTCTGGGTAAAGATTCTCACCATCCCGTGCACCCTTGGTTTGATATACAAATTGCCTCCTCGGAGAGGAAGGGCAGGCCTGGCATGTCACTCTCCACAAGGAGAAAGGTTATTTCGGAGACCCTTGGTTTGAGTGACACCCAACAGCAGAGGTCCCCAACCTGTAGCTCGGGAGCCACATGTGGCTCGCGGTCCCATGAATTGTGGCTCGCGACTGCCAGCTTGGTTCATTAGCTCCAGGTCTAGCAAACAGGTATGAAGAGTACATATCAAATCAAAATGGTGAATTTTGTGAGTAGCCCTGCACAGATGTGCAGATCTGGATGCTCATTTACTGGTCTTAGAGGTTTAGAGATGTTTTAGGTATGGTACACTGGAGGATGGTACTACCTGTTAGAGGAGGTGTTCAAAGCTGGATGCGTGTTGGGAGTCCTTGATGGGAGAATACTGAATGGGGGGTACTGCAGGAACCCCTGGATCTCCGTGTACTGCTTTTTGGAGTGATTTTATGGAAAAGCTTTGGTTATCATTATACCTGTAATGGGGGCTTTGGTTGACACTACTTTGAAGGGGGTGGGAGCTGGATGTGGCTCGCGACCCTCTTTCTAAGCTGAATGTGGCTCTCAAGGTCAGAAAGGTTGAGGACCACTGCCCTACAGTGTAGGATATGTCATCCCAAGCCGACAGTGTGCAGATGAAGCTGATGCCTCACTGGAGCAGTCACAATTCGGTGCTGCATGGCTCTTCCCCCAAACTTCACCACCCGGGTATAATTACTATACGGCCGGGGTCACACTTGCGTGAAACTCGCACGAGTCTAGCGTCTCAATACCCGGCACTGCCGCCAGCACTCGGGACCGGAGCGCTCTGCTCCATAGAAATACATGCAGCCGCAGACTCCGGTCCCGAGTGCTGGCGGCAGTGTCGGGTATTGAGACGCGAGACTCGTGCTGGTTTCTCGCAAGTTTGACCCCGGCCTTCGAGTGAGGATTGTTATACCATCATTTTTGCCACTATAGCAAAATATACTGTTTCTACCAGGATATATTTAAAAAGCTATGGTAAAGTTTCATGAAGCAATGGTGGTAGTTTAGTGTAGGGAAATCAACTGATCAGATGCATTTCAAACTTTTGGATGTTTTTTCAATTGATATCTCACATACCTAATCTAGGACGGATGTTGCATCAAGTTTTCAATTAACAAAATAAAAATACCGTATATATTGTAACTATCATAAAATATGTGGAAGACCTCCTTAGTCCGGGGTGCTCAGTCTGAGGGCCACATGTGGTCTGTGATTCCATTTTGTGCAGCCCGTGGCCACCTGACTCCTGTGTTCATTAACTCACGATCTATGATTGCGATAGCTGGACTCATTGTAAGGTCCTCTTATTTCTAGATTGTTAAATAGTGGAGCGGAGGACCACCTTTCACTGCAGAAGTGGAACCTGAATTTATTAGATTATGTTATACACAATACTCGTGTACATGAAACTTTAAAGTTTAATTTCTCAGTGTTGTAAATTCTGTTTTTGGCCAGGAGGGCATGTAAGAGCTTGTCTTTTGCCACCTTATCCAATGCTGTAATTGTTTTTGAGACCAAAAAGCTGGTGTCAGGTTTCCTTTGATAAACATCTTCCCTGAACTACTTAAAAACCTCTCAGGATACAAAGATTCTAGAATTAAAAAAATTCTGTTCATTAGCGTCATTTGCTCGGAAGATGCATACTCCATTAATTTTAAAATGGGGTCATGTCGCAGGAGACTGCAGCCGATGTTACATCCGTCCAGCTGAATTAGAGAATATTACAGACTGCTCATTAAAAAGGTTGTCGTAACTTAGCAAGTTATCCATAGGGTAGATGATACCTTGCTTATCGATTGGAATCCCACCGCTCAACCCCCAATGATCTCGAGATCAGCTCTGAAGTACTTTGTTTAACCCCCAAGGGTGGTTTGCTCATTCATGACCGGGCCAATTTTTACAATTCTGACCACTGTCCCTTTATGAGGTAATAACTCTGAAACGTTTCCATGGATCCCGGTGATTCTGACATTGTTTTCTCGTGACATATTGTACTTCATGTTAGTGGTAAAATTTCATTCATATAACTTGCGTTTATTTGTAAAAAAAAATGGAAATTTGGTGAAAATTTTGAAAATTTCACAATTTTCCAACTTTGAACTTTTATGCCCTTAAATCACAGAGATACGGCACACAAAAAACTTAATAAGTAACATTTCCCACATGTTTACTTTACATCAGCACAATTTTGGAACCAAAATTTTTTTTGTTAGGAAGTTATAAGGGTTAAAAGTTGACCAGCGATTTCTCATTTTTGCAACACCATTTTATTTTTACGGACCACATCACATTTGAAGCCACTTTGAGGGGTCTATATGATAGAAAATACCCAAAAGTGACACCATTCTAAAAACTGCACCCCTTAAGGTGCTCAAAACCACATTCAAGAAGATTATTAACCCTTCAGGTGCTTCACAGGAATTTTTTGAATATTTAAAAAAAATGAACATTTAACTTTTTTTCACAAAAAAATTACTTCAGGTTCAATTTTTTTTATTTTACCAAGGGTAGCAGGAGAAATTGGACTGCAAAAGTTATTGTGCAATTTGTCCTGAGTACGCTGATACCTGGATATGTGGGGGGAACCACTGTTTCGGAGCATGACAGAGCTCAGAAGGGAAGGAGCGCCGTTTGACTTTTTCAATGCAAAATTGGTTGGAATTCAGATGGGATGCCATGTCACGTTTGGAGAGCCCCTGATGTACCTAACCAGTGTTAACCCCCCACAAGTGACCCCATTTTGGAAACTAGACTCCCCAAGCAACTTATCTAGATATGTGGTGAGAACTTTGAGCCCACAAGGGCTTCACAGAAGTTTATAACGTACAGCGGTACAATTAAAAAATCATATTTTTTCCACAAAAATGATCTTTTCACCCCCAATTTTTATTTTCCCAAGGATAACAGAACCCTAAAAGTTATTGTGAAATTTGTCCCGAGTACGCTGATACCCCATATGTGGATGTAAACAACTATTTGGGCGCATGGCAGAGCTCGGAAGGGAAGCAGCGCCATTTGACGTTTTTGGCTGGAATTGAGATCGGACACCATGTCGCGTTTGGAAAGCCCCTGATGTACCTAAACAGTGGAATCCCCCGTCGGGGCTCAGAAGGGAAGTAGTGACGTTTTGGAATGCAGACTTTGATGGCATGGTCTGCGGGTGTCATGTTGCCTTTGGAGAGCCCCTGATGTACCTAAACAGTGGAAACCCCCCACAAATGACACCATTTTGGAAACTAGACCCCCTAAGGAACTTATCTAGATGTGTGGTGAGCACTTTAAACCCCCAAGGGCTTCACAGAAGTTTATAATGCCCGGGCGTGAAAATAAAAAAATCGTATTTTTTCCACAAACATGATCATTTAGTCACCAATTTTTTTATTTTCCCAAGGGTACCAGGAGAAATTGGACCCCAAAAGTTGTTGACCAATTTGTCCTGAGTACACTGATACCCCATATGTGGGAGAAAACTACTGTATGGGCACACGTCGGGGCTCGGAAGGGAAGTGTCATGTGCATTTGGAGAGCCTCTGATGTGCCTAAACTATTGAAACTCCCCACAAGTGACCCCATTTTGGAAACTAGACCCTCCATGGAAGGGAAGTAGTGACGTTTTGGAATGCAGACTTTGATGGAATGGTCTGCGGTTGTCATGTTGCCTTTGGAGAGCCCCTGATGTACCTAAACAGTGGAAACCTTCCACAAATGACACAATTTTGGAAACTAGACCCCCTAAGGAACTTATCTAGATGTGTGGTGAGCACTTTGAACCCCCAAGTACTTCAGAGAAGTTTATAACGCCCGGGCGTGAAAATAAAAAAATCATATTTTTTTTTCACAAAAATGATATTTTTGCCCCCCATTTTTTATTTTCCTAAGGGCAACAGGAGAAATAGGACCCCAAAAGTTGTTTTGCGATTTGTCCTGAGTAGGCTGATACCCCATATGTGGGGGTAAAACACTGTTTGGACGCATGGCAGAGCTTGGAAGGGAAGGAGCACCATTTGACTTATTCAACTCAGAATTGGCTGGAATTGAGATCAGACGCCATGTTGCGTTTGGCGAGCACCTGATGTGCCCAAACAGTGGAAACCCCCCAATTCTAACTCCAATCCTAACCCCAACACACCCCTAGCCCTAGCCCTAACCCTAGCCCTAGCTCTAACCCTAATGGGAAAATGGAAATAAATACTTTTTTTTTAATTTTATTATTTTTCCCTAGCTAAGGGGGTGATAACGGGGGGTTTGATTTACTATTTATGGCGGTTTTTATATTTGGCAGCTGTCACACACTAAAAGACGCTTTTTATTGTAAAAATAGTTTTTGCATCACCACATATTGAGAGCTATAATTTTTCCATATTTTGACCCACTGAGTCATGTGAGGTCTTATTTTTTGCGGGACGAGTTGACGCTTTTATTGGTATCATGTTCGGGCACGTGACATTTTTTGATCGCTTTTTATTCTGATTTTTGGGACGCAGAATGAACAAAAACCAGCGTTTCATGAATTTCTTTTGGGTGGTGCGTTTACACCGTTCTGCATGCGGTAAAATTGATAAAGCGGTTTTATTCTTTGGGTCAGTACGGTTACAGCAATACCTCGTTTGTCATTTTTTTATGTTTTATGCAATAAAAACAATTTTATATAAAAAATAATTATTTTTGCATCGCTTTATACTGCGAGCTATAACTTTTATATTTTTTCTCTGATGATGCTGCTTGGTGGCTCATTTTTTGCAGGACAAGATGACGTTTTCAGCGGTACCATGGATATTTATATGCGTCTTTTTGATCGTGCGTTATTGCACTTTTTGTTCGGCGGTATGATAATAAAACATTATTTTTTGCTTCGTTTTTTATTTTTATTTTTTAAGGGGTTCGCTAAAGGGGTTAACTAATGGGACAGCTTTATAGGGCAGGTCGTTACGGACGTGGCAATACCAAATATGTGTACTTTTATTGTTTGTTTGTTTTTTATTTCCAAAAAATGAATTTATTAAGGAATATTTTTTTTTTAAAATTTATTTAGCAATTTTTAAAAAAAAAAAAATTTTTACACTTTTTTTTTTTTTTAACTTTATTAGGTTGTCCCAGTGGGGACATCACTGTCCTGTGACAGATCGCTGATTTGTCACATCACAGATCACTGTGACAGATCAGCGATCTGTCACAGGCATTGAAGAAGAATTCCTCTTGTCTGCGCTTTGCAGGCACTGAGGAAGCCAGCTCCCTGCAGGCCCCCGAAGGTCGCCGTCGCCATCTTGGATTCGGGGACCTGCATGGAAGGAGACCCCCGCAGCAGCGCTGCACATTGCGCTGCTGTGGGGGGCTCAGGGAAGCACGGAGGGAGCCCCCTCCCTGCCGATGCTTCCTTTTAACCCCCGGTACACCGCAATCGTGTTTGATCGCAGTGTGCAAGGGGTTAACGTGTCGGGGGCGGTCCGTGACCGCCCCTAACACATTGTGCCGGGTGTCAGCTGTGATAATCAGCTGACACCCGGCCGCTATTAGCGGCGCTCACCACGTGGGCGCCGCTGATCACTGTGACGTACTATCCCGTCCCTGGGAATTAAGTCCCAGGGCACATGGACGGGATAGTACGTCACATGACAGTAAAGGCTTAAAGGGAATCCATCACCTATTTTTTGGTATATAAGATGCGGCCACTGCCATCAGGGGCTTATCTACAGTATTACAGAATTCTGTAGATAAGCCCCGGATGTAACCTGAAAGATAAGAAAAATGAGTTAAGGCCCCGTCTTACATAGCGAGATCATTAGCGAGATCGCTGAAACGTCACCGATTTTGTGACGCAACAGCGACCTCTCCAGCGATCTCGCTATGTGTGACACATAGTGGCGACTGGGCCTCTGCTGCGATCTCGCTGATCATGCTAGAATGTCCTGGGCCATTTTTTTTATCGCTGGTGTCCCGCTGGCCAGCATGCATTTTGTGTTTGACGCCAAAGAGCAACCTCGTTGGTGACTTAGAACTCAGGGACGCAGGCGGGAGTCGTCAGAATAGCTGCTATGTGACAAGGTCGCCGGATCGTTGCTGCGTCGCTGAGTAGATCTGTCTGTTTGACAGCTTACTAGCGACCATTTAGCGACGTACCAGCGATCCTTACCAGGTCGTATCGTTGTCGGGATCGCTGGTGCGTCCGCGTAGTGTAACAGTACCCTTAGAGGTCCGGCCATTCCCATCTTCTAGCGATGACGTCCTTTTCTTTGCTTCCCGTCGCGGCTCTGGTGCAGGCACACTGCTGTGCCCTGTTGAGGGCAGAGCAGAGTACAGCAGTGCGCGAGTGCTGGACCTCAACAGGGTAGAGCGGTGCGCCGGAGCCGCGACAGGAAGCAAAGAAGAGGACGTCATCGCTAGAAGATGCGAGGCGCCGGACCGGACCGCGACACTCTCCGGACCCCAACCGGACCCGGACCGCCCCGGGTGAGTATAATATAACTCGTTTTTCTTCTCTTTCAGGTTACATTGGGGGCTTATCTACAGCATTCCGTAATGCTGTAGATAAGCCCCTGATGGCGGTGGCCACATCTTATATACCAAAAAACAGGTGACAGATTCCCTTTAAATGGATCAGTGTTGATCCTTGTCGTGCAACCTCCAACAACTACCACCTTATCTCCTGAAATTAAGAAATAATTTACCAAACTGAGATCAATCCTCCAATAAAGTCTTGTGTGTCACGTAGCATTGGCAGTCACTGATTTAATAGAAAAGTTGTGTATGACCAGATTTTTGTGCCTGAGCTGAAGAGATACGATACAAAGCTGTATACTTCGTACAACGTTTCTTGATCTGAACCTTTTACAAGTCTGTAACAATATAATGGTTGTGCCAGATGCTGGAAACAATCTCAAAGAAGACTAGAATAGATGGATCTATAAGAGCGAGGCCCAGGAGCTGTGTAGGAGGGTAGTATCAGCTGTGAGGGAAGCAGTCGTAATAGTTATGTTAGGCAATCCCTGCATGTGTGGCGGTTGTCGAACATCCATGAGACATGCAGCTGCGGGGACTAGAACATAGTATTCAAGCACGTCGCAGATACTCTATCAGCACACGATCATGCTCCGATAACACCTTACTTATCTGAGCACGTTCCCTCATCACCAGTGGTAATTGATTGTAGGCTTTGATGTGGTTGCTTAGATGTAGATTCCGAAAAAAATGAATCTTATGATGAATTGATATTGCTTCTCACACAGTTTGCAGGTTATCAGGCGTGTCATGCAACAGATGAGGGATGATCTTTATATGCTGCATGAATCAGCAGTCTTCTCAGCCCTGTGCCGCTCAAGTAATAGCTCAATTTCTGCATTTCCGGGGTTTGCTGGGGGTCTCTGCTTTGACATACAGTATATTAATCTCTTATCATTTTTATGAAAATGCAGAATGTCAGGTCTTAGGAAAGTGCCCTAGATTACACCTAATTCAAATACATAATATGGTGTCCATGTTCCCATGAGTCCTCACCCATATATTAATGGGTGGAGGGCTACCATTCTCTTAGAGTTTCTTTTAAGTGTTTTTAATCCATTTTAATGAATGGTAATAGTTAATTACAAACGAAGGCAAAAACGTTCCTATTTTACACAGTGTTTTTCCTGCAAGCATATTACAAAAATCTGCTGCATATACTGAATACACATACCCCTAACCCCTTTCCGACATGTTTCATAATAGTACGTCCATGTCGGACTCCCCCTGTTTGGTGCAGGCTGCGGCGCTGAGCCTGCACCTTTCCAGGCATGACATCTGATCTATACAGCCGAAATGTGTCCGCAACAGCCACGGGTGGAATCGCTATCCACTCTCTGACAGCGGCATTTAACTCATGCTTACAGGAAGCCCGTCGCTAATCCCGCTCATCAGTGACCCTATCACATGATCGCGGGTCATCAATGGGGGGGAAGGGGCAGTCCAATGCGGTCCGGTCCGATGGGTGTCGTAGGTCCGGGTCCGGTGCCTTCCATCATCTTGCGCCGCCACCCTCCTGCTTGCTTCCTCGCTCCTGGCATCGCACTTCTGCGCAGGCGTACTTATCTGCGCTGTTGAGGGCAGAGCAAAGTACTGCAGTGCGCAGGTGTCGGGAAAGGTCAGAGAGGCCCAGTGCCTGCGCACTGCAGTACTTTGCTCTTCCCTCAACAGGGCAGATAAGTACGCCTGTGCAGAAGTGTAATGCCGGGAGCGAGGAAGCAAACAGGAGGACGGTGTCGCAAGAAGATGGGAGGCGCCGGACCTGTGACACAAATCAGACGGGACCATCCCCCCGGGTGAGTATAATAAAACTTATTTTTCTTATCTTGCAGATCGGATCGGGGGCTTATCTACAACATTATAGAATGCTGTACATAAGCCGTGAAAGGTGGTGGCCACATCTTATAGAGGCCAAAAGAGGTGACAGGTGCACTTTAAGGGTTAAGGAAGTAAAAGTGAGGTTTTGTTTTTCTGAGGAGAATATGTGGCCTTTCCTGGCTAGCCCAGCAGTAGAGGACTTCGATGCATGCAATGGAGCATTGTCCTGAATAAGATTCATCATTTTCTTGAAAGATGCAAAATTTTCCTGTACCACTAAAGAAAGTGTCTTCTAAAACTGGAAGTGGTTTGGGAGCTGATTTTGAGTCCATCATCATCCCAAAAGGTCCAACTAGTTCAGCCTTTAGCTGTACCCAACCTCGATCTTGCTGGCATCTGAGTCGAAGTGAAGGTTTATGCCCGTTACTGATCCAGTTTCAGGCTCACTTTTTTGCCTCATCAGTACATAATACCTATGAAAAGTCTATCTTCAGATATTTCTTGGCCCAGTCTTGACGTTTCACCTTCTGTGTCTTGTTCAGTGGTGGTCGGGTATCAGCCTTATCTTGGCCATGTCTGTGAGCACTGAACACCTTGTACTTCTGGACCTCCAGGGACGGTTGCAGTTCTGGAATATGTTAGCATTGGAGGAGGATAATGGCTTCCTGGTCGCTTAATGTGCTTTTTTTTTTCTCAACGTATCATACAGTCACAGTCATACATCTACAGTCACTAACTACTGAACACTGACTTCTTCAACCCTGAGTACCAGCAGTGCATGTAGCTTGCAAACCTAGCAGTGAGAAAGTGCAGAGACAAGGTTAAGACGTGTAGTCTTATAGAACTGTCGCTGCAGGAAGAGAAGCTGCACAGGAGACCCTGTCTGAACACTTCTTCAAGTAGCTGCCCTACACCTCCACTGTTTGATCACAAGGACTGTGATCACATCCAGAGCTAATTACCTGAGCCCAGTAGAGGGCTCCAGTGAGCAGTCAGAGATGCCCTCTTTTACGCCACCAGCATTGTAGGGCTACGTCCGCTCACAGATTCGATTGTTAAGGGCAGATTCTGTGCAAAGTACTTGTCAAATCCAACAACAGCTCACATGCCAAGCAACCTTCTGTCCTCACAATGATGAATTCGGGGTTTTCTGCCCATTGATGTGCAGCAAGTTAATTCATAGTGTAGTACCAGCTATAACCATTAGAGGTCATTAGGTACCCATTTGTCCTGTTCCTGGATAAAGTGAACAATTCTCTTTAAACAGTGTGTTCTGAGTAGAACCGCCCCCTTAGTTTCCCGGGCAGGAAGGCTTGCAGACATTTCCCCCCCGAACTTTGAGTCTTACACACGTGTTCCTGCTCTTGACAAGCGGATTCCGGTAAGGGTCAAATGTACCTACATGTTTGTGTTAGAACAGTTTTGCAGCCACCATGTAGCATACTGTGTAGTTAGGCATGTTGTGCTTTGTATCATATTGCTGTTTTCTCTGTATGCAGATAGATGCATGTCTGTATAAGCAGTACAAAGCTGGCAGCCTGAACTCACTCTAGGTAACCATGATAACTTTATCTCTGTGTTATGCGTTATCTCTGTAATGTCCCTGTTAATCATGTTATTGCATCCTGTATCATGCTGTAATGTGCCAAGTACTGATACACTGTTATTTCCTTATAGTTTTTACCACTCTCACATCGTCCATTATTGTCCGTGATTGTCAACCATTATTGTCCACCGTCATCGTTCACTGTTACCAAGTTCACATCATCACTTTAATAAACATAGACATAAGCATCCATACAGTCCGTTTACTGGGGAAGTGGATGAGGTTTAGCTGTGTGCTGAAATCCACACAGCACCATATGTGGACGAAGGCAGAACACAGGGGATCAATGCATGCAAGTATGACAGGGATGCCAGCACTTTCTAACTACACCTTTGCATTGATAATGTTGATCGGTGGGGTTTCGAACGCTGGTATGCCCACTGATCCCAAGAACAGGGCACTGCAGAGACTTGTAAGAACAAAGTGGTACCTGGGCATGTGCACCTTCATTGAATTTCTATGGGGAAAAAGACTAGCACTGGGCTTCGCTTTCTCTGGCAGTCCCATACAGTGTCACTCTTGTCTGACTATCGCCCTCTATATTCAGATGGTTTATTTCAGAGATCCTTTTTTAGGGATTTGTGAGGGTTCCACTGCTTGGACCCCCACTGATAAGCAAGTTATAATCCATGTTGTTGGACAGGTTATCTCTTCTGAAGATGGAAATAACCCTTTAAGAAAAGAGGACATCTATTGCGCAACTTTGTTTGGACCGAATTACGCTGCATATAATACCTCTAGGGCCTTTTGCGTTAACCCCTTATACTATGTAGCATAGATGCCAAACACACTGTTGGCACTCCTGGCTAATAAGACCTAAGAATATAGGAGTCTATTGTGAAAGCTGCTAATTTACCCGTTTGGCTCCTTTCACAGAGGACGTGATTCATACCTTGAAAAAGATGCAGAGTATTTCTTTTTCATTCCCAGAGTTGTGATCTGTTTTTTTTCAGTGGAGAACAGTGATGACAATGGGCAGCCCCATCCATATATTTGGGAAATTAGAGCCAGGAATCAGAATTTTTCTGACAGTGAAGCCATATGAGCTACAGTTTCAATTTCTGATATGTAAAACATTACAGCTCTGATTCCTGGAGCCCCTGAATTACAAGTGGCAGGACTGTTGGGAGGCTGCCAAAAAGACAGAAGGAGATTAATTATTAGAGTCACAGATACTCGCTGTTTGTTCTTACATTTCGGTCAGGCTTTTGAACACCACCCGCATAACTAACAAAATCCAAAGAGCCTTTACTTCATCTTGTTATTTCTAATTCTGTCTTTAAAATTCTGATAGATCTGTTGTACATCAATGGTGGACAAACCTGGATCAATATCTATTGAGGGACTTTACTCCAATCTGGCATTGCACAGGGTGATCTTGGCTCATCCGTGGTTATTATATGAAGTCAGGGACAATGGATGAAAGGTCTTAGACAAAAACAATAAAATGTCCATGGGACCCTAAAAGCTGTCAGGCCCTGGAATATGTATATATGTTATATTGGCGTGCCGTATGGGTATGCGCTTATCAACAAATATGTATAACACTTTACCCATAGTTTCAATTTGGTCGGTAGTGCCCATTGTAAATTTTGGTACAGTTACCGTATTTTTCGGATTATAAGACACACTTTTTGCCCCCAAGTTTGGGGGGAAAATGGGGGTGCATCTAATATTACAGATATCGGATATACCTTACCGGCCTTGGTGAAGCAGGGTCCCAGTGTTGCGGCTGGAGGAGGAAAGAGTGAAGCATTGCTGCAGACTTCAGGCTGGGATGATTGGGTGTTCTGACGTGCGGTGCTCCGCTGCGGGTGTCCTTTGCTGTGCGTGTCTCCAGTGCTGCTGCAGGTGTTCGGAGCTGCTGCGGGCGTCTCTGGTGCTGCTGCGGAGGCTCCGCCGACATTTTGTGAAAGGCCAGAGCCCCTGCAGTTCCATTATTTCCTATGCGGTGGTCTTTGGTATAATGGCTGCCGTGGGCGGCGCATGCGCAGATGGAGATCTTGGCACCAAGATCTCGAGAGATGAGTTCTCAGCGCTGATCTCCATCTGCGCATGCGCCACCCCGGCAGCCATTTTCCCGGAGTCCACCGCATAGGAAATCGTGGAACTGCAGGGGCTCTGGCCTATCACAAAATGTCGGCAGAGCCCCCACAGCAGCACCGACACACCCGCAGCAGCACCGGATACCCGCAGAATCGGACACCCGCAGCGGAGTGCTGCACATCCGAACACACCCTCATCCCAGTCTGCGGCCTGCAGCAACCCTCCACTCCTGCCTCCACCAGCAGCGACCCTGGGACCCTGCTCCACCGCAGCCACCACCCTCGGTAAGCAATATGACGCATGGATTAAAGGAAGCACCACCATTTTATTAAAAAAAGTTTTTTTTTCCTATTTTTCTCCTCAAAATTTGGGTTGTGTCTCATAATACAGTATGTCAAAATGCAGTACAGCTGAATTAAAGCAACTTTAGAAGAGAACCTGTCAGCATGATTTTGTAAAGTAAAGTAAATTCACTGTAGTAATGGCGTTGTAATACTGATTACATTGATACCTTTGGTGAAGAAATCCACTTTGTTGAGCTTCTTTATTCACCATTTGAAGTTTTCTTTACTAATTATATTTCTGTGCACATGGAATGGACTGTACACGGGGTCTTCTCCTCCCTGTCTGTGATTCCCCAGCCCCTCCACTGCTCTGGCCTGTGAACAACAGGTCACTGCTGAGATTTTAAATAGAGGAGGCCGGTCATTCACAGACCGGAGGCAGGCAGAGGGGCCAGGGAATCACAGACCGGAGGCAGGCAGAGGGGCCGGGGAGTCACAGACTGGAGGCAGGCAAAGGGGCCGGGGAATCACAGACCGGATGCAGGCAGAGGGGCCAGTGAATCACAGACCGGAGGCAGGCAGAGGGGTCAGGGAATCACAGATTGGAGGCAGGTGGAGAGGCTGGGGAATCACAGATCGGAAGCAGGCAGAGGGGCTGGAGAATTACAGACCATAGGCAGGCGGAGGGGCCAGAGAATCACAGATCGGAGGCAGGCAGAAAGGCCAGGTAATCACAGACCAGAGGCAGGTGGAGGGGTCAGAGAAACACAGACCGGAGGCAAGCGGAGGGGCCAGGGAATCACAGACTGGAGGCAGGTGGAGGGGTTGGGAAATCACAGACCGGAGGCAAGTGCAGGGGAAGGGGGATCACAGACCGGAGGCAGGCGGGGGGGCCAGGGAATCACATACTGGAAGAAGGCAGATGGGTTGAGGAATCACAGACTGGAGGCAGGTGGAGGGGCCAGAGAATCACAGACCGGAAGCAGGCGGAAAGTCCAGGGAATCACAGACCGGAGGCAGTCAGAGGGGTCGGGGAATCACAGACCGGAGACAGGTTGAGGGGCTGGGAAATCACAGACCAGAGGCAGGTGGAGGGACTGGGCAATCACAGACAGGAGGCAGGTGGAGGCATCGGGGAATCATAGACCGGAGGCAGGCGGAGGGGCCAGGGAATCACATATCGGATGCAGGTGGAGGATCCGGGGAATCACACACTGGAGGCAGGCAGAGTGGCCTGGAAATCACAGACCAGAGGCAGGCAGAGGGGCCGGGGAATCACATAGTGGAAGAAGGCAGATGGGTTGAATCACAGACTGGAGGCAGGTGGAGGGGTCAGAGAATCACATACCGGAGGCAGGCAGAAAGGCCAGGGAATCACAGACTGGAGGCAGTCGGAGGAGCCGGGGAATCACAGACCGGAGGCAGGTGGAGGGGACAGGGAATCACAGGCCGGAGGCTGGCTGAGGGGCTGGAGAATCACAGACTGGAGGCAGGTGGAGGGGTTAGAGAATCACAGGCCGGAGGCAGGTAGAAAGGCCAGGGAATCACAGACTGGAGGCAGACGGAGGGGCCGGGGAATCGCAGACTGGAGGCAGGTGGAGGGGTCGGGAAATCACAGACCGGAGGCCAGTGGAGGGGTCGGGGGGATCACAGACCGGAGGCAGGCGGAGGGGCCGGGGAATCACATACTGGAAGAAGGCAGATGGGTTGAGGAATCATAGACTGGAGGCAGGTGGAGGGGCCAGAGAATCACAGACCGGAGGCAGGCGGAAAGGCCAGGGAACCACAGACTGGAGGCAGTCGGAGGAGCCGGGGAATCACAGACCAGAGGCAGGTGGAGGGGCCGGGGAACCACAGGCCGGAGGCTGGCGGAGGGGCTGGAGAATCACAGACCAAAGTCAGGCAGAGGGCCCGGGGAATCGCAGACTGGAGGCAGGTGGAGGGGCCTGAGAATCACAGACTGGAGGCAGGCAGAGGGGCAATGGAAAACCTCTGCCTTCTCCCTGAAACGAAGCATCATCAGTGCTGTCCGTTTCAGGGGCTTAGCTAGTCCCTGCTCTACTGAGTATGTGTTGGTTGTCAATTCCGATGGATGCTCCGTAGGATCTTGTCACAGCGTGATATTCTTCTTAGTGCACAGTGACAGTGCGCTCCCTCACTGGCTCTGATGACAAGTGACAAGCTGGCAAAAGAAAACCAGACTGAATAAAGGACATAACTTGCAGAGTACCAGAAAGTAAAACTTTAATTGATTACAAGTTTTATTGATTAAAACCCTTTTGACTAATTTCTCTTTTATGCTCAGGTCTGATGGTGTTTCCTTTCTGCTTCTCCTACATTTCACACTGGCAGGGAAGCAAGGAATTTGAGACTTAAATCAAACTAAAAAGTTAAATTTAGGCTGTGTGCCCACGTAGCGTTTTTTAAGCGTTTCCGCTGCGTTTTTAAATGCGCGATTCTGCCGCGGAAACGCTTAAAGCAAGCATTCCATGCATTTGTAATAGAAAACGCACATGTTGTGCCAATGGTGCATTTTTTACCGCTGCGGAATCGCTTAGCGGTAAAAAACGCAGCATTTTCATTAATTTTGCGGAATCTCCCGCGATTCCGCATACCAACAATTATATGGGCAAAAACGCATGGGAAAACGCATGTCAAAACGCTTGACAATCGCGTCAAAACGTGTGTCAAAAAGCGCATGCGTTTTTGCTCAGGAAAAATCGCTTGAAAAACGCTACGTGGGCACATAGCCTTACAATAGATTTTCTTTGCTTGGCAGCAGCAGCAATTAGGAAAGATAACTCCAATACCAACTATTAAATCCCGCAAATAGTATGCATGAGATGTAGACGAAGGGAGGGGGCTCCACCTTTGAAACCCAGGATGATCCGAAAGCCTATCATAAGTCCCCAGGACTACCATATTCTGATGTACAAGACCGCTCTGCACACTGCACATAACCATATAGTCGTAAAAAGAGTGTCCCTCCATATAAAGCTGGGCATGCTGTATTCTGTTGTATAATCCTCCCCAAACTAAGGACACCGATTGCTCTACGCAGCTTTTTACCTGGACAGTTGTATGAACAGGGCAGATGTCCACATCTCTGATCGAAACTGTGAGCGCATATCTTACATACAGATAAAGACATTTTAACATTTGATAACATCAGAGACAGTTTTGGTCAACAACCCCCAGAGCCCCTCCTTCCGACTTCCCAGCCCTCCATCTCCAAAACCAACTTCTCCACCATTACAGAAGATCGACTCTCCACTGTACTCTGAAGATCACATCTCACCACCTGTGCACTTGACCCGATCCCTTCACACTTGATCCCAAACCTCACCACAGTCTTCATCCCAACCCTAACCCATATCTTCAACCTATCACTAACAACTGGTGTTTTCCCCTCAAGCTTTAAACATGCCTCCATCACACCTATCCTCAAAAAGCCCTCTCTTGACCCATCCTCTGTATCTAGCTATCGCCCTATATCACTTCTCCCCTATGCCTCCAAGCTACTGGAACAACACGTCTACCTTGAACTGTCCTCCCATCTCTCTTCTTGCTCCCTCTTCGACTGCTTACAATCTGGCTTCCGGTCACACCACTCCACTGAAACTGCCCTTACTAAGGTCACCAATGACCTCTTAACCGCCAATAGCAAGCGACACTACTCTGTCCTCCTCCTCCTGTCGGCTGCCTTTGACACAGTGGACCATTCCCTATTATTACAGACCCTCTCATCCCTTGGCATCACAGACTTGGCCCTATCCTGGATCTCATCATACCTAACAGACCGGACATTCAGCGTCTCCCACTCACACACCACCTCCTCACCTCGCCCCCTATCTGTCGGAGTCCCACAAGGTTCAGTCCTAGGACCCCTGCTCTTCTCCATTTACACCTTTGGCCTGGGACAGCTCATAGAATCTCATGGCTTTCAGTATTATCTCTACGCTGATGACACACAGATCTACATCTCTGGACCAGATATCACCTCCCTGCTAACCAGAATCCCTCAATGTTTGTCCACTATTTCATCCTTCTTCTCTGCTAGATTTCTGAAACTTAACATGGACAAAACAGAATTCATCATCTTTCCCCCATCTCATGTGACCTCCCCAACGAACCTATCCATTACAGTAAATGGCTGCCCACTCTCCCCAGTCCCACAAGCTCGCTGCCTCGGGGTAATCCTTGACGCTGATCTCTCCTTCAAACCACATATCCAAGCCCTTTCCACTTCCTGCCGACTTCAACTCAAAAATATTTCACGAATCCGTTCATTCCTCAACCAAAAATCTGCAAAAACCCTAGTCCATGCCCTCATAATCTCTCGCCTTGACTACTGCAACCTCCTGCTCTGTGGCCTCCCCTCGAACACTCTCCCCCTCAATCTATTCTAAACTCTGCTGCCCGACTAATCCACCTGTCCCCCTGCTATTCCCCTGCTTCTCCCCTCTGTCAATCCCTTCACTGGCTCCCCATTGCCCAGAGACTCCAGTACAAAACCCTAACCATGACATACAAAGCCATCCACAACCTGTCTCCTCCATACATCTGTGACCTCGTCTCCAGGTACTTTCCTGCACACAACCTCCGATCCTCACAAGATATTCTTCTCTACTCCCCTCTTATCTCCTCTTCCCACAATCGCATACAAGATTTCTCTCGCGCCTCACCCTTACTCTGGAACTCTCTACCACAACATATCAGACTCTCACCTACCATCGAAACCTTCAAAAAGAGCCTGAAGACCCACCTCTTCCGACAAGCCTATAACCTGCAGTAACCACCGATCGACCAAACCGCTGCATGACCAGCTCTACCCTCACCTACTGTATTATCACCCATCCCTTGTAGATTGTGAGCCCTCGCGGGCAGGGTCCTCTCTCCTCCTGTACCAGTTATGACTTGTATTGTTTAACTTTATTGTACTTGTTTTTATTATGTATACCCCTCCTTACATGTAAAGCGCCATGGAATAAATGGCGCTATAACAATAAATAATAATAATAATAATTTTAACATGGAAGTGCTGATGCAGAGGATGAGTTATAAGTCAATCACCGGGGGTCCCACCACATTCTGCTGTGCAGAATTCTCAGTTTCTTATTTGATCATCCATTTTTTTTTCTTATGAGAATGGATCACAGATGAAATCTTAGCTCATCAGCATTCACTGGCATCCGTTACCAGGTACAGTAAAACATCATATGGCGCATAAAAAAAACAGTAGTGAACACAGATTTTATGAGTATTATTGCAGTAGAAAATACAGTATGTGTCTACTGCCTGGATGGCATTTTTTGCATATCCTCCTTCTGACCAGTCTATTTTTAATTTTTGTTTTTCTGATAATAAAATTGATAATATTTTCAGAATATTTGTCTGTATACACTATTCATGTTAAAGGGAATCGCTGTCACCCATTTTTTGTGATATGATGTAAAGATATCATTCAATTTAGTGTCACATAAGCATTATAGCAGTACTTTTGATACCCCCTGACTCCCCACCTTTGATGCATAAATACCGTTTTTAGCTCTCCTGCGGTGTATGTTAGGGTATGTGCACACGGTGTTGAATCTGCTGAGGAATTTTCCCTGCAGATTTTGCTAAATCCACAGGTAAAATGACCTGCATTTTACCTGCGGATTTAGTGCGGATTTTCTGCAGTTTTTGTGCGGTTTTCCCCTGCAGTTTTCCACCTGTGGATTTCTAGAATGGAGCAGGTGGAAAACTGCAGCAAAACCGCACAAAAGAAGTGACATGCTGCAGTTTTCAATCGGCAGCAAATCTGCGTGGAAAAATCCGCAGCATGTGCACTGCGGATTTTGATTTACATTGCCTTTAATGGTACTGTACATCACTTGCAGTTCTGCTGCAGATCCGCAGGGCCAAATGCGCTACGGATCTGCAACAGAATCCGCACCGTGTGCACATACCCTAAATCTCCGCGGTCCGGTCCGATGGGCGGAGCTTATTCTCCTTACCCCCCCCACTCGGCTTGCTATACGTATTGTAATCTGTGAATATCACAGATCCCGTAGAGTTGCTGCCCGTGAGCATTGAAATGGCCTCTCGCGCGTGCGCAGTATGCTTTGCCCAACTGTGGTATTGCGATACTTCCGGGCCATAGAACGTAATGGTGTATGCCGGCGCATGCGCAATACGGATTTTATGCTTTGCTCAAAGTTGGGAAAAGCATACTGCGTACGCGCGAGAGGCCATTTCAGTGCGCACGCGCGGCAACTCTATGGGATTTGTGATATTCACAGATCACAATACGTACAGCAAGCCGAAGGGGGAGGAGAATAAGCCCCGCCCATCGGACCGGACAGCGGAGATTTACATACACTGCAGGAGAGCTAAAAACGGTATTTATGCATCAAAAGTGGGGAGTCGGGGGGTATACTGCTATAATGCTTATGTGACACTAAATTGAATGATATCTTTACATCATATCACAAAAATGGGTGATAGATTCCCTTTAACTTTACCAAAGGAAAAATTGACATTTTTGGAAATATTGACTAATGGGTAGTAGTAGTTTTCTGCAGTACAAGTTGTCAGGATAGGTGGGTAGAAACTGAATACATGAGCTCTCTCACTTCTAAGTGTGACTCTTAACATGTTGATTTAAATATCAGGATTATACAACCATTTTGACATGGATTTTCATAGAAAATACTCTAGCTTCATCAGGCCTAAGAGGTCTTTTTAATATTTTATGCAATTTGTATTGTGAAATCCTATGACTGTTCTGCTTTGAAATCACAAAAGCATCAGGATAACAGATTTAACCAATATGTGCGATAGAGACTATTTTTCCTGCCCCGCGATTTACCTTGTGTCAGTCGGCCAAGCGTGCCTAGTGGTCATTCTTTATACTGCCAGTATATACTCCTTTCTGAGACTAGAGTTTCTCAAGGAAATGGAAATGCCCTGATGGCAGTTTGACTGTTCTATCAGGTCAAGAAGAGCTAATCAGGCATGCATTGGTCTCCATTACCAGCAAATAAGCAGCTGGCCCTCTATACCTCACATTATTTCTGGGGACAGGTTCATGTGCAGCCTCATCTCATATATCTGGTTATAGATAAGGGGACAGGCTGGGATTTGGATCCTAGAAGTGGGATAGGGGCCCTACATTTTTTTTGCCAGATGCCTCTATTTATTTCAGTTCTGATCTAAGAATGATTACAGTGATAATTATTGCAGGGCCTATTAATGTGTGAACAAACATTCATGATTATAGGGAATCTGTCACCAGACTTTTGCAACTCCATCTGAGAGCAGCATGATGTAGAGGCAGAGACCCTGATTCCAACGATGTGTCACTTACTGGGCTGCTTGCTGAAGTTTTGATAAAATCATTGATTTATCTGCAGCAGTTCTCTGAATGCTGAGCTCTGTATAACCCAGCCCACACCACTGAGTGGCAGCTTTCTGTGTGCCACTGTGCATAGGCATAAAGCTGCCAATCACTGGTGGGGGTGGGATTATACAGAGGTCATGAATATGGAAGAGTACCTGGCAGTTGGTTTACTAGTCCTCTATTGATAATCTCCTGATAAAACAGGGATTTTATTAAACCTACAGCAAACAGCCAAGTAAGGGACACATCACTGCAATCAGGGTCTCTAGCCCTAGATTATGCAGCTCTCAGTTTAGGTAGCAAAAAGGGACTGTTTATCTGGAAAAAAATATCTTTTTAAAAAGCTGCAATTGATGAATCAGGTGAAAACATCTGGAATCTCTAAACTTTGCCCGAAAAGGGGAAAAAAAGCATGACACTGGTACTGGTGAATTCTTTAGGGGATGAAACACACCCCACCTCCCAGTCCAAACCTTTAAATAAAACAAACTGACAACAGATATTCTTTGGAATAATTATGGCCACAGCAGCCTTTTATTTATTTAAATAACAAAATGATAAAACTCTCAATAAGTAACATTTCCTTTAAACTAGCTGGGAGGAGTCCTTGAAGCTCCGAAAATCTGGTAAATACCAAATATGAAGTGAACAACCACCAAAATGCGTTACCCCCAGCCGTTACCCCGCTGGCTCGGGAGCACCATAGCCACATGTATACCAATGTTCACTCCAACCATGGGGATTCGACCACTTAGCTGACTTCCCCACCCCATTTTAGCAGATCCAAAATAAATTTAATTCCAAATGGAGAAAACCATGAAGCCCATGGACCCCCGTACCAATTTTAAACCAACTCCAAGAACTCCCCCCAACCGCCACCGGCCACCATGACCCGGATACATTAAACGCCGAACCAAGAAAGAAAAATAAGGGCGGGCGGGATCGAATTCCTCCAGGGAGAGCAGGAAATGGTAGGTCACACCCCCAATCCTGGCCTAATAACGGCCCCCCCACCAAAACACCCCCTAATTAACATCCCCTCTCGTCACCCCCCATTGTCATGCCGGCCTCCGCCCACGCCTGGGTGGGAGGGGGACCTGGCTCTAGCTCCAGCCTTCACTGGAGAGCACATATACTGTAAAATAGGAAGGTGCAGATAGAATAATGAATTGGGTGCAAACAAGATTAGTACAAATGAGGCAAAAAACAAGGCGCAAAGACGGTGTTGAATCAGGGCCTTTATTTTAGATAATGGAAGCCCCCCGTGACAAATATAATGTGGGTCTCATGATAACACAAACCCTCAGCCTCCCTTCTTTGTGCATTGCAGTATGGTGGATGGTATGGTTTTCTTTGAGGTCAAAAGTTCAATTATCAGTCAGCTGTGAATTCACAAACAGGTTATTTTTCCAGTTAAAACCATTTTTTTGGTGGTCTTTTTATTTAAATCTGATTGGTTAACTTGAAAAACTTCGGTATGAATTTGGTCTATTAATATCCCTGTTTTCTGTCAGCGGTTCAATAAACCTGCCAAAGAGTGAAGCAGCCGCCCACCCTCCTTCTTTTTTCAACTTTATTTTATTGTCATGATGTTTATTAGAGGGGAAAATCGCCCGGCCTGGCTGGCTGGATTTGGTATAATGGTTTTGATATGGCTATTTATTCATTTATGGTTATTTATTAAAGATTTAATATGTTACTCTTAATAAACATCATGGAATTTTCTCTATCAATCATTGGTGTCCTGGTGTATTCCTTCCTTCGGGTATGTCTGAATGGGTTTTTTTTGTTACCATGTTGTCACGCTCACGCCCTAACTGGTGGGCGTGAGCCAGGGGGTTGTGGCCCCACTGTGCCACAAACCAGACTACCCTTGAAGGGGTGTAACTAATGCAGCTACCTTGGTCTTCACTGGAGCCTCTGTTGGTGAAGTTAGGCTTGTGCGGCAGGTAGCTGCCAGGTGCCACTCCAGGGTGGTGTCTGGCTGTGGCTGCTGATCCCACTGAGGAACAGAACGTTATGACAGACGCAACTGACAGACAGGCAGGTGAGCACGGCTGGTACTCTGGCAGGCGGGCAGGGCTGAGACACTGGCAGGCGGGCAGGGCTAAGACACTGGCAGGCGGGCACGGCTGAGACACTGGCAGGCAGGCACAGCTGAGACACTGGCAGGCGGGCATGACTGAGACACTGGCAGGCAGGCACGGCTAAGACACTGGCAGGCAGGCACGGCTGAGACACTGGCAGGCGGGCACGGCTGAAACACTGGCAGGTGGGCACGGCTGAGACACAGGGACACGGGCAGGACTGAGTAGTGTAGGGAATTGGTAGAGGCCTGTTCACACAGGAGGTGCATGTAGGGGTACTGGCAGGAAGGAGTGGAATATGAAGGAACAGGTTTGGACCTGTTCACACAGGAGGTGCAGGTACGGGTACTGACAGGAAGGAGTGGATTATGATGGAACATGTTTGGACCTGTTCACACTTGGAGGAGAACCGCAAGGCTGCAGAGAGGAGCTGCAGATAGCAGCAAGAGGTTCTGCAGAAGCAGAACAAAGCAGAACCGCAAGAGTACGGAGCACAGGCAGAGCCGCAAGGGTGCAGAGGACAGGCAGAGCCGCAAGGGTGCGGAGGACCGGCAGAACCCCAGGGGTGCGGAGCACAGGTAGAACCGCAGGGGTGCGGAGCACAGGCAGAACCGCAAGGGTGCAGAACACAGGCAGATGGAGAGAACACAAGGAAAGACACAGCAGGGAAAAGAGCCACAGACAAGAAGACTGATAGACAGAGATAGGACTGAGTTCAGACAAGGTAACAGCACGAGACAAGGCACAGGACCAAAGACACAGGGACCAGGACACACTGCCTCCTGGTGGGCAGAGAGGACAGGTACGAGACAAGGTAGGGAGCAATAGCACAGGGAGCAGGATATTCTGCCTCCTGGAGGGCGGAGAGGACAGTTACGAGACAAGGCAGAGAGCAATAGCACAGGGACCAGGATATTCTGCCTCCTGGAGGGTGAAAAGACAGGTACAAGCCAAAGCTAGTAATCAAGCCTCTAGAGAAGGTGAAACACAGAACGGGACCTGGCAACTCAATAGCAAGATACTGAGTTAAGACATTGCACTGGCAGCTTCCACTGGGTGGAACTGCCCTAAATACTAGAGGCCTCTTGGTGATTGGCCGGCAGCACATTAGGCAGGTGCACACTGATTCCATAAGAACCAGAGAGTGCCGGCGCCGCCCCCCTATGCACACAGCCAGGAAGCATGCAGAGAGCAGGCAGGAAGCAAGAGGCACACAGCATGGAGCCGACAGCAGATAGAAATCACAGCATAGCCTGGAGCAGTGAGTAAGTTGGTGTGTGGGGGATGGGAGGCCATGCAGTGATGCTGGTAGAGTTGTTACACATGTTTTGGTGTTCATCTCTGGTGCTCATCTCCATTGCTCATCTCTGGTCTGGTGCTCATGTCTGGTGCTCATCTCCTGTGTTCATCTCTGGTTCTCATCTCCTGTGCTCATGTCCGGTGCTCATGTCTGGTGCTCGTGTCTGGTGCTCATCTCCAGTGCTCATGTCTGTTGCCCATCTCTGTTGCTCATGTCTGGTACACATGTCTGGTGCTCATCTCTGGTGCTCATCTTTGATGCTCATGTCTGGTGCTCATCTCTGGTGCTTATCTCTGGAGCTCATCACCGGTGCTCATATCTTGTGAATTGCTTGCCATTGCTTTCCAAACCTACTACATATGTGCAGCCCCACTACAATTCTCTTTCCTAATTATCTGTGCTTGTTTTACAAACTACAAATTAAGAAGTGGGTCATAATGTTAGTGGCGGAAAGATGAAAAAAAATCATTAGCCTTTAATCATGTTTCAATAGATCATCCATATGTGGCATTGACCTGAAGTGCTAAAAGAAAGAAAAAACTATGATATACAAACCTGTCCATCACTTGTGTTCAGATTGGTAGGAGACAAGTTCGTAAAGGATTTATTTTGAAATAAAAAAAAGAGGAAAGAAAATATTTTTTTTCTACAGAGCTAATCACTGTGTTACATTAAAATAGCCATTAATAGAAGTTTGAATGTTAATGACAGGTGCCTATGAGCATGTGCAGTAGAACGATCAGCTGCTGTGACTGACAGAATATTTTCAGATCACTCAGATCACAGCAACCACTAGCTATCAGAAAACAGTCGACAGCAGTGTGGGCAGCCTCTTCTTTCCTCAGCACCCCTGCTACCTCCAGTATTAGATCAGATAGACAGGGTAGACAGCAGTGTGAGCAGCCTCTTCTTACCTTAGCACCCCAGAATATCTACTGGGAGCACATCTTCCTCTACATGTAAGAAGGAGCAGCTTCCTATTGCACATGCTCATAAGCACCTGTCCTATTCCAGCAATATTCTAAGACCGCTTTCTGTCGTTGTAGCAAGACAGCAGCTATTTTGCTGTAGTACAGTGATTACATATCCGCACAAGAGATAGCAAGTGTGATTAGTGAAAGGTATTTAGAAATATATTTATAGTTATATTTTATTTATTTTTTTCTATTCTTAGAGTACTGCTTTAATAGAAGTGATTGGTAGAAAAAAGTGTTAGTCATAGCCATCGCTATGAATACCGTAATAGGAAGTTTAATGAAAATACGCAAGAGCGCTTTAAAGCAAGTTTACTGGTTTCTTTTGTTAAAGGGAACCTGTCAGCAGGATTGTGCACAGTAACCTACAGACAGTGTCAGGTCGGCGCTGTTATACTGATTAAAATGATACCTGGGTGATGAAATCCATTTTGTGGTTGTTGTTTAATCTTTATTTGCAGTTTTCAGTTAATGATATGCTCGTGCTTCGGGGCGGCCTGCGGGGGGGTCTTTTTGTGGTGGTCTGATTAGGGATTTTTTGCATGGCTTCTGACAGGTCCCTGATCCCTCACTGACCTCTGCCCCCTAGTTTACATACTGCATAAAATAATGTGTGAAAAAAAAATTAACATTCATAACATTCTTCTCCCCACAATATTATATGACTAAATAATAAATGCATATATGCAAATTATCCATTGTATCATACTACAGTGACTTTGAATGAACCCTAATATAGGAAATAGTATTAACAATAGTTTTTCTCACCTCGGGTGGTTGTGTAAAGACTCGGCCACTATCACGGTTTAAATAGCCAGCAGCCCGCTGTGCCAGATGGAAATTGACAAAATAGGATAAAAACACATTTTAAAAATTGACTGTGCTGCTGGAAAGAAGCCTCTTGGTGCAATATCCGTAGAGGTCTCTTTATTGTTCACTACGCGTTTCACAGCCATACTGGCATCTTTATCAAGTGTACAAGTGTAAAAAGCCTAAGGCCTGACCTGGCTTCTTTCCAGTAGCACAGCCAGTTTTTACTGTCCTGTTTTGGTGATTTATCAATTCAATCAAATTGCAAAATTTGACAACTCCACTCTAGTCCCACATGCCCCCCTTTTAGTGAACTTTTAAGTACTCCAGTATTTTGGCTTTACTGTATTTTGCAAAATATGCGACTATTGGCTATAAAAAGACACAAAAACAGTTCAAGACAGAAAAAAATACCATTTTTTACTTTGGGCCAAATTCATGAATCACGTGAAGAATTTTGGTGCCAAAAATGGCAACTCATACCACAATACAAAAAAAAGAAAGTGACTTATGATGAATAATGAGTTGGGGCCATAGATTCATGCTTGCTTTACATTGTATCCCATGCTTCAGATCTCTGGAGCATAATCTTGTAAGCAGGACACAGTGGAGATATGAACTCTGCAGACATCAGTCTTACGTACTGCGGTGATGTTGACTGAGTGCACATTTTCTTCCTTATATAAATGACTAGATGGAGGCCCGATGCTATCGCATCGGGAGGGCGGTAATGTCACGATGGGGGCAGGCTTTGCAGCATTAGAATCTCCCCCCCCATGTGCTCACCCACCTATCCAATCTCTCTCTTTCCCCATGTGCTGACTTCTCCCGTCTGTGCTCTCTTCTTTGACCTGTCTACCCCATGTGCTGTCCCCCTTGTCTGCTGTCTATCTCCTTCCTGTGCTGTGTTCTCCCCTCATGTGCTGTTCCGTTTGAGCTGTCTCTCCCCCTGTGGTCTGTCTCTCTCACCACTGTGCACTTTCTCCCTATCTGCTGTCTTCTCCTCTCATGTCATCTCTTCTTTGACCTGTGTACCCCATGTGCTGACAGGGGAGGAAGCAAAAGACAATAATGAAATTACAGCAGAAGATCACAGAGGATACATTTTGTGAGGTAAAATATTGTTTAAAAACAGTCAGTGAAATATTTTACCTCACAAAATGAATCCTCTGTGACCCCCTGCTGTAATGTCAGTATTGACTTTTGCTTCCTCCCCTGCCCAGGAGATGTGGTATGCTCCCTACACGCTCAGACACAGACAATTTTTAAAATGAACTTTCGTTCATGGGAAACCCCCTTTAATATGACCGGCTTCCTCTGCCTGTAGACACGTCGTGCTTCTGCCGCCGGGATCAGCCAAATGATTCACTGCGCCTGCGCAGAATTTGCGCAGGCACAATAAATCAGACCATCGTCATCTTTGTGTAGACAGATAGCGGCGGTCACATTAAAACTGCGCATGCGTTCCTCCGGTACAAAGATGGTGGCAGTCCGTGAATCATTTGGCTGATCCCAGCTGCGGCGTATTCGCGATGGTGTTCCGCTGGTGGTACCGCACAAGAGGCTGCGTAAGGTGTATACAGTGTGTGTGTGGTACGTAAGGCGTATACAGTGGGTGTGGTGTGCACGACATATACAGAGTGAGTGTGTGTGTGTGGTGCGTACGGCGCATAAAGTGTGTGTGTGGTGCCTACGGCGTATACAGCGTGTGTGTGTGTATGGCGTATACAGTGTGTTTAGTGTTTCCATATTGAGACACCCATCACCTGGGTGTCCCCATATGGCGGTCGGTGAACTTCCGCCTCTTGAAATTCTGGAATCTGGAGGATGTGAAGATATTACAAGGTAAGTATATATTAGATAGTCGGTGGCTGGTGATGGAGTATAGTAGAATAATTAATGAATAGAAGTTGAACGTGTGACGCGTCCCCGTATTTATGTATCTGTCCATCATTTTATATCCGTCGCCATACTGTAAGAACACACCGCATTGTTTGACCCTATCCTCACAATCAGTTTTTACAGGCTGTTTTCGGCATCCTGAATGTCTTTGTAAGCACTTTATCTGGAGAAACCTGTGCAGTCGTTGCGGAGTCTTGACCTTAGAAGATGGAAAGAAATGTGAAAAGCTAATAAACCAAAGGACTATGATGGAAGGACAGAAGATTGATCTGGGACCGATAAATCAAGGGACTGGATGAGGTTGAAAGGCTAAATATAGTCCAACCCTGCCGGTCAATAGCATCTCTCCCATCAGCACAAGCTTCCCTATAATTATATTGCTTTGTTCTAAGTTGCTTTGTGAATTCCATTATTTTGTCTTTGTGTGATTCTTGAGGCGCTCTTTCTAATTACCGCTGCCAGCATTCACTCAATATTAGGATTTACCTCAATTCCTTCATGCACTGTGTGTTTATAGCAGCCGTGTATGGAAAGGGAATGGGCTTGACACGGTTCCCTCTCTCTCAATGGTTAATGGCACGGAGTAAGGTTAAAATTAGATTGTAGGCCCACGAATATTCTTTCCCATGCAGTGACGCATCATATCCTTTTTATATGTAACCCTTTCATGCTGCGTTTTCTATGGCTGCCTATTACTAACCAATGACAAGCAGTTCTTTGCTTTTGGATAGCATTTGCTGAATGGCTTTCGTCGTGTTCTGTGCATCTCTAGCAAGTTGACAATTTAAAGGGGTGATCCGAAACTAAACTGTATTTTAATCCTAAATTTCTATTTAAAGGGAAGGTGCCGTGTTTTTTCATAATTTAGGCTACTTTCACACTTGCGTTTTTTTGCTGCACTTTTTTGCGCACACAAACGCATGAAAAAAACGCATCATGCGTTTGTGTGCGTTTTTTGCGGGTTTTGGTGCATTTTTTAAAAAACGCATGCTTTTTTTGCGCATACGTGTGCATTACAATGCGCACGTATGCGCACCCATAGACTTTAATGGGTGTTTTGCTGTAAAAAAACGCATTGCGTGCTCATACGTTTTTTTGGGGCAAGTTGGACGCACAAAAAATGCAACAGGATCCATTTTGTGCGCCCGAGCGCACACTGCAGTAAAACACAGGCGCATATGTATGCGCACATATGCGCACCCATGTTAAAGTATAGGGGAAAAAAACGCATGCTTTTTTTCCGCTAAAAAGCAGCGCAAAAAGACGCAAGTGTGAAACCAGCCTCAATGTAGAAAAGAAAATAGTATAAAAAAATATTGTCCCCTAAGCTTGTGGTGTGTATGGTTTGTTTACTGGGGGCTGCCATCTTACCTTTCTGGCTGCTGAACGACACTTTCCATGCTCATTTACGGCAGTCCCTGGGCCTAAGACATAACAGTCGGCTCTCGACCCTATCTCTTTCATTGCAGCAGCATCAGCTGTGAACTGGGCACGCCTCTATGGGCAGCTCAATTCACAGTTGTAGGTGTGGCCAGGCGCCATCTTATTAGAGCCCAGTGCTTTGCTGTTAGCTCCATTTCCACTCTTTTGCAAGCCCTGGATGCTGTACTGTTCCAGCATAACAGGACTTGGATGTTCACTCTGCACATACCAGCTGCAGGAGAGGATACAGGACGAGCTCCTGGAGACCGAGCTGCTCTTTCCGAAACACCCGACTAGCTGCAGCCCCTGCTCTTGCAAAACATAGGAGGAGCTGCTCCTTGCTGTTTCAAAACACTTGGCAATCTACTGGACATCTAATCCTCTCCTGTGTGATACTGACTGCTGAGCTGTGTATCTAATCCTATCCTGTGTGATACTGACTGCTGAGCTGTGTATCTAATCCTATCCTGTGTGATACTGTCTGCTGAGCCGTGTATCTAATCCTCTCCTGTGTGATACTGACTGCTGATCCGTGTATCTAATCCTATCCTGTGTGATACTGTCTGCTGAGCCGTGTATCTAATCCTATCCTGTGTGATACTGACTGCTGAGCTGTGTATCTAATCCTATCCTATGTGATCCATGTATCTAACCCTATCCTGTGTGATACTGACAGCTGAGCCGTGTATCTAATCCTATCCTGTGTGATGTTGACTGCTGAGCTGTGTATCTAATCCTCTCTTGTGTGATACTGTCTGCTGAGCTGTGTATCTAATCCTATCCCTTGTGATACTGTCTGCTGAGCCGTGTATCTAATCCTATCCCGTGTGATACTGACAGCTGAGCCGTGTATCTAATCCTATCCCGTGTAATACTGACAGCTGAGCCGTGTATCTAATCCTGTCCTGTGTGATGCTGACTGCTGAGCCGTGTATCTAATCCTATCCCATGTAATACTGTCCGCTGAGCTGTGTATCTAATCCTATCCTGTGTGATACTGACTGCTGAGCCGTGTGTCTAATCCTATCCTGTGTGATGCTGACTGCTGAGCCGTGTATCTAATCCTGTCCCGTGTGATACTGTTGAGCCGTGTATCTAATCCTCTCCTGTGTGATACTGCTGAGCCGTGTATCTAATCCTCTCCTGTGTGATACTGTCTGCTGAGCCGTGTATCTAATCCTATCCCGTGTGATACTGCTTTCCTGAAATACTCTGTGCTGCTGTAACCCTGCTGGTTTTATGTGTGATCTACAAGGTTGTCTTATGTATGATATATAGGTCGGCATTATGTGTGAAGTATATGGCGGTATTATGTGAGAACCCTATGGCAGTATTATCTGTTAAAAGGGGACCCATTCTACGGTGGTTCTGGCTGAGCACCTGCACACGGGTCAGGGGTAATAGGTGCAGTCAGGGGAAGGCTGGTGAGGCAGCTGAAGAGAGGGGCCTCATTTTTAATGTTACTGTATGGCTCCATTTCACCCCATCCTGCTTCCCAGGGTCATCCCAGACTGCGCCTGTCGCCTCGCTTTCACACATCGCCAGGACAGGATCTGAGGAGGGGAATGGGGTCTTTGCATGCAAAGTCTGGATCAGAACAGGCCATCAATCAGCAGAAATGTTTCCTGGATTTCTGTGGTGCTGTCACCCTGCTCCTCCCCCATATATCTCTCTCTGTGCCCCCCATAGACCACCACACTGCTCTCCTGAAATACTCTGTGCTGCTGTCACCCTGCTCCTCCCCCATATATCTCCTTATGTGCCCCCCATAGACCAGCACACTGCTCTCCTGAAATACTCTGTGCTGCTGTCACCCTGCTCCCAGAATCCTTGCTGCCTGCCATCCTCAGTGACCGAAGACCCCATTCCTCTCCTCAGATCCCGTCCTGGCGATGTGTGAAAGCGAGGCGACAGGGGCCTGATGTATGGTGGAAGGAGCAGGGTGACAGCAGAACAGAGTATTTCAGGAGAGCAGTGTGCTGGTCTATGGGGGGCACCCTGTTCGGTGCTAGGGACTGTACATAGAGCGCTGTGTTTTATACACATGGATGGACCGTCTGCTTGTCTGCTCCACAGAAATCCAGGAAACATTTCTGCTGATTGGTGACCTGTTCTGATCCAGACTTTGCATTCAAAGACAGTCAGTAACTTTGCAGGCCCCATCAAAATGGCTGCTCACTGTGTTCCTAGATGTCATCCTCTCTTTTCCCTTAGTAAACACCCAGAAGGGGAGGAGAGGAGTGACATCACACCCATGTCAGCAGATTCCGCCCATAATTACTGCAGGGCAGTAATGTGAGCTAGTTGTACACTAGGTTTTTGTGCCAAATTTCTGTAGCTGCTCCCCCTAGTGTTAACAAGTGGAAATGCCAAACTTTTTAAAATTATTTTTCGTATTGCAAAATTAAAAACAAATGATAATATTTTTTACGAAAATGTAAACATTAATTCTTTACATTTTTTCAATTGCTGCAAAAAATTTTTTGGATGGCACCTTTCCTTTAATGTCATAATCTAATATTTTCTAATATACTTTTATTTAACCCCTTAGCAACCGCCGATACACATTAAAACGGCTGCCGCTATGGGTACTTATTCCCTCATTGCCATTTTAAAACGGCGATCGGGAATGAGGCTGTATTGCCCCCCTCTGTGGGTAGCTGATTTCGACCCCAGAGAGCATGATCAGGGCCGGATTTTCTGGTGCCCAATCACATGATCACCATCATTCAGTGAGTAATGGTGATCACAAAAAAACAAAAGTGTGCCTGCTGTTTCAATGATTTCTCTCTCTTCTGACAAGGTATACATATCAGAGGAGAGAGAAATAATGCCCTCCGAGAACCCCTGGTACCACTGCCATACCCGGGCCCTCCTAATCCGACCCAGCGCCACCTTCATGAAAAAAAATGCATGCGCAAGTGTGCCCGCCGAGGTCTTCCAGCCGGTACCCAGCAATAATAGTAATTTTTTCCCATTGGTTCTTTTTGACCCTATCACAGTGATCAAAATAAAGAAATAGTAAATTAAATCCCTCTCTGTCACCCCCTTAGGTACATACAAATTATAAAATATATATAGATTATATATATATATTATACTATATACACAGTATATATATATAGGTTTTTTTTTCTCCATTCTTTGCAGTTGGGTTAGGGTTGTGTTAAGGTTCGGATTAGAATTGAGCTTATTTAAAAAAAATACAATATGATGGCTAGTGTTGAGCGCAAGCGCTCAATACTTGAGATTGCATCGGATGCTCGGATCTGCAAGGGTATGCACGGAGTATCGTGGATCCCCGCATGTTTTTTCTTGGGTGTCTAATAGCCACGAAACATGCAGAGCAGGGACTTGAGCATATCACTCAAGCATCCGTGATATTTGGTGCATACCCAAGCACCCCCTCAATACTAATGAGGAAATATTCAATATGACGATCTAATGTTAGCAAATTCTGTGTTTTACCTGTGGGTTCAAAATGCTGAATATACCCCTGGATAAAATCCTTAAGGAGTGTGGTTTCCAAAATGGGGTCACTTGTGGGGGATTCCACTGTTTAGGCATATCAGGGGCTCCCCAAACGCAACATGGTATTATTCCAGCATATTTTACATTCAAAAAGTCAAATGGCGCTCCTTCCTTTTCCGAGCCCTGCCGTGCACTCAAACAGTAGATTTCCCCCACAAATAAGGTATCGGCGTATTCAAGAGAAATTGCACAACAAATTTTGGGGTCCATTTTCTCCTGTTATCAAATAAAAAAAGTTTGGGTCTAAACTACATTTGTTGTGAAAAAAATTAAATTCCTGTGAAGCACCTGAAGGGTTAATAAACTTCTTGAATGTGGTTTTGAGCATCTTGAGGGGTGCAGTTTTTAGAATTGTGTCATTTTTGGGTATTTTCTGTCATATAGGCCCCACAAAGTTGC
Organism: Dendrobates tinctorius; assembly: GCF_039654945.1. NCBI lineage: Eukaryota > Metazoa > Chordata > Amphibia > Anura > Dendrobatidae > Dendrobates > Dendrobates tinctorius. Next base: position 26,543,420 of record NW_027361671.1, on the reverse strand, counting down.
TTCAAATGTGAGGTGGTTCCTGAAAAAATGGTTTTGTAAATTTTGTTGGAAAAATGAGAAAGAAGCTGCAGTCACTGCCTCAGCACCTGCCCCATGTCTGAAACAAAGCATCATCAGTGACTTTCCTTTCAGGGGCTGGGCTAATCCCTGCTTTACTGACATGCATCGGTTATCAATAGGAGCTTGTCACTGCACTATTCTTCTCGGTGCGCAGTGACAGTGCGCTCGCTCGCCAATTCTGAACATAACTAATGAGTTATCAAGTGAGCGCACTATCAGTGCACAATATAAGGAGAGAATGAGCAAGCAGAGACCAGCCCTGCCCCCGCAAGTCAGGGTTTTTGATTTGGCAGGGTCCCGAGGCTGGCTTTCTGGACTTCATCCATGGACTCAACCAGAACACATATAACATCAGATTAACGCAGAAGATTAATGCCAAAACTGTTGTATTCTTGGATATCAAAATCAGGGTTGATGGGGAGGGCAGAATTCAGACAGATATTTTTCGCAAGGATACCGCTGTCAATGCTTTATTGCACGCAACTTCTGCCCATACCCCATCAACCATTCAAGCAATTCCTACTGGACAATTTTTGCGGATGAGAAGAGTGTGTTCCACGGATGCGGCCTTTGAGGGTCAGTCTCATGACCTTAGCTCCAGGTTCAGTGAGCTTGGTTATAGTAATAGATGTATCAAGAGGCTTGCGTCGGGCCCGGGGTACTCCACGTAGTCAACTTCTCTGTGGATCTAAGCGCAGTAATGACAAAGACCAACCACTGAGGTATATTGCAACCTTTAATAACCAGTGGTCGGATATGCGCCAGATCCTTCAGAGACACTGGTCAGTCCTTAAGACGGATGCTTCTCTGTGCCAAATTCTACCTGACCGTCCCCTCATGACGGCAAGGAGGGGGAAAAATTTGAGGGATTTGTTAGTCAAGAGCCACTATGTGGCAGCTACTCACAACCCTTTTGATGCACAACAGAGACAACGTTGGGGATGTTACCCTTGTGGCACATGCCGGACATGTAGTAACATTATACGGGCCTTCAATTTTACATTTTCTGATGGTGGTAAGGATTACCGCATCCTGACTTATATCTCTTGCAGCTCGCGGTATGTCATATACTATGTGGCATGCCCTTGCAATTTGATCTACGTGGGCCTGACATCCCGTGAGTTGAGTGTAAGGACCCGTGAACACGTCAGGGATATCTTAGCAGCGAAAGAATCTACGGATATCCCTGGCTTAAAAACAATCCCCAGACACTTTAGACTTTGCCATGATTCTAATCCGTCTGGATTACAGATACGTGGGATTGACCGGTTCCACTGTGGGATTATTGGTGGCAATCTGAAGCGTACCCTGGCACAGCTTGAGTGTCGATGGATAGTCACTCTCGGCACAATGTGTCCGAAAGGCCTGAATGAAAAACTATCTTTTTCACCATTCCTATAATCCTCCTCGATTCCTCTTGATTTTTAATTGGTGTTATGGGTTGATTTTAATTTTTTTCTTTTATTTGTACAGTTCGAGTATATATATTCATCATCCTGATTTTTGAAGACGATTTGTTGACATCAAGCTGTGAAGATACGGACCTTTCTATATTGCCTGATCTGAAGAGGGGATATTTATTATCTGTTCACAAAATGGACTTGTGTGCTGGTTTTAACATCACATCAAATGTTATATTATAATATATGAGTTTTCATATACCCTCTTATATTGTTTCGCAGATATGGCGTATTAATAAAGTCATTCTGGTAGGGTAAAGGTTGCTCTTTATATATTTTCTTGCCACAATGCCTTTGATATAACTTTATATATTTACTAAATGTGCTATTTAACCCCTTCCTGACATCCGACGTACTATCCCGTCCACGGCCCGTATGACCGTGGACGGGATAGTACGTCTACCGCGATTAGCGGCGCCCACGTGGTGAGCGCCGCTGATCGCGGCCGGGTGTCAGCTGATTATCACAGCTGACACCCGGCACTATGTGTCAGGGGCGGTCACGGACCGCCCCCGACACGTTAACCCCTTGCACACCGCGATCAAACATGATCGCGGTGTACCGGGAGTTAAAGGGAAGCATCGGGAGGGAGGGGGCTCCCTCCGTGCTTCCCTGAGCCCCCCACGGCAGCGCAAAGTGCAGCGCTGCTGCGGGGGGCTCCTATCCTCCAGGCCCCCGAATCCAAGATGGCGACGGGGGCCTTCGGGGACCTGAGGAAGCTGGCTTCCTCAGTGCCTGCAAAGCGCAGGCAAGAGGAAGTCGGCTTCAATGCCTGTGACAGATTGCTGATCTGTCACAGTGATCTGTGATGTGACAGATCAGCGATCTGTCACAGGACAGTGATGTCCCACCTGGGACTATGTAATAAAGTAAAAAAAAAAAATAAAAAAAAATGTAAAAATAAATTAAAAAAAATCGCCAAATAAATTAGAAAAAAAAAAAAAAATATTCCCCCAATAAATCCATTTTTTGGAAATAATAAAAAAAAAAACAATAAAAGTACACATATAAGGTATCGCCGCGTCCGTAATGACCAGCCCTATAAAACTGTCCCATTAGTTAACCCTTTAAGCGAACCCCTTAAAAAATAAAAATAAAAAACGAAGCAAAAAATAATGATTTATTATCATACCGCCAAACAAAAAGTGTAATAACGCGCGATCAAAAAGACGCATATAAATATCCATGGTACCGCTGAAAACGTCATCTTGTCCCGCAAAAAACGAGCCACAAGACAGCATCATCAGCGAAAAAATAAAAAAGTTATAGCTCACAGAATAAAGCGATGCAAAAATAATTATTTTTTATATAAAATAGTTTTCATTGCATAAAACCGACAAAAACATAAAAAAACGACCTAAATGAGGTATCGCTGTAACCGTACTGACCCGAAGAATAAAACCGCTTTATCAATTTTACCGCACGCGGAACGGTGTAAACGCACCCCCCCAAAAGAAATTCATGAAACGCTGGTTTTTGTTCATTCTGCGTCCCAAAAATAGGAATAAAAAGCGATCAAAAAATGTCACGTGCCCGAAAATGGTACCAATAAAAACGTCAACTCGTCCCGCAAAAAATAAGACCTCACATGACTCAGTGGGTCAAAATACGGAAAAATTATAGCTCTCAATATGTGGTGATGCAAAAACTATTTTACAATAAAAAGCGTCTTTTAGCGTCTGACAGCCGCCAAACATAAAAACCGCCATAAATAGTAAGTCAAACCCCCCGTTATCACCCCCTTAGTTAGGGAAAAATAATAAAACTAAAAAAAAAGTATTTATCTCCATTTTCCCGTTAGGGTAAGGCTGTGTGCACACGCTGCGGATTAGGTGCGGATTCACCCGCGCAGATTTTGTAAAATCCGCAGGTGAAACCGCAGGTCAAAAGACCTGCGGTTTTACCTGCGGATTGCTCTGCGGTTTTGTCCTGCGGTTTTTCATCTCCTCAATAGAGGAGATGGCAAACCGCAGGAGAATCCGCAGAAAGAATTGACATGTCAATTCTTTCTGCGGATTGAAAACCGCAGATAATCCGCGCGGAAAATTCCGCACCGTATGCACTGCGGTTTTTGATTCCCATAGGGAATCATGGTACTGTACACCGCAGCAAAAACTGCTGCTGGTCCGCAGCGGCCAAAACTGCTGCGGAACCGCAGCAAAATCCGCAGCGTGTGCACACAGCCTTAGGGTTAGGGCTAGGGTTAGGGCTAGGGTTAGGGCTAGGGCTAGGGTTAGGGCTAGGGTTAGGGCTAGGGTTAGGGCTAGGGTTAGGGCTCAGATTAGGGTTAGGGGTGTGTTGGGGTTAGGGTTGGAGTTATAATTGGGAGTTTCCACTGTTTGGGCACATCAGGGGCTCTCCAAATGCAACATGGCGTCTGATCTCAATTCCAGCCAATTCTGAGTTGAAAAAGTCAAATGGTGCTCCTTCCCTTCCAAGCTCTGCCATGCGCCCAAACAGTGTTTTACCCCCACATGTAGGGTATCAGCCTACTCAGAACAAATTGCAAAACAATTTTTGGGGTCCAATTTCTCCTGTTACCTTTAGGAAAATAAAAAATTGGGGGCAAAAATATCATTTTTGTGGAAAAAAATGATTTTTTTATTTTCACGTCCGAGTGTTATAAACTTCTGTGAAACACTTGGGGGTTCAAAGTGCTCACCACACATCTAGATAAGTTCCGTGGGGGGTCTAGTGTCCAAAATGGGGTCACATGTGGGGAGTTTCAATAGTTTAGGTACATCAGGGGCTCTCCAAACGCACATGACACCCGCAGACCATTCCATCAAAGTCTGCATTCCAAAACGTCACTGCTTCCCTTCCGAGCCCAGACGTGTGTCCATACAGTAGTTTTCTCCCACATATGGGGTGTCAGCGTACTCAGGCCAAATTGGAAAACAACTTTTGGGGTCCAATTTCTCCTGTTACCCTTGGGAAAATGAAAAAATTGGGGACTAATTGATCATGTTTCTGGAAAAAATACGATTTTTTTATTTTCATGCCCTGGCATTATAAACTTCAGTGAAGCCCTTGGGGGTTCAAAGTGCTCACCTCACATCTAGATAAGTTCCTTAGTGGGTCTAGTTTTCAAAATGGGGTCATTTGTGGGGGGTTTCCACTGTTTAGGTACATTAGGGGCTCTCCAAAGGCAACATGACACCCGCAGACCATTCCATCAAAGTCTGCATTCCAAAACGTCACTACTTCCCTTCCGAGCCCCGACGTGTGCCCATACAGTAGTTTTCTCCCACATATGGGGTATCGGCATACTCAGGACAAATTGGACAACAACTTTTGGGGTCCAATTTCTCCTGGTACCCTTGGGAAAATAAAAAAATGGTGACTAAAAGATCATGTTTGTGGAAAAAATACGAATTTTTTATTTTCACGCCCGGGCATTATAAACTTCTGTGAAGCACTGGGGGGTTCAAAGTGCTCACCACACATCTAGATAAGTTCCTTGGGGGGTCTAGTTTCCAAAATGGTGTCATTTGTGGGGGGTTTCCACTGTTTTGGTACATCAGGGGTTTTCCAAACGCGACATGGTGTCCGATCTCAATTCCAGCCAAAAACGTCAAATGGCGCTGCTTCCCTTCCGAGCTCTGCCATTCGCCCAAATAGTGGTTTACCCCCACATGTGGGGTATCAGCGTACTCAGGACAAATTGCACAATAACTTTTAGGGTCCTGTTACCCTTGGAAAAATAAGAATTGAGGGTGAAAAGATCATTTTTGTGGAAAAAATATGATTTTTTAATTGTATGGCTTTATGTTATAAACTTCTGTGAAGCCCATGGGGGTTCAAAGTTCTCACCACACATCTAGATAAGTTCCTTAGGGGGTCTAGTTTCCAAAATGGTGTCATTTGTGGGGGGTTTCCACTGTTTTGGTACATCAGGGGTTTTCCAAACGCGACATGGTGTCCGATCTCAATTCCAGCCAAAAACGTCAAATGGCGCTGCTTCCCTTCCGAGCTCTGCCATGCGCCCAAATAGTGGTTTACCCCCACAGGTGGGGTATCAGCGTACTCAGGACAAATTGCACAATAACTTTTAGGGTCCTGTTACCCTTGGAAAAATAAGAATTGAGGGTGAAAAGATCATTTTTGTGGAAAAAATATGATTTTTTAATTGTATGGCTTTATGTTATAAACTTCTGTGAAGCCCATGGGGGTTCAAAGTTCTCACCACACATCTAGATAAGTTCCTTAGGGGGTCTAGTTTCCAAAATGGTGTCATTTGTGGGGGGTTTCCACTGTTTTGGTACATCAGGGGTTTTCCAAACGCGACATGGAGTCCGATCTCAATTCCAGCCCAAAACGTCAAATGGCGCTGCTTCCCTTCCGAGCTCTGCCATGCGCCCAAATAGTGGTTTACCCCCACATGTGGGGTATCAGCGTACTCAGGACAAATTGCACAATAACTTTTAGGGTCCTGTTACCCTTGGAAAAATAAGAATTGAGGGTGAAAAGATCATTTTTGTGGAAAAAATATGATTTTTTAATTGTATGGCTTTATGTTATAAACTTCTGTGAAGCCCATGGGGGTTCAAAGTTCTCACCACACATCTAGATAAGTTCCTTAGGGGGTCTAGTTTCCAAAATGGGGTCACTTGTAGGGGGTTTCCACTGTTTAGGTACATCAGGGACTCTCCAAACGTGACATGGCGTCCAATCTGAATTCCAGCCAATTTTGCATTGAAAAAGTCAAACGGCGCTCCTTCCATTCTGAGCTCTGCCATGCGCCGAAACAGTCGTTCCCCCCCACATATCAGGTATCTGCGTACTCAGGACAAATTGCACAATAACTTTTGCAGTCAAATTTCTCGCTGGTCAACTTTTAACCCTTATAACTTCCTAACAAAAAAAAATTTTGGTTCCAAAATTGTGCTGATGTAAAGTAAACATGTGGGAAATGTTACTTATCAAGTTTTTTGTGTGCCGTATCTCTGTGATTTAAGGGCATAAAAAAAAGTTGGAAAATTGCGAAATTTTCAAAATTTTTGCCAAATTTCCATTTTTTTCACAAATAAACGCAAGTTATTTGAATGAAATTTTACCACTAACATGAAGTACAATATGTCACGAGAAAACAATGTCAGAATCACCGGGATCCATGGAAGCATTCCAGAGTTATGACCTCATAAAGGTACAGTGGTCAGAATTGTAAAAATTGGCCCGGTCATGAACGTGCAAACCACCCTTGGGGGTGAAGGGGTTAAATATATATATATATATATATATATATATATATATACTGTATATATACTTTTTTACTGCTGGCCTGCCTATACATATAGATTCAGTGTCTTTTGGTGCGGACCGATGGGTATTATGCGCACACTTTTCTTGTTCTCCCTTGCCCTTATGCTCGCCCTCACCAACAATGGCCTCTGGAGTAGGCGCGTGCGCCGTGCACATGCCTGCAGCGTTGTGAACGGCATCCGAACGGCTTCGGTGCTCGTCAGGTTTCCATAACAACATGGATGCCGTGACGAGGGTCGACTTCCGGGATGGCCGGAAATGATACGGTGGAGTCTCCGTATCCACCGCGCATGTGCAGCTTTATATGGCCGCGCGCATTAGGATGATTGGTGTCTCTATAAAAGGGTCCCTAGTCCATAACACAGGCCACACAGCCCCCCGAGGAAGCCCTTTGAGCGAAACGCGTCAGGACAGAGCCAGCACCACTTGAAATTCCCACATGGGTAAGAAAGTTTAGTTCTTTGCACTTAGACCTGTGGTATGACCTCTAGGCATAGCTGAAACAGGTTGGGTAATTAGGAAAGTTCGGTACTTTCTACTTGCTGCAGGATTGTTTTTTTCCACAGCCTACTTAATATGACACCTGTACATGATGTTGTAGGACTAAGGCTGGTTTTACACTTGCGTTTTTTGTGCTGCGTTTTTGCGCATACATGCGCATGCGTTCTTTTTTCCTATACTTAACATGGGTGCGCATAGTCATGCGTTTGTACGCGTTTGTATGCGCATCCGTTTTTTTGTAGTGTGCGCCCGGCGCACAAAATGCATCCTGTTGCATTTTTTGTGTGTCCAATCTGTCTCAAAAACACGCATGCGCATGTCAGCGCAAAAAAGCATGCGTTTTTGTAAAAACCATGCGCAAAAAACCAAGAAAACGCATAAAAACGCATGATGCGTTTTTTATGCGTGTTTGCACTGCGCATGCAGCGCGAAAAAACGCAAGTGTGAAAGTAGCCTAAGGCACTTTTTTGCATACAGGTTTTTTTAGGATATACGGACATCCCTGTACTGTTGTACCCTATTTCCTATGCTAGATATTGCCTCTCGGCCATTTTTCTCACATGCTGTTCGCTGTTATGAATATAACTTTTCAAGTGGTTATGCTGTCAAGTCTTTCACCTATATGTACTCATGCAGTTTGTATTTATACATATTTTATGAGATTATTAATAAAGATATTTAAAACTTTTTTGCACAAAAAAATTGTTTTTTGTGTGATTTGTAATTAGGATTCTTTCGAATTTGGGCATTTTTTGAACTCGTGGCTTTTGTAGGTATACACAGTCACATAAGGCCTGATTTATTAGGATCAAGTATCAAATACTTATTTTGTGCAATAAAATGCAAATTAATCATGTAAAAATCATACAATGTGATTTTCTGGTTTCTCTCACAGTTGAATTATACCTACAATAAAAATTACAGACCTCTCCATTCTTTGTAGGTTGGAAAACTTGCAAAATCTGCAGTGTATCAAATACTTATTTTCGAAACTGTATCTATTAAGTATATCCTTAAAATACAAATATTGCTAAATGCGACTCCCTAAATTTACCCATATAACCTCCTTATTGCCCCCAACCCCCTACACCCTTGCCCCCACTAAAACTCAAAACATATTCATTGTTTTCATTCAGAACTGTTACTATTCTCTAATTCTTATTATCTACAGTTTTTAATGTTTCAATGTTAATATTACTGTTACTATTCAATTTTACTATTAGCCCAAAAATAAAGAATATATACAAAAAAAGATAGCTATCATTTATCTTGTAAAAAATTGAATCCCAGAAGTCAATGTGAATAGAGCCTAAAGCTGGGTTTACACTATACAACTTGCATCCGAAAATGACTGTCGATCGGCTGTATGCCTGCTGATCAGCGATTGTGTAATAGCCTCATTAGACAGACCGAACGTGCTTCTAATGCTCACAGAACCATCAGTAACAGATCATTCTCTGCTCATAGCCTGTCATTGTTTTCGGCATTTCACCCTATGGACTCGTTTAGCTCTTTCGCTGGGTGATTGACAGCCTGCTTACATTGGACAACTATCAGGAAAAATGTTAGTGCATCTGTGTATATAGTTCATTTATATGAGATTACACAGATCTGTCATGATTAAATACTGTATTTTTTCATTTGAGATCAAAATGGCGATGGTTGAAAAGAACTGCTGTGAACTGATGCCAGATTTCAAGTTTTTAATACGTTTATATCAGGAGCAGAACAAAAGCAGGATTATCCAGCCCAAAATGGGGGCATTACTGGAGGATACAGATTTTCTCTTATCGGTAATGAATTTGAAGAATCGTGCAGAATTGCATTGTCAATATACAGTAGTTCTGAGAGGAGAGACTGAGACTGATAACCTTGTAACCAGTGGAGTCGGTGTCAGTGTCATTTTTGATGGAGTCAAAGTCAGAGTTGACATAAAATGGACCGACTTAGACTATTAACCCCTTCACCCCCAAGGGTGGTTTGCACGTTCATGACCGGGCCAATTTTTACAATTCTGACCACTGTACCTTTATGAGGTCATAACTCTGGAACGCTTCCATGGATCCCGGTGATTCTGACATTGTTTTCTCGTGACATATTATACTTCATGTTAGTGGTAAAATTTCATTCAAATAACTTGCGTTTATTTGTGAAAAAAAACGGAAATTTGGCAAAAATTTTGAAAATTTCGCAATTTTCCAACTTTGAATTTTTATGCCCTTAAATCACAGAGATACGGCACACAAAAAACTTGATAACTAACATTTCCCACATGTTTACTTTACATCAGCACAATTTTGGAACCAAAATTTTTTTTTGTTAGGAAGTTATAAGGGTTAAAAGTTGACCAGCGATTTCTCATTTTTACAGCACCATTTTATTTTTAGGACCACATCACATTTGAAGCCACTTTGAGGGGTCTATATGATAGAAAATGCCCAAAAGTGACACCATTCTAAAAACTGCACCCCTTAAGGTGCTCAAAACCACATTCAAGAAGTATATTAACCCTTTAGGTGCGTCACAGGGATTTTTTTGAATATTTAAAAAAAAATGAACATCTAACTTTTTTTCACAAAAAAAATACTTCAGGTTCAATTTTTTTTATTTTACCAAGGGTAACTGGAGAAATTGGACTGCAAAAGTTATTGTGCAATTTGTCCTGAGTATGCTGATACCTGATTTGTGGGGGGGAACGACTGTTTCGGCGCATGGCAGAGCTCAGCATGGAAGGAGCGCCGTTTGACTTTTTCAATGCAAAATTGGCTGGAATTCAGATCAGACGCCATGTCACGTTTGGAGAGTCCCTGATGTACCTAAACAGTGGAAACCCCCCTACAAGTGACCCCATTTTGGAAACTAGACCCCCCAAGGAACTTATCTAGATATGTGGTGAGAACTTTGAACCCACAAGGGCTTTACAGAAGTTTATAACGTACAGCGGTACAATAAAAAAATCATATTTTTTCCACAAAAATGATCTTTTCACCCCAATTTTTATTTTCACAAGGGTAACAGGACCCTAAAAGTTATTGTGCAATTTGTCCTGAGTACGCTGATACCCCACATGTGGGGGTAAACTACTATTTGGGCTCATGGCAGAGCTTGGAAGGGAAGCAGCGCCATTTGACGTTTTTGGCTGGAATTGAGATCAGACACCATGTCGCGATTGGAAAACCCCTGATGTACCAAAACAGTGGAAACCCCCCACAAATGACACCATTTTGGAAACTAGACCCCCTAAGGAACTTATCTAGATGTGTGGTGAGAACTTTGAACCCCCAAGGGCTTCACAGAAGTTTATAACATACAGCCGTACAATTAAAAAATCATATTTTTTCCAAAAAAATGATCTTTTCACCCTCAATTCTTATTTTTCCAAGGGTAACAGCACCCTAAAAGTTATTGTGCAATTTGTCCTGAGTACGCTGATACCCCACATGTGGGGGTAAACCACTATTTGGGCGCATGGCAGAGCTCGGAAGGGAAGCAGCGCCATTTGACGTTTTTGGCTGGAATTGAGATCGGACACCATGTCGCGATTGGAAAACCCGTGATGTACCTAAACAGTGGAAACCCCCCCACAATTGACACCATTTTGTAAACTAGACCCCCCCAAGGAACTTATCTAGATGTGTGGTGAGCACTTTGAACCCCCCAGTGCTTCACAGAAGTTTATAACGCCCGGGCGTGAAAATAAAAAATTCGTATTTTTTCCACAAACATGATCTTTTAGTCACCATTTTTTTATTTTCCCAAGGGTAACAGGAGAAATTGGACCCCAAAAGTTGTTGTCCAATTTGTCCTGAGTATGCTGATACCCCATATGTGGGAGAAAACTACTGTATGGGCACACGTCGGGGCTCGGAAGGGAAGTAGTGATGTTTTGGAATGCAGACATTGATGGAATGGTCTGCGGGTGTCATGTTGCCTTTGGAGAGCCCCTAATGTACCTAAACAGTGGAAACCCCCCACAAATGACCCCATTTTGAAAACTAGACCCCCTAAGGAACTTATCTAGATGTGAGGTGAGCACTTTGAACCCCCAAGGGCTTCACAGAAGTTTATAATGCCAGGGCATGAAAATAAAAAAATCGTATTTTTTCCACAAACATGATCAATTAGTCCCCAATTTTTTTATTTTCCCAAGGGTAACAGGAGAAATTGAACCCCAAAAGTTGTTGTCCAATTTGTCCTGAGTACGCTGACACCCCATATGTGGGAGAAAACTACTGTTTGGACACACGTCAGGGCTCGGAAGGGAAGTAGTGACGTTTTGGAATGCAGACATTGATGGAATGGTCTGTGGGTGTCATGTTGCCTTTGGAGAGCCCCTAATGTACCTAAACAGTGGAAACCCCCCACAAATGACCCCATTTTGGAAAGGAGACCCCCTAAGGAACTTATGTAGATGTGTGGTGAGCACTTTGAACCCCCAAGGGCTTCACAGAAGTTTATAATGCCCGGGCATGAAAATAAAAAAATCGTATTTTTTCCACAAACATGATCAATTAGTTCCCAATTTTTTCATTTTCCCAAGGGTAACAGGAGAAATTGGACACCAAAAGTTGTTGTCCAATTTGTCATGAGTACGCTGACACCCCATATGTGGGAGAAAACTACTGTATGGTCACCCGTCGGGGCTCGGAAGGGAAGCAGTGTCGTTTTGGAATGCAGACTTTGATGGAATGGTCTGCGGGTGTCATGTGCGTTTGGAGAGCCCCTGATGTACCTAAACTATTGAAACTCCCCACAAGTGACCCCATTTTGGACACTAGACCCCCCACGGAACTTATCTAGATGTGTGGTGAGCACTTTGAACCCCCAAGTGCTTCACAGAAGTTTATAACGCTCGGACGTGAAAATAAAAAAATCATTTTTTTCCACAAAAATGATATTTTTGCCCCCAATTTTTTATTTTCCTAAGGGTAACAGGAGAAATTGGACCCCAAAAATTGTTTTGCAATTGGTCCTGAGTAGGCTGATACCCTACATGTGGGGGTAAAACACTGTTTGGGTGCATGGCAGAGCTTGGAAGGGAAGGAGCACCATTTGACTTTTTCAACTCAGAATTGGCTGGAATTGAGATCAGACGCAATGTTGCATTTGGAGAGCCCCTGATGTGCCCAAACAGTGGAAACCCCCAATTCTAACTCCAACCCGAACCCCAACACACCCCTAACCCTAATCTCAGCGCTAACCCTTACCCTAGCCCTAACCCTAACCCTAGCCCTAACCCTAATGGAAAAATGGAAATAAATACATTTTTTTTATTTTATTATTTTTCCCTAACTAAGGGGGTGATAACGGGGGGTTTGAATTACTATTTATGGCGGTTTTTATGTTTGGCAGCTGTCGCACGTTAAAAGACGCTTTTTATTGTAAAAATAGTTTTTGCATCACCACATATTGAGAGCTATAATTTTTCCGTATTTTGACCCACCGAGTCATGTGAGGTTTTTTTTTTTGCGGGACGAGTTGACGTTTTTATTGGTACCATTTTCGGGCACGTGACATTTTTTGATCGCTTTTTATTCCGATTTTTGGGACGCAGAATGAACAAAAACCAGCGTTTCATGAATTTCTTTTGGGGGAGTGCGTTTACACCGTTCCGCGTGCGGTGAAATTGATAAAGCGGTTTTATTCTTCGGGTCAGTACGGTTACAGCGATACCTCATTTAGGTCGTTTTTTATGTTTTGTCGGTTTTATGCAATGAAAACTATTTTATATAAAAAATAATTATTTTTGCATCGCTTTATTCTGCGAGCTATAACTTTTTATTTTTTCGCTGATGATGCTGTGTGGTGGCTCATTTTTTGCGGAACAAGATGACGTTTTCAGCGGTACCATGAATATTTATATGCGTCTTTTTGATCGCGCGTTATTACACTTTTTGTTTGGCGATATGATAATAAATCATTATTTTTTGCTTCGTTTTTTATTTTTATTTTTTAAGGGGTTCGCTAAAGGGGTTAACTAATGGGACAGTTTTATAGGGCGGGTCGTTACGGACGCGGCGATACCTAATATGTGTACTTTTATTGTTTTGTTTTTTTTATTTCCAAAAAATGGATTTATTTGGGGAATATTTTTTTTTTTTCTAATTTATTTGGCGATTTTTTTAAAATTATTTTAACACTTTTTTTATTTTTTTTTTAACTTTATTAAATAGTCCCAGGTGGGACATCACTGTCCTGTGACAGATCGCTGATCTGTCACATCACAGATCACTGTGACAGATCAGCAATCTGTCACAGGCATTGAAGAAGACTTCCTCTTGCCTGCGCTTTGCAGGCACTGAGGAAGCCAGCTTCCTGCAGGCCCCCGAAGGCCCCCCTGCAGGAAAGGAGCCCCCCGCAGCAGCGCTGCACATTGCGCTGCCGTGGGGGGCTCAGGGAAGCACGGAGGGAGCCCCCTCCCTGCCGATGCTTCCCTTTAACCCCCGGTACACCGCGATCGTGTTTGATCGCGGTGTGCAAGGGGTTAACGTGTCGGGGGCGGTCCGTGACCGCCCGACACATTGTGCCGGGTGTCAGCTGTGATTCACAGCTGACACCCGGCCGCGATGAGCGGCGCTCACCACGTGGGCGCCGCTTATCGCGGTAGACGTACTATCCCGTCCATGGGCATAGGGGCCCTGGTCCCATGGACGGGATAGTACGACTGATGTCAGAAAGGGGTTAAAATATATATAGGGTGCAATAGTTCAGTGTAATTTCAGTTGTAAGGCTGTGTGCCCACGTTGCATTTTGTAAGCGTTTCCACCGCATTTTTGTCGCAGCGGAAACGCTGAAAAAATGCTAACAAAACGCATTCCCATGCAATCCTATGGGATTCCGCAGTTGCTGTGCCAATGCTGCAGGTTTTTCCACTGCAGAATCACATAGCGGTAAAATCCGCAGCATGTCCAATAATTCTGCGGAATCAGGGCGATTCTGCCGCCATAGGATTGCTTTGAAACACTCACTTTACACATGTGGCTATGCACACCATGCGTAAAGTCAGCACTTCATGTGCGGATGGTACCCAGGGTCTGGAGGAGAGGAGACTCTCCTCCATGCCCTGGGTACCATATTCCTGTAAAATATAGAATTAAAATAAAAAATAGGGATAGATATACTTACCCTCTGTCGGCCCCCGGAGTCCTCCCGGCCCTCATCGGCGCTGCCAGCAACTTCCGTTCCCAGGGATGCATTGCGCGAATGACCTCTGATGACGATAGCGGTCTTGGGTGACTGCTACGTCGTCAGAGGTCATTCGCGCAATGTATCCCTGTGAACAGAAGTTGCCGGCATCGCCGATGAGGGCCGGGAGGACTCCGCGGGCCGACAGGGTAAGTATATCTCTATTTTTTATTTTTTTTTATTATTTTTAGCATTCTATCTTTTACTATTGATGCTGCATAGTAAGCATCAATAGTAAAAAGTTGGTCACACTTGTCAAGCAGTATGATTGACAAGTGTGACCAACCTGTCAATCACTTTTCCAGGCGATGCTTCAAATTGCTTTGAAAAGCGCTAGCATTCTGCAAGCTAAAAACACTTGCAAAACGCTTGGGTTTTGTGGGAAAATGCATGCGAATTCCGCAGGCGTTTTACCCGCGGCAGGGAGTTGCGGAAAAGCTGCAACCTGGGCACATAGCCTAAATGTTTTCATAAGAATTTGGGAAAGTTATGAAATGTCCTATAAATATCTCTTCTGTTCCTGATCTAAGGAACTTGTCTTTTAGTTGAGATGATTCTGTGCTGCACTTTTTGTACATGCTCAGTAATGACCAGTGTAGTAGAGTTGGTATATATTGGACCGACTCCTAAATTATATAATATATTGGATACAGTAGTTCCATGCAGCAGGTGCTGTAAATGTTTTCATAAGAATTTGGGAAAGTTATGAAATGTCTTATAAATATCCCTTCTGTTCCTGAACTAAGGATCTCGGCTTTTAGTTGAGATGATTCTGTGCTGCACTTTTTGTACATGCTCAGTAATGACCAGTGTAGTAGAGTTGGTATATATTGGACCGACAACTAAATTATATAATATATTGGATACAGTAGTTCCATGCAGCAGGTGCTGTAAATGTTTTCATAAGAATTTGGGAAAGTTATGAAATGTCCTATAAATATCCCTTCTGTTCCTGAACTAAGGATCTCGGCTTTTAGTTGAGATGATTCTGTGCTGCACTTTTTGTACATGCTCAGTAATGACCAGTGTAGTAGAGTTGGTATATATTGGACCGACTCCTAAATTATATAATATATTGGATACAGTAGTTCCATGCAGCAGGTGCTGTAAATGTTTTCATAAGAATGTGGGAAAGTTATTAAAGGGAATCTGTCACCCTTTTTTTCGACTATTTGCTCCCGGCACCGACATCAGGGGCTTATCTACAGCATTCTTTAATAAGCTCCAGCTTATAATTTTTTTATTTCAGCGCTTCTAATCTAAAGTCTTATACTTACAGACTTCACCTTCTATCAGCATCACAGCAGTGTTTGCTGGAGCAAACCAGAGGTCACTTTTCAATGTAAATCTATGAGAGCCTAGTTCTGGCCTCGTTCTGACTCTCATAGACATATATTGAGCGCCTGTGACTAGAGATGCTGTGACTAGAGATGGGCGGACACCTGGATGTTCAGGTACGGCGGGTTTGGCCGAACAGTTTCAAAAAGTTCGGGTTTGGGTGCCAGAACAGTACTCGAACTGGGACCCCATTCACTTGAATGGGGGGGCCCGAACATCCAGTGTTTGCCATTCTGTCATGTATATGACAGCGCGTCAAACACCACTTTTCATCGGTGGTGAAATCATCCCCACTGGTCAGAGAGCCGCGTTTCCCACACTGTCGAAAGACAGCGTGAGCTCTCAGCTGTGATCGGCAGTATAAAGTTTACCTCCGGTCACTGGTGTCATCTGATGTGACAACTGCTCCCATCATCTGACACCTGCTGACGCTAATTACAGTGAGAGCAGCAGCTGCAGATGGGAATCTTCATCAGCCACTCCTGTTCATTCTGTAAATAAGCTCACACCTGGGGGCTGCAACCCTCAGCTGTCAGTTTCCGCAAGACTGGTTATCAAGAATAGAGGAGTCCCCATGCTGTTTTTTTTAATTATTTAAATAATTTTAAACAGCGTGGGGGTCCCCCACATTTTTGACAACCAGCCTTGCTAAAGCAGACAGATGGGGGATGGTATTCTCAGGCTGGTAAGGGGCCATGGATATTCGTCCCCCCAGCCTAAAAATAGCAGCATGCAGCTGCCCAGAAAAGGCACATCTATTAGATGCACCAATTTTGGCGCTTTGCCCAGCTCTTCCCACTTACCTTGTAGCGGTGGCAAGTGAAGTGATAGTTGGGGGGTTGATGTCACTTAGGTGTTCAGTACGGACGCCTTTACTGTTCGGGTTCGCCGATCTCTACCTGTGACCATTTCTTCTGGAGCAGAGCGAATAAAAGGTATAGAAGGCTGCAGGTATTTATCAGACTATGGTTATGGATCTTAGATCAGTAGCACCACTCCATCGCTGAAAATAAAACACCCTGGAGTGGTGTTTTAAAAGAATCTAAAAAAAACCCCAACAGAATTGTAATTTTTCCATCTCTCTTAACCCCTTATGGTCCAATGACGGACAGAGTCCATCAATGGACTCCTCCCCCCTCCGCCGGAGCCAGCACCTTTTCCAAGACATGACAGCTGATCTGTACAGCTGACATGTGCCTGGAATAGCCACGAGTGGAATCGTGATTCACCTGCGGCTGTTAAATGCCGCTGTCAGACTCCGATACCGGCATTTAACATGCACGTGCAGGAAGCGCGTCTTTACATGCTCTCATTGGCACCCGTGTCACATAATCCAATCGGTAAACGGCGTAGCAAGAAAAAAATCGAAACGTCAGAATTTATTTTTTTTGGTCACTACAACATTGCAATAAAATGCAATAACGGGCGATCAAAAGATCGTATCTGCACCAAAATGGTATCGATAAAAACATCAGATCGGCGTGTAAAAATATGCCCACACCTGGACCCAGATCCCAAAAAATGGAGACTCTACGGGTCTCGGAAAATGCCAACTTTTTATTTTTTTTTTTTACAAACTTTGGAATTTTTTTCACCACTTAGATAAAAAAGAACCTAGACATGTTTAGTGTCTATGAACTTGTAATGACCTAGAGAATCATAATGGCAGGTGTGGGATTGCACTTTTTTTTGCAATTTCACCGCACTTGGAATTTGTTTCCTGTTTTCTGTTACACGACATGGTAAAACCAATGGTGTCGTTCAAAAGTACAACTTGTCCAACAAAAAAAACAAGCCCTCCCACGGCCATATTGACGGAAAAATAAAAAAGTTATGGCTCTGGGAAGGGAGGGGAGCAAAAAATGAAAATGCAAAACCAAAAATACCCCTGGTCGTTAAAAATAATGTAAGGCGGCAATGTGTCAATGAAAAAAGTGAGTGATTACAGAAGACAAATGCAGCGCATGGTGCCATTGCATTTAACATAGTAAATAGCATTTTATTTTATAACTTTTCCTCCTCCTACACCACTTTCTAAAACTCCCAGATATTCCCATGTACTATGTGACGAACCTGGCAGGTATTTTAGAAAGAAAACTTTATTTCATAGCCATATTTAAAATGATGTTCCATACGGTTGTCTAAAGCCAACAACCCCTTTTAATTCCAAGTGAATTACAAATGTCGCCTTGCAATATGGTTCGTTTACATTTGTTAATCTGGCAGATTGTTTTCTGCTCAATCTGATTAATGCAAGGTCAGGAATGTATGAGGGCGGATGATCTGAGCCGCAGTGTAGGGAGCGAGGGCTCAGGACCATGAAATCTGCTTATTACGTAAAGCTTTGAATCAGACTGGAACAAATGAATTTTGCTTTGGCTGCTGAATATTATATTGTTTCACTTCGCTGTGAGTCACTGAAAATCTGATTGTTATGTCATCTCACCCGACTGTAAAGCTAATTAAAATCTACTGCACAGTATAAATGGCAGTGTTGATGCCGTCAGTGCCTGACTTGATGAATGAGGGACACAAGCGCTAAAGCAGACTAAGAAGTAGCACAAAGAGTCATGACTGATGGCTCTAGAATTTTATAGCGGTTAATGTAGCCGTATACATAGAAGTCGGAATAATGAGGCGCACAGCTGCTATAGGCAGGTGAAATATGCCTCCGCCTGTCATAAAAGCATCAGACGAGACCTTAGATTTGCCTTTGGCAAGCAAACAAGTATACAGCGCTGAGGGTGATGCAGAGGCTCATTATCTGGCCCACTTACACTCAGGCCTACTCTGGATCCCCAGGACATTCCCATTAGATCACTGAATATTCCCATGACATGTTGTTTTCAGAGATTACATTTATTCGACTCCAGATTTTAATCCACTGTGATGCATCACGACTCACCTTTATTTAAAATATAGACATTGGTGTAGGTTTTTTTTTACAGGGGTTCTCTGCTCTTTTCTCTTTGAAACACATATTAGATTTTTTTTGCCCATCAGAACTGGAGCCTTAATTGGTTTTAACCCCTTAGCGACCAGGGGTATTTCAGTTTTCGAATTTCCGTTTTTTTTTGCTCCCCTTCTTCCCAGAGCCGTAATTTTTTTTTTTTTTTTCCCGGTCAATATGGCCACGTGAGGGCTTCTTTTTTTGCGGGACAAGTACAAGTACTTTTGAATGACACCATTGGTTTTAACATATCATGTACTGGAAGTTGGGGAAAAAAAATTCCAAGTGTGATGAAATTGCAAAAATAGGTGTAATTCTAGAGTTGTTTTTTTTATTTATTAATTTTTTTTACCATGTTCACTAAATGCTAAAACTGACCTGCCATTATGATTCTTCAGATCCTTACAAGTTCATAGACACCAAACATCTCTAGGTTCTTTTTTATTTAAGTGGTGAAACAAAAATCCAAAATTTGTGAAAAAAAAAAAAGCGCCATTTTCCGAGACCCGTAGTGTCTCCATTTTTTGTGATCTGGGGCTGGGTGAGGGCTTATTTTTTGTGTGCCAAGCTGACGTTTTTATTGATAGCATTTTGGTGTAGATACGATCTTTTAATCGCCGTTATTGCATTTTATTGCAATGTAGCAGCAACCAAAAAACAACATAATTGTGGATTTTTTTTCACATTAAACCTTTTAGTGATTTAGTGGTTAATTTTTTTTATATTGATAGATCGGGCGATTCTGAATGCGGCGATATCAAATATGTGTATATTTGATTTTTTTATTGTTTTATTTTGCATGGGGCGAAAGGGGGGGGGGTGATTTGCAGTGACGCACCAGGACCCTGTTCTTGGTTTGAACAGTCATTCTGTGCTGAGTCCCCTTATGCAAATTCCCTTCTTGGATTAGGACAGTCTGGATGTGAAGTGGAGAGCATTGGTTTTCACAAGGAAGATGACAGGTGACAGCAACTTACAAGCATTGCATCACTGAGCGCACCATGGGAAGCAGCTTGACATTTCTGTTGCTGCGCTCTTGCCCCATTTGCTAAGTGGCTACTAAGAATTAGATCAGAAAAAAAATAAGTTTGACAAAGTCTTCCAGAGTGACTAGAGATGTGCCTGTAGGTGATCTTTCCAGGATCACAGTATTGTTGGCCTATCTGGAGATCACCTTTCCGCACTCTCACCGATGGGTGGCCATGCTCATTTAAGCTTTGCTGCCTCCTTCCCGTTCACCGCGTGCCATTTACCTTGTAGCGGATGTGCTCCATGTTGCTATATTGTGCCGAGGTTGAGTAACTCCTCACTACCCGGTGTCATAGCCTCTAGACAGGGATCCCCAGTCTGTAGCTTGCAATCCACATGTGGCTCGCGGGACCCTGTTTTGTGGCTCACAGCTATCTGCCTCCTCAGCGTGTTAGGGTAAGTTCGCGCTAGGCGTTTTTTTTTCAGCGTTTTTTTTTTTTCTTATCTCTTTGCAGTGAAAAAACTGCAGAAAAAAAAGCATGTTTTCTTTGCGTTTTTTGCAGCCTTTTGATGCTTTTTTGCGGCAGTTTTGGCATGCTAGATTTGTCTCTTGTGCATGCTGATAAAGTATAGTATTGAAAAAAAAAGTTATATTCAGTAACAAACGTATTAAAGCACTTTGTAAATTATTACAGACAAAAACCTTAACCGATCACTGCAACTTACTGGTTACCCGGTAACCCCAACTTACTGTCAGTTCAGATAGCTAAATGACTAACCCCAAGGCCGTGACATAAATTAAGAGAGGGAGTAAAAAAATGGCGGGGGTTGGACACAGACCTCCGGCACTGCCCTTTTTTTTGCCCCCACTCACTTTCTATTTACTAACACTTGCACCAATCAGGGTTCGCTGGCAGGGGAGGAAACCTATCTTTTCCCAACTACGGCCACCTGACTGGCCAGGTTTGCTGTCCAACCACCTGCAACCACCAGCAAAAATGGTGGGAAAGTATCTTTAACCCCTTCAGGAGACAGACACATTAATAAATCGAGTAATGTCCTGTGTTCCCCTCCGGAAGGTAAGGAGATCACGATTGTATGGGGGGGCTTCATACTGTACGTGGGGGCCAAGAAAAGGTTGGCATACTGTGTGGGAACACTAACAGGCTTTACTAGGAATCCATATAAAGTATGTTGGAACTAAGGTTACATTACTGACTTGGCATAAAATATAAATTGCCACTTCGCCGTATATGTCCCTCTTTCTTATGTTTCACCGTTGTGAGTTATGTATATACCTATGAGACTGTCAAATTCAGGAGACCCATGGTTACTCTGTGCATCATGGACCATGCTCGAATTGTAAAACACAGATGGCTGAACTCAGCAAAAGGCCACAGACATCCATGCATCACAGTCTGAAACCGCCATTTAACCTGAAATTAACATTCTTTTATATGCCTATGCGGCTGTTTCATTTTGGTCAGGAGTCCAGCGGTCAGTCTGCAAAATCATGTTGGGACCTTGATATACAGGTGTCTTAATTGAGCCTTATAGGGAAGTTTCATTAGGGTGTGTGCACACGTTGCGGATTCTGCTGCGGATCCGCAGCGGATTTGGCCCTGCGGTTCCGCATCAGTTTCTGCTGTGGTGTACAGTACCATTTAAGTCAATGCAAATTGAAAAACGCAGTGCCCACGGTGCAGAATTTTCCGTGCGGATTTGCTGCAGATTTAAATCCGCAGCATGTCAATTCTTTATGCAGATTCCGCAGCAGTTTGGCACCTGCTCCATGACAGGTGTCAATCCACAGGGGAAACCCGCAGGCTAATCCACAATAAATCCGCAGATAAACCGCAGGTCTTTTGATCTGCGGATTTAGACAAATCCACTCGGAAAATTCCGCAGCAGAATCCGCAACGTGTGCACTAGGGTGACCGCAAAAAATCGATGTCAGAATTTTGTCCGTCTGGACCCCACAAAACGATTCCCCTTTCCAGATATTGAGATAGCCAAAATTTGAGCTCGATCAAACGACGTTAACCCGTGCCGCTCGTCGCTCAAAGTTTGAAAAAAATCCAAATTGAGGTATTTTAAGATTTAGGTATTTTGCATAGTCTGTTAGACTATAAAGAATGTGACAACAACATTGCAGAAATAGCCCAAATTTTCGAACCATTTGTGGTATTTGAATGCAGAGTTGGTGGGATTATCGTTTTTTGATCCCACCATTACAGACAATGAAAAGTTGTTAATGGCTAATAAATTGCTCAGTAGCACAGATGAACCATCAGAGCACGCTAGGGTTGTAAATCCAAAAGTTAGGAAAGAAAAATTAAAAGAGGTAGGAAGTAACCGACTTTAGCGACCTTCTGACAAAAGATGAAGAACAAAAGCAATATGTCCTGCAAGTTGTAAGCAAATGCCGAGCATTATATTCTGACGTTTCAAAAACTACTTTAACAAAAGCTCTAGAATAGATTAGATAACTATATAAAATTATCAACTCATGTAGGTTAGTGTGCTCTGATGGTTCATCTGTGCTACTGAGCAATTTATTAGCCATTAACAACTTTTCATTGTCTGTAATGGTGGGATCAAAAAACGATAATCCCACCAACTCTGCATTCAAATACCACAAATGGTTCGAAAATTTGGTCAGGGCTATTTCTGCAATGTTGTTGTCACATTCTTTATAGTCTAACAGACTATGCAAAATACCTAAATCTTAAAATACCTCAATTTGGATTTTTTCAAACTTTGAGCAACAAGCGGCACGGGTTAACGTCGTTTGATCGAACTCAAATTTTGTCTCTCTCAATATCTGGAAAGGGGAATCGTTTTGTGGGGTCCAGACGAACAAGATTCTGACATTTTTTCCCCCCCATATGAGATCCGGTCACCCTAGTGTGCACACACCCTAATACTCACCCGGGGGGGGGTCCTGTCCGATGGGTGTCGCAGGTCCAGGTCCGGTGCCTCCCATCTTCCTGCAATGCCGCCCTTCTGCTTGCTTCATGGCTGCCAGGCATCGCGCTCCCGTGCAGGCATATTTCTCTGCCCTGTTGAGGGCAGACCAAAGCACTGCAGTGCGCAGGTGTCGGGAAAGGTCAGAGAGACCCAGCACTTGTGCACTGCAGGAATTTGCTCTGCCCTCAACAGGACAGATAAGCACGCCTGCGCAGGAGCGCGATGCCGCGAGTGAGGAAGAAGCAGGAGGGTGGCATCACAAGAAGATGGGAGGCGTCGGACCTGGACCTGCGACACCAATCAGATCGGACCACACCGGACCGCCCCCCCCCGGGTGAGTATAATAAACTTATTCTTCCTATCTTGCAGGTCGAATCTAGGGCTTATCTACAACATTATAGAATGCTGTAGCTAAGCCCTGAAAGGCACTGGCCGTATTTTATATCAGTTAAAACTGCTGAAAGGTTCCCTTTAAAGGGGTTGGAGGTCCAGTATAAATTGAGATAAGTCTGCAGTCACTCTGTGTGATTGCATTCTTATGATTTCCCCCAGGGCACTCACTGTGCGCTGCGAAGATTCACCTATTTCTGAGACGGGTCAGTGGGTATGTATGCATTATGTATACTTCAGAGCCCATCTAATGGGTGCAGCCTCGCTCCATACACTTATACTACTATGTCTGATTGTCCGCCTGCAGTAGGCGTACAATCCCGAAAATGATGTACCATTATGTTCTATGGCCTCATCAGCGCATATGTCCAAATCCCGTTTTGCCCAGCGTTCCGATGCATGCCCCAATGGGGCCACCGAACAGGTCTCTGAACGCAGTGAGAAAGTATCCTTAGGCTGCGATGTTATTTGCTTCCAGTACTGATTATTTGGCATTGCTGTCAATTTAACTACAAACATGATGTTATAGATTGTAAAGCACCATCATTAAAATGAACCTTTCATCCTGGAGTTCATCTCATCTCTTTCCAGTGTGCTTAACATGTCAGTGTTCTTTGTCAGAGGTATTTAATCTTTTGTAACCATGAATGTAAATCCTTCCCCTTCATTTGACGGATAACAGCTGGCAGACTATTTGGCTTTCACAAATTTGATTGCTTTGTAAAACTTGGACCATGCTTTCTATACTGCAGTTGATTTTCGGCAGATCCATTTATTCATATTCATAAATAAAAAACTAATGGGATTTACTTATGCAGGATTACAAAATTATGCAGCAGCATGCATCATCCCTGCCCTAGAAATAAAGTTTTGGCCTGCAATATATACTTTGTCTACCATAGATGGGATGTTATGCTTAATTTTTTCCTGAAGGGACAAAGATAGGAATCATAGAATCGTAGAGTTGGAAGGGACCTCCTGGGTCATCTGGTCCAATCCCCTGCTCAAAGCAGGATTCGCGAAATCATCCCAGACAGATGTCTGTCCAGCCTCCGTTTGAAGACTTCTGTTGAAGGAGAACTCACCACCTCTCGTGGCAGCCTGTTCCACTCATTGATCACTCTAACTGTCAAAAAGTTTTTTCTAATATCTAATCTGTGTCTCCTCCCATTCTGTTTCATTCCATTGCTTCTAGTCTTTCCTTGTGCAAATGAGAATAAAGATGATCCTTCTACAATGTGACAGCCCTTGAAATATTTGTAGACAGCTATTAAGTCTCCTCTCAGTCTTCTCTTCCGCAAGCTAAACATTCCAAAATCCTGCAACCTTTCCTCATAAGACAGGGTTTGCAGACCGGTCACCATTCTGGTCACTCTTTTCTGAACTTGCTCCAGTTTGTTGATGTCTTTTTTAAAATGTGGTGCCCAAAACTGGACACAGTATTCCAGATGAGGTCTGACCAAAGAGGAGTAGAGGGCAATAATGACTTCACGTGATCTAGACTGTATGCTTCCGTTTATACATCCTAGAATTGCATTTGCCTTTTTTGCTGCTGCATCACACTGTTGACTCATATTCAGTCTGTGATCAATTAGTATACCCAAGTCTTTTTCACATGTGCTGTTGCTTAGCCCTATTCCTCCCATTTTGTATCTGCTTTTTTCATTTTTATTGCCAAGATGTAGTACTTTGCATTTGTCCCTGTTAAAAACCATTCTGTTAGTTGCTGCCCACTGCTCTAGTTTATAGTTTATTTATATCTTTTTGAATCCTCTCTCTTCTCTAGTATTAGCTATCCCTCCTAGCTTTGTGTCATCAGCAAATGTAATCAGTTTACTCTCAATTCCTTCATCTAAATCGTTGATAAAGATGTTGAACAATACAGGGCCCAGGACAGAGCCATGTGGTACCCCACTTGAGACATTCTTCCAACTGGATGTGCAGCCATTTAGGACCACTCTTTGGGTCCGATCACTAAGCCAGTTATGAATCCACCTAACAGTTGCCTTGTCCATTCCATACTTAGCCATTTTTTTCAATAAGGATTGTGTTAGATACTTTGTCAAATGCTTTGCTGAAGTCAAGATATACTATATCTACAGCATTTCTCTCATCCACCCAATCAGTGATTCTGTGATAGAAGGAAATTAAGTTAGTCTGACATGACTTATTAGTTACAAACCCATGCTGACTCTGTTTAATCACTTCATTCTTGTCCAGGTACTTACATACATGTTGTTTAATAATTTGTTGAAAGATCTTTCCCGGTATAGAAGTCAAACTCACCGGCCTATAGTTCCCTGGGTCCACCTTCTTCCCCTTTTTGAAGATAGGAACAACACTTGCTCTTCTCCAGTCTTCTGGGACTTCTCCTGTTCTCCAAGAATTTTCAAAGATTATGGAGAGGGGTTCAAAAATTTCTTCTGCTATCTCCTTGAGAACTCTGGGGTGTAATTCATTTGGACCTGGAAACTTGAATTCATTTAGGTTAGCTAAGTGTTTCCTCACTAACTTTCTGTTTATAGATATCCTGGATTCTTCTATTCCCTTAATAGGACAGTGAAGAACCGTTGATGTTACATTTCCTTTCTGAGAGAAAACAGATGCAAAATAGGAATTTAAAAGTTCGACCTTCTCAACATCCTGTGTTACCATTTCATCATTTTCATCCTGTAAAAATCCTATAGCATCTTTGACTTTTCTTTTACTTTTGACATATCCCCAAAATCCTTTATTATTGCTTTTGACATCTCTTGCAAGCCTCAATTCATTGTCAGCTTTGGATAATCTGATTTTTGCCCTGCAATTTCTGCAGACAGCATTATATTCTTATTTAGATATACCTCCCTCTTTCCATTTTATAAACATATCTTTCTTCCTTTTTTAGCATGTGCTTAAGTTCTGTGTTCATCCATCCTGGTTTCCTTAAATGCTTCCTATTCTTCCCTCTTTTCGGAATTGTTAACGATTGTGCTTTGAGAATTTAATTTTTCAAGATTTCCCATCCTTCCTGGACATTTTTGTCCTTAAGGATATCCAGCCATTGGATCCCTCCAATTCTCTTTCTGAATCCCTTAAAATCTGCCTTTCTGAAATCTAACCTTGACGTCTGAGTCTTCACAGGTCTTCCTCCTCAAGTTATCAAAAATTGTAAAATAGCATGGTCGCTACCTCCTACGGTCCCAGCCACTTTTACCTCCTCAACCACTTCCTCCCTGTTTATAAGGATTAGATCCAAGGTAGCAGTTCCCCTTGTTTTCTCCCCTACCTTTTGGAAGATAAAGTTGTCAGCAAGAGAGGATATGAATTTCCTTGACCTGTTAGTTTTGCCTGAGAGAGATTCCCAACAATTGTCTGGATAGTTGAAATCTCCCATGACAACTATGTCATATTGTTTGGAGAATTTGGCCATTTGATGCATAAAGAGTTCATCCATATCTTCAGCTTGCACAGGCGGCCTGTAGTAAATGCCTACTATGGTGTCCTTTCCATTGTTCTGTCCTTGTATTCTTACCCAAACAGTTTACACAGAACTCCCGGTCTCTGAAGCTTCAATCTCTGTGCAGATATACGCGTTTCTAACATACAATGCAACACCTCCTCTTCGTTTATCAAGTCTGTTTCTAGCAGATAAGTTGTATCCTTCTAGCCTTGTATTCCAATCATGTGTATCATCCCACCAAGTTTCAGTGATTCCAATGACATCATATTTCTTTTCCTGTGTTAGTAGTTCCAATTCTCCTTGTTTCTTGCCCATGCTTTGTGCATTAGCATAGAAACATTTTAGTTTGTGATTGGTTTCTCTTTCTCCAATATTTGTATTATTTAGATTCTTTTGTCTTTGTCCTTCCTTTCCACTTCTAATACCAGAGTTCTCAATAGCATTTGCCAGGTATCTGGCTTTTTCTGGCCTTTTGCTTCCCATCCCACGTTGTTCTAGTTTAAAGCTCTCCTGATGAGTGTAGCAAGGTGACTTCCAAATACATGCTATATACCCTGCGAGGTAAAGTGTGGTGATGAGTCCCCATGCGTATGGCTGGTCAAGTCAGCTTCATCAGGGGGAGAGCTTCATCTTGTAAAAAAATGTGGAAATGTTCACTGGGTATGAATACTTTTTTAAGGCATTGTATTTTTTTTTATAATGGAAACCAATGAGTGATTGGTGACAATCAGTGACATCCTTTAGATGTATATGTCAGTTGTATCTATGAGGAAATTCTCCTGAAACTTCGGATGTAGACTACAAAATGTAATGTGAAAGGATCAAAAATCTCCAAGTAATCATAAGGATTACAGCCAACATGGAAATGTAGTAAATTACCTAATTTTACCTTAAATATGACATAAAAAAACTTACAAAGATGTCCTACATATACCACATACACAGCATACATGAAAACCTTTGGGCAGACTAAAGAGGAACCTAAAAGAAGAACAGATGAAGCTTGGATTCTGAGTGCTAAGGATGGTCACTGATTCTGTGGGATGATCAGACACTGGGCAATATGCCCTGTGCTTCAGAGGGGATCAGACACTACTACAGCCAGGCAGGGCCGGCATTAGGGGCAGGCAGACCAGGCAGCTGCCTAGGGCCCCCCGCTCCCCCAGGGGCCCCCAGCTAGCGGCACATCACACAGCTGCTATAGGGCCCCTTGAAGCAGGGGGCCCGCTTTCCCCCAGTGCCGACTCCCCCCGCCACCGCATTGAACTATACCGGCGACTGCCAGTACAGTTCAAAGCAATAATGGAGGAGAGAGCATCAGCCAACGCTCCCTCTCCCATCATTCCCCGCTCTGCCTCTGACACAGCGGGTGCGCGATGACATCATCGCACTCTCACTGTGTGCCGGCAGAGCAGGAGACAGGAGCAGCCAGCAGCGTGGGCACAAGGAGAAGGTGAGAATAGTTTTTTGTTTTTTTTTAATATATCAGTGTGAGTACTGGACTGTGGGGCCATTCTGGGGGGGAGCAGCTATATGCTATGCTGGGCTATACTCTGTGCTGGGCTATATACTATGGTGGCATTGGTGGGCTTTATACCATGCTGGGCTGTATACTGTGCTGGGTTATATACTATTGTGGCATTGGTGGGCTATATACCATGCTGGGCTATAAACTATGGTGGGCTGCATACTATGCTGGGCTATATACCATGCTGGGCTATATACTGTGCTGGGCTGTATACCATGCTGGATTGTATACTATGGTGGGCTATATACTATGCTGGGCTGTATACTATGGTGGGCTATATACTATGCTGGGCTATATACAATGCTGGGCTGTATACTGTGCTGGGCTATATACCATGCTGAGCTGTATACTGTGCTGGGCTATATACTATACTGGGCTGTATACTGTGCTGGGCTGTATACTGTGCTGGGCTATATACTATGCTGGGCTGTATACTATGCTGGGCTATATACTGTGCTGGGCTATATACTGTGCTGGGCTCTATACTATGCTGGGCTATATACTGTGCTGGGCTATATACTGTGCTGGGCTCTATACTATGCTGGGCTATATACTATGCTGGGCTGTATACTATGCTGGGCTCTATACTATGCTGGGCTCTATACTGTGCTGGGCTATATACTATGCTGGGCTGTATACTGTGCTGGGCTGTATACTATGCTGGGCTGTATACTGTGCTGGGCTATATACCATGTGGTGCTGGGCTATATACCATGATGGGCTATATACCATGTGGTGCTGGGCTACATACCATGCTGGGCTATATACCATGGTGGGCTGTGCTATATACCATGTGGTACTGTGCTATATACCATGGTGGGCTGTTCTATATACCATGGTGGTGCTGTGCTTTATACTATGCAGCTGAGTTATATACCAAGGGGGTACATTTTACATTATAATCTATGGGGGAGGCTGTGTTATATAATATGGGGGCTTACATTATATTCTATGGGGAGGTGGGCAGTATTTTATTCTATTTGGGGCTACATTATATTCTTTGGGGGGCTGTATTATATTTATTATATTCTATGGGCGGTAATTGCATCATACTCTATGAGGGGGCTACATTATACTATATGAGGAGGCTACATTGTATTCTATGGGGGGGCAGCATTATCTGTGGGGGCTAGATTATATTGTATGGGGGCTTTATTATATTCTATGGGGGCTGCATTATACTATATGAGAAGGGCTACATTATACTATATAAGGGGCTGCATTATACTCTATGAGGGGGTTGCCATATATTCTATGGATGGGGCTGCATTATATTCTGTGGGGGGTTACATTATATTCTGTGGAATAGCTGCATTATACTCTGAGGGGTAGCTGCATTATGCTCTAAGGGGTGGCTGCATTATACTATAAGAGGGGGACTGCATTATATTCTATGGGGATTACATTATATTGTATGGCGGGGCTGCATTATAATCTGTGGGGTGGCTGCATTATGCTCTATGTGGGCTGCATTATACTGTATTGAGGACTATGGGGAATACATTATATGATGAACTATGGTGTGCATTATACTATGGGAAGTGAATTGTACTACATGGATGACTATGGCGGTGCATTATACTATATGGAGCACTATGAGGAGTGTATTATACTATATGGTGGACTGAGCAGTGTATTTTAATATATGGAGGACTATGGGGAGTGTATTATACTATATTGAGGACTATGGGGAGTGTATTATACTATATGGAGGACTGAGGAGTGTATTATACTATATGGAGGACTATGGAGTACATTATATTATATGGAGGACTATAGGGAGTGTATTATAAAATATGGAGGACTATGGGGAGTGAATTATGCAATATGGAGAACTGAGGAGTTTATTATACTATATGGAGGACTATGGGGCACATTATATTATATGGAGGACTATGGGGTGTAAACTGTAGATGTGCTGCTGATAACATGATACTGTATGGTGATTTGTTAGTGATCCATTAGTGATTGTTCTGTCCCCATCATTCTTTCTCAGACGGTGGAAAGAGGCCGGGAAACAAGTGTTGAACGACTTCAATATTGTCGATCACACTCATTTAGCGGCCTGAACTCAGCGCATATAAATACAACCGAAATGCTTCTGTGTGATGTGCAATATGTTAGCTTTTGGGGCCCCATTTTAA
Source organism: Dendrobates tinctorius (assembly GCF_039654945.1). Taxonomy (NCBI): domain Eukaryota; kingdom Metazoa; phylum Chordata; class Amphibia; order Anura; family Dendrobatidae; genus Dendrobates; species Dendrobates tinctorius. Next base: position 26,513,221 of record NW_027361671.1, on the reverse strand, counting down.
TCTTTGCCTAGGGCCCCACTTTGCCTAAAACCGGCCCTGCAGCCAGGAAATATTTACCGGAGGTAAGCAGACATGATCCTGGCTGTACTGTGCAAACCCCTTCATGACAGCCAATACGTCTTTTTACTGACCTGAGATATGAGAATATCATCCCCATACAGGTGACAATCCAGCAGCTGTCGGCTGTCCACTATATCTGACAACTTGCTGTATCACAAACGATTGGTGTTGGCACCATCCATATCTGTTTAACCCCTTAGTTGCTGCTGTCAAAAGTGACTACATCAAATGAATGGTTAATAGATTGTGGGGGCTTGCACTTTAATCTAATTGACACACCGAGATCATGATTGTGTGGTCCTGATGTTTGCCATAGCAGTTCATGGCCAAATAACAGCCTAAAGGCCCCGTCTCACTAAGCGACTTACCAGCGGTACCGACACCGATATCAAGGTGTCAGGATCGCTAGTAAGTCGCTATGTGATCGCTGGTGAGCTGTAACACAGACAGCTTCACCAGCGATCAGCACAGCGATGCCGGCCATCCTGTAAAAAATAGAATCAAAATAAAAAATATAGTTATTCTCACCATCCGATGTCCCGCGCAGTCTTCCGGCCTCTCTCCACGCTCCGGTCCCAGTGATCCTTTGCATGAATGACCGCGAGATGTCACGGTCTCGCGGGATAACAACGTCTCGCGGTCATTCGTGCAAAGGATCACTGGGACCGGAGCGTGGAGAGAGTCAGGATGGCTGAACAGGACATCGGAAGGTGAGAATAACTATATTTTTTATTTTTTTTATTATTTTTTACACCTGATCGCTGGTCTCCCGCTGTCACACACAGCGATGTGTGCTGGCCAGCGGGAGACCAGCGACCAAAGAAATGTCCAGAGATTTCTTGCAGCGATCAGCGATACCGGCAGGGGGGCCGCTCGCTGATCGCTGTCACACACAGCAATCTCGCTGGTGAGATCGCTGTTACGTCACAAAAGTTGTGACTCAGCAGCGATCTCGCTACCGAGATTGCTTAGTGTGACGGGGCCTTTAGAGTCTCCCGGCTACAGCGGCCAGTTCAGAAGTTAGCAACATTTAGGTGGTAAACAAACACTTTTCATTCCGGCTATACCACTTTGCATTAATTCCTGAAAATCGCCTGAAGGGTTAATAAACTATCTGACAGCAGTTTTCAATATGTCAGGGGGTGCAGTTTTTAAAATGGTATCACATTTGGGGTTTTCCAATATATAGCACCCCTAAAGTCACTTCAAACTTGGATAGGTCCCTCAAAAAAATAAATTTTGTAAATTTCCTTGAAAATATGAAAAATTACTGCTACATTTTTAAACCTCCTAAAAGGCTAACAGAATAAATTAGCGTTTTAAAAATGGTGCTGATGTAAAGCAGGCATGTGGGAAATGTTATTTATTAATGTTTTTCTGTGGTATGACTACCTGGATTAAAAAGATAATCATTCAAAGTTTGAAAATTGCAATTTTTTTTAATTTTTTGTCAAGTTTCTGATATTTTTCTGATATTTTTTATAAATAAACACAAAATATAGCAATCTAAATTTACCACTATCATAAATTATAATGTGCCACGAAAAAACAGTGGGATTTGTTGAAGCATTCCAGAGTTATGACCACATAAAGTGACATTGGTCAGAATTTAAAAAATTGGCCCGGTCACGAAGGGGTTGTATTTATGGTCAGGTAAACCTAGGGGAAATAATTGCCCTATGTCCATCCCTTCTCCTAAATCTATCCCTGCCATAAGAGTGCTACAGGTAGGTAGTACTGATGCTACGGACACAAAGTGGCCTATGGGTTTCCACCAGTCACTACAGGTGAGCTACAGTATGAAGTTTCATGAAAGAGTCTTATTTCATAAGTAACAATGTACATCTTGGTTCCCACCTTCATGTACGACTTTGGTCATGTGCCAACTGTGGAGACATTTGAACCCTTGTGTTGTGCACAGGACCAATGGTGAAGTTGATCGGACACAGGACAGGAGCAGCTACTAGAGCAACAACACACCTGGCGAAAAATTGAACCACATTGTTAAGTAATAGAACTTACTGCTTTAAATTTTTTTTGGAGTTGGAAAACATCTTTAATATAATCATTCATGATGTCATACCAAGGAAAAAGAAGACTTATTGTATTTTCCCGACAGTAAATTGTTTTTCAGTTAGGGATGGATTGTAAAAATCTAACTTTAGCCATTTTTTTCTGATTCATTTTTCTATCAAGGACACCATTAAATGATAATGGAAAATAAATCAATAAATGGTTTCTTCTCTCACGGACATTTGGACGTTTATTGTGATGCTTTTTTGATAGTCTTTTCTTATCTAAATATCACAAATCTATCTTTTTATACTTCTACTCAAACTCTGTTTTAGCTTATAATGCAGAATTCCTTCAACTCTTGGCATAAAATAACAAAGAATTACAGTAAATGCAGCCAGTTGATTAACAGGCTATGTGCCACTAGACACTGAAATGTCTGACTCTGGGCTTCTCTCTATTCTGAATAGATTAAGAATTTGCTGAAGTAAAGTATATGATAAAATGTAAGCGATTATGATATTTAAAAGGATGAGACAAATATGTTTAAAATCAGGTAAATTCTAGTAGCTTTCCATTTAATTAATATTATTATTATTGTTCATTTTTACAGTGCCATTTATTCCATGGCGCTTTACATGTGAAAAAGGGGCATACAAAGACAAGTACAATAAACATGAGCAATACAAGGCACACACAAGTACAAAAGGAGAGAAGACCCTGCCCGCAAGGGCTCACAGTCTACAGGTGATGGGTGAGGATACACTAGGAAAGTTAAAGTTTTGTGCTTCGTCGTTCCATTGCAGAGATATTCACATTTGTTGCCTTTGGAGAGCAGTATGTGAAATCTCTGCCTGCAATCAACTGGACGCTTCTTCAGTCCTCTCCCTGGGGGCGTGGGCTCTCACTGCTCCCTCCCAGACAGTTTACATCACTTCTCAGTAGCTGATCTAGTGGAAGATCAGGCTTCGACTTTGCTAAGCTGTGATTGACAGCATCTGGGATGGAATGAGAGCGCACGTCACGAGAGAAGACTGGAGAAATGCCCAGCCGACCTACAAACAGATTTCCCATACATAATAATCATTTAAACTTGTACTTAGTTATGGCAATTAGTCATAGATTTTACTGACTCTATTAGATGCTAGATTGGTGGGCTGTGTTTTAGGGCCTTCTGAGTTTGAAACACAATTTGTTATATTAGGAAATTCAAAATTAAAGGGCTTGTCCACTACTTGGACAAGCCCTTCTGAATCCCTGTGTTTATCATTATGATCATCAAAAAGTAAATTATGATAAAAATCCTCTGTTGTAAATAGGCCTTTTATGGGGGCGTATTTATGGGGCACCCTGAGCATTACAGTCCTGATTTTGATAATTCTCCTATTCAACAGTTTTATTTAATTCTTAACTTTAAATACATGAAATAATTTTATTGTTTAAGTTACTTTAAAAAACAAAAATCACCTATTGTATATATCTTGTGAAAAAGCTAGTGCAGATGAAAAGTGAAGCACTTGGCCATACTAACCAATCATTTTGATGATCCATTTTTCCAGTGATGTTATAGAACTGAAAAAATGAGCCATTCCCATGAACAAGTGTTTTTATATCAGGTTTCGTATTATTCCTCGGTCTACTTAATTAGAACATTACTGAAGTCTTTGAATTTCTTCTTCTTCTGCAGAATGGAAGCTCCTTTATTTTATTAATTCGTGCCTGTACAAAGCCATAAACTGGCATCAACCTTCTTGGCAGAGCACATGTATTATTTCTACAATGCACAACATTCCGGTTTAGTGCCCTGCATGTATCTAGCCTCTGAGTGTTCTCCAAAGTACGGTACTCTCCGGCCGCCTTTATAAATGTTCTTTTATTGTACCTTGGTCAAAAGCGATTTTTTTCACTGCTTTTGAAGCCACTTAAAGATGTTCTGTATAGTCAAACTCCAGTCAAAATGTTCAATTACACTTGGGCATGTAGATGTAAGTTATGAAAAGATATCACCTGGAGGAAGGAACTTTATAAGAGGAACAATAAAGGGGGTACACATGGGAAAGGGAAGCAACAAAGATGCAGAAAGCTCAATTTGATAATTCTAACTTAAAGGCGTAGTCCCGTCTCCAAGATCCTATCCCAATATGTGGTAGGTCTAATAATAATAATATTAGCAAATACCTCCAGTTAGAAATGTAGTATAGTTCTTCTGATTTGCTATGTTGCTTACATCAGTAGCTTAGATATCCATAGTTACCTATGACTGGGATAGAGCCAATAAAAATATTTTTCAATATATGCCGTATTTTTCGGATTATAAGACGCTTCGGATTATAAAACGCACCCCAAATTTTGAGGGGAAAAATAGGAAAACATTTTTTTTTAAATAAAATGGTGGTGCTTCTTATAATCCATGTGTCATATTGCTTACCGGGGGTGGTGGCTGAGGTGAAGTGGGGTCCCAGGGTCGCTGCTGGAGGAGGCAGGAGTGGGGTAATGCTGCAGGCCGCAGGCTGGGATGAGGGGGTGTCTGGTGTGCAATGCACCTCTGCAGGTGTCCGGTGCTGCAGGTGTCCCTGGCGGTGCTGCTGGGGTGCCTGGCGCTGCTGCTGGGGTGTCTGGTGTTGCTGCTGGGGTGGCTGATGCTGCTGGGGGGGGGCTATGCGGACATTTCGTGAAAGGCCAGAGCCCCCTGTGGTTCCATGGTTTCCTGTGTGGTGGACTCTGGGAAAATGGCCGTCGGGGAGCGGCCATGCGCAGATGGAGATCTCGGCATCAAGATCTCGGGAGATGAGATTTCAGCACTGAGATCTCATCTTCCAAGATCTTGGTGCCCCACAGCATCGGAGACCCCAGCAGCACCGCCGGAGACCCGGGCAGCAGCGCTAGACACCCCAGCAGCAGCGTCAGACACCCCAGCGGCGTCGGACACTCCAGCAGCACCGCCGGACACCCCAGCTGCACCGCTGGGCACCCCCTCATCCCAGCCTGCAACAATGGTGCCGGTAAGGTATATACACAATATAAGACGCACCCCCATTTCCCCCCAAATTTGGGGGCGGGGGAGTGCGTCTTATAATGCGTAAAATACGGTATATACAGTGGGGCAAAAAAGTATTTAGTCAGTCAGCAATAGTGCAAGTTCCACCACTTAAAAAGATGAGAGGCGTCTGTAATTTACATCATAGGTAGACCTCAACTATGGGAGACAAACTGAGAAAAAAAAATCCAGAAAATCACATTGTCTGTTTTTTTTTTCCTTTTATTTTCATATTATGGTGGAAAATAAGTATTTGGTCAGAAACAAGCAATCAAGATTTCTGGCTCTCACAGACCTGTAACTTCTTTAAGAGTCTCCTCTTTCCTCCACTCATTACCTGTAGTAATGGCACCTGTTTAAACTTGTTATCAGTATAAAAAGACACCTGTGCACACCCTCAAACAGTCTGACTCCAAACTCCACTATGGTGAAGACCAAAGAGCTGTCAAAGGACACCAGAAACAAAATTGTAGCCCTGCACCAGGCTGGGAAGACTGAATCTGCAATAGCCAACCAGCTTGGAGTGAAGAAATCAACTGTGGGAGCAATAATTAGAAAATGGAAGACATACAAGACCACTGATAATCTCCCTCGATCTGGTGCTCCACGCAAAATCCCACCCCGTGGGGTCAGAATGATCACAAGAACGGTGAGCAAAAATCCCAGAACCACGCGGGGGGACCTAGTGAATGAACTGCAGAGAGCTGGGACCAATGTAACAAGGCCTACCATAAGTAACACGCTACGCCACCATGGACTCAGATCCTGCAGTGCCAGACGTGTCCCACTGCTTAAGCCTGTACATGTCCGGGCCCGTCTGAAGTTTGCTAGAGAGCATTTGGATGATCCAGAGGAGTTTTGGGAGAATGTCCTATGGTCTGATGAAACCAAACTGGAACTGTTTGGTAGAAACACAACTTGTCGTGTTTGGAGGAAAAAGAATACTGAGTTGCATCCATCAAACACCATACCTACTGTAAAGCATGGTGGTGGAAACATCATGTTTTGGGGCTGTTTCCATGTATCGTGAGATTTTGAGTGCAAACCTCCTTCCATCAGCAAGGGCTTTGATGATGAAACGTGGCTGGGTCTTTCAACATGACAACATGACAATGATCCAAAGCACACCGCCAGGGCAACGAAGGAGTGGCTTCGTAAGAAGCATTTCAAGGTCCTGGAGTGGCCTAGCCAGTCTCCAGATCTCAACCCTATAGAAAACCTTTGGAGGGAGTTGAAAGTCCGTGTTGCCAAGCGAAAAGCCAAAAACATCACTGCTCTAGAGGAGGTCTGCATGGAGGAATGGGCCAACATACCAACAACAGTGTGTGGCAACCTTGTGAAGACTTACAGAAAACGTTTGACCTCTGTCATTGCCAACAAAGGATATATCACAAAGTATTGAGATGAAATTTTGTTTCTGACCAAATACTTATTTTCCACCATAAAATGAAAAAAAAACAGACAATGTGATTTTCTGGATTTTTTTTTTCTCAGTTTGTCTCCCATAGTTGAGGTCTACCTATGATGTAAATTACAGACGCCTCTCATCTTTTTAAGTGGTGGAACTTCCACTATTGCTGACTGACTAAATACTTTTTTGCCCCACTGTATTTCTTTTAAACTCCTGAATAATATTAAAAATTGGACTTGTCTATGTACGCATGGGAACTTATTACGCATGGTTAACATAGTACTAGATCTTACTAGGATTTATTAAGAAAGTTGTTTAGTTTTTACGACAAGTCTCCTTTCAATAAAGTGTAAATGATCACATCACCTATTATCTTATATTGCCAATAATTGTAGTGTATACAGCTTAGGGGGGGTTACAGAGAATGAATTAACACTTTGACTAAAGCCTCCCATACTCATTAGACTAATGTGAGATTTCCCTCGGCAATAAATTGAGTGGTTCTCCCATACATATTAGTCTGCTGAACCTGTGGATATCGGCAGAGCGAGCTCTCCTGCGTATGGAAGAAACGGCTGAGATGGCTGCCGGCTGAAATATCGGCTGAACCAACAAGTCAGCTAATGTGTATGGTAGGCCTAATATTTCTGCCTGATCCTTGCACTTTAATCCCAGCTATCCTCAAACTACGGTACTCTGATTTTCTCATATTCCCAGCCACTCTGGTTCTGGCCCAGCTTTTTTACATCATTTTTCTCCATCAGCAGTTGAACTTGGAGACTCTCCAACAAAGGCAAGTTCCTGTAAGTCCTCATTCACACGTCCGTGTTTAAATATACACTTTAAAAAATCTTACTGGTGTCATCAGTGTCTTTTACAAAGCTTCTCCAATACTTTGTAATGTTAAATACGGACAGCACATGGATGACGCTCAGATGCTATCAGTGTGCTGTGTTTTTTAAGGACCCATTGACTTGTATCAGCACTTTTCATTCGTGATATCGGACAAAAATTGACATGTCTCTTTGTTTTGCACGGTCCATGAAGAAGCACGGACATGTGACTAGCTCCATAGACTTAAATGGGTACATGTTTAATCTGTGAAAAAAACGGATAAAACACATACGAATGAAATGTGGACGAGAGACGGCCACAGGACAAGCGGTACATCCGCAATCAGCAGACAATCACAAAGATTAGATAATATAATATGAATGTTATTAACCCCTTAATGCCCAGAGCTTTTTCCGATTTTGCGTTTTCGTTTTTCCCTCCCCTTCTTCTCAGAATCATAACTTTTTTTTATTTTTCCATCAATATGGCCATGTGAGGGCTTGTTTTTTGCGGGACGAGTTGTACTTTTGTACGACACCATTGGTTTTACCATGTCGTGTACTAGAAAACGGGGAAAAAAATTCCAAGTGCGGTGAAATTGCAAAAAAAGTGCAATCCCATAATTGTTTTTTTTAATTTTCTTTACCATTTTCACTAAATGCTAAAACTGACCGGCCATTATGATTCTCCAGGTCATTTCAAGTTCACAGACACCAAGCATGTCTAGGATCTTTTTTATCTAAGTGGTGAAAAAAAATTCCAAACTTTGTTAAAAAAAAAATTGCGCCATTTTTCGATACCCGTAGCGTCTCCATTTTTCGTGATCTCGGGTTGGGTGAGGGCTTTTTTTTTTGCGTGCCGAGCTGACGTTTTTAATTATTTTGGTGCAGATACAATCTTTTGATCGCACATTATTGCATTTTAATGCAATGTTGTGGCAACCCAAAAAAATTTAATTCTGGTGTTTTTACTTTTTTTCTCGCTACGCCGTTTAGCGATCAGGTTAATCCTTTTTTTATTAATAGATTGGGCGATTCTGAATGCAACGATACCAAATATATCAATGCTTGTGTTTTTTTTAATTGTTTTATTTTGAATGGGGCGAAAGTGGGGTTATTTGAACATTTATATATTTTTTATTTTTTTAAAAACATTTTTTTTTCGCTTTTGACATACTTCAAAAGACTTGATTGGATACTAGAAGGTGGCCAGCTCGATCGACTCTGGTGTCAACTACCGGGTGGCGCTCACAGCAATCAGGCACTGACAAACATAGAGATGTCCAGGCCACGATCACATGATGCGGGTTATCAGTGGGCGTATTTCCGGCGCGATTGTCAGAAGAAACGCTTGTTAAATGCCGCTGTCAGCGTTTGACAGCGGCATTTAACTGGTTAATAGCCACAGGTGAATCGCGATTCCAGCCGCAGCTATTGCGGGCACATGTCAGCTGTTCAAAACAGCTGACATGTGCCGGGAGAGATGTAGGCTCACCGCCGGAGCCCCCATCAAAGGAAGGGAGTCTGACATCGGCCGTACTATTATGCCCAATGTTGGAAGGGGGTTAACCAGTTTATAAAACAAAGGAAAGTATCAGTGTATAAATAACAGATACAATGACAACAGTTCCTCTCAATAACACCTAGTATATGCTGGTACACTTAAACAGAATTAACAGCTATATGCAGGCAAAATACAACGCAATTAACCCTTTCTATGCATAGATCAATAAAACTGAAGTGTTGTTCTAGTACTTTAGTAATCACCTACTCTGAACAGTTTTCGAAGTGTCTCTTAACGGATGAGGCCTTTTCTCCTAACTAACTGGTCCTCTATAAGGCTGTTTATATGTTTATATATGTGCATATATATTCAGATGTAGGATGGTACCGGTATGTTCTCAAACTGAAGTAGAAGGGAGCTTGCTGTGCTGAGTCCCGAATAATCAGAAATGCCGTCTTGAAGCTCTTAGGGAATGCCGATCTTTCTAACTCAGGGCTTCTCTAAGTCCTTAGATATAGGGGCTCACTTTGCCTAGCCCAATATGCTGTGTTCTTGGTTGTCCTCACTGAGTCGGCTCACGTGAAGCCGAACAATGCATCACAGAGTCACCAACAAGAGATCCAGAGTCGCACCGCCCTACCCAGATTTTCTCAGAGGATCCGCAGCTTCACTTCCACCCGGACTCTCCTTCCACTCCTCCCAACCGCCAAAAACCACCACACTCAAACTTTGGCCTCTTGCCGATGCCCTCTACTGGCCCAGATCATATATTACATCACAAATCTCCAATACAGTAAACTGTGATTAACCCTTACACATGTAATATGGACTTCTGAATAATGGCCTAGCAGGGTGAAAAGGTGAACACTACGGTTCCCTTGAGACCTGCTAAGCAGAGTGTCTTATGTTTTTGAGTTGACGGATACATAACTGAATCACGTTGCTGTTGTTTTTGATAAAGAAAGCAACTGCAGTGAAAAAGGAAGCTGTCATATTTTACTTAAAGTAGTCACCATGAATTTTTTTACCCCCTACACCTGTGTATCTGTAAGTAGTGCAATGTGTTAATATGGTCAGCTACCACCATCCTCTCCGATGTACAGTGCCAGTCTTCTCTTCTCAGTGACGTCATCGCTCTCCAGACTCCCTGGCTCACTCTGTGCGCTCTGCGTGACCCGGAAAAAACTTTTATAATGTAAGTATATGGAGGATCAGAACGAGGCCTCATAGGCTTACATTGTAATAGTGACTTCCGGCTTACACATAGAGCTCAGAGTGAGCTGTGACGTCACCGGGAAGAGGAGCAGAACGGCGCTGGGTACTGGAGAACACGGGGGTAGGTGAGTATATTAACACACTGACACTACACTACGTACACATATAACCAGTTTTAGAGAAAAAAGTTAACGGAGGGCTTCTTTAGTGGGTCTTGTCCATGATGGGTTTCATAACCAATATAGGCACCAAGCTCCCTGTTTTTATAGGATCAAACATTTATTGCCATTTACTGAATTATATATAGCTTTGTGGAGGTCCTACCTACTGGCCTTACACAGTGATGTGATGTAAGATGCCACAATTTTGAATGGTTCCCCACAATTAAAAAAAAAAAAAAATTACATAAAAAAGCAGCCATACTCTCCAATCCCTGGTCACAATACTAATATATTGCGGGATTCAGCAAGCTCCTATGATGGAAAGCGGAGGCAGCACAAGTGCAAAATCCTGATAAAGCAGCTACTCCATGGGAGGGATGGAGGAGGCAGCACAGGGGCAATACACTGATAAAAGAACGATCGCTCACCACCTACCAGCCATGACACTGGGTGCCATTTATTTCCTTGTTCCGTTGAGTTTTGATACAGTACAGCTAAATTTGAGTCACCACATATAATTTTGCGTTGTATGATTATTATTATTATTTTATTATGTTTGTTGTATTATTTTCAACCAATGAGTCTATTGCTTCATTCTATTATATTATACCAAGAATATGGTGAGTTATAATTGTATTTTTATTATGTTTTGCTAACCTTACTGCTCAACTGAGTATTAATTGTTTTTTATGTCTGTCTCATAATTTTGAAAGTTAATTTAGGTCTTCTCTCAAGTGTCATTTAATATGGATGTGAGCAGTTTAGCGCAGATTAATGTTTTGTGAGGACAAGAGAGTGAAATGAGCATAACTAATGCAGATAAGAGCAATTACTTGTCTTGCGTGCTCTGTGTGCTCATGGAGATACTTTATGAAGACGTACCGCACTTTCTGTACGGTTATTGAAAGCAATAACAAAATCTTGATCTCCGCATCAGTTTTGCCAATCTCGGAACAGTACACAAGTGCAAATGTAAATGTATCTGTGCAAATGGTTGTAATTTAATTCCTAGTATATAAAGCCCAACTCTGATATATGTTTCACTGTATATAACGTAATGTTGACTTGTTGAGGTTTCTGTCAGGATTTAGGAAGGTCCAAAGTTGATATATCCCTGAAAAACTCCCATGTGGAATAATGAACAAGCAACTGCACAGTATATTAATTGTTTTCATGGAGTCTGTTCTAAAATGGGCTGCAAAACTTATTGACACTTTCATGTCTTCTATCTGTTGCTGCTTTCCTAAGAAATCAGTGTGTTTTCATTCAAATGTTAATGAGGCATTAAAGGGAATCTGTAGACAGTTTTTTTTTGATAATTAATATGAAAGCAACATAATATAGGGCACAAGAGTCTGATTACAGGGATGTGTTAATTATTAGGCTGTGTGTTGTATTTTCATTACAATCAATATTTTATCAGCAGGAGATTATCACTATAGCACTACATCTCAGGAAGTCAGGCTAATCTGTGTAAAACCACCGCTGGTTAGCAGCATGCTGACAATTCACAGTGTACACAGGAAGCTGCCAGTGATTGGTGGGGGCCAGGTTATATACAGAGCAGAAGTCTTAGATCTGCTACATTTACATCAGATAAAGCAGGTATTCTATCAAAACTACACCAAGCAGTACAGTAAGTGATACATCCCTGGAATCAGACTTTCTTTACCTGTTTTATGATGCTCGAAGATTATATAGCAAAATCCTGATGACAGATTCCCTTTAAGCGCTCTTGGCATGATAGAGAATTTAACAAGCCACTGTCTCCCAACCTGTTTAGCTTGATTCATAGCTCATGCACCTGATGTCATATAGACAGTGTCAGGGGAACAGCTGGGGATTCATACAGATCCCACCGCTGCCATTAATATTTTATGGGTAACAGCCGAGAAATCTCGCAGACACAACCGCTGTCACCAGTATGTCAGGAAACAACACTCCACCGCCTCCAATCGTCAGGACAATTGAGCAATTGACTGACGAGTGATGGACGAGGCCGTGGCTGTTTTCACTGCTAGGCCAGTTAATGAGGAACTCACACACTGAGCATATAGTATATACACATCCGATTCCAATGCTCACAAAAATAAGAGGAACACTTAAACAACACAATGTAACTCCAAGTCAATCACACTTCTGTGAAATCAACCTGTCCATTTATGAAGCAACACTGATTGTGAATCAATTTCTCCTGCTGTTGTGCAAGTGGAACAGACAACAGGTATAAATTATAGGCAATTAGCAAGACAACCCCTATATAGGAGTGGTTTGTCAGGTGGTGACCACGGACCATTTCTCTGTTCTCATCTCTTTGGCTATTGTTTTGGTCATTTTTGCATTTTGTCATTGCTCTCACCCCTAGATGTACATTAGCATGAGGCGGTGTCTACCGTACAACCCACAGAAGTTGCTCAGGTAGCGCATCTCATCCAGGATGGCATATCAATGTGAGCTGTGGCAAGAAGGATAGCTGTGTCTGTCAGCACAGTGTTCAGAGCATGGAGCAGATACCAGGAGACAGGCCAGTACACTAGAAGATGTGGAGGGAGCCGTAGGAGGGCCACAACCCAGCACCAAGACCACTACCTCCTCCTTTGTGCAATGATGAACAGGATGAGCAGTGCCAGAGCCCTGCAAAATGACCTCCAGCAAGCCACTAACATCCATGTGCCTGCTCAAACTGTCAGAAACAGACTCCATGAGGGTGGAAGGTGGGCTCGATGTCCACAAGTGGGTGTTGAGCTTACAGCCCAACACCGTGCAGGGCGATTGACATTTGCAGAGAACACCAAGATTGGTAGATTCAACATTGGCGCCCTGTACTCTTCACGTATGAGAGCAGGTTCACACTGAGCAGATGTGACAGAGTCTGGAGATGCCGTGGAAATCGTTCTGCTGCCTGCAACATCCTACAGCATGACCGGTTTGGCAGTGGGTCAGTAATGGTGTGGGGTGGCATTCCTTTGTATGGCCACACAGCCCTCCATGTACTAGCCAGAGCTACCCTGACTGCCATTAGGTACCAGGATGAGATCCTCATATCCATTGTGAGACCATATGCAGATGCACTGGGCTCTGGTTCTCCCTGATGCATGACATAGCTAGGCCTCATGTGACTGAAGTGTGTCAGCAGTTCCTACATATTGAAGGCACTGATGCTGTGAAATGGCCTGCCCGTTCCCAAGACCTGAATCCAATTAAGCACATGTGGAACAGCTCCTTCTAGTCAGATGGTTTCCTCTGGGGAACAACATTATTCAAGTGTGACCAAAGATTCTCAATTGGATTAAGGTTTGAACTTTGACTAGGCCACTCCAAAACATTTACACATTTCTCCTTAAACCACTCGACTGTTGCTTTAGCAGCATGCTTTGGGTCAATGTCTTATTGGAAGGTGAACCTCCTTCCAATTCTCAAATCCCTGACAGACTGAAATAGATTTTGCTCAAGCATATGCCTGTATTTTGCACCATCTATCTTCCCCTCGACTCAGATGATTTTCCCTGTCCATGCTGCCTAAAAACATCCCCACAGCATGATGCTGCCACCACCATATTTCACTGTGGGAATGGTGTTCTTGGGGAGATGTTGGTTTGGCGCCAGACATAGTGTTTACCTCGGTGGCCAAAAAGTTAAATTTTGGTCTCATCTGACCACAGCACCTTCCTTCATATATTTGGGGAGTCTCCCACATGTCTTTTTGTTTTTATATCTCAACCCTGACTTGTACTTCTCAACAACTTTGTCCCTGACTTGTTTGGAGATCTCCTTGGTCTTCATGGTGTTTGGTTAGAGGTGCCTCTTGCTTAATGGTGTTGCAGCCTCTGTGTCCATTCAGAAAAGGTGTGTATATACTGACAGACCATGTGACACTTAGATTGCACACAGGTGGACATCCTTTCACTAAGGCTAGGTTCACATTTGCGGTTGAATCCGCAGCGTATCGTCTGCAACTGCAAACACATGCAAAAACGCATGCAAAAGCATGCATGCGGGTGCGGACGATAGGCAAGTGCTACTTTCCTGGCAAATTTTTAATTTACGCAATCCACTCCCAATGGGCGTGTCTTATGTAAATTCTTGCGTACGTAAACGCAAAGCATACGCATGTCATTGCGTACGCTTGCATTTCCATAGCCTGTAATGTGTTTTTTTACGCACATCATCCGCAGTCATCCGCATGCGGATAACAGCGGATATTTGACGCCGCAAAAAATGCAACAAGATGCGTTCGGCGCGCACCGCCTCATACCGCGAAAAGACACAACCATACGCAAATGCACCTGAACGCATACAAATGCATGTCCCTGCGTACCTCATGTTAAAGATAGGTACGCAGGACGTATGCAGATGTATGAGCATCAAACGCAGCGGACTAAACCGCAAATGTGAAACGAGCCTAAGCACATGACTTACGAAGATAAATGCTTGCACCAGAAATTTTTAGGGGCTTCATAGCAAAAGGGGTGAATACTGATGCACATGATAATTTTTAGTTATTTGATGCCATCAATTTCATTTATGCCTATATTTTTCTCACTTCACTTCACCAACTTAGGCTACGTCCACACAGTCAGTAACCGGCAGCGCTTTGAACGCCACACATGTCCGCTGCGTCTAAAGCACTGCCGGCTTTTGAACTCAGGTGATTCCGCATGTGTTCACTGAACCATGCAGAATCACAGTGTCCTAGTGATTACACTGGTGATATTTATCTTGCAGAGACTAGCATCTCCACAAGATAAATAGACATGCTGCGGTCTGGAAAGACAGGCCACATGTGTGTCTCTGCAGGGAAGCCGCGGGCGCCAGTGCATGCATAGTGGCCATGGGATTTCCACTATGCTGTAACATCTGGCCACTGCGGGTTGGAAACTGCGGATGTATGCAGCGTCCAACACGAAGCTTTTACTGACCATGGGAACATACCCTTAGACTATTTAGTGCTGATGCATCACACACAAATCGGGTATTTAAACAAAAATATTTAAAAATAGATTGTAATGTAAGAAAATTGTTAAAAAACCAAAGGTTTGAATACTATCACAAGCCACTGTATATATTATCATCCATCTGCCCTATATTAATTTACAGATGCTACCACAACCGCCCAGTGATATAAGACTGTGCGTTACGTACGCCACTTCGTCATGATGCCGGAAATATGACTGCTTTAATTGTAGGACATTTTTTCTATTCATTAAAAAGCAATATTCATTACAAAAGGATCTGACATCAGTCTGTTTCCAGTTCTGTAACTTACGGATACAAGGGCCATAAATCTGTTGGCTTCCACATTCTTCTGAAAACTGGGTCTGGAATTCATGTCTACGATCCATCAGTTAACCATCTTTAACCCCTTACCTACAATGGACGTAATATTCCGTCCATGTGACCTGGGACCTAATTCCCATGGACGGAATATTACGTCATAGCGATCAGCTGCGCCCATGTGGTGAGCGCCGCTGATCGCGGCCGGGTGTCAGCTGATTTTCACAGCTGACACCCGGCACAATGTGTCAGGGGCGGTCACGGACCACCCCCGACACGCTAACCCCTGGCACACCACGATCAAACACGATCGTGGTTTACCGGGGGTTAAAGGGAAGCATCGGCAGGAAGGGGGCTCCCTCCGTGCTTCCCTGAGCCCCTCCACAGCAGCGCAATGTGCAGCGCTGCTGCGGGGGGCTCCTTCCCTGCAGGTCCCTGGATCCAATATGGCGACGGGGACCTTCGGGGGGCCTGCAGGGAGCTGGCTTCCTCATGCCTGCAAAGCGCAGGCAAGGAGGAAGCCTGCAGCACTGCCTGTGACAGATCGCTGATCTGTCAGTGATCTGTGATGTGACGGATCAGCGATCTGTCACAGGACAGTGATGTCCCACCTGGGACAATGTAATAAAGTTAAAAAAAAAAAAAGTGTAAAAATAATTTTTAAAAAATTGCTAAATAAATGTAAAAAAAAAAAAATATTCCCTAATAAATTCATTTTTTGGAAATAAAAAAAAAATCAAAAACAATAAAAGTACACATATTTGGTATCACCACGTCCATAACGACCCGCCCTATAAAACTGTCCCATTAGTTAACCTCTATAGCGAACCCCTTAAAAAATAAAAACAAAAAACGAAGCAAAAAATAATGATTTAAGATCATACTGTCGAACAAAAAGTGCAATAACGCACGATCAAAAAGACGCATATAAATATCCATAGTACCTCTGAAAACGTCATCTTGTCCCGCAAAAAACGAGCCGCCACACAGCATCTTCAGCGAAAAAATAAAAAAGTTATAGCTCGCAGAATAAAGCGATGCAAAAATAATTATTTTTTATATTAAATTGTTTTCATTGCATAAAAGCGTCAAAACATAAAAAAAGACATAAATGAGGTATCGCTGCAACCGTACTGACCCGAAGAATAAAACCACCAAATGATACCAATAAAAACGTCAACTCGTCCTGCAAAAAATAAGACCTCACATGACTCAGTGGGTCAAAATATGGAAAAATTATAGGTCTCAATATGTGGTGATGCAAAAACTATTTTTACAATAAAAAGCGTCTTTTAGCGTGTGACAGCTGCCAAACATAAAAACCCGCTATAAATAATAAATCAAACCCCCCGTTATCACCCCCTTAGTTAGGGAAAAATAATAAAATTAAAAAAATGTATTTATTTCCATTTTCCCATTAGGGTTAGGGTTAGGGGTGTGTTGGGGTTCGGGTTGGAGTTATAATTGGGGGGTTTCCACTGTTTGGGCACATCAGGTGCTCTCCAAACGCAACATGGCATCTGATCTCAATTCCAGCCAATTCTGCGTTGGAAAAAGTCAAATGGTGCTCCTTTCCTTCCAAGCTCTGCCATGCGCCCAAACAGTGTTTTACCCCCACATATGGGGTATCAGCCTACTCAGGACAAATTGCAAAACAACTTTTGGGGTCCAATTTCTCCTGTTACCCTTAGGAAAATAAAAAAATTGGGGCAAAAATATCATTTTTGTGGAAAAAAATATGATTTTTTTTATTTTTACACCTGGGCGTTATAAACTTCTGTGAAGCACTTGGGGGTTCAAAGTGCTCACCACGCATCTATATAAGTTCCTTAGGGGGTCAAGTTTCCAAAATGGTGTCATTTGTGGAAGGTTTCCACTGTTTAGGTACATCAGGGGCTCTCCAAAGGCAACATGACACCCGCAGACCATTCCATCAAAGTCTGCATTCCAAAACGTCACTACTTCCCTTCCGAGCCCCGACGTGTGCCCATACAGTAGTTTTCTCCCACATATGAGGTATCAGCGTACTCAGGACAAATTGGACAACAACTTTTGGGGTCCAATTTCTCCTGGTACCCTTGGGAAAATAAAAAAATTGGGGACTAAATGATCATGTTTGTGGAAAAAATACGATTTTTTTATTTTCACACCCGGGCATTATAAACTTCTGTGAAGCACTGGGGGGTTCAAAGTGCTCACCACACATCTAGATAAGTTCCTTGGGGGGTCTAGTTTCCAAAATGGTGTCATTTGGGGGGGTTTCCGCTGTTTTGGTAAATCAGGGGCTTTCCAAACGCGACATGGTGTCCGATCTCAATTCCAGCCAAAAATGTCAAATGGCGCTGCTTCCCTTCCGAGCTCTGCCATGCGCCCAAATAGTCGTTTACACCCACATATGGGGTATCATTGTACTCAGGACAAATTGCACAATAACTTTTAGGGTCCTGTTACCCTTGGGAAAATAAGAATTGAGGGTGAAAATATCATTTTTGTGGAAAAAATATGATTTTTTAATTGTACGACTGTACGTTATAAACTTCTGTGAAGCCCTTGGGGGTTCAAAGTTCTCACCACACATCTAGATAAGTTCCTTGGGGGGTCTAGTTTCCAAAATGGTGTCATTTGTGTGGGGTTTCCACTGTTTTGGTACATCAGGGGCTTTCCAAACGCGACATGGTGTCCGATCTCAATTCCAGCCAAAAAAGTCAAATGGCGCTGCTTCCCTTCCGAGCTCTGCCATGCGCCCAAATAGTCGTTTACACCCACATATGGGGTATCAGCGTACTCAGGACAAATTGCACAATAACTTTTAGGGTCCTGTTACCTTTGGGAAAATAAAAATTGGGGGTGAAAAGATCATTTTTGTGGAAAAAATGATTTTTTAATTGTACTGCTGTACGTTATAAACTTCTGTAAAGCCCTTGTGGGTTCAAAGTTCTCACCACATATCTAGATGAGTTCCTTGGGGGGGTCTAGTTTCCATTCCAAAATGGGGTCACTTGTGGGCGGTTTCCACTGTTTAGGTACATCAGGGGCTCTCCAAACGTGACATGGCGTCCTGTTATGATTGAGTCACCGTAGGAGGCAAAAATAGTAATGCTAGCTAAGTCCAGAAAACCAGAGAAGTTGGCAGCTATCGGATTGCAGACCCCTGAACCTATCAACACAACTAGTAGTAGCCGTGGGGGGCTCCTACGATGCCCTAGGCCCCTCGATCACAGCCGGAGGACTACATAGCCTAAAGACAGAAAGGGAAGTCTAAACTGCCCCAGAGCAGACCCCAAAGTAAAAGGCAGCCCCCCACATATAATGACGGTGAAGCAAGAAGAAAGAACAAAACACAGACAGAAAGATAGACTGAGCAAAGATGGGGCCCACGCTAGCTTAGATAGGAAAGGACAGGAAGGCTGCTGTCTGCAATCCGTGAAAAACCCTATGAAAATAAGAGCCAACAAACTGACAGTAAAAAAGGCCCTGAAGACGCTAGGCTTCAAAAAAGCTATGTCAGTACTCAGGAATATTCTGAAGACAGAGCAACAGGCAAAAGTAGATTCAGCTAACCCCAGCAGGGAATGGCAGAATCCAGAAAAGCAAGGAAAACAAAACACTAATGGAAAAAGGCAAAGCAGAAATCTTAGCTTTAGATGAGCAGGAATCAGACTGGTTTCCTAGAAGTCCACAGAGAAATCACCCGCAGGCCAGAAGGGCGTCGGCAGCCTTATATCCAGTCATTAACTCCACTCAGCCAGTCATCATCATCAGCCCCAGGTGTTTGACAATCAGTCTCACTACCTTTCTTCACCAGAAGAGGGAGTTCCTCGGGCCTCAGTAGTGAAGGGGAAAATGAACTCACAACAGCGTCCGATCTGAATTCCAGCCAATTTTGCATTGAAAAAGTCAAACGGCGCTCCTTCCCTTCTGAGCTCTGCCATGCACTGAAACAGTGGTTCCCCCCCACATATCAGGTATCAGCGTACTCAGGACAAATTGCACAATAACTTTTGCAGTCCAATTTCTCCTGTTACCCTTGGTGAAATAAAAAAAATTGAACCTTTTTGTGAAAAAAAGTTAAATGTTCATTTTTTTTTTAAATATTCAAAAAATTCCTGTGAAACACCTGAGAGGTTAATAAACTTCTTAACTGTGGTTTTGAGCACCTTAAGGGGTGCAGTTTTTAGAATGGTGTCACTTTTTTGGCTTCAAATGTGATGTGGTCCGTAAAAATAAAATGGTGTTGCAAAAATGAGAAATCGCTGGTCAACTTTTAACCCTTATAACTTCCGAACAAAAAAAAATTTTGGTTCCAAAATTGTGCTGATGTAAAGTAAACATGTGGGAAATGTTACGTATTAAGTTTTTTGTGTGCCATATCTCTGTGATTTAAGGGCATAAAAATTCAAAGTTGGAAAATTGCGAAATTTTCAAAATTTTCGCCAAATTTCCGTTTTTTTCACAAATAAACACAAGTTATTTGAATGAAATTTTACCACTGACATGAAGTACAATATGTCACGAGAAAACATTGTTAGAATCACCTGGATCCATGGAAGCGTTCCAGAGTTATGACCTCATAAAGGTACAGTGGTCAGAATTGTAAAAATTGGCCCGGGAGTTAACGTGCAAACCACCCTTGGTAGTGAAGGGGTTAATTAAATAATTTACAACAAGGTTGGGGAAACCGCTGCAGGGGTTATGTGGAATTTAATATAGTGCTAGATTTTCCTCCATTAAAACTGTGATGAAGCTTCGATGTTACTATGATAACTATGAGATAGGTTTATAGATTTTACAATTACACACAGCCTTTACCATGTGCTTTTCATGTTCTATGTGCTTAAGAACTTAGGGGTCAAAATGAAAGAATTTTGTTACAAAAACTTCTGAAAGCAAAAAAATAAAACTACAAATCTGTGTGGCAAAAAGCTTATTTTGCCATTCATGTAATCTGTCATCAGAAAATAAATGAAATATTCCTGGGGAATGATCTGATCAGTATGACATGCTTTATGAAAGTAGTTTTACGTTGTTTTACTAGTTTACTTCACAAGCCCTAAATTAATTGCTTGCCTTAAAGCAGTCTCACATTTCAGAATGATTTAGACCTGCAATATGTCTGGAAGGCCTGACCTTGCAAGTTTGTCTACAGCAGTAGCCCGGTATCCATTGCCTCCGTTACTGTGCATTAAAACTGTCAGTTATGTCGGAAGCACAGGAGCAGACAGACAGATTGATTGCCTGGATAATGGATAATGTGAGTGTTGTGGCGTGCCATTCATTTATAGTTTGAACAAAATATGGAAATCATATTCCTGTATTAATGCTGTAAAAACTACGTTAGCGGCAGTAATAAATGATTCTGGTGTCTGTATGGTCCAAGTAATGACTTGAGCGTGAAATGACTAGGAGCATGATGTTTAGTGCACATTTATTGTCGGTTTCCCAACAGGACGTAAATATAATAGTTAATCATGCTTTCTAAAAAAAAGTGTAGAAAGATGTTATTTATGCCTTGCTGATTGTTTAGTCTTTGGGTCTTTGCGTTGGACTGAACATCTGAGTATTCTCTCACCTATCACTGATTGCTGCAAGACAGTGATAGGGTACCGTTACACTAAGCAATGTACCAACGATCCCGACAACAATACGACCTGGTAAGGATCGCTGGTGCATCGCTACATTATCGCTAGTAAGCTGTCAGACAGGCAGATCTACTCGACGACGCAACAACGATACGGCGATCTATCTAACGACCTCGGCGGTCGTTGGTACCTTGTCACACAGCAGCTATTCTGACGACTCAGACCTCAATAGCGTGAGTTCTGAGTCGCCAACGAGGTCGCTCGTTGTTGTTACGGCGTCAAATACAGCGATGCATGCTGGCCAGCGGGACACCAACGATCATAAAATGGCCTGGGACATTCGAGCACGATCGTCGAGATCGCAGCGGGAGGCCGGTCGCCGCTATGTGTCACACGTAGCGAGATTGCTGGCGAGGTCGCTGTTGCGTCACAAAATCTGTTACGTTACAGCGATCTCGCTGACGATCTCGCTATGTGAAACGGGGCCTTTACTGAATCTCCAAGGATCCCCAGGTGTCATAGCAGCTCTTGTCCTTAGGCACTAATAAGGAATATTGATTTTACACTATTAGGACCACCTCCTGCTTCGGCAAACACCGCCTGACATGTTTTATATGATTAGCCATTTATATCAATACCAGGGTATGCAATACTAAATTTCCCCTGCCGTGACTTTCACAGCTTCCCCAGATACGTATAACCTATTTGCCAGGGGTTAGAGATGTCAGACGAATAGCAACTCTGCTGATTGTACGACCAGATTCTGTTTGAGACTCTAATCAGTAAGTAGAATTTGTGTTTTCTCTGAGGAAACCTTCACGAAAAAATAAACACTGCTCATAAAATTAAACTATAGTTTTCAACTAACTTTTTATAATAGGCCATCATGTTTGTTTGCATGAGAAATAACACCATTTTTGGTCTTTATATGACTTGTATATTTCATTTTCACCATTATTCCAGCTGCAGGGTCTATTGTTAATGACCGAGCCTCATTTTTAAAATCTGACCAGTGTCACTTTATGAGATAATAATGCTGGAACTCTTTAACATATCCCAGTGACTCTGAGGTAGATTTTTTCATGATATGTTGTACTTCATGTTAGTGGTAAATTTTGGTTGATAATAAAATTGGCATTTAGTTTTGAAAATATCAAAAATTTGACAAAAATCTGAAAATTTCGCCATTTTCAGACTTTTAATTTTTATGCCCTTAAATCCAATGGTTCTGTCACACAAAAATATTAATAAATAACATTTCCCACATGTCTACTTTACATTAGCATCATTTTTGAAACTTTTTTTTTATTGGGAAGTTGGAAGGGTTAAACGTTTATCAGCAATTTTACTTTTTTCCACCAAAATGTAGAAAACCATTTTTTTTAGGGACCACTTCACATTTGAAGTGATTTTGACAGAAAATGCAAGTGACACCATTTAAAAAATGGCAACCCTCAACATACAAATTATTGTCCAATTTCTCCTGATTACGCCGAAACTCCATATGTGGTGGAAATCTACTCTTTGGGCGCACGACAGGGCTCGGAAGGGAAGGCGCACCATTTAACTTTTGTAGTACCAAATTGTCTGGACTAGATAATAAACACCATGTCACATTTGCAGAGCCACGGATGTGCCTAAACAGTGGAAACCCCCCACAAGTGACCCCATTTCGGAAGCTACACCCCTCAAGGAATTTATCTAGAGGTGTGGTGAGCATCTTGAACCCTAATCTAGATGTAGGAGATATATAATGTAATACTTGAAAAAGTGAACATATATACCCTTAAAAGCAATTTTTATTAAAATCCTATTAAAAATACACCCAAAAACCCAGTATAATAGTATCTAGGTCACTATAGCCGAACAACCGTGACTGCCCTATGCAGATAGACAGTATTGTGGGTTGTCCAAATAAAGTACATAGATCCAGTAATGCCAAGTTATGATGTAACCAGATAAACTATCTCCACTTTGAGCATGTCAGTCCATAGTCATATTGTTAAAAAAGCACAGCAAGAATAAAGTCCTTTAATTGAAATAAGCACACCCCACCCTCATTTTTCCCCTTTATTACTGTAAAAATGAAAATAATAAAAAACATATTCCTCACCTGTCCAATGACAAGCCATTTGTTCAACGCAGAAGTCCAGCTCTGCTGTATCTGGATTACATGGCTGAGCAGTAGCATGATGCTTCTGCTCAGTCATGAATCCAGGAGACACTGAGCTGAGCTTTGGAAGCAGCTTCAGTGACAAGCGGTAACGTTATAGAGATTACCGCCGATCTCTGCCAGCTGTACCCACTCTCAGTTCAGTGTGACCTGGCAAATGAACTGCAGTAACCTTTATTACTTCACGGTACTAGTGGTGATCTCATTGAGGTTGCCGCACTTCATCGGGCCGCTCACAATGACCAGCACGTGGGAACCTGTTATGAATGAGTCACCAAGGAGGAAAAAACAAAAAGCAAGCTAAGCCCAGAAAACCGGAGAGGTTGGTAACTAGCGGATTGCAGACCCCTGATCCTATCCACACAACTAGCAGTAGCCGTGGAGCATGCCTACGGTGGTCCTAGACGCCTCATCACGGCCAGAGAACTAAATAAGCCTAAAGAAAGAAAGGGAAAATCTGCCCCAGAGCAGACCCCAAAGCATAAGACAGCCTCCAACATGTATTGTCAGTAAAACAAGATGAAAACACAAACACAGATAGAAAGATAGGCTGAGCAAACGATGGGGCCCTCACTAACTAGAAAGAAAAGCTGCTGTCTGCAATCATGCAAAAACCCTGCCAAAATGTCCAACACGTCTGATAGAAAAAAGCCCTGAAGTAGCTAGACTTCAATTCCCTATATCAGCACTCAGGTATATTCTGAAGACAGAGCAAAAGAGATCAACTGATCAGAGACAAAATGGGGATTCAGCCCAGTCCCAGCCAGGGCTGGCTGAACACAAAAACTAAGTAAACCAGACAAAAACTAATATGAACAACAGCAGAGAAAACTTAGCTTTAAGAAGGCAGGAACCAAACTGGAAACCAGAAGCCACAGTCTGGAAAAATCACCAGCAAGAAACTAGGGAGCCAGCTGCCTTAAATCCAATCAGAAACTCCTGATGTCCAATCACAGTCCTCTTCCTCAGGTGGCCGGTCTCTGCCATTTAGATCAGCTTCATTACCTCCCTTCACCAACAGAGGGAGTCCAGATAGAGAACTCACTACTCCTCTGTCAGCACAGCCAGCTCCATAACCCTCACCAGAAGCCAGAGGCAAACCCGAAATTGAGCTCACAAAAGGAACCGCTATTTCAGTGACTGATAGTACTCTCAAAGACGTCACCACAGGTCACTGAAGCTTCGCTCTGACTTTCAACTCAGTGTCTTCTGGATGTCAGGATTAACGGTTGCATTATGCCACTGCTCAGCCTGGCCACCAGATGAGACCGAAATTGATTACGGTGTGGGACAAATGGATTATCGTTGGACAGGTGAGGAATATGACTTTTTTTATTTTTAATTTATACTACAATAAATGGGAAAAAGAGGGTTGGGGAGTATTTATTTCAAATGAAGGATTGTATTATTGTGTTTCTGAGTGTTTATTTCAAAACTTACTATGAGTGTAGCAATAGGGACGTCTTGTAGATGCCGCTCCATTACTAACCCCTGGGCTTGATGTCAGCTGACATCAAGCCCAACCCTATTGCCCCACTTGCCACCACCACAGGGCAAGTGGGAAGAGCGAGGCTAAGCTCCAGAATTGGCGCATCTTATGACGGTGCCATTTCTGGGGTGGCTGAGAGCTGATGTCTGGGAGGGGGCCAATATCCATGGTCCCTTTCCAGGCTATTAATATCAGCCTGCAGCTTACAGTTTAGGCTTTTGCTGATGTTTGATTATATGGGGGATACCAAATCAATTTTTTTTTTGTGGGGGGGTCTCTGTTATAATAACCAGTAAAGGCTAAATAAACAGCTGTGAGCTGATATTAATAGCCTGGGAACATTTATGGCTATTGGCCCTGTCTCAGAATATTAACATCAGCCCCCAGCAGTCGGCTTTCCCTCTGCTGGTTCAAAAAATGACGTGGGAGCCCACGCCATTTAAAAAAATATATATTTATTTTATACACAATGTACACAGCGGGATCTGAATACATCTTCCATCATTGTTGCCTGGTTGCATTGATCTCAGGGAGACCAGGCGATAATGATGAGAGCTATCTTCAGCACCCGGTGCCTGGGAACAGCTGACTGTACTGCATTTCCCAGGCGCAGGTACGTTGCACACGGATGTGACACAAGGATAGAAAATGGATACATGAAACTCACATAGATGTCACATATCTACCTACGGATGGCTCATGGACATGGGCCACTGATCTCACCAGTACTGTTTTTTCCAGTACATGAACCACCAGGACGTATAAAGAGAACCTGATGTTGTTTTACCCTCAGATTTTACATTATCACAAGGAGAAATAGGTAAAAATGACCAAATAATTTGTTACACAATGTGCCAATACCCAATATGTAGCTGTACAGTACCTCTTAGCCATGAAGGTGGAAACGAGCACTCTGAGTCTTGGAGAACAAATTTTCATAGAATAGTTTGCTGACTCCATATACAGGCTCCCTAAGTGCCAGAAGAGCAGAATTCCCCCCCCCCCCAATTTGGAAATTACACCCCTCTGGGAATTTATCTACAGGTGTAGAGATTGACTTTGACTGTTTTTTTTTCCAGAAACGAGCAGCAATGGATGTTGCTAAGTGAAGATGCAAATATGCAATTACAGTGCCCAGCACATTGTAGTGCTCGTACATTGTTCCCTGCTCGTGCTTCTAGAGACATGCACCCCATAAACTAAGTGGGCCCCTCGCTACAGTAATGCTAAGCATGTGGACGCTAACTGAAATTTAGGCACACTGCAGGGCTCAGGAGGAGGGGGCATCTGGATTTGGGAGCGAAGATTTCACTGAATTTATTTTGGGGAGGCGAGGAGCCATGTCTCTTTTCTAGACCCTTTGTGCTACTAGTAGCACTGTTAACAGATGATGAACCTCAGTGTGGACTTGTTTTTTTGTGGGTTGAGTAGAAGCTTTTATTTGTGGCATTTTGGGGTACAGAACATTTTCGATCAGTTCACATTTGTCCTGTGCTCTACGCTGAGCACTTTCATCTTGGTTTCCATCTAAATCTACAAAATACGTGATTCTTATGAAACCCCTGAAAGAGCCATTCACTAGAGAGGCAGCAAAGATACTCTGGACTCTGTGTGTCTTCTGAACAGTGGTATTTAGCTTTTAATAGGTGCACAAAACTGTGGCCAACCCTGCTTCTATGCACGCCTGAAGAGACGAACACCGCCGCATCATAGGCCAGACAACGTCCACAGTGCATCCATCTGCCTCATTATAGGGAATCTTCCGCTGGGGTTCTGTCTGAATCACGTATTTCAGAGTTTTACACAGAAACTCCAGTGTAAGTGCTCAGAGTGCAGGATAAATGTGAGCCGAGCCTTACTGCGATCTTTTGGAGGTAGAATGAAAAAATCAACAGCAGGTGAAGAATTGGTTTTATTTATTTTTTACGCCATTCATCCTGCGGTATAAGTGATTAGACAACTTTATTCTTCGGATCAGAGCAATTATAGCAATACCAAATTTATATTGTTTGATTTATGGCTTGACTGCTGTCACACACTAAATCCCCTCTTTTTAAAAAAAAATAAGTTTTGCAACGCTATATTTTGAGAGCTATAATTTTTCTATCTTTCTGCTGACAGTCATGTGAGGGCGTGTTTTTTTGTGGGATGAGTTCATGTTTTTATTGGTATAATTTTCGGGCACATAACAGTTTTTGATCGCTTTCTATTCTGATTTGTTTGAGGCAGAATGAACAAAAGCCAGCAACTCAGATTGCTTTTTTATGCTGTCCTCTGTGTGGTAAAAGTGATACATCAGCTTTATTCTTCAGGTCAGTATGATTACAGCGATATCACATTTATAGAATTTTTTTATGTTTTGTCACTTCTACTCAATAAAATCAGTTTTATAGAAAAAATACTGTTTTTGCATCACTATACTCTGAGAGCTATAATTTTTTTATTCTTCCACTGAGCTGTACTGGGGCTTACTTTTTGTGGGACAAGATGATGTTTTCAGCGATACTATTTTTATTTATATTCGTCTTTTTAATCGCGTTTTATTACATTTTTTCCAGCGGTTTTATAAAAAAACATCTTTTTTTACCATGTTTTCCCCACAATTTTAAGCGTGTCCTGAAAACGCATTTATTCAGACTGGCCTACCACCCCAACACATTAACCTAATCTATCCCTGTGTGGCAGAGCCAAAAGTTTTACCATAACCAGGTTCCCCGCATCATGTTCCCACATGCTTTATGCCTCCATTAGCCCTCTGTGTCTGTACTGTTACACACTTAACATTATGACTGGTCCATACAAACAGGGTAACTGTTACCACCCACCTTTCGTGTCTCCCTCTTTCCTCATAGACTGTAAGCTTGCGAGCAGGGCCCTCTTTCCTCTTGGTATTTGTTATAATCTACTGTATGTGATTATTGTTATGCTGTAATGTCTATTGTCTGTACAAATCCCCTCTGAAATGTAAAGTGCTGCGGAATATGTCGGCGCTATAAAAATAAAATTTATTATTATTATTATTATGTTTTTTTACAGTGTTCACTGCAGGGGTTAACTAGTGTGACAGGTTTATAGATCAGATCGCCTGTTACACCCTTCATTGTTTGACCTCAGGGTGCCATGACAACCATGATCCACGGGGATGCTGATGGGGTGAGAGAGGAAGCCGCCCCTCTCGTTACTTTCCCAATGCCTCAATCGCAGCATTAGGGTATATGCACTTGCTGCGGATTGGGGTGCGGATTTGGCCTCGCGGATTTTGTAAAATCTGCAGGTAAATCTGCATGTCAAAAGACCTGCGGTTTTACCTGCGGATTGGTCTGCGGTTTTGCCCTGCGGTTTTTCATCTCCACAATGGAGGAGATGGCAAACCGCAGCAGAATCCCCAGAAAGAATTGACATGTCAATTCTTTCTGCGGTTTCAAAACCGCGCGGAAAAATCCGCACCGTCTGCACTGCGTTTTTTTATTCCCATAGGGAATAATGGTACTGTACACCGCAGCAAAAACTGCTGCGGATCCGCAGCGTGTGCACACACCCTTAGGAAAAAGTATTGGAATATTCATGGTAGTTACAGGAGATCTGTCAATTCTCCTCTCCTACGCTAAATGAGGGTGACATAGGATAGTGCAGGGGAAGACACTGAGCTTACAGATACTTACTTCTCTATTATTAGATTTCATAATTTCAATTGAAAAGCCAATTGTGTGCTACAGGGACGCATTGAGAAAGCCTGTAAGTTCTGTCTGCCCACCCACCCACACATACTTAATACTAGTGTATGAGATTTTTGGGATCTGTAATAGTAGACCTGATAGATATATTTTTTAAAGTGGTTGTCCGGTCCAAATCAATAAATTTGCAGTCACTCAGTGTGACTGCGGACTTATGAATCCCTCCAGCACATGCACAGTGCGCTACGGGGATTTGCTGGTTTCTGAACCATTACTGGAGGGTATGTATGCATTATGCATATTCCTGGCCAAAGCCCGTCAAGTGGGCGTAGTGGACACTTGTATGGACATTGTCCGATCCTTATCTATTGATGTGGCCATCCAGTGGGCGTGGCGGACTAGAGGACATGGCCAAATGTATGGAAGTGAGGCCATGCCCACTGCCGGGAATATGTATAACTCATACACACCCTCCGGTCCTGGCTCAAAACCGGCACAATCCCCGATGCACAGAGTGACTTCTGATTTCTCAATTTGGACCGGACAATCCTTTTAAAGAGGACCTATCACCAGGTTAAAATTTGCCAGCTTTTGTTTTTCTTCAGTGGCCCCACTGACTATTCTTCTTTTTTCACTTTTAAAATCCCAGGACTATGGACCTTTTTATTTAGTATTAGTTTTTATGGTCTTTACTAATTGGTCGTGGCTCATAGAATCCTCTGGGGCGTGTCTTTAGGCGGCTCTGCTTTATTACCTTGTGAGCTACGTCACTTGGTAAAGACCATAAAAATCAGCACTAAATAAAAAGGCCCATACAGTGAAGAAAATAATTATTTGACCCCTTGCTAATTTTGTAAGTTTTCCCACTGACAAAGACATGAACAGTCCACTATTTTAAGGGTAGGTTAATTTTAACATAAATGACTGTCAATCGACATTGATCTGGGGCACCATGCAAAACCTCGGGTATCCTTGATCATGAAGAAGGTGAGAGAGCTGCCTAAAACTACATGGGGGGAACTTGTTAATGATCTCAAGGCAGCTGGGACCACAGTCACCAAGAAAATAATAATAATAAATTTTATTTCTATAGCGCCAACATATTCTGCAGCACTTTACATTTCAGAGGGGATTTGTAAAGACAATAGACATTACAGCATAACAATAATCACATAGATTATTACAAATACCAAGACGAATGAGGGCCCTGCTCGCAAGCTTACAGTCTATGAGGAAAGAGGTAGACACGAAAGGTGGGTGGTAACAGTTGCTCTGATTGTATGGACCAGCCATAATGTTAAGTGTGTAACAGTACAGACACAGAGGGCTAATAGATGCATAAAGCATGTGGGAACATGATGCGGGGAAACCTGGTTATGGTAAAACTTTTGGCTGTGCCACACAGGGATAGATTAGGTTAATGTGTTGAGGCGATAGGCCAGTCTGAATAAATGCGTTTTCAGGGCACGCTTAAAATTGTGGAGATTGGGGACTAATCGTATTGACCAGGGAAGTGCATTCCAAAGAAAATCATTGGTAACACATTACGCCGTAAAAGTCTAAAATCCTGCAGTGCCCGCAAGGTCCCCCTGCTCAAGAAGGCACATGTGCAGGCCCGTCTGAAGTTTGCCAATGAACACCTACATGATTCTGTGAGTGATTGGGAGAAGTTGCTGTGGTCAGATGAGTCAAAAAATTTGAGCTCTTTGACATTAACTCAACTCGCCGTGTTTGTAGGAAGAAAAATTCTGTCTAGGACCCAAAGAACACCGGCCCCACTGACAAGCATGGAGGTGGAAACATATTTTGGGGTGTTTCTCTGCTAAAGGCACAGGACTACTTCACCGCATCAATGGGAGATTGGATGGAGTCTTGTACCGTAAAATCCTGAGTGACAACCTCCTTCCCTCTGCCAGGACATTAAAAATGGGTCGTGGTTGGGTCTTCCAGCAAGACAATGACCCAAAACATACAGCCAAGGCAACAAAAGAGTGGCTCAAAAAGAAGGACATTAAGGTCATGGAGTGGCCTAGCCAATTTCCAGACCGTAATCCCATAGAAAACTTATGGAGGGAGTTGAAGCTCCGAGTTGCCAGCGACAGCCTTAAAATCTTAATTATTTAGAGATGATCTGCAAAGAGGAGTGGACCAAAATTCCTCCTGACATGTGTGTAAACCTCATCATCAGCTACAAAAAACATCTGACTGCTGTGCTTGCCAACAAGAGTTTTGCCACCAAGTATTAAGACATGTTTGCCAGAGGGATGAAATACTTATTTCACACTGCAAAATGCAAATAAATTTATACAGTGTGATTTTCTCCATTTTTAATTTTTGATATTTAATCTCTCAATGTTAAAATTAACCTACCCTTAAAATTATAGACTGTTCATGTCTTTGTCGGTGGGCAAATGTACAAAATCAGCAAGGGATCAAATAATTATTTCCTGCACTATATAAGAGTAATCCATAGTCACGTTTCCCTGTGACGCACACATGATACATATTCAGTCAAGTTTCAAATAGAATATAATGCTAGTATTCTTTCTTTCTTTCAAAGCTCTTTCCACATACTATAATTATGTGATATTGGAAAAGTTATGTAAAATAGCACAATATTACTCACTTTTCTCTTAGCGACCTTGAAAGTCAAGCAACAGTTACTGCAGGGGTGTAAAACCTTTGAGTTTCAGCATGACACATTATATTACTATAAAGGAGATTTTATACATTTTAATTTGATTATAGTAGCATATTGATGAAACTGGAATTTCTTCTCTCCTACGACAGCTGCAGGCTTATACTGAAAAAATTGTAATGATCTGACAGCAGGTGGCGCTGTGGGTACGTTCCCACAGTCAGTAATCGGCAGCGCTTTGGATGCAGCACATGTCCACTGCGTCCAAAGTGCTGCTGGCTTTTGAACATAGGTGAATCCGTATGTGTTCGTTGAACGGTGCAGAATCACCGCGTCCTATACATTGTATGGGTGACATTAAGATAAATTAACATGCTGTGGTCTGGAAAGACGCGCTGCATGTCCGTCTCCGCAGGTGAGCCGTGGGCGTCGGTGCACGCATAGTGGACATGGGATTTCTTGAAATCCCATCCACTATGCTGCAAAATCTGCATCCTGGGGGTTGGATGCTGCAATTGTACACAGCATTTACTGACTATGGGAACGTACCCTTAGAGTTTATTAATTCTGTTTTTTGGATTGTTTTAGTTTCTCCTGTATCCTAAATCTTGTTGATGCAGATAATGGTTGCTATCCAAAGTAAATCAGTTGATTTTCCCACAATTTACCAGTGCTGATGATTCTGGGAAATCTGCAGCATCCTATTCATAGAGAATGATCTCACCGCCGCAACTGATCTTCATGGGCCTGATTCATTAAGACTGGCTTTGTGAACAGCAATCATAACGATGAGCATGCTGAAGTAAGGTGTGCCTAATTCATTAAGAGGCACATGCAACTTAATTAACTAGGTGTATCTTACAACTGGAGTGCGCCTCCTCCAGTTCTGTTATACAATTTACGGACTGGAGTTACATTTTTGGTGTAAGGAATGCTACAACCTTTCACAAATTAGGCAGTGCCACTCCCGAGTCCTCACCCCACTACCACTTATTTTGATAGTGCTGGTTGAAACTAGTATGAAAATGCCAAAAGTTGCAAACACTTTGTACAACTTAGTTTTGAGCAAAAATGTTGTGCAACTTTGTGTTGTACGTAAATTTTGTGAAATCTGAAGATGTCTTATGCTAGAATCGTTTAGTAAACACACTCATGAGGGGCACGGGGAATAAGATGTGCCAAATTCATTATGAGGCACACGCCACTGATAGCTCGCAACAAATTCATTAAATGGTGTGTGGCTCTTAATGAATTTGGTGCATCTTATTTCTGCATGCAAAACATCAGTCTTAATGAATTGTGAACATTGGGCCTGATTTGTGATGTTGTTTTTGCCAGAATGCTGCCATATAACATCTTCTAATATTATAAAATTTTTATGCAAAATAAATGTCCACAATTTTCTTGCTCATAAACCAAGTTGCCCAAAAATGCTTCCATGTGCGTCACCAGAAATGGTACTCCAGTTGAGGAAAAGCTGCCACAACTGATTCATTTCATGGTCTCCTTAGCTCATTTTGACAGAGCTGCCCGAAATTCTTGTGAAAACGCCAAAAGGCACAACATTTTTACACAACTCCGTGCTACTCAAAAATGTTTTATGATAGTTTTCTAGGATAAACAAATCAGGGCTGTGGAGTCAGAGTCATGGAGTCAGGGTCTGTGTCCATTTTGGTGGAGTCTGTAAAAAATGGACCTACTGCAACTCCTAAAATACAATGCTCAAAAAAATAAAGGGAACACTTAACCCCCTGTCCTACATTAGATGTACTATTCCATCCATATGACCTGGGACCTAAGTCCCAAGGACGGAATAGTACGTCATAGCGATCAGAGGCGCCCCTTGTGGGGAGCGCCGCTTATCGCGGCCGGGTGTCAGCTTCTTATCACAGCTGACACCCAGCATTATGTGTCAGGGGCGGTCACGGACTGCCCCGGCACATTAACTCCCGGCACAATGCGATCAAACATGATCGCTGTGTACCAGGGGTTTAGGGAAGCATCGGCAGGGAGTGGGCTCCCTCCGTTCTTCCCTGAGACCCCTGGAGCAGTGCTGCTGCGGGGGCCTCCTTCCCTGCAGGTCCCCGGATCCAATATGGCGGCAGAGACCTTCGGGGGCCTGCAGGGAGCCGGCTTCCTCTCTGTGCAGAGCGCAGGCATGAGGAAGCCTGTGCAGCGCTGATCTGTCACAGCAATCTGTGATGTGTCAGATCAGCGATCTGTCACATGCATGACATTGATGTCCCCCCTGGGACAGTGTAATAAAGTTAAAAAAAAAAAGTGTAAAAATAATTTATAAAAAAATCGCTAAGTAAAAAAAAAATTCCCTAATAAATAAAAGTACACATACTTGGTATCGCCGCATCCGTAACAACGCGCCCTATAAAACTGTCCCATTAGTTAACCCCTTTAGCGAACCCCTTAAAAAATAAAAATAAAAAACGAAGCAAAAAATAATGCTTTATCATCATACCGCCGAACAAAACTTGCAATAACGCGCGATCAAAAAGACAGATATAAATAACCATGGTACCGCTGAAAACATCATCTTGTCCAGCAATAAAATGAGCCACCACACAGCGTCATCAGCAAAAAAATAAAAAAGTTATAGCTCGCAGAATAAAGCGATGCAAAAATAATTATTTTTTATATTAAATTGTTTTCATTGCATAAAAGCGCCAAAACATAAAAAAAGACATAAATGAGGTATCGCTGTAACCGTACTGACCCGAAGAATAAAACCACCTTATCAATTTTACCGCATGCGGAACGGTGTAAACGCACCCCCCAAAAGAAATTCATGAAATGCTGGTTTTTGTTCATTCTGCGTCCAAAACAATCGGAATAAAAAGCGATAAAAAAGTCACGTGCCCGAAAATGGTACCAATAGAAGCATCAATTCTTCCTGCAAAAAATAAGACCTCACATGACTCGGTGGGTCAAAATATGGAAAAATTATAGCTCTCAAAATGTGGTGATGCAAAAACTATTTTTACAGTAAAAAGCATCTTTTAGCGTGCGACAGCTGCCAAATATAAAAACCCACCATAAATAGTAAATAAACCCCCCCCTTTATCACCCCCTTAGTTAGGGAAAAATAATAAAATAAAAAAAAGTATTTATTTCCATTTTCCCATTAGGGTTAGGGCTAGGGTTAGGGCTGAGATTAGGGTTAGGGGTGTGTTGGGGTTAGGGTTGAAGTTAGAATTGGGGGGTTTCCACTGTTTTGGTACATCAGGGGCTTTCCAAACGCGACATGGCGTCCGATCTCAATTCCAGCCAAAAAAGTCAAATGGCGCTGCTTCCCTTCCGAGCTCTGCCATGTGCCCAAATAGTGGTTTACCCCCACATGTGGGGTATCAGCGTACTCAGGACAAATTGCAAAATAACTTTTGGGGTCCTGTTACCCTTGGGAATAAAAATCGGGGGTGAAAGGATCATTTTTGTGGAAAAAATATGATTAATTAATTGTACGGCTGTACGTTATAAACTCCTGTGAAGCCCTTGGGGGTTCATAGTGCGCACCACATATCTAGATAAGTTCCTTGGGGGGTCTAGTTTCCAAAATGGGGTCACTTGTGGGGGGTTTCCACTGTTTAGGCACATCAGGAGCTCTCCAAAAGTGACAAGGACAAATTGCACAATGACTTTTCCAGTCTAATTTCTCCTGTTAACCTTGGTAAAATAAAAAAATTGAACCTGAAGTAATTTTTTTTGTGAAAAAAAGTTAAATGTTCATTTTTTTAAACATTCAAAAAATTCCTGTGAAGCACCTGAAGGGTTAATAAACTTCTTGAATCTGGTTTTGAGTACCTTGAGGGGTGCACTTTTTAGAATGGTGTCACTTTTGGGTGTTTTATATCATATAGACCCCTCAAAGTGACTTCAAATGTGATGTGGTCCCTAAAAATAAAATGGTGTTGTAAAAATGAGAAATCGCTGATCAACTTTTAACCCTTATAACTTCCTAACAAAAAAATTTTTCGTTCCCAAATTGTGCTGATGTAAAGTAAACATGTGGGAAATGTTACTTATTAAGTTTTTTGAGTGCCATATCTCTGTGATTTAAGAGTATAAAAATTCAAAGTTGGAACATTGCAAACTTTTCAACATTTTCGCCAAATTTCCATTTTTTTCACAAATAAACGCAAGGTATATGAATGAAATTTTACCACTAACATGAAGTACAATATGTCACGAGAAAACAATGTCAGAATCGCCGGGATCCATGGAAGCGTTCCAGAGTTATTACCTCATAAAGGGACAATGGTCAGAATTGTAAAAATTGACCTGGGCATTAACATGCAAACTACCCTTGGGATTAAAGGGGTTAAACAACAAAATATAACTCCAAGTAAATGAAACATCTGTGAAATCAAACTGTCCACTTAGTAAACAACATTGATTGACAATCAATTTCACATGCTGTTGTGCAAATGGAATAGACAACAGATGGAAATTATTGGCAATTATCAAGACGCCCTCAATAAAGGAGTGGTTCTGCAGGAGGGGACCACAGACCACATCTCAGTACCAATGGTTTCTGGCTAATGTTTTGGTCTCTTTTGAATGTTGGTTGTGCTTTCACACTCGTGGTAGCATGAGACAGACACTACAACCCACATAAGTGGCTCAGGTAGTGCACCTCATCCAGGATGGCACATCAATGCGACCTATGGCAAGAAAATTTGCTGTGTCTGTCAGCGTAGTGTCCAGAGGCTGGAGGCGCTACCAGGAGACAGGCCAGTACACCAGGAAACGTGGATGGGACCAAAGGAGGGCAACAACCCAGCAGCAGGACCACTACCTCAGCCTTTGTGCAAGGAGGAACAGGAGGAGCACTGCCAGAGCTCTGCAAAATGATCTCCATCAGGCCATAAATGTGCATGCATGTGTCTGAAACCGACTCCATGAGGATGGTCTGAGTGACCGACGTCCACAGATGGGGGTTGTGCTCACAGCCCAACACTGTGCGGCCCACCAAAGAAATGTCACCTGTAAGGTAGCGCTGTTATTCAAGTAGGGGATACTCGCTTAGCCGCCACAAAACCAGTTCCGGCACGGGTTTTCCACAAAACAGTCATAGTCCATGCGGTTTATTCAGCATCATAAACCCACAGCAGTAACATAAAGTTCACTTAATCAGCATAGCGTCCATGACAGAGTTCAGCTCTGTAATCCCTGTGGTCACAAAGGTTATGCACACACAGGCTCTTCAGCCTCAGTTATCTCCCCCACGTCAGGGTTTCCTCCTAGTTCCTTCATCACGCTGCAGACATCCATTCCCTTCAGGGAATCATCAGGCACGTGCAGCCATTCAACCCAGCATTCACGTGCTGTCAGGAAAGGAGACACATCTCCCAGTGGGACCTTCCACAACAGTCCCAGCATTCACCTCATGTGACCTACCCTGGCCACCTTATATGGTCCGTAACCACGCCCTCCGGGTCACATGGCTATGACCTCATCACAGGTCCTTGAACCATTCTCACACACTTTACAATATCGTTCTCAACCACACCCCTGGGTGGATTTGTAGGTAACTAGTTCCGCCCATCTCCCCAACTACCTGGAGACTTCTCCCAGACACATTGAAACAGCACCTCAGCAGTATCACTGCTGATCAGCGCACACATAAGTCTCCATCTCAAGGCCACCCACCTTGAGATACACAACGGTCATTCAGTATTCTGCCATTCATCCTCTCTCCTAGGGCATCCACACAGCGCCCCCTAGCGAACACAGTCGTCACTACACCACATACCTCCCCCCTCTGTTCAAACTTGTGGGGTTGAACACACACCTTTACACCAGGATCTCGAGACCGGGCACTCATTACACCTTGTCCTGCACAACAGCAAGTGTAATTCATTGTCAATCAGTGTTGCTTCCTAAGTGGACAGTTTGATTTCACAGAAGTTTGATTTACTTGGAGTTATATTCTGTTTAAGTGTTCCCTTTATTTTTTTGAGAAATGTGTATATACGGTAATAAATTGGGTACAGTATTTCAATGCAGGATATGCTGTAAATGTTTAATAGGAATGTGGGAAATTTATGTAATGTCCTATAAATGTCTGTTCTGTTGCTGATCTAAAGATTTTGGTTGAGAGGAATCTGTGCTGCACTTTATGTACATAGAATGTTAGATTTGGAAGGGACCTCCAGGGCATCATGTCCAACAAAAGAGAAAAAAACGTTCCAGCTCCAGGATGAGTTAAAAGGATTTCTTTGTTTATTTAGTAAATGCTAAAATAGCATGGCACTAGGCATAGTAACACAGAGAAAAAAGCAACCAGTTTCAACTGCAACTGCAATGTTTATCTGAGCCAAGAAGTCCTTTTAACTCATCCTTGAGCTGGAACGTTTTTTTCTCTTGTTGTTACATGTGTGATCAGAACGGAGTTCCCTGGACCTGGAGGATTCAAGTAGGTGAGCTGACCTCTCTCTCCACTTTTATATGCTCATCGTGTTCAACCCCCTGCTCAATGCAGGATTCACTAAACCATCTCAGACAGGTGTCTGTCCAGCCTCTGTTTGAAGACTTCCATTGAAGGAGAACTCACCACCTCAAGTGGCAGCCTGTTCCTCTCATTGATCACCCTCACTGTCAAAAAGTTTTTTTCTAATGTCTATTCTGTGTCTCCTCCCATTCATTTTCATTCCATTGCTTCTTGTGATTCCATGTGTAAATGAGAATAATGATGATCCCTCTACATTGTGACAGCCCTTCAGATATTTGTAGACAGCTATTAAATCTCCTCTTAGCCTTCTTTTTTGCAAGCTAAACATTCCCAAATCCTTAAACTGTACCTTGTATGACATACTTTGCAGTCCGCTCAACAACTTGTTCCAGTTTTTCAGTGTCTTTTTTAAAATGTGGTGCCCAGAACTGGACACAGTATTCCAGATTAGGCCTGGCCAAGGATTAGTAGAGGTGGATAATTATTTTACGTGATCTTAACTCTATGCTTCTCTTAATGCATCCTAGCTGTGTTTGCCTTTTCTGCTGCTGCATCACACCATTGACTCATGTGCAGTCTGTGATCTTATAGTATACCCAAGTCTTTTTCAGACGTGCTGTTGCTAAGTTCTATTCCTCCCATTCTGTAGATGTAGTTTTCATTTTTCTTGCCCAGATGTAGAATCTTGCATTTCTCCCTGTTAAATACCATTCTATTAGCTGCTGCCCATTGTTCATGCTTATTTAGATCCTTCTGAATCCTTTTTCTGTCTTCTCTAGTGTTAGCTAGCTCTCCTAGCTTTGCATCTTCTGCAAATATGATTAATTAAACTTCAGTTCCCTTAGCTAGATCATTTATAAAAATGTTGAACATGCTCAGCAGTGAGTCAGTGCTGTGGAGTTGGGAGTCAGGGAAATTGAGGGTTGGAGTTGGAAGTTTGGCTTACCAACTCCACAGCCCTAGTAAACACATTTTGATGATATGTCGGAAAAGAAACGAAAAACAGCACTCACCTGATCCTCCTTTCAAAATGTGGTTTTTAATTCATGAAAATAGTTACATTGATATTTGCGGTGATCCAGGTGTCATGGGAGTTTTTTCATGAGTAGTGAGACCTGCCTGACTACGGCCATTTCACGCCTTGCTGGCGCTTCTACGGGTCCTCACCTGCACCTCCGCAAATATCAGTGTAACCATTTTCATGGATTAAAAACCAAATTTTGAAAGAAGGATCGGGTGAGTGCTGTTATTCTTGTTAATTTTTCTGATATATTACATGTTCTTTTTGCTTGCACCACCAAGAAGAGATCCGAAGAGGCTATTTTCTGAGGCTTTGGGTTGAAAGAACACTCAGGAAAAAAAGTGACTTGGTGCCTGGAATAACCCTTTTCTTTTTTTGAAATAAACATTTCGATGAATTGAGGCCTATATGTTTAATATGTAAGAACTTATCTTTAACCCACCGTCAGTGGATCTGACAGGCGCAGCTCTTCTACTTTCATTTCTCCCTTCTCACCAGATTTTCAGGAAACCCCCTCCCTCCAGATAGTCTCCTGGCTCTAGCTGCTGTGTTAAACCTGATACCACAGTTGGTCTGCAGAGCTTCAGGAAGGAAGATATAGCTGTGCTGGCTTCTCAGGCTCATTGGTCCCGAACACATCACACTTTATAAGGTTGGTATGTAATGTTTTTAGTCATTACTATTTTTTTTTTAGCTTGTTTTATGAATGGATAGAGAAAGGTTTGTGGATATTTCATATAAATAAGGCAGATTTTCTTACAAGTGAAAGTGTACTTCTCAGGCACATTGTTCCCTAATGCATATTCTCTCTCTTGCTTCAGATTATCTTCTGAAATGGAGAAGAAAATGTATGATCTTTCAAAACCCCATCATGTTGAGGAAGTGGGAAACATGCTGTTAGATGATGATGATGATGATGATGATGCAGACCCCACAATGAATGAGGATTTTGAAGAAAGTGAGATTGATTCTCATGATGAGGTGGAAGTCTGTGAACTAAATTCTGAAACAGAGCAAGATGGTGACAGTGATGAGGAGGAAGAAGATATAGAATCTTATTATATGGGAAAAGGTAAAAAAACCCCAAATGAAACAAGAATCCACCCATAAAAAAACGTATGGAACCTCATAACATTGTCACTCACCTTCCTGCAGTTATGGGAACAGCATGTAATGCAAAAAATGCAGCTGAATGCTGGAATACTTTTTTCACAGATGACATTCTGGACTCTATTGTCATATACACTAATCAATATATAGACAATATAAAGCACAAGTTCATCTGTGACAGAATCCTGAAGCCCACGGATGAAATCGAACTGCGTGCATTTTTTGGATTATTATACCTTGCAGGAGCTTATAGGGCAAATCGGCAAAGTTTGGAGGAACTTTGGGGTATAGAAAGTGATGGAATTGAAAAATTTAGCCTTGTTATGTCTCTAAAAAGATTCAAGATTCTAATTCGTTGCCTTCGGTTTGATGACAGAACTACCTGAACCGAACGTAAAACATATGACCGGCTTGCTCCAATTCACGATGTATTCCAAAAATTTGTGGAAAACTGTAAGATAAACTATCGCCCTGGAGCAAATGTCACAATTGACAAAATGCTCCCTGGTTTTCGTGGCAGATGCGCATTTCGTCAATGCATACCATCAAAACCTAGCAAATACGGAATAAAAATGTATGCCCTTGTTGATGCCAGTAAGACCTACACATACAACATTGAAATTTATGCTGGAAAACAGCCAGATGGTCCTTACTGTGTCAGCAACAAACCCACTGATGTTGTGAAAAGAATGTCTGAGCCCTTATTTGGATCAGGTCGCAATATAACTGCTGATAATTGGTTTTCAAATTGTGATCTTATTATCTAAAAACGCAGAAGCTTTCATATGTCGGAACTGTAAGAAAAAATAAAAAAGAATTGCTGCCACAGCTTGTTACTGTGACAGGGAGAAAACAGTACAGCAGTATGTTTGCATTCCATGATGGAAAGGTTTTGGTTTCCTATGTACCACGCGAAAAAAAAAATGTACTTCTCTCAACGCTTCATAATGATGATGGCATCGATCCTAAATCTGAAGCACAACAAAAAACAGAGATTATTACATTTTATAATGAAACCAAAGGGGGTGTTGATACAGCTGATCAGATGTGCTCAACTTTCAGCGTCAGCAGAAACACCAAGCGCTGGCCAATGGTCATATTTTTCGCTATGCTAAATTTGGGTGGTATAAATTCACAAATCATTTACCTTGAAAACCAGCTTGAACCACTCCGTAGACGATTGTACCTGAAAAAATTGGCGCATGAACTAATGCTTGGAGAGCTACGCAGGAGAAGTATGAAAACCATCGGTATCCCCTCTGGCCTTCAAGTTAGGCTCAAAAGATTCCGCCCAGATATTGATACTGAAAATCCAACACCTGTACCACCTCCCAAAAGAAGGAGATGCACCACCTGCACCATGGAAAGCGGGAACAGAAGGCTTTCTAACTATGAATGTCTCAAATGTCATCATGCAATCTGCCTGACACATGCAAAAATGTATTGCAATTCTTGCTCTTTGCTTTGCAAATGTGTTTTTTTTCTGGGGAACCTTCAGGATCTAATTCAGATTAATTCTGTGTGTAATATTATTCTAGGTGCCTAGAAAATGTTTTTGTGCCAAAATATTCTCATTTTAATAACCGTTACTTGATATCATTGGGGGCTATTTGGTGGGAGTTTTGAAATTTGTGTATATCAAAGTTATTACTTTTATGTTGAGTAAATGGGTTTGTTTTGCACCTGATAATGTGTAGTCTCTTTTATTACATCCCTATGAAGGTCTCTGATCACTTTTACATCACTGAAATTGAGAAAATTAGATATTCTAGGCATTTTTCTAGCCTGCGCTTGACAGGCACATTGTTCCATTACGAGTTAGTGCGAATATTGTTCCTGACGGAGGGTTAATAGATAACTTTATTCTCTTTCTAGCAACAGCTCCACTGCTTTCCATAGACTGTGTCTGGTATTGCAGCTCAGGCCCATTCACTTGAGTAGAGATTTGCAGCAATACTTGACACAGCCCATAGACAATAGGCATTGTGCCTGAGTTAAAACAGTCACCAAGTCATATGTGGCCATTTTATCTCCTTGCTCCCAATATATCCTTGCTAGCTGGCATAGATTTATGCTATAATTTACTACTTCTTGATTAGACGTATACTGCCGAAAATGATGCATGACACATTGACTCCTCTGCAACATCATAATCAATGGCCCCATCAGCTCATACACCTGAATCCCATTTTGCAGGGGTTTGGATGTAAGCACAAACGGAGCCACTGACAGTAGGGGCAAATGCTATGTGAACGTAGCCTAACTGTCATTCGCTGACTGTAAAATCTTCTTAAAATAAGTTTATATATATTCTACCCTTCTTTTACAATGATCCATAGAGTATATACAAAAATGTGCCACAAGAGGGCACACTTGTCTCTATGAGTGTTATTATGATTTATTGTACTGACTGTCACGGTAGAAAAGCATGGAGGATGAAACTTGTGTAAAAACGTATAAGAATAAAGATATAGGGCAGGAAGAGCATTAGTCAGAAGATCAAAGGAAAACACATTAAGACAAATGGAAGAATCTGGCTAATGACATTATAAGATTGTTTCTTTTCTGCAGGGCTGTTTTGTGGCCTATTGCAAATACACAATGGACGGTATATAAGAAGCAGCTCTTTCCTGGCTACCTCCGCACCTCCAGCGCTCCCGGCCCTGCACCCCTGGAAATGATGGCAGGCTCCGCTCACATTTGTGCTGGCATTGACATG
This sequence comes from Dendrobates tinctorius, assembly GCF_039654945.1. Lineage (NCBI taxonomy): Eukaryota > Metazoa > Chordata > Amphibia > Anura > Dendrobatidae > Dendrobates > Dendrobates tinctorius. The sequence goes on along the minus strand of NW_027361671.1, from coordinate 26,470,847 downwards.
GCACATCTGTTCTGATCCATTTCATAATAAATCCTGATGGGTCTTGGCAGATATCATTGTCTTGTAAGAGGTCGGTCTGATTTCTGTCTCTTTTTTTATTTTAGCTCGATAGAATAGCACAGAGAGCAAAGAAGTATTACTGCCAGAGAGCAATGGAAACAGGACGGAAAGAAATGGTGTAAGGGTGTGTGCACACGCTGCGTATTCTGCTGCGGATCCGCAGTGGATTTGGCCCTGCAGATCGGCAGCAGAATCTGCTGCGTTGTACAGTACCATTATAACCTATGGAAAATGGAAACCGCAGTGCAATTTTCCGCGTGGTTTTTGCTGCGGTTTCCAATCCACAGAAAGAATTGACATGTCATTCTTTTCTGCGGATTCCGCTGCGGTTTGCCATCTTCTCCATTGTAGAGGTGATAAGCCGCAGGGAAAAACCGCAGCCTAATCCGCAGATAATTTTGAAAAATCAACGCGGAAAAATCCGCAGACCAATCCGCAGCGTGTGCACATAGCCTAAGTGTCCGCAGGATCATAATGTGTTTGTGTGAGGACCGGGCTGATGCTCAGGTGTTCTTGATCTGATATGTGTTATTAATGTATGTAAAAAAATATAATGTGGCAAGACATAAAGAATAGTATCAGGTTCTCTTACAGGGCTATTCCAAGAGGTTCTTACACACGCATTTCTTCTGCCTGGCCTATCACCTCACCTCACTAATCTAACTTTTCCCGCTTTGTCTGTCCTAAATGTTCCTCAGAGTCTGGTCCCTCATAGCATGGGCTTAATAGCACTATGTCCTGGTGACCGGGTCATGCAGCGTTATGTGAACACCTATCTACTGTATCTATATAAAACTGAGTGTATGTGTGTGTGTATCAGCCACGCCCACTCCACATAGCCCCACCCAATCACTAGGCATCTTTCATTTCACCAGAGCTGTTTAAAAGAAGCTGCTGTGATTGGTTGCTATGAGCAACAGTTTTCCCACTAAACAACACCTCAGCAGACATTGACCGGGCGGGAGAAATCTAGCATCCCCGGGAACATAAGTTCACAGCCATTGTCTGCCCCCCAGAAAGGAGCAGAGAGCACATGACAGAAATGAATCACCCCCCTCCTCTATTACTGCCGCGCTGTATTGTTACCGGCGAAGAAAATCGCATCATTAGCGGCTTCACACAGAGCCACACACAGAGCCACACTGCCAGGTTACATAACAGAACAACATCTCCAGGAACTCCCTGCTCAGCCCCACCCAGCTCGGGACTATGGGATTGAGGATATGTAAGATGGGTATATGGGCACGGGACTATGGGATGGAGGATATGTATGATGGGTATATGGGCATGGGACTATGGGATGGAGGATATGTATGATGGGTATATGGGCACGGGACTATGGGATGGAGGATATGTATGATGGGTATATGGGCACGGGCCTATGGGATGGAGGATATGTATGATGGGTATATGGGCACGAGACTATGGGATGGAGGATATGTATGATGGGTATATGGGCACGGGACTATGGGATGGAGGATATGTATGATGGGTATATGGGCATGGGCCTATGGGATGGAGGATATGTATGATGGGTATATGGGCACGAGACTATGGGATGGAGGATATGTATGATGGGTATATGGGCACGAGACTATGGGATGGAGGATATGTATGATGGGTAAATAGGCATGGTACTATGGGATGGAGGATATGTATGATGGGTATATGGGTACGGGACTATGGGATGGAGGATAATCATTATAATTTGTTATAACTAACCACAGTTAGCTACTATGCCCGGGCAGCGCTGGGCTCTTCAGCTAGTTTATTATATTAATGGCTGGACAGTAAAATATAAGCACATTTTACCATTTATCTTTTGGGTCTTCCCCCTGTCCTTATAGATTGTAGCTTATGAGCAGCAGGGCCTTCACTCCTCTTGGTAGCTGTTGAATTACTGTATGTGTTACTCTGTAATGTGTGCTATGTGTACAAGAACCTCTGAATTGTGTAGGGCTGCAGAATATGTTCGCACTATAAAAATTAAAAGTTATTACTTGAGGGTCCATTGGAGGGAATGATAACATAATGAAAAGCATGTTACTTACCTGTCAAATGAGCCACCATTCATATGGCGTACATCACTCTATGCCACTGCAGCCAATCCCTGGCCTTAACAGTATATGGCACATGACTGCAATAGTCAGTGATTGGCTGTGGCAGTTTCAGTAGAACTCATTCAGTGTAGCCAAGTGCATAATAACATAGGCCCCAGTTTATCAAGACCAACATTATTCATGAACCTGTCAAAGACCGAACTCCTGGTGTTTCCTCCCTCTACTAATGTACCTATACCCGACATTGCCATTTCTGTGTGTGGTTCCACTATTACTCCCCAGCAACAGGCCCGCTGTCTTGGGGTCATACTTGATTCCGAGCTTTCCTTTGCCCCCCACATTCGATCACTGGCTGGCTCTTGTCATCTGCACCTCAAAAACATTTCTAGAATTCGACCTGTTCTTACTTTTGACTCTGCAAAAACTCTTACTGTTTCTCTTATTCATTCTCGTCTCGACTATTGTAACTCTCTTCTAATCGGTCTCCCTCTTACCAAACTCTCCCCTCCCCAATCTGTCTTGAATGCTGCAGCCAAGATCATATTCCTCGCCAATCGTTACACCGATGCCTCTACCTTGTGCCAGTCATTACTCTGGCTACCCATCCACTCCAGAATTCAGTATAAACTTATTACCCTCACCCACAAAGCCCTCCATAGCTCAGCACCACCCTACATCTCCTCCCTTGTTTCAGTATACCACCCTACCCGCGCCCTCCGTTCTGCTGATGACCTGAGGTTAGCATCCTCAGTAGTCAGAACCTCCCACTCCCGTCTCCAAGACTTTACACGTGCCGCGCCAATTCTTTGGAATGCACTTCCCAGGTCAATACGATTAGTCCCCAATCCCCACAATTTTAAGCGTGCCCTGAAAATGCATTTATTCAGATTGGCCTATCGCCTCAACACATTAACCTAATCTATCCCTGTGTGACACAGCCAAAAGTTTTACCATAACCAGATTTCCCGCATCATGTTCCCACATGCTTTATGCATCCATTAGCCCTCTGTGTTTGTACTGTTACACACTTAACATTATGGCTGGTCCATATGTAGAGGTGGTGAGGGACGAGCTGGGGGGGTGATCCCTCTTCTTACCGCGCAGAGACGAGTCAGACAGAGACAAAATGGAGGCAGGTACTGGGTACAACAGGTCCAAGTTTATTTCTGCACGCCGTCCGTCTGACGGCCCTCGCAACACATCGCCATATCGCTCTCTCTCGGCCCTCCACATCCAGAGCCGCTTCACGACACGGTACAGTACCTCACTCATGGCCCTCTATATTCAGAGCCGCTTAACACACCGTTTTCTCGCCGGGGACGTATCTATACGTCCTGTCCTTTCTCCTTCTCTGACGTAGTTACAGCTTCCGACACTGTGGCTGCCCTAAGCCAAATCACCAACAGTCCGTTCACTGGTCAGACGTCGTTTTCTACACAGTGTGCCTATTCTTTTCTTACTCGTCTCTGTTGCGATGGACCTGTCAGGACCACCCCCCTGTTGTATTCTCTCCTCAGTCCCCCTGGTCTGGATTCACCTCACAGTACACAGACCATCGCAGTCCTCCTGCCACTGGAGCTCCCCCTGGGGACTGGAACCTTCTGGAACCCTCCCTCAGTATTTATCACTAACCCGGTTCCTTGAAACTGTCACCACGCCCCCCATGACCAACGGTTTCTAAAGCCCTAAGCTGATGTCAAGTCCTTTGCTCACACTCCATCCTGCCATCTAATGGTCATCCCAAGGTACTGCACGTCCACTACACTTTCCTAGCTGTTTCCCCACTGTATTAACTGACACCTATCTAAACTGTGCAAACCTATCTTTCTCCATTCTGACACGTCCGTCCGTCCGTCAGGTCACCTTCCCTACACATACAATCAGGGCAACTGTTACCACCCACCTTTCGTGTCTATCTCTTTCCTCATAGACTGTAAGCTTGCGAGCAGGGCCCTCTTTCCTCTTGGTATTTGTTATAATCTACTGTATGTGATTATTGTTATGCTGTAATGTCTATTGTCTGTACAAATCCCCTCTGAAATGTAAAGTGCTGCGGAATATGTCGGCGCTATAAAAATAAAATGTATTATTATTATTATTATTATTATTGAGAAGGGGGCATTCTGAAGTCAGATGCGACTGATTAGGTGCACACCTCTTAATAAATCAGGCGCATCAGAAAAGTTGCATGCACCTCGCCACAAATATTGCTCCTGTGTAGACTGGAGTAAGAATTTTGGTGTAGGTAACGCCATAGCTCGTCACAAGCCGGGGTCCCACCGTCACCCCTCTTTTCCTGACCATTTTGGCCAAAAGGCCAGACTGGTGTGAAAACATTCCAAAAATCCAACATTTTTACACAATTTTGCATTGCACAAAAATTTTCCAATCTATCAAAGCGACACAAGATTTCAGGCGTAATGTTGAATCGTGGCCCTAGTGTCAAGCTATGAGTGTACTGTGTTAGATTTTCTATAGGTTCACTATGTGTATGGCATGTTAGGCGCTGGACTTACAGTTCTTTTGTCATAATGTCCTTCGTGTACCATGATCAGGTATGGATATTTCTGTCATGTCACAAACGTGTTTTACAGTTGCTGTAGAAGGCACCTCAGGTTACGTTGTCAGCTTCAGCTGTTCTAAGCCTCAGTTAGAAGCCATCTGGGTTCTTGCAAAGATTGGGCAGCGGTCCCACACTCATTGCAGCCATAATAGATCCCAAATCATAGCTATTGTATAATGAGTGCACAGCAGGTAGGTGAAGGTGTGTATTCACAGTGTGCTACGTATTATATGCCAATAGTGTAATCTTAGGACTAGTAGCACAAGGCACTCACTGGAAAAATACACATTGTAATGATATGCAAATTATGAATAAGGCTTCTTTTACACTAACCTTGTTTTTGGTGGCTGTTTTTGCGGCCCCAATAGATTTCTATGGGGCCGCAAAATCGGCCCGCAAAAATTAGTCGGAGCGGCGTGTGCCGTATGGCCGTGAGGGCCGTATTTGCGGCCATGAAAAAATAACTTTTTTATGGACACGGCCCCCATTGAAAATCAATGGGGCTGCAAAAAGAGCGGAAGTTTGTTTTTGCGGTGCACCGTCTCTTCCGGTTTTGCGGAACGCCGGTTTTTTTTTCCGATACTTCTTCCATAGTATTGGAAACCTGAAAAACGGTGATCCGCAAGTTTTTTGCGGTCCGTTATTGCGGCAGACCGTGAAAATTGCGGCGGTACAGGCTGCAAAAGAGGCCCGCAGTAACGGGCTGCAAAAAATCCGGTAAGTGTAAAAGAAGCCTAATGGAAACAAAATGTTCAAACCATATCAATTTATTCGGCATCAACTGTGAGCGGCATAAGCAGAAATTGCTGCCCCTTCATAACTTTGCTGCTATCAGTGAGGACAGTTATGGTTGACTGAAGAATGTTCTGCCATGCCGAATGCACTTGGGCAAATCATCAACATCCAATGCTGTCGGCTCCCTTTGCAATTGCCGAGCATTGACGTCCCAGATTGTTTGATGGGAGACAAGTCCTGAGATGCTGTGGGCCAGGGCAGAATGTGTAGACCACACAGATTGCCCACAGAGTAACATGCAGCCTGGCATTGCCATGTTAAAAAACAGCTCCTGGGACACTTTGGAGAAATGACAGTATTAATGGATCCTCCACTAAATCAATGAAGCACCGAGCTATTAGTGTACCTGGAATGAAAACTAGAGGGGTCTGGTTACCGTACACTATCTTACCCCTTATCATTATCCCGGGAGTAGGACCCGGTGTGATAGCAGCCAACGGGTATAAGCATGTCTTTTTGCGCTTGGTGCTCATACTTCATACCGAATAAATCAAGATGTTTTGAAAATTTTGTTTCCATTTTTTTCATCATTTGCAGATCAGTAACATGTCTATCCATCTTGTTATTTCCATAACTCCATGACTTTTCCTGCTGGGTGTTGCAATTTCAATGTTGAGGAGTTCATATTTAGGGGTCAGCACTAAACAAAGCATAAAATTGGTTAAATAATAGTTTTTATCTGTCCTTGATGTTTGAAAGATTGACAAGTACAAGTGCACTTCTGCCAAAACTTTGATGGGACCCTCTTCTCTGTTAACCCCCGGGATGTATATGACCTATTAATATGGGCATACAAGTAATAGAAATGTTACACTAGTCCTACCTGTATGCCTCATATTAATGGTTTTGATGTTGAGAAATGTTATATTCTTTCTGTATGCTAATGATTTCTTCCACAATCTGGGGTGTACGGTGTCTGGAAGAAATCCCGAACTCCTGTCTTCATTGTAATACTCCCTCCTTCCATGCACGTCAGTTTGTGGCCCCGGAATCCCCCACCTGGGTGTGGAGAACAGTGAATATTCATTCTCTTTAGTAGCGGTCACATGTGATCGCCCGACAGCTGCAGGAAGCCAGCGGCTGCTGCTACTGTGCCCACTATTAAAGATCAATGAATATTCACTGCTCTCCACGCCTATGGGGGTGGAGAGCTGTGAACATTCATTCTCTGTAATAGCGGGCACACGTGATTGCTCAGCAGATGCAGCACCCGGAGGCTGCGGCTAACACTGCCTGCAATTAAAGAGAAATCAATAATTACTGCTCTCCACTCCCATAGTCCCTCCCATCTCTCAGCGTCGGCTTCAGTGCATAGAGGTGGGAGGGATTATACGTGTGGGGAGCAGTGAATATTCATTTCTCTTTAGCAATGGGCACAGGGGTTAGCTGTGGCAGCCGATTCTTGCCTCCTGTGACCCGCTCATCTGCCAATGCCGCTCCCCCCACTTCCCTTAACCCCTCATAAAAGACACATTCCCTGTTTTCCTCCAAATTTTTAGAGGAAAAAAATGTGTCTTAGGCTAGTTTCACACTTGCTTTTTTTTGCAGCGCGTTTTTCCCGCAAAAAAACGCATTGAAAAAACGCATACATAAGCATACAACTGCTGCGTTTTTTTCAAGCATTTTTATGAGCATGCATGAAAAAAACGCAGCGTTTTTATGCGTTTGTATGCGTTTTTAGTGCGTTTTTACCGCGTTTGCGTTTTTTTCCAACATTTTTAGGTGGCCCCTCACACTACCCAAACCATGAATTTGCTAACCCTAACCCTGACCCTAACCCTGACCCTAACCCTAACCCTAACCCTGACCCTAACCCTTAACCAAATCATACTTAACCCTAACCCAAACCCTAAACCCTAACTAACCCTAACCCTAACCCTAACCCTGACCCTAACCCTAACCCTGACCCTAACCCTAACCCTAACCCTGACCCTAACCCTTAACAAAACCATACTTAACCCTAACCCTGACCCTAACCCTAACCCTAACCCTGACCCTAACCCTAACCCTGACCCTAACCCTTAACAAAACCATACTTAACCCTAATCCTGACCCTAACCCTGACCCTAATCCTTAACAAAACCATACTTAACCCTAACCCTGACCCTAACCCTAACCCTGACCCCAACCCTAACCCTGACCCTAACCCTAACCCTGACCCTAACCCTTAACAAAACCATACTTAACCCTAATCCTGACCCTAACCCTGACCCTAACCCTTAACCAAACCATACTTAACCCTAACCCTGACCCAAACCCCAACCCTAACCCTAACCCTGACCCTAACCCTAACCCTAACCCTGACCCTAACCCTTAACAAAACCATACTTAACCCTAATCCTGACCCTAACCCTGACCCTAATCCTTAACAAAACCATACTTAACCCTAACCCTGACCCTAACCCTGACCCCAACCCTAACCCTGACCCTAACCCTAACCCTAACCCTGACCCTAACCCTTAACAAAACCATACTTAACCCTAATCCTGACCCTAACCCTGACCCTAACCCTTAACCAAACCATACTTAACCCTAACCCTGACCCAAACCCCAACCCTAACCCTAACCCTGACCCTAACCCTAACCCTAACCCTGACCCTAACCCTTAACAAAACCATACTTAACCCTAATCCTGACCCTAACCCTGACCCTAACCCTTAACCAAACCATACTTAACCCTAACCCTGACCCAAACCCCAACCCTAACCCTAACCCTAACCCTAAACCCCCTTAACTAACCCTAACTCTAACCCAAACCCCTAAATTCCATGGTTAAAAAAAAAAAAACGCACATGCAAAAAAACGCATACATGATCATGCCAGTGCGCACATATGCGCATCCATAGGCTATAATGGCCATTTTTAGCGCAAAACGTGCGCATATGTGCGCATGCGCTTTTTTGCAGGGCCAAAAAATGCAACATGCTGCGTCTGGAAAATACCAACGCACACCCCAAAAAAACGCAGCGCATGAAAATCGCATACATGCGCTTACCAGCGCGCAGGTATGCGCACCCATGTTAAATATAGGGGAAAAAACGCATGCGCAGGTATGCGTTTTTTTCCAGCGCTAAAAAACGCAAATGTGAAACCAGCCTTAGAGTCCGAAAAATATGGTACTAAGGGACTGTGCTATGCATAATAAGTGAGTACACTCTATACTAAGGGACTTTGCTATGTAAAATAAGTGAGTACACTATATTCTAAGGCACAGTACTAGAGATAATAAGGCTACATTCCTGTATCCGTGTGCAGTGTCAGTGTGCTGCTCGCTTTTACAGATGCATTGATCATGTACTATTCTGATCCTCAAAATCGGATCAGAACAGGACATTCTCTGACCCTCACGGATCTCATTCTCAGATCTGTGATTTTCACTGATGTGTGAATGGACCTATAAAACTCTACAAGTTCATGTGGCATCTGATAAAAAAATCTTACAGCACACAAACATTTCACACAAATGTGAGAATGTGGCCTAAGGGATTTTACAGATAACATTATTCTCCAAGTCATACAGTATAGATACAGAATAATATTTACATCCAGATACCTACTGCTGACGCCTCCTCTGATTAATCAATTTCTGCTGTTTCTTCTGCATCTGGTCAGACCCGGCACGCCTGCCGATCAGCTGTTATCGGTGGCGGTGGACACCGGCAGGAGGTACAAGCTTGCTGAGCTGCTCTGTCTACTTATAGAGGCCGGTGCTTGGTACTGCACATCTGCCCCTTATTCAAGTCAATAGGAGGCGGAAGTGTAGTATCCTGCGGCAGCCACTACAAGTAGACAGAGCAGTTCGGCTAGTCAGTACTTCCTGCTAGTGACCGCTGATTGTCGGGGGTGACGGGTGTCGGCCCCCGGTAGATCAGACATTGATGACTCATCCCAAGGATAGTGTCACGGTCCATTTTTGGAGCCGTGGCAGAATGTGGATTCTTATTGAAACCTTTTTTTCCCCCGGTGGCCGCTGGGGTTTACTACAACTGTAATTGTTTTTGGTGCTAGTTTTGCCCCCGGTGGCCGCTGGGATTACTACACGTGTGAATTCACCAAGAGGTGATGACTACTCCCCCCTCCTTCCTACAAAAGGTCGTCATGTGCAGTAAATCACTGTTGGTAATATTGTTCATTTGTTATCCAACCGTGGTGAAGACTGGACCTACCTGGTGGAGAGGGGGTTCAGTTTATCTGGAGCAGTGGAGTTGCTGCTGGATGCTGATTGGATCCTTACTCTGTTGCTTGGAGCATTTGCAGCAGAGCAAAGCTAAGTTTTGGGTTTTAGTTGCTTTAACCCCGTGGTGTCTGTTTTAGTTTCCTTTGTGTGTTATTGGGTGCAGTTCACTTTATTCCCTGTCTCACCTCCTGGAGAGGGGGTTGGTGGTTTAGCTCAGGGCTAAACAGATAGGGACAGGTCGGGGACTTGGGCCTCACTACCTTCAAGTGTACCCCCAAGTTAAGGAGAGTCAGGGCACCCCCTTAGCCTGAGGGGCAGTTCAGGGGCCCAGGTTCCACGTGTCCTGCTTTGTCCCAACTGCCCCGTGACAGATAGGTCATCAATGTAAAAGTAGTGGACAACCTCTTTCAGTCTCTGTGACTCTCCCCAATTACATAACCCCAGAACATAACAGAGCCTCCTCCATGTTTCACAGTAGGAACAGAGTTCTTTTCTGGATATGCTTCATTTTTCTGTCTGTGAACATAAAGCTGATGTGCCTTTCCAAAAAGTTCCAGTTTTGTCTCATCTGTCCATAGGACATTCTCTCAGAAGCTTTGTGTCTTGTCAACATGTAGTTTGGCAAATTCCAGTTTGGCTTTTTTATGATTTTTTTTCAACAATGGGGTCCTCCTTGGTCATCTCCCATGAAGTCCACTTTGGCTCATACAATGATGGATGGTGCAATCTTACACTGATGTACCTTGAGCTTGAAATTCTCCTTGCATCTGTTTAGAAGTTTTACTGAGCTCTTTTGTTACCATTCATATTATCTGTCTCTTTGATTTGTCATCAATTTTCCTCCTGCAGCCACGTCCAGGGAGGTTGGCTACAGTCCCATGGAGCTTAAATTTCTGAATAATATGTGCAGCTGTAGTCACAGGAACATCAAGCTGCTTGGAGATGGTCTTATAACTTTTAGCTTTAACATGTTTGTCATAATTTCCTTTCTTATCTCCTGAGACAACTCTTTCCTTCTCTTCCTCTGGTCCATGTTGAGTGTGATATACCATGTCACCAAACACCACAGCATGTGTAGCCCTCTATACAGGCCAACTCACTGATTCCAAGATTGTAGACAACTGTGATGCTAATTAGTGGACACACCTTGATTTAACATGTCCCTTTTGTCACATTATTTTCAGGGGTACCATCATTTCTGTCCTGGACTATTTCATGAGTTTTATTTTTTTTTTAAATTCTGTGGAAACATGGTTGAAAAGCAATGTCTGACTTTCATTTGTTCATTTTCATAGATTTATATTTATTATTACTTTTGTCATATTCAAGTTATTTCTGTGACCATTGTGGGTTTTTCTGTCATTAAACGAGGGGTAGCAACAATTTTGACCACGTGTCTATATCACTGAGAAAGCACCGGGCAGGAAACTGAGGATGTGGTCGCAGCAGCTTCATTTTCTCTTCTAAGCAGTGGAGCTACAGGATCGCACGTGGCTTAGCACATGATTGCCCTCATTGTTACTTCCCTGCAAGGGCCTCCCTCCACATTCGGGCTCTGGTGCATCTGCACCGCTATGTGTCTGCGTCTTCTCTTGTGCATGCCTTGTGTAAACCTGTTTTATTTAAGTGCCATTTCTGGGTTGTCTGATATCTTGATTCATTCTCCCCCAATTATTATTATTATTAATATTTATTTATATAGCGCCATTGATTCCATGGTGCTGTACATGAGAAGGGGTTACATACAAATTACAGATATCACTTGCAGTAAACAAACTAACAATCAGACTGATATAGAGGGGAGAGAAGACCCTGCCCTTTCGGGCTTACATTCTACAGGATGGTGGGGAAGGAGACAGTAGGTGGGGGGTTGCAATAGCTCCAGTGATGGTGAGGCGGTGGCTCCAGTAGTGGTGAGGGGGCAGCGGGGATCATTGCAGGCTGTAGACTTTCCTGAAGAGATGGGTTTTCACGATCCGTCTGAAGGATCTGAGTGTGGTTCATAGCCGGACGTGTTGGGGCAAAGAATTCCAGAGGATGGGGGCTGTTCGGGAGAAGTCTTGGAGGTGGTTGGGTGAGGAGCGAATAAGTGTGGAGGAGCGAAGGAGGTCTTGAGAGGACCGGAGATTACGTGAGGGAAGGTATCGGGAGATTAATTCAGAGATATATGGAGGAGACAGGTTATAGATGGCCTTGTAGGTCAGTATTAGTAACTTGAATTGGATACGCTGAGGGAGTGGGAGCCAGTGAAGTGGTTTGCAGAGGGGAGAAGCGGAGGAGAGAGATGAATTAGTCGGGCAGCAGAGTTAAGGATGGACTGGAGAGGTGCGAGTGTGTTAGCAGGGAGGCCACAGAAAAGGATGTTGCAGTAGTTGAGACGGGAGATGATGAGGGCATACATAAGCATTGTAGTAGAGTGAGAGTTGATGAAGGGACAGATCTGGAAATATTTTTGAGCTGGAGGCGGCAGGAAGTGGACAGAGCTTGGATGTGCGGTTTGAAGGACAGGGCAGAGTCAAGGGTTACTCCGAGGCAGCGGACCTCCGGTACTCCCCTGGTACTCACGTATGCGTGATGTCAATTGTTATAGATAGGTCAGGTAAGGAAGATCTGTGAAATGGGGGAAGGATGATCAGTTCAGATTTGTCCACATTCAGTTTGAGGAAGCGGGAGGAGAAGAAGAAGGATATGGCTCATAGCCACTCCGGGATTTTGGAGAGCAGAGAGGTGACGTCTGGGCCAGAGAAGTAGATCTGGGTATCATCGGCATAAAGGTGGTACTGGAATCCATGGGACTTTATGAGTTGCCCCAGGCCAAGTGTATAGATTGAGAAGAGTAGGGGTCCTAGAACAGAGCCTTGGGGGACTCCAACAGAGAGAGCGTGAGATGAGGAGGTAGTGTGGGAGTGGGAGATGCTGAATGTGCGGTTGGAGAGGTATGAGGAGATCCAGGATAGGGCAAAGTCTTTGATGCCAAAGGAAGAGAGGATCTGTATTAGGAGGCAGTGGTCAACTGTGATGAAGGCAGAGGACAGGTCTAGAAAGAGGAGTATAGAGTATTGTCCATTCGCTTTGGCTGTAAGTAGGTAATTTTGGTCAGGGCTGTCTCAAGTAGAGTGATGGGGGCAGAAACCAGATTGTAGATTGTCAAAGAGCAGGTTAGATGAGAGATGGGAGGAAAGTTCAGCGTGGACGTGCTGCTCCAGGAGTTTGGAAGCAGTGCTATTGGGCGATAGCTGCACATAGCGGTTGGATGGAGGGTTGGCTTTTTGAGGATTGGAGTGATTGTAGCATGTTTGAAAGCAGAAGGGAAGGTACCGGAAGTTAGTGATAGGTTGAAGAGGTGGGTTAGAGATGGGATAAGAGTGGTGGCGAGGTTGGGGAGGAGGTGGGATGGGATGGGGTCAAGTGCACAAGTGATGAGGTGTGATTTGGAGAGAGGATGAGCAAGCTCCCCTTCAGTGATGTTGGATAAGGAGGTTATGGGGTTTGGGCATTGGTCTGGTATACAAAGGGGTTGTGGTGGTTAAATAATAAAGACTTGCCGTGTTTGGTCTATCTTGTTTTTGAAGTGCATGGCGAAGTCCTCAGAAGAGATTAGGGAAGTTGGAGGGGGCAGTCGTGAGTGGAGGAGGGAGTTAAAAGTATTGAACAACTTTTTAGGGTTGTGGGATAAGGAAGATACAAGGGATGTAAAGTAGGCCTGTTTAGCAGAGGTGAGAGCTGATTTGAATGCAAGTGTTGCTTGTTTGAGTGCAGTGAAGTCGTCTTGGGAATGTGTTTTCTTCCAGCGCCGTTCTGCAGTTCTGAATGCTTGCCGAAGCTTTTTAATGGTGTTATTGTGCCAGGGTTGTCTATTGATTCGTCGCACTCTGTTATGCATGACAGGGGCGACCGAGTCGATGGCTGATGCAAGAGTGGCATTGTAGAAGCTAGTGGCAGTGTCTGTGTCATGGAGTGAGGATATGGAGGACAGTGGTAGAATAGAGTCAGAGAGTGTGCAAGTGTCTAGATGTGCGAGGTTTCTGCCTGGGTGTGCATGTTGCTGGGCATGGGTGACAGGTGAGGAGGACAGGGATGAGAAAGTGAGTATATAGTGGTCAGATAGAGGGAGAAGGGAGGTTGTGAAGTTCGATAGGGAGCAGAGACGGGTGAAGACCAGGTCTAATGTGTGTCCGTCTGTGTGGGTGGCTGAGGAGGACCACTGAGTAAGTCCAAAGGATGAAGTAAGGGACAGGAGTTTGGAAGCTGCTGACTGGTGGGTGTCAATGGGGATGTTGAAGTCACCCATGATGATGGTGGCAATGTCAGCAGACAGAAAGTGAAGGAGCCAGGTGGAGAATTGGTCAATAAAGGCAGTGGTGGGGCCTGGAGGTCGGTATATGACAGCTACTTGGAGGTTGGAGGGAGAGTAGATGCGGACAGAGTGGACTTCAAAAGAGGGGAGGACAAGGGAGGGAAGAAGTGGGATTGGGTTGAAGGTGCAGTTGGAGGAAAGGAGAAGGCCTACTCCTCCACCATGTCTATTGCCAGGGCGAGGATTGTGGGTGAAGTGGAGGCCGCCATAGCATAGCGCAGCAGTGGAGGTGGTGTCAGAGGGTGTCAGCCATGTTTCAGTGAGGCCAAGGAAGGAAAAATTGCGAGAGTTAAAGAGGTCATGGATCACATGGAGTTTATTGCAAGCGGAGCGAGCATTCCAGAGTGATCCAGAGAGAGGGAGCAGGGTGGTGGGCGTCAAAGGCACGGATTTGAGGTTGGAAAGATTTTGGGTGTTTTTTTTGGTTTGGGAGTGATAGAAGGGGGTAACAATGGGAGGTATGAGCTGTGGGGGTCCAGGATTGGGAGATATGTCACCAGCAGTGAGGAGAAGCAGGGAGAGACAGAGCAGGTGGGAGGAGGAGAGTGGGCGATTTGTTTTGTGTGTTCCTTTAATGCAAACTAGATTTCGCATGTTGCCTCTAACTTTGCAGGACGGGTGCAGACTCATCGCATTGCTCTCATCTAATGGTAGCCAGCAGTGATAGATCAATGACAGAGTCGCTGGCCCTGATGCATAAAGAAGAGTCTCCTATGTGATGCAGTTTAGCCTGTCTCCCCGCCTCCTGCTGGTGATAAGTTTATTTTCCCTCAGCTACTGACTATTTGAAGCTGCATCTCTTAGGAATACACAAGACATTATGCACTCAGCATTTATAGATCTGGAATAGCAATGTGAGTCAGGAGAGGTATAAAACTATGCAGCTAATCATTGCATGGATTCATTACTTCACTGCTTCCTTATATACAGTGGGGCAAAAAAGTATTTAGTCAGTCAGCAATAGTGCAAGTTCCACCACTTAAAAAGATGAGAGGCGTCTGTAATTTACATCATAGGTAGACCTCAACTATGGGAGACAAACTGAGAAAAAAAAATCCAGAAAATCACATTGTCTGTTTTTTTTTCCTTTTATTTGCATATTATGGTGGAAAATAAGTATTTGGTCAGAAACAAAATTTCATCTCAATACTTTGTGATATATCCTTTGTTGGCAATGACAGAGGTCAAACGTTTTCTGTAAGTCTTCACAAGGTTGCCACACACTGTTGTTGGTATGTTGGCCCATTCCTCCATGCAGATCTCCTCTAGAGCAGTGATGTTTTGGGCTTTTCGCTTGGCCACACGGACTTTCAACTCCCTCCAGAGGTTTTCTATAGGGTTGAGATCTGGAGACTGGTTAGGCCACTCCAGGACCTTGAAATGCTTCTTACGAAGCCACTCCTTCGTTGCCCTGGCGGTGTGCTTTGGATCATTGTCATGTTGAAAGACCCAGCCACGTTTCATCATCAATGCCCTTGCTGATGGAAGGAGGTTTGCACTCAAAATCTCACGATACATGGCCCCATTCATTCTTTCATGTACCCGGATCAGTCGTCCTGGCCCCTTTGCAGAGAAACAGCCCCAAAGCATGATGTTTCCACCACCATGCTTTACAGTAGGTATGGTGTTTGATGGATGCAACTCAGTATTCTTTTTCCTCCAAACACGACAAGTTGTGTTTCTACCAAACAGTTCCAGTTTGGTTTCATCAGACCATAGGACATTCTCCCAAAACTCCTCTGGATCATCCAAATGCTCTCTAGCAAACTTCAGACGGGCCCGGACATGTACAGGCTTAAGCAGTGGGACACGTCTGGCACTGCAGGATCTGAGTCCATGGTGGCGTAGTGTGTTACTTATGGTAGGCCTTGTTACATTGGTCCCAGCTCTCTGCAGTTCATTCACTAGGTCCCCCCGCGTGGTTCTGGGATTTTTGCTCACCGTTCTTGTGATCATTCTGACCCCACGGGGTGGGATTTTGCGTGGAACACCAGATCGAGGGAGATTATCAGTGGTCTTGTATGTCTTCCATTTTCTAATTATTGCTCCCACAGTTGATTTCTTCACTCCAAGCTGGTTGGCTATTGCAGATTCAGTCTTCCCAGCCTGGTGCAGGGCTACAATTTTGTTTCTGGTGTCCTTTGATAGCTCTTTGGTCTTCACCATAGTGGAGTTTGGAGTCAGACTGTTTGAGGGTGTGCACAGGTGTATTTTTATACTGATAACAAGTTTAAACAGGTGCCATTACTACAGGTAATGAGTGGAGGAAAGAGGAGACTGTTAAAGAAGAAGTTACAGGTCTGTGAGAGCCAGAAATCTTGATTGCTTGTTTCTGACCAAATACTTATTTTCCACCATAATATGCAAATAAAAGGAAAAAAAAACACAATGTGATTTTCTGGATTTTTTTTCTCAGTTTGTCTCCCATAGTTGAGGTCTACCTATGATGTAAATTACAGACGCCTCTCATCATTTTAAGTGGTGGAACTTGCACTATTGCTGACTGACTAAATACTTTTTTGCCCCACTGTAAATATAAAACAAAGGAGCAGATTTATGAAACTGTCTTTGTTGCCTAAAGCAACCAATCACGTAGGGTTTCATGCTCATGGGTAGCCAGTAGGACCATGAAGCCAAAGGGTTTTGATCTAAAAACAGGAATAATGTTTATTTTCACTGAACCAGACAGTAATGAAATAAGTGCACTGAATATGATTGGATACTGACTTCATTCATTACTAAGAGCTACTGTTATATCTAGGGTTAGGCTTAGTGATAGGGTTAGGGTAATACAGTAGTTACATTAAAAAATATTTTTACAATTTTAGTAAAAAAAAACTAAAGTCAGAGTGCAACTACAACTACCGTATATAATTATATGTCTCAAATTACAATACTGGACTGATAGCCGGGAATCAGGGAAAGCTAAGACGTCACTGGCTAGGGTACAAAATACATGCCTTGCCCAAAGTGCTGGCAACTCACACTGTGCTACTTGAGATCAAACCTAGAGGCACTGCACAAGATCCATGAACAGCAATAGCATTTGCTAAGCTGTTACATAGGGAGTGTGAAAGAGCTGGTCCCACTCAAAAAGAGTTAATCCCAATGACAGCTGCAATGATAGATACCCTCTATGTGCAGTCACACTGATTTTAGTTAAGTAATAGCCACTAGGAATTAACGTACTGTGGTAATTTCCTGTATTAAAGAAAAATCTGTTCCTTATTTAATAAAAACAACAGATTTGTACTGCTCTCCAGTAATGGATTGAAGTGTACCGTCAGACTGCTCAGCCGATTCTGCTCTAGGTTTTTGGAACATAATGAGACAATTCTGCATCTGTCACTGAGCCGAGAACTGCACCGACAAAATATCTGATGATTAAAATTGTGATGTAGTAAAATCCACCGGCCTTATTGTTACTGGCAGAGGAGAAAATCCTTCCAAGCTAACCTTTTCACTCCTAAATGGCTGCTCGTATCAGTCATACTAAACATATGCTTGAGAAAATGTGGCTGCTTCTTACATATGTTACACTCCTCACCCCACATAATGGAGCTGCTTTGTAAAAATGGCATTCTGGAATTCTTTCAACTGTTATCTTACTGGGCTATATATATGTGTATATATATATATATATATATATATATATATATATATATAACATTTCACCAATTTTCTAAGTAAATGTACTGCTCAAAAAAATAAGAGGAACACTTAACAAAATGTAACTCCAAGTCGCTCACACTTCTGTGAAATCAAGACTGATTGTGATTCAATTTCTCCTGCTGTTGTGCCAATGGAATAAACAACAGGTAGAAATGATAGGAAGGTCACTAACATCCATGTGTCGGCTCAGTAAGAGTGTCCAGGGTTCCCCTTTATTTTTTTGAGCAGTGGATATTTCTAAAGGTGTTATTGACATGAAATTTTCACCAAATGATGGTAATTACCCATCCAATCCACACTTGCAAAGAAATCAAGCCATAGATGGCCATTAATTAAGTTATGTGTAATAACGAGAAATAACACAGGGAAAAAGTATTGAACTTGCTTACTGAAATGTATTTAATACTCCATACAAAGCCTTTGTTGGTGATGACAGCTTCAAGATGCCTCCTGTATGGAGAAACTAGCCCTGAAAGTTCTGTGGGCTCCTTCTATGAACTCCGAGCTTTAGTCCCTTCCATAAATGTATTGGATTCAGGTCAGGTGATTGGCTGGACCATTCTAGCAGCTTTCTTTTCCTTCTCTGAAACCAATTGAGAGTTTCCTTGGCTGTGTGTTTGGGTCATTGTCTTGATAGAAATGTCCACCCTCATTTCATCTTCATCATCCTGGTAAATGGCAGCAGACTTTTATCAATAATTTCTCTACATTTTTCCATTAATCCTTTCTTCTATCACAGGATGTTTGCCATGCCATATGCTGAAAAACAGCCCCACACACTGATGTTTCCACCTCGAAACTTTACTGTCAGTATGATGTTTTGGGAATGAAATGCAATGCCATAATACACACCAAACATGGTGTCTATTATGGCATCCAAAGTGTTCCATTTTGGCCTCATCTTACCAGACTATATTATCTCAGTATTTCACAGGCTTGTTCAAATGTTGCTCATCAAACTGTAAATTCGCTTGAACATGCTTTTTGCTCAGCAGTGGAGTCTTGTGTGGTGAGTGTGCATACAGGACATGGTTTGAGTGCATTACATATAAATTTTCTTTGAAACAATTCTACCTGCTGATTCTAGGTCTTTCTGTAGCTCTCACACGTGGTCCTTGGCTCTTGGACAACTCTTCTAATAATTCTTTTCACTCCTCTGTCTGAAGTCTTGCAGGGAGCACCTTGTCATAACCAGTTCATAGTGAAATTATCATGGAATCATGGAATCGTAGAGTTGAAAGGGACCTCCTGGGCCATCTGGTCCAACCCCCTGTTCAAAGCAGGATTCGCTAAATCATCCCAGACAAATGTCTGTCCAGCCTCTGTTTGAAGACTTCCATTGAAGGAGAACTCACCACATCTCGTGGCAGCCTGTTCCACTCATTGATCACTCTAACTGTCAAAAAGTTTTTTGTAATATCTAATCTGTGTCTCCTCCCATTCAGTTTCATCCCATTGCTTCTAGTCTTTCCTTGTGCAAATGAGAATAAAGATGATCCTTCTACAATGTGACAGCCCTTGAGATATTTGTAGACAGCTATTAAGTCTCCTCTCAGTCTTCTCTTTTGCAAGCTAAACATTCCCAAATCATGCAACCGTTCCTCATAAGACAGGGTTTACAGACCGGTCACCATTCTGGTCGCTCTTTTATGAACTTGCTCCAGTTTGTTGATGTCTTTTTTAAAATGTGGCACCCAAAACTGAACACAGTATTCCAGATGAGGTCTGACCAAAGAGGAGTAGAGGGCAATAATGACTTCACGTGATCTAGACTGTATGCTTCTGTTAATAAATCCTAGAATTGCATTTGCCTTTTTTGCTGCTGCATCACACTGTTGACTCATATTCAGTCTGTGATCTATTAGTATACCCAAGTTGTTTTCACATGAGCTGTTGCTTAGCCCTATTCCTCCCATTCTGTATATGCTTTTTTCATTTTTATTGCCCAGATGTAGTACTTTGCATTTTTCCTGTTAAAAACCATTCTGTTAGTTGCTGCCCACTGCTCCAGTTTATTTATTTATTTAATTATGTTCTTTCCACTTCCAGATTATGGGTCCAACAGAGCTCCTACCTTCAGTAGTTTAGAAATTCTACTGTAACCAATGCCATAAGTAGGTTTTGCAGCAATAAGGTTGAGGTGGGCTTGAGACAGCTCACTGGTTTTACCTATCCTGAGATGTTTCTTGTGTGGCATCTTGGTAATTAGACTTCTTTTTATTGGCCATCTGTTGAACCAGCTGATATTATTTTTCACTAAATGGCAGGATTGCTTTCTAATTACTAATAGATTTCAGCTTGTGTTATGAATTTCCATGGCTTTTTGCACGTCTCTTTCTTCATGTGTTCAATACTTTCTCCCTGTGTCATTTCTCATTATTACACACAGCATAATTTATGGACATCTATGGTTTGATTTCTCTTCCTGTATGGATTGGATGGGTTGTTACTTATATCTGGTGAGAATTTCATGTCAATAGCATCTTTAGAAATATATTTACTTAGAAAATTGGTGGCGTGTTCAATACTTATTTCACCCGCTGTGTTTCTTATTTATTGTAAATTGCAATTTGACATATCATTGTACCTCATCATGTGACAAGTCATATCCTTAAAATGGCCATACTCACCTGGTCACTTTGGTTTATCGGCACATGCATTTGGCTCTTCTTGAATACTTCCTTTGTCTGATCCATTAGTATCATGTATACATATCACTCACTGGCTTCAGTGGATCTTACTGTGAAGCAGCATGGAACAATGTGTAACACTTTGCTGTGGCTTTAATGACTGTTTTTCTTGTATTGTAAGTCTATGTTCACATGTCTATTTGCACATTCATGATCAAAATGGATCCGTTGCATTATTGGTACAAACAGAAGCAGAGAAACCCTACTGATTATTATGGGTTCTGTCTGGTTTGTGTCATTTTCTTAGATCGGAAGAAAGTTCTGTATCTTTTACTTCTTCCATTCTAAACGCTAACTCAAAATGGGACCCAGATGGTCTCCACAACTATTAATGGCAGCCCTCTGCTTCTGTTTGTATAGGCAACGCAAGTATCTGTTTTGCACATGAATTTAGTTTACGGAAGGAAATGTGAACTTAGTCGTACAAGCAGCCATTTGATTAAGCTAAGTTCACATTAGCGTTCGGGGGCTCTGCGGAGGGCTGCGTAATTCCTCAGCTAAGCTCCACCAACTTCCGCATACTTCTGCATGCGTCCTGCTTACCTATCTTTAACATTGGGTATGCAGGACATGCGGATGTATACGGATGCGTTGTTTTGACGCGATTGCCGACTGCATGGGAGCGCAACAAGTTGTGTTGTGTGCTGACGGCGGGCGCGTCGAAACGACGCATCCGCATACATACGCATACAGCCGCATGTCCTGCGTACCCAATGTTAAAGATAGGTATGCAGGACGCATTCAGAAGTGTGTGAAAGTAGGCGGAGCTTAACAGAGGAAGTACACAGCCCTCCGCAAAGCCCCCGAATGCTAATCTAAAACCAGCCTTAGTGAGTAAACTTCTGCACAGGTCCTGTGGCCTTTTCTCAGCTACCCATCAAACAGATCGGCTAATACGAAGGTGTCTAATTTTCATTGTTGATTTAATGGAAGCTCATGCAAACAAGACATTGCCATTACCCAAATTGAAGTTTGATATTTAAGTGAAAAATTATGTTTCCTTTCGCTAATATCCCTAAACATCAACTACAAGTTCTATTAAAGAAGTCCGGAACAGATACCAGCCACATCAATAATAGGTGAAATGGACAACGAATTTACATTTGTCAGCTATGGTATATATTAGGCATCATGTGAACTGTGATGGCTAAGCAACTGCTTCAAAACATCTACAAAACAGTTGATCTTTTGAGTTGATCCTGGTATGCATTGCTTAGTACCTTCCAAAAGTGGTCCAAGGGAGGACAACCAGTGAATCACATCAGGGTTATTGATGCCCAAGACCATTGATGCACATGGGGATCAAGAGCTATCCTATCTGGTTTGATCCCACAAAACAGCTGCCTTAGGACAAATTGCTGAAAATATTGTAGCCCTGTCAGGGTGCCGATGCTAGAATGGAATGCCTGCCGGGAACGGAAGTTGTTGTGTGCTCCCTGGAGTCACGACAAACCAGTGATGAGGTAAAATATAGGTTTATTGTCTACGCGTTTCGTAGTCCACCGACTCCTTCCTCAAGACATCCATACACAACAACCTATGTTATGTTTTCTGACATATTCCAAGGAAGCTGCAGTATCTGGATTCCAAGCATTTTAGGTGTTGTGTCTCACACAACCCTATTTGTCCGTCACGAAAAATGACGATAGTAAGCGTGTGAGCATCTGGACTGGACCTTGGAGTAATGAAAGAAGGACCTGGTTTCTTTTACATCAAGTGAATCGGGGACCTGGGGAAGAGGTGATTTTAGACTGCACAATGGGAAAAAGAAAAGCCCACGGGGCAGTTCTCTGGACTGTAGTCCACTGTGCGCGCACAGAGCAGTGAGTGTTCATTGCTATTCAGTAGCGCGCAGTGTCAGCTGGAGCTTCCATGCTACTGCCGGCGGTCACGTGTGCCGATACTTAAGAGAAATTAATATTCAGTATTCATTTCTCTTAAGTATCGGCACACGTGACCGCCAATAGCAGCAAGAAGTCGGTGGCTGACACTTCGCGCTACTGAAGAGCAATAAATACTCAATTCTCTCTGCGTGCACCGTCCATGTGAGTATTCTGGCTGCTGTTCTCTGCTTGTGAGCAGCGCATGACGTCCCTGCCATGCGATGCATACAAGCATTAAGCAGCTGCTGGCAACGGAGCAGGACACTGTGAGAGAATGGAGGAGGGTAAGTGTAATGGTTTTTTTTTTTAATCTTTTCTGATTGGACCATGCATACCTGGACCAGGTTGTGGCAAATTATAAGGATGGGACAATGCATACCAGGACTGGGATGGGGCCTATCATACCATACCAGGATAAGGATGGGGCCATGTATACCAGGACTGGGATGAATATGCAAATAAAGTCCGTGGAGCCTCATTTAAGAGTCTCAAACAAGGGACTAGCCAGATCTTCCTCCAGGGAAGGACATTGCCAAGGAGTGGCTCCTTTCGGAAACCACCATTACCACCATATTAAGTGGCCCTTTAAGTCAATATCCAGCTCTTTACGAGTTTACAGATATGACAAGGGAAATACCAAGGCCAGGTATCCATCCACAGACAGCTATTTCGGGGTGTTGCCCCTCATCAGTGTGGAGTAGGATTCTGGCTAGGTGGGAGCAATGCCTAGTAGACCAACATCACGAAACAATCACTGACCTCAGGGAGACCAGTGAAAGAAAACACTGCGGCAGCCGGCAAAGGCGCTCAATCAGTGAAATCCTAGGTGCATTGCTCCCTGGGAAATACGAATATGCAAATAAAGTCCGTGGAGCCTCATTTAAGAGTCTCAAACACGGGACTAGCCAGATCTTTCTCCAGGGAAGGACCCAGTCAAGGAGTGGCTCCTTTCGGAAACCACCATTACCACCATATTAAGTGGCCCTTTAAGTTGATATCCAGCTCTTTACGAGTTTACAGATATGACAAGGAAAATACCAAAGCAAGGTATCCACAGACAGCTGTTTCGGGGTGTTGCCCCTCATCAGTGTGGAGTAGGATTCTGGCTAGGTGGGAGCAATGCCTAATAGACCAACATCACGAAACAATCACTGACCTCAGGGAGTTCATCAGATTACTGATTGGTCATGTTTTCCTATCAGTTGGTAAGCATTATTAGAAAGTAGCAAAAGGTTTAAGCCCCATCACACACAGCGAGATTGCTAGCGAGATCGCTGCTGAGTTGTGACGCAACAGCGATCTCACCAGCGATATCGCTGTGTGTGACACCTATCAGCGACCGGCCCCCCCGCCAGGTATTGCTGATCATGCTCGAAAGCCCTAGACATTTTTTTGATCGTTGGTCTCCCGCTGGCCAGCACGCATCGCTGCGTGTGGCAGGTGGGAGACCAGCGATCAGCGAGCTGGAGCCTGGTATCCAAGGTAAACCGCGGGTTACTAAGCGTGCGCCTCACTTAGTTACCCGCTCTGTACCTTAGATACCAGCGCGCTGGTGCAAGGAGCTGGTAACCAATGTAATCAGTGGGTTTCTGTGCGCTTAGAAACCCGCTGTTTACCTTGGTTACCAGCTCCCTGCACCAGCGCGCTGGTATC
Source organism: Dendrobates tinctorius (assembly GCF_039654945.1). Taxonomy (NCBI): domain Eukaryota; kingdom Metazoa; phylum Chordata; class Amphibia; order Anura; family Dendrobatidae; genus Dendrobates; species Dendrobates tinctorius. The sequence continues at coordinate 26,446,937 of NW_027361671.1, read as the reverse complement.
TAAGGTACACAGCGGGTCACTAAGCGACGCCCTCGCTTGTTACCCGTGTCGTCGCTGGTCCTCATCGCTGGTGAGATCTGCCTGTTTGGCAGCTCACCAGCGATCATGTAGCGACACACCAGCGATCCTGACAAGGTCATATCGTTGTCGGGATCACTGGTGCGTCGCTATGTGTGATGGGGGCCTTACTCTGATTACATCACCAAATATATTTTGAGTTCCAGTCTGGATAGTAAAATCTAAATTTTGTCTCCAAAAAATAACTGTTCAGCCAGATGTGTTTTGTTTTACGTGCTAGGCATCGGTGGCCACTTACAGTAGAGGGCCCCTGTCCAAGAAGAGTATATGGGCCCGTTGTGGTCTAAAAGCTCATCATATTGCACCATTCCAAGTGTTTTAGAGGTGGTAGTGGGGCCCCTGACCCCTTTGGCCCTGTGCGGTAGCACAGGTTGCACCTATGATATGTCCGCCCCTGGTACTAGGTACTTAGTCATACTACAGCAATATAAATAAGATGGGATGTGAGGGAGACAAGGTGGCCCTAGTGTCCAGAGCATAGAGAGCATGGTCTCCTACCTGTAGCTCTTGTAGATGTTTGATGGAGATCACCAAATAAACTGGTATGAAAAAGATCTGATTAGTACAGTTTGTGACAAAGACTTTTGTTTGTGCTGTCATTTTTTATGGGTTGCGGAAAGTGCAGTCCACATGGAAATGTCATTTAGATTAGGACCACACCTCTATGTCCTTGTGGTTCCTCCAGATGATCACTGAACATCACTTCTCAGTCTGGCAGTCGTGTGTGATCACCCTGGACCCAGACGCTTATTATACATGGCAGGTTTCCAGAGGAATAGAACTACTGCAAGTTATCTTCAGGCTGTCCCAGGGCTTATTATGACTTCTTCACATGTCATGGTAAGGGATGATTTTATCATATATTGTGATCTACAGTCTGGAGCTGTGACACCTTTATACAGAAATGGAATGAATGAAAATGTATACTTGTCCTGAATGGTTAAAGGGATAGCTTTTACCATCTTACTATTTTCACTAGTTTTCCTATTATTTTTTTGTGAATAAACATTTTGTAGGTCTTGATGATCAAGCCATGATGCCTAATTATGGGATATATTTTGATACACTGACCCCTTAATTTCAGATGTGAGTTACTGGTATGTCTGCGCCTGTCACAAGTGCCTGTGGTTTTCTATGTGATGGGAAGGTCTTGCCATCTGATATATTTACATCAGCATTTGGACACCTCGTTTGTCCCAAAAATAGCAGATGTCATGCAAGTGCAAGCATATCCCATTCAGACGCAATGCAATGATTCAGATCTGTGTAGTAGAGAGATACGACCATAATTAGAGGTATTGATGGGTGATTATTCACATTGATCACTGTGTCACAGGTTACACTAAGGCCAATGAGTTATAATTATTACATGTGAATTACAATATATATGAGAACAGTTTTCTATTCTGTAAAGGAGAAAATAGCTTTTACCTCAAAGTATTGGAAATCTGTATCTGAATGGAAGTCCATTACACACGTCTGACCATGCCTGACCTAAATCAATACATAAATTATCCTATTAATAGTTATTTACCCTTCAGTGGACATTTTCACACACTATCATCCTTCATCCATAGGCTTGGCTGCTACATGATATGCTACCAAAAAGTATGTTGTCTTGAGGCTCAGGAGACCAATATAAACCCTCTGTATTTATAAGAATCAGGACAATGTTTTCTTCATTGTCCAATTTTAGCTAAAGGGGATATCCAAGATCTCATCCTCATCTTAAAAAAATAAAAAAAAACTATTTTTCTGCAAAGTGTGCCAATTTTAAAGACATCTGTGATCCTATTATGTGCCATGGGTGTCATTGCAGGGATTCTGTTGTAGGGCTTTTCTCAGGACTGTGCCACATGCTGAGACTTCATTTCACATAATGTCATATAACCAAAGAATAGGAAAAGTGACTACATCCCAGAAAAGAGAAGTGAATGCAAAAGTCTAAGAAGTAATATATATATTTATTAAATGCATATTCAATATACGGGAAGGATAAAAACAAAAAAAGGCGAGGTGTAAAGGTGATGAGGTAAACACCATGTCCCTCCACCCCGACGCGTGTTTCGCTATGCTTCTTCCATTCCTTGAATCTTTACGACTGCTATCTTGTCAAGTAATGACATATGTATACTGGTAGTACCACTTCAGCTGCACCCTTGTTCCACATGATATGTGCACTAAATGAGAATCTGAGTAAGTGTCCATATCATGTGGAATAAGGGTTCAAATTAAGTGGTACTGCCAGTATGCATATGATTTTACCTAACAAGATATAAGTCATAAGATCTGCAAAAATTCCTGGGATGCCCCCTGGAAGAAGCATAGCGAAACACGTGGCGGGATGAAGGGACACAGACTTGCTTCTTGGGCTTTTTGCTTTCACTTCTCTTTTCTGGGATTCAGTCCCTTTTTCCATTCTTTGGATATATATCATATGTTGAAGTATTGTCCTCTTATTTTCTGCTTTATTGCAAGGGACATTTTTTGTATATGTGCTGATTTCCCATAATGGCTCACACTCATGACTGCAAGCACCGTGTTATACGCTCCTCCATTTCTCATCAGGCCAACTCACCATGAGTGGAGTTTACGCATGCACCCCCTAACTGAACACGTTTTTACAATCTATTTGTCATCCATTTTTTCCATATGAGAAAAAAAGTATAGAGGTTTTTCAAAGTCTTTCCTATGAACAGCTAAGTGAAAAATGAGCAGCACTCAAATGGACACATAAATGGCATCTGAGTGCTACCCTTTTTTGTGTGTGTTCAGACCTATTAACTTAAATTGGTGAATTTGATCTACGAATTGGATCAAAAATGGACATTGTTTCACAGATAACCAGTTTATAAAAAAAAATCTGACATATTAACATATCCATAGACTACTGTATATTGAGTACATACGGTAGTCTATCTGTGAAAAATACAAACTGAACATGTACAAGAATAACGAACATCTGAATGAGGCCTAAGTGTATTAGAAACTGTTTCTGACAAGGTAGAATTATATAATGGGAATCTGTCAGCAGGATTTCACATCCCAAAGCTATTTAAATGCGTATGTAGCTCTTTGAAATCTAAGTCCAGCGCTAAATTTCCTTGGCCCAGTCCGTTCCTCCATTACTGATAAGTTAGCGTTTTAATTGATGTCACTCCAGCTCTATTCCTGGCCTGTGCTGCCTATTTCTGATGTTAGGAGCTAACAGTCAAGCTGTCAGAGCATAGAGGCTGTCAGTCAAACAGGAGGAGGCGGCACTGGGCAGGAAATAGAGCTGGAGTGACAGAGGCTTCAGATCTACCAGAGACCTTCAGCTTCATGTTCATATTAATTCAAACACTGATTTTTCAGTAACAGAGGAACGGACTGGCCACATAAAGGAGTTGCTGGACTATGTGCACTTATATATAGTTTGGAGGATGAAAACCTGCTAACAGATACCTTTAAGAATAAATCAGCTGGAAATATTCTCTTTGTTTCGCTCTGAATTTGATAGGTAAAAACAGGTGAAATGACGTAATGCAAATGATCCGCTACTAAATTTGACACTTAAGGTCTCATGCAAATTGAATATAGATCATATGAAAATAAAGGCGCTATTGTCATTTCTAGAACGGCTACAACTTTCCTGACATTGAGTTTAAAACTTGTGGATAACCTGATAAAAGTACTAAGCAAGATATAGTATGTAACATCAGATACAATGCAGGAGTCTGGAGTCTCAAAGCATTACATCTAGACGGGATAATACTGTATCCACTTCTTAGCTGGTTCAGCTCTGTAAACGTTAGCGGACTCTGAATATAAAGAGGAAGGTTCTCATTCATTGACAGCTCTGGAAGATGATGAGGAATTGAAACATAAGGAGCCTGATTCATCATATCCAGTCTTATGGAAAACACTTTTTTCTTTTTGTGTTCTATTATTTTTTTTTAAATTTTTTTGCACCATATTTTTCAAACTGACACACACGATTTATGAATCTTTATTTTTGCTTTTAACCTGTTTAGCAAATTTTTAGTGCTTAAAGTTGCATTTTCAGCTAACATATTGCAAAATTTGCACAACAAAAATGATCTTGGGTACATTTGCGCAAACATTTAGCAACTTTTAAGGCTGTGTGCCCACGTAAGCGTTTTTGAAGCGTTTGTCCCGGTCAAAACGCTTCAAAAACGCATAAAAGAAGCATCCCGTTCATTTTAAATGAATTCCGCACTTTTTGTGCACATTGATGCGTTTTTTTTCTGTTCAAAAAACGCTTAGCGGCCAAAAACGCAGCATGCTCATTAATTTTGCGGAAAAGCTATTTTCTATGAGTCAAAAAACGCGCGGAAAATAACGCATCAAAAACGCGCTGTTTTTAAGCAATAAAAAGCTCGGAAAACGCGCGAAAATAAAACGCGCGTTTTCTGGGAAGGTGTCCGGTTTTGAAGCAGAAATTTTCTGCATATCTGGGCACATAGTCTAAAACTCACAATTGATGAATTAGCTGAAAACATCTGAAAAGCCTAAACCCCACACATAATGACTATAAAAAAAGAATAGAATAGATATAAAATAAACTTTAAAATAAATGCAAAATTAAAAGAGTAAGGCACAGATGAAATACAGCAAAAACTAGATAAAAAAGACACACGGGCCCAATATGAATATTGTAAAACTTTTCATTCTTGCAGCGATTCAGCATTATATAAATAAAAGTGTAAAATCCCTTTAACTGGTTTTCTTAAAGGGGTATTCTTAAAGTGTACCTGTCAACAGGATTGTGCACAGTAACCTACAAACAGTATCAGGTTGGTGCCGTTATACTGATTAAAATACAGGAAGGATCGCAGATAGTTGCTACTAAGCAGGCATCGGCGGCGCCATCTTGCTAGAGAAAAAAATGCCTCTTCCAAGATGGCGCCTGCGCAGTAGCCTCTATCGGATCACCGACAGATGCTACTGCACAGGGGAGGCCAGCGCAATCTTAGTGGAGACAATTTTTTTTCTTTAGCAAGATGGCACCGCCAGCACCTGCGCAGTAGCAGCTATTCGCGATCCGATAGATGCTACTGTGCAGGCGCCAGTGTTGCAAACTTGGAAGAAGAATTTTTTCTCCTTTCAAGATAGGGGCCGCCTGCGCAGTAGCATCAGATCGCCAATAGCTGCACAAGCGCGGCCAGCACCATTTTCAAAATAATTTTTTTTAGGAATTTATGGATACCATCAAAAAGGATAATTGAATGTACATTATGAATGCGATCATGGTGAAGCGCAGGCGCTGCCGCCTGCCAGCAGAAGGGGATTTTTTTTTTCAAATATATATAATATTCGTTATGTAAAGGGATCAGTGACCTGTCAGAAGCCAAATTGATGAATACCTAAGCAGAGCACAACATGCAGACCCCCCACAGGCTGCCCCGGAGCACGAGCATATCATTAACTGAAAATAAAGATTAAACAACAACAACAAGACGGATTTCATCACCAGGTATCATTTTAATCAGTTTAACGGCGAAAACCTGACACTGTCTGTAGGTTACTGTTCACAATCCTACTGACAGGTTCCCTTTAAGTTTGAAAGTTATCCCTTCTCCAGTGTATAGGGGATAACTTTAGGATCACTGGAGTCTGTCAGCTGTGGCCCCCAGCAATTCCAAGAAATAGGGCCAAACTTAATGGAGTGGTAATTTATCATACACATTACTGCTCCATTTTTTCTAATGAGAATACAAAACACCAGCCTCATGCTGCCACTTGGCAAATCTCCGGCGCTCCCAGTAAGAGTGAATAGTGCAGATGTCTACATGATCACTACTCCATTCAGTCGGGGTCTTTATAGCCCCAGATCTTGGGATCATTGGAGCCCACTGTGGTTGGACCCCTAGCGATTGGAAAGTTATCTTCTATCCGTGGATAGTAAACAGTAGTTTGGGCCCACCAGAGAAAATCATTCTTGGGACCCACCATGCCTAAGGGGTACTAACTGCAGAGTCTTCCCTTAGCTTCCATCTTGTCAAGCTGATAATTTCAGGAAATTTTTTCCAACATTATACCTGTCCAAACAATCACCTGACAAACCGATTCGGCATGAGAAAACAATGACAAAATACTGTCATCTGATAATTGGATCACGCAAACCCATACAAGTCTATGGGGGTGTGTGTAACATCAGACTGCACTCTGATGTTATCCGAGTACAGTCTGTCATCCGGAGACACAGAGATAGAGAAGATAGAGAAATGAAGTTCTCCATCTTCTCCTGACCTGTGATGTGATTCACTCATGCAGGAGAATCGGATCACAGAAGATGACACTCGGCTCAAACTCTGACACTATTAGCATGATCGGCCCTATTCCCTTGCATGAGAGAATTGATGGCCATGTGACTGCAGCCTAACAGCGATTTTATAATGAAGGCCAGGGACTGCATCTGTGATAACACCTTGTACATCTAAAGTTCTGGCCAACTCTCAGAGGTTATCATCATTTGCTAGAGTTTAACTTAATTTAATACAAACCATTATTTATAAACCAGTATATTAAATTGTAAATTATTATGCTTTTATTATTTTTTTTGGTTTTGCACCATTAAATGTAATTGAAATTTGCAATCACTTAATTAAAACAAACAGAATTAGTTACGATCTTATGATTTACTTTAACATCCAAGCTTTTATATGCTATGATTTATTGTTATTGTCCCTGTCATAATGCTTCTATTACACTGTTCGGCTATTTATTCAGCTGCTTTATGGTGCATCTCAAATAACAAAACAAATATAGAAAGCATTTTGCAATACTTTTTGTCATATACATATAAATGTTGGCCATCCATGAAATAGCAATTTAGCACTGAGGGCTAGAGTATTACAGCCCACACTCTGAGAAAAACACGATGGACCATGGAGTAAAATAAATCGCCCCTTATAAAGGTTCTCAATCTACAACAACTTTTCCTTCTTGCTCTTAATCACTAATAGTCAAAAGAACAATAATTCTATAGTTAATATTTCTTTATAAATCACAACCACGGAATCATTAGCTGGTTCTGGAATTCATTCGGGCTTGGACTGGCGCACAGGAGAACAGGAGAATCCTCCGGTGGGCCCCTATATAAGAGTGGGCTACCATCCTCTGATATGAGCAGTACTTGGCACTATACACTTGTATCACTATGTACAGACAGAGGCGACATCTTATTCTTTTAACAGTCTACCCGGTTCATTGTTATATACATTTGTGATTGAGGATAATGTCACGTTTGCATGTAGCTGAAAAATGGGGCCCTGGAGTTGGTTACTGGTGGGCTCTTGGCACCCCAGTCCGACACTGTGTTCATTACACATCGGGTTCTTCCCATGAATCTAGGATATTTTATGTATCAGTGTAGGATGTGTTATCTGATGGTGATTTTGTCAACAATGCATTGTTCAAAGTGTTCCCCGAAAACCTCCAGTTTGCCAATGACCACTGGTATCACAACTGCCGGAGTGTGCCATAGGCTGGAGTCACACTACTGTAAACAAATGGGAAAAATTGGGTTACGATATACATACTCCACCTATAGGATACTCTCAAACAATATAATGAAAACCATCTAAAAGACAGAGAGTTTATTTGATCCCATTAACAACAATGTACTTCAAAACATTCAATAATCAAAAGACAAGCTTTCATGAAAAGTGCAAATTGTCTTTATTAAGTGTAATAATAATATTTGTATCAAAAAATAATGCTAAAAATTAGCGTAATAAGGAACAAGCGGGCAATGATACAACCATAATGCCATGGAGGGTGTCATAATAAATGCAAACCGGCATGCAAATAGACATCAATTGCTAAAGTGCATAGTGCGATATAAAGCAGCATAATACAGCCAAATAACATGCATATATGCAAACAGTAAAAATAGGCCAGAGCAAGGAGGGGGTGAACAAAAATCATCCCACAAGTCACACTGAGCAGAATACACCAGTACTAACACATCCACAGAAATTCTGCTCAGTAACAATCAGTGTGCAGTAGCTCATTATATAATGTATGACCCAAGTCCATCCTTACCCATGCCAAAAGCCCGCCTCCTGACGTCGGACATGACATTGCGGTTCCAGGGGAGGCTCCGCCTCCACACGCTCTGCAGACGCGGCTGGAAGTTTTAAAGCATAGCTGTGCCGATTGGTTGCTATCATCAGGGTGGTGTATTTAAGGATGGCGTTGGGGACACATTGCGCACTGCCCCCCCGAGGAAGCCACAACGAAACACGCATTTGTGCTTTGGATTGGGCTTTTGGCATGGGTAAGGATGGACAGGTGTGTTTGTAAGTATGGTTTAATTAAGAATAATAAAGGAGTCTGTTCACGTCTTTGTTTTAATTAAAGGATTTTTTACTGGGTGTTTGTTTTCTTTACAATTTGACTATGGGGTTAGCAATAAGGTGTCTAATTGACACCTCTCCATTACTAACCTCAGGTTTTGATGTCATCTGAAACGTGACATCAACCCCCCAACTATTACCCCATATGCCATCGCTACAGGGCAGTGGGAAGAGCAAGGCTATGTGCCAGAATTGGAGCATCTTAGAGATTCACCTTTTGTGGGGTGGCTGAGAACTGATGTTTTTAGCCAGGTGAGGGCCAGGATTCATGACCCCTTTCTAAGCTGTTAACATCAGCCCTCAGCTGTCTGCATAGCCATTGCTGGCTATTAATTATAGGGGGACCCCACGCCAGTTTTTTCCATAAAAGAATCTTTTATTCATTAAATACATGTCCAGATTTTGCAAACACACTATACTAATTGTATTTGTCACAGACATATATATATCTACCTATTCTATATGGATTTACTGTATGTAATCCATCTCTCCTATCCTGTCGGCTCCTGCAGTGATTTTACAGAAGCCATCAAATGAATTACCGGCTATTCTATCCATCTCTCTATGAAATATATATATAAATATATATATATATATATACACATATACTGTATATGTGTGTGTGTGTGTGTGTCAAATATGTATTCTATGTATATATGTATTCTATTTTAATGCCACAGTCCTCTTGCGCACCCACCTCCGCTACACAGTGACGTCGCAACAACTCTGCCCCCTCTATCACGCCACGGCCTCAGCGCCGCTTCCGGCTAGAGAGCGCGAGGTGCTGGCGTCTCCCCATCCTCATCTCCCCACATGCTGACTGAACACCGGCATCTCTACTATCTCGCAGCACCCTGAACCTGGTATTATTTCCCCTCCAGGTTCATGCTGCACAACTCAGCACAAGTAAGTGCAAACCATTAACCGACCTGATATTTACAGGCAGGAACCAGCATAACCATTATTAGTTAATAAGAATATTTATATGAACATTGCTTTATCAGAGTGACTATATTGATCCATTGGAGCGTGACCTTTTCAATCTACATGCGAGCTGCACCTCCTAAAGTAAGTGCCAGCTAGCAGAAACAAGTGCTCCGCAAATATTCATGCACCTTACTCATTAATGATCTTGCCATCCTAAATAGCATTCCTCAAAAGCCTGTCTGGACACTAGTTCTGTCTGTGCCAAACCTGTACGCAGCATCTACCAAAATGGAATCATGAGTCGCCTAGCATCACGAGTAAGTAGTCTAACTTTGGATAGAGCACCTTAACGTGTGCAACAAATACATATTGTATCATTATTACTATTATTTCACCAGCATTTTCTGTCCGCTGATGAACATATCCTGCACTTTATCGGTTTCGTGAATACATTCCAACACCAACTTTAGTATCAAGTGAGTATATTGGAATTATTAGTACGAATTCATTATTCATTACCATATATATTATTCTTCTCAGTATAGCGCGGTGATTCCTGTATATACAAAGAACAAATGCACTTTTTTTTTGTCATTTCACCGCACTTGGAATTTTTTTTCCCGTTTTCTAGTACACAACATGGTAAAAGCAATGGTGTCGTTCAAAAGTACAACTCGTCCCACAAAAATCAAGTCCTCATACGGCCATATTGACGGAAAAATAAAAAAGTTATGGCTCTGGGAAGAAGGGTAGTGAAAAACGAAAATGCAAAAATGAAAATACTTCTGTGGGTTAAGGGGTTAAGCAAACTAAAGATACAAAAGCACAGCTAAACCGTACAATTAGGTAAGAGAAAAGTACTGTGCCATAAAATAGGAGACCCATTAGCCCTTGTTGACTCATGTCCAGACCATCATAATTAAAGGGGTGGTCCGAAACTAATATTGATTAGTACTAGTACGAGCTCCTTTTTCCAATGTGAAATATTCTTTCACAGTGACAGTGCGCTCTCTCGTCTGCGCTGATGAGAAGTGATGTACCTGAAAGATGAGAGTGCACTGTCAGGTTGCATTGTAAGGAGAGAATGTGGTGAGCAGGCAATAACCCTGCTCCCAAAAGGGAGGTCAGCTTCTGCCCCCAGATGGCGTCCCGTTTGAGTTTCACAGCATGCACTATAAAATCCCAAACAAAATATCATCAACACTTAAGGTAGGTTAAAAAAAATGGAAACAGACTGATAGATTGGAGAGGGAACAGTGGGGACTTACTAATTAAGGTGTATTAGAATAACAATTAGATTATTAGAATAAATAGACATTTGGGTTTAAAATCAGTACTAGTTTTGGACCAACCCTTTAAGGTCACAGTAAATATAATGTTCTGACAAGTAATCAAGCCAGTAATAATATGCACACTTTATCAGTTTTGTATTACAACCGGCTATACTTTGAACTTTTTTCCTTCTCAATCCATGGAGTATCTCCTTTTTTCCCCATGACTTTGTGATGACTGTGCAAGTTCTCACTGCTCAATGGGAGCCTCAGTGGGGACAACTAGTGATTACCGGGAGCAGCAGGAGCCACCTCTATGATATATAAACCGATGTTACTAGCTCTCTACTCCTCAATATCTCTAAGTTTCAAGCTTGTTAACAGATCTTATAACAGGCAATCCCTAAATGACCCTTGGGAAATGCAGGAGGAGAGCTGACATCCGAGCAAGAACAGAAGAAAAACCATGTGTGGACTTTTTTATGCAGACTCATTTCACTATGATGCCTGGTAGACTATATGAACAAAATAACGTGCCCAATTTGCAATGCAGATCTTTGTAAGGAAACTGGATGTTTTGAATGGGTGCTGGGACGCTAAACTGCAAAAATGATGGCTCATTACACTGATCTATTGGCTACCACTTTTCACAGCCAGTTACACTAATCTTCCTCGTGGCATGATGAATTCACTGCTGTACGCACCATGAAAGTCTACATCTTAAATGCATGCAAATCTATCAGGTGTGCGTCCTATGGATAATTTCCTTAGCAGACCTGCCTTTTGTATTTTGACAAAATGATTCATTTCATTCAAATGATCACCTGTAAAAAGCGGCAATTGCTTCCTCTGATTTGTATGTGCTCTGAAATGATTTTTCCCTATTTTGCTACTACAGCAGAATGATGGGAGCGTTGAGATCAGCAATATTGTGTACTCACGTATCCATAATCCTGCACTGAGGCCATTAGAAGCCTCCCAGCATTAGCAGTTGATCCGGTGATGATTTTGTAATTTTGCATCTCTTTAGGGAACATCACATTTAAAGAAGTCAGGACATCCATCTTTTAGTTCTGAGAGTAGCAGCGTAATCTCTCGTGTCACATCTTGCATTCACTCATTACTATATTGTAGTTCATTGTGTTAATGGCATCTGGGAGACATACAAGCAATTAGTAATAATTCTGAGGATTAGATGGGTTGGCTACTTTATTTTTACTTTTATAAATATATATGTTGGAAAGTGCTGTACAAGCAGATCACTGATGTAGTTAGTTACCATGCAGACATGGTCCTCTCATCCATAACATGGCTGATAGAGGACCGCTTCGAAAATAGTGCATTTGCATTTCTGAGCGCAATGTTATTCAATGGTTAAATGGGTCTGATCATATTGTTCTCCATCAGCTATGTTCTGGAAGGGAATTCCGTACGGAACCAAAATATCAGCCAATATCCAATATATGTTTTTCATCTTTTCTGAGTGCAGGCAGGCCTTGTAGCTTTAGGTGGAATTGGAATGTCCTCTTATGGGGTGCACTTATATATCGCCAGGCAGCCCGCCTGACCTAATAGTATAGTTGTTACTGATAGGCTATAAATCGGTATGCTGCACTACATGTATCTGTGTGACTGACACCCTATACACGCCTTACCCATGAGCTTTAAAGGGAACCTGTCATCAGGTTTTCCCAATATAAACTATGGCCATCACCTTTAAAGCCTTTTATACAGCATTCTAGTATGTAAGTCCCCAGGCTCCTGACTGCATAGCACATTTTATTATCCACCCATACATTGCCTTCCGGTCCAATGGATGTTGCTGGCCTTGGTTTGGAGCCTCCTCTCTTGTCACAGTCACTTTCCTTCTGCTTGCTTAATGTGGATGGCATGTCCTACATCATCCACACAGTGTCCCCCTATCGCTCAGGCGCACTTCGCTCTGCCTGTATTGCGCATCCACCGATAGGCCAAAGAGCGTCGATGAAGCAGAAGTAAATCCGGCGCATTTGCACTACAATGCTTTGCTTTGCCCTCAGCAGAGCAAAGTGCGCCTGTGAAGGAGCGCGATTGAGGGATACTGTGTGGATGATATAGGACACTCCATCCACATGAAGCAGGGAAGGAGGACAGCGATTGTAACGAGAGTAGGCGCCTGATCAAGACCAGCGACGCACATCGGACCGTACCACATGGGGGATAATAAAAGGTATTTTCTTGTGCTATCCAGAGGAGATTGGGGACTTACATAGAGCTTACAAGAAAACCGTAAAAGAGGCCTTAAAGGTGGTAGTCGTACTATGTATTGGGAAAACCTGGCGGCAGGTTCAATTTAAATAGCTAGGTCCCCACCCACCCTTCTCCCTCCATTGATGGTAGGTGTCTTGTGCATGTGTGCTCTCCCCGCCATTCACCATGGAGGCCTGCTGCATCCTGCAGGACATTAGTATTGTGACCAGGTATTGAGAAGTACGGCTGCTTTTTTTTCTGTGAGTAGTTAGATTTTTCCTCCACTGTGTGTGCCGTTATTGTGAAGTGGAAGCATCTTGAAGTAGCAATAGCTCAGCTATGAGCCGTCCCCAAGTGCTGGAAACATCTGGTTCACTAAAAAATTCCAGACTGCCTCTAAATGAGCCATAAGCACAAAAACAAGTTTCAAAATGGAAATGGGTTTTTCTGGTTGGGCAGCTGCATACAAGCCTAAGATCGCCATGCACAAGGCTGGCTAAAATTCCACTGGACTCTGGAGGGGAATTTTATACTATCTGCCATCTGATAGACAAATCACAAATCTGTAGTGACTGTAGGGAAAACACTACAAGATTGCATAATGCCTACTGTTAAATTTAATAGACGTAGGATATGTTTTCTGACAGTAGAGGCTGCAATAGATGCAGAAGAATTCAAAATTGCATGTTAATGGAAACCAGTCACCTACAAAAAGGCTATTTACCTTCCAAGAAATGAGTCAGACATGATTTAAATGTTATTTACCTCCAGATTACTACTATGTATAATATATATTCTCTTTAATTCTTATTACTTTGGAATGGGAAATCCGACACGCTCATGTAGGTGTGACGATCAGTGTCCCCATACTTTTGGCCATATTATGTATCTAAGGTTCCATTATTTTAAATGCAACAGAAATAATACAACAAAATATAAATTATGTTTATCTTTATATCTTTTGTTGTACCTGACACAGGAAGACGTTGAGAGCAATTGTCTTGATTAAAAGCGCCATACCTAGAGTGGTTGTTCCACTATTATTTTGCACTGCTTTATATATACAAGCTTTCAGCTTCTTCCTGTTTCACTTAGCCCTTAAGCAATGTGTCTATCTGAAGAAGGTCTAGTAAAGACTGAAACATCATATGTATGTTTCACTGTGGATTGCTATTAAACACTTCTTCCTTTGAAATCAGATTTCTAAAGTGGCAAGTTCTTCATACATTTGAGGACAGATTGGATCCCTAAGTGTGCATCTTTCAGCAGGAATGCCCTGTTCTACTATATATTCCAATCACCGACAAACTGAAACAGGTTTTGCTCAAGTATATCCCTGTATTTCGCACCATCCATTTTCCCCTTAACTCTGACCATTTTCTCGGTCCTTGCTGCCGAAAACATCCCTACAGTATGATGCTGCCACCACCATGTTTCACTGCGGTGATGGTGTTCTTGGGGTGATGCGCTGTGTTGGTTTGGCACCAGACTTCCCGTTTACCTTGGTGGACAAAAAGCAGAATTTTGTTCTCATCTGGCCACAGCACCTTCCTCAATACATTTGTGGAGTCTCCCACATGGCTTTTGGCAAACTCAAAATGAGCCTTACAATTTTTATAAGTAAAGGCTTTTTTTGCCCACTCTTCCATAAAGGCCACTTCTATGGAGTGTATGGCTTATTGCGATCGCATGGACAAATACTCCAGTCTATGCTTGGGAACTCTGCAGCTCCTTCAGGGTTATCTTTTGGTCTTTGTACTGCCTCTCTGATTAATGCCCTCCTTGCCCTGCCTGTCAGTTTTGGTGGGCAGCCCTCTCTTGGCAGGTTTGTTGTGTTACCATGTTCTTTCCATTTGATGATAATGGATTTGATGTTGCTCCGGGGGATCATCAGAGATTGGGATTTTTTTTTTTTTATAACCCAACCCTGACTTGTACTTCTCAACAACTTTGTCCCTGACTCGCTTGGAGATCTCCTTGGTCTTCATGGTGTGGTTTGATTAGTGTGCCTCTTAATGATGTGACAGCCTCTGTGGTCTTTCAGAAAAGGTGTGGATATACTGACAGACAATGTTATGCTTAGTGTGAGACAGTGACACCTCTTACGGCTAGGGGGCGCTGTATGTGCTCCTCCTGTTACACATGGAGGTGTAACAGTGATGGTGAGACAGTGATCGGCATTATTGTAAATGGTATGTGTCGCAGAGGAAGTCTGCGCTGTAAGCCCGAAATGTTGTTGTCCTGGGACTTGTAGTTCCACAAGTTTTGGTATAGTTTACAAGGAGGGATTGCAGGGTTAGTCGGAAAGCTGGGCGGATCTGAGTAACCACACATACATCGCCCACTTGTGGGGGGTGGTTACAGCTGCATGTAGCTGTGACCAGGGTTTGGTTCACATGGTCGGAGTGTATGAACCTGAATGGTCTGTGTTCTATGGTCCTGAAAGGTCTATGTTTTGGAAGGTCCCAGGAGGGGACGGACTTCCTGAAGTGCAAGGGGTGAGACCATGAACAGGCAGAGTTTGTGACGGCACTGCGTTGGGGACCTACCGTCCGGCTGATGATCTGTAGCTGTCAGGTGGCCTGGTGAGCAAGGCATTGTCCGGGACAGTGATCCCAGTTTGGTAGCTTCCCTGGGAACCAGAACTGATAGGAGGTCAGTGTGTGAAGCAGGCGCTCCAGGAAGGTAACAACTCCAGATAAAAAGGGTTTCTATGAAGTGTGCGGTCACCCACGGTAACTGGACGAAGTGAGGTTCAGTTTGATTAGAGACTGTGAACTAATGTCGTGTATGCTGTGCGTGTAGAGACATTGATACGGCGCACGAACACTCATGGGAACTAGTCAGAGGAGGACTGGCGGGTGTAGTGTCTGTATAATGAAGGAAGCCGTGTATTATGTACTATATGTTATAGTGGTTTATGAGTGGATAATAAACTGCATGGACTGTTTAATGCAGAAATCATTCCTGTGTGACTGAATCCCATGGCCAAGCGAGTGTCCCCCAACACACGCAGTAAGCGGTGTCTTACATTAGATTGCACACAGGTGCAAAATAATCTCTAGAGGAAGATTCTCAGAGAGATTGGTGTCCATCCTATAGTCCTGAACAGTTGATTTTCATGTTACAAAACATTAATTTCTCTGAAATAAGACATTGGATTGCAGATATCAAGGTATCACTATATTTAACTTCCTATGACCTGTATGCCAATATATACGATATGGGAGGGTTGATTCTACTAACGGATTCCCTTTAAAGATGCAGTGAAAAGAGTATACCGAGAGGGGGTTCCAGTATTCAGGCTGCGTCTAGTGTAACATTTGCTATTATCTTCAGTGGATGAGTGATATCAGCTGGAACACTTGTTTAAGAAAATCAAGCAGTAAAACTGTTATAACATCTGGTATGACACTCAGTAAAAAATGCTAAATTAAAGGCACTAGATGGCATCCTAATTTAAAGGGAATCTGTCTCCCATATTTAGTGATATCATGTAAAGATATCACCCAATTGTGTGTCCCATAAGGATTCTATTAGGATTTTTTATTCCCCCTGACCCCACACCTTTGAGGCATAAATACCTGTTTTATCTTGTTGGGGATGTATGCAAATCGCCGCGGTCCGGTCCAATGGGCGTGGCTTAGTCGCCTTCTTTCTCCCCTCCTCCTCGGCTTGCTACATGTAATCTTCATCTGTGAATATCACAGATAACGTTGGTTTCCACGCTTGCCCATTGTAAAGGCCTCTGGCGCCTGCGCAGTATGCTTTGCCCAACTGTGGGCGAATCATATAATCACTACTGCGCATACGCCGGTATTTTCCAGTGCGGTCTGTGCCCCGGAAGTCTTCACATGCAGGACACACTTCCGGGGCATAGACCGCGCTGGAAAATTCCGGCGCATGCGCAGTAGCAATTATATGCTTCGCCCACAGTTGGGCAAAGCATACTGCGCAGGCGCCGGAGGCCTTTACAATGCGCAAGCATGGAAACCAACGTTATCTGTGATATTCACAGATGAAGATTACGTGCAGCAAGCTGAGGAGTGGGGGAGGTGACTAAGCCACGCCCATCGGACCGGACCGTGTCGATTTGCATACATCCCAAACAAGATAAAAAAGGTATTTATGCCTCAAAGGTGCAGGGTCAGGGGGAATAAAAAATCCTAATAGAATCCTTATGGGACGCACAATTGGGTGATATCTTTACATGACATCACTAAATATGGGTGACAGATTCCCTTTAAAGGGAATTTATCACCATGTTTTAGATACCTAATCTGAAAACAGTGTGATTGAGAGACCTTGATTGTAGCGAGACCCCGCTTCCAATGATTTGCTGGGCTGCTTGTATTGCTATCAGAAAATTATCACTACAGGACTAGTAAATCTGCTGCCATATAGTCCCCATACTCACGAGCTCTTTATGACCCTGCCCCATCACTGATTGGCAGCTTTCTGCCTATGCACAGTATACACAGAAAGCTGTCAATCAGTGGTGTGGGCGGGGTTATGCACAGCTTAGCATTCAGGGAACTGAGAGCTCTGCAGCAGATAAAGCAGTGATTTTATCAAAATTACATCAAGCAGCCCTGAAAGTGACATAATGCGGAAATTGCTGTCTCGCTGCTCTCAGATGGTGTAGTATAAATCTGATGACAGATTCCCTATAAATGGCCTTTTTAAAAGGAACCTGTTACATCAGGTTTGGCCAATATGAGATACGGCCACCACCTTTCAGGGCTGATATACAGCATTCTATAATGCTGTGTATCTGCCCCCAACCCGACCTGTAAGAGAAAAAAAAGAACTTTTATTATAGTCACCTGATCTTTGCCCTTTCCCAGCACCCTCAACAGGGCAGTGAAGTACACCTGTGCAGGAGCCCAATGCCGGGGAGCCTGTGTTGATGACGTAGGGACGCGTCATCCACACGAAGCAAAAAGGAGGATGGAGATCGTAAGAAGATGGGGAGGCGCCGGACCAAGAAGAGTGACACCCCTGGGACCAGACCGCCCCGCAAGTTAGTATAATAAAAGTTATTTTTCTTCTCTAACAGATCAGATTGGGGGCAAATATACAGCATTATAGAATGCTGGAGATAAGCCCTGAAAAGCGGTGGCCGTAACTTATATCGGTGACAGACTCCCTTTAAGGCTCTATTGACCTCGGCATCTTCCTTTCTGTATTTACAGGATTATTGATGGACATGATGGATTCATTTTAACCTCTTTGATGAATCATTTACTATCTGTGTTAATCCATAACAGATATATTTTCCTTACTGCTTTATGATTGACCCTTCAGGTTAATAGCGATGGTAAGGCAGTAACGGAAGTGTAAACAGAGTTTTACTACTTCAGAGTTCACATGCCTTAGCTATAATTGACTTCATAGAAAACTATACTTGGCATCACAGTAAAGTAAATAGCTTTGTGTATTGATTCATGGAACATTGTATTGTGTGTTGTACAGTATTGTACAGGCTAATGGATAAATGATTGACGGATGAATTGTGCTGTTCTGCTTCTCACCTTCTACACTTATGAATAGATTTTCGTAGAAAGAAAACGTAGTAATATGCTATAATTTGTTTTACTTCCAAATGGAGATACTGTGGGAGCGTGCAATCCGAGAAATAGTTTGTGTATAATTCTTCATTGAACTTAGTGACATCTTTAAAATACAATTGTCCTGGAGCGAAACAGCATTGTGTTCCGGAATTCCAAATGGTCTTGGATAGCAAACTTTGGCACAATGTGACATCTTTAGTAAAATGACAATAAAGGCCCCCGTCACACTAAACGATGCACCAGCGATTCCGACAACGATACGACCTTGTCAGAATCGCTGGTGCCTCGCTACATGATCGCTGGTGAGCTGCCAAACAGGACGCTGGTATCTAAGGTAAATATCGGGTAACTAAGCGCGTGCGTCACTTAGTAACCCGCTGTTTACCTTAGATACCTGTGTGCTCGCCCTAAGACACTGGTATCTAAGGTAAATATCGGGTAGCTAAGCACGCGCGTCACTTAGTAACCCGCTGTTTACCTTGGATACCAGCGTCCTAGCGCGAGCACGCAGGTATCTAAGGTGCACAGTGGGTAACTAAGTGACGCGCACGCTTAGTTACCCGATATTTACCTTAGATACCAGCTCCCAGTGTCTGCTTACAGCACTGGGAGCTCGCTGATCGTCAGTCTCCCGCTGCCACACGCAGCGATGCGCGCTGGCCAGCGTGAGACCAACGATCAAAAAATGGCCCAGGACGTTCAAGCACGATTAGCGATACCCGGCGTGGGGGGGGGGGGGGCGGTCGCTGATGTGTGTCGCACACAGCGAGATCACTGGCGAGGTCGCTGTGTGTGACGGGGCCTTTACACTTCAGTTTCAGTTGCACTTAGCAACCAATCTCAGGACAGCATTCATTTTTTCAAAGCAGCTTTAGAAGTGAAAGCTGCGCTGTGATTGGAAGCTAAGGATGATAGAGTTGGTTCAACCAATATTGATACATCTGCCTAATTTGGCCTTAAAAGAATTGGCCCACCATGATACGTATATTTATTTATAAATGTGACACTTTTCTTCAATTTAATTCAATTCAATGCATATTGATTAGTTATACATATATTTCTGCTTTATCATACAACTAGATGGAGACCCGATGCTATCGCATTGGGAGGGCGGTAATGTCATGATGGGGGCAGGCTTTGCAGTGTTGAGAATGTCTCCTCCCCATGTGCTCACCAACCTATCCACTCTCTCTTTCCCCATGTGCTGACTTCTCCCGTCTGTGCTCTCTTCTTTGACCTGTCTACCCCATGTGCTATCCCCCTTGTCTGCTGTCTCTTTCCTTCCTGTGCTGTGTTCTCCCCTCATGTGCTGTCCCGTTTGAGCTGTCTCCCCACTGTTCTCTGTCTCTCTCACCCCTGTGTCTGACCGTGTACAGAACATAGCACAGCTCCTGGGAAGGTGTGGAAGCAAAAGACAATACTGACATTACAGCAGGAGATCGTAGAGGACACATTTTCTGAGGAAAAATATTGTTTAAAAACAGTCAGGGAAATATTTGACCTCACAAAATGAATCCTCTGTGATCCCCTGCTGTAATGTCAGTATTGTCTTTTGCTTCCCCCCTACCCAGGAGATGTGGTATGCTCCGTACACGGTCAGACACAGACAATTTTTAAAATTAACTTTCGTTCGTTGGAAAACCCCTTTAATGTGACCGGCTTCCTCTGCCTGTAGACACGTTGCACATCTGCTGCTGGGACCAGCCGAATGATTCACTGCGCCTGCATAGAATTCGCAGTGTGACAGTGTTCCGCTGGTGGTACTGCGCAAGAGGCTGCGTGAGTGTGTGAGTGTGAATGTGAGTGTGTGAGTGTGACTTTGAGTGTGAGTGTGACTGTGAGTGTGAAAGTGTGAGTGAGTTTGAGTGTGAATGTGAGATTGTGAGTGTGTGAGTCTGAGAGTGTGAGTGTGTGTGTGTGAATTATTATCATTATTATTATGCATTTATATAGTGCCATTTATTCCATGGCGCTTTACATGTGAAAAGGGAATTATAGACAGGTACAATAAACATGTGTAAGACAAGGGACACACAAGTACATAAGGAGAGGGGACCCTGCCCACGAGGGCTCACAGTCTACAGGGAAGGGTGAGGATATAGTAGGAGAGGGTGGAGCAGGTCGTGCGGTGGTTCAGTAGACCGAGGATCATTGCAGGCTGTTGGCTTGTCAGAACAGGTGGGTCTTGAAGGTTTCCGTTGATGGTGAGAGTCTGATGTGTTGCGGGAGGGAGTTCCAGAGTATGGGGGAAGCACGGGAGAAGTCTTGTATGCGGTTGTGGGAAGAAGAGATAAGGGGGGAGTAGAGAAGGAGATCTTGAGATGATCGAAGGTTGCGTGCAGGTAGGTACCTAGAGACCATGTCACAGATGTATGGAGGAGACAGGTTGTGGATGGCTTTGTATGTCATGGTTAGGGTTTTGAATTGGAGCCTCTGGGCAATAGGAAGCCAGTGAAGGGCCTCGCATAACGGGGAGGCTGGGGAATAGCAGGGAGACAGGTGGATTAGTCGGCAGCAGAGTGTAGGATGGACTGGAACGGAGCCAAAGTGCTAGAGGGGAGGCCAGAGAGTAGGAGGTTGCAGTAGTCAAGGCGGGAGATGATAAGAGCATGCACTAGTGTTTTTGTGGTTTCGTGGTTGAGGAATGAGCGCATCCGGGAAATATTTTTGAGTTTGAGGCGGCAGGAGGAGGCGAGGGCATGGATATGTGGTTTGAAAGAGAGCGCAGAGTCGAGGATCACCCCAAGGCACCGAACGTGCGGGACTGGGGAAAGAGCGCAGCTATTGACATTGATGGATAGGTCTGGTGGAGGGGTAGAGTGAGATGAGGGAAAGCTGATGAATTCTGTTTTGTCCATGTTCAGTTTGAGAAAGCGAGCAGAGAAGGCTGAGATAGCAGACAGACATTGTGGGATTTCAGTCAGTAAGGAGGCGAGGTTGGGTACAGATAGGTAGATCTGCGTGTCATCGACATAGAGGTGGTACTGCAAACCGTGGGATTCTATGAGCTGTCCCAAGCCAAAGGTGTAGATGGAGAATAGTAGGGGTCCTAGGACAGAGAATGAGGAACACCGACAGACAGGGGGTGAGGTGAGGAGGTGGTGTGTAAGAGGGAGACACTAAATGTTCGGTCTGTTAGGTATGATGAGATCCAGGATAGGGCCAAGTCTGTGATGCCAAGAGATGAGAGAGTCTGTAGCAGGAGGGAATGGTCTACGGTGTCGAAGGCAGAGGACAGGTCCAGGAGAAGGAGGACAGAGTAGTGTCGCTTGCACTTGGCGGTTAGTAAGTTGTTAGTGACTTTAGTTAGGGCAGTTTCAGTTGAGTGATGCGGTCGGAAGCCAGATTGTAACCGGTCAAAGAGGGAACAGGAGGAGAGGTGGGAGGACAGTTCAAGATATACATGCTGTTCAAGTAGTTTTGAGGCATAAGGGAGAAGAGATATTGGGTGATAGTTAGACACAGAGGATGGGTCAAGGGAGGGCTTTTTGAGGATGGGTGTGATTGAGTCATGTTTGAAGGATGAGGGAAAGACACCATTTGTAAGTGAAAGGTTGAAGAGGTGTGTTAGAGATGGGATGAAGACTGTGGCCAAGTTAGGGATGAAGTGAGACGGGAGTGGGTCGAGGGCACAAGTGGTGAGGTGTGATCTTGACAGAAGGGTGGAGAGCTGATCTTCTGTCATGGTGGAGAAGCTGGCTTTTGCAGAACAGGGCTGAGCGGCTAAGAGGGGCATTGGGGGCTGCGGGCGAAAGTTTTGTCTGATCGTGTCAATCTTCTGCTTAAAGAAGGAGGCAAAGTCTTCAGCAGAAATGAGAGGAGGGGGAGGAGGTGCTGTGGGACGGAGTAGAGAATTGAAAGTGTTGAAGAGCTGTTTAGGGTTGTGAGACAGGGAGGATATGAGAGATGCGAAGTAAGTTTGTTTTGCGACAGAGAGAGTGGACGTAAAGCTGGCAAGGGACTGCTTGTATGCGTTGAAGTGCTCAGTAGAATGGGTTCTCTTCCATCTCCACTCAGCGGCCCTGGAAACCCGTCACAGTTCTTTGGTCAGGCTGGTCAGCCAGGGCTGCCAGTTTTTTGTTCGAGTTTTGCTCTGCATGAGGGGGGCAGCCGATGACATCTGGGCAGAACAGGAAATGAAAACATTACAAGGCAATTATATAAATAGATAATGTTGCCTATAACTTTAGTAATATTCCCTACCACCTGTCTTTTTTTATTTATTGTTATAAGGTGGTCTCGCATGGTCTATAACTGTGGCTGAGTTCAGTTATGAAAGTAAATCCTCTGTCCCATCTCTCTGCTGATCAACGAGATTAGATATGTGGTTAATTGTATGCAGTGCAACTGTATTGTCACAATAGTTTTTAACAATGTATCTTTATTTTAACCCCTTCACCCTCAAGCCTGTTTTCACCTTCATGACCAGGCCAAATTTTGCAATTCTGACCAGTGTCACTTTATGAGGTAATAACTGTGGAACACTTTATCGGATCCCACTGACTCTGAGCTTGTTTTTTCGTGACTTATTGTACTTCATGATTGTGGTACAATTTCTTTCATATGACTTTGATTATTTGTGAAAAAAAACCAGAAATTTGGGCTAAAATTTGTATTCCCTTAAATCAGAGAGTTGTGTCGCACAAAATAGTTAATAAATAATATTTCCCACGGGTCTACTTTACATCAGCATAATTTTTTAAATATATTTTCTTTTTGCTAGGAAGTTATAAAGGTTAAAAGTTGACCAGTGATTCTCATTTTTTCAACAAAATTTAGAAAACCATTTTTTTAGGGACCATATTACCTTTGAAGTGACATTGAGGGGCTTATATGACAGAAAATACCCAAATGTCATGCCATTGTAAAAACTGCAACCCTCAATTGGTTGTGCAATTTCTTCTGAGAACACCAATAGCCAATATGTGAAGGAAATCTACTGTTTAGGTGCACTGCGGGGCTTGGAAGGGAAGGAGCTCCATTTGACTTTTTGAATGCAAAATTTGCTGGAATAATTAATGGGTGCCATGTCGTGTTTGAAGGGCCCCTGATGTGCCTAAACAGTGGAAACACCTCACAAGTGACCCCATTTTGGAAACTAGACCCCTCAGGAAACTTATCTAGATGTGTGGGGAGCACCTTGAACCCCCATGTGCTATTCAGAAGTTTATAACATTGACCTGTGAAAATATAAAAATCACATTTTTCCCTCAAAAATGTTATTTTAGCCCCATTTTTTTTATTTTCACAAGGTAACAGGATAAAAAGGAACCCAAAATTTGTTGTGCAATTTCTCCTGAGTGCGCTAATAATCCATATGTAGTCGAAAACTACTTTTGAGGCACAGTGCAAAGCTCAGAAGAGAAGAAGCACCATATTGGAGTTTAGATTTTGCAGGACTGGTTGAAGAGTGCCATATCTCATTGGCAGAGCCCCTGGGGTGCCAGAACAGGAGAACCCCAATAAGTGACCTCATTTTGCAAACTACACCTCTCAATTAATCATCTATGGGTGCAGTGATCATATGGATACCACAGGTGGGTCACAGAATTTTATGCCATTGGGCTGTGAAGAAAAAAAATTACATTTTTACCTCCAAAATTTTGTTTTAGCCCCGTATTTTACATTTTCACACTGGAAAATGGGTACAAATGGCACCAAAATTTGACCCACAGTTTCTGCTGTAGAAATACTCCATATGTTGCTGTACAGTACTGCTTAGCCATACAGCGAGACTCAGGAGGGACAGAACGCTATTTGCCCACTGAAGCTCAGATTTTACTAGAATAGTTTGCGGACTCCATATACAAAGTCAGTAAGTGCTAAAAGAGCAAAATCCCCCTAAAGTGACCTCATTTTGGAAATTATACCCCTTTGGGAATTTACTTACAGGTGTAGTAATGATTTTGACTCATGGGTGTTTTCCAGAAACAAGCAGGAGTGGATGTTGCAGAGTGAAAATTGCAAACTGCCATTATAGTGACCAGTACGTTGTGCTTAGCTCATGGTTCTGCAGTCATGCACCCGTAATTTAGGCAGGCTCTCATCGCTACAGAAATGCCAAACTTGTGGATGCTAAAAGTGGTTTTGGCTCACTGTGCGGCTCAGAGGGTAGGGGGGCATTTGGATTTGGGAGCCCAGAATTTGCTGGATTTCTTTTGGGGGGCGAGGAGCCATTTTGCTTCCAGTATCGTGGAAGCCCCCTATATTTCTGTAAGCAGATGATGGACCTGAGAGGGGACTTGCTTTTTTTGCAGATTGATTTGAAGCTATTGTTAGGAATATTTTGCATAACATTTAGAATCACATTTATCTGGTTCTCTAAGCTGAGCATTTACATCGGGGTTTCAATCTTAATTTCCTAGTGACGTGATTCAGATCATTTCATCTTCCACTTGCTTAACTGTTCACAAAAACAGTAATTTTGACAAGGGGTACCAAAGCTTTTACATGCCACTGTAAGTGTGAGCGGCTAATGAATGCTTTCCAGGAATTTATAATTACATTTTCTTTATTTATTCCCTCTTTTCTATTCCCGGGATGCAGGATAATCCATTAATACTCCTGTCACTTACAATGTTGCCTCCATGCCCCCTCTCTTGGATCTAGCACTACATCCTTGGCCTTTTACAGTGCAATTTAGATGACATTGTCATTTAACAAGTCATTTAACACCTTACCTACAATGGACGTAATATTCCGTCCATGTGACCCTGGACCTAATTACCATGGACGAAATATTACGTCCCAGCGATCAGCGGCGCCCACTTGGTGAGCGCCGCTGATCGCGGCCGGGTGTCAGCTGATTATCACAGCTGACACCCGGCACAATGTGTCAGGGGCGGTCACGGACCGCCCCCGACACGTTAACCCCTTGCACACAGCGATCAAACGCGATCACGGTGTACCGGGGGTTAAAGGGAAGCATCGGCAGGGAGGGGGCTCCCTCCTTGCTTCCCTGAGCCCCCCACAGCAGCACAATGTGCAGCGCTGCTGCGGGGGTCTCTTTCCCTACAGGCCCCCGGATCCAAGATGGCGACGGGGGCCTGTAGGGAGCTGACTTCCTCACTGCCTGCAAAGCGCAGGCATGAGGAAGTCTGCAGAACTGCCTGCAACAGATTGCTGATCTGTCACAGTGATCTGTGATGTGACAGATCAGCGATCTGTCACAGGACAGTGATGTCCCACCTGGGACAAGGTAATAAAGTAAAAAAAAAAAAAAAAAGTGTTAAAAATAATTTAAAAATCGCTAAATAAATTAGTAAAAAAAAAAAAAGTATTCCCCAATAAATCCATTTTTTCAAAATAAAAAAAAAAAACCCAATAAAAGTACACATATTTGGTATCGCCGCGTCCGTAGCGACCCGCCCTATAAAACTGTCCCATTAGTTAACCCCTTTAGCGAACCCCTTAAAAAATAAAAATAAAAAACGAAGCAAAAAATAATGATTTATTATCATACCACCGAACAAAAAGTGCAATAACGTGCGATCAAAAAGACACATATAAATATCCATGGTACCGTTGAAAACATCATCTTGTCCCGCAAAAAACAAGCCGCCATACAGCGTCATCCGCAAAAAGTAAAAAAGTTATAGCTCGCAGAATATAGCGATACAAAAATAATTATTTTTTATTATAAAATTGTTTTCATTGCAAAAAAACGACAAAACAAAAAAAGACCTAAATGAGGTATCGCTGTAACCGTACTGACCCGAGGAATAAAAACGCTTTATCAATTTTACCGCACACGGAACGGTGTAAACGCACCCCCCAAAAGAAATTCATGAAACGCTGGTTTTTGTTCATTCTGCGTCCCAAAAATCGGAATAAAAAGCGATCAAAAAATGTCACGTGCCCGAAAATGGTACCAATGAAAACGTCAACTCGTCCCGCAAAAAATAAGACCTCACAGGACTCGGTGGGTCAAAATACGGAAAAATTATAGCTATTAATATGTGGTGATGCAAAAACTATTTTTACAATA
The DNA here is from genome assembly GCF_039654945.1 of Dendrobates tinctorius. Lineage (NCBI taxonomy): Eukaryota > Metazoa > Chordata > Amphibia > Anura > Dendrobatidae > Dendrobates > Dendrobates tinctorius. The sequence goes on along the minus strand of NW_027361671.1, from coordinate 26,420,509 downwards.
AAAAGCGTCTTTTAGCGTCTGACAGCCGCCCAAAATAAAAACCCGCTATAAATAGTAAATCAAACCCCCCGTGATCACCCCCTTAGTTAGGGAAAAATAATAAAACTAAAAGAAAATGTATTTATTTCCATTTTTTAGGGTTAGGGTTAGGGCTAGGGTTAGGGTTAGGGCTAGGGTTAGGGCTAGGGCTAGGGCTAGGGCTCAGATTAGGGATAGGGGTGTGTTGGGGTTAGGGTTGGAGTTATAATTGGGGGGTTTCCACTGTTTGGGCACATCAGGTGCTCTCCAAAGGCAACATGGCGTCTGATCTCAATTCCAGCCAATTCTGCATTGAAAAAGTCAAATGGTGCTCCTTCCCTTCCAAGCTCTGCCATGCGCCCAAACAGTGTTTTACCCCCACATATGGGGTATCGGCCTACTCAGGACAAATTACAAAACAACTTTTGGGGTCCAATTTCTCCTGTTACCCTTAGGAAAATAAAAAATTGGGGGCAAAAATATCATTTTTGTGGAAAAAATACGATTTTTTTATTTTCATGCCTGGGCATTATAAACTTCTGTGAAGCCCTTGGGGGTTCAAAGTGCTCACCACACATCTAGATAAGTTCCTCAGGGGGTCTAGTTTCCAAAATGGGGTCATTTGTGGGGGGTTTCCTCTGTTTAGGTACATTAGGGGCTCTCCAAAGGCAACATGACACCCGCAGACCATTCCATCAAAGTCTGCATTCCAAAACGTCACTACTTCCCTTCCGAGCCCCGACGTGTCCCCATACAGTAGTTTTCTCCCACATATGGGGCATTAGCGTACTCAGGACAAATTGGACAACAACTTTTGGGGTCCAATTTCTCCTGGTACCCTTGGGAAAATAAAAAAAATGGGGGCTAAAAGATGTTTGTGGAAAAAATACGATTTTTTTATTTTCACGCCCTGGCGTTATAAACTTCTGTGAAGCCCTTGTGGGTTCAAAGTTCTCACCACATATCTAGATAAGTTCCTTGGGGGGTCTAGTTTCCAAAATGGGGTCACTTGGGGTTTTCCACTGTTTAGGTACATCAGGGGCTCTCCAAACGCGACATGGCGTCCGATCTGAATTCCAGCCAATTTTGCATTGAAAAAGTCAAACGGCGCTCCTTCCCTACTGAGCTCTGTCATGCGCCGAAACAGTGGTTCCGCCCCACATATCAGGTATCAGCATACTCAGGACAAACTGCACAATAACTTTTGCAGTCCAATTTCTCCTGTTACCCTTGGTAAAATAAAGAAAATTGAACCTGAAGTATTTTTTTTGTGAAAAAAAAGTTAAATGTTCATTTTTTTTAATATTCAAAAAATTCCTGTGACGCACCTAAAGGGTTAATAAACTTCTTGAATGTGGTTTTTAGCACCTTAAGGGGTGCAGTTTTTAGAATGGTGTCACTTTTGGGTATTTTCTATCATATAGACCCCTCAAAGTGGCTTCAAATGTGATGTGGTCCCTAAAAATAAAATGGTGTTGCAAAAATGAGAAATCGCTGGTCAAATTTAACCCTTATAACTTCCTAATAAAAAAAAATGTTGGTTCCAAAATTGTGCTGATGTAAAGTAAACATGTGGGAAAGGTTATTTATTAAGTTTTTTGTGTGCCGTATCGCTGTGATTTAAGGGCATAAAAATTCAAAGTTGGAAAATTGCGAAATTTTCAAAATTTTTGCCAAATTTCCATTTTTTTCACAAATAAACGCAAGTTATTTGAATGCAATTTTACCACTAACATGAAGTACAATATGTCATGAGAAAACAGTGTCAGAATCACCGGGATCCATGGAAGCGTTTCAGAGTTATGACCTCATAAAGGGACAGTGGTCAAATTGTAAAAATTGGCCCGGGAGTTAACGTGCAAACCACCCTTGGTAGTGAAGGGGTTAAAGCTTTTTTTCCCATGTGTATCTTGCCTGAGCTGAGATATACCGTATTTCCCCAACACTAGCCTTCAGAGGCTTAACTTGAAGCTCTTAGACCTAATGTGCCATTTATAATTCCCATAAAACTGATGTCTTTTTATATTTCTGTGGCTCTCCGTATTTCTAAAGTCACTAGGGATTGGTGGCGAAAGTCTCATCATTGGACAGTGAAATATGTGATTGTCCATGTGATTGCAATCTTGCAAAACTCCAGGGCTGAGGTTGAGGAGGTGCGGTTGCTACTAGAGTTGAGCGACTTTTGGTTTTTTAGGGTCGCGTTTCGTTTCGTGAAACCCGACTTTTCCAAAAGTCGGGTCGAGCAAGATCGTCCGATTATAGGGAAAAGTCGGGGTCGTCCCGAAACACGAAACCCAATGTAAGTCAATGGGGAATAAAAGTCGGCAGTGAGAGGAGGACAGGAAACACACCTACAGTGCCCATTTGAATGCCAAAAGCATCAATTCTTCTTACTTAAGCTTGTCAACCTTAATTAACTTCATAATACAAGTTACGCACTGAAAAATGGGGGTTATTTGGCTAAAGTTGTGGGGGGGGGGAGGGCTGGCTGCAGGTTTTCATGTGCCCTGGGCGAAAGAGCGCCCCTTTAACACATACCACAACTCATCATGCTCCGATACGGCAGATAAATAGCGGTATAGTACAATGAAAAATACCTCACTTTTTACATCTCATGACGAGGCCCATCTATTTCTCCATACCGAATCATTGGTCCCATATAATGTTTGAAACAGTATATGATGAGCTCCACATAATGCTACAGTATATGTTGGTCCCCATGGATGAAGCTCCACTGTCTTATGGGCCCAAATAATGCTCCAAACATAATGGGCCCCATTTCTAATGCTCTAGTGTATAATGGGCCCTGTAAATGCTGCTCCAGTGTCTGATGTCCACCTTTGGAATGTTCCAGTGTATGGTGGGCCCCATCTATCATTCTCCAGAGTATAGTGCTCCCCAAAAATTGCTGTCCCAACATTGAAAACAATCAAATAAGTCTCCTCGCTAGGGAATCCCTGTACTTGTCTGGACAGGTGCTGTAGCTTGCTTAACAGCTCGCCAGCCGTTCTCACGCCCAGTATGGATTGCACGTGATTGCACAAAGGTTAGAAAGGGTACCGTATCCCTGGATAACATGTATGGATAGCGTACACATTCAAAATATATGTCTCAGGAGGCAGGCTCAGACGGTGTCAGGCCCAGTATGGATTGCACGTGATTGCACAAAGGTTAGAAAGGGTACCGTATCCCCGGATAACATGTATGGATAGCGTACACATTCAAAATATATGTCTCAGGAGGCAGGCTCAGACGGTGTTAGGCCCAGTATGGATTGCACGTGATTGCACAAAGGTTAGAAAGGGTACCGTATCCCCGGATAACATGTATGGATAGCGTACACATTCAAAATATATGTCTCAGGAGGCAGGCTCAGACGGTGTTAGGCCCAGTATGGATTGCACGTGATTGCACAAAGGTTAGAAAGGGTACCGTATCCCTGGATAACATGTATGGATAGCGTACACATTCAAAATATATGTCTCAGGAGGCAGGCTCAGACGGTGTCAGGCCCAGTATGGATTGCACGTGATTGCACAAAGGTTAGAAAGGGTACCGTATCCCTGGATAACATGTATGGATAGCGTACACATTCAAAATAAATGTCTCAGGAGGCAGGCTCAGACGGTGTCAGGCACAGTATGGATTTGACGGCCCAGATTACACAGCGGAGGAGCAGGGAGAGGTAAAGATTGCAAATGCTGGGGCCCTGCCCAAGCAAGGGGGGCCCACTCGTGGGCGTCGGTACTGGCACTGGGCCCCTCATAGTACAGCGGTGTGTCTGACGGTGGGTGTGCACCACCACCGTCAGAGACACTTGATTGCACTATGAGGGACCCTGTGCCAGTGCCCGCGCCCAAGAGTCGGCCTACCCACCTGTCCAGGGCAACGGCACTCGCACGGTGTCATGCGCTAGGTGGTGACCCCGGCCATGGGGGGGGAGGCAGCACAGTTAGGGAGTTTTAGAAAGTGGCATATGTTGATGTTGGACATTCAGCTGATGCAAAAGGCGAAATAGGTGAAGTACCAGGAAGAGGTGGACCAAAGCAAGCCATTTTTCTGTCACCCTATGTGTCATCAGGGGAAGGTGGGACAAAATCCTTGGAAACCCATGCGTGGTTCATTTTAATGAAGGTTAGATCATCCACATTTTGGGTTGACAGACGGGTTCTTTTTTCTGTCAGGATTGATCCAGCTGCACTGAAGACTCTTTCCGATAGCACACTTGCAGCTGGGCAAGCGAGCTCCTGTAAGGCATATTGGGCCAATTCAGGCCAGGTGTCCAGTTTAGCGGCCCAATAGTCAAAGGGGAATGACCTGTGTGGGAGAACATCGATATGGGAGGAAAAGTAGTTTGTAACCATAGTTGACAACTGCTGTCTCCTGTCACTTTCCATCGATGCAGTATTACCAGTTGTGTGAGCGGTATTTGAAAAATCAGTCCACAACATTGTCATGAAACCCCTGTCTCCAACGCCACTTCTGCTGTGTGCACCACGAACACCTCTGCCAAGCTGCCCCCGGCCCGTACGGCTCGTGTGAGAACCATCACCGCTGCTGTGTGCTGGGAATGCCTCAAGCAACCGATTTACCAGAGTTGCTTGTTTATTAGCCAATATTAGGTCAAGGTTCTCCTGTGGCATGATGTTTTGTAATTTGCCTTTATAGCGTGGATCCAGGATGCTGGCCAACCAGTAGTCGTCATCGTTCATCATTTTGGCAATGCGGGGGTCCCTTTTTAGGATCTGCAAGGCATAATCTGACATGTAGGCCAATGTTCCCGGTGTCAATGATGCACTGCGAGTGCTGGGTGGAGGAGCACTTTCTGGCAAATCCACATCCCTCCAGTCACGCACAAACCCTGTACCAGACCTTGCCACGCCAACATTTTCACTTGCCCCACGAGATGCATCCTCCTCCCCTAAGTAATCATCCCCATCATCCTCCTCCTCCTCCTCTTCTTCCTCCACCTCGTCCAGGAGAGGTCCCTGAGCAGACAATGGCTGAATGTCATCAAGGATTCCCTCCTCCTCTTCCTCCTCATCAACATTGGCTGCAGACGCCTGCTCCTTAAGGTGCGTCAAAGTTTGCATGAGCAGACGCATAAGTGGGATGCTCATGCTTAGGATGGCGTCGTCTGCGCTTACCAGCCGTGTGCATTCCTCAAAACACTGAAGGACTTTACAAAGGTCTTTCAGCTTCGACCACTGCACGCCTGTCAACTCCATGTCTGCTCTCAAAGTGCCTGGCCGTGTATCCTCCCACAAATGCATTATGGCCTGCCTCTGCTCGCACAGCCGCTCCACCATGTGCAGGGTGGAGTTCCACCTTGTTGCAATGTCGATAATGAGGCGGTGGTTGGGAAGGTGGAGCAATCGCTGCAGCTTCTGCATACGAACGGAGTGTACAGGCGTCCGGCGGATGTGCGCGCACAGTCTTCGCACCTTCTGGAGCAGGGCTGTTAACTCCGGATAATTTTTGAGGAAGCACTGCGCCACCAGGTTCAAGGTGTGAGCCAAGCAAGGTATGTGGCTGAGTTTTGAAAGGGCTATGGCTGCCACAAAATTACGGCCGTTATCACTAACTACCTTGCCTGCCTCAAGATGTACACTGCCCAGCCATGACTCAGTTTGTCGCTTCAAGTACTCGGCCAGCACCTCGGCGGTGTGTCTGTCGCCCAAACACATCATCTGCAACACAGCCTGCTGACGCTTTCCACTAGCTGCTCGATAGGGGGACACATCGTGTGCAACAGTGGCAGCTGCAGATGGAGTGCTCGTACGACTGCGCTCTGTGGACGAGCTTTCGCTTCTGGAGGAGGAGGAGGAGGGTCGAACGCCTACAGCCAACTGTTTCCTATACCGTGGGCTAGGCAGCACTGTCCCACCACCGCTGTCCCCTGTGGACCCTGCATCCACCACATTAACCCAGTGCGCAGTGATGGACACGTAACGGCCCTGGCCATGCCGACTGGACCATGCATCAGTTGTGAGGTGCACCTTTCCGCTCACTGACTGCTTGAGTGCATGGACAATGCGGTCTTTCACATGATGGTGGAGGGCTGGGATGGCTTTGCGAGAGAAGAAGTGGCGACTGGGTAGGTCATAGCGTGGTACTGCATAGGCCATGAGTTCGCGGAAAGCTGTGCTTTCCACCAACCGAAAGGGCATCATCTCAAACGAGATTAGTTTGGCAATGTGGGCGTTCAAACCCAGTGTACGCGGATGAGAGACTGAGTACTTTCTTGACCTACTCATAGTGTCTGGGAGGGTGAGCTGGACTTGAGAGCTGCATATGGTGGAAGTAGCGGTGGACAGGGCGGACTGAGAGAGGGTTGATGATGGTGATGGAGTTGGTGTTCTTTCTGAAGGCCTAGATTCAGTATTTCGTCGATATAACAGTGGGATTCCCTGACTGCTGTGGTCTTGCAACGACACCTCAACATTTGCTGCTGTGCTAACCGGTGGGCTTACAGTGGGGGAAACAATGTAGCGTTGCTGACTACCTTCGTTGTGATCAGTTGCACATGTGGCACTTGAGGTTTGGTGTTGTGTCCACGCTTGCAAGTGCATGCTGGTTAAATGTCTAAGCATGCAACTGGTATTCAAATTTTTCAGATTTTTCCCTCGGCTAAAGGTCTTTGCGCACTTCTTACAGATAACCTTGGCCTGATCATGAGGATTTTGTTCAAAAAAGTGCCACACTGCACTCTTCCTACTTTGGCAGACATTTTGCGGCCTAGCACGCTGTGATCTTTTGACCCTCTGGACAAGCTGTCCAGCAACTCTTTTGATGTTTGGAACCTGTCTTTGGAGTGCTCCGGGCCTGCCAGATAACAGCTGTTACGATGTCGATGTCTGCTGTGGATGCTCCTCATCTGAGCTATTGGAAGCAGCACCCTCTTCCCCCAACGGATGCCAATCTGGGTCAACAACTGGGTCATCCATCACCTCCTCTTCTATGTCATGTGCACCTTTCTCTGTGTCACCGTGTATGGTGGTATAGTGTGCGGGAAGGGGCACCTGAGTCTCATCAGGGTCAAAATCTGGCTCTGTACACTGCAAGGACAATGTAGTGCTCTGAGTGAATGTACCAGCAGAATCATCCATCAGCGGCTGTGCATCAGTGCACTCCATGTCAGATTCATCTTGGCCTGGGTAATTCACCATTTCACTTGATAATCCAGGCATGGTATGTGAAAACAGCTCCATGGAGTAATCAGTAGTATGGCCTGCGTCATCCTTCAATCTTGGTTGGGGTGAAGGACACAAGGAATGGTGTGGTTCATGAACATGAGCCTCCAATGACGACTCAGTGCTTTTACTTTTTACAACTGAAGAAGAGGAGGCGATAGAGCTGGAGGCTGAGTCAGCAATGTAAGACAAAACTTTTTCCTGATGCTCTGCCTTTAAAAGCGGTTTGCCAACTCCTAGAAAACTAAGCGTTCGAGGCCTTATGTAGCCAGACGATGACGCAGGGTCAGCACCTCCTGCATTCGGTCCTATTTTGCTCTTGCCACTACCATCAGATCCACCACCAACACCATCATTACCAGCTGCCAACCCCCGCCCAATTCCACGGCCTCTTCCACCAGCCTTCCTCATTTTTGGTAGAAATGTAGACAAAATCCAACAAACTATATAGTAATGTAAAACAAGGTACAAGGTGTCTATAGGACAGGGGAGATTTAGAATTTCTGCACACACTTGTGGACAGTGGACACTTTTGGATTGTGTGAGGCCCACTGATATCTGAGTGCTATGTGACAGGCTCGATGGCACAGCTGCCTGTGACCAAAGTGACGAGAGGATAATGGAGATTTTGAATCTCTGCGCACACTTTTGGACACTGGACACTTGTGGGTTGTGTGAGGCCCACTGATATCTGAGCGCTATGTGACAGGCTCGATGGCACAGCTGCCTGTGACCAAAGTGACGAGAGGATAATGGAGATTTCGAATCTCTGCGCACACTTTTGGACACTGGACACTTGTGGATTGTGTGAGGCCCACTGATATCTGAGCGCTATGTGACACGCTCGATGGCACAGCTGCCTGTGACCAAAGTGACGAGAGGATAATGGAGATTTTGAATCTCTGCGCACACTTTTGGACACTGGAGACTTGTGGATTGTGTGAGGCCCACTGATATCTGAGCGCTATGTGACACGCTCGATGGCACAGCTGCCTGTGACCAAAGTGACGAGAGGATAATGGAGATTTTGAATCTCTGCGCACACTTTTGGACACTGGACACTTGTGGATTGTGTGAGGCCCACTGATATCTGAGCGCTATGTGACACGCTCGATGGCACAGCTGCCTGTGACCAAAGTGACGAGAGGATAATGGAGATTTTGAATCTCTGCGCACACTTTTGGACACTGGACACTTGTGGATTGTGTGAGGCCCACTGATATCTGAGCGCTATGTGACAGGCTCGATGGCACAGCTGTGACCAAAGTGACGAGAGGATAATGGAGATTTTGAATCTCTGCGCACACTTTTGGACACTGGATACTTGTGGATTGTGTGAGGCCCACTGATATCTGAGCGCTATGTGACACGCTCGATGGCACAGCTGCCTGTGACAAAAGTGACGAGAGGATAATGGAGATTTTGAATCTCTGCGCACACTTTTGGACACTGGACACTTGTGGATTGTGTGAGGCCCACTGATATCTGAGCGCTATGTGACAGGCTCGATGGCACAGCTGTGACCAAAGTGATGAGAGGATAATGGAGATTTTGAATCTCTGCGCACACTTTTGGACACTGGACACTTGTGGATTGTGTGAGGCCCACTGATATCTGAGCGCTATGTGACACGCTCGATGGCACAGCTGCCTGTGACCAAAGTGACGAGAGGATAATGGAGATTTTGAATCTCTGCGCACACTTTTGGACACTGGACACTTGTGGATTGTGTGAGGCCCACTGATATCTGAGCGCTATGTGACAGGCTCGATGGCACAGCTGCCTGTGACCAAAGTGACGAGAGGATAATGGAGATTTTGAATCTCTGCGCACACTTTGACACTGGACACTTGTGGATTGTGTGAGGCCCACTGATATCTGAGCGCTATGTGACACGCTCGATGGCACAGCTGCCTGTGACCAAAGTGACGAGAGGATAATGGAGATTTTGAATCTCTGCGCACACTTTTGGACACTGGACACTTGTGGATTGTGTGAGGCCCACTGATATCTGAGCGCTATGTGACACGCTCGATGGCACAGCTGCCTGTGACCAAAGTGACGAGAGGATAATGGAGATTTTGAATCTCTGCACACACTTTTGGACACTGGACACTTGTGGATTGTGTGAGGCCCACTGATATCTGAGCGCTATGTGACACGCTCGATGGCACAGCTGCCTGTGACCAAAGTGACGAGAGGATAATGGAGATTTTGAATCTCTGCGCACACTTTTGGACACTGGACACTTTTGGATTGTGTGAGGCCCACTGATATCTGAGCGCTATGTGACACGTTCGATGGCACAGCTGCCTGTGACCAAAGTGACGAGAGGATAATGGAGATTTTGAATCTCTGCGCACACTTTTGGACACTGGACACTTGTGGATTGTGTGAGGCCCACTGATATCTGAGCGCTATGTGACAGGCTCGATGGCAAAGCTGTGACAAAAGTGACTAGAGGATAAGGGAGATTGGATTGCTTTTAAAAAAGCAGTTTGTGGAGCAGTGGGTAAACAGCAATGCCAGCGTGTCAGGAAGCCTTAAAAGGCAGCCCAACAACCAACACCACTGATACACCACATTATAGCCTCCCCTTGCACTGCACACACAGTGACTTGTGTGTTGTGCAGGCCAAATCGCTAGCAGCAGAAGCAGTTTTTTTGTCTTCTTCCCTGCCTAACGCTCTCCCTACAGAATCAGCAGCAACCTCTCCCTATACTAAGATCGGCAGAAGTAAGATGGCGGTCGGCGTGCACGCCCTTTTATACCCCCTGTGACGCCCACTAAAGCAAGTCAATCACTTGCATGCCCTTCTGAAAGATGGTGGTGACCCGTGCCTAGGTCATCACGTTGCCCACAGTGTCCGTGGATCCTGATTGGCTGAAAAAGAGCGCAAAACAAACTTTTGAAACGCGACTTTGGCGCGTAAGTCGCCGACCTCGTGGCCGACCTCATCCTAGGGTCGGGTTTCGTTTCATGAAACCCGACTTTGCCAAAAGTCGGCGACTTTTGAATTTTTTCGACCCGTTTCGCTCAACTCTAGTTGCTACTTTACCCCTTCATAGAAGATATTTTAATAATTCTTATGTGTCTACATTCAGACTCCCTGCTATCTAGAAAGTTTATGACAAATGTTTCCTCTTGACTCCCCCGTTAGAACAAACTTTGTTTCTGTGCGTGAACATTGTGGAGACAAATTCTTTCATTGCATTCCATCTGAACAATAACTAGGAAAATGGACTATTTTGCTTGTGTGATATACATACAAATCATCTTCATGTTTTTTAGTTGCAAAGATAACTGTTTGCATTTAAAACTGTGCTATGCTGGTTCTAGACGAGAAGCTACACAGCCCTCCTCAATTAAGTAATGGGCCCTGCGTATGTTTCCTCACTCCTGGATTCCTCCACAATAAAGAACACCGGTTCTATCATAAAAGAGTAGCCATTTTTTGGAATTGCCAAAAATGTATGTCATTTTTCTAAATCATATCCTCCTACAGACTAGATAAATACTTGTACTGTATGTGGAAAAATAATGATATATTGTTTATTCATAAGCACTTAATTGAACCTGTCAGCTGTATTGGCCGATGTAAGATGCGGCCGTTGCCTTTCAGGGCTTATCTACTGCATTCTAAAATGCTGTAGATAAGCGCCCGGTCGGACCTGAAAGATAAGAAAAATAAGTTTTATTATACTCACCTGGGGGCGGTGCAGTCCGATGGGTGCCGCAGGTCCTGGTCCGGCACCTCCCATCTTCTTGCGAGGCCCTCCTGCTTGCTTCATGGCTGCCCGGCATCGCGCTCCTGCTCAGGCGTACTTCTCTGCCCTGTTGAGGGCAGACCAAAGTACTGCAGTGCGCATGCGCCGGGAAAGGTCAGAGAGACCCAGCGCCTGCGCACTGCAGGAATTTGCTCTGCCCTCAACAGGACAGATAAGTTTGCCTGCGCAGGAGCACGATGCCAGGGAGCCATGAAGCAAGCAGGAGGGACTCGCAAGAAGATGGGAGGCACCGGACCCGGACCTGCGACACCCATCGGACCGGAGCGCCACCCCACCGGGTGAATATAATAAAACTTATTTTTCTTATCTTTCAGGTCGGATCCGGGGCTTATCTACAGCATTATAGAATGCTGTTGATAAGCCTTGAAAGGCAGCGGCCGCATCTTATATCGGCCAAAACTGCTGACAGGTTCACTTTAAAGGTGTTGTGCACTACTGGGTTTGACATTTCTGGAATGGTGCCACTAAGAGGTGAGTACAGATTATTTTTATTTTCTGTGGGATTCAGCAGTACTTCCGCAGAATTAATCAACCCCTTAAAAAGATAGGTTCAGAAATATTTGGACAGTTTATTCTCGATTGGGAGAACCCATCATGGAAAAATCATTAGATATGGTTCCTGACACTCTTACATTATATAATGAGGTAAATGTAGTAATTTAAAATGAAACTTATATTATGGCTTTGCATAAAAAAAATTCTGTTTTTGCTAATCAAACTGGACCTTCACTTTCATGGACAGTCCAAAAGAGTCTGCTACTTTTTTATGGCAGGATCTTTACACCCATACAGTGCGTTGCGAAAGTATTCGGCTCCCTGGAACTTTTCAACCTTTTCCCACATATCATGCTTCAAACATAAATATACCGAATGTAAATTTTTGGTGAAGACTCAACAACAAGTGGAACACAATTGTGAAGTTGAACGAAATGTATTGGTTATTTTAAATTTTTGTAGAAATTCAAAAACTGAAAAGTGGGGCGTGCAATATTATTCGGCCCCTTTAGTTTCAGTGCGGCAAACTCACTCCAGAAGTTCATTGTGGATCTCTGAATGATCCCATGTTGTCCTAAATGACTAATGATGATAAATATAATCCAACTGTGTGTAATCAAGTCTCCGTATAAATGCACCTGCTCTGTGATAGTCTCATTGTTCTGTTTGATGCACAGAGAGCATCATGAAGACCAAGGAACACAACAGACAGGTCCGTGATACTGTTGTGGAGAAGTTTAAATCCGGATTTGGATACAAAATGATTTCCAAAACTTTAAACATCCCAAGGAGCACTGTTCAAGCGATCATATTGAAATGGAAAGAGTATCATACCACTGCAAATCTACCAAGACCCGGCCATCCCTCTAAACTTTCAACTCAAACAAGGAGAAGACTGGTCAGAGATGCAGCCAAGAGGCCCATGATCACTCTGGATGAACTGCAGAGATCTACAGCTGAGGTGGGACAGTCTGTCCATAGGACAACAATCAGTCGTACACTGCACAAATCTGGCCTTTATGGAAGAGTGGCAAGAAGAAAGCCATTTCTCAAAGATATCCATAAAATGTGTTGTTTAAAGGTTGCAACAAGCCACCTGGGAGACACGCCAAACATGTGGAAGACCGTGCTCTGGTTAGATGAAACCAAAATCGAACTTTTTGGCAACAATGCCAAACGATATGTTTGGCGTAAAGGCAACACAACTCATCACCCTGAACACACCATCCCAACTGTCAAACATGGTGGTGGCAGCATCATAGTTTGGGCCTGCTTTTCTTCAGCAGGGACAGGGAAGCTGTTAAAATTGATGGGAAGATGGATGGAGCCAAATACAGGACCATTCTTGAAGAAAGCCTGTTGGAGTCTGCAAAAGACCTGAGACTGAGACAGAGATTTGTCTTCCAACAAGACAATGATCCCAAACATAAAGCAAAATCTACTTTGGATTGGTTCACAAATAATCGTATCCAGGTGTTAGAATGGTCAAGTCAAAGTCCAAACGAGAATCTATGGAAAGAGTTGAAAACTGCTGTTCACAAATTTTAGAATTAAAACCAGAAGGATGTATACAGACTGTGCCCTGCTACCTGTCACCATCGCACTCTAACAAGCATCTCTATTCTTCCGACAGGTATGTTCATCCACCCAGCTCTTCTGCTGTCTGTCTATGAAGTGCACATAGTACATCACCCAGATTTGCACATAGACTTGCCTCTGCACTTAGCATTCACATGGTATGCCTTTCAGCTAACCCCAGCTTACCCCAGTGTTATTTATGACCTTGTTTACTCTGGCTTGATCATATGCATCTGGTCCACTCTTAATTGTCTGACCAAGATGAGCAGAGACCACTCCTCTCTGCTTCACACCTGAATGCACTTAGTTGTACATATATTGCATAGCTCAAGTCTGCATAGACTTCAGTCTGCAGTGTGATTCCTATAAGTGTGTCCTGGAAGTGTGAAGATAAATTTTAGAATTAAAACCAGAAGTGAACCAGAAGGGAACTGAAGGTAACTGTACACAGTCACTGTAACCAATGTTTCTGTTTGTTTTCACTTTCACCCCTATAATCCTTCACTTTCTGCTAATTCCCCTAATCCCTTCTCCTAGTAAGGAACTGTTCATCTCTTCTTCAATCCTCCCCATCCACCTCCTCCTCAAAACTATTCCTTAACATTCAATCCTCTGTCTCCAAACACAGACAGCCCCCTCATGCACTCTCCTGCTCCCACCTGCTAACACTTTCTCTGCTTCTCACTGCTGGTGATATCTCTCCAAATCCTGGTCCTCCTCACCACATTCCCACAGTCATTTCTACCTCCCATCCACGCTCTATCACAACCTTCCGTAACCACTCCAACCTTATACCCATTCACCCAGCCCCCGCTTCCCCAGTCCCACTAACAGGAGCTCTGTGGAACACTCGCTCTGTCTGCAACAAGCTTTCCTACATCCATGATCTTTTTGTTACTACCAAACTTTCCTTCCTCGCCATCACCGAAACCTGGCTCACCCCTTCTGACACAGCCTCTCCTGCTGCACTTTCATATGGTGGCTTCCACCTTTCTCACACCCCCCTCCCCAGCAGGAAACATGGCGGAGGAGTTGGTTTTCTCCTGTCAGATACCTGCTCCTTCACCCCAATCCCACTGCCACCCTCTGTAACCCTCCCTTCCTTTGAGGTGCACTCTTTGCGCATCTACTCTCCCTCCAACTTCCAACTGGCTGTCATCTACCGCCCCCCAGGGCCAGCCACAACCTTCTTTGACCACTTCACCACCTGGCTACTTCATTTCCTTTCCGCGGAAATCCCTACTATCATCATGGGCGACTTCAACATCCCCATTGACACTTCCCGCTCAGCTGCCACTAAACTTCTATCTCTCTCTTCCTCCTTCGGCTTCACTCAATGGTCTTCTACAGCCACCCACAAAGATGGCCACACACTGGACCTCATCTTCACCCGCCTCTGCTCCCTATCTTACCTCTCTAACTCACCTCTTCCTCTCTCTGACCACAACCTTCTCACATTCTCTTCCCTCTCCACTCCATGTCTACAATCCCCACCCCATAAACTTTCACACCCTCGCAGAAATCTTAAACACCTTGACCTACACTCATTCTCTGAATCCCTCCTCCCTCTCACAGATATAAGTTCCTTACACAATGCGGATGATGCTGCTGCTCTATATAACACCACAATAGCTGTAGCTTTGGAATCTGCTGCCCCACTTACACATACCAAAGCTCGCAAAATCAACAGACAGCCCTGGCACACCAGCATGACCAAAGAACTGAGGCGAGCTTCCAGGGCTGCTGAGCGCAGATGGAAAAGATCCCACTCCAACGAGCACTTCATCGCATTCAAACAGTCCCTCACTACTTTCAAGACCACACTCGCCACAGCTAAACAAACCTACTTCTCATCTCTCATATCCTCCCTGTCTCACAACCCTAAACACTTATTCAACACCTTCAATTCTCTCCTCCGTCCCCCAGCACCTCCTCCCTCCCCACTCATCTCAGCTGAAGACTTTGCCTCATTTTTCAAGCAGAAGATTGATAACATCAGAGACAGTTTTAGTCAACAACCCCCAGAGCCCTTTCTCCCGACTTCCCAGCCCTCCACCCCCAAAACCAACTTCTCCACCATTACAGAAGATCGACTCTCCACTCTACTCTCAAGATCACATCTCACCACCTGTGAACTTGACCCGATCCCATCCCACTTCATCCCAAACCTCACCACAGTCTTCATCCCAACCCTAACCCATCTCTTCAACCTATCACTAACAACTGGTGTTTTCCCCTCAAGCTTTAAACATGCCTCCATCACACCTATCCTCAAAAAGCCCTCTCTTGGCCCAGCCTCTGTATCTAGCTATCGCCCTATATCACTTCTCCCCTATGCCTCCAAGCTACTGGAGCAACACGTCTACCTTGAACTGTCCTCCCATCTCTCTTCTTGCTCCCTCTTCGACCGCTTACAATCTGGCTTCCAGTCACACCACTCCACTGAAACTGCCCTTACTAAGGTCACCAATGACCTCTTAACTGCCAAGAGCAAGCGACACTACTCTGTCCTCCTCCTCCTGGACCTGTCGGCTGCCTTTGACACAGTGGACCATTCCCTATTATTACAGACCCTCTCATCCCTTGGCATCACAGACTTGGCCCTATCTTGGATCTCATCATACCTAACAGACCGGACATTCAGCGTCTCCCACTCACACACCACCTCCTCACCTCGCCCCCTATCTGTTTGAGTCCCACAAGGTTCAGTCCTGGGACCCCTGCTCTCCTCCATTTACACCTTTGGCCTGGGACAGCTCATAGAATCTCATGGCTTTCAGTATCATCTCTATGCTGATGACACACAGATCTACATCTCTGGACCAGATATCACCTCCCTACTAACCAGAATCCCTCAATGTCTGTCCACTATTTCATCCTTCTCCGCTAGATTTCTGAAACTTAACATGGACAAAACAGAATTTATCATCTTTCCCCCATCTCATGTGACCCCCCCAACGAACCTATCCATTACAGTAAATGGCTGGCCACTCTCCCCAGTCCCACAAGCTCGCTGCCTCGGGGTAATCCTTGATGCTGATCTCTCCTTCAATCCACATATCCAAGCCCTTTCCACTTCCTGCTGACTTCAACTCAAAAATATTTCACGAATCCGTTCATTCCTCAACCAAAAATCGGCAAAAACCCTAGTCCATGCCCTCATCATCTCTCGCCTTGACTACTGCAACCTCCTGCGCTGTGGCCTCCCCTCGAACACTCTCGCACCCCTCCAATCTATTCTAAACTGCTGCCCGACTAATACACCTGTCCCCCCCGCTATTCACCAGCTTCTTCCCTCTGTCAATCCCTTCACTGGCTCCCCATTGCCCAGAGACTCCAGTACAAAACCCTAACCATGACATACAAAGCCATCCACAACCTGTCTCCTCCATACATCTGTGACCTCGTCTCCTGGTACTTTCCTGCACGCAACCTCCGATCCTCACAAGATCTCCTTCTCTACTCCCCTCTTATCTCCTCTTCCCACAATCGCATACAAGATTTCTCTCGCGCATCACCCCTACTCTGGAACTCTCTACCACAACATATCAGACTCTCACCTACCATCGAAACCTTCAAAAAGAGCCTGAAGACCCACCTCTTCCGACAAGCCTATAACCTGCAGTAACCACCGATCGACGAAACTGCTGCATGACCAGCTCTACCCTCGCCTACTGTATTCTCACCCATCCCTTGTAGATTGTGAGCCTTCGCGGGCAGGGTCTTCTCTCCTCCTCTACCAGTTATGACTTGTATTGTTTAACATTATTGTACTTGTTTCTATTATGTATACCCCTCCTTACATGTAAAGCGCCATGGAATAAATGGCGCTATAACAATAAATAATAATAATAATAAATGATCTCCATCAAACCTCACTGAGCTCGAGCTGTTTGCCAAGGAAGAATGGGCAAGAATTTTAGTCTCTCGATGTACAAAACTGCTATAGACATACCCCAAGTGACCTGCAACTTGCAGCTGTAATCGCAGCAAAAGGTAGCGCAACAGAGTATTTGAAGCATGATATATGGGAAAAGGTTGAAAAGGTCCAGGGAGCCGAATACTTTCGCAAGGGACTGTATGCTGAGCAATCAAGTTGTGTATGAAGTCAAAGGTTTTTTATGTGTTAGCAAGCACTTTGCACACGTACAAATGAATGGAAAGTAGACATTGTCCATAATTTGGCATTTATGGAGCTTTTATTTCAATGTTAGAGGAAATTCTTGAGAACATAGTAACATTCTGACATGCAAATATTAAACCTGGGAAGTAACAGACAAACACTGCAATATCTGATGGAACATTTGGCATCAGCCTACAGTGCAGTGAAGTGTCATAGGTCTTCCAAATAAAATGAGAGTCGTTTTACAAAGGAAACTTGCCAAAAATAAAGCTGATCATCCTTGCAGACCGACTGCTGTTTATATCTACTGTGTGAACTTTTCCTTACTTGTTTATGCCTTCAGCGCGTGACCACTGTGTAAGAAAGACAGTGCACGTAGTTAGCAAATAAGTCTAGCAAATTCCCCAAAGGACAGGAGTCACAAAAACAGTAATGGCTTTTGATAAGTCATGTTTGTGTAAAGTAGAAGCTAAGGCAAAAGAGAGCTGCTCATATCCAATTGTCCATAAATTTCTGAATAGTCCAAAGAAACGTTTTTCCAGTGTCCATCCAAAAATAATGGATATTTGATATTGTTCGGAAGGAAGAGAAACCATTGCAAGTTATTGTCAATGCAGTTCTTATATTTTTTAGAAATGCTAGTACAGGCTTCCAGTATCTGTTGTTTCAGATGTTGCACATCTCGTATCTTCACAGCATAGACAATTTCCTTCAAATGACCCCAAAGATAAAAGTCTAAGGGGGTCAGATCAGGAGACTTTGGTTGCCGTTCAACTTTCCTACGACGACCAATCCACTTTCCACGAAACTGTTCATGTAGGAATGCTCGGACCTGACACCCATAAATGATGGTATGGTATATGGGGTACAACGATAGTGGTTTCATCAGTGGAAACCTCAATGCCACTGGATATCTGAAAGTGCTACATGATGAAGTGATGCCCTCTTTATGCACTGAAGATGGCACGTTCCCTGAGTTTTTCCAGCAAGATGGTGCACCACCACATTATGGGTGTCAGGTCCTAGCATTCCTACAAGGAATCTGACCCCCTTAGACTAGCATTTCTTCGGCAGTGTTGCTGTCAGTGTGTCAAGAGTGGGAGAAGAGGGTTGCATTGGCAATCCAACACAATGGGCAGCACTTTGAACACATTTTAGTGGCCATAAACTTGTAAATAACTCATGAAAGAATAAAGTTATGTCAAAACCAAGCACACTATTGTTTTTCTTGTGAAATTCTCAATAAGTTTGATGTGTCACATGACCCTCTTCCCATTGGAAAAAATAAAGTTGGATCCAAAATGGCCAACTTCAAAATGGCCACCATGGTCACCACCGATCTTGAAAAGTTTCCCCCCTCCCATCTACTAATGTGCCACAAACAGGAAGTTGATATCACCAACTATTCCCATTTTATTTAGGTGTATCCATATAAATGGCCCACCCTGTTTATAGAGTTGAGAAAAAAAAATTAAGAAGACCATGGTAATCCATGGCCACCAGACCAGAGTCCTGCAAACGTCCTCCTGCCTGCCAGCATCCTCAGCGCCTTTTCTAATTAGTGCCTGTCATGACATCATTGTTGTGGCAAAATGTACTCATGGCATCAGTTCTGGGATAATTATCAGGAAAAGTGATGGGAATGCTGGCAGGTTGGAGGGAGTTGGCAAGGCTCTGGTCCGGCAGCCACAGACTACCAGGCTCTTGAAAATCTTTTTTGCCCAACTCTAATTATATATATTGCTTAGCATCTTTTTGGTTTGTTTTAATTTTGCAGTTTGAAAAATTTCGTCTTTTTATGATTTTTGAATATGTTGTTCAGGAACACTGATATGCAAAGTTTTTGTATCGTTGATCAGAAGTGTGAATTGTTCAATGGATTTAGCATCCAACAGTTGATTAGAAATTTGTGGCATATTCGGCAAAAATCTACAGCACTGTCACCGGTATGGTCTCAAGTCTTCACAGATTCCACTGCGCTTAAATAAGGCTGTTCAAAAACTGTATCACATGCATTGTAATGTACATTTTTTTCTATATTGTAGATTTTTTGGATTACAAAAAGAGATGAGTTAATGTCATACTTTAAATCTCAACTGTTGTTTTCATATATTGCATAATTCATCACATGGAATGCATTGTAAATATAAGGGACAAAGCTTTCCAGAATCCTAATGGACAGACACAAAAATAAATCTGAAGTAGCATGAATGACTTGGAATTCTAAAATGGAGTTATGATGTGTACAGTGTGGCACCAGAATCTGGTTTAGGCTTCTTTTACACTAACTGTGTTTTTGCTGGCCGTTTTTGCGGCCCCAATAGATTTCTATGGGGCTGCAAAATCGGCCCGCAAAAATTAGTCGGAGCGCTGTGTGCCATATGGCTTTGAGGGCCGTATTTGCGGCCGTGAAAAAAGATCGAGCCTGCTTGATCTTTTTCATGGCTTACGGGCACGGCCCCCATTGAAAATCAATGGGGCTGCAAAAACAATTAAATATGCTAAGTAGAAGTATCATGCCTCAGGGTAACCCGTCACTCTGCCCTGTCCTTCAAACAGCACGTCCAAGCTCTTGCCTTCTCCTGGCAGCTTCAACTCAAAAAATATTTACAGAATCCGTTGTTTCCTCAACCCTGAATCTACTAAAATGTTACTGCATGCCCTCATCATTTCCCGCCTCGACTACTGCTACAATATCCTCCTTTGTGGCCTCCCTGCTAACACTCTCGCATCTCTCTAGTCCATCCTGAAATCTGCATGATTAATCAATTTCTCACCTTGCTATTCCTCCGTTTATACCCTCTGCAAATTCCTTCATTGGCTCCCAATGCCCCAACATATCCAGTTCAAACTATTAATATTGACCTACAAAGCTGTCTGTAATCTGTCTCCTCCACATATATCAGAGAACTAATCTCTGGTTCCCACCTTCTGACACGTAATCTTTGGTCCTCTCACAACCTTCTTCTCTCCTCCACAATTATATGTTCCTCACCAAAACACTTCCAATCGACCCAACACATCTAATTATCCACCAGTTTCAGAACTTTCAGACTGAACTTGAAAACACATAACTCCATGCCACCTCACTACCACCGGAGCTGCCGGAAATCTCTCCAATCTATCTCCTTCTCCATTATATAGTAATAATAATCATTTTTATTTCTATAGTTCCAACATATTCTGCAGCACTTTACAATTAAAGCGAACCTATCAGCTGTTTTGGCCGCTATAAGATGCGGCCACTGCCTTTCAAGGCTTATCTCCAGCATTCTATAATGCAGTGGCCGCATCTTATAGCGGCCAAAACAGCTGAGAGGTTCACTTTAAGCAGTGACATATACAGACAATAGATTCAATACAAGGTAAAAACAAAATAGGAGAGAGGAGGGGGTGGTCCTGGTGTGATACCCAGTGGTCAAATAGAGTAGGTTAGGAACAAAGTACACTAACCTGCTGTGGTTATGCTGCCGGCATAACCACGTTTGCAGAGCCTGCAGTGCTTATAGTGCACCATTCATCATCCTGGCTTCCAGGTTCCAAGGTTAGCTGGTCACAAGGGGCGTCACGTGATGCTAATGTCACCACAGGTCCTCCGTCTTTCAGGCCTTGCAGGATGGTTGGAAGCCTGCTGGGTCAGTGCTGCACCAAGCCGCTCACCCAAGAAGGGTGTAAAATACAAGGAAAGAGAAGTACGGCTGATTAGGGCGCTCAGACCAAGACAGACACTTGTTTTGGATGGAAAAGAAACTTCTTTACTTGGTCATTATGTCCTCACATTGTATAAGGGTGTCACATTAAAAATCTAGAACAACATAACTTAGGTTCTCTAGGGATAGCATTCAGAGCCATGTCCACCTTCTCAAATTTGCACTGTACACATTACTTTCTTCTATTTGCTTGACTTCGGTATGTAACACTATTATTATATTTTTATTTTTGGAGCACCATTGATTCCATGGTGCTGTACATGAGAGGGGATAACATACAAAATACAAATTACAGTGAACAGACTAACAATGACAGACTGGTACAGAGGGGAGAGGGTCCTGACTTTGTGGACTTACAATCTACTGGATTTCTTTGTGGATTGTAAGCATGCGAGCAGCAGGGCACTCACTCCTAATGTAACTGTTTAAACTGTCTTACCTTGTATTGAGGAAAGAGAAGTACGGCTGATTAGGGTGCTCAGACCAAGACAAACACTTGTTTTGGATGGAAAAGAAACTTCTTTACTTGGTCATTATGTTCTCACAAAGCTTTTCGGCGGTGAATGCGCCTTCATCAGGTGGTGACCAGTGTAACAAACAAGGGGTATTAAAGGGAGCTAATCAATGATCTCATTTGGACATTTAACCCCTTCCCAGCTTGAAATCAAATGGGCTGATAACTGCATACAATAACTGGCTGAGAAAAGAGAAAGTTTCAATTCAGGATAATGGGGTATTAACTGGGTAGAAGTGTATTTATTACATCTAAGACACAATAAAAAAAAACACACAATACAAATAAAGGGCAAATGAACGTTAAGAATTATAAAAGACTAAAAAAATGTTTAAGGTTTTTTTTTTCTCCTTTATAACAATATTTTTAAAAGCATTTCTGCTGATGTAGCAACAAAAAGCTGAGAGATTAAAATTACATATTAAAAAGCTAAGAGTTATTTATTTTTCATAATTTTTTTTTCCCCCTCAGAGATCTCAGGGAGCCTAAATGAAAAAATTCTCTTTTCCCTTACACATAGAATATAAAGCGTGGAGCAATGGAAAAATCAAATTTCAGAAAACCACATTTTCAAGATTAAGGATGAGGACCTCAGGATGTATACACCCCAACTTGAAAATCCAATAATTCTCCCTATTAATGAGTTGTCTGTACCTGTCATTTACAGTGTCAGATATGTGGTCAATGATTGTCAGCTTTAGTTGTTTATGATTTTTCTGGTGTTCAGTTAAAAAGTTTTTGAAATGCTGTGTTGTATAAACCCATTTTTGATATTTTGCCTGTGTTTATTGAGGCATGAATGCATGGCCTGTATCATGCGGCCCACATATTGCAGGCCGCATGTGCATTCCAAAACATAAACAACGTAAGAGGATTGACAATTCAGCCTAAATTTCATCTGGAATGTTTCTCCTGTTATCCTAGAGGAAAAAGTTGTAGCCCAGTTGACTAGTGCACCGCAACATAGGCACTTAGGTGCTCCACATTTGAAGCACCCATTGGTTTCCTTTGGGTTTCCTTCAATAGCGGTCACTTGCCAAGTTGGATCCTAAATGTGCCATACGGACAGTACTGGCGCATCAGGAAAAATTGCAGTCTGGAATCCGATTTCCTTAAGGAATCTAAAATCCTTAGAGAGAGGTTTAAGAATAAAGGATGCCCTAAGAAGCTTTTGGAAGATGCCTTTAATAGGGTTAAAAAGGAAACCCAGGAGTCCTGCCTGGAAAAAATGGATGACAATAAATCTGGAAGAATTGCCAACAACAGCAGAGCTGAGCTGAGTCTGATTACAACTTATAACCAATCAACCAGTACACTAACAAAACTATTGAATAAATATTGGTTCATCATTAAAAACGATCCAGTCCAAGCAAAACACCTCCCAGGGAAGCTAAACATTATCTGTAGAAAAAATCGCTCCCTTAAAAACTTGGTTGCACCTAGCCTAACTTCCATACAAACCGGACAAAGCACATCTACAGGCATGAGTACCATTGGGTGCTTCAAATGTGGAGCACCTAAGTGCCTATGTTGCGGTGCACTAGTCAATGGGGCTACAACTTTTTCCTCTAGGACAACAGGAGAAACATTCCAGATGAAATTTAGGCTGAATTGTCAATCCTCTTATGTTGTTTATGTTTTAGAATGCACATGCGGCCTGCAATATGTGGGCCGCACGATACAGGCCATGCAAAATATCAAAATTGGGTTTATACAACACAGCATTTCAAAACACTTTTTAACTGAACACCAGAACGATCATAAACAACTAAAGGTGACAATCATTGACCACATATCTGACACTGCAAATGACAGGTACAGACAACTCATTAATAGGGAGAATTATTGGATTTTCAAGTTGGGGTGTTTACATCCTGAGGGCCTTAACCTTAATCTTGAAAATGTGGTTTTCTGAAATTTGATTTTTCCATTGCTCCACGCTTTATATTCTATGTGTAAGGGAAAAGAGAATTTTTTCATTTAGGCTCCCTAAGATCTCTGAGGGGGAAAAAAAAAGAAAAATAAATAACTCTTAGCTTTTTAATATGTAATTTTAATCTCTCAGCTTTTTGTTAATACATCAGCAGAAATGTTTTTAAAAATATTTTTATAATGGAGAAAAAAAAAACCCTTAAAAATTGTTTTTAGTCTTTTATAATTCTTAACGTTCATTTGCCCTTTATTTGTATTGTGTGTTTTTTTTATTGTGTCTTAGATGTAATAAATACACTTCTACCCAGTTAATACCCCATTATCCTGAATTGAAACTTTCTCTTTTCTCAGCCAGCTATTGTATGCAGTTATCAGCCCATTTGATTTCAAGCTGGGAAGGGTTTAAATGTCCAAATGAGATCATTGATTAGCTCCCTTTAACACCCCTTGTTTGTTACACTGGTCACCACCTGATGAAGGCGCATTCACCGCCGAAAAGCTTTGTGAGAACATAATGACCAAGTACAGAAGTTTCTTTTCCATCCAAAACAAGTGTTTGTCTTGGTCTGAGCACCCTAATCAGCCGTACTTCTCTTTCCTCAACACAAGGTAAGACAGTTTAAACAGTTACATTAGGAGTGAGTGCCCTGCTGCTCGAATGCTTACAATCCACAAAGAAATCCAGTAGATTGTAAGTCCACAAAGGCAGGACCCTCTCCCCTCTGTACCAGTCTGTCATTGTTAGTCTGTTCACTGTAATTTGTATTTGTATTTTGTATGTTATCCCCTCTCATGTACAGCACCATGGAATCAATGGTGCTCAAAAAATAAAAATATAATAATAGTGTTACATACCGAAGTCAAGCAAATAGAAGAAAGTAATGTGTACAGTGCAGATTTGAGAAGGTGGACATGGTTCTGAATGCTATCCCTAGAGAACCTAAGTTATGTTGTTCTAGATTTTTAATGTGACACCCTTATACAATGAGACAACTTTGTTCTCTTTTACTGCCTCATTGTCATGGCTGTAATGAAACGCTCAGTGCTTCTTACTAGTGAAGACATAACACTGTCTGCATCTTTCTTTTAAGTCATTTATATTATCTCAATTGTCTTTCCCCAAACAAGATAACGTTATTAGAATTTGAATAACTGTTCCTACAAATGAAAGCATTCGTGTGAAATATAGCATCCTACTGAAGTGTAGCCTCTGAGCCGTACAGCAAAATGCAACTACAGATCACATCCCATTGTGTGCCCATGGGTGGAAGTTGCACCAATATCATATCTATCAAGTGGAATGGGTGGTATGGCATGGTGACTTACTAACCTGATCTTATGATTCAGATTGTCTATGGGTGGAATAAATGGGAAGCAAAACCAGAGTTTCTCATTCAAACAATTCACTTGGGATTTCCTATTGTATCCTATTAAATAATATTTTGGCCCTGCTGTTTTCTAAGCTGCTTTCTTTAAGTGGCAACATTGCAGGTAAATGAGTATTCTCGTATTATTAATTTTCTTTAGCTAATTGGACAGCATGAAAATAGGCAAGTTTGCAATTGATTTGCCTTTTCCATATGCTGTCATTCTCATGCATTGAGAAATTTTATCTTACATAGTGTACAGCTGGTTTCCATGGTAATTGGCCACTAGTGCCTGCCCATATTGTTGACAAGATTGCGCACTAACTACATTCCAGGAGAGGGGATAACTCTCTAGCTTCTTCTCTTTAGCCCATTGATTTCTATACATTCCAGGGGAGGGGATAACTTTCCAGCTTCTTCTCTTTAGCCCATTGATTTCTATACAGCAGTTACCTGCTCTTTTCCCTCCCTCCCTCTCAGCTCCTAACAAGCTGCTGATAAAAATCTTGCATAATCATTACCAGTGCACAGCATCAGCTTTTCCCACTGCAGGCAGGACTTTCATTGTCCAAAGCTGTGTGCTTTTTTCAATGACTACTATATGAAAATATAGTGAAAGTAGTGCAGACTTCAGAACAAACCACTCAGAGCTTAGTGTGTTACAGCAGAACTTGTGTTGAGCTTTAAAGTTCTATTAATACTACAGTTTTAACATTCACCACAGCTGTTATTCAAGGAGGAGAGCCTCCCTGCCAGAAGCCAGGAAGTAAGGAGACTGCATAGTTCTGGGCTATTCAAGAGACAACTTGAGAACACCCCTTTAACCCCTTCACCCCAGGCCATTTTCCATTTTTGCGATTCTGTTTTTTGCTCACCTTCTTTCCAGAGCCATAACTTTTTTATTTTTTCAGCAACATTGTTAGGAACGGCGGAACGCACTAAATATAAATAGGAAGTGAGTTCGCCACCCGGGGTCCACCGTGCAGTAGGTGTAACAACCGCTGCTGAGTAATGGCAGACTCGCTATATGGCGGTATACTGCGCTCGGGTTAAACGTCACCCGAGGTGCACAGAGCGGACTCTGTTAAACTCACAGAGGCGCTTTAGTATAAGTAAAGCATAAACGCCGAGCCTGTTAGCTTCACAGGTCTCAGCTGGCTTGCACACACGGTATACGGTCACAGGACACGGCCCAAGGCAGAGGTCGGTGTCCGTCTTGACCTACCATGCGTGCGGCGTCGCTACCGTGGACACCGGTAAGTGCTGCTAACTGCAGCGCGGCGGTAACTACTGCCGCTGTACGAGAGTGCCATGAGGCGTAACACTATCGGACGCTAGTGTAGCGGTGCGGTATGCACTGTGGTGTATGGCTTGCCACTGACTGGCGCTGACTATAACGCTAATTCCCTAACCACATACGTAATATCAGAGGGAAGGGGTTTCAAATGAGTCAGTCACCAGAATCATACATCCGTCACCATTCACACATAGCAAGTATAGTCTATACTAGCGCATGGGCGAGCGGCCATTCGGGCCTTTTATAGCCATGTGCTTCTGGGACCTTCCAGACCTCTGAGATGGGTCAATCGGATCAGGACAAGGACCTGAGCACGTGACCCCGATCTCCACTGGGAGATCGTCTCGTGGGCATGTCCAGTAGCGCTGCGAGAGGACTTAGCCTCTGGAGTGGTTTCCTGCAAAGCAGGTTGCACTACCATCGCTGGTCCAGAGGTGGCAGAAACATCCAGACCCAGAGAGCTGGTCTGAGCAGGGCGCCTGGATCGCTGAGATTGCTGTGCAGGTCCCTGAGCGGTCGGAAAGGAATGGGAGACCGCTGGATGTATGGCTCTGGATTCCCGCTGTGCAGCAGCAGGAATCTAACGCCTAACATTATCCCCCCTCCTAGGGCCCCCCTCTGAGCCTCACTACACTCAAAGGCCGCGATCAGGAGCGGAGCGTGGATGTTCTCCACTGGCTCCCAGGTCCAGGCCTCTGGTCCATGACCCTTCCAATCCACCAAATAAAACTTTTTGCCACGCAAAATCCTGCATCCCACAATGGCGTTAACCTCAAACTCGTCCGAAGACAAGTCTGATGACCCGGCAGATGACTCACATGGAAAACGTCAGAAATGGCTAAATGTGGAGGAAGAGCCAGGCGGTAGACCACCGAGCTTATTCTCTCAAGAACCTTAAAAGGTCCGATGTATCATGGCGTGGACTTGGCCCGCAGCTTGATGTTTCGAGCAGAGAGCCACACCAAGTCGCCGGGGGAAAAGGTTGGAGCAGGTCGCCGATGTGTGTCGGCGGATGCCCTCATTCTTTAGAGGCACGAATAGCATCCTGAGTGCGATCCCAAATGTCACAAGCCTCCACTGCCCAGTCTGCCACCCTGGAGTCATCGGAGGACACTGGCATCGGGACAGGGACGCGCGGATGTTGGCCGTAATTTAGAAGGAACGGCGTCTGACCAGTGGAATCAGCCACTGTATTATTCAGGGCAAATTCAGCCCATGGCAGCAAGGATACCCAGTCATCCTGCCTGGCAGAGACGAAATGCTGCAGGTACGTGACCAAGGTTTGGTTGGTTCTCTCAACCAAGCCGTTCGTCTCAGGATGGTAAGCAGAGGACAGGTTTAGCTCAATGCTGAGTAGGCTGCAGAGCTCCCTCCAAAACCGGGACTTGAACTGGGGACCTCGATCACTAACAATTTTTTCCGGCATGCCATGCAGACGGAATACAAGTTTTATGAATAGTGTGGCAAGACCACGAGCGGAAGGCAACCGTGCGAGTGGCACCAGATGCACCATTTTAGAAAAATGGTCGGTGACCACCCAAATGACCGTAGTGCCACCAGACTTGGGCAGCCAACCACAAAACCATGCCAACCATCTCCCAAGGTCTATCCGCCACCGGCAGAGGGTACAATAACCCAGCCGGCCTCTGTCTAGAGGACCTGTTCCGTGCACACAAGACGCATGCTTGTATGTATTCCTTAGTGTCTCGAGCCATGTGCGGCCACCAATACGACCTTGCCAGGAGTGTGTGCCCAGGCGAGAACCTCCGGCCGTAGCTGAGGAGGCACAAAGGTCTTGCCCGGTGGCACTGACTCGAGAGCAACTGGAGCCACGGTCGTAAAACTCTCTGAAGGGAGAATTAGCTGTGGCTTAGCCTCCCCTTCCTCCACTGAGACCACCGAGCGCGAGAGAGCATCCGCACGGCGGATGTTCTCTCCAGAGAGATAGTGCAAGGTGAAGCGGGAGAAGAAGAGCGACCACCTAGCTTGACGAGAGTTCAAGCGCTGGGCCGTTTGTAAATAGACCAGATTTTTATGGTCCGTATACACCTGGAAGGGAAACCGGGCTCCCTCCAGGAGATGTCTCCACTCGGAAAAGGCCAACTTCATTGCTAGCAGCTCCCTGTCCCCGATGGAGCAATTCTTCTCCGCCGGTGAGAAGGTCTTAAAGAAGAAGCAGGGATGCTTCCGACCTTGAGCATCCTTTTGGAAAAGGACTGCTCCTGCGCTGGCGGAAGAGGCATCCACCTCCAGGATAAACGGTTTATCCATATCGGGACGGTGTAAGATGGGAGCGCCAGCAAAATGGGATTTTAGAGATGAGAAGGCCTTGGAGACCTGTTCAGACCAAGCGTTAGGATTATCTCCTTTCTTTGTGAGAGCAACCAAAGGAGCTACCAGTGTGGAGAAGTGAGGTATGAACTGGTGGTAATATTTGACGAACCCCAGGAAGCGCTGCACCGCTTTAAGTGAGTGTGGTTCCTGCCAGTCCATTACCGCTTGCAGTTTGGCCGGATCCATAGCCAACCCCTGGGCCGAGATGATGTAGCCCAGGAAAGGCAAGAACTCCTGCTCAAACTGGCACTTCTCCAGCTTGGCGAAAAGAGAGTTCGCCCGCAGACGGTCAAAGACCCTGCAGACGTCTCTCCAGTGGGAGGTCAAATCTGGCGAGAAGATGAGGATGTCATCCAGATAGACCTCCACTGAGGTGGAGAGCATATCGCGGAAGACGTCGTTGATGAAATCCTGGAAGGCAGCAGGTGCATTACAAAGGCCGAAGGGCATGACCAGATATTCATAGTGGCCATCCCTGGTATTAAAGGCTGTCTTCCACTCGTCTCCTTCGCGAATGCGGATCAGGTTGTATGCCCCCCGTAGATCTAATTTCGTAAAGATCCAGGCCCTGGCAACCTGTCAAATAGCTCAGAGATCAACGGGAGAGGGTATTTGTTTTTAACTGTTATGGTGTTGAGACCTCTGTAGTCAATGCAGGGACGTAACTCTCCGCTCTTCTTCTGCACGAAGAAGAACCCTGCACCAGCCGGCGACACCGACTTTCTGATAAAACCTCTACCCAGGTTCTCCCGGATATATTGAGACATAACCTCGGTCTCAGGGAGTGACAGCAGATACACACAGCCTCTAGGAGGTTCCGTGCCTGGCAGAAGATCTATCAGGCAATTGTAAGGACAGTGCGGCGGGAGCGTCTCCTCAGATTTTTTAGAGAAGTCGTCCGCGTATTGGTGGTAAGGTTTAGGAAGCGCGGAGAGATCCGCGGGCACTTCAGTGGAAGCCACCTGAACACTGCCCCTCAGACACATTCCCTCACAGTCCTTGCTCCAACCCAGTATATTCCCCGAAGCCCAATCAATGTGAGGGGAGTGACAACGGAGCCAGGGAACTCTGAGAAGCACCTGGTTGATGCCATCTGGCAAAATGAACAAGGACTGAATCTCATGATGAGAGGGTGAGATTGAGAGCCCGAGTGGGGCCGTCTGGTGGGTCACCTGAGATGGTAAAGGTGCACCATTAACCACCCTGATGGTCAGAGGTTGGGGCAGTAACACCAGTGGAACAGCGAGCTTCTGGGCGAAGGTCGAGGACATAAAGTTCCCCTCAGCCCTGGAATCCACGGTAACCTCAACCTCCCAGGTGGAGGTCCCGCTATCTAATATCCCTCGGAATACCGGTTTGGGAGAAAAGGGTTTCATATTTGCCTGACCACCACCTACGACCACTGCATGTGATCGTTTTTCTGACCGCAGAGGACACGTGCTAGCCGAGTGACCAAACTTCCGGCATTGGTAACAACGTGCGGAGCTTCACACCGGACATGGCTTGGGGCCGGCACGAGACACCTCCGTAGGTTCGGAGGGTGTAAGCTCCTGAGCGGGAGATCTTAGCAGCTCGGTGAAGGTGGGAGCCAAATTAACTCTTCATCTGGATTGCGCACGCTCCAGCCCGCGCTCCGTAAATTGGAGATCAATGCGGGTGGAGATGGCAATCACTTCCTCCAGACTTGTGGGGACCTCTCTGGTTGCTAGAGCATCTTTGACATGCTCTGCTAACCCTCTCCAAAACACAGGGATGAGTGCTTTATCGGGCCACTCTAGTTCGGAAGCCAATGTCCGGAATCGGACGGCATAATGGCTGACCGAGAGAGACCCCTGTGTTAGGGCCAATAATTGGAGAGAGGTGTCGTGCATGATCCGTGGTCCCAAAAATACCGGCTTCAGAGCCGCGAGGAACTGAGCAGCCCCCTGAACCACAGGATCATCACGCTCCCACAATGGCGTAGCCCACTCTAATGCCCTGCCAGATAAAAGAGAAACAATAACCCCCACCTTAGCCCGCTCTGTAGGGAACCGTGCAGCCAGTAACTCAAACTGGATAGAGCACTGACTCACAAATCCCCTACAGGTGGCGCTGTCACCCGAAAACTTGTCGGGGAGCGGGAGGCGAAATATTGTCGGCATAGGCATGAGTGTGGGCACGCGTGAGACAGCCTCTGTGACTGTCTGAGCAGCGGCTGCCGTAGCATTCGCAGCTGAGGTGGAGCTCTCGATAGCCGCCAACCTGCTCTCCAGCTGCCGAATGTACCGCTGCAGCTGCTGCAGGTCCGCCATTACTAGCCAGACCCTGGCACTAGTATAATGTTAGGGATGGCGGAAAGCACTAAATATAAATAATAGGAAGTGCATTCGCCGCCCGCCCGTGGTCCACCGTGCAGTAGGTGTAACAACCGCTGCTGAGTAATGGCAGACTCGCTATATGGCGGTATACTGCGCTCGGGTTAAACGTCACCTGAGGTGCGCAGAGCGGACTCTGTTAAACTCACAGAGGCGCTTTAGTATAAGTAAAGCATAAACGCCGAGCTTGTTAGCTTCACAGGTCTTAGCTGGTCTGCACACAGGGTATACGGTCACAGGACACAGCCTAAGGCAGAGGTCGGTGTCCATCTTGACCTACCGTGCGTGCGGCGTCGCTACCGCGGACGCCGGTAAGTGCTGCTAACTGCAGCGTGGTGGTAACTACTGCCGCTGTATGACAGTGCCGTGAGGTGTAACACTATCGGACGCTAGTGTAGCGGTGCGGTATGCACTGTGGCATATGGCTTGCCACTGACTGGTGCTGACTATAACACTAATTCCCTAACCACATACGTAATGTCAGAGGGAGGGGGTTTCAAATGAGTCAGTCACCAAAATCATACATCCGTCACCATTCACATATAGCAAGTATAGTCTATACTAGCGCATGGGCGAGCGGCCATTCGTGTCTTTTATAGCCATGCGCTTCCGGGACCTTCCAGACCTCTGAAATGGGTCAATCGGATCAGGACAAGGACCTGAGCACGTGACCCCCGATCTCCACTGGGAGATCATCTCGTGGGCATGCCCAGTAGCGCGACTAGAGGACTTAGCCTCTGGAGTGGTTTCCTGCAAAGCAGGTTGCACTACCATTGCTGGTCCAGAGGTGGCAGTAACATCCAGACTCAGAGAGCTGGTCTGAGCAGGGCGCCTGGATCGCCGAGATTTCTGTGTAGGTTCCTGAGCGGTTGGAAAGGAATGGGAGATCGCTGGATGTATGGCTCTGGATTCCCGCTGTGCAGCTGCAGGAATCTGACGCCTAACAAATATGGCCATGTGAGGGCTTGGTTTTTGCGGGACGAGTTGTACTTTTGATCGACACTATTGGTTTTTCCATATAGTGTACTGGAAATTGGGAAACAATTTTGAAGTGCGGTGAAATTGCAAAACAAGTGGAATACCACAACTATTTTTCTTTTTTTACCATGTTAACTAAATGCTAAATCTGACCTGCCATTATGATGCCCCAGGTCATTACAAGTTTGCAGATACCAAACATGTATAGGTTCTTTTTTATTTAAGTGGTGAAAAAAAAAATCCAAAGTTTATTATATAAAGAAAATTTAGATATGATGTTTTGATCACCCGCTATTGCATTTTAATGCAACTTTGCGGTTACCAAAAAAACTTTATTCTGGTATTTTATTTTAGTTTTTGTTACGCTGTTACCAATCAGATTAGTTCTTTTCATACATTGATAGATCAGACGATTCTGTCTGAACACGGCGATACCAAATGTGTATTTATTATTATTGTTTTATTTTAAACGGGGAGAAAGGAGGATGATTTAAACTCATTTTTTAAAACTTTGTTTTTATTGAATTTAAAAAATTTTGCCATGCAAACATACAACAGTGTAGATGTTATTCAAAGCATATACCGTATATACTCGAGTATAAGCCGACCCGAGTATAAGCCGACCCCCCCTCCTCCTAATTTTGCCACAAAAAACTGGGAAAACTTATTGACTCGAGTATAAGCCTAGGGTGGAAAATGCAGCAGCTACTGGTGAATTTAAAAAATAAAGATACCAATAAAAGTAAAATTAATTGAGACATCAGTAGGTTAAATGTTTTTGAATATACATATTGAATCAGGAACCCCATATAATGTTCCATACAGTTCATGATAGCCCCATAAGATGCTCCATACAAAATACACCACATATAATGCTGCACAAAGGTTAATAATGACCCCATAAGATGCTCTATAGAATACTATGCCCCATATGCTGCTCCATAAAGGTTATGGCGCCATAAGATGTTCCATAGATTATGCCCCCATATGCTGCCCCCATAAGATGCTCCATAGATTATGCCCCCATATGCTGCCTCCATAAGATGCTCCATAGATTATGCCCCCATATGCTGCCCTCATTAGATGCCCCATGTGCTGCCGCTGCTGCATTTAAAAAAAAAAAAAATGACATACTCACCTCTCTGTCACTGGGGGCCAGGCCTTCAGCGGTCACGTGGTACTGCTCATTAAAACTCATGAATATGCGCATATTCATGAGTTTAATGAGCGGTACCATGTGACCGCTGAAGGAAGGAAGGAGGATCGCGGAGAAGCTGGGGGCTGAAGAGACAGCACCAGGATGGGTAAGTATGACCTGACACCCCCTCCCCCTCTGACCCCCTGGTGTATATGACTCGAATATAAGCCAAGAGGGGGACTTTCAGCCCAAAAAAATGGGCTGAAAATCTTGGCTTATATTCGAGTATATGCGGTATATCAAAATCTCTATATTGGAGATTGCGTTGGTATACATGACAATAAGATAAAACAAACACAAAACCGGGGAGAGGGAAAAGAGGGAGGGGAGAAGGAAGCACGGCAGAAACAGGTACGGCTTTTACCCATTAGACACTTAGTGTATGTGCCCAATCTTAAGATCAGTACCCACCAACACCAAAGCACATCCCCACCACCTGGCAGTCTCTCCGTATTGGATCGCCCAAGGACATCACTGTACAGGTATCTCCCCCAGTAGTAGCTGTTCCTGATACCAGACCGTCGGTAGAAAACAAGTCTCAGACCAGAGTCACACTAGCAAGAAAAATGGATGAGTGCTATGCAATAAAAAAAAAATCGCATTGCACGCATCCCAATGTTAATCTATGGGGCAGCTCCCATCATCCGATTTTTTATTTATTTATTTTTTCTCACCCGTTTTAAACGGGCTGAGAAAATCGCAGCATGCTGTGATTGTCACTGATTCTCAGCCAAGACTCGCCAATGCAAGTGTATTTGTGCGAGGAAAAAATTGGATTGTATACGACGGACCACAAGTGTGACTTG
This sequence comes from Dendrobates tinctorius, assembly GCF_039654945.1. NCBI lineage: Eukaryota > Metazoa > Chordata > Amphibia > Anura > Dendrobatidae > Dendrobates > Dendrobates tinctorius. Next base: position 26,386,824 of record NW_027361671.1, on the reverse strand, counting down.
CGAGAAATACGCATCGGTGTCCTTTAGCAAAAGCCGGCAATTCATTTTGCAATACAGTAAAATCATACTGACATGTTTAATAAAGAATAGATATATACACATAGAATACATACACACATATATATATATATATATATTGTGAGGTAGCGCTGTCGTTTAAGTAGGGGATCACTCGCTCAGCAGCCACAAAATCAGATCCGGCACAGATTTTCCATAAAGCAAGCATAGTCCATGCGGTTTATTCAACATCATAAACCCACAGCAGCAACAAAACTTCATATAAACAGCAGAGCGTCCATGGCAGAGTTTCACTCTGTAAACCCTGTGTTCACACAGGTTGTACAATGTCCAGCATACAGGCTCTCTTAGCCTCACTTATCTCACCCACGTCTGGGTCTCCTCATGGCTGCTTCAGCTTACTGCAGACATTCATTCCCTCCCCTGGGAACTCTCAGACACGTGCAGCCATTCACCACAGCCACTCCACAGGCTGTTAGCCAGGAAGCTCCATCTCAGCGGGACCTTCCACACTGGACCAACCAGGTCCCTGCATTCACCCCATGTGACCTACCCTGGCCACATTATATGGTCCATAGCCACGCCCACCGAGTCACATGACTATGACCTCATCACAGGTCCTTCACACACACATATACACTTTACAATAGTGTTATTAAATACACCCCCTGGGTGGGTTTGTAGGTAACTAGTCCCTGACACATTGAACCAGCACCTCAGCAGTATCACTGCTGATTAACACACACATAAACCTCCATCTCAAGGCCACCCACCTTGAGATACATAACGGTCATTCAGTATCTTGCCATTCATCCACTCTCCTGGGACATCCATACAGCGCCCCCTAGTGGACACCATGGTCACTACACCACAATATATATATATTCATGTCATTGAGACACATATATATATATATATATATATTTATATTTCATAGAGTTCTACATAGCAGAATAGCTGCTAAATCAATTGTTGGCCTCTGTAAAATCATTACAAAACCCGACATGAAATGACACATGGTTTACATACAGTAAACCATTTCATTTAGTTTGTTATATGTCTGACTAATAATTAGATTAGGGTATGTGTGTAAAATTTGGGACATGTAGGTGTTAAATTAAGGGGTTAATTCATTGAAAAAAATTGTGTGAGCACCCGCGGTAATTTATCTGCCAGAGAGGGCAAGCCAGAGAGTGAGGGCAGATATTAATAGCTTAGAGAGGGACCATTGTTTTTGGCCCCCCCTGGCTGAAAAAATCTGCCCCCCAGCCACCCCAGAAAAGGCACATCTATAAGATGCGCCTTTTCTGGCACTTAGCCTCACTATGCCCATTGCCTTTAGCGGTGGCTAATGGGTTGATAATAATGGGTTAATGTCACCTTGCTATTGAAAGGTGACATTAAACCGGGTTAATAATGGAGAGTTTCAATAAGACACCTATGCTTTATTAACCCTAGAATAGTAAAGTGTTAAAAAAGACACATTAATTAAAAATTCTTTTAATAAAATAATCACAAAGTTTTTGACCTCATTTATTAATCTGCTAATCCAAAAAAAAGCCCTTGTTCTGTAAAAAAAAAAAAAAAAACAATATACATACCTCTCCGCTATTCAGTAAGGTCCCCTGCTGCAATGCATCAGAAGAGGTTAACTAGTTTACAAAGGGGACCGGTGCTAATGCGACCGGCCCCGCTGTAAACCACTGCAGAATGAATTAATTCATCCCTCCGCAGCCTCCTCTGCTGACCGGAGATGAACTAAGAGTGTGGGACAGTTTCTGAAGGTTCTGTGTGACTCCGGTCTCAATGTCACTCCGGATGTGTTGTGGGAGCGTAGAGATAAAGCTTTCCCAAGCTTCAAAAAAAGGCCTGTACCCTTCCCTCCTTATGCAAAGAGGCCTTGATCCAGTCCATCTGAAGCAGAAACGACAGCTTTTCTAGAAAGATTTTGAAGGGAGGGTCATGGTCATGGATCCATGTCTGCAAAGTGGCCTTAGTACCAGCCACCGCCACCAAGTGCAATAGTTTCTGGGCCCTTGGAGAGCAGAGCAGGTGTATGTATCTGGCTTTAAGTATCCAAATATGGCCCATAAGGTTTCGTCGTCAGATGTGTAGTGGTAAATTGCCATATTTTTTTTCCCAAAATAGTCTAATCACTGGGCATGCCCACAGGCAGTGAAACAGGTTGGCTTCTGGGGCGTGACATTTAAAACATTTGGAAGTTGTGTAGAGCCCCATTCTATGACCCTTTTGTGGGTCTAGATAGGATCCATGGCAGATTTTCAGTCTCACTTCTAGGAAACGAGCTGAAGGGAAAAATTTATAGGATTGGTCCAGAGCTTTTAAGATGATGTTGCAGGTTAGGTTGTAGTCTGCAATCTGCCATTTTGTTAACGGAAATTGGGATAGTTTATAATCCAGGGATACGTGAATGAATTTATAGTTAATGGCTATTTGGCCAGACTTAGAATTGGGTTTAGTAAACCATCTGAACAGAGATGGTCTCCATTCGTGTTCAGAGAGAAGTGCTATAACTTTCGTTATATAACTTTTACCTTGCAAGTATTGGAAGTATTACCTTGCAGCTCCTCCATTGAGTACATCCGCCGCTCCTCAAAATGGAGTAAATATTTAATAGATGTTATACCCTGAGAATGGCATTTGTAGAAGACAGGGTGAGAGTGTCCATCCTGGAAGTGGGGGTTACCAATTAGTGGGAGAAGTAGAGACACCAGAGGAGAGAGCCGGAATTGTCGGCATAACTTTTACCATGCCCTCCATGTAGACAAAAATAGTTTAATTTTTTTTTATCTTTTCAAAAAATTTTTTTTACTTTACACTTGTTTCAATAGTCTCCATGGGAGACTAGAAGCTGGGATCATCCGACTGCTTGTGCTATACACTGCTTCAGCCCTGCTCTGTGTAGCAGAAATGCTCATAGTTATGACAATCACAGGGTTCTCCTGCAGACCCAGTGTTGTCATACCATCCTATCGGCGACTCACTGTCATGTGACACAGGCACTGAGGGGTGGGATTAGTGAATCCCTTCTGGCGCGATCATGTTAAATGCCGCTGTCAGTGCCGGCAGTGTGTGGGTGTTTAGGTTTCAGATTGCTGAGACTAGTTCTTCCTTTACTATACACTTGTGTTTTGCTGCAGTGAGCTGGTAAATAATTAGCTCTCTGCTGAGAGCCATGGGCAGGGCTCCCTTTTATGTAAGCACCAGCATACTGACTTCAGCTGCCAGTTATTAGTGTTCAGCTTGTGACTTTAAGTTCTTTGACTTAAGAATGTAAAAAACATGTAAAGCACAATAGGATCTTATCCTAGATATATAGAACTAGAAATAGGCCCGATGCTATTGCATCAGGAGTGCGGTGAAATGAACATCCGTCGGCGGGCGGCTCAGTCAATGAGCGGTGCCGCGTGGCTTTGGCGAGGGATTTGAATCCCCCTGCCCTGCCGGCTGAGCCAATGAGCAGTGCAGCGCGGGATTTGAATACATGCATGGTCCTCACACCCCTCTATCCTGATATGCATGGTCCCCTCACCCCCCTTTCCTGGTATGCATGTCCCTCTCACCCCCTATCCGGGTGTGCATGGTTCTCTCACCCCCCTATTCTGGTATGCATGGTCCTCTCACCCCCCTATCCTGGTATGCCTGGTCCTCTTAGCATCCTATCCTGGTATGCATGGTCCTCTCACCCCCCTATCCTGGTATGCATGGTCCTCTCACCCCCCCATCCTGGTATGCATGGTCCCCTCACCCCCCAATCCTGGTATGCATGGTCCCCTCACCCCCCAATCCTGGTATGCATAGTCCCCTCACCCCCCAGTCCTGATAGTCATGGTCCCCTTTCATCCCTATCCAGGTATGCATGGTCCCTTCACCCCCCCAATCCTGGTATGCATGGTCGTCTCACCCCCCTATCATGGTATGCATGGTCCTCTCACTCCCCTTTCCTGGTATGCATGGTTCCCCCTCATCCCTATCCTGGAATGCATGGTGCCCTCACCCCCCCAATCCTGGTATGCGTGGTCCCCTCACCCCCCAATCCTGGTATACATGGTCCTCTCACCCCCTATCCTGGTATGCATGGTCCTCTCGCCCCCCTATTTTGGTATGCATGGTCCTCTCGCCCCCCTATCCTGGTATGCATGATCCTCTCACCCCCCTATCCTGGTATGCATGGTCCTCTCACTCCCCTTTCCTGGTATGCATGGTTCCCCCTCATCCCTATCCTGGTATGCATGGTCCTCTCTCCCCCATATCCTGGTATCCATGGTCCCCGAACCCCCCCTATCCTGGTATGCATGGTCCCCGAACCCCCCTATCCTGGTATGCAAGCTACCCATCGCCCCCCTATCCTGGTATGCATGGTCCTCTCACCGCCAAACCTGATATGCATGATACCCTCACTCCCCCAATCCTGATATGCATGGTTCCCTCACCCCCTATCCTGGTATGTATGGTCCTCTCTCATGGTCCTAAACTGCAGACATACAAAAAAACACTTATACTCACCTTTCTTCCCTGTGCTCCAGCACTGTCCCATTCTGCTGGAGGACGGGGGAGGAGCGCCGGAGTACGCACATGCTCATACTGCGCTGTCCGGCGCCTATTGCTGAAGGCACACTGCAAATTTGTCCAGTAAAATCGCGCTGGATAGCGCTATGCGCATGCGCGATTCCTACATCGCTCTCCTGCCCGGTCTCCGGTGAGGAGAAGCGCCGCAGCAACGCTCCTCCCGATGAGGTAAGTATGTAAGTAATGCCCCGCCGGCTGAGCCAATGAGCGGTGCTGCGCAGGATTTGAATCCCGCGCAGCTCATTGGCTGATGCCAGGGGCCAGCGGGGCGAGGGATATGAATCCCGGCCACCATATCGGAATACCCATAACTTCCAATATGGAGGTCTGCATAGTTTCGATGCGAGCAGACGGGAGATGAGCGGCTGGCGCCGCCGCTGGCCTCCCTGCGGCGGAAGATGAGCTGCGGCTACCGTTGGGAGATGATCTCCCGACGGAATAGCAGTGTCGTTTTCGGCACATCTTCCGGCCGTGGTGGATTGTGGGATAGCGACACAATCACCAGAAGCTGTGACAGAGCTGATTGGCAATTATATATTAGATAGGTAGTCATATGGAATGCTCACCAGATAGAGTTCTATGTTACACAGCCACTATTAGTGTATAGGTACCAGTCGCTGCAGCAACCACAAGCAACTGTAAGGATTACCAAAAGGCGCTGCAGGAATGACACAACAGGAGCCTTGAATCTATGAGATGTAAGTGCTTTAATTCTCAACATGTTTCAAAGTCAACCTGATTCTCTCCCCAGGACAACCACATGTCCACACATCTAACCTGAGGAAGGACACAGGTTGTCTTTGAAACACGTTGACAATTAAACCACTTTCATCCTATCAATCCTTGGATCTTGTTTTGTTATTCCAACAGCGCAGGACGTCTCACCCCCTTAGTTTCTTTGACTTGGCTCCTGTGTTCTGTTTTGTATTTCTTGTATTCTGACTCCGGCTTGTATTTTAACCACCCAGTTGTGTTCTGTTTTTGTCCTTAACGAGACTTCTTGGCTTTGACTCTGCTTGTTGATCCCTCCTGCCTCCGGTTCACTCTTCCAGAAGGCAGCCTTTCTGTGGAAACAAGCCACTGGACACAGTTGTAAGCCCAAATCCCTTTATATGGGTTAAAGTGTGTTCCTCTGGAATCTGGCAGACGACTTGTGTAAAGTCTGTCCTAGGTAGCCTTTTTCAGTCTGTGGCCTCAGACAGATGTAACATCATTGAGTTGAACCTAGTAAACTCATTCATTAGATATTCAGGACATTAGTTTAGTAATTGCTGTTTGAGGGGACCTACTTTTGTTTAGGTCGTCGGGCATCAGAAACCTATCGATAAGAAGAAATCCATTATAATAATGGGCATATTAATATATATATATAAAAAAAAAATAATTTCAGATTTGTTTTTTTTTCAGCAGTTATGGGAAAATGTAACTAAAACCTTTCCATATCTCAATATGATTTTTTTTGTTTCTGTATTTTTCAAATCTGTTACAAAACCCCAGCATAGGGGTAATGCTGCAATAAAAAAAAAAATTGCAAAAAGCGGTATCATTTTTTCCATCCGCACAGTGAGAATGTTTTATTTTTTTGAGGGATTCCTGTCCTTTATATCCTGATGCATCTTTTTCCTTTCAGCAGTGCCGCAGGGGAATGGTCTATTTTTGCGTAATTGGCTCCCTTGTTGATGCCTGATGATCTGCTGTACTACCTGATCACATAAGAATAACATGAACCCAGATTCCAGATTTATCATATGATGAGTTGGACATAATATATAGCCAACCATCACTGTAATGTAGAAACTTACCTGTTAACATCATTATACATACACTGTATTATCCAGAGCTCCTTACTGAAAGGGAAATGACTGTAAAAAAATAAAAAATCAATTAATGTTTACAAATCATTGATTTAGCATTAAGTTACTATGTCAATAATAATTTATTTTTGGAGAGTTGACATTTTTCTGATTGAATTTATTAAAGTGTAATTTAGTTTTGCCCTCGGTGTTGTCCTTTACGTAGATGTTGGTGATGATTTTCAGGGTTTTGTATTTTACTTTAAGTAAGGTTGCATTTGGTTTCTACGTACAGCTGTTCCTTTACATTTATTTTACATTTATTCAGTAGGAAAGTATTTGTCCAGTGCATTCTGATCATGCTGAGTGGTGATGGCGGGAAGGCATGGTGACTAACAAGATGAGTGACAACGGTTATTTTTATGCTTAGAGTTGTCACCATTAATATAAAAATGGAAGTCACTTGTGGTTCTCATAAAAACCAGGGTGTCCTGCTGTCGACGGAGTTAACCTTTTACTGCACAAATTGAAAATGCATATTGGGGATAGACACACTGACAAAACATGTATAGAAAATAGAAAGGAGAAATACACATACTGCCTGTCTGGGCAAATTAAAGGAGCATTCATGAGCTGATATTTGGAAACAATTTTATTTATTAATTTTAGGTTATTATTTATTAATTTTAGGTTTAGATGTTTAGGGATCTTGGCTAGGCCATCGTGTCATTAGGACCCAATGTATTCCCCATATCCATACCTAATAGTGAGAATTACATTCAGAACTTGTACATGCCAGTCCTAGTTTCATAATAATCTGTATCTATGGTGTGTAATATTGTATTGCACTTCTGTAATGTTGCTTGCAGCCTTTAGAGATAAATCATCACCGGTAGCCAATACCTAGTACATTACACAGTAATAAAGCTGCTTCCCATTAGAAAAGTTTTGCAGTAGCTCTGTGTTGTTACTCAGACATGAGTGCTAATTGGACATATTCCCTGATGTAAGTGGTTAGTGTTTATCCAAATAAAAATGTTTTCTTAATGCCTTACTGTACCCTGCAAAAATATGAACAGGCTTAAATGGGGTTGTATACTTGATCTTTTCTTTACCCAATGTGAAAAAGACATGATTATGTGGCACTTAATTGTATTAAGTAATACAGTAAATAACAGATATATGCATCGTTCAGGATTTTTACCCCTACTGTGCATGCTTTGCTGTATTCACCATTTTCACAGGGTAGAGAAAATGGTGAGTGCAGTAGCAGACTTGGACTGATGCATAGGAGAACAGGAGAATCCTCCGGTGGGCCACTATATGAGTGGGCCACCCTCTTATATGATCAGTACTTGGCACAATATACTTGAATCACTATGTACAGACAAAGGCAGAATCTTATTCTTTTAACAAACTACCGAAGTACCAGGAGTAAACCCACGCAAACACGGGGAGAATATAAAAACTTCTTACAAATGTTGTCCTTGGAGGAATTTGAATTCAAGACCCCAGTGCTAAAAAACAGTGTTAACCACTGAGTGACTGTGCTTCTCTCCAAATCACACCTAACCACTTGTTCATTTGACCCTATTCCATTTCCTCCCTAACGTCACCAATCTGCTTATACTAGCCCTAACCCATATATCTTACCTACCATAAACCGCTGGTGTTTTCTCTTCCACTTTCAAACATGCAACAATCATACCTATCCTGAAAAAGGCATCCTTTGGAACAACATTTATGTCCAGCTATAATCATCGCTACTACTATTTGCCTCGACAATCCTCAAACAGCATGTCCACATCTAACTTTCCTCCCACCTCTCAGCTAACTCGCTCTTCGAGAACCTACAATCCAGCTTCTGTTCCCACCACTCCATTGAAACGGTCCTAACCAAAATGAATATCGACTTATCGTCAAAGCTAACAGATAATTCTTTATACCTTTTCTTCTAGACCTGTTCTCTGCCTTCAACACGGACAACCTTCTACTCAGATCCTCCCTTCTCTTGGCAACAAAGACATTGCCCTCTACAGGATCTCCTCATAACTCAATAATCGCACATTTAGCTCCTACCATTCCCATACTACCTCCTCTTCCTTTCCTCTCTCTGTCAGTGTCCCTTAAGGCTCTGTTCTGGGACCCCTACTCTTCTTCATCAATACGTTTTGGCCTGGGACAACTCAAAAAGTTCTATTGCTTCCAATATCATCTGTATGCTGATGAAACACAACTCTACATATCTGGCCCAGATGTCACCTCTCTGCTCTCCAGAATACCAGAGTATCTACCAGCCATATCCTCCTTCTCATCATGCTTCCTAAAAGTTAATGTGGAAAAAACCAAACGAATCATCTTTCCTCCATTTCATTCAACTCATCTACCCGATCTATCACTATAAACATCATGCTTTCCCTTGTATCACAGGCCCACTGCCTCAGAGTAGCCCTTGATTCTAGCCTGGTCCCTTAAACCACACATCCAAGCCCATACCACTTCATGTCCCATCCAACTCAAAAATATTTCCAGAATTTGTCCCTTCCTCAACCATCAATCTACTAAAATGTTACTGCATGCCATCATCTTCTCCTGCATCAATTACTGCAATATCCTCCTCTGTGGCCTCCCAAATAACACTCTCCGGTCCATCCTCAACTCTGCTGCCCAATTAATTCACCTCTCCCCTCTTTACTCCTCCGCCTCTCTGGTCTGGAAATCTCTTAATTGGGTCCCAATGTTCAGTTTCAACTACTGACCTACAAGATTGTTCATAATTTGTCTACTCCATATATCTCCTAACTAATCTCCCAATATCTTCCCACAAGTCCCACCTAATCACCTTTAACACGTCTCCCAAGCGTGCCCCATCCTCTGGAATTCCGAACCTCAACACGTCCAAATGTCTCTCTTATTCGGAATCTTCAAATTAAACTTGAAAACCCATCTCTTTGAGAAAGCTTACAGCCTGCAATGACTCCACTGTAACCACCACAGGAAATGCAACCCCCCCAACCTACTGTCTCCTTCTCCATTAGTATGCCCAGGGAAATATAACATGTTATAGTTATTATATGCTTATGTAGAAGATTCTTCATAGTTTACATTCAAAGTGTAAACAACTGACCAAGAGAATACAATATTCTCTTAATAAAAAAGAAATTGTGATTTGATTACACATGGCAAAAATTCTACAAGAAACATGTTTAGACATCTTGGAGAGACAGTGTGATTTAAGTACATCATATATCAGAAATAAGCTGTCTCTGTGCTAAGTAGCAGGTAGATATATTTTGCCAGCTTTGCAAGTGAGAATACATATTGTAAATATGCTGGCTCTGGCATGGAAAATGTATGATCATTTTCCCTAGGATTTCCATGTAAGAGAAACCTCTAGCACATAAGCTTTGCCTTTCCATTTCATTACCTTACATGCCACGAGTATGCAAAAAAGAAAGGCTGCCGGTGATTTATTTATGCTCTCACATTTGCACTGGTCCTTATTACTGCCCAAATTTTTCTATGTGCATCTGAATGTGATCCATAAATAAAGTGATAATAAGAAACAATTGATTCTGAGAGCTTGAATCCCACCAGCAGCTGCAAACTGGGATTACTTTGAAATCATCAAACTTCAGAACATGTACAGTAGACTCCATCTGTAATACACCTAATAGAAAATTAAATGAAGTTTCCCCACAATAATATACCAGGCACTGCGGCAGCTGTCTAGATTGCTTTATGTAATACAGAGTGCCTTGCATATGCTCCGTATCCATGTGTACTGTAAAAAGGAGTTACTTGAACCTCTTGGGTCCCAAAGCAGAGCCTGTAACATGTACAGTATACTAAATTATTAAAGTGGTTTTCTGAATAAAACAAGTTATCAATTATAAACAGGATAGGTGATTTTTTGATCGATGGGGGACTAACCGGATGGCCCCACACTGATCGACAGAACTTTTATCCTCGTTAGAATGTAACGGAGTGGCGGGTACTCCATGCATTGCCTATGGGGTTGCCGAGCGCTCTTCTTGTCTTTTTCTAGCAGCCCTGTAAAGAATGAACGCACGTGATTCGGCATGCGACCTGTTGTACTATTTTTTAACGGTGATAACATTTTGCCGTCGGAAATTCAAAATCCCCAATATTTTAACTACAATATGGTAGGTAGATGATTGCATCAGAAAACTGTGTAGTTGAATGTTCCTGGCATGCAGCGATTAGTATTTAACAAAACTGGTCCAAAAAAGGATAACAGCTAAATGGCCAACAAGGACATGGGTGCCCAAAGATAGTTAATGCAAAATGGCCCCAAGAAAAATAAAAAAAATAAATAAAAAGGCCATTCCAGCAATGTCTACAATGACATGTGAGAGCCGCAGCCTATCAGTCTGCCCTGATTGGCTGCAGTGCTCACACCTCCCACTTACGGAACTGTTTCGTTAAAGGGAAATATGAGAGCTGCAGTCCATCAGTGGCCGCTGATAGGTTAAAAGGCTCATATGAGATAAAAATATCTTGCGAGTGCCCACAGACACTTCCCAGACCACCACCTTTCCAGCAATATCTGTGTTATGAGTGTATGGTGTATTGTTTTTACATTGGGCTCTGTTGCATTTAAGAAGGGGTTTGTAATGTATTCAGTATTTTGTATAAAACCTTTGAATATGTGACTATTTGTGCTGCATTTAGTTTGCCTATACCTTTGTTGGACCTGTACTATGTTGGTATTTTTAGGATTACTTGCAGATGAATTTGTGGTCTTATAACATCCACATTGACATATTAGCAGTGTGATGAATTGGTTAATCATTTAGTAATTCTGTTGGTGACCTTTAAGCACTTTTTATGTGACATTTTACATGTCAGAACTGTTTGTTCCAGCGCATTCTTGCTGAGAGATAAATATTTTTATTTTTTTTTTATTTAAAGAGTTCATAGCATTTATCAAAATCAGTAGGAGATATGACAGAATGTTATCTCTTCTAACCTAGTGAAAATATATTTGAAAAGCAAAAAGACAGACATTATGAATACATTAACTTGTTGTTAACATTGCAGACAATGAAGTGCTGTATTTCCTTTTTTTGTGCTTTAGTTATAGTATTGTATTATAATCTATGCACAACAGCCCTGTCTTAGTATAGAAGTCATTTCTTCTGTGTAAGGCTAGGTTCACTCAAGGGGGAGGGGGTGCCACAATTGTTGTAAAACAAAATCCTGTCTTTCATGACTTGCACCATATTTAATGTAGCCCCAAAATTCATCAAGTAGTTTTATCTCAAAATTATCACCAAAACTACTTGATGAATGTTTTTTTTATTTTACACCAGTCCCTGGAAGCTCCACCAAAGTTTTGACAAGAGTTTGGCGAAGCAAACCCAACAAATTCATCTCAAACTACTCAACAAAAGAGGCATAAGTTATGACACAAATGTACGCCAACTTCTGAGTGATATACATTTTTGGAGAAAAAATATCAATGGCACACACGTTTGGAATGCAAGCAAGATTTCCTTTATTAAAGTTCAAAACGTAAGAGCAACCTTTGAGTATAAACGCGTTTCGGCCAAATAGGCCTTTTTCATGACAGTTACATTCGGTAGGTATTCTCTTCTAGTGTTGCACACTAAAGCAACCACCTGGTCCAGGACATGTGAAATACAGGCTTTCCACATTCATCAACCTATTCAAGGATATATCTTGAATAATATCTTCAAGACTTAACAAATCGCACCTCCAGGGAAGAGAAATCCCTGTCTAGAAGAGAATACCTACTGAATGCAACTGTCGTGAAAAGAGCCTATTTGGCCGAAACGCGTTGACACTCAAAGGTTGCTCTTATGTTTTGAACTTCAATAAAGGAAATCTTGTTTGCATTCAAAAGGAGTGTGCCATTGATATTTATTCTACATGGTCTATGAGGGATCTCCCCAGTCCCCTTAATTGGCACCTTAGTTAATGAAATACCTCAGTGTGCACACCAATATTTATTTTTCATGGTATATATTTTTGACTGTGGTGCATGGAAGTTTAAATAGGCACCAAAGTCATTAAGAGGCACACATCTCTTAATGAATTTGGCAAATCTTTCTCCAGTGTTTCCTTCATTAAGGCTAGAGTACAGAATGCCAGTGTTATTGAATCGTGGCTTATGTGTTTTAGACATTTTCTGTGCCTTGTCTTGACAAGTTTTTAGAACCTCAATGAAAAAGGGGAATGATTTAACAGATATAGGGCATTGCCTTACATTTTTCAACATACACCAAAATCGTGGCACAGATTTCAGGCACAACAGCTCCGAATTATAAATTGCAAATTTTTTACTTATGTTTCTTTCCTTCTAGTATTCATTGACCATTTCTGCTCTAAAGTCTTCAATATGGCACATAACGGTTGATGAATTTTACTCAAAGTCAAAGATGCTCCTTTCTTTGCATTTGACCTTTTTTTGCACTTTTTAATCCTTTAACATGTTACATGTTAGTTTTCAATTGCTCAAAAAAGAAAATTAGACAGATTTTATTCTTCAGCGGGGAACTGGAATACAATCACTTAAAAATTTGGCAACATGCCATAGAGTTGAATTAGGCTAGCACATCTGAATAACTTAAAGCAGGTCCACATTGTCAAAAAAACAAAGCAAAAAACTGACAAAACCAAATAAAGATGCAAACTAAATAATGAATAAGACGCAAATCTAAGAGTCACTAAGGGTATGTTCAGACAGTAAACACTGCAGGTGTCCAATGCTGTACAGCATCCAACCCACAGATGTGACAGCATGGTGGATGGGCTTTAAAGAAGTCCCATGCCCAGTATGTGTACACAGATGCCCGTGGCTCACCTGCGGAGACGGACATGCGGCGCTCAGCGTCCAGATGGTTACAGCATATTAGATGGGATTTCAAGAAGTCCAATGCCTATTATGCGTACACAGATGCCCGATGCTCACCTGCGGAGATGGACTTGCGGCACGTCTTCCCAAACCGCAGCATATCAATTTCTATACAATGTATTAGATGCGGTGAATCCACACGGTTCAGTGCACACATGTGGATTCACCTTTGTTTATGCGCTGCCTTCAAGGCGCTGCCAGATTGTCTGCACATACCCTATTAGTCTTTTGGCATTTTTTCTGGATTAAAATGGTTCTATGATGGCCAAAATAACCCAATTAATAAGTGGAGTAAACTTACGGTAGCTAGTCAGTCTTAAAATATATCAAAGTTATCAAACAGCATGAACCACTTTGACAAATATGGTACATTTTATTCTGCTTAATTTAAGTTTACGCAACTAAGAATTAGACAAGTGTTGATCAATAGTTTCCATGTTTTTTCACAGCCTAAAATACAGCAAATCTCCATCAGAAAAGCAGTACGAGGCCAAATATGGAGCATTTTTTTTAAAGCCACAATTCTGTATAATATTTCTGGGCAACTTAGGAATAGGGTTTTGTAAAGCCATGTTCACTTGTGAATTTGCCTTGTACAGTAACCAGTCACAGATATTTATTGTGGAATAATTTTTGGTTAGAAATTCACAATTATATCAAAGTTCTACCAATGGACTATTTAGCTATGTTCACACATTTCTTTTTTGCTGTGTGTTTTTTTTTTCTCTGCAGCCAAATATTTAATAAGGTAGAGCTTGGTTTACTTTTACAGATATCATTAATTTAGTTATCACTAGTTCAATTAAACTATTCTTGGCGTGAGAAGAAACAGAAGGGCAAAAAAAAAAATTTGTGTTTGAAAAAAAAGCTACTATTCGGAGCAAAAAAGCTAGTTTCATGAATTCATAAAAATACACAATTGCAAAAGTATAAAAAGCAGGGGAAGCTGAATTGGTAGGGCATTGTTTGTTTATATATATATATATATATATATATATACACTGTGTTCCAAATTATTATGCAAATTGGATTTAAGTGTCATAAAGATGTAATTTTTTGTTTTTCAAATAAACTCATAGATGGTATTGTGTATCAGGGCTCTTTGGATCACTGAAATCAATCTCAAATGCCTGTGATAATTAGTTTACCAGGTGAGCCCAATTAAAGGAAAACTACTTAAAAATGATGTTCCACATTATTAAGCAGAGCACAGGTTTCAAGGAATTTAGGAAAGAAAAAGGATCTCTCTGCTGCTGAAAAGCATCAAATAGTGCAATGCCTTGGTCAAGAGATGAAAACATTAGATATTTCCCCAAAATTTAAACGTGATCATTGTACTGTTAAGAGATTTGTGGTTGATTCTGAGCACAGACATGTTTGTGCTGATAAAGGCAGAATGAGGAAGGTTTCTGCCAGGCAAGTTCATCGGATTAAGAGAGCGGCTGCTAAAAAGCCATTACAAACCAGCAAACAGATATTTAAAGCTGCTGGTGCCTCTGGAGTCCCTCGAACCTCAGGGTGTAGGATCCTTTAAAGGCTTGCTGTGGTGCATAAATTTACTATTCAGCCACCCCTAAACAGTGTTCACAAGCAGAAATGGTAGCAGTGGGCCCAGACATACATGAAGACTAATTTTCATACAGTCTTGTTTACTGATGAGTGTCGAGCAACCCTGGATGGTCCAGATGGATGGAGTAGTGGATGGTTGGTGGATGGCCACTATGTCCCAACAAGGCTGCGACATCAGCAAGGAGGTGGAAGAGTCATGTTTTGGGCCGGAATCATGGGGAAACAGCTGGTAGGGCTCTTTAAGGTTCCTGAAGGTGTGAAAATGACCTCTGCAAAGTATATCGAGTTTCTGACTGACAGCTGTCTTCCATGGTATAAAAAGCAGAAATGTGCCTTCAGGAGCAAAATCATTTTCATGCATGACAATGCACCATCTCATGCTGCAAAGAATACCTCTGAGTCATTGACTGCTATAGGCAAAAAAGGAGATAAACTCATGGTGTGGCCACCATCTTCCCCTGACCTCAACCCTATAGAGAACCTTTGGAGTATCATCAAGCAAAAGATCTATGAGGGTGGGAGGCAGTTCACATCAAAACAGAAGCTCTGGGAGGCTATTCTGACTTCATGCAAAGAAATACAAGCAGAAACTCTACAAAAACTCACAAGTTCAATGGATGCAAGAATTGTGAAGGTGATATCAAAGAAGGGTTCCTATGTTAACATATAACTTGGCCTGTTAGGATGTTTTGGAGTTAAATATCTTTTTTGTTCAGTGAATGTGACCTCCTAATGCTGCAAATTCCACAAATGAGCATTTTCAGTTCTTTAAAACATATCAAATGTTCAGAAATTCTACTGTGCATAATAATTTGGAACAGTGCAATTTGAGTTTTTATTCATTTTGGAGATTATACTGTTATCATTGGGAGGTTTCTTCAATAAAATTTGATGTATACTCTAACGGGTGATGACTTTTATTAGACTGACTGTCATTTGTACCGACTATTTAGGAAAATCATAGAAAAATATAATTTGCATAATAATTTGGAACACAGTGTATATATATATATAGTGAGGTAGCGCTGTCATTTGGGTAGGGGATTCTCGCTTGGCAGCCCAATAATCACATCCGGCACAGGTTTTCCATAAAACCATATCAGTCCCTGCGGTTTATTATGCAGCATAAACCATACATTTCATATCACCAGCATAGCGTCCATTACAGAGCTTCCCTCTGTTAAGCCTGTGGTCACACAGGGTCTCAATGTACAGTACTCAGGCTCTTCAGCCTCACAGATTTCTCACCCCGTCAGAGTTTACCTCATGGCTGCTGCGGCTCACTGCAGACGTTCCTTTCCTTCCTCTGGGAACTCTCAGACGCTGGCAGCCATTCCACACAGCCACTTCTTTGCTGTCAGGCAGACAGCCCCATCTCTCAGCGGGACCTGCTACACTGGACCAAACAGGTCCCTACATTCACCTCATGTGACCTACCCTGGTCACCATATATGGTCCGTAGCCACACCCACCATGTCACATTGCTATGACCTCATCACAGGTCTTTCACACACTTACAGTCTTTTACTATAGTGTACTAAACACACCCCCTGGGTGGGTTTTTTACGTAACTAGGGCCTCCCGTCTTCCTAGTTACCTGGAGACTTCTCCCTGACACATTGACACAGCACCTCGTAGTATCACTGCTGCACAACACACGCATCAGTCTTCTACTCAAGGCCACCCACCTTGAGATGCATGACTGTCCTTCCATATTCTGCCACTCATCCTCTCTCTTGGGACATCCACACAGCGCCTCCTAGCGGACACGGGGATGTGATGGGGAGAAGGGTAGAACTGGGAGCTTGGAAGGGGTAGGACAGGGACGAACAATAGTTCAGTAGGAAAAGGCAAAAACTTATCAGTCTGTAGTTTTCTTGATTTGCAGCGACTCGGTTCTCCAACGGTGGCACCGACAACAGTGGCACGTGTAGTCACGGAGTGGTCTGGACCTTTGCTCTGTAAATATATGCTGGTGAAACCAGGGCGCAAATGTCAGTCTCGTACTCGGCCCCTAGTTCTAGAACATATGCGACCAAAGACAACAAGGTCGCAGCACATTCAGGGTCTCCCGCGGGCGGGAAAGTGTATGCTGGTAAGGTGGGTCACAAAAGTCTGTCCAGTATTAAGCTCTCTCCTTGCGGCACATGCGCTGTATTGCTCAGTCACTAAATGCACGGCACCTCGATATCTGCCAGCTACTGGGCGTGCTGCATTCTCCTTTCTATGCTGCACGCCGTCTGTCCATGCCAAGACTCAAGAGCTGACAACCACTGGCGCGCTGCTTCTCTCAGGTAGTCACCGGCACAATGCATGTACCTCTCCCTCTTTGGTCCTAGCTGTCGGCAGCGGGCGCTGCTGGTCTGCGCGGCGCTGGTGCTCCCGTCCGGAGCACTCCTCTCGTCGTCTGCTTCAACACCCAGCTTGGCTCTGCTCTGTGCGCACAGCTCTGCTCTGTATGCACAGCGCTGGTATGCACGGCTCTGTACTATTGCCGTCTTTCTGCAGGTGACGGGGGCTCTCTCTATGTGGCCTGTCCCTGCACCGGTCCTCTGTGGTGGGGGCAGGGGAGGCAGAGCGCACCACTCACCGCACTGCACGCCGCTCTGCACTGGCCCCAGAACCTCTTGCTGCGCTCGATTTCCTCTTAAATATTGCTGCAGCTGTGTGCCCTTTTCAGGTTCTTTCCGCCCTCCTGTCAGCAGGAAGCTCTGTTTCCCTAATACTTACCTCAGGCAGCAGGGGAAGGTCTGCCTCTCTAAAGCTTCCCCCCGGAAACAGAGGATGCAGCCCTTTCAGTTCCGGACCCGGCATTCAGGTACCCGCGGTCCAGTCAACCTCCATCCCCTTCCTGAGCATTGTGTCATTTGAGAATACTATTTCATTGAAGACTTATATTTGGTCTGCTGTGATGTTTTAAGGGACCTGTCAATCTATTCAAACTGCCCAAACCCACGGTCAGCATGAAACAGAGCCGGGCTGCACATTGCAGCCAGGCATATTATTCAGAGAAAATTAAATTTAAAGATCTGGTCGGGGACCATAGTCAAAAAAATGAGACTACTCAGGCTCCACCCACGGATGCCTTTTCCAGTGCCTTTGCAGGTGATTGGCAAATCTCTCCCTCGGATGTACACGAGGAATGACCTATCAATCACCTAGCAAAAATGCCATGTGAAGATATCCTACGTTACCCAAGCGAGGAGAACAGCGGTCATGAGGCATGAGGGCAAAGGATGCATGTTTTGCCCCCATAATCTTTCCTTTATGCCCCAATTATTGGGAGGCAGTGACTGAGCAGTGTATTTAGGGTAATGACTGAAGCAAGCAATACATTTCAAATTCGCCTCAGTGAAGAAATCCCTAGCTACAACTTCAAGACTGTAAGGAAGTCTTAGGTAGAGGGAAATATCAAACTCCAGCCAAAACTGATTTTAATTTAATCCTAAAAGGTTTTGTTTTTTTTATGGAAATTGGCATTTAACCACTCATTCATCACCGTTCCATCCACTTAAACTGAATGTAAACATTTCATCCATGCCACTTGAATATTTGACAAAAACAAAGCAGGAAATCCGAACAGACAGTGGAAAACTGGCGACAGTCCAGATGGCTCTGTGTAGCAAAACTGCTGACTCATTTCTTTAATAGAGTAGATTATTAAAAAGGATACGCATTTTGCCAACCACTTATTAGTATGCGGTCGGGTCCTGTAAGTTATTCCCTCTATGAATCTGATAAATGCGTTTTTATTGACTGGTAGGCTTCACAGATTTTACGAGGAGGGTTTTATTTCCTTGATTATATGATAGACTGCAAAACGAGGCATTTCTGTAGCCTAGATAAAAGTAAAATGTGCCGTGAAGAGAACACAATTTTATTGTCACTAAATATTATAACATTATTCATGGTGATAAATTTACTGCAGGAAATAATGAAATATTGGTATAAGCCATTATTATTGGTGGACAATGCCGGCTAAACAGTTTACCATCGAATTCAAAAATCAATTATTAAAGTGAAACACAGAAATATATTTTTCAGCTGTTCCCAATTTATTCCCACCCAAGCTATATAATACTTACCATATTATATTACAATAAAGATTTTTTGAAATGCTATTCCAATATAGTTATGATAGTCCAATGTCAGGTTTTATAACCTTATTCTAGAGTCTGGGGGTCTAGCATTTAGTTTTTCAGGGGCGAATGTACCATTGGGGCAACCATGGGCCTAAGAGGTAAAGAAGCCCAATGCCAACTCAAAAGCGGATGAAATTGTGCATTATGATGAGCTATTGTGTTCAAAGGACTCATAAACTGTTCTTGCACAGGGGCCATCTTATGTCTTTATCTGCCACTCTAGAAATGTATTTAGATAAACTCTAATTAGAATTATATTGTAAGAGACTTGCCAAAAGAGATAGGCACCATGGATGATCATCTACATACCATATTGATTCCAAAACCTCTGACTTAAAGGGAACCTGTCACCTGTTTTGGCCACTATAAGATGCGGCCACTGCCTTTCAGGGCTTATGTACAGCATTCTATAATGCTGTAGATAATCCCCCAGTCCGACCTGAAAGATAAGAAAAATAAGTTTTATCATACTCACCCGGGGGGGCGGTTCGGTTCAATGGGTGTCGCAGGTCCAGGTCCGGCGCCTCCCATCTTCTTGCGACACCATCCTCCTGCTTGCATTGTCACTCCCCGGCATCCCGCTCCTGCACAGGCGCACTTCTCTGCCTTGTTGAGGGCAGAGCAAAGTACTGCAGTGCGCAGGCACCGGGAAAGGTCAGCGAGGTCCTGCGCACTGCAGTACTTTGCTCTGCCCTCAACAGGGAAAAGAAGTACGCCTGCGCAGAAGCGCGATGCCGGAGAGTGATGAAGAAGCAGGAGGGCAGCATAGCCAGAAGATGGGAGGCCCCGGACCTGCAACACCCATCGGACCGGACCGCGTCGGACCCCACACCCCGGGTGAGTATAATAAAACTTATTTTGTTATCTTTCAGGTTGGATCGGGGGCTTATCTACAGCATTATAGCCAAAACAGGTGACAGGTTCTCTTTAAAGAGGACTTATCACCAGGTCAGAAGTGGCCTTTGTTTTGCTATTATTCTATTCTCCTTACTCTCATGAATATGCTGCTGTTGTTTTGATTTGGTCCACCATGTGCTTCCAGAGTTAAGGGTCTTTTTAGTTGGTATTCCCACAATATATTCACTTTTATGGTCTTTACAATTGAGGCATTGCTCACAAAGTAATTTTGCAGACTAAGCTAAAAATACGTTCCCAGAGAATCCTGTGGAAAACTCCTCCTTGGAAAGGGCTTAAAAATGATTACATCCTCTTCAACCCTTTGTCTCCGCAGCCAATTTTTGTTATTACATTTGTACTTTTCCCTCCCATTCTTCCAAGAGCCATAACTTTTTGATTGTTTTTGCCGACTTATTCAAACGAGGACTTATTTATTGCCAGATGAGTTGTTGTTTGGAATTGGAACATCCATTTTACCATACAATGTACTGAGAATGGGGAAAAAATTGGGATGAAATGGGGAGAAAAATGCAATTTTGTCTTTTTTTTGTGTTTTGCTTTTACAATATTCATCGTATGATAAAAATTACCAGTAAACATGATTTTCCAAGTTGGTATGATTACAAACTTTATATTATTAAATGTGTGGTCCAAAACTAATATTGATTTAATCTTAATTTCTATCTTATGTATTGTGGTAATCCAATCACTTTTTAAATATAATTTAATTAAAAATTCAATAACATTCCCTTATTGCAGCTTTAGAAAATTTTTAACCTACTTCCGGTTTGATTACATTTTGTTTGAGAATCCCCAGTGCACGCTTGGATACTTAAATGATACGTCATCTGGGGCAGAGGCTGCGGTCACTGCTGCAGCATCTTCCCCCACCCTTAAATGAAGCTTCGTCAGTGACGTCCATTTCAGGGGCTGGGCTAGTCCATGCTTTACTGAGCATGCGTCAGTTGTTAATTCCAACATGCTTCGATGCACACTCTCTCTCGCCGCCTCTGAGAAGTGATGAGCCGGCAAGAGAGTGTACTGTCAGTGCACATTGTAAGGAGAGATCCGGCGAGTCTGGATCGTCGAATGAGGATTGGGGAGCGGTGCTGGAAATCGGGGAAGAATGCAATGAGCATAATAACATCACATGACATATACATTTACCCAGATTTAGGACGTAGAACATTTCATTGGAGTGCTTCTTTATCGTGCCCCCCTGTCCATTCATTGCAGTAAGACTACAGGTGTCCAACAGATAAAATTTTGCACTCAGTTTGACCTCCTTTCCATTGTGGTCCATCTATTTTTTTGGGACACAGTAGTGTAATCTACTGGCA
The DNA here is from genome assembly GCF_039654945.1 of Dendrobates tinctorius. Taxonomy (NCBI): domain Eukaryota; kingdom Metazoa; phylum Chordata; class Amphibia; order Anura; family Dendrobatidae; genus Dendrobates; species Dendrobates tinctorius. Next base: position 26,365,574 of record NW_027361671.1, on the reverse strand, counting down.
AAATGTAGGTTGCATTAAATCCAAAGTTTCATCTTTTGGATTCCATTTACCTTACTGTAGCGAACAGACACATTAGGGGCATGTCTGGATGCCGATTCAGGTAAACTCCCAAGGGAGGATTTGTTGTAGAGAATTTCCTGCAGCTCCTATTGTTCAAAGGATAATTCTTTCTAGCTGCTACGGAAATGTTCTATCTCAAAGGGAATGTGCCAGGAGAAAATTACTTATTGTTCAAATCAAATTTTTATGTTAAATGTTTTTTAAATTTTTCATTTATAAACCTTGCAATTTTCACATTGGTCACGTTAACTTAGCTATGTGAATTGTAGTCAACTGAACACTGATATGTTAGACCGGTTTATTGCTGCCTATGTCCGTGTGTCTGCATGTACGGATTGGGAAGTGTGAGTCTAGTATTCGGCTTAATAACCAGGGTAAAAATTGCCAGATTTTTTTATTTTTTTTATTTTTTTATTTTTTACATGGAGCTTGATATGAAAAAACAAACAAATAAAAAAAACTATCAAAAATTTTAAAAATAAACATTTAGCATAAAAACCTGATATAATCAAATGTCTTTTTTTGATGATACATTTACTTTATGTCAATAGACTGATTCCAAAGTGAAATGTCCATTACGTAAACTTACCATCATCATCAATGCAAATTGGAAGAAACGGATCACCATTCTTATAGAATTTGTACGCTGTGCCACGTCTTATATTAAGTTTAACATACAATACTTGTCCAAATAGTTTTTTGCCGTTAAATATTGCTCTGAAGAATCCGATCTCTCAAATGCCATAAACTCATGAAATGTTAGATGTTTGGAGGATAAAGATCAGTTTGATACAATATTTTGCTTCACAAATAATTTACAGATTTCATTCATATCAGCCAAAAAAAATGAATGCCTGGTTTATTTTTGCATATCAGAATATTCAGTATTTATTGGAGTAATTATAAATGTGCAAGTCTTGGAAGAAATATAGAATGTCTCATGAAAAAGTCTTGTTTCTGCTCAAAGTTCCTATTCCCATCTGACTAAAAGAAGTCATATTAAAGTGGTTTCTCTGCCATTTCATAGCCGTTTCCTTAGCTGTAAACTTGTAAAAAATAATTCTAACTGAGCAGTGTGTGTATATGGAATATCTGTCTCTCTTTGTAGTGAACCTGATGTTCCTACTTCCGTTCGCTGCTTGTCCTATGTCGTATTTTCATGTACCCCGGGGTTTATACTGCAGATTTGGTATCCTGTTGTTCTGAACTCATCCCCCACCCACCCCCACACTTCTGTGTAATTTCCACAGAATGATAGAGATTGCACATTTTTGCTATTTAGTTCTCTTGAGAGAAATTATGGTGCAGCCTGATTGTAGTGGCACATATGTTATCATCTTGGTCACAACAGTTCTATGAAATCTCCATAAGATCTATGCACCAATTTTTAAAAAAAAACATTCTAGAATAGTTATATTGATGCTTATGCCGGATTGGTTATGAAAAGAACCTCAATGAGGGTTGAAAAATCTGTCTGATTTTTGTAGGTGGTTCCCATATTTTTGATAACAGGAATATTGTAGATTTAAAAAAAAAAGAAACTAAAAAACTGAACCACTGCCTAAAATACTAATGTAGACAAACATTTTAATTATTTTGTGGTGTTTTGCATGTTGGGAATCTATATTCGTTTGATACCCATAGACCCTAATAAAATGAATTACCGTATTTTTCGGATTATAAGATGCACTTTTTCCCCCCCAAATTTGGGGGGAAAATGGGGATGCGTCTTATAATGCGGATATACCTTCACGGCTGGAGGAGGAAAGAATGGAGCGTTGCTGCAGGCTGTGTCCAGATGTGCGGCGCGCCGCTGCGGGTGTCCAGTGCTATGGTGGTATCTGCTGCTGCAGGGGGTCAGCCAACATTTTGTGAAAGGCTAGAGCCCCCCGCATTTCCATGGTTTCCTATGCGGTGGACTCCAGGAAAATGGCTGCCGGGGGGCGGCGCATGCACAGATTGAGATCTTGACATCAAGATCTCAGGAGATGAGATCTCCATCTCTGTATGCACCTCCCCCTGCTCAGTTCCATATGTAATTTTTTTACAGGTTTAATAATGTAGATATCTTTAGGTACAAATATTTTTTATTACTTAATTGGTTAAAAATAATTTTTACAATAAGGTTTTATTGAAGGGAATCTGTCAGGTGGGTTTTTGCTATGTAATCTGAAAACAGCATGAAGTAGGGGTTAAAACACAAATTTCAAAGATGTGTCACATGTCCAATTGTGTGCTATTATTTACTTATGATGATTTTATCATGTGTTTATCATTGTCTGGAATACATGGGCTAGAGCAGTGCTTGCATGCTTGTCCGACTCCGCCCCCTCCTGTGATGAGCACCTCACTGTCTATAGACTTTGTACATACAGAACCTGGTGGGGGCGGGGGCAGCTTTCTCAGCTTTGCTACATTGCTAAATCTAAAAACTCTGTCAGGACCGCTGCCCCCAGTAATCTAAGTGATACATAATTGTTTTCAGAGTCTCTTTGCCTACATCATACTGCTCTTAGGTGAAGTAGCAAAAACCTGACAGATTCCCTTTAAAAAATCCAAACCATCTAGCTTCTACAGCCTCTATGTATCACTGTACATAGCTAGTGAGCTAGTTTTTGCAACTGGGTTTACAACCCTCATCTGCCTTCCTTTAACTATTCCACACACTTGTTTTACATCCACAACAAAATTGAAGGTTAATGTGAGAATTCTTCAGTATCAGAGCCGGGAACGGCGGCCATGTGATCATGTGCAATATGCACACTCCTGTACAGAATTCAACTAGACTGTTTCCGTCCTCACGCAATGCACTTCGATTGAGAGTGCTGGAAACAGTCTAGCCGGATTCTGGATTGGAGTTTGCATGTAGCATTCTCGCAATGTCTAGGCGAATTCTGGACTGGAGTTTGCATGTAGCATTCTCGCAGTCACTTGAGACGCTGACACTGGAGAATCCTCACAGCATGCAGTGCACACTGTGAGGATTCACAAGTCTGCGGTCAAATAGAATTTCTGTAGACTTATGATTTTAGACCAGACAACCCCTTTAAGTCATTCTTCAGTCTGCTATGCACTGTGATACATTGAGGCTGTAGACGCTAAACACTTAAAAATTATTAATGAAAACGTGTCCATTTACTATATACCACCAAATAAAATAGAGCATAAAACGATCTAAAATTATTTTAAAATATCTAAGTATAATTTTATTGTTGGCCATAATAAATCACACGTTACTGTTAGTCACTGATTATGGCTTAAATAAATCAGACAGGGAAAACTGTTACCCAGAAATAAAAGCAAAATACTATAATTAATTCATTGGGAATATGATACTTTGAGGTCGTAATAAATACTTTGTCGACTGTAGGAAATTAGCTTCATTTAAATATTTGACATACATTGTATAAATATGAGACTATACTGTAATTATGAGTGCCGGTATCTGTGGAACCACTTTGATGAGTAATGTCTTAATAAAATGGCATATTCCCTTACATCAATCATTTTTTGGGTCGGTTAATAAATATCGTCATAAGAAATTTTGCTGTCCATAGTGATTTACGAACTTCTGTGCACAGTTAACATCCAGGACTTAAATTATATTACCAAAATGGGAAAGTTACAGTGGCTATTATCAGAGCTTTATGGTATGTATCTAAGTCTTCTTATAGACTGATGATCCAGATCTTCAACTGCCTCCACCAGATTGTACCAGGAGGACCTGATCAGTCATTAGGACTATAAATATTAGAGGGGTGGTCTGGCCTTGTGGGTCATATATTGAATAGATGCATACCTGCAGTTCTCAGTCGCAGCCACTGCACAGCTTTGCTGTTCTAGCCTCATTTCGTGTTTACACCTGGCAGGTGCCAAAGGTGAAAACAACTGCTTGGTGGGGGAGTCCTTGTGCCATCAAACTCACATTGATGACCTGAAGACAGGTCTTTAACGTGTTAAAAATGTTGTCTAACCTTGTTAAATTATCTTCTATAGTATAGAACATATTAAGGTATTTAGTGCATTCAGGTAAATGGACTAGTTGCAAATATTTTTGCAACAAAACTGCCATGCAAGAATAGTCTTTCTCTTTTTAAAAATATCTCCAAGGTCTAGAATCTAGTAGTGAAGCATAGCTTTTACCTACCAACATAGTTATAATGCACTTGCTTTAATGCATGGTGGCCTGTACAGTTCAGACATGTCTACATATTTCTTAGTCCATTTACAGAATAGCAGTGGACATATACAGCTCTGGAAAAAATTAAGAGACCCCTGGAAAAAATTAAGAGACCACCACAACAAAACCCTGTCATGGGAAGCCCAATCTTCAGACCTGAACCCCATTGAAAACCTCTGGAATGTAATCAGGAGGATGATGGATAGTCACAAGCCATCAAACCAAGAAGAACTGCTTACATTTTTTTTTTTTTACCAGGAGTGGCATAAGGTCACTCAAAAGCAGTGTGAAAGACAAGTGGAAAGCATGCCAAGACACATGAAAGCTGTGATTAAAAATCATGGTTATTCCACAAAATATTGATTTCAGAATTCTTCCTGAGTTAAAACATTAGCATTGTTGTTTCTAAATGATTATGAACTTGTTGTCTTGGCATTATTTGAGGTCTGAAAGCACTAGGTTTTTTTATTTTATTTTGACCATTTTTCATTTTCAGAAAAAAAAATACAAAATTTAGTGCTTGGAAATTTGAAGACTGTTGTCAGTAGTTTATAGATTAAAAGAACAATTTACATTTTACTCAAAAATGTACCTATAAAGACAAAAATCAGACAACCTGAACATTTTCAAGTTGTCTCTTAATTTTTGCCAGAGCTGTATATAACAATATTCAGTTTAATTCTAAAAGAGTTGAAAATGGATCCACCACCATCTTACCACATTTTAGGATTCATGTCACCTGAAACCCACGGATATGTTCTAATCAATCAAGGATTGATTAATCTTGGAGATAGAATCGGTTACTGTTGCCTCCATTGTGATAGAAATACCATTTAGATTAATAAGGTTTTTATGGTGTTAAATGCCATGCTATGTGTTATTTTACGTTGTTACACCTGCTGCTTACCTCCATACTGTTTCTTGATAGTATTGTGACTGTTTTGTTGGTACACACTTTAGTAATATTTATTGTGGCCATACGCAAACAAAGCAGTGTGGGAGACTTAAAAGAAGGTGTAGAGTGTCTGCATCATAGCTAGCTAGCAAGTGGAGGTGAGCAATACTTGTCACATGTTGTATGCTACCTCATGGGCTTACGTATGGCAGCAGAGGAGAAAGTAGGAAGCCCCAGCCTGTACTTTTGTTGATGAGAGTGACCAGCCCACCTGCATGAGTACCACTATTGCTGAGATGATGAAGGACTGCCACTACAGAAGGGAACATAGAGGCCTATTTCAGTGAGTGGATAGTGCATTTGCCAAGAAGGCACATTTAGCCACCCCTAAGGGGTGAGGAATTGCTCAGCAGAGGAAATCTGCATGCTGTTGTCTGTGAGTGAGGAGGCTTTCCACCACAAAGACAACATAGAGACTAGTGCCTGTCTGTGAGGGACTGACAGCTGGTAATAGAGTGTGTAGGCGGTAGGCTATGCATAATTTCCAAACAAGGATTTGCAGTGCCCTACAACCAGAAATAAGTTACCGTGAGATGGGCTGTGCTTAGCAGTAGGAGAGTGACTGTACTGCTTTGAGAGTGACATGGAGACCGTATTGGAGAATACAACTAGTTACTGTAAAGTTACCAGCAGGTAGGGTAAAGTTTCAAAAGTGCAAACCCAGTCTTGTAAAAACTATGGGCCTGATTCATCAGTATTCTGGCATAAAAATCCTTCTAAAGTCACATTATTTTGGTGCAACTGGAGGGTTCCACTAAAATAATGCAATTTTTGGCATTCTCACTCCATTTTCTCCCAGCTCCAACAAAGTGGGCAAATTTGGGTTGGGATGGTGGCGTAGCTGCCATCACTCATCAAATTCATGACAAGCGATAGCATTCCCTAAGGCACCAATCTTACTCCAGCAGTGGCTGGAGTAGTATTTATGGCGAGACACACACACAGAGTTTTACACCACTCGTCCAGTGCTCTTGATTTATGCCTTTTCATGAATCAGGAGTGTCTGACTCTCATCAAGACTGCGGTGAAGAATACAGTTGGGCCCCAACTGTCTGCTTACTACTGATACAAAAGAAGATGTCTCTTGAAAGTTGATAAAACTACCAAGCATGTTGCCTCTTCATGAGTTGCCTCGGGTGTCCTGTATGTCTGCATTCCTTCCACCATCCCTGGACCACCGTATTCTATGTATCTAAACAAGTATACCACCATTTATGCACCACTTACATGCTTGTAAGACTGCTGAAAGAAATTTGACATCTACAGTCTATAATTTAAATATCCTTGGTTCATAGAGCAATTCATATAAAAACCCAGGCATTTGTAATTATAGTAATAATGAAATGGTATAGACCTGGTCATTAATCATGCATAAATCATAATGAGACCTGCCATAATGCCAGTGTTAGTTACACAGCAGGATATGGAAATGTTAAAACAATTATAAAAGATATAGAGATACCTGTTTAACGAAAAATAAGAACATGAATGTTTGTTCTATTTCTATTCAGTTTTCAATTGATATTCGCAGGTGCGCTTCAATTGTTTTGTGTTGCATTCACAGCTTTCTTTTTTAATATTTATAAGGAACCCATTAATATTTCTTTCAGTCTGATACGAAGGTGAAAAAATTCTTTGTGTTTCTTATTATATTCACTGACAATATAGGAACAATTACTGAATGTGTGATTTACTGCACTTCTTACCATCGCAGCTGGACAGCTGCTCTATGATCTCTAAGACTATAAAGAAGCCCTCACCGAATATATGTATACCTGTATACTCTAATCCCTTCTAAGTGTGTCTGTAATGTAATGTAGCTGCATTATAATACCTACAGAATGTCATTTTCCATGGTTTACAGCGCAGCTCTAGTCCTCTTCTAGTCCCCATCTCAATTCTTTGTCTTTGTCAGCTCACACAGGGACTGTGTGGGATGGTGCTTCTTCCACCAGTGTAAGCCTATGGATCCTCAGATCAAAAGCGTGAGACGTCCCAAAAATTTAAGTCTTGAATTTCATTTTGAAAAATGTTTGCATTATGTGCCAGGCCTGTGAAGGAGCTGATTCCTGCGCGGGGTCATACCTTGTGAATTTATACCCAATGCTGCACCCAAAAACTATTAATTTAATGAAAACTATGGAAAAAGCTGAGAATTATTTAAAATTTGAATCATAGTAATTGAAGAATTTTTGTTTTGAAATAAATTTTGCCAGATCGGCACAAGTTCCTTCCTAGGATATTCACCCCAGATGCTGCATCCCTAAAAAAAAATAATTTCACAAAAAAAAATGAGGAAACTAAGATGCACTAAAAATTTGAGTCACGGAAGCTGAAAAAAATTGTTTTGAAAATATTTTTGCACCTTGTGCCCAGACCTGCTGAGGGGCCCAATCGGGGGTATACGGTCCCTCAAAAGTTAATCAACAATTAAGAGGAAGTTGGGACACAATGAAAGTTAGAGTGAACAAATTTTGTTTTGCCAATTTTTGTTGCCCAGTACTTTTGTGTCATTCTCACTGACCCTCAAAAAATGATTGCTCCAAACACAGATGAAGGTAGAAAATAGCAGCCATTGAAGCTTATTTATTTTTGGCTTGAATAAAGGTGGAAGAGTACTGTAAGTATGAGAAGCGAAACTTGTATAATCGGAGGTTCAATTAAAGAAAACAATCTCATAGTCACCAAAACTGGATGATGGTATTATTAATCATGGAATCAATAGCTTTTTTCCACAGAAAGCCTAAAAGACTCAGGTCTAAAACAGAATAGAGAATGTACAGCAGGGGTAAACCCATACCCATACAGTACAGACTGTGAAAAAGCAATGGAAAGCACCAGAGGGCACCAAAAAACCAAGGGCGGCAAGAAAATTTCGAAACTTCTTTTTCCTCTGTCTTGTTACATCCTTGTCTGTGATGGCACACTTGTACCTAGTAACGATTTTTGGACCCTCTTTCAAAGTCCTCAGTAAGCGACATGTGGCCCTCATTGCCTACCAATGGCGGATGTCATGGTAATGTGGGAGGAACGGCCCCCGTCGAGTGTCCGGGCCGGAACCAAGGGAGCCGTCATCTAGGTTCTGGAGGAAACGATTCCCGGGGGACAGAGTTCGGGGATGGACCGTTGGCAGCAGGAGACAGTGGGAGCGACCGAGAGCTAGAGCGACTTGCCAGTGCCAGGGAAGATGCTCACTGAGGATTGCAGAGGGACGGCGCCAAGACGATCATCCGAGACAGCCTGCTGCTGCTTCACCTCAGCCCGCGGCTGCGGCCTGTCCCTCGCCACCCGCAGCCGCCCTGCCCTCACCAGTGGCCGCAGCAAGTACAGTGCGGTCGGCGGCCACCACTGTCCCGCTCCGGACCACGGCAGGGGCCGAGCCTCTGCTTGAAGCGGATTCCCCTGCTGCGGCTGTTAGCTGCGCAGGTGGCCTGCCCTTCGCCACCCCACATCGCTGCCGCTTGCCCCAGTCTGGGGGCTGCGGCCCAACCGTCCAAAGACTCCGCCGGGGCCTGTGGTGCTCCCGTGTCATCAGAGCGGCGGAGTGCTCGAAGACTTCTTCTACGCTTCAGCAACTGGGCCCAGCGACTGCTGCGCCGAAAGACCACCATCCTGAACGGCGAGGGGCGTCTGGATGGCTAAGTTGACTATATAATTAAGGACCCGTAGTCGGCCATACCGTGGCCCTATAGTGACCGGCTATTGCCGGACGTAGTCGTGTTCTACCCCGTTTGTGTTTGCTTGTATAGAGGCCCTGCGAGGGCAACCCTTGTTACCCCTTTTGTTAATCAGGCTAGGACTGAGGGAAGTTACCTCTAGTCCTATAAACGTTATTATAAAAAGCACCAAACCGTCTCGCGACTCGTCACTGCATCCTGCATACCTGCTAGCACCACAGTAACAGAACCTCCACTTACTATGCTACGTAATATTATCCGTAACCTCATTACCTGATGTTGCTCGTACAGATACCGTAAACATATGCAGTGGTTAATTCGCTCGGTGATACCACTTTGTTGCTGCAAATTCTGGCTTCCATTTTTCACCACATAAGAACAGTTGAAATGCCTGAATACACTCTTCTGGTAAGGAGCACAATCTTTTTACAGCAGGTGAATATTTAAAAAATATATTGCAAAATCAAAATAAGCACGTATGCCTTGCAGCGGCCATGTAGTACTTTGCCTAATTGCATGGCAGCCATGATGTTTCTGGCATTGTTGCTTACTAGGTAGTCCAGTTGTAGGTAACTAGAAGTCATCTTCTGTGACATTTGATACAGCGTTCTGCCCTATTGCTGATGGGTAGATATCTATTGAGAAAGATGTGAAGGATATGCATAAGTGCCGCCTGATGTTGAGATATCACCACCTGTAAACAACGAGCATGGTTTTGGTCATACATCAATGTCATGAAAAACATGGACTCAATGGACCATAAAAGATCTGTAATATTCCTGGCCAAAATTGCTGCTGTTGATGGTGAAATGTAATTAACAGAACAACGTCACTGCCAAGACGTGGATTACAGTCTTTACCACATAAAAGTAATTATAGAGACTGCTTTATTCAATAAATAATGTCAGCTAGGTAATTTAAATCGAGGTTGAACACACGTGCTCATGGTGCAAAAGACAATACTATCCAGGTGGTTTGGTATCGATTGTGGTCAACTTGAACATATGAGAATTAAGATTCTTCGAGAATGCACAATTGGACACAAGATTCCTGACAAACAAAAGACTATTTGGCGACACAATGTAGAGAGAGGAGGAGGAGGAGGAGGAGTGCAGAAAACAGTAGATGAGGATAATGATGATGACAATGACCAGCCACTACTTGTGAAGGTGAACTGGATTACAATGAGAAGGATGACAGCCTGAGCTAAAAAGTGAATAAAGAGCAGGTATTCCCCTCTCAGTGCTGTGCTGTCTATGGAAGAAATCTCTGCATTTCGTCTCGTCCCCCAGCTACCAGCTGATTGCAAGTTATAGAAAGAGCACGCAGGTTATCAATCAAATAATGTTGAGAAATGGTATTATTCCCCATGTACGCACACTGGGCACCTTTTCCGTAAAGTTACTTGAAAGCACAGTTACACTTTAAATGTCTTAATTTAACATAATTTTTAGTGATGAGCGAGCACTGAAATGGTCAGGTGCTCGTTGCTCGGGTCGAGCAATTTGGAATACTCGGGTGCTTGACCCGAGCAACGAGCCCAATGTTAGTCTATGGGAAATCCAAGCTTTTTTGCCGCAAACCCCCCCCCCCCCGGAGCTCTTTCTAGGTTATCAAAACGTCAGAAATGTATGGGAGCATTGCACAAACGACATGGGAACATCATGGGGAAGACCCCTGAAAGCATTTCTGACTCCTAGGTCACTCCTCTGGCAAGTTTTGTCAGAGTGTGACGCCACTTTTAGAGGCGCACAGTAAAATATACAAAAACGAAACCAAAATGGATTTTACAGGGAAATATGTTAAGGGACATCCTTTCCAGGGTAATAATTTGTATGTAAGGCAAAAAATATAACCTCCCAAAAAATGTTCCTCCACCACTTTGGCTATGTTCACACGTAGCGTTTTGATGCGTTTTTCAATGTTACCATTGCTTTCAACCAATACAAATACATTTACTGGGAAATGTCATTGTAGCATTTAACAACCTTAGCTGGCCATGTGGTGTGTGACACATCATCAGACACATCTTGTTTCATTTATGAAGGAGTGACTCTTAAAGTCACAAAGCCTATTTTTATAGGGGTATCAGTCGGCATTACTATTCTTAAAGGGCCATTATGAAACAGTGGGTCTCCTATGCTGTCATTGCCTATGCATTGAGTGGCTGGGCTGCCAAAAATTAGGATGCACCCCAATACCCCTTTCACGAAATGTACAGGAGGGCCTCCTGAAAAAATGTTCCCATTATAAGAAAGTGGGTCTCCCATAGTGTTTGCCTATGCATTGAATGCAAGGGTTGCCTTGCCCCAAAGCTACACGCACCCCAATAACCCTTGGAGCAGATGTCCTGGATGGCCACATGAAACAAAAGTTTCCATTATTTTCCATTTGGTACTGCCATACTGTTTGCCTATGCCGCAAAGTCACATGCACCCCAATAAGCCTTTGAACCCATGTACTGGATGGCCACAAAAAAACCAAGTTCACATTATTCTTTTGGCATTGCCATACTGTTAACCTATGCATTGAATGCAAGGCCTGCTCTGCACCAAATAGGGAACAGGAAAACCAAGTTCACATTATTCATTTGGTTCTTCCATACTGTTAGCCTATGCATTGAAGGCAAGGCCTGCCCTACACCAAAGTTACATGCATCACAATAATCCTTGGAACAGACGTAGAGGTGGGCCTCCTGAAAACAGTGTTCCCATTATTAGGAAGTGGGTCTCCCATAGTGTTTGCCTATGCATTGAATGCAAGGCCTGCCAAAAATTAGGAGGCACTCCAATGCCCCTTGAAAGAGACGTGGAGGAAGGCCTCATAAAAAATGTTTTGCCATTATAAAGGAGCGGGTCTCCTTTACTTGGAATGCCCATACACTAAGTGTATGGGTTGACAAACATTTCCCCCTGTGGGGTACATAATTTTTTACATTTTTGGATGGGCATCATAAACACCCTTTCAACAAGCTAGAGTGGCTGTAGCAGCACGGAACATGGTCACACTCGTGTTCTAGTGGTGGTGGTCTGGTGGATGATGAGGATGTGGAGAAGGAGGAGGATGACACCAAATAGCCAAAATCAGGAAGCGTATACGCATGGGAATACACCTCCCAAAAAAAGACACTGTATTGGAGGTTATGTTTCATTGTTATCATTCGGTGGTGTACAGAAGTCTGGCCCAATCCAGTCCTTGTTCATTTTTATAAGAGTCAGCCTGTCTGTATTTTCAGTTGACTGGCGAATTTGCTTATCAGTTATAATTCCACCAGTGGCAATAAAATCCCGCTCTGACAAAACGCTAGCAGCAGGGCAGGCCAGGACCTCCAAGGCGTAGAGAGCCCGTTCATGTCACGTGTCCAGCTTGGTTACACAAAAATTGAAAGGCTCTGCTGGATTGGAGTTGTGTCTCTCTCGCCTGTACTCCTTGGTTCTCCAACGAACTGTGACATCTGCCCCCAGCGTTTTCAGATGGGAATTTTTTAATGATTCTGAAACAAGGCCCTCTGGTACTGCACCATTTTAATAGACCTGTCTGTCTCTATAAGAAGAGATTGAAAGTTCTCCTTGTAGCATGGGGCTAGAAGTGTCACCAACCAGTAATGATTGTCACCGTAAATTTTCATAATGTGAGGGTCACGGGAAAGGCAGCACAACATAAAGTCAGCCATGTGTGCCAGACTGGCAACAGGCAAGCCTTCCGTGTTCTCACCAGTAGGACAACTGACCATGGTGTCCTCCTCCTCCCTGTCCTCAGGCCATCCACGCTGAACAGACTGTATGACAGTTGTGCTTGTAGTACCGTCTATAGTCCATGAGAGAAGCTCCTGTTTTTAAAAAAATATTATTTCACCCTCTCCAAAAATGATATCACAAGAAAGGTTGTTACATGTCCCAAAAGCCAGCACTTGCAATAGGCCACTGTACTTGTGTGGTGTAAACAGTCATATTACTGAACTATTCAAGTAAGTGTGCAAAAAAAGTGAAACCTTTTTTTAAAATATACAGACTTTGTGAGGTAGAAGAAATAAATGCAAAAAGATTGTTTCACAAACCAGGAAACACAGTTTTTCAGACAGACTGGGTTCGGTTTCAGTAAGTTCCGTAAGTAGGAAAAAAAAGGACTGAGGGAACATAAACTGCCCTCCTTGTTTGCAGAGCATCTAGAATAAAAAAAATGATAGAATTAAGCTACTGTACTGTAGGGTATCCTGAGTCACACAGACTCTGCAGGTCCTGCACCTTTCCATACTTTGAATCTATGTACTATATTTCACAGAATGGGACTACTACTTCCATTTTCTATAATTTTCTGTAGTATACCACGCTCTGTTTTGGCGCTTTCTAACCATATCCCTAATGATGAGCTGTGCGCTCTGACCTATCCCTAGGCTGCAAAACCCTAAAATGGTCACTTTTTTCCCTGCCCTCATAGTGACTCTTATAGTCCTTCTGAATAGGGGTGTTTGTCAGATGATGTAATAGCAGCAAGGCATTATGGGGAAGCCTGCATGTGTGTCCCTGAGGTCATGTGTAGCCAACTCTCTGGATGATGCAACATTTGGCCATTTGGCAGTGTGTGAATTGTCACTAATTGGGAAGCTGCAAATTTCAAGAAAATGCGCTCAAATTCAACATGAACATTGTGTGTGTATATATATATATATATATACTGCTTAAAAAAGTAAAGGGAACACTTAAACGACAGAATATAACTCCAAGTAAATCAAACTTCTGTGAAATCAAACTGTCCACTTAGGAAGCAACACTGTGTGACAATCAATTTCATATGCTGTTGTGCAAATGGAATAGACAACAGATGGAAATTATTGACAATTATCAAGACACCCTCAATAAAGGAGTGGTTCTGCAGGTGGGGACCACAGACTACATCCCAGTACCAATGCTTTCTGGCTAATGTTTTGGTCACTTTTGAATGTTGGTTGTGCTTTCACACTCGTGGTAGCATGAGACGGACTCTACAACCCACACAAGTGGCTCAGGTAGTGCAGCTCATCCAGGATGGCACATCAACGCGAGCTGTGGCAAGATGGTTTGCTGTGTCTGTCAGCGTAGTGTCCAGAGGCTGGAGACGCTACCAGGAGACAGGCCAGTACACCAGGAGACGTGGAGGGGGCTGTAGGTGGGCAGCAACCCAGCAGCAGGACCGCTACTTTATTGAGTGTGTCTTGATAATTGCCAATAATTTCCATCTGTTGTCTATTCCATTTGCACAACAGCATGAGAAATTCATTGTCACAGTGTTGCTTCCTAAGTGGACAGTTTGATTTCACAGAAGTTTGATTTACTTGGAGTTATATTTTGTTTAAGTGTTCCCTTTATTTTTTTGAGCAGTGTATACATATATACAGTTGTGCTCAAAAGTTTGCATACCAGGGCAGAATTTTTGCTTTCTTGACCTTTTTTCTCTACTCATGGTTAGTGGTTGGGTGAAGCCTTCTATTGCCAAACTACTGTTTTCTCTTTTTAAATCATAATGACAGTCCAAAACATCCAAATCACCCTGATCAAAAGTTTACATACCCTGGTGATTTTGGCCTGATAACATGCAGAGAAAGTGACACAAAGGGGTTTGAATGGCTACTAAAGGTAACATCCTCTCCTGTGACCTGTGACAAATGCCAGGAAAATTATTCGGGATGCAACGAAACACATACAAATAACATCAGCTGAAATACTGGACTGTCTGAAAACTAGAGGTGTGGCTGTTTCAAGATGCACTTGAAGAAAAATAGGCTGCATGGTCGAGCCGCCAGAAGGCAGCCATTACTGCACCAAATGCCACAAAGTGTCTCGCCTACATCAGGGATCAGCCCGCTCTGCGTTAGCAAGGGCCATGGTTCAGGTCTTGTAACACCAGCACAAACACTTCTCTGCAGTGTGCCTATCCAGACACTGAACAATTACTTCCTTTAGAGGCCAGCTATTTAAGCCCCAGACCACACCCTGGGTTGGAGATAAGGTGGACATCCTCCTACCCACTCTATGGAAGTCCACATAAAACTCAGCCCATTATACAAATTAGCTGTAACCCCTCACCACAATTAGTGTACTGGTGGAAAATCTCTGGGTTTTATATCTCTGACGTTATTAAGCGCAGTGAAACATATAAAGCACTTTACAAGTGACTTTGTCAAATATTCCCCCATCTGCTTAAAGCCGGGGGTTTGGCACCTTCACTCGCTAAGCAGGGGAGTCTGGACAGGGCATCTGCATTCCCATGCAACTTCACTGGCCTGTGCTCTACATGAAAATTAAATTCCTGGAGTGCTAAAAACCATCTAGTCACCTGGGTATTCTTCCCCTTCCTTTCCCTCATCTATCTCAGAGTCATATGATCTGAGACTAGCCTGAACTTCCTGCCTAATAAGTAGTATCTCAGGGTGCCAATTGCCCACTCCATGGCCAAGCACTATTTTTCTACGATGGCATAATTCTTTTAACAGGATTAGAGATTCCTACTCAGGTATAGGACTGGATGTTTGTCCCCATCTATCTCCTGGATCAACACAGCTCCCACCCCGACATCGGAGGCATTCGTCTGCAGCACAAACTCCTTAGTGAAATCTGATGCAACCAAGACCGGTTGTCTGCACAGACCGAACTTCAACTCCTGGAATGCCATCTCAGGACCATTTGACCATCGACGACTTAATGCCCTTGAGAAAATCAGTCATGGGGTTGGCTATCATGGCAAAATTCTGGATTATTCGCTGGTGGTATCCAACAAATCCCAGAAATGCCCTGAACTGCTTTTTTGGAGACTGGTTGTCACCACTTTTGGATTGCCTCCACCTTGTCTACTTGAGGATTTTTCTCGCTCCTCCCAACAATGTAACCTAAGTATTTTGCCTCTTCTTTCCCCATGGTGCACTTCTTCGGGTTTATGGTAAACCGTTCCTTTCTCAGTGCATCCAGGATTGCCTCGGTGCCATGGTTGGTTTTTATCATTTTTCTGGTGGTGGGATAATCCTTGGCATCACCGTTGATACAGCGGACACCCAAGTGTTTTCCTGGGATCAACTGCTGGGGAAGTGTGGTCCTTATCAGGGTCACCAAACTTCCTAAGTCCAAGAGTCCTGACACCAGAAACCTATTTATTGTGACGGGACATGCCTGCAGCCCCTCACCGGGCTGATAGTCCACACGGCAGGTGGGATAAGCATAGAAGGTGCAGCGTCTCCTTAGGCTCCAGTTCATCTCTGTGAAGGACAAAGGACAATGGGCGACTATATGTCACGAACTGCCACATCTCCAGCTGAGCAAGTCTTTGCTCGCAGCCTTTGACAACCCCTCATCGACCCCTTGGGATCTAAGACTCCCCCCCCAATGGTGGCTCTACTAGCCCTTTTGGGGCTAAGGGTCCCGCTGGGTACTCCAATATGGGGATTCACCCCCCTGCCTTTCTTTGAGACCTCTTGACCACCACATGCCGGCCATCTCCCTCGGCAACCCGGGTCTGCACCGGCCTAGGAAGGGAGTGAACGAATTTGTCCATGACAATCCTCTTGACCATCTGGTCTGGAGAGGAGGATTCCAGCTGCAACAATTTTTGCACAAGATGCAGTAAATCAAGCATTTGGGACCTAGGCGGTTTATCCCTATAGTACGCCCAGTGGTGAACCCTTTTTGCTCTGACCAACATAGTCACTCCCACACATGCCAAAATTTCAGTTTTTAGTTTGATATACTCCTGCGCATCCTGTAACCCCAAATCATAATAAGCCTTTTGGGGCTCGATAGATAGGGGGCCACCACCTCCACCCACTGATCAGGCTGTAGCTTCTCACGCTCTGCTACTCCCTCAAACACAGTAAAAAATGCTTCCACATCATCACCTGAGGTCATTTTTTGCACCACTTGTCTTACCGCCTTCCGGATGTATGTGTTGCCACCTGGACATGAGGGAGGGGTTGCCGGCCTTCCACCAACTGCCTCTGCAAGCAAGTCAAACTGCTGCTGGTGTTGCTGTTGCATTTGGTATAAGCAGCTTAATTGTCTCCTCTTGCGCCATCTGTTGCTGTTCGTGTTGTTGCTGCTGCTCTTGCATCAGATGTTTGAGCAGGTCCTCCATTTTGCTTGACGTCGTACACTGGCTTGTGGCCTCTTTTTCCCAGGACTTTCAGTACCTCTTGTAGCCGCCCGTCACACATGTTCGCTGAGAACGCTGCTCATACTTCTAACACCACTTGTGGTATATCAGCTGATTCGGCTGGACACAGAGGTAGAAAGGGAACACTGTCTCTTTAAAGGGCCTGTCACACTAAGCAATATCTCTAGCAATATTGCTATAACTTGTGACGTTATAGCGATATTGCTAGCGATATCACTGTGTGTGATACTTACCTACGACCCACTCCCCCGCTGGTTATCGCTGATCGCGCGAGAACATCCTGGACCGTTTCTCATCGTCAGCTTCCTGCGGCGCTTCCTGTGGAGAGACGAGCGACGAGCGTGGAGCCGGGCGGGAGGACGCAGGATCGCCTAGTGTGACAGGTAAGTAGCGACCCACGTCCCCAGCGATGTCGCTGGTGAGATCTGCCTGTGTGGCAGCTCACTAGTGCCCACTTAGCGATGCACCAGCGATCCTGACAGCATCATATCGCTGGTCGGGATCGCTGGTGCATCGCTAAGTGTGACAGTACCTTAAGAACACGTTGGTTTATTAAATGCAGCATAAACCAAGCTGGAAAAAGTAAACACAGCCCTCTGGGCAAAACAAAACACAGTCCTCCTCAGGGTTAGCAAGGTGGCGATAAGGTGAACATCCTCCCACCCGCTCCAAGGATGTCCACATAAAACTCAGCCCATTATTCAAATTAGCTGTAACCTCTCACCTCACTTAGTGTGCTGGTGGAAAATCTCTGGGTTTTACATCACTGACACCATTAAGCACAGTAAAACACATCTCCCCTCCAGCACCTTACCAGTGACTTTGTCACAATAACAGTGTGCGTGTGTGTGTAAATATATATATATATATATAATATCATTACTAGTAACAGATGTTCTTTTCTACAATGAGTGAATACACTTTTTTAAAGATAATATTGTCTGAAAATTACATTAACTTGCATTACAATTGAGTGTACTGACTTAAATAAGCCAGATGTACAAGCTATAAAATGTGCCGTTTTAAGAAAATTAAGTAAAGTTGAATTCACAGCGTTTATGTGGCCTTTCTCCTGCAATAGAGTGCTTTTTTTTTTTCTTGAAAGTGCAGATAAATTGATGATGGTTGAGAGGAAAGCCCCATTATATACAGTATTTTCTAATTTTGCAAATGGAAAATTATCCCTTCAGGGTTACTTATAGAAAAATAAAACACGATAAATAAACTGTATGTCCCTTTCCACCCCTCTTCATGGACTTTCACAACAAAGAGCTTTATGTTCTTCTGTGACTAAGATGTGTTGATGGAAAACATGTAAAATTAGCGGTGGACTGTCATTGTATGTGCTTTAATCATATTTATATAATATTTTGTAAACTTTATTGAAGAGTAATACAGCGTCCTTTATAATGCTAATCTATCTTCAGTATATAAAACTCAAAATCTGTAGTAGCCCCCTCTATACAGTTCTCGCCCGATTTGGGTGAAATTTGGCACCCCCCTCCCCACACACAGGAGCAGAATACTGCGCACGTTACATCTCGCTAGATTCCCCTGTCATGAGATTGGGGCCCCCGAAGTTAGGCCCTATGCATATAATTGGGAAATGTGAAGGTGAAAGTAAAAGTGCTGAGGGGAAAGCAACAGTTGTGACTGACAGGGACGGATTATAGTGATGGCGCCAAAGAGTCACTGCTAAAGGGGTCACACCACCACACACAACACACAAACATTTCACAAACACCATACAAACATCACACCGACAGCACACATACACCAACCCACAAGCACAACACCACACAAACACCAGACCCCTCTAGACACACAGCACAAACACCACCCCACAAATACCACACCACCCCATAGATACCACATACACACCACACACACATGCACACAAGGACCACACACGCATGCAATCACACTCAGATGGATGCACCCTACGCACAAGGACAAACATTACTGAGCAGCATAATTGGTCAGGCGAAAAATGCCTCATAGTAAGATTGTCATTATTGCTTACTATACAAGGAGCTTTCATCATTGAAGCTGCTGAGGTAAAGTGAAAGCTGAGCTCTGGTTGCTGTGGACAACTAGATAAGTCTGCCTGTGAGGCGGTTTTCATTACTGAGATGTGAGCTCCTTCAGGTCATAGTAATACTGTGTGAGGGCTGCTCTGTATTTACTATTCATCCTATTACATCTCTTATCAGTGTCAGGTGAATACTAAAGGGTCATAATACTAAGGACTGTTTTTTAAAATGCCGCCCAAAAAACGACCATCTATTGGTAAGTTCATCCAAAAGCTAAGAAAGCAAAATTGTGTCAAAGAGCTGAGACAAGTAAACAACCTGACTCGCGGCTTGAAAATAAATGGATGAGACAGGCTAAATGTAAGGCAGCTGAGACATCAGGGCAACGGGAATATCGTCTTCACAAGAATCGGATAAGGCAGGCTGAAGCAAGGAATATGGAAACATCTGAACAAAATAAAAAATTAAAGTGGAAAATTTTTTTTACTGTAGCACTCTGAAAATGTCAATTTCAGCGTGACACTGAAAAATTTCCTTTAGCTACCATAACCTACAATTTAACATACTGTATTTTCCGCGAGCAAAGCTGCGGGTATTCTACTAGTATAATATACTACACATTTCCAAGAAATTCTATACTGATACAATTAACTTTTTTGTACATTAGGATGCACATTATTTAGGGCATGATCATGTATATTAGTCGGCATATCTTCAGCATGTTTATCATAATTCATGATTTGAAAGCGCATGTATATGATATTACTTTGTCACACTGAGGATGGGATGCTCTGCATATTGATGCCTAGCAGTAATTTACTTATTGGATTTTGCACTGTCGTATACTGAAATTAGTGTTCTAGTTGGAATTGAAGCCCTAAAGTTATAACTTTTTTTATTAGAAAGAAAATAAATGCCCAACTAAATATTTAATAATGTAGAAAGAAACTAAATGCACAACTACATATTTAAGTAGTAAATAAATATTAAGCGTGACGCTGGCTATCACCAATTTTCATGGACAAGCCTTGAGTCAGGGGAGTCAAGAAGTCCGTGGTCAAATACCAAGAGTGTACATCAAAGGCAGAGGAGCAAGAGAAAAGAGTAAACAGGTCAATGTCTGAAGTCACCAGTCCAAAACGGTGTTGATATAGACAAAGAGGCTAGGCAAATTGCAAGGTCCAAGGTCAGGCAGCAAAAGATCAGATCATCAGAACACAAAAGAACTAGGAAAGCACTCCATCAAGCAAATCTATGACTGACGATGGTGTGACCATTGTCAGCCAGCTAAATAGCCAAGTGATCACCCAGAAAGAGAGACAGCTGGAGGAAGCCCAGCATGCCCATTCTGTGATTGGACTGCTGGGCAATACAAATTTGCATGGGAACAGTTCAGCAAGCCCCAGCTTGACTATTCCTAATTTATATAAGCATAGTCAGCACACTCCAGACCTGATTGGGTGGCTGGTCTCTCCCATTTACAATACTGACAGACCTGTACGCTCCTGCCATCTATTGAGCGGCTAAGCTGTCAATCACTACATCCCTAGTGCACAGTGACCAGCGAATTTGTGACAGTAAGAGTTTTAAAGGGGTTGTAATAAGTTTAAAAATTATTCTCCATCTATAGATATTACAAGGAAGTTATCCTCTATCCAAACGTAGGGAACACATCAATTCCAAGAACAAGACTCCAAAGAGCCTTATATGAATGGAGCGAAGGTCGATCCATTCAAATTCTATGGTAATGCTGGAGATAACCATGTACACTGAAGAGCTGTTCTTAGGTGTCTGGTAGAGATTGGAGCGTTCATTACTGAGAGTTTGAACGCAAATTACGTAATGAGTTTGTCTCATTACAAAGTAATCTGTGACTGTGCTAAGCAGTAAGGTGTTGTTGATGCTAATATCATCTGTATAAGTACAGTGACTTACAAAATTCACCCCGTTGGCAGTTTTTGTGTGTTGCTAATTCAAAACCTGGAATTTTACAGTTGTTTGAGGGTTTGCATCTGTTCATGTAAGAACATGCCTACAACCGTGAACGCTTGTTTTTTCTTTTTATTGCGAAGCAAACAACAAATAGGACAAAATAACTGAAAACTTCAGTTTGTATAACTATTCTCCCCCCTAAAGACAGTACTTTGTAGGGCCTTATTTTGCGGCAATTACAGCTGCAAGTCACTATCGATAAGTCTCTATGAGCTTTCCACATCTTGCCACTGGGATTTTTGCCCATTCCTCAAGGAAAAACTGCTCCAGTTCCTTTTAGTTAAATGGTTTCCTCTGGTGAAGAGCTATTTCAAGTTTCAACACAGATTCTAAATTGGATTAAGGTCTCGGCTTTGAATAGGCCACTCCAAAACATTTACA
This sequence comes from Dendrobates tinctorius, assembly GCF_039654945.1. Taxonomy (NCBI): domain Eukaryota; kingdom Metazoa; phylum Chordata; class Amphibia; order Anura; family Dendrobatidae; genus Dendrobates; species Dendrobates tinctorius. The sequence goes on along the minus strand of NW_027361671.1, from coordinate 26,344,160 downwards.
CGTTTCTCCTTAAAACAAACCTGTCACCAGGTTTGACCAATATAAGACTACCACCTTTCAGGCCTGATATACAGCATTCTATAATGCTGTATGTATGACCCCAGCCCGACCTGCAAGACATGAAAAAGACTTTTATTATACTCGCCTGCTGTACAGGGCGGTCCAGTCCGAGGGGTGTCGCTGGTCTTGGTCCAACACCTCCCTTCTTCTTGCGATGCTGTCCCCCTTCTTGCTTCATGTGGATTATGTGTCCCTGCGTTGAGGCATTGGACCAAGACCAGTGACAGCACTCGGACTGGATCGCTCTGCCCTGCAGGTGAGTATAATATAAGGTCTTTTTCTTGTCTTGCAGGATGGGTTGGGGGCATATATGTAGCATTATAGAATGCTGTATATCAGCCCTGAAAAGGTGGTGGTGCTATCGCATATCTGTCAAACCTGGTGACAGATTCCCTATAAACCACTCGAGTATTGGTTTAGCAGTCTTCTTTGAGTCATTGTCTTGTGGGAAGGTGAACCTCTGTCCCAGTCTCAAATCACTTACAGACTAAAACAGGTTTTGCTCAAGAATATCCCTGTAGTTCATACATCCATCTTCCCCTTGACTCGGATTATTTTCACTGTTCCTGCTGCCAAAAAACAGCACCACAACATGATGCTGCCACCACGTTTCATTGTGGGGATTGGTGTTCTTGGGGTGATGAGCTGTGTTGGGTTGGCTCCAGACTTAGCGTTTACCTTGGTGGCTATAAATTTCAATGTTGGTCTTATCTGAAGAAAGAACCTTCCGCCATACATTTGGGGAGTCTCCCACATGTCTTTTGGCAAACTCAAAATGAGCCTTACAATTTTTGAGTGTAAATAAAGGCTTGTTTTTCTGCCCACTCTTCCATAAAGATCACCTCTATGGAGTGTAGGGCTTATTGTGGTCATATGGATAATCTTTGCCTGGGAACTCTGCTGCTCCTTCAGGGTTATCTTTGGTTTCTCTGCCGCCTCTCTGATTAATGCCCTCCTTACCTGGGCTGAGAGTTTTGGTGGGCGGCCCTCTTTTGGCATGTGTCATGACCCGCAACCAGGGGCTCCTTCCCTGTCCCTAACACTAGGGGGTGCCCTAGCTTGTCCTACTCCCCGGGATAGTTCAGATGGCGAAGATGCTGGAGCCTCCGCCCTTGCCTTATCTCCTGAGTTAGCCCCCTTTCTGTTCTCTTCCCCCACCTAGGGAAGAGGGGGTGCTACTGTGCACCGTAGTACACCAACCCGACAAACAAGGCAACATGGACAAGTGCTAACAGAAAACTCCAGGCATACAAAATATTCACTCACATGTAACAGAGGAATGCACTGGTGTGTGAATGTAGGGGAAAAACAAAAACAGAGATGGATAAGGAATTACTACACATACAAACAAAGCAACAGTCACTAATAACTCCTTCAACTCTCCTCATATGTACTCCTCTCCCACCTTTAGCCATGCAGCAAATGCTTGCTCTGACAAGGATTAGTAACAGAGCCCAGATTATAAAGGGAAAAGGAGTGGCTAACTGAGCTCAGCTGTGAACACAGTGATCCCCAACATGGCCTAATTAGTAAAAAGTAAGCCAGCTCACCTAGTACTTTGAAGTCCAGTTTGCATGGAACCAGGTGGATCCACACCAGATAATGTGGTCAAGGAAAAAAAAAGGGTTGTTGTTCCAGCATCTGGTAAAATAATTCTTTCTTTATTTTAAATCCATTAAAACTTGCAAAAATTACAATGGTTGCATAGACAAGGCGGGGGAGCAAGACGTGTTTTGAACACTCACTTGCAAGTGAGCGTTCGAAACGCGTCTTGCTCCCCCGCCTTGTCTATGCAACCATTGTAATTTTTACAAGTTTTAATGGATTTAAAATAAAAGAATTATTTTACCAGATGCTGGAACAACAACCCTTTTTTCCTTGATGGCCTTTTAACCCTTGTACTGTCGGAAGAAATAAATACATTTAAAATTAAGAAGTGCTTCTCAGTGCCGGAGTAGGAGCAGTCAGATGCTGTGGTCTTCTGGCTCCACACTGTCGCAGTAACCCCATGACAGCAGGTTTGTTGTGGTACCATGTTCTTTCCATTTAATTATAATGGATTTGATGCTCCGGTGGATCATCAGATTGTGATTTTTTTTTTTTTTTTTTTTTTTTTTTTTTTTATAACCCAACCCTGACTTGTACTTCTCAACAACTTTGTCCCTAACTTGTTTGGAGATCTCCTTGGTCTTCATGGTGGTTGATTAGTGGTGCCTCTAGCTTAATGGTGTTGCAGCCTCTGTGGTCTTTCAGAAAAGCAGTGTATATATACTGACAAACTATGAGACTAGGCTGCACAAACTTCCTTTCACTAAGCATGCAAATTATGAAGTGCTTGCACCAGAAATTTTTAGGGCTTCATCACAAAACAGGTGAAAACATATGCACATATCAATTTTTAGTTATTTGATCCCATAAATTGAATTTATGCCTATATTTTCTCTCAATTCCCTTCACCAACTCAGACTATTTAGTTCTGATGCATCACACACAAAATCAGATTACAAAAATATTTAAACACAGGTATTAATAAAACAAAATAGGTAAAAAGTATAGAGGGGGTTTGCGTATAATTTTTTGCAAGTCACTGTATGTTAGTTACCTAATTATATATATATTTTTTGCTTGTATATAGTTTATAATTCAATCTGTTGTTTTGTAGAGTCTGTATCGTAAGGCACCCAGCTTCTAATGTTTCATTTTACCTTGGATTCGATCATAGCTATATTTTAAAGAGAAACAGCTAAAAAGGAACAATTTGCTTCTGCTTTAGAATATGTCATCAGTCAATGACTTACCGTATTTTTCGCTTTATAAGGCTATTTTCACACTTGCGTTTTTTGTGCTGCTCACCGTGCGCAGTGCAAGCGCACATAAACGAATTATGTGTTTGTGTGCGTTTTTTTGCAGGATTTTTTAAAAAAGCATGGTTTTTTGCACATACGTGCGCATTACCATGCGCATGTATGCGCACCCATAAACTATAATGGGTGTTTGGCTGTAAAAAAAAAACGCATTGCGTGCGCATGCGTTTTTTGGGGGCAAGTCGGACGCACAAAAAATGCAACAGGATGCATTTTGTGCGCCCGAGCGCACACTACAAAAAAACGCATGCGCATACAAACGCGTACAAAAGCATGTGTATGCGCAACCATGTAAAAGATAGGGAAAAAAAATGCTTGCCTATGGTGTAGGCATATAGCAGGCTTCCAGCTACCCTTAAGGTGCAGGGCTGAACGCGGTATCCACCGCTGTTTGGAGGCTTCCAAACTGCGGTGGATACCGCGTTCAGCCCTGCACACTTGCAACCTACTTCTATAAGCCCCATATTAGCCTTAGGCTACCGGTCTCACCTGCAAGCTACTGTTATATGCCCCATACGGGACTTTTGCTACCGGTCTCAGTACAGACATTTTCTACAGGTATATTTTTACACCGGTCTCAGTACAGACACCTTCCACAGGCAAATTGCTTCAGCAATCCAGCGGGAACCTCTCATTTCCTTATGGAGTATATTGCATCTAATTGAATTACCAACACAGCACACCTTAAGGGTAGCTGGAAGCCTGCTATATGCCTACACCATATTTGGAAGCAGAAACTTACAAAAAATTATTTTGCTCGTGGACATACGTTTGTTCATACTATATAGACAGCAGTCGGACTGACGAAGGCCAAGTGTAGGCCGAAACGTCTTTTTGTAGGACTGCACATATATAAAAACTTCACTTAAAAAGGACAATTCAGTTGAGTGCCAAGTTACTTTATCATTATTCACTTGGGTCTGGGTAACCTACTTGTGCACCTTGTGGTAGTGCCACGCTATACTTGACACAGTTCTTATAATCCAGTCGTCTTATTGCTTACTGGGGGTGGTGGGAAGTGGGGTCCCAGGGTTGCGGCTGGAAGACGCAAGAGTGGAACATTGCTGCTAGGATGAGGGGGTGTTTTGATGTGCAGCTAGCAGCTGCTGGTGTCCGATGCTGCTGCTGTGCTATGTCCCCGCGCTTTGTACCTGGTGCTGCCGCCCTCTCTGTCTGCCGGGTGCTGCCGCCCGCTCTGTCCCCCGTGCTGCCGCCGCACTCTGTACCTGGTGCTGCCACCCGCTCTGTCTGCTGGGTGCTGCTGCCGTCCTACTCTGTCCGCCGGGTGCTGCCACCGTGCTGTGTCCCGTGCTGCGTGGGGGGGCTCTGCTGTTCCATCCATGCTTTGTCTGTGCGGTGGATTGCTTCCTGGAAAATGGCCGCCACACAAGTGCAGATGGAGATCTCAGCACTGAAATCTCGGGAGATGAGATTTCAGCACTGAAATCTCATCTCCCGAGATTTCAGTGCCAAGATCTCCATCTGCGCTTGCGAGGCGGCCAATTTCCAGAAATCAATCCGCCGCACAGACAAGAAAGCATGGATGGAACGGCAGAGCCCACCCACGCAGCCGGGACAGCGCGGCGGACAGAGTGCGGCGTCAGCAGCACCCGGCAGACAGAGCACGGCGGCATCATGCATCGGACACCCGCAGCGGCAGCATATCTGCATTGTAAGACGCACCCCTATTTTCCCCCCAAATTTGGGGGAAAAATGCGTCTTACAAAGCGGAAAATATGGTACTGTTTAAAATAGGTTTTTATGGAAGTCTTAATTTTTAAATCATGATATCTTTTAATTTTCACACTGGTCTTTTAACCTAACATTACGCTGGTATTTCCTGCTCTATAGAACATACTTTTCATTAGTCATCTCATTGTCATCACAGGCAGGATTATAATAAAGTATATAACTTATATACAGATAATGCAGGTTCACAATTACAGCTCACCTTTTCTCCCTTTATTCTGACTATTCATAACTAGGCTGCAAGTGTAGGGTGCTTAAGACTCAATTTCTTTGGTTATCTATATACTAGTACTCACACAAAGAGATTTCATCAGATAGCTTGCTTTGACTGTAGAGTCACATGTGAAGATTCCAGAAGAAAGTTTATTTTCAAGCTGAATTCTTGCAGTTATGCACAAATACAGTGAATAAAAAAGACTATTTTGAACCAGAGCTGAAGACATGAAGTTCTAAGATGGCAGGCATTCATAGAATAAGGAAGAATGGAGGGGTTACTGATATCAGAGCTAAAGAGGCAGACAGGGAGAGAGGGAATACAAACTTTTAAAAGGCAAACCTTGTTGCACAGCAATGCAAAAATACAATACGATGCAATACTATGTGATTCCCAATTCGTGGGACATGATACCCTTCCTCCACTGTGACCTCTGCACAGATCATGCATAAATATGTTTCTCACGGAGGTGAATGAATATCTCTAGTCTAAATGTTTCTATATATATTTTGGTAAGGTAAGGCATATGAATTTTAAAAGGGACTCTGTCACCAGGATTTTGCTACCTAATCTAAGAGCAGCATAATGTAGAGCCAGAGACCTTGATTCTAGCGATGAGTCACTTATTTGGCTGCTTGCTGTAGTTTTATCGGCAGCAGATGATCAGTAATTCTCAGATTCTCTCATCTATTGGCATTTCAGACTTGGACGTATCTTGGATCTCTTCATAGCTAACAGACTGGACATTCAGCGTCTCACACACCACTTCCTCATCTCGTCCCCTGTCAGTGTCCCAAAAGGTTCAGTTCTAGGGCCTTTGCACTATTCCATCTACACCTTCGGCCTAGGACAGCTCACAGAGGCCTATGGCTTTCAGTATCATTGCTATGCTGATGACACACAGATCTACCTCTCTGGACCCAATATCACTTCATTAGTACCCAGAATCCCACAATGTCTGACTGCTATTTCATGCTTCTGCTCAATTTCTAAAACTTAACATGGACAAAACCGAATTCGTTATCTCTCCATCTCACTCAATCCCCCCCAACAGACATATCCATCAAAGTCAATGACTGCTCACTCTCCCTAGTCCTGCAAGCTCGCTGCCTTTAGGTAACCCTTGACTATGATCTCTTTCAAGCCACATATCCAAGCCCTTTCCACTCACTGCTGACTCCAACGCAAAAATATTTCTCAGATCTGTACATTCCTTAATCAAGAATCTGCAAAAACACTAGTTCACACCCTCATCTCCTGCCTCAAATACTACAATCTTCTACTTTGTGGCCTCCCCTCTAACACTCTCGCATCCCTCCAATCAATCGTAAACTCTGCTGCCCGACTAATCAACTTGTCCCCCAAGCCTCTTCTCTGTCCCTTCACTGGCTCCGCATTGCCCAGAGCCTCCAGTTCAAAAACCTAACCTTGGCATACAAAGCCACCCACAACCTGTCTCCACCATACATCTGTGACCTAGTCTCCCGGTACTTACCTGTACACAACCTCCGATCCTCACAAGCTCTTCTTCTCTACTCTCCTCTTCCCATAATCGCACACAAGATTTTTCCCGTGAATCCTCCCTACTCTAAAACTCTCTAACCCAACATATCAGACTCTCTCCTACCGTGGAAACCTTCAAAAGGAACCTCTCATCTATTGGCATTTCAGACTTGGACGTATCTTGGATCTCTTCATAGCTAACAGACTGGACATTCAGCGTCTCACACACCACTTCCTCATCTCGTCCCCTGTCAGTGTCCCAAAAGGTTCAGTTCTAGGGCCTTTGCACTATTCCATCTACACCTTCGGCCTACGACAGCTCACAGAGGCCTATGGCTTTCAGTATCATTGCTATGCTGATGACACACAGATCTACCTCTCTGGACCTCTTCTGACAAGCTTAAAACCTGCAGTAACCCTCGTTAAACCATATCACTGCAAGACCAGCTTTACCCTCGCCTGCTGTATCCTCACCCATCCCTTGTGCACTATTAGCCCTCGCGGGCAGGGTCCTCTCTCCTCCTGTACCAGTATGTGATTTGTGTTGTTCAAGATTATTGTACTTGTTTTTTATTATATATATATACCCCTTCACATGTAAAGCGCCATGAAATAAATGGCGCTATAACAATAAATAATAATAAAGGACTAGTGAAAATCCTGCCATGTAGTCCTCTATATTCATGAGCTCTTTATAATCCTCCACCACTGATTGTACACATGTACATTGCCAGAAAGATGCCAAAGAAAGCTGCCAGCCAGTGGTGTTGGCCGGGTTATATAGAGCTCAGCATACAAAAAACTGGAATACCTGCAGCAGATAAAACAGTGATTTTTTTTCTCAAAACCGCTGCAAGCAGCCCCGTAAGCGACACATGGCTGGAAACCGGGGTCTCTGCACATACATTCCACATCATGCTTAAAAATCTGTAATCAGTCAATGAAAGTGGACTAGGAAAAATAAGATGTTTTTCATCAGTAAAAATGATGTTGAGACGTTCTTTTTAGATTTCCCACTTCTTTATCTCTGTAGTAATGTACTTGATTGTAGATGGCGCCTGAAGATGGAGGACAAGCAATGGTCTAGAATGTTATTACAGAGATGAATGCACAATCCTGGTAGGAACGTGTTTCTTCAAATTGCCTCTTCATAATTCAGTCTGCAGTGAGACAAGATTTTTCATTCTTCAGGACATATTTTTCTCAAAATCATTTTTTAAGGTATATTTTGCCTGTAAACTCATTGGTGATAAACAAAATTCCAGTGACTGACTTCACACAGAATCGTGTTACAATTTTAATATTGATAAACCTGTATGTTGTTTAAGGTCTAGCTGATGGTAAATGTCTAGAAGATAGATTAGGTCTTGAAAGTGCCATAGTTTCAGAAATGTGTCAGACCTCCCCAGGGATCCATGTTCGCACTGATATTTTCTCATCGGCCTTCAGGAATATAAGCTTTGGTGAAAACATTTCCAAGCAATTAACCTATCCCCGAATAAACTTTTCTTAATGATCCTTAGTCAATATCTTTGAGGGGTTAAACTTCACTTGACATTCATTTACATGTGGAACAGAAAGCCTATAACCATCAAATAATCATGGCATTACACAATCTAATACATGGAAATATCCTTCCAACCTATTAAAAGTATTAAATATCAAGATAATAAAACAATAGACAGGATACATTGACTTTTCATTGCAAGATTTTGGCCACTGCCTTTATTAAAAATTTAAATACATAACGCTAAAACTTGTAACCAAACCGCAGCTTAGCCAAAGCTCAAGCCCATTTACCAATAAATTAACCCAAACACTCCGAAAAAGGCCTGGTATTCCACCCTTGAAGTCAACGTGCCTGAAAGAAAAACCACCAAAAGATGGCATAAACTTGCTCATGAACGTATTCAACCTCTTTTGGATTTTTTCACAAAATTTTAGGTCCAAAGATTCTACCCAAAGTAACCTTGGCACTATTTCAGAAAATATTAAGGTTATTAAGGTAGCGTTTGGAAACATATTTATTAACTTTAAGAAGTTTTGTTTCATCTGGAATAGTAACTCAATTGTGCCGAACTTTCCAACGTTGTTTCCTCCGAGATGGATGATGATAATGTCAGGTAATGGAGCCCTGTTGCACATCAGAGTCATTTGGTCCCTTAGGTCAATCCATTTCTGTCCTCTAATACCGAACTAAAAAACCCTGACAAACTCAGATTCTGCCCAGTGAATGAAAGAATGGCCCAGTATCCATACTGTGACACCTAAGAAAACTACAAACAAAAGTTAGTTCAAAATTATTTACGAATATATAACTTATAACATTTCAAGCCTCATCTCCCCAGTTTTTTAATCAATGTTTCATTTAAACCAATTCTGGCCATCTCCATCACCGCTCCAGTTCAGAAAGAATGAGTGGAGAAATATCTATCACCCAAACTTAACTTTGATAAACACTGAATATGCTCCTGAATTGGAGCTGCGACAATGGCTTGCCAGAACGGTGAATGAGGAATTTATTCTCACCAACAGGACACGCACACACCAATATACTTTCTGCACAGCAAACTGAACAAATCAATTTTTCAGAAAAACACATTAACTTCAAATTACTGCTGTTACCCTCCTGGTCCGTCTTGGATTGGCTATGTACAAGATCAATGACCCGTTGTCAACCGAGATTTGGTAGAAAGTTAAACCTTCCAACCCATTCTGCCCCTTTGGCAGCAGCTCACCAATTCTAAAACCCCCAAAAACATTAGGGATGCTGCAGTGCAGAAAGATATCGATTCAAAACTATCAAAGCAGCATACATAAGAGACTGTAAGGCTGTGTGCACACGTAGCGATTTAAGCGATTTTGCCGCGATTTTCGGCGCGAAAACGCTTAAAAATCGTGTACAGAATGCCCCCATGCATTCCTATGGCATTCCGCACATGCTGTGCTAATGCTGCGCTTTTTTCCGCGGCGGAATCGCATCGCAGAAAAAATCGCAGCATGCTCATTCTTTGTGCGGAATCGCAAAGAATTGCCGCGATTCCGCACCCATAGGAATGCATGAGAATCGCTTACTTCCCGCATGTGGCTATGCCCACCATGCGGGAAGTTAAGCGTCTCATGTGCGGTTGGTACCCACGGTGTGGAGGAGAGGAGACTGTCCTCCAGGCCCTGGGTACCATACCCCTGTAAAAAAAGAATAAAAAATAAAAAAAAAAAAAAATCGGGGTATATTTACCTTCCGGTGTCCCGCGCTGCATTCCCGGCCTAAGCGTTCCCAGTAATGCCTTGCAGCAAGGTCCTGTGATGACGTAGTCTCGCGTGGCTCTAGCGGTCTCGCGAGATCGCTATAGCAATGCAAGACTACCTCATCACAGGTCTCGCAAGGCATTACTGGGAACGCTGAGGCCCGGGAATGCAGCGCGGGACGCCGGAAGGTAAATATAACCCGATTTTTTTTTTTTTTTTTTTTTTTTTTTTTTTAGCATTTTAACATCCTATCTTTTACTATTGATGGCGCATAGGCGGCCTCAATAGTAAAAACCTGGTCACACTCGTCAAACACCATGTTTGACGAGTGTGACCAACCTGTCAATCACTTTCCAAGCGATGCTTCAAATCGCTTGGAAAGTGCTTGAATATCGCACGCGAAAATCGCGGCAAAATCGCGATCAAAATCGCGGTGAAATCGCGCGGGAAAAAACCGCGCGATTTCTGGGAAGGAGTCCGGTTTTTAGTAAGCGTTTTAAAACGCTACATGTGCACATAGCCTACATAAATCTTTTAGTATACCCGGAGAGATAGTGCACTTACCATCCAGGACAGAATGATCCTTCTTATATCCCTTCAGAACCTGCTTAACAATAAAATAAGTATTCAACGGTTTCTGACCCAAAACTTTCATAAAAAATGGAAATTCCAGCTAAATTCTTAGTGACTGTAGTAGAAATGGCAAAAACATTAACGCAGCCTGCTCATTGCTCAAACCTGTGTCTAAACTTTCTTTAATGCAAAATTTGAACCAAACATCCCAGGCCACCAGGTAATCTTTCAAAATAGAACCGGACACCGACCGCTGTAATAGTTCCATTATTATGACCAGATTAGACCCCATAGATACTTCGGGCACTCCTATTTTGTGGGCTGGGTATGAGATTGAAGAAACTTGTGAACAGAAAATGAGAGAGTGATTCAGTGATTAAATTGCATTTGTGTTCAACATGTACAGCTTTTAGCCAAATGTTCCATTTAAGGCATAACAGCACCAAATGTCTCAACAATTTTACCACTAATTGACATTTACTGGATACACAGTTCACAGCATATATAGCACCTCTTCTGCTAGACCTGATAAGAATATTTTTGTTAACCAATCTCCTACCCCAAATGACTATTGCTACCAAGATAGGAAACAATTCTAAAAGCACGCCATTGTGTGTCTCCCCTATCTATCCATGCCACCTTTCGGCACACCGCGCTCCATCTAAGATCACACCAAAAATCGCAAGTGACAGCATCTGTAAACAAAAGCAACTGTTCATCTGAGACAAAAAGTGATCGCCAAATCGACTGACCATTAAAAGATTCTAAGAATTCTAAACACACTTCTAGATATTCTTTAATTTCCTTGGATATTCGAACATGGAAACATGGGTTCCTAACGCTCACTGTGCATGAGGACAAGCACCTACAAAAAACCCTACCCATTGGCATAATTCTACCTCTAGATGCTAATAAACTCAGCAGCAATTCTACTTCTTTCCCTGAAGCTTTCTTCCTGCTCCCCAAAGACTACACTGCCTGTCTGCACTTCACAATTTTAGCTATTGGCAGACGAAGTTCTCCTTTAACCATGTCTATAGTAATATCTAAAAATTCAATACAATTAACTGGCGTCACTGTTTAATTCTTTGCTAATGGGATACAATCAACCGCTGAGTCTTTAGGTCCTACAAACAAAAAATTGTGAAGATAATGTGCTATACCTCCCTTCATACATTGCAAAACTGTTACCCATTCAAAAAAGGAGGCAAAGGCTTCAAAATAAAAACAAGAAACAGAACAACCCATTGGTAAACCTTTGTTAAAATAAAAATAACCATTACATTGGAAACCTAACAAATAGAAACTACTAGGATAAATAGGCAATAATCTATATCTATATCTAAGTGATGGATTAAACAGAGCATTCAGCTCCTTTTTTGAACTACCCTCAAAGGTGACAGGCAGAAATTAACAAAAGGTGGTGCCGCAAATGGACCTGCCACCCTCAAAGATATAATTTCTTTCTCCAATTTTCTCTCTATCACTTCGGGATGCAGTTCAACTGATTTTAAATTAACTCAAACACAACCTTCACCAACAAACTGTGGGATTCAAAAACCATCTAAAAAACCCTCAATTAGTAGTTTGGCCATCTTGCGATATGGGTAATGTTCTAACCACCATTGTATTTTCTCCAGTCTTACTGGACTCGATCCCTTTATTAAAGTTCTTTTTGTTGAGGGCTGTCCCGCCAGGTTTGTCTTTTTAAAACACCTGGCCATCGGATGCAACCCTCTACAAAAGGAACATTTGTGTTTGCACCTGCAGGAAATAGGCCTCTTAAGCCCCCTTTACATTTAGCGATGCACCAGCGATCCCGACAATGATACGACCCGGTCAGGATTGCTGGTGCATCGCTAAATGGTCGCTAGTGAGCTGCCAAACAGGCAGATCTCACAGCGACGTAGCAGCGGTCGTTACTTACCTTTCAGACGCGGCGAAGACGACGTCCTCCCACCCGCATCCACGCGTCGCTCGTCAGTGTCAGCAGGAAGCAGCCGACGAGAAATGGACGTGGACGATCTCGCGCGATCAGCGATAGCCAGCGGGGGAGCCGGTCGGAGGCAAGTATCGCATGTAGCGATATCGCTAGCAATATCGCTGCTTCGTCACAAAATCGGTGACGCTTTAGCGATATCGCTATATGTAAAGCCCCTTTACATTGTGCTTCATTGAAGGCAAAAACATGTTCCTTTTCTAAAGGTGTTCGAGTTAGTACATGACGTTGTACGTTAGATGGCTTTCCTGGAAGTATTAGCTTGAGCCATAAACCTGCATCTTTAACACCCCATTTCAACTGTGGGTATATAGCTAATTTTTGTCTAAAGTTTTTGTCATAGAAATACCAACTCAAATTACCAAAGTTTTTGTATGCCTCCAACACTTTTTCTACATGTTGAAATAGCCCGGACCATTTGTTGGGAAACTTTTCCCCCATAATACTAGCAGAAATGCAAAATGCTTGCAGCCAATTAAATGATCCGGCTATGAGTCTACGCAAATCCTCATCCTTCTCCAGCCTTGCTAAAAAATCCTTGGCAGCTAGGACAGGATATCTATAAACTCATTATGCCATATTTTATATTTAACAGTTGTAGACAAGTGATATCCTAAGGGGGAGACTCTACAGACTAGTGCTTCCTATTAACAATCCTCCCCATCCCTTTAACACCAGAGGCTATAGGGGTAACTGAAGACTTGTGTTCTCCCTGCCCCCCCTCCAGGCCATCATCCAGGTGCCTCCATACCTCTGCTACCCCTGAGGCCCTGGAGGATACACTGGCTGAGTGCTGAGTGTAGTGTCTTCTGGTGGTTGGAGTAGCTCCCTTAGTGAACCCAGCACCTGTGGCAGCTGATGTAATGTGTATGAAGTGTGTGCAATTTGCTGGCCATACTTACCGCCCTCAGATATGATGTCCTGAGCTTGGTCCCACCTGAAGACCTCTCGGTTGGTCCTTCAGTTTGAGGACTGGCAGCCCCAGGACCAGCAACAGCGACGTCCGGCAAGTGATCTACTGAGGCCAGCCTAGTCCTTTCTCTCTACAGTGCGTCGGATGACCCCCTGTGACTCCGCCGTCTCCCGGACTTCCACTGGCCGCGTACTGGAGAAGTAGAGTATACCACTCTCCTTTTCTTGTTTTGAGACATGGAGCGCATGCCCTTCTCCGGACCCTAACAACAATAATACCGGGAAAACCTTGGTGGGAAATGCCTTTTCCTGCCAAGATTAACCCTTTGGGGGTTATTCTATGGCCTGGTAGTGCCATGCTTTATCCTCCTAATGGTCCGGGTGCTGCCATTACCTCATTAAATATTAGTTATCTATTAATAGTATGGATTGGTAGATATTCATGATCGGTTAATGAGCAGTTTTGAAGTTTTCAATTTTCTTATTGTAATGACTTCAGTTTCACACCACATCAAGTCGAAATAATGATTATTTATGACTCATAGAAAAGCCAGTTCAGTAAACACCTTTCATGTGTAGATGATGTCTAGTGAGCATTACTGTTTAGAAAGGGCTAAACTTGATAAACTCTTTATTCTCACTAGATCCTAATTAGCAGGAATCCATTAAAACATCTCTTTGCTATGGCACTTAAGAACAAAGTGAAAGGACTAATGTAAAATTAATGTTCACACTAACATCAGACTCCACCATTTTTTCATCTATCGATCTACTGTTTTATCCATCACTCATATCTTTATCTGTAATGTATTCAACTTTTGGTAGAGAACAGTAAGATTACAATGGAGCTTCCCTTATTTAAACCTCTTATTTAAAAATGTGGAATATGTGAATCCAAATGTCATTCTACATCTTTCTAGATGCCTATTTAGATAGAAATGAAAGATTAATTGAAATTTAAATAAGACATTACTGTATATTATTCATAATGGCCTCACAAAAGGAACTTCTCCATTTGGAAACTCAGTTAATATAAAATCTTTGGGGACATTGCTATTGGCAGTAAAAAAAAAAAAAAATGCAAAATTGCTCTTTTCTAGAAGCCTAAAAGTTATCTTCGCAGCATTAGCTATAGATGGCTTCCCAATGGATGACTTGGATTACCTGCCACCAGTAGACAATACCCTTATATAGTTCCTCCTCATCAATACAGAATAGGGTTTTTGCTTCCTGTGAGAGATGTGCTGGTTTTGACTGATGACCTATGTCATGTTTCAAGGCTCTTTACACAGTTGGTCCTTGACTTATTGGGTAGTCATGTGTAGAAGGCACTACAGCAAGTTTTCTTCTTTTTGGAAAAATGTTACCTTATTAAATGATGGAAAATTCAAACACATTGGTCCTTGATTCATTAAGACTGGTATTTCGGACACCAATCTTAATGACACACATTCAGGATTAAGATCTATCAAATTGAACCACAGGCATATATGCAAGAAATGCATTCAATGTGTCGTGCATTCAATGTATTTTATACCAGAAACGTATTTCTGACATGCGGAGTTATAAGACTTTCTCTGCGTCAATGAGGTAAAAGTATTCACAGAAACATTGTTAACCCTTAATGATCGCCGATCCGCCTTTTAGCTGAGACCCCAGAGAACATGATTTGGGCCGATTTTTACCAACCCCGATGTTGTGATTGACGTTATAACGGTGACCGCAAAAACAAAAAGTCCGATTTTCCAGTTAATTTCTCTCTCCTCTGAGGTGATTGCACATCAGAGGAGAGAGAAATAGGGTCCCCTAATCCACCCCCGGTACCTCCGTTATCCCTGCAACCCCCCCAGTCCACCGGCGTCTTCTTCTGGAAGAAAATGGCAGGTGCATGTGCCGAGATCTGCCGGCCGGCACCCGGCAGCAATAGGAGATTTTTCCTATTGGTTCATTTTGATCACTGTGATAGACCCTATCACAGTGATAAAAAAAATAGTAAGTCAAACCCCCTTTTGTCACCCCCTTAGTTAGGGAAAAAAATAATAAAAAAAGTATTTATTTCCATTTTTCCATTAGGATTAGAGTTGGGCTAAAGTGAGTTGGGATAAAGTTAGGGTTGGGTTAAAATTAGGGTTAGGGTTGGGCTAAAATTAGGGTTGAGGTAATGGTTGAGATTACGGTTAGGGCTGGAATTAGGGTTAGGAGTGTGTTAGGGTTAGGTTTGTTGCATAGGGTTATGGTTAGGGTTGGGATTAGGGTTAGGAGTGTGGTGGGGTTAGGGTTGTGGTTAAGGTTATGGTTAGGGTTGGGTTTAGGGATGGAGTTAGAATTGGGGGGTTCCATTGTTTAGGTACATCAGGGGGGGTCTATAAATTCGACATGGTGCTGCCACCATTGATTCCAGCCAATCTTGCATTAAAGAAGTCAAACGTTGGTCTCTCCCTTCTGAGCCCTGCCATGCGCCCAAACAGTGGCTTTTCCCCACATATGGGGTAGCGGCATAGTTAGAAGAAATTGCAAAACAAATTTTGTGGTCCATTTTCTCCTTATACCCTTGTGAAAATAAAAAAAATTGGTTCCAAAATAATTTTTTTGTGAAAAAAGTAAAATGTTCATTTTTTTCCTTCTACATTGCTTTAGTTCTCGTGAAGCACCTGAAGGTTTAATAAACTTCTTGAATGTGGTTTTGCACACCTTGAGGGGTGCAGTTTTTAGAATGGTGTCACTTTTGGGTATTTTCTGTTATATTGACTCCCCAAACTCACTTCAAATGTGAGGTGGTCCCTAAAAAAAAAAAATGGTTTTGTAAATTTTGTTGGAAAAATGAGAAATCGCTGGTCAACTTTTAACCCTTATAACGTCCTAGCAAAAAAAATTGTGTTTACAAAGTTGTGCTGATGTAAAGTAAACATGTGGGAAATGTTATTTATTAACTATTTCGTGTGACACCACTCTCTGATTTAAGGGTACAAAAATTAAAAGTTTGAAAATTTGCAAAATTTTAATTTTTTTTTTGCCAAATTTCCTTTTTTCTTAAACACAAGTTATATCAAAGAAATTTTAACACTAACATTAAGTACAATATGTTACGAAAAAAAAAATCTCAGAATAAGTGGGATACACTGAAGCATTCCAGAGCTATGACCTCATAAAGTGACAGTGGTTGGAATTGTAAAAATTGGCCTGGCCATTAACGTGTAAACCACCCTCGGGGGTAAACACTTCTAATGATCTTTATTCCCCCGGCAGCATTCCGGTTTTAGTCACGGAAGCGGCGCCAGTTGAGTCACCCCTCTATGTATGCCATACCGGCACAGACTAACAGTAGCTTAGCTTTAGGGCCAGCTGTGAGTCTGTGTCGGGGTAGCGGTTACAGCTACAACTGTGTAGATATACACTGAGCGGTGTCTGAACTTGTGCCCCCCTCGTGACTGAAACCGGAACATTATCGGGAAGAATAAAGGTCCTTGGGAAAGGGGTATTCCACCAAAAAGTAGTTTATTTGCTGTGTGTTAATGTTTCTGTGAATGATTTACCTCACTGACCCTGAAAAGGTCTTATTATGTCTGCAATATGGACGATGGATTGTAAAGTTTTATCTAAGGACGGCCTGACATGGGTGAATATAATTGATGAAAAATGGTGATACATTTTATGTATATAGTAAAATATTTTAAGTGCAAACCTTTCTGATTTGTGCGTATATTTGTTCTAAACATTTGACTATGGGTATTGAAAGCCCATTATGCACAATACTCATGCTCAGTCATTAGCTTCTCTTCCAAAAAGAGTTTATGAAGTAAGAGAAACTAGCCAGGAAAGATTAACGTACCACATTTTCTCATAGAGGTACAGTGGATAGAGAAGAAAAAGTGAAGAACTATACTCATGTGCTTCTGTTCGTAGTTTTTGTTCACCAGAATCAATTAAAGGGGTTGTCCACTACTAGGACAACCTCTTCTTGACCTAACTGTTTGGCCCCCGATAAAATAAAAAAGACTATACTCACCTCCTGTGCCGGTGTCGCTCCAACGGTGTCAACACTCGCGGTCCCATAGTTCTGGTGTGGTGGAATGACATGTGGTGCCCCGCACCCAATCAGGCCTGGCGTCACTGTCTCCACCTTCATATGGATTGAACATGGAAGAGGACGTCAGAGATCAGCTGCAGCCCTGGCTTCCTATTCATGTTCAATCCGTACAAAGATGGGGACAGTGATGCCAGCACTGATTGGGTGCCAGGCACCACGTGTCATTCAACGCACCAGCGTTCTGGGACTGCGAGTGCTGACACAGTTGGAATGGCGCTGGCACGGGAGGTCAGTATAGGTTTTTTTATTTTAATCGGGGCCTAACATTTAATTCAAGAAGGGGTTGTCGAAGTAGTGGGTAACCTCTTTAATATCTTGAGTGATGTTACGTTTGGCACTTGAGAGCATAATTTTTCTGTGTTTATGGCACTGATGCTAGACATACTAGACTTAAATTTTTCATATGCCATAAGATTAAAGTATGTGAATCATCTTGATGCCAAATACCACAAGACGTCTTCAGAAGTCTTTTGGAGTCCATTCCTTGTCACAGCGGTTTTGGCACAGTTAGTTGTACTGGATTTACAAGCTTAACTCTAGTGCCCCATGGTCTTAATGAAATTACTGAACGTACAAAGTAATTGTATCATTATTGTTAATTATCAAAACTTTCATTTATTATTTTTAGATGATGAATATATTACAGTCCACTTCATATTCTGCATATCTATGTCTATGTAATATTGAGATTTAGTTTATACAGTTCATATTTTGCATACGTTAATATTACTGCCATTACTTAAGATGAGAGAGTTTTTATTAACTTTCCTCACATTTAACTATATATTATTCCCCAAATCCCGGATGACTCAGAACGAGCCCTGCTAAGTGCCACTTCCCATTCTCCTGATTGAGAATGAGAATGATAATATAGGCTTGCTCAGTGCTCACTAATAGGGATGAGAGGAACTGAGCTTTGTAGATTCTTACCGGACAGTTCGTGTCCGGTGCTAAACATCGAACACAGACAAAAGTCTGTGCAATGTTCGGAGTTCCGGAAGAAGAGAGAATTTTCCTGTTTAATATTCTGGGTCCCCATTGTTTTCAATGGGGTTCTGGTGGCAGTTCAGATACAGTACTGGTACCTGAGCCGAACTTTGGAATAAAGTTTGGGTCAGGTACTAGAACCGGAACTTCCACGGGTCCGCTCTTCCCTACTCACTAATGTCTTTCTAGGGAGCTTTGATATGCCCATTACTCTCGTCACCCCAAATAATGACTTGTGTAGTTGTATGTTACTATTTAATTTATCTTTACATATTTCTAACTAAAGCAACATTGATATATGTATATTTAATAAAACTGATTAATATATTTCCTACCATCCATATGTCTTTTTAATTATAGTAATACAAGGGCAATAGTTTTATATATATTAAAGAATTACTATTATTTATTACTTTTTTAATTGAACATATATATTATTATTGTCTATATTTAGGGAATAATTGGATTTGAGTTGACCTACGAACTATTTAAGTAATTATTTTCCCATTCCTAATTATATGTTCCTTGCCTGCATTTTTAATGAATTAATTATTTTGTTTCATGTAAATGTTTGTACTTGTCTTTCAGTATAATTATTGGCTACTACATGACTGCCTTTTCTATGAACCAAAAAAAAGGCAGGAATATTGGATTGCTTTTTAAGTCAAATAAAATCCACTTCTGTACCGTCAGTGTCATTTGCATGACGAAATGAACCCAAAATGTGTTGCTGTCCTACACATTCAAAAAAACTATTTTTACCCAGAGTTTCAGTGGATCAAGAGGAGGACATACACGCATTTTGGTTTTAATGGAATGACTGATCAATACTCTTCTTCAGATACTTTGGTTTTACATCAGTCAGAATTGATGTGTATATATTGAGTAAAAACAGCTTGCCTACTATATTGGGAATGTCATATGATACAAGGTAACACATTAGACTCTGCTGTGACCTGGCAACCTGCGCACTTTATATTCAGTTTCCAAGTAGATGATTTTATTTTGAGCTTTAATAATGCATAAAAGCACCCTGTAACAATAAGTGATGACATGAGTAAGAAGTGGCAGGAAGCAGTTTCCAAGTCTAGTACAGGCGGTAATGATCTGAGAAGGTGCTATCAGATGGACAGAATTTTGTAGTTTCTTTGCTGTCTGAGTATTGGAGAAAAAGAAAATATCTTGTCTAAAAGTGCATTTATATCAGGTGATGCTTTTTAGAAGTGCATTGAGCAGCAGGGTGGTTTGCTGGTGAAAGTGGAAAAAAAATCTCTTTAACCCTTTCGCGCCTGAACCTGTTTTTGCCTTCGTGACCAGGCCAATTTTTTCAATTCTGACCAGTGTCACTTTAGGAGGCCATAACTCTAGAACGCTTCAACGGATCCTGCTGATTCTGACATTGTTTTCTCATGACATATTGTACTTCAGGATAGTGGTAAAACTTCTTAGATATGAACTGCGCTTATATGTTTAAAAAAAAAAAAAAAAAAAAAAAAATCGAAATTTGGCAAAAATTTTGAAAATTTTGCAATTTTCAAACTTTTAATTTTTATGCCCCTAAATCAGAGAGTGATATCGCACAAAATAGTTAATAAATAACATTTCCCACATGTCTACTTTACATCTGCACAATTTTGGAAACATTTTTTTTTTTTAGGAAGTTATAAGGGTTAAAAGTTGACCAGCGATTTCTCATTTTTACAACAAAATTTACAACACCATTTTTTTTGGGGACCACCTCACATTTGAAGTGAGTTTGGGGGGTCAATATGACAGAAAATACCCAAAAGTGACACCATTCTAAAAACTGCACCTCTCAATGTACTCAAAACCACATTCAAGAAGTTTATTAACCCTTCGGGTGCTTCACATGAATGAATGGAATGTGGAAGGAAAAAATAAACATTTAACTTTTTTTCACAAACATTTTACTTCAGAACCATTTTTTTTATTTTCACAAGTGTAAAAACAGAAAATGAACGACAAAATTTTTTGTGCAATTTCTCCCAAACACGCCGATACCCCGTATGTGGGGCTAAACCACTGTTTGAGCACACGGCAGAGCTCAGAAAGGAAGGAGTGCCGTTTGACTTTTTCAATGCAGAATTGGCTGGAATTGAGATAGGACGCCATGTCGCATTTGGAGAGCCCCTAATGTGCCTAAACAGTGGAAACCCCCACAAGTGACCCCATTTTGGAAACTAGACCCCTTAAAGAACTTATCTAGATGTGTCGTGAGCACTTTGAACCCCCAAGTGCTTCACAGAAGTTTATAACGTAGAGCCATGAAAATAAAAAATCATTTTTGTTCCACAAACATGATCTTTTAGCCCCCAATTTTTTATTTTCACAAGGGTAACAGGAAAAATTGGACCCCAAAAAGTTGTTGTCCAATTTGTCCTGAGTACACTGGTACCCCATATGTGGAAGAAAACTACTGCTTGGGCACACGTGGGGATCGGAAGGGAAGTAGTGACGTTTTGGAATGCAGACTTTGATGGAATGGTCTGCGGGTGTCATGTCGCGTTTGCAGAGCCCCTGATGTGCCTAAACAGTGGAAATCCTCCACAAGTGACCCCTTTTTGGAAACTAGACCCCCCAAGGAACTTATCTAGATGTGTGGTGAGCACTTTGAACCCCCAAGTGTTTCACTAAAGTTTATAATGTAGAGCCGTGAAAATAAAAAAATCATTTTTTTTCCACAAAAATGATCTTTTAGCTCCCAATTTTTATTTTCACAAGGGTAACAGGAGAAATTGGACCCTAAGAGTTGTTGTCCAATTTGTCCCGAGTACGCTGGTACCCCACATGTGGGGGGGGACCACTGTTTGGGCACACGGTGGGGCTCGGAAGGAAAGTAGTGACGTTCTGGAATGCAGACTTTGATGGAATGGTCTGCGGGCGTCATATTGCATTTACAGAGCCCCTGATGTACCTAAACAGTGGAAACCCCCAATTCGAATTCCAACCCTAACCCCAACACACCCCTAACTCTAGCCCTAACCCTAGCCCTAGCCCTAACCCTAGCCTGCCTACCTGCTTTTTTTTTCTTTACTTTTTTTTTATTTTTGTGTTTTTTATTTTTTGTATTTTTGACTCATAGTAACGCCACTTCTCCTCTGATCTCACACTGGCAGATGATCAGAGGAGAAGCAGCGTTACTATGTGACAAGATCGCTGCCCGGCACATAGTAACGCCACTTCTCCTCTGATCTCACACTGACAGATGAGCAGAGGTGAAGCAGCGTTACTGTGTGACAAGATCGCTGCCTGACACAGCTGTGCCAGGCAGCGATCTAGTCACACTGTAACGCTGCTTCACCTCTGCTCATCTGTCAGCATGAGCTCAGAGGAGAAGTCGTGTTATAATGAGGGAGATCGCCGGGAAACAAGCAGCTTTCCCAGCGAGCTCTCTCATTGGCTGCTGTGACGCGACGTCATCAGGACCTGAACCAATCAGGTCTCGATGACGTCGGGGGTCCCAGCATGCATTGTGCACCGGGATCCCCGCGTTATAAGGTATGAGGGGGTCCCAGGGGGCACAAAACCGCCGACAGTAGATAAACGTCGGCGCTGCACAAAGCCCAGCAAGCGCCAACGTTTATCTACTGTGGGCGGTCGCGAAGAGGTTAAATCTTCTGCATCAGCAAGTGTGAGCGAGCTGAGTGTGACTGGAGCGTAAGTGCGAACGGTGGCAAGTGTGTGTAATGTTAAGTAAGATATTATTTTGCTGGTACATTCCAGAATCCCCCCTTGGTACACTACAGACCAGACTCTTGCCTGTCACGCAATAGAGGAGCCTTTCCAGAGAATCGCGGTGGACATTGTAGGCCCGCTGGCCGTCCCCAGCAGCTCTGGAAAGCAATACATTCTGTGAGGTGCCAAGGGGAGAGGTACTAGAAAACAGGTATATTTCTCCCCGTTTCATTTCATATGTATCCCTGTACTGATGATAAAGCCAGTTTATTTCACTGTAATCCAGTCCTAGTTTCCTTAGTGATCAGCATGGAAAGGACTGGTAGTTCCCCCTCCACTAATTCAATCCAGGTTTTGGTTTCCTGAATGGTCCAGCTGATATAATCAGGAGGAGCTGGGATCTCTCAGTCTCTCGTCTGCTAAGCTGGGAGCTGACACAGTAAGATTACATGGACTTCTTTGCTGTTATATAGGTTTATTTTGTAGTTAGCCTGCTATTGTTAGTTAGTGGCCAGACGGCCTTAGATGTTTTATTTCATGTTTGGCATGTGTAACATTGAATGACAAGTGTGCACAATAAATATGCCATGTCCATATCCATGTGGAACTTGCTAGTCTGCTGAAGTGACTCCATAGCCACACGCTTGTGCCAGAGCAAAGATCCCAGCTGAGCTATCTATTCCCACAATTCTCACCGTGGTAGACTACGCTACCTGGTACCCAGAGACAGTAGCTCTGTCTTCAACCATGGCAGATAAGGTGGCTGATGCACTGGTGACCATCTTTTCAAGGGTAGGATTTCCCAGGGAGATGCTTACCGATCAAGGGATCCAATTCACGTCTCGCCTAATGGAGGCTCTCTGTAAGAAAATGCAGATGAAGCACCTGGTATCGAGTGCGTATCACCCACAGACCAATGGTTTGTGTGAACGCTTCAACGGTATCCTCAAACAGATGCTCCGCATGCTGGTTGAGACCCAAGGGCATGACTGGGAGCGGTACCTCCCACACCTGCTGTTCGCTTACAGAGAACGGTTCTCCCCCTTCGAGCTCCTGTATGGCAGGCGAGTCCGGGGACCCCTTGGGTTGATAAGAGAATCCTGGGAAGATGAACCCTTCCAGGCCGTGTTCACCAACCAACCTGGGAGGAGGGAGTTAGCAGTTCATGAGGTGGACACCGGGAATCACGCCCCACTACGGCGAACACCTTATTGGATCTCTGAGGGAGTGCAACAGGTCATGCGCCAAGAGATCAATGAGATGTTACAGCTGGGGGTGATTCAACGGTCAAAAAGCGCGTGGGCCTCGCCTGTAGTCCTCGTGCCTAAAAAGGATCGGATCAGCCGGTTCTGCATGGAGGACAGGGGGCTCAACGCCATCACAACCTCTGATGCACACCCGATGCCGCGCATCGAGGATCTGCTTGAGCGGTTTGCAAAAACAAAATACATATCCATCATGGATTTGAGTTGGGGATACTGGCAGATACCTCTGAGCCCCGAGGAGCAGGAGAAATTCGCCTTTATCACCCCCTTTGGACTGTACGAGTCCACAGTCATGCCCTTCGGCATGAAAAATGCACCTTTCACTTTCCAGCAGATGGTCAACCACCTGCTTCGGCGACTGGAGGAGTACATGGTGGCGTACCTGGACGACATTGCTGTCTTCAGTTCCACCTGGGAGGAACACCTTCAGCACCTCCAGGAGGTGCTCAAGTGTTTTCACCAGGCAGGCCTGACCATCAAGCCAGGAAAGTGCCAGATTGGCATGAGCAAGGTCCACTTCCTGGGGCACCGGGTAGGCGGGGGTTCAGTGAGTCCGGAGCCGAAGAAAGTGGACGCAATCGTGTCCTGGCCCACCCCCAGGAGCAAGAAACAGGTGAAGTCCTTCTTGGGCACTGCAGGTGGTTCGTACAGGACTATAGCGCCCTTGCAAAACCCTTGACTGACCTCACCAAGCAGAGGCTACCCCAAACAGTTAACTGGACGGCCGGCTGCAAGGCGGCCTTCCAAGCTTTGAAAACAGCCCTGTGCAACACTCCAGTGTTGAAAGCAGTCGACAGCAGTCGCCCGTTCTTGGTACAGACCGACACCAGAGAGAGTTTGGCCTCGGTGCTGTGCTCAGCCAAGTCGACTCGGGAAACCAGGAGTGTTGTGAGCTCATTTTCTCGTTCACCTTTGATGTCCGATGAACTCTCTCTGCTGGTGAAAGGAGGTGGTGAAACAGATTCGGATGGGAGAAACCTGTCACCTGAACAGGTGGATTGCGATTGGACATCCGGAATCTGAGTGGATATAAGGCAGCCAACGCCCTGTAGGGTTGCTGGTGATTTCTCTGCTCTGAGCTCTGGCCTCCAGTTCAGTTCCTGTCTTCTAAAGCTAAGTTTTTCTCTGTTATTGTTCCATGAGATTTTGTCTGATTTCCTTAGTTTTGTGTTCTGCGAGCCCCGGCTGGGGCTCTGCTGAATTTCCATTTTTGTCCCTGATCAGTTAAATCTCTTTTACTCTGTCTTCAGAATATATTGGAGTGCTGATGTAGGGATTTTGAAGTCTGGTGACTTCAGGGTTGTTTTTCCTATCAGATGTGTTGGGAAATTTTTGGTAGGGTTTTTGCGGATTGCAGTCAGCATCTTTTCTGTCCTTTCCTATCTAGTTAGTTGGGCCCCATCGTTTGCTCTGCCTGTCTTTCTGTCTGTTTTTGTGTTTTCATCTGTTTTCACTGACAATACATGTTGGGGGCTGTCTATTGCTTTGGGGTCTGCTCTGGGGCAGTTTAGATTTCCCCTTTCTTTCTTTAGGCTTATTTAGTTCTCCAGCTGTGAAGAGGCGTGTAGGACCACCGTAGGAACGCTCCACAGCTACTGTTAGATGTTGTGAATAGGATCAGGGGTCTGCAATCCGCTAGCTACCAACCTCTCCGGTTTTCTGGACTTAGCTTGCATTTTTGTTTTTTCCTCCTCTGGTGACTCATTCACAGGAGCACCCCGTGTTGTACCTGAGCCAAGAACTTTTGCCGAGGGAAGTGGCATACTCCACCATCGAGAAGGATTGCCTGGCCATGGTGTGGGCACTGCAGCGTTTGCAGCCTTACCTGTACGAGCGCACCTTCACGGTGGTAACCGACCACAGCCCTCTGAGCTGGCTGCACACAGTGTCCGGAACCAACGGAAGGGTGCTCCGCTGGAACCTTGTCCGTCATCAGTACGTCTTTACCGTACAACACAAAAAGGGCAGCAAGCATGGAAATGCCGATGGGTTGTCCCGCCGGGGCGAACCCGCTGAGGTGCGCATGGCGGATTACCGTCAGGTTATGCCTCCGTAGCGCACTCTAAAAGGGGAGGTGTAATGTTAAGATATGATTTTGCTAGTACATTCCGGAATCTCCCTTGTTACACTACAGATCAGACTCTTGCCTGTCACACGCTGCAGATGTGATCCTCCTTCCCCCCTCCTTAGCAGCTGTGTGTGTGTGTGTCTCCTCTGCCCGCTGGTAATAGGACACCAGACATTTCCTGTCCCAGCAGCTCTCCCCCTTCCCTTCCCCCCTCCCTGCACAGCCAGGAAAAGTTCTTTTGTTCTCTGCCATGCGGCTGGATACCAGTGTGGGAAATATTAGAAGAAGCCATATCGTGAAAACCATATGCGACAGAGATATAAAAATCACATCTCTACGTAGGGCACGAAACCGACGTTCTGACCCATAATTTTCACAGTTGTAGCGCTGACAGAACCAGAGAAACGGAGTTCTCCTATACAGAGTGGAATAAGGAGCTAGTGCTAGTTACAAAGGTAATTTCAATACAAGATGAATGATGGTTCTGCCGATACTCTGCTAGGTTCCCAAGTCCAGATATGATGGTTCTAAGTTTTCTGGACCAACATCTGTACTTAGAACAGGGGGAGAAACATCTCCGGACTGCCCCTTTCATGATTTCACACAGCAGAGGCTATAGGGCATTCCCATGAAAAAAAACAGTCAAGCTGGAGGTTTTGATGCCAAAAGGACCCCCCAGATGCAGGGAGATGTGTGGCTTTCTGCCCATCCCCCTCTCCACATGGTAGCCTACAGACCATCTAAGCAACTGTAAGTTTAATTTCTGCTGTTATTCCCTTTTATTTTGTATTCGTATTGTACATAGCTAATGTCTCAACTTTGTAGCATTCTTACCTGTGTAATCACTGCCCACCTTTTTGGGAATAAATGGTAAATTTATTAGTCTGTCTTCATGCTCTAAGAATCGAACTTATGCGCCTTTAAGATAACTGCTACTAATTTTGGGGGTTTGCTACGGACCCTCTTAATTAACTCATTGATTAAGTGAATCATAGCTGGTGGCAGCGAAATGTTATTTGGGCCCCGGGTATTGCTGGCTGTGACGGAAAGGGATTTGAAAAGCTAATTGCTCTGGCCGCAGCCACCCATTCATAATTCCCACACTGCAGCATGCCGGGTGGCCAGACCAGTGACCAATTATCCCAGGTGTAGTTCCCTGACTGACCTGAGGGTAAGGGGGGGGCACCGGAGAGCTGCGCGTTCCAAAGTAGAACTGAGAAAGTGGGATATATATAAATCCCCGCAGTTCGTGGAAGATTGTTAGCAGTGGTGGGGCATCCAAAATAACCCCCCCTGCGATAAATTGTTAGGGCAAGATTAGCTTGCTGTTTTTATGTCACATGGTGCCAGCGGTGGGATAACTAAGATAAGCCCCCCTGCGCCTGTGATAGCCATGTGTCGGCAGTGCGTCATTTCCCTCCGTCCATGACATACTGGTGTCAGCGGCGGGATCGTGACAGTGTGTGACTTGTGATTCAGTGACTTTGGATTCAGGGAGATTCCAAGGGAGTAATTACTGAATTGCTGTTATATTTTATTAATACTTTTTATTGTATTTTTTACTTATCTTTTCTGTCTGCTGCAATCCCCATTAGGATTCTGCTCCACTATTGCCAATGCCATCCAGCGTACATCTTTCCACATGTATGCAATCTTTGAACAGCCGGTTGAGGGTGCATACTGCTGTGCGAGATGTGAGCACGTTGTGCATTTGGAAACCCATATACTAGATCTAAATGTGCAGCTGGCAACACTGAAATCCATGGACAGTATGGAAAGGAGTCTTCTGCTCACTGAGCAGACGCTCAATGGGATAGATGAGGGGGGATACTAGGCTGGAGCTGCAGGACAGTGAAGCAGTAAGCTGGGTGACAGTTAGAAGGTGGAGCAGAGGGAAGAGCGCCAGGGAGGCTAGTCCTGATCTGGCACACCTCAATAAGTTTACTAAGTTGGCAGATGAGGGGAGTGTCAGTACAGGCGTAGCACTGCTGCAGCAAGGCATGTCCTCTGAAAGCTGGAGGAGTATCTGCTCCAGTAAGGGGGGAAATAGGAGAGCAGGACAGGCCAAACAGGTGCTGGTAGTGGGGGGGACTCAATTATTAGGGGAACAGATTGGGCAATCTGTCACAAAGACAGGGATCGTCGAATGGTGTGCTGCCTACCTGGCGCTCGAGTCCGACACATTGCTGATCGGGTTGACAGATTACTGGGAGGGGCTGGTGGGGATCCAGTGGTCATGGTGCACATTGGCACAAATGACCAAGTTAGAGGTAGGTGGAAGGGGCCGACTTCTCAGTTGGCTACAGGTTCTATGCTAGAGACGGGCTGCACCTCAATGGGGAGGGTGCAGTTGTGCTGGGGGAGAAAATGGCTGGAAGGCTGAAGGAGTGTGTAAATTAGGGACTGGGGGGAGGGTATTCCTTTTATAGGAGGGGAAGACAGTGCAGATAGAGACCTGGGCACAAATACTGAAATTGGGGGTGGGGTTAGAACAGTTAATAATTTAAGAAAGAATAGAGGTACAGAGATACATAAAGTGCATGTATACTAATGCCAGAAGCCTCGCCAACAAAATGGAAGAATTAGAATTAATTTTGTTGGAACATAATTATGACATGGTGGGGATATCTGAGACATGGCTGGACGAGAGCCATGACTGGGCGGTTAACTTACAGGGCTATAGCCTGTTCAGAAATGACCGTACAAATAAGCGAGGGGGAGGTGTCTGTTTATATGTAAAATCATCCTTAAAACCCATTGTTCTGCCTTCATGCACGTTGACATGATGTGCACTCTAGCAGACAGCATAAACCACGGCTTTGTCTTCCAAAATAAGCAGACTGTTCTCTGTAGTCTAACGTGTTTATTTGTGAAGAGTATAGAACATGCAAGCGAGCGGTAAAACTATAAAGAATACAAATGACATAAGTATTGGGCAGATGATCACACAGCTAACACAATTACAGGAAGTATTCAGTGTGATGCAGCATACATAGAAAAAAAACAGGTGTCTAATTACATCTACTGAGCACTGACTGCTATACAGCTAATAACTGTCACGCCGTTCTGTTTGTATTTGATTGTCGGCGTGACAATGCATGTTTGCTTTAACCCCTTACTCCTTTCCCCCTAATTGAGCTGGGATACTGCTGGCTGTTACCTGTATGGAGCCTGCTCAGTTCCCTGCTCTGCTGCATAGCTGCACAGGTGGGTGTTAGCTCTTTGCTCTGCTGCTTGACCTTCCGCTTGTGCGGTCCCTGGTTGCCACTGTGGAAGCTGTCCGCGGGTTGCGAGGTCATTTGCAGCTGGTGCATGACTTTCCATGTGTCTTGGCTGGCAGCCATTGCCAGGTGCTCTAAGCTGCAGTTCCTACACTGATTGTGCTGCAATGGTTTCTGTGTGTTCTTAGGGCCTGCGCGGCCACACCTCCCCTGCTTTTATCAGGGCTAGTGTGTGTACTTGAAATGCTGTCCCCAGCCAATTGCTGAGGGGCAGCTCCTTTATAAACTGACTCTGCCCTATGGGCAGGGCCGGAGCTACTCACAAAGCTCCTGAACCTTGCCATGTGTGTTTCGTGTCTGTGTCCCTGGACCTCGTCTGTCTCTGTTTTGGTACCAAATTCCCTGCCTTGATTCCTCCTTTGTCCTGTTCCCTCGCCCTACCCCGGAGGCGGTATATCCGGGCCTGAATCTCTGATCCTGTACCTGTCCTGTACCTGTCCCCATCTAAATTTGCTCTGGCCTGGAGGCAGTGTATCCAGGCTTGAATCCTTGATCCTGTACCCGACCATGTCTGAACTGTCTGCTATGTTGTGTTCCTGGAATCCCTCTGTTTGGAGCCCTGCACCCAGTGACTCTGAGACTCTTGTAACCGGTGTTCCTGCTGAGCATCTACTATGCTATTGTCACGTCGCCATCGGATACAGGGACTGCTGTTCCTGCTTCGGCCACTAGAAGGCACCAGACTGGCACGTCACCGTCAGAACCGAGCTCTGCTATTCCGGTCTCGGCCTCTGGGAGGCGCCGGACTGTCATGTCACGGTCAAACTCGGGGACGGCTGTTCCTGCCTCGGCCACTGGGAGGCGCCGTGGTCCGCCCGTGGGTACTGCTAACAGGGAGGAGGCTCCTCCGCAGGCATCTGGCGGCCGCAGGCTGTGCTCCCCTGTCGGTCATGAAGGGGTTGGTGCATCACCATCTGGCCTGGTCCTGGGGCGGTTCTAATTACGTCATCAGACCGTGAACCTGTGAGGGATGATCTGATCCCTCAAATACCTTGGGGCTGGTCTTGCAGGCCGCCAGATATAGTCTTGGTTTCCCCAGTGTGCTAGTTTATTTGCCATCTTTGATTCTGATCTTTGCCTGGATTTCTGACTCTGCTCCTGCCTGACGATTTTGTACCTCTGCCTCTCTCCCAGTTTATGACTCTGACCTTGGCCTGGATTTGACTCTGCTACTGTCTGCCATTTTTGTACCTCTGCTGCCCACCTGGTTTAGACTTGGATTCCTGACTACGCTTTTGGTCCCGTTTTTTTATCCCCTTTCTGGCGACCGCCCTGCTCTGGTCCGCTGCTCTTATTCAGACAGCTACCTCCTGGGCTCTGCTGTAAATCCAGATCCCTGTATGGGGGCAAAGGGTATCGGAGTTGCGCGGGGTGCTGTCTTACTGCAGCCCAGACTCGCAGATGGACGTCACAGCTATGCTCTGACTACCATGAGGTGCTAGCTCCATGCAGGACCAGCAATCCTGCGGTGTTAGCACCATCACGCTTGAGTTCCTTCCTAGGTCCGATTCCTGGAGCCTGACTACCGCAGTCTGGAACCTGATGACCGCTGCCTGGAGCTGGATGACCGCAGTGGTGCCTGTAGGTCGTGTTGGATGTCCGGAACCAAACGATTCTCGTCTGATGTCTGCCGGTGACTCTGATGTCCTGTGGGTGACCCTGATGTCCTGCCTGCATCTGGATGACCTCGTGTATCCTGATGACCTCGTGTGTCCTGATTTTGTCTATGCACTGTAACTTTACTTTAAGCAAACTTTACTTTGTTTATACCTGAAGTTGTGCGATGTCATCAAGTCCTACGTGTCCTTGTCCACATGCTCAGCTGCCACAGAATCCCGGTCACTGCCCTTCCCTAGTTTGGGTAGGCCCAGGTCCCCCTCTGTGGTATAGAGGGTCCATATTGCATCCCCGGGGGATGCCCGCCCCTCGCCATCAGCATGGAGGCGCCTGCTGGGCCACGTCTGCGGCTGTAGTCGTGACAACAACATCTCTGTACACACTGCATTGTAAGAAAGATATTAAGCTTACCAGATATGCTTTACCTGGATAACGAACTCAAGTTGGAGAGTTAACAGGAGGACAGACAAATACATGTGTCCTTATGAAATACACAGAATAAAATGGCACCTTCTTTATCCCAGAATACATTGCTTCCTTCCCACAAAGCATTACTTCAATACCATAGTGCATTGCTTCTGTTAAAGTCACAGACTGTAAATGCTATCAAGACACAGCTATAAATTCAGCCACCACTAGATGGTGCTATAACTAACCCAGCACATAATACACACATTTGCCCTATTCAGAGGGCAGAACACACATCCTGCGTGCTAATATATGTGAATCTAATGAAAATGTAGAGTCCCTGTGGGTGGAGATAAGGGGAGGGGGGAATAAATGATAAATTACTGATAGAGGTTTGTTATAAGTCTCCAAAAACAATGGAAGCAATGGAGAATATCCTAATAAAGCAAATAGATGAAGCAGCGACATAAGGAGAAGTCATTATTATGGGGGACTTCAACTACCCTGAAATACATTGGGGGAGCGAAACCTGCAGTTCCAGCAAGGGTAATAGGTTTTTGACAACTATGAGAGACAATTACCTTTCACAACTGGTTCAGGACCCAACAAGAAGGGGGGCACTGCTAGACCTAATATTAACCAACCGGCCTGACTGCATATCGAATATAAGGGTTGAGGGTCTCTTGGGTAATAGTGATCACAAAATAATAAGTTTTCATGTATCCTTTAATAAGATGTGTAGTAGAGGGGTTACAAGGACACTAAACTTCAGGAAGCTAAATTTCCAACGGATGAGAGATGATCTTAGTGCAATAAACTGGGATGATATCCTGAGACATAAAAGTACACAAGGAAAATGGGAGACGTTTATTAGCATCCTGAATAGAACCTGTGCACAATATATACTGTATGGGAATAAGCATGCTAGAAATAGGAGGAAACCACTATGGTTAAATAGAGCTGTAAGGGGCGCAATAAGAGACAAAAATAAAGCAAGTAGGTAGTGATGAGGCATTAAATAAATACAGAAAATTAAATTCTGTAAAAAGCAAATCAAGACAGCAAAGATTGAGACAGAGAGACTCATTGCCAGGGAAAGTAAAAATAATCCCAAAATATTCTTTAACTACATAAATAGTAAGAAACTAAAAAATGATAGTGATGGTCCCCTTAAAAATAGTCTTGGTGAAATGGTGGATGAGGATGAGGAAAAAGCCAATATGCTAAATGACTTTTTTTCAACAGTATTTACACAAGAAAAGCCCATGACTGACAACATGATCAGTGATAAAAAAAATTCTCCATTAAATGTCACCTGCTTAACACAGCAGCAGGAAGTACTGCGACGTCTAAAAATCATTAAAATTGACAAATCCCCAGGCCCGGATGGAATACACCCCCGAGTACTGCAGGAATTAAGTACAATCATAGATAGACCATTATTTTTGATCTTTAAAGATTCCATAATAACAGGGTCTGTACCACAGGACTGGCGTATAGCAAATGTGGTGCCAATATTCAAAAAGGGGACAAAAGCTGAACTTGGAAAGTATAGGCCAGTGAGCTTAACCTCAACTGTGGGTAAAATCCTGGAGGGTTTTCTAAGAGATACTTTACTGGAGTATCTGAAGAAGAATAACCTCATGACCCAATATGAACAAGAGTTTAGAAGGGACCATTCCTGTCAGACTAATCTGATAAGCTTTTATGAAGAGGTAAGTTCTGGACTGGACCAAGGAAATGCAGTGGACGTGGTGTACAAGGACTTTTCAAAAGCTTTTGATACGGTGCCACAAAAGGTTGATACATGAAATGAGAGCAATGGGGATAGGGGAAAATATGTGCAAGTGGCTCAGGGATAGGAAATAAAGGGTAGTTATTAATGGAGCACACTCTGATTGGGTCACAGTTAGCAGTGAGGTACCACAGGGATCAGTATGGGGCCCGCTTATTTTTAACATATTTATTAATGACCTTGTAGGGGGCATAGAGAGTAGAATTTCAATATTTGCAGATGGCATTAAACTCTGCAGGGTAATCAATACTGAGGAGGACAATTTTATATTACAGGAGGATTTATGTAAACTAGAAGCTTGGGCTGATAAATGGCAAATGAGCTTTTATGGGGATAAATGTAAGGTCATGCACTTGGGTTGAACAAACAAGATGCATAATTACAGGTTATATACACTAGTTTCCTTGATATTGTGTTGATCGAGGGAGCTAGTCTGGTTGCTGTTTGTGGAGAAGGATTTTTTTTTTCCCCCAATGTGAAGTTTACTGTTTGCCACTTGGGTTTTTTTTGCCTTCCCCTGGATCAACATGTTAAGGCAGGTTAGGATAGGATATGGGTTGAACTAGATGGACTTAAAGTCTTCCTTCAACCTTAATAACTATGATAGCAGTTATGACAGTGGGAAAACAGCTAGGAAAGTGTAGGTGATGTGCAGTACCTGGGGTTGACCACAAGATGGCAGGGAGGAGTGTGAGTTCAGGACTTGACAGCAGCTTATGGCTTTAGAAACCGTTGGTCCTGGGGGGCGGAGTTACAGGGAACTGGGAAAGTTATAAATTTGACAGGAGGGTTCCGGAAAGTTCCAATCCCCGGGAGGAGCTCAAGAGGAGAGGAGCCTGTGGCAAAGTGGGTGTTGTGAGGAAAGCTCAACCAGGGGACTGAGGAGAGAAGAAGTCAGGGGGGTGGTCCTGACATGAAGTACCGCAGTACAGACGAGGTCCCGAGGGAAAGCATACCGAATTTGATGACAAAAGCTGACCAGTAAAATTACTGTTGGTGTACAGGCCTAAGGCGGCCACAGTGACCAAACTGGCAGGAACGTCACTAAGCTGAGAAAGGGACGGTGTGTGTATCTACGTCCCAAGTGAAAGTACAGTGTGTGTGTACCGGGGCCTGGAAACGGAGGGCCGTGAAGGAATTGCGGTGTGTTGTCAGAGCCGTCAGTCGGACGGTGGTAAATAAACTTGGACCTATTGCACCCGAAAACTGCCTCCATCTGTGTCTGTACGTTACTGCGCGGAATACAGAGGGACCACCCCCCAGCCCGGCCCACCGACCCTACATTACTATGTTACCTGACCTCTGATGGATAACATGTTGGCGGCTGTTTAATAGCCTGTTTAAACAGGTGGACCGCACTTCATATGTGCACAGAACGATCAATAATACATTTTTCTGTGAGCATACTTTGCAATTGTTTTGGCAGCACAGATCCTATATACTGTACACGGGACAATGTGCTCACCTGTCAAACGAACATTTTGCTTTTATGTTGGGTGATCTGCAGCCTATTTACACTACATGATCATCAGAACAAGCATTCTTAGCAGTGTTCATTCTCGTTTTTTAAGGAAACTGTAGGAGAGATCAGCGCAAAGTAGGGTCTTATCCGAGGAACTATAGTGAGCTTTACGCCCAGATTAAACTAATATGTTTAATCCGTAAAAACAGCATATAGTGCAGTGTCACCTGCAGCAGATCCACGGGTCAGCCAGTGACCATCAGACATCAATACGTTAGGAGTTTGTGGATAGTCTCTGCGCTGCTGACAGGATTTAAGACATATACCCCAGTGTAGTAAAATAAGATGATGTGAACTTGGTGATACAGAATAAAGGTGCTTTTACGCCAGGCTGTTATCATCAATGAGCATTTCTAGGATGATTAGACAATGGCAGAAGGTGGCCTGGTCTGATAAATCTAATTTCTTTTGCATCATTTGTACATCTGGGTGCATGTGCCAGATGCCACAGGACATTTTCAAAGGTCTTGTAATATTCCATCTTTCAACGGGGCAGAGCTTTTTAAGCGGCAGGACTTTGTTCACGTTAAACATACTTATAGTGCTCCATTGGCTTGACTCAAACAGAACCTGTATGGCATGTATGTAAAGGTGCTTTAACATTGATTAAAACACCAAAACAGATTTCTACAAGAAAGGTAAGGATTTAGAGAAATCCATAGTTGAAATTGTACTTTCCTCTTGGTATTTGTTATAATCTACTGTATGTGATTATTGTTATGCTGTAATGTCTGTTGTCTGTACAAATCCCCTCTGAAATGTAAAGTGCTGCAGAATATGTCGGCGCTATAAAAATAAAATTTATTATTATTATTATTATAATAATATTACTTTTGAGTTTGCTTCTACTTGACTGCCTGAATACATGTTGTAATTCCCTAACAAACAGGCAATCCCCACATGTATTCAGGCTGTCAAATAGCCGCAAATCATGCAGCTGCGGTGACAGAAACTAAATCTCCGAGCACTTCCAAATACTCGGAGACCACTCGAGCATGCTCGGGGAAACCGAGCAACGAGTATACTCGTTCATCACTAATGGTCATAAGCATTTAGACCCTTTGCTCAGACACTCATATTTAAGTCATATGCTGTCCATTTCCATGTGATCTGCCTTGAGATGGTTCTACTCATTCATTGGAGTCCAGCTGTTTAATTAAACTGATATGACTTGATTTGTAAAGGCACACACCTGTCTATATAAGACCTCACAGCTCAGAGTGCATGTCAGACCAAATGAGAATCATGAGGTTAAAGGAACTGCCCAAGGAGCTCAGAGACCGAATTGACAAGGCACAGATCTGGGTAAGATTACAAAAGAATTTCTGCAGTACTCAGGGTTCCTAAGAGCACTGTGGCCTACATAATCCTTAAATGGAAGAAGTTTGGGACCACCAGAAGTCTTCCTAGACCTGGCCGTCCAGCCAAACTGAGCAATCATGGGAGAAAAGCCTTGGTGAGAGAGGTAAAGAAGAACCCCAAGATCACTGTGGCTGAGCTCCACAGATGCAGTAGGGAGATAGAAGAAAGTTCCACAAAGTCAACCATCACTGCAGCCCTCCACCAGTCGGGCCTTTATGGCAGAGTGGCCTGATGGAAGCCTCTCCTCAGTGCAAGACATTTGAAAGCCCGCATAGAATTTGCTAAAAAAATAACACAAGAAGGACTCCAACACTATGAGAAATAAGATTCTCTGGTCTGATGTGACAAAGATAGAACTTTTTGGTGATAATTCTAAGCGTTGTGTGGAGAAAACCAGGCACTGCTCATCACCTGCCCAATACAATCCCAACAGTGAAACATGGTGGTGGCAGACTCATCTTATGGGGGTGTTTTTCAGCTGCAGGGACAGGACGACTGGTTGCAATTGAACGAAACATAAAAGCGGCCAAGAACAGAGATATCCTGGATGAAAACCTCTTCAAGAGTGCTCTGGACCTCAGACTTGGCCGAAGTTCACATTCCAACAAGACAATGACCCCAAGTACACAGCTAAAAAAGCAAAGGAGTGGCTTCAGAGCAACTCTGTGACCATTCTTGACTGGCCCAGCCAGAGCCCTGACCTAAACCCAATTGAGCATCTCTGGAGAGACCCGAAAATGGCTGTCCACTAGCGTTCACCATCCAACCTGACGGAACTGGAGAGGATCTGCAAGGACCTCCCGCTCCCTGGACTCGATGATTGACACGCTTGTAACATCAGAAGCTCAGTGCCT
Source organism: Dendrobates tinctorius (assembly GCF_039654945.1). Classification (NCBI taxonomy): domain Eukaryota; kingdom Metazoa; phylum Chordata; class Amphibia; order Anura; family Dendrobatidae; genus Dendrobates; species Dendrobates tinctorius. Next base: position 26,308,095 of record NW_027361671.1, on the reverse strand, counting down.
TCTTTACCAGCTAAACTCACTCTTGGAGCAGGAGCTGAAATGCCAGCCCAAAGCTTGTGTTGATAGAAAGTGCTCACGACAATGGCCTCTGGATGACGTCCAGACTTCGTGACTTTGAAGTGAAGGATCTGCTTAGTCTAACTCAGTTCTTTGGTTTCAGTACGGAAACCTTCTTGTTGGCTGTGAACATTTTGAGCCATTTTTTGGCCAAAATGAAGGTACAACCGAAATATCTGGGCTGTGTCGGCTTAACATGTTTGTACCTCGCTGTAAAAAGCACAGAAGAGCGAAACGTGCCCCTCGCGACCGATCTGATCAAGATAAGTCAGTACAAGTTTACAATATGCGACATGATGCGCATGGAGAAGATCGTCTTGGAAAAGTTGGGCTGGAAAATGAAAACTACAACCGCGTATCACCTCTTACATGTCTACCATTCATTGGTTGTGGAGAACTTGTCAAGTGAAAGGCAAAAACTGTTTCCATTGGAACATCTTGAAGCAAATCTTAAGGCCTGTCACTGTAGGCTTGGATTCTCTAAGGCAAAGCCCTCTTTGTTGGCATTGTCTATTTTGGCGGTTGAGATGCAGGATTAGAAGTTGCATGAATTATCAGAAGTAATAGAAGGTCTCCAGACATATTCCAAGATCAGTGGCAGAGAGTTGTCCTGCAGGAAAGAATTAGTATCAAAGTGCCTTGCAGAATATTCTTCAAGCAAATGTTCAAAGCTAGAGTTGAGAGACTTTTGTTTTTTTATGGTCGAGTTTCGTTTCGTGAAACCCGACTTTTCCAAAAGTCGGGTCGAGCAAGATCGGCCGATTATAGGGAAAAGTCGGGGTCGTCCCGAAACACGAAACCCAATGTAAGTCAATGGGGAATAAAAGTCGGCAGTGAGAGGAGGACAGGAAACACCTACAGTGCTCATTTGAATGCCAAAAGCATCAATTCTTCTTACTTAAGCTGGTCAACCTTAATTAACTTCATAATACAAGTTACGCACTGAAAAATGGGGGTTATTTGGCTAAAGTTGTGGGGGGGGTAGGGCTGGCTCCAGGTTTTCATGTGCCCTGGTCGAAAGAGCGCCCCTTTAACACATAATACCACAACTCATCATGCTCCGATACGGCAGAGAAATAGCGGTATAGTACAATGAAAAATACCTCACTTTTTACATCTCATGACGAGGCCCATCTATTTCTCCATACAGAATCATTGGTCCCATATAATGTTTGAAACAGTATATGATGAGCTCCACATAATGCTACAGTATATGTTGGTCCCCATGGATGAAGCTCCACTGTCTTATGGGCCCAAATAATGCTCCAAACATAATGGGCCCCATTTCTAATGCTCTAGTGTATAATGGGCCCTGTAAATGCTGCTCCAGTGTCTGATGTCCACCTTTGCAATGTTCCAGTGTATGGTGGGCCCCATCTATCATTCTCCAGAGTATAGTGCTCCCCAAAAATTGCTGTCCCAACATTGAAAACAATCAAATAAGTCTCCTCGCTAGGGAATCCCTGTACTAGTCTGGACTCCTCGTCGTCCCCATCTTCCATCTCACTGCACAGTATTTCAACCTTGCAAGTGCTGTGATCCTGAGCAAGCAGGGGGGGGCCCACTCGTTGGTGACGGCACTGGCACAGGGTCCCTGATAGTACGGTGGTGTGTCTGATGGCGGGTGGGCCGAACCTGCACTTTCATCTGCAGCTTCCTCTTTGTCACCGTGTAAGATGGAACTTTATATTGGAAGGGTAACCTGAGTTTCATCAGGGTCAGATTCAGGCCGGGTAGCGTGCGAGGGGATGTAGTGGTCTGGGTCAATGTACCAGAAGATTCATCGAGCAGTGGCTGGGCATCAGTGCACTTGTGTCGCCCCCAGGAGTACGGTCGCCACAGTGGCATTACCTTCCTCCTAGGGAGTGTGATGTCATGCTTGGGAGCAACGAAGGATCTCTCTAGCAGGTTAACTGATTGGGTGGCGTTATTCCCACGAGTCATGACCCTCCAAACAGCGTTCATGAAGGCAAAGTGTTTGTTTTACGTGGGCAGTATGGTTGCAAAGCTGAACCTTAAAGGAATGTCCAGAAGGGCACCACCAGGAGTGGAGCCTACGGTTAAATTCGACTCCACCTGGGAAACCTAAACCATGCCAGCTACAGAACAGATGCACACATTGCAAGCTTAATTCCGTTAACGAACGAGACTCCGTCATGCCCCGCGGTCCGAGTCTGGCTTACTAGAGGGACACGTGAGGCTCTGGCACATGAGATTGGCCAATAACTGGTGTGTCATGCCCTTACATGTCAGTGGCTGCATGTGTGCTACACTGAAAAGGCCAGCGTTTGTCGCTTACAGGTGCAGATAACCCGCTGAACAACGTTAGTGATGGGGATCACTGATTACAATTATTACTCGCGAACGATGATTTCCCAGTAAGTGCAGGTCAACCACAGTTCCGGAATTAGGCCTAACCGTCATTCCTGAAAAAAATGAAAAACTTACGTGTGCAAACCACAGGTGCTGTAGCTTGCTTAACAGCTCGCCAGCCGTTCTCACGCCCAGTATGGGTTACACGTGATTGCACAAAGGTGAGAAAGGGTACCGTATCCCCGGATAACATGTATGGATAGCGTACACATTCAAAATATATGTCTATACATCAGGAGGCAGGCTCAGACGGTGTTAGGCCCAGTATGGCTTGCACGTGATTGCACAAAGGTGAGAAAGGGTACCGTATCCCCGGATAACATGTATGGATAGCGTGCACAGATATGTCTATACATCAGGAGGCAGGCTCAGACGGTGTCAGGCACAGTATGGATTTGACGGCCCAGACTACACAGCGGAGGAGCAGGGAGAGGTAAAGATTGCAAATGCTGGGGCCCTGCCCAAGCAAGGGGGGCCCACTCGTGGGCATCGGTACTGGCACTGGGCCCCTCATAGCATGGCGGTGTGTCTGACGGCGGGTGTGCACCACCACCGTCAGACACTTGATTGCACTATGAGGGACCCTGTGCCAGTGCCCGCGCCCAAGAGTCGGCCTACCCACCTGTCCAGGGCAACGGCACTCGCACGGTGTCGTGCGCTAGGTGGTGACCCCGGCCATGGGGGGAGGGGAGGCAGCACAGTTAGGGAGTTTTAGAAAGTGGCATATGCTGATGTTGGACATTCAGCTGATGCTGGACATTCAGCTGATGCAAAAGGCGAAATAGGTCAAGTCCCAGGAAGAGGTGGACCAAAGCAAGCCATTTTTCTGTCACCCTATGTGTCATCAGGGGAAGGTGGGACAAAATCCTTGGAAACCCATGCATGGTTCATTTTAATGAAGGTTAGATCATCCACATTTTGGGTTGACAGACGGGTCCTTTTTTCTGTCAGGATTGATCCAGCTGCACTGAAGACTCTTTCCGATAGCACACTTGCAGCTGGGCAAGCGAGCTCCTGTAAGGCATATTGTGCCAATTCAGGCCAGGTGTCCAGTTTAGCAGCCCAATAGTCAAAGGGGAATGACCTGTGTGGGAGAACATCGATATGGGAGGAAAAGTAGTTTGTAACCATAGTTGACAACTGCTGTCTCCTGTCACTTTCCATCGATGCTGTATTATCAGTTGTGTGAGCGGTACTTGAAATATCAGTCCACAACATTGTCATGAAACCCCTGTCTCCAACGCCACTTCTGCTGTGTGCACCATGAACACCTCTCCCAAGCTGCCACCGGCCCGTACGAGAACCATCACCCCTGCTGTGTGCTGGGAATGCCTCAAGCAACCGATTTACCAGAGTTGCTTGTTTATTAGCCAATATTAGGTCAAGGTTCTCCTGTGGCATGATGTTTTGTAATTTGCCTTTATAGCGTGGATCCAGGATGCTGGCCAACCAGTAGTCGTCATCGTTCATCATTTTGGCAATGCGGGGGTCCCTTTTTAGGATCCGCAAGGCATAATCTGACATGTGGGCCAATGTTCCCGGTGTCAATGATGCACTGCGAGTGCTGGTTGGAGGAGCACTTTCTGGCAAATCCACATCCCTCCAGTCACGCACAAACCCTGTACCAGACCTTGCCACGCCAACATTTTCATTTGCCCCACGAGATGCATCCTCCTCCCCTAAGTAATCATCCCCATCATCATCCTCCTCTTCTTCCTCCAACTCGTCCAGGAGAGGTCCCTGAGCAGACAATGGCTGAATGTCATCAAGGATTCCCTCCACCTCTTCCTCCTCGTCAACATTGGCTGCAGACGCCTGCTCCTTAATGTGCGTCAAAGTTTGCATGAGCAGACGCATAAGTGGGATGCTCATGCTTAGGATGGCGTCGTCTGCGCTTACCAGCCGTGTGCATGCCTAAAAACACTGAAGGACTTTACAGAGGTCTTTCAGCTTCGACCACTGCACACCTGTCAATGCCATGTCTGCTCTCAAAGTGCCTGGCCGTGTATCCTCCCACAAATGCATTATGGCCTGCCTCTGCTCGCACAGCCGCTCCACCATGTGCAGGGTGGAGTCCCACCTTGTTGCAATGTCGATAATGAGGCGGTGGAGCAATCGCTGCAGCTTCTGCATACGAACGGAGTGTACAGGCGACCGGCGGATGTGCGCGCACAGTCTTCGCACCTTCTGGAGCAGGGCTGTTAACTCCGGATAATTTTTGAGGAAGCACTGCACCACCAGGTTCAAGGTGTGAGCCAAGCAAGGTATGTGGCTGAGTTTTGAAAGGGCTATGGCTGACACAAAATTACAGCCGTTATCACTAACTACCTTGCCTGCCTCAAGATGTACACTGCCCAGCCATGACTCAGTTTGTCGCTTCAAGTACTCGGCCAGCACCTCGGCGGTGTGTCTGTCGCCCAAACACATCATCTGCAACACAGCCTGCTGACGCTTTCCACTAGCTGCTCGATAGGGGGACACCTCGTGTGCAACAGTGGCAGCTGCAGATGGAGTGCTCGTACAACTGCGCTCTGTGGACGAGCTTTCGCTTCTGGATGAGGAGGGTGGAACGCCTACAGCCAACTGTTTCCTATACCGTGGGCTAGGCAGCACTGTCCCACCACCGCTGTCCCCTGTGGACCCTGCATCCACCACATTAACCCAGTGCGCAGTGATGGACACGTAACGGCCCTGGCCATGCCGACTGGACCATGAATCAGTTGTGAGGTGCACCTTTCCACTCACTGACTGCTTGAGTGCATGGACAATGCGGTCTTTCACATGATGGTGGAGGGCTGGGATGGCTTTGCGAGAGAAGAAGTGGCGACTGGGTAGGTCATAGCGTGGTACTGCATAGGCCATGAGTTCGCGGAAAGCTGCGCTTTCCACCAACCGATAGGGCATCATCTCAAACGAGATTAGTTTGGCAATGTGGGCGTTCAAACCCAGTGTACGCGGATGAGAGACTGAGTACTTTCTTGACCTACTCATAGTGTCTGGGAGGGTGAGCTGGACATGGTAGAAGTAGCGGTGGACAGGGCGGACTGAGAGAGGGTTGATGATGGTGATGGAGTTGGTGTTCTTTCTGATGGCCTAGATTCAGTATTTCGTTGATATAACAGTGGGATTCCCTGACTGCTGTGGCCTTGCAACGACACCTCAACATTTGCTGCTGTGCTAACCGGTGGGCTTACAGTGGGGGAAACAATGTAGCGTTGCTGACTACCTTCTTTGTGATCAGTTGCACATGTGGCACTTGAGGTTTGGTGTTGTGTCCACGCTTGCAAGTGCATGCTGGTTAAATGTCTAAGCATGCAACTGGTATTCAAATTTTTCAGATTTTTCCCTCGGCTAAAGGTCTTTGCGCACTTCTTACAGATAACCTTGGCCTGATCATGAGGATTTTGTTCAAAAAAGTGCCACACTGCACTCTTCCTACTTTGGCAGACATTTTGCGGCCTAGCACGCTGTGATGTTTTGACCCTCTGGACAAGCTGTCCAGCAACTCTTTTGATTTTTGGAACCTGTCTTTGGAGTGCTCTGGGCCTGCCAGATAACAGCTGTTGCGATGTTGATGTCTGCTGTGGATGCTCCTCATCTGAGCTATTGGAAGCAGCACCCTCTTCCCCCAATGGATGCCAATCTGGGTCAACAACTGGGTCATCCATCACCTCCTCTTCAATGTCATGTGCACCTTCCTCTGTGTCACCGTGTATGGTGGTATAGTGTGCGGGAAGGGGCACCTGAGTCTCATCAGGGTCAGAATCTGGCTCTGTACACTGCGAGGACAATGTAGTGCTCTGAGTGAATGTACCAGCAGAATCATCTATCAGCGGCTGTGCATCAGTGCACTCCATGTCAGATTCATCTTGGCCTGGGTAATTCACCATTTCACTTGATAATCCAGGCATGGTATGTGAAAACAGCTCCATGGAGTAATTAGTATGGCCTGCGTCATCCTTCAATCTTGGTTGTGGTGAAGGACACAAGGAAAGGTGTGGTTCATGAACATGAGCCTCCAATGACGACTCAGTGCTTTTACTTTTTACAACTTCAGAAGAGGAGGCGATAGAGCTGGAGGCTGAGTCAGCAATGCAAGACAGAACTTTTTCCTGATGCTCTGGCATTAAAAGCGGTTTGCCAACTCCTAGAAAACTAAGCCTTATGGAGCCAGACGATGACGCATTCGGTCCTATTTTGCTTTTGCCACTACCATCAGATCCACCACCAACACCATCATTACCAGCTGCCAACCCCCGCCCAATTCCACGGCCTCTTCCACCAGCCTTCCTCATTTTTGGTAGAAATGTAGACAAAATCCAACAAACTATATAGTAATGTAAAACAAGGTACAAGGTGTCTATAGGACAGGGGAGATTTAGATTTTCTGCACACACTAGTGGACACTGGACACTTTTGGATTGTGTGAGGCCCACTGAATATCAGAGCGCTATGTCACAGGCTCCATGGCACAGGTGTGAAAAAAGTGACTACAGGAAAAGGGAGATTTTGAATTTCTGGGAGATTTTGAATTTCTGCAGACACTTGTGGACACTGGACACTTGGATTGTGTGAGGCCCACTGAATATCACAGTGCTATGTCACAGGCGTGAAAAAAGTGACTACAGGATAAGGGAGATTTAGATTTTCTGCAGACACTTGTGGACACTGGACACTTGGATTGTGTGAGGCCCACTGAATATCACAGCGCTATGTCACAGGCTCGATGCAGCAGGTGTGAAAAAAGTGACTACAGGATAAGGGAGATTTTGAATTTCTGCAGACACTGGACACTTGGATTGTGTGAGGCCCACTGAATATCACAGCGCTATGTCACAGGCTCGATGGCACAGGTGTGAAAAAAAGTGACTACAGGATAAGGGAGATTTTGAATTTCTGTGAGATTTTGAATTTCTGCAGACACTTGTGGACACTGGACACTTGGATTGTGTGAGGCCCACTGAATATCACAGCGCTATGTCACAGGCTCGATGGCACAGGTGTGAAAAAAGTGAATTGTAGAATTGGGCAGAATAGGAATCTCCCTAGAGTGTAGGTCTGTAAGAACGGAACAAGTCCTCCACAGTGACACACAGATAGCTTCACTGTGGGTGTGATAACAGCCGTTACACGGTACTGTGTGAGGAGCGTACACCACTGTATGGTGTGAATAAATGCACGCTCAGTACCTTAGCAGGACAAAAAAAAAAATTGGGATTGCTTTTAAAAAAGCAGTTTGCAGAGCAGTGGGGAAACAGCAATGCAGCTATCAGGAAGCCTTAGAAGGCAGCCTAACAACCAACACCGCTGATCCACCACAATATAGCCTCCCCTTGCACTGCACACACAGTGACTGGTGTGTTGCACAGGCAAAATCGCTAGCAGCAGAAGCAGTTTTTTTTTTCTTCCATGCCTAACGCTCTCCCTACAGAATCAGCAACCTCTCCCTATGCTAAGATCGGCAGAAGTAAGATGGCGGTCGGCGTGCACGCCCTTTTATAACCCCTTTGATGCCCACCAAAGCAAGCCAATCACTTGCATGCCCTTGTGAAAGATGGTGGCGACCCCTGCCTATGTCATCACGTTGCCCACAGTGTCCGTGGATCCTGATTGGCTGAAAAAGAGCGCTAAACAAACTTTTGAAACGCGACTTTGGCGCGTAAGTCACCGACCTCGTGGCCGACCTCATCCTAGGGTCGGGTTTCGTTTCATGAAACCCGACTTTGCCAAAAGTCGGCGACTTTTGAAATTGTTCGACCCGTTTCGCTCAACTCTATTCAAAGCCAAATGTTCAGAAGCGCCAGTGGATTGTATCTGGCCGCACGGCGAGACAGCTGAAGCACAGTTATTACAGGATAGCACATCTTCCCACCATTCCTGAATCTGGCGCCTAATACAGGATTAGAAAACTATTGACCTTCTGTTCCCTGGAAACTGGTGCTTATGTTGGACCCATAAACTGTGAAGCCTACAGATAACATGGCAGCTAGTTATTCAAAGACAAGATGTGATTGAAAGGTCTTCAGTACTTGGAGAGATCTGCACAGGCCTAGAGTCTTGGCAGTAGGAGATGGTGCCTGCTGTATGTTCACTCCAACCTACAGTCCATTTTTGGAGGGGGTAGCTAAGCAGAATGCATAATGAGGGTTTTTTTTTACAATATAGGCTTGATGCAGATCCTTAATTCTCATCCCTCACAGATGTGAAATACTAATGTAGATATAAACTACACCGGTTCATTCTGCATAGTTTGGGGCAGGGGAGTCGGCATTCTGGCTGAAAACGCAGTCATATGAATGTATCCTGAGTAACTATCTTCAGTACATGCTGATACTATCGGCATAGCTCTGCTTATCAGCCGCTGTGGCCCTACAACTATAAAAAGCAAACTAATGGCCTGTATAATTTCTCCAACAAAGCACTTTATTTTTCTTCACATTTTTGGTGGCGGCTCCGTGAGATGTTTCAGTGTCAGGCTGTGTGCCCACGTAAGTGTTTTTTTCGCATTTTTCAAGCGTTTTTACTGGCAAAAACGCAAAAAAAAAAAAAAAAAAAAAATCGCTTAAAAGAAGCATCCCATTCATTTTATTGAATTCTGCACTTTGTACATATTGATGCGTTTTTTTTCCGCGAAAAAAAACGCATCGCGGTAAAAACGCAGCATGCTCATTAATTTTGCGGAAAAGTCAGCGTTTTTGGCTATTTTCTATGAGATTGAGGATGCGCGGAAAAAAAACGCATCAAAAACACGCGTTGTTTGCGCAAAAAAAGTGTGGAAAACGCGCAAAAAACATGCGCGTTTTCTGGGAAGGAGTCCGGTTTTCATGCAGAAATTTTCTGCATACGTGGACACATAGCCTCACACTTGTCACACATGAGCTCTTAGTGCAGATCTGCCCTTTTCATGATTTTTCTCTACTGTAGACCGTCACTGATGGTCTAGCATTTAGTTATTAAAGTAATTTAGCCTTAAAAAAATTATTTATTGATGGTCACTAACAGGAGCTCTGTGGAACGCTCGCTCTGTCTGCAACAAGCTTTCCTACATCCATGATCTTTTTGTTACTACCAAACTTTCCTTCCTCGCCATCACCGAAACCTGGCTCACCCCTTCTGACACAGCCTCTCCTGCTGCACTTTCGTACGGTGGCTTCCACCTTTCTCACACCCCCCGCCCCAGCAGCAAACATGGTGGAGGAGTTGGTTTTCTCCTGTCAGATACCTGCTCCTTCACCCCAATCCCACTGCCACCCTCTGTAACCCTCCCTTCCTTTGAGGTGCACTCTGTGCGCATCTACTCCCCCTCCAACCTCCAACTGGCTGTCATCTACTGCCCCCCAGGGCCAGCCACCACCTTCTTTGACCACTTCACCACCTGGTTACTTCATTTCCTTTCCGCAGACATCCCTACTATCATGGGCGACTTCAACATCCCCATTGACACTTCCCTCTCAGCTGCCACTAAACTTCTATCTCTCACTTCCTCCTTCGGCCTCACTCAATGGTCTTCTACAGCCACCCACAAAGATGGCCACACACTGGACCTCATCTTCACCCACCTCTGCTCCCTATCTAACCTCTCTAACTCACCTCTTCCCCTCTCTGACCACAACCTTCTCACATTCTCTTCCCTCTTCACTCCATGTCTACAATCCCCACCCCACAAACTTTTACACCTTCGCAGAAATCTTAAACACCTTGACCTACACTCATTCTCTGAATCCCTCCTTCCTCTCACAGATATAAGTTCCTTACACAATGCGGATGACGCTGCCGCTCTATATAACACCACAATAGCTGTAGCTTTGGAATCCGCTGCCCCACTTACACATACCAAAACTCGCAAAATCAGCAGACAGCCCTGGCACATCAACTTGACCAAAGAGCTGAGGCGAGCTTCCAGGGCTGCTGAGCGCAGATGGAAAAGATCCCACTCCAACGAGCACTTCATCGCATTCAAACAGTCCCTCACTACTTTCAAGACCACACTCGCCACAGCTAAACAAACCTACTTCTCATCTCCTCCCTGCCTCACAACCCTAAACACTTATTCAACACCTTCAATTCTCTCCTCCGCCCCCCAGCACCTCCTCCCTCCCCACTCATCTCAGCTGAAGACTTTGCCTCATTTTTCAAGCAGAAGATTGATAACATCAGAGACAGTTTTGGTCAACAACCCCCAGAGCCCTTCCTCCCGACTTCCCAGCCCTCCACCTTCAAAACCAACTTCTCCACCATTACAGAAGATCGACTCTCCACTCTACTCTCAAGATCACATCTCACCACCTGTGCACTTGACCCGATCCCATCCCACTTCATACCAAACCTCACCACAGTCTTCATCCCAACCATAACCCATCTCTTCAACCTATCACTAACAACTGGTGTTTTCCCCTCAAGCTTTAAACATGCCTCCATCACACCTATCCTCAAAAAGCCCTCTCTTGACCCATCCTCTGTATCTAGCTATCGCCCTATATCACTTCTCCCCTACGCCTCCAAGCTCCTGGAACACCACGTCTACCTTGAATTGTCCTCCCATCTCTCTTCTTGCTCCCTCTTCGACCGCTTACAATCTGGCTTCCGGTCACACCACTGAAACTGCTCTTACTAGGGTCACCAATGACCTCTTAACTGCCAAGAGCAAGCAACACTACTCTGTCCTCCTCCTCCTGGACCTGTCGGCTGCCTTTGACACAGTGGACCATTCCCTATTATTACAGACTCTCTCATCCCTCGGCATCACAGACTCGGCCCTATCCTGGATCTCATCATACCTAACAGACCGGACATTCAGTGTCTCCCACTCACACACCACCTTCTCACCTCGCCCCCTATCTGTCGGAGTCCCACAAGGTTCAGTCCTTGGGCCCCTGCTGTTCTCCATTTACACCTTTGGCCTGGGACAGCTCATAGAATCTCATGGCTTTCAGTATCATCACTACGCTGATGACACACAGATCTACATCTCTGGACCAGATATCACCTCCCTACTAACCAGAATCCCTCAATGTCTGTCCACTATTTCATCCTTCTTCTCCGCTAGATTTCTGAAACTCAACATGGACAAAACAGAATTCATCATCTTTCCCCCCCCATCTCATGTGACCCCCGCAACGAACCTATCAATTACAGTAAATGGCTGCCCACTCTCACAAGCTCGCTGCCTTGGAGTAATCCTTGACGCTGATCTCTCCTTCAAACCACATATCCAAGCCCTTTCCACTTCCTGCCGACTTCAAATCAAAAATATTTCACGAATCCGTTCATTCCTCACCCAAGAATCTGCAAAAACTCTGGTCCATGACCTCATCATCTCTTGCCTTGACTACTGCAACCTCCTGCTCTGTGGCCTCCCCTCAAACACTCTCGCACCCCTCCAATCTATTCTAAACTCTGCTGCCCGACTAATCCACCTGTCCCCCCGCTATTCCCCAACTTCTCCCCTCTGTCAATCTCTTCACTGGCTCCCCATTGCCCAGAGACTCCATTACAAAACCCTAACCATGACATACAAAGCCATCCACAACCTGTCTCCTCCATACATCTGTGACCTCGTCTCCCGGTACTTTCCCGCACGCAACCTCCGATCCTCACAAGATCTCCTTCTCTACTCCCCTCTTATCTCCTCTTCCCACAATCGCATACAAGATTTCTCTCGCGCATCACCCCTACTCTGGAACTCTCTACCACAACATATCAGACTCTCACCTACCATCGAAACCTTCAAAAAGAGCCTGAAGACCCACCTCTTCCGACAAGCCTATAACCTGCAGTAACCACCGATCGACCAAACCGCTGCACGACCAGCTCTACCCTCGCCTACTGTATTATCACCCATCCCTTGTAGATTGTGAGCCCTCGCGGGCAGGGTCCTCTCTCCTCCTGTACCAGTTATGACTTGTATTGTTTAAGATTATTGTACTTGTTTTTATTATGTATACCCCTCCTTACATGTAACGCGCCATGGAATAAATGGCGCTATAACAATGAATAATAATAATAATAATAATAATAATAATAAGGGTCACCTTGTAGGTACTTTGTTATAAGCTAAAGCTTGGTCAAAGTTACTAACAATACATGGATATTTCCTGTCTAGAAGAAAGATGCGGGCAATCCCAAGCTTGATCCCTGTGAAGTGGATCAGAGAGACTAGACCAAATCGGTGTATGTAGCCATTACGCACAGCCATGGATGCAGCCCCCATTATATCTGTCTTCTGCACTTCAATTAATGGTTTTCTTCTCCTGGAATGGATGTATTTGTAATAATTATACTGATATCGTGGTTGTATGGCTGGCTGGTGTTAGTTACTGTAACAGCTGTCCTTCACTGAGGCGCTGCCTACAGACGGGCACATTTGAGGGCCTCTGTCAGGGTTACAAGGAGTGCCTATACACAATGCAGTAAGAAGTGAGCCTTTCAATAAATGTATTGAAAAGAAAAAAAAACCAAAACAAAATAGCCCAGAGGCAAAACATATAGTCCAGCAAGTGAAATCAACCTGCGGTACTGTGAGTCACAGGGACTTGGAATCACAAGTGTTATAATGGTCAAATGTATTCGGATAAACTGACAAATGTGGTTGGTTGTCTTGAAATGCAATAAGGCTCTGCTCATGTCACATTTATTATAAGGATTCATTATTTAGAGCCTTATGTCTGACGGTCTGATTCTGCAGATTGACATAAAATCTAATCTATAATAAAAAGAACACTTCTTTTCCATATAGATTTATTTAAGTGTAATTTGCAGAGATGTTCCATTTATGCGGTTTTCCCATTTAGCACTTTTATAGTTATAGAATTAATAATTGTCAAAATATATCTGGCTAATTGTTGTACATTAGTACTGATCCCGGTAGAAGTAGTGTGCCATTAGGTTCACATGGTACATGACTGCACTATCATCACTGTTTCCTTTATCAACACAGTAGTTTGGATTAGATTATCTATAAATCTTTAAACCTTGTGAGATAAAGTTTAAAAAGGGTTTGACATTTCCTTCAAAACATACATTATACCAGATGCTTGTTAGATTCTACTTTACTTTTATGTGGACTTATTAAAATACTTATTGTTCAATTATTTTTATCAATCCGCGTCATAAAAAACATGCTAGAGAAACAGTTCAATAACCGACAAGTCAAGTAGGATGACCAACAATATACTAGTATTTTAGAAGACAATAGTAAAGGAGAAGAAAAAAGAAATTGAGAAAGAAGGGAAAAGAAAAAAGGTTGAATGTAGAGGAGGTGTTGGTCCATCCTTACAATCTTGAATTGGTTTTGGATACCTAGCCAAGATAAGAAGTCTTCAGTTTACGTAAACAGAAACCGAAGACCATGTTTTGAAGAAATGGTCAGCACTGTCGTGGTGCCAGGTGATGAGCTTCTCCACCCTACCAATGTTCAGGAAAGTATCTAGCATCTACACAAGAGAGGGTACCAGCGAGGTCTTCCAATGGGATAAATGAACAAGTTGCTGGTATGAAGAAAAACATTAGGCCTATCTTCAAAGAAGATCGTGTGCTTGCTATAATAGATAATAGAGCCATAACCTGAGACCAGTGGACTAAATCTGAGCAATCACTATTATAACGATGATTAATAACTGACCAGAAGGGAACAATTTTTCCCCGGTTCCACCACATATGTGTATAAATACCCTTAGCGATTCCATATCTCCACCAGAGATCAAAACATTTCAGATAAAAGTAGTGGGGCAGTGGCAGTGTTCTGCACCACCTAGAGAGAATTTTATAATTTTACTCCTGCAGCTTAGAAGATGGTGGATCTATGAGAAAGGGTGACAGCTTTACACCAATCTTCTGCAGAGAATGACAAATGTATTTCAGTTTCCTAAATGGTTGTAAAAGGAAAGGAAGTTTCAGCCCGAAGAATAGCAACACTAAATGAGAAGGAGATGATATTTGCGTACATGTAGTTTCAAATAATGTAAAATTTTTCAAGAGAGATAACTGTGAAAATAGCTTAGAGAGAAAGTTAGAGATAGTAGCTATGCTGTCTTGGCCTGTCCCTTTGGGAAAGTGTCGTTGAACAGCACCCTACCTCTCTGCATGCAATGTATGACTTAGGCTGGTTTCACACTTGCGTTTTTTTTTGCGCTAAAAAACGCATGCTTTTTTTCCCTATCTCTTACATGGGTGCGCATACAAATGCGTTTGTACGTGTTTGTATGCGCATGCATTTTTTGTAGTGTGCGGTCGGGCGCACAAAATGCATCCTGTTGCATTTTTTGTGCGTCCGACTTGCCCCAAAAAAACGCATGCGCACGCAATGCGTTTTTTTTACAGCCAAACACCCATTATAGTCTATGCACAAAAAATGCACACAAACCCGAAAAAACGCACACAAACACATGATGTGTTTTTTATGTGTGTTTGCACTGCGCACGGTGCGCAGCGCAAAAAAACGCAAGTGTGAAAGTAGCCTTAGGGAGCTTCTGATTCAGATAGACCCAGAATGAGTGACTGGACCATCTCTTCAGCGAAAACCACTGAAGAGGACTAGGGTTTTAAAATAAGCCTAAATTCTTGTCCCACATCTTCTTGACCACAACAGATTATACTGCCTGTGTTACCCATAGCAACCAATCACTAAGCATCTTTCATTTCACCAGAGCTGTTTTAAAGATGAAAGCTGAGCTGTGATTGGCTGCTATGAGCAACAGTTTTCCTTGCAGACAGTTGTGGTAACTGAGGCCTATTATTCTTATCATTTCTATGGTGTTATTGTCCTTCTATAAAGCTGGAAATAGCACAATTTATTACCGTGCCAACACGGTTCACCCTCTGACACAGACTGCAGGGGGAGCCCAGAATCAGGAACTTCTTTGTCTGGAATGAAGCATCTCATTAACTTAAAAATTCAAACACAGATTAAAAAAAAGAAACACAAGACAGATTTCTCCAACCCAGCTATTTTAATCGGTGTAACAGCTCCAACCTGACAATGCCTGGTTCGCTTTAAACTTATTTTTACAGCTACAACTAATGCCACTCTAAATTAGTCCTTCTTTACAATTTCTAACTAAATAGTATTACACTCAGGAGGCGGAGCCGCCACACTGAAGTGCTCTGTGCTGCGGGGACAGACGGGAGGGAACCTGGAGATGACATAGTTATATACAGGGAGAGATGACATACAGGTATATACTATATACAGCAGAGATGACATACAGGTATATACTATATACAGGGGAGATGACATACAGATATTATACTACATACAGGAGGAGATGAAATAAAGGTATATACTGTATACAGGAGGAGATGACATACAGGTATATACTATATACAGGAGGAGATGACACAGGTATATACTATATACAGGAGGAGATGACATACAGGTATATATTACAGTATATACAGGAGGAGATGACACAGGAATACACTATATACAGGAGGAGATGACATACAGGTATATACAGCGGAGATGATATACAGGTATATACTATATACAGGGGAGATGACATACAGATATACTACATACAGGAGGAGATGAAATAAAGGTATATACTGTATACAGGAGGAGATGACATACAAGTATATACTATATAACGGAGGAAATGACATACAGGTATATACTATATACAGGAGGAGATGACACACAGGAATACACTATATACAGGAGGAGATGACATACAGGTATATACTATATACAGGAGGATATGACATACAGGTATATACTATATACAGGGGAGATGACATACAAGTATATACTATATAAAGGAGGAGATGACATACAGGTATATACTATATACAGGAGGAGATGACACACGAATACACTATATACAGGAGGAGATGACATACAGGTATATACTGTATACAGGAGGAGATGACATACAAGTATATACTATATAAAGGAGGAGATGACATACAGGTATATACTATATACAGGAGGAGATGACACACAGGAATACACTATATACAGGAGGAGATGATATACAGGTATATACTATATAAAGGAGGAGATGACATACAGGTATATACTATATACAGGAGGAGATGACATAAAGTTATATACTATATATAGCGGAGATAACATACAGGTATAAACTATATACAGGAGGAGATGACACAGGTATACACTATATGTAGGAGGAGATGACATACAGGTATATACTATATACAGCAGAGATGACATACAGGTATACACTGTATACAGGGGAGATGACATACAAGCATATACTATATACAGGAGGAGATGACATACAAGTATATACTATATACAGGAGGAGATGACTCATGCACTATATATAGGAGAAGATGACATACAGCAACAATTTATGTGCAATATAATCATAATTTGTTATAACTAACCAATGCAAAAGCGCATGCAAACACATGCATGCGGTTGTGGACAATAGGCAAGTGCTATTTTACCGGCGAATTTTTGAATTTACACAAGCCACGCCCAATGGGCATGTTTTATGTAAATTCTTGAGTACACAAACGCAAAGTGTACATATATCGTTGCGTACGCTTGCGCTTCAATAGCCAGTCATGCATTTTTTTACGCATGTCATCCGCAGTCATCCGCATATTTGATGCCGCAAAGAATGCAACAAGATGCGTTCAGTGCGCCCCACCGCATACCACGAAAAGAGGCAACCGTACGCAAACGCACCTGAACGCATACAAATGCATGTCCCTGTGTACCCCATGTTAAAGATAGGTACACAGGATGTATGCGAATGTATGCACATCAAACGCAGCGGATTAATCCGCAAATGTGAAGCTGGCCTAAGTGACAGACAGAATGGCAGAATGGGAGTGATGAACTTGCCTGTGAGGTCTTACAGTCTACAAGGGAAGAGAAGGAGACTGTAGGTGAGAGTAAGGGCTGCTAATATGGTGGAGTGGTTGCAGTAGCAGGGTTACTGCAGGTGGTATCATGTACCGTAGCTATTGTTGCAACACATTCTGGCACTCTTCATATAAAATCACTTTATTCTTCTAAAATACAATTTATAAAATCAACCTTGCAGAGAGCAGATAGGACTTCCAACATGTATTATAGGTTGTAGGCTTTTTTCAAGAGGTGAATTTTCAGGTTTCGTTTGAAAGTTTCAAAGATGAGAAATATTCTCATAGAGGCAGAAGAGTAAAGAGGAGATAGTTGAATTATTCAAACAGCAAAACTAAATATGGATAGAACGTGTTGTGACGTAGTGATCATTAGCGGGTTGGGGTATACTTGCTTGGCAGCGATATAACACGCAGGAGGATTGTATTTTTATCTGAATTTCACCTGGGTTTATTGCTCCTTATCCCCAGCAGCACAAACACAAAGTAAAACAGCCCTTTAGATCCAGCAAAGCAAAATAACAATGTCAATAAACAGGGCTTAGCTCCATCAGGCCTGTGGGCACACAGGCTGTGCCATGTCCAGCACGCAGGCTCTATAGCCTAAACACAATCTTTCTAAACCCGGTCAGCATACCACGGATCCCTGTCCATTACCTGTTGGTGTCATCCATACAGGTTTCCGGATGCCTCTTATCCTCAGAGGTATCCCAAAAATGTCTCTCACTGACCCTGGTCAGTATCAGTCACGGTTGTCAGACCGTCCACTTTGGAGGTGTCTCACAGACCTCCTTCCTCTGGCTCAGACTAGGCAGCACAGCAACATGTACCAAACACACAGGCTCCATTACATAGCCTCTAACCACACCCACAGGTGAGGTAACATCACATGCACTGGTCACATGATCATGACCTCACTGCAGGTCCTCAAACACCTGCAGGTCCTGAAGGAAAACAGGGGTACAGTGAGCACCGTCACCCAGAGGTAGCCTGACCATCCCATCTCTCAGCTACCTGCAACCCAGACCCAGGTGCACTAAACGAGATATTAGTGCTCATGGGCTCTAAAGACAAAAAAACTCGGTTGCATCACAGGGAGCATCCATCCCTGTGACATATACCTCCCATTAACCACGCGACCACCAGTCACACCACAGTGTGTAAGATTGTTAGGTGGAAAGCCTCACAGAAAAATGTTGCAGTAGTCTAGACTGGAAACAGTATGGGTAGTCCTTAATATTTTTTGTTGATTCAAAGCTGAAAAATGAGTAGATTCTTGAAATGTTTTGAGTTGGATGCAGCAGGCGGCAGTGAGGGCTTGAATTTGTGGTTAATAGAAAAAAACAAAGTCATATGTTACACTGAGTTATTGGACCCGGGAATCTGGTGGATTTACTAACAGGTTTTTTATGTCTGTTTGGGGATTTGAGCCTGGGTTCTGTTATATGAAAAAATGAAGCTACACTGACTCTGCTCCTACAAAACTCGACGGTACATCAATCTGCTCGACTCCTTTCACTTCAAAACATTTTGCTTGTTCAGCATGATAAGAGTAAGGAAGTAAGGAATTTACATTTTTTATATGGAATAACAGACATAAATATACAGAAAATAATTTCAAAGTAGAAGTTAAACTATCTAAGTTTTGTTACAGTCTATACATCATATACACATTTAACACCTAGGCTATGTTCACATGCAGCCTTTTTGTTGCAGCTTTTTAAAGCAGCCAAAACCTGCTCTTTTGGTACCAAAAACTGTTTTGCTACATTTTTGAAGCATTTTTTCACTTTCTTATTGCATTCTACAAATCAAAAAACGCTGCAAAAATACTGAAAAAAATTGACATACTGCAGATTTCAAACAATCTTCAGTTGTCAAATTCAGTCAGAAAAAAAAAACAAGCATGTGAACGAGATTTCTGAAATCTCAAAGCTTTTGCTGTAAAATTCATCTTTTTTCGCCTAAAAAAATGCTGCAAAAGCACTGCGTGTGAACATATCCCAAGGACACACACAGGATTCCGGATCTCCCTGCGGCTGTTTTCTACTCTTTCCAGCCATGGCCGTTGCAGACTGCTGGTTAGATGCTACATCTGCCAATCAAGAGCAGAGGGAAGGGTTGTAGAGCCCTTAATGCAGACAGCTTTCAGCTCAGCTGTGTTAGGGAATGGCTTGAAGGTACTTACAGTAGCTTTGGGCTCCATTTTAACAATTTGTTTTCATATTCATGGTGCTAAAGCACCACAAAAATTGTAAAAAAAAGTTGGCATCTCTCCTATTTAGTGCTGTTTAAACTGATCATACTATTTTTACAGGAGTTATTCACTCAAATATTGTGTCTTACAAATGGGCGCATGATGGTCTTAAAAAAAAAATCTGCAGAACAACTACAGGAGTTCTGGACTTTATCCTTACTGTATCCCCACTAGTCTACTCTCTTCCTGTTTTAGTGGAGGATGTCATGTTACAGCTGTAGCCAATCACTAGCCTTTGATTAGCTGCAACCGTGACATCTTGTCGGAGCCATAAGAAATGATCTCTTAAGTCTCTCTACCGGCTAAGACGGAACAGCAATCAGTGGCGGCTGTTTTGATGTAGGGATCACATGACTTTCCGAATTTGAAGAGGAAGCGAGAATGGCAGAAGGGTAGTTCCATTGCCAGTAGCGAGGAGGGACACTGGGGTATAGTCAGTAAGTATATGTTTTTCTTTTAAGACCACCACAGGACTATTCATAAGAAACAAGCCTGTGGTGAAAAACCCCTTTAAAGGAAGCAATCTTAAAAAAGACATACTGTATATGATGAATTGCTGATAATACAATTCCTTTATGACCCTCGTTATTAATGCAGAGCTTTCACTTCAATGTCGAAGAAATTTTTTTTTTCTTTGCTTTCACTACTGACAATATCACTTACCTCTTTAGTCCTCCATGAAATATTGTGATCCCAGTCATTTTGGAATCACGATGCCACTGCCACAAGTACTAATAATTGTGCTGTTCCTACTACGCCCACCCAGCAAATGCCACGTAAGACCCTGTGAAGCCTCTACATATGCTTCCCCGTCAGGACTGTTCTATGAAAAGAATAGTGAAGCATTATATAATGCCGCAAAGCAAAAAAATCTAAAAATGGAAGACACTGATAACATATAGGTATGTCTTCGAATTGTGTCATTAATGATGATGGAGATTGGAAATAACACTGGAAAAGAGCATTGAAAAAAAATGATAGCTTAATAATGGCAGCAATTTTGAGATGTCCAGTAATACATTTCTCATGTGCACCATTAGGAGTTTTTAACTATTACTCTGCTTTATAAGTAATTCAGGTGTAATAAAAAGCACTGAGCAAAGCTGAGATCTAACGGACAAATAAAATTCCTATTGTGCTTGGATGGAAAGCGTAAAAAGTCATTAGAATCCTTACATCCTTGAAACAAAGGCTTCTATAAGGCCACATTCACACGTTCAGGATTTGGTCAGTATTTTACATCAGTTGTGTAAGCCAAAATCAGTGTCAGTGTTTGCTAAAACCAGGGATGGAACTTACAGAAGAAAAGTATAATTGAAAAGTTTGACACCTGTTCTGTGTGTTGGAGACTTTACTAGTTTTGGCATACAAATATTGATCAAAAATAATGATGTGTGAATAAAGCTCAATAGTCATAAAGTGTAAACTTAAAGAGAACCTGTCAGGTCCCCCACAACCCTCAACATTGGGTAGCACGGTGGCTCAGTGGATAGCACTGTTGCCTTGCAGCGCTGGAGTCCTGGGTTCGAATCCCACCAAGGACAACATCTACAAGGAGTTTGTATGTTCTCACCGTGTGTTTGGAGTTGGATTTCTGTGTTTACTCAGCAGGGATCCAGATCCTCACATTCTGCACTCTCCTCCTATTTATCCACTGCAGAGGAGATTGCCTTGCAGCCAATCTCTCCTGAGGCTAAGCCCTTCTGTCCTCTTACTGGGCATGCTCATGCCCATTGGAGATTGGGAGTCATGTGCTCAGGTCCCACTCCAGTTCTCATTGGTCCATCTCAGAGATCTGGAAGCGTGCAGAAGGTCCTGGCTGCTATAAAAGGTGTGTGTGTATATATAGACGGATGCATGATTCTGGTGACTGACATTTGAAACCCCTTTTCTCTGATATTACACATGTGGATAGGGACTGAGTTAGAGCCAGCGCTCCTCTGCTTCCACAGCTGCTAGCGTCCGACATTGCGCTTGCGCCTTGCTTATGTCGTTTAGCGGCACTGTCCACACCGCGCTGCAGTAGCAGCTCCTTTGCATTCGCAGTTGCAACATCGTGTGTGTTTTTTACTGAGTACTGTGACTACAACAGGCTCAGTCATTTGTGTTTGTACTTTTTGGCATCTCTGTGAGTTAACTGAGATTGCTCTGCGCACTTGGGTGAAGTTTAACCCTGTATGCATTTCCGCCATATTGCTCCTGCCACCACTTAGCAGCAGTTATATCACCTACTGCACGGTGGACCCCGAGCGGCGAACGCACTGTATTATTATTTTCATTTAGTGTGTTCCGCCGTTCCTAACACTGTGTTTGCGTGGGTTTCCTCCGGGTACTCCAGTTTCCTCCCACATTCCAAAGACAGACATACTGATAGGGAATTTAGATTGTGAGCCCCATCAGGGATAATGATAATGTGTGCAAACTGTAAAGCGCTGCGGAATATGTTAGTGCTATATAAAAATAAAGATTATTATTGTTAACATTTGTATGTGTATTGCTAAATTTATTACCTAACCGTGCCTTTATAACTTTAGACTCCTAAACACATTTAAAAAAAGTATTTATAAGCTTTGTTTTTTTATACAGACTAGTCGTTCTCTCTGTATGTTATCACGCCCCTGTGGGCATGAGAACATGATTTGCAGGAGGCAGCGTCATGGCCAGCTGTCTGCAGGTCTCGTGCGTGCATCCAGCTTTCTTTAGCAGTGCTTACAGATAGTTTTGCTTGTTCCTGCTTCTCTCAGTGTGCGCAAGTCATTTTCTGGACTTCCGGTCATGCGCAGTGCACCTCTGAAGACCGGGAAGTGTACACCCGACTTCAGAGGAACAATAACGTGGCTGAAGAAAGCCGTACACAAGATTTGACATGATGCCGGCAATAAATTTTCCCCAGGGCTTTAAGTCCTGGAGAGTTAAAAAATAATTCTTCCTATGCACTGAGATCATTTGGTTCTACAGAAAAATCCCATTTTGCCACCTCGAAAACCCAGATATTTAAGAACGGGCTGAAACATCTGTTAGTGGTGCTGGATGCTCTAGATCAAGAAAGTTAAAGGTGGAAAAGCTATTTATTGAAATCAATGTGCAGAGGAACACATTCCGGCTCTCAGTTCATTATCTTATATAATTCGGTGTTATCTGTAGATTTAATGCTTCAAGGTTGCATATAATCCAATTAAAATGAGTGGAAGCAGGGCCTGAGGTGCTTTTAGTTCAATATAAAAAGTTACATTGTATTAAAAAACAACTCCGTACTCCCAAGAAATTGAATAATTTGTTTCCGGATACAATTTCCTCCAAGGCTAGATTCTCCTATTAAACAAAATCAAACTAAGGCAGTGAATATTTCTGCAGATCATTCAGCACCCTGTACGTTACATCTATACACATGAGATTTTGGGGTGCAAGTCCAGGTAATTGTAGGGGATCTTTCAGTCATTTATGACTTTCGGCTCACCATTTTTTAAAAATTATCAGACATTAGTTGTTCACATTTTTTAACCACTTTCAGACTGCCCATATAAGTTTGGGTGGTCCATTTTTCACTTTGCAGTGATGTTCTAAAACATTCCTTCATAGTAGAGCAGCTACACCCTGCGGGACTGGGTAGTCAGCTGTAAAACACAGCTGGACTTCCGATAGAGAAGGAACCTATGGTTTATTACCATCCCTGTTTTCTCGATCACTCAAGATGCAGCGACAACATCGAAAGTCAAAAATAATAGATATGAGCAAGTCAACAATGAAGTCACTGGAAAGGGTCGTCAAATCTAGGAACATTCAACTGGCAATGAAGGCACGTCTTATACATAGTTTGTTTTTTTTCTGCAGTAACATATGCATGCGAAACCTTGATGATAAAGAAACAAGACTGAAGAAGAATCAATGAAACATTGGTCCCAGTGCAATGCGTTGTTTTTGCGCCTGTCTCTCGTCTGTATTTCTCTCAAGTGTGACGCCGGCCTTAAAATCATGCAATCCCTTTAAACACTGCATTTCACAGAATAATGGAGCTCATGGTGTGGAAAATCATCCTTCATTAAATTTCTAGATGGGTTTTGGATCAGATCCAGCATCTTTTACAAATGTGTAATCCATAACCAGTCATACAATATTAAACTGAGTCATTTCAACATTAATGCCACTTCTGCCTGCTGAATAAGTAGGACATCCAAAGTGTTTCATCACATTAATGAAATAGATAAACCCCTTATGCCATAAGGCCAAAAGATATACTAAACATAAATGTACAGATATAAAAATAAACATTAACCCTTAAGGACCAGGGGTATTTCCATTTTTGCATTTCTATTTTTGCTCCCTTTCTTCCCACGGCCATAACGTTTCTATTTTTCTGTCAGAATGGCCATGTGAGGGCTTGTTTTTTACAGGATGAGTTGTACTTTTGAATGGCACCATTGGTTTTACCATATCATGTACTGGAAAGCAGGAAAAAATTTCCAAATGCGGTGAAATCGAAAAAAAAAAAAGTGCAATCCCACAGTTGTTTTTTGGATTTTTTTTTACAATGTTCACTAACTGCTAAAACTGACCGGTGATTATGATTCTCCAGGTCATTACGAGTTCATAGACACCAAACATGTGTAGGTTCTTTTTTTATTTAAGTGATGAAAAAAAATTCCAAAGTTTGTAAAAAAAAAAAAAAGAAAAAAGTTGCCATTTTCCGAGACCCGTAGCGTCTCTATTTTTCGAGATCTAGGGCTGGGTGAGGGCTTATTTTTTGCACGCCGATCTGACGTTTCTATTGATACCTTTTTGATGTGTATACAATCTTTTGATCGCCTGTTATTGCATTCTATTTCAATGTTGCAGCAACCTGAAAAACATAATTCTGGCGTTTCAATTTTTTCTCGCTGCGTCGTTTACTGATTGGATTAATTCTTTTTATATATTGATAGGTCGGGCGATTCTGAACGCAGTGATACCAAATATGTGCGTAATTGATTTTTGTATTGGTTTATTTTGAATGGGGCGAAACAGGGGGGTGATTTGAACTTTTTAAAAATATAAAAAAATATATAAAAAACATTTTTTTTTTACTTGCTTCAATAGTCACCAAGGGAGACTTGAATCTGCAGTTGTCTGATTGCCTCTGCTACATACAGAAGGGCTGCAGCCCTCCTCTATGTAGCACATATGCTCACTTGCTATGAGTGCCGACTGTTGGGCGCCGCCCATAACTATCTGGCTATGACAACCACAGGGGTCTCCTGCTGACCCCGGGTTGTCATTCCAACCCATCAGCGACCCATGGTCATGTGACACGGGCTTAGATGGGTGGAGGCAATGACACGATTCCTGAGCGTACATGTTAAATGCCACAGTCAAAGTTTGGCAGCGGCATTTAACATGTTAACAGCCGCGGGTCGATCGCAATTCTGGCTGTTAGGGGCACATGTCAGGTGATCAGACAGCTGTTATGTGCCGGAAAAGGTGCGGGCTCATCGCCGGAGCCCGCACCAAACGGGGAGGCGTCCAAAGACGGAGTCTGCCCGTCATTGGACGTTAAGGTGTTAAAAGGAATCTGTCAGCAAGTTTTTGCTACCTCATCTCAGAGTAGCAAAATGTAGGAAAAGAGACCCTGACTCCAGCGATGTATCACTTAGTTTACTGGGATCAGTAATTGTGATACAATGAGAGTTTTTAAATGTAGCATGTAGCAGAGCTCAGAGAGCTGCCCCCACCCACACCCCTGCTTAGCAGCTTTTTGTGTACATTTTATATTGGCAGTAAACTTCTAATCAGTGGTGGTGGCAGAGTTGAACCAGAATGCACACGGACACCAGTTCAGCAGGGATAATCTACTGCACATAAA
Source organism: Dendrobates tinctorius (assembly GCF_039654945.1). Classification (NCBI taxonomy): domain Eukaryota; kingdom Metazoa; phylum Chordata; class Amphibia; order Anura; family Dendrobatidae; genus Dendrobates; species Dendrobates tinctorius. Next base: position 26,282,740 of record NW_027361671.1, on the reverse strand, counting down.
ACACTCATTGCATTGAAACAGCAGCACACTGCCTACTAAGTGACATCACTGAAATCAGTGTCTCAGCCCCTATATCATGCTGTCATCAGACTACATAGCAAAACCTAGGAATAAAAATCCAGAAAAGAAGGGGTTAAACCAATAAAACTCACCAATAAAAGGTATACTCCAACTACCATATGCAACCAGAAGAAAAAGGAGTTCAAATACATATATATAGCCTCATGAGGAAGCCAACGCGAAACGCGCGTTGGGGCTGCCCATTCTGACCATTTACTGGGACTAATTTGAGTGAGAATTTATCTTGTGCTGGAATTGCTACCTTGGTATTTCTAGGGTCTGTATGGGGCCATATTGATGGTTATATAATAGTTGATAATACCCATGGTTATTATTTTAGAAGTACCCAGCACTATGATAGTGTCACAATAGGTATACATAGTGCTATGAAAGCTTTAAAATCTCTAAATCCCAAGCCCATACAACTATGTAAATGTGTTAGATTCATGGTCATGTGTCCTTCACTGTGTTAGTTATTATTATTATTTTTATGGGAAAAAAATATATGGTTATAGAGGAATTTTTTGAAAATTGTTTTTATTGATAATAATTAATAAAAATAATATTTTATATGGGTATTTGAACTCCTTTTTCTTCTGGTTGCATACATAGCAAAACCTGATGACAGATTCCATTTAAAGCTGCAGTAAAGAAGTGTTCTCATTATATTCATTTTTGCATAGCCAAAGGATTTGCAATACATATCTGATGGGTGCAAATTCTGCATCTGGGAATGAGATTTTCCTTACCAAATGGTGAAGCAGCGAATGGATTGAGAGATAGCTATGTACAGCGGGGAAAATAAATATTTGATACAACGACGATTTTGCAAGGTAACCTACCTACATAGAATGGATATACAAACCAAAAAATAATGGAACCAAGAGCAGTAAATAGATAAAATATATAATTTTATTGTTATTCAAAAAATTGATAAAATACAAACTTAGGATGACTCAATCACAAAATATGAAAACGGGAATAAGCAACACCTAGTTACCACACACAGATGAGGGAATGGTAAAAATGGCAATATATAAAAACAGTTGCATATAATAATTATAGCCTGATGGAATACACAATAGGATATAGGCAGTATTCAAAATCTATTACCCATCACAAATAAGGAGGGGGGACGGTACAAAAAGAATTATATATACAGTTAGGTCCAAATATATTTAGACAGAGACAACATTTTTCTAATTTTGGTTCTAGACATTACGACAATGAATTTTAAACAAAACAATTCAGATGCAATTGAAGTTCAGACTTTCAGCTTTCATTTGAGGGTATCCACATTAAGATTGGATGAAGGGTTTAGGAGTTTCAGCTCCTTAACATGTGCCACCCTGTTTTTAAAGGGACCAAAAGTAATTGGACTGATTAAATAATTGTAAATAAAGTGTTCATTTCTAGTACTTGGTTGAAAACCATTTGTTGGCAATGATTGCCTGAAGTCTTGAACTCATGGACATCACCAGACGCTGTGTTTCCTCCTTTTTGATGCTCTGCCAGGCTTTCACTGCAGTGGTTTTCAGTTGCTGTTTGTTTGTGGGCCTTTCTGTCTGAAGTTTAGTCTTTAACAAGTGAAATGCACATATTTTTTACAGCAGAGTATTTTTGCACGTTTGTCATACTGTGTTTCTTCATGTTTCAGTCTTTGGGTGGTGTGAACATTGTCCAACCGACCTGTTTACTTTTATGCATGTCACATGTGTTTTTAATCTATTAGTTTCTTGCTTGTGCAAGTTTTGGGACATCCCCGCCCCTCTCTTGTGTGACATGCATATAAAGAGCCGTCTTACACAGCGTGCCCACATCAGGAAGCGTCTTTCGGAATCCTGCTCCTATAGGTACTGTTCACATGATCAGGTTTTAAATACATTAGATAGGACTGCTCCGAGATGGGTATACCATGACGTTGGTGAGGTGGCTTAGTATGCATTTTTTGCAAAAAAGTATCAACTAAATACCCTGTTTTTGTTATCTTTTTTTTTACTAGCACTTGCTGCCTACTGTTATATATTTTTTACAGCAGAGTATTTTTGCACATTTGTCATACTGTGTTTTTTCTTTGTGTTTCACTCTTTTATTAGTTTGTCCGTTGCCTCTGTCGGGAACGTAATATCTTCTCCTGAACTACTCTCAGGGTATTGCGATTGATCTGAGTCCTCTGGCTCTGAACCTGTGGAGTCTTCTTGTGATACAAAAGAGGGGCTGGATCTATCTCTCCCCTTCCTGTCTGTGTCCGTTGTGGCCTGCAACACCTTAACTGACTTACAGACTTTGGACTGTATCAGGGATTTTAAGCTTTCAGAAAAAGTGTGAGTCTCTTCTCCAGTTGTCCTGTCAATACAGTCCTGACATAGCTTTTTATTCTAGGAGGCTCCTAACCACCGTCTGCATAGGGGACTCTCCCTAGTTTTAAGCTTGGTTTTGCTCTTTTTAGGGACCCCCTATACTCCACCCCACCAATGTATAGAAAAAAAAAGGGAAAGGGTAGGAGACAGGAGAGTGAGAAAGAGAACAGACATTAGTGTGCTGTACTTTCTCTGAGCTCACTCACCACTCAGACGCTTCAAATGGGTACCGGATCCGGAGGTTGAATGGTGTTCTTAATGTCTCCTCCAGAGACGATGGTCCTCTCCTTCCTGGAATCACGGAGATCCGTCTGTGTTCTGCCCGAGCGGCCCCCGCTGCTGCTGCGTGGCTGTTTCTTCTCCTGTGAGCACGACCGCCCTTCTGGCTCCTGCTGCTGGTTCTGCCAGCACTTCTGCCTCCCCTTTAAATACCTTTCTTTAATACAGGAAGGGTGCCTCCCTTCTCTTTTCCCATCCAGTTGACTTGCGGTGCGCGCTCTTGATTCAAACCCCGTGGGCACCTGTCATCTTATTTCCAATGCACGCTTTTGGTGATAATTGTAAGCGGTATGTGGTGGCAGCATCATGCTATGGGGGTGTTTTTCAGCTGCATGGACAGGACAACTGGTTGCAATTGAAGGAAACATTAATGCGGCGAAGTACAGAGATATCCTGGATGAAAACCTCTTCCAGAGTGCTCTGGACCTCAGACTTGGCCGAAGGTTCACCTTCCAACAAGACAATAACCCTAAGCCCACAGCTAAAATAACAAAGGAGTGGCTTCACAAGAACTCTTTGACCATTCTTGACTGGCCCAGCCAGAGCTCTGACCTAAACCCAATTGAGCATCTCTGGATAGACCTGAAAATGGCTGTCCACCAATGTTCACCATCCAACCTGACAGAACTGGAGAGGATCTGCAAGGAAAAATGGCAGAGGATCCCCAAATCCAGGTGTGAAAATAGAATTAGACTTACCGGTAATTCGGTTTCTAGAAACCTTCCACGACAGCATAGGAGGTTGTCTCCACACCCTAATGGGGGACAGGAAGCACAAAGAGGTTAAAAGGTCCCTCCCACCTCCCTCTCACCAGTGACTTATAACTGAACACTGTAGCACCGGTTACCTTGCGATTCTCAGAATTTGTCCAAGAATACAGGGAGGGAAATAGTGCTGTCGTGGAAGGTTTCTAGAAACCGAATTACCGGTAAGTCAAATTCTATTTTCGCTAGCAACCTTCCACGACAGCATAGGAGGCATAACAACCTATACTGCACTTAGGGTGGGAACAATGGCCTGAAGAACTTTTTGGCCAAAGACTAAATCCCTATTGGACACAAGGTCCAACCGATAATGTTTGGTAAAGGTATGTAACGAGGACCAAGTTGCCGCTTTGCAGATCTGCTCTGAGGATGCGCCTGCCCTCTCAGCCCATGATGCAGAGGTAGATCGTGTTGAATGAGCCCTGATCCCCATAGGGGATATGATGTTCTGCGCTAGATATGCTTCAGAGATGGCTTTCTTGATCCAGTTGGCAATGGTGTTCTTTGCCACCTTCTTTCCTTTGTTTGCACCCGACGAATGGATAAACAGATTGTGGTCGATTCTGTAGGATTTCGTAAAACTCAGGTAGTGAAGAACTATGCTCCTTACATCAAGCGTATGAAATACCTCCTCTTTAGGATTCGTTGGGTTCTGGCAAAACGAGGGAAGAATTATCTCCTGTGACCTATGAAAGTCAGACACAATCTTTGGGAGAAAGGATGGATCAAGAGAGAGGACTATGAAATCATCTCTAATAGTTAGGTAGGGCTCTCTGATTGAAAGAGCCTGGAGCTCTCCTATACGTCTTGCCGAGGTTATTGCTACAAGGAAGGCTATTTTACAGGCAAGAAGTTGAGAAGTACAAGACGACAGGGGCTCAAAGGGGGATTGAGTGAGCCCCTTAAGCACCACATTCAAGTCCCATGAAGGAATGTCAATTTGTTTTTTTGGGTGTAGCCTAGTAGCTGATGTCACGAATCTTCTTATCCAGCGGTGGCTGGCTAATTCGCAGTTGAACATGGAACATGGAGGCCGAGACCTGTCCCTTCAGGGTGCTAGGCTTTAGGCCTAACTCGAGCCCATTCTGCAAGAAGTCTAGTATACGGGAGATGTTAGGATTTGCTGGGTCAGGAGGGTTCGGCAGACACCATGATGAAAATGATTCTTCCATACTTTGTTGTATATGGCATTGGTGACCGGCTTTCTTGCCTTCTGAAGGGTCGCGACTACCGCCTGTGATAGACCCTTGGCCCTCAAGATTTGGGCCTCAGTAACCATGCCGCTAACTTCATCCCCCGAAGGTTTGGGTGGCATAGGGGACCCTGCAGGAGGAGGTCATCTTCCAGGGGTAGGAGGAGTGGCCCATCTACCTGGAGTTCCGTGATTAAAGAATACCAGCTCTTCTTTGGCCATAGCGGAGCCACCAGGATGGTTTGAGTTTGATCTTCTCGGATCTTTCTCAGGGTTGCAGCAAGGATTGGAACTGGGGGGAGACATACGCCAGACAGAACTCCCACAAGGCATCTACTCCCAGAGATCTGTCCCTGGGGTTCAGGGGGAAGTATTTCCCCACCTGAGCATTTCTGCTTGATGCTAGCAGATCCACCTCCGGAAGGCCCCACCTGCTCACTAGTTTCTGAAAGATTCTTCCGTTCAGACTCCACACGCCAGGCTGGATACATCTCCTGCTTAGGCCTGGATCACACTTCCGTTTTTGTAAATCCGTCAAAATCCGTTGGTTTCCGTTAAAAAACGGATCCGCCATTTTTTTGGAGGATCCGTTTAGTCCCATAGACTTCCATTAGCGGCTACCGCTGATCCGTCAAAAAAAGGATCCTTTTGCATCCGTTTGCGGCAAAACGGAAACGGATCTGTTTTTTCACACTCTGATGGATGCAAAAAAATGGATGTGTAAAACAGGCCTTAGGAAGTCTGCCTGAAGATTGGAGGTCCCCTTTAGGTGCACTGCTGTAAGTGAAAGGAGGTGCCTTTCGGCCCAAGAAAATATTCGTCCCGAAAGGTTTTGTAGGCTGTTCGACCTCGTGCCACCCTGGTGCCTGAGGTGTGCCACTGTCGTTATGTTGTCGGAGTCGACTTTGATATGATGACCCTGGACCAGGTGTCTTGCGGCCAGGAGAGCTTCTTCCACTGCCTTGAGCTCTCTGAAATTTGAAGATGTCGTACTCACTTCTCGACTCCATAACCCCTGGAATGGCAGCTGGGATACTACAGCTCCCCAGCCTTTTTTGCTGGCATCTGATGTTACCGTGATCAAGGGGACCTGGGACCAGCTGATCCCTTTGCGCAGGTTTTGGCGGTCCAGCCACCAGGCTAGTGAAGCCTTTACCCTTTCTGGGGTCAGGACTCTTGTTCAGGCAATTGTGGTGTCTGTTCCAATTTCCTAACATATGGGACTGGAGGATTCTGGAATGGGCCTGCGCCCACGGTACTGACTGGATACAGGACATCATCGGCCCCAGTATTGACATAGCTGACTGGAGGGTCGGGGACCTCTGTTTTCTGAAACTCAAGATCTTTGATTCTATAGCCACCTAATGATCCTCCGGCGGGAAGGACATCTGTCTTCTTGAGTCTAAGAGGACTCCCAAAAATCTTATTTCCTAAGAGGGCTGGATCTGCGATTTTTTTATTTTTTTTTATATTCGGGATCCACCCCAGGGATTGAAGAATGTCCAGAGTTTGAGTCACCTGATTTTTCAGGGTCTGGTAGGAGGTTCCTATCATCAATAGGTCGTCCAGGTAGGGCACCACACATATACCTCGACTTCTGATGTGGGACACAGCTTCCGCCATAACTTTTGAAAACACTCGTGGGGCAGAGGATATCCCAAAGGGAAGCACGTTGTACTGATAATGCCTGATCTCGGGACCCTGACGGATCGCGAACCATAGATATTTCCTGTGAGCATGATATATAGGGATGTGAAAATAGGCATCCATCAGATCTATGGTCGCCATGAAGGAAAGAGGCCTTATCAAGGGGATGGCAGTCCTCATCGACTCCATTTTGAATTTGCGGTATGCAATGTGGCGGTTGAGATTTTTCAAGTTTATTATTATTCTCGCCTCTCCTGTGGGCTTCTTTACTAAGAACAGCTTGGAATAATAGCCCTTTCCTTGCTCTTCCACAGGGACTCGAGAAATGGCACCTGATTGCAGAAGGAGCTGCATGCCAGACTCTAGCGTTGCCAAGGCCTCTCAAGATGGTAGGGAGGTGACTCTCAGGCACCGCGGGGGGGTGGATTCGAATTCTAGAAGAAAGCTCTCCTTGATCACACTGAGGACCCAGGGGCTGTTGGAGATCAACTGCCAAGAATGGAAAAAATTCTTAAGCCTTCCCCCCCCCCCACCGGGACCGAGTCATTGTTTTTCCTGCTGGTGTTGCTGCTGCTGCTGGGGGACCAAGATGTTCTTGCCTTTCCCCTTAGCATAGCTCCATCTTTCTGTCTTTCCCTTCCCTTCCAGCTGGGATGACCGGTTCTGGGGGGGCTCGATAAAACTGCCTCCTTGGGGCCTTCTGCTCAGGGAGCGCTTTCTTTCTATCTGTGGACTTCTCAAGGATTTCATCCAGGGCTGGGCCAAAGACGTGTTCACCCATGAAGGGGATAGAGCAGAGCTTAACCTTGGAGGTAACATCCCCGCTCCATGTTTTATGCCAGAGGGCTCTCCTGGCAGAATTAGATTGTACCATAGACCTGGCAGAGGTGCGGATCATCTCCATGGATGCGTCCGCCAAGAAGCCTGTAGCTCTCTGTAGTATGGGGAGGGATCCAAGATGTTCGCCCCTTGATGTCCCCCGAGCAATATGATTCTCTAGCTCCTCTATCCACTGGAAGAGGGATCTAGAAACACATGTGAAAGCAATTCCTGACTTTAAGGCAAAGGCAGAGGTTTCCCAGGACTTTCTTAAGAGGCTTTCAGCTTCGCGGTCCATTGGATCCCTAAGCTGGGATACATCGTCAAATGGAAGGACTATTTTCTTCACTACTCTTGCTACCTGGACATCAACTTTTGGTATGTCCCATTTAAATGCATCTCCCTCCAGGGAGAATCTATGCCTGAGCTCCAAAGGAGCCGAGTAGCATTTCTCTGGGTATTCCCATTCTTGGGAGATCATATCCGTTATGCTCCTATGTACTGGAAACCCTGCCAGTCTGGGCCCTTTGAACCCTCCAAACATTTTGTCTTGTGCCGACTCAGGGACTGGTTCATCCTCTAGTCCCATGGAGGCACGCACCGCACTGATCAGCTCCTCCACATATTCTGAGGAAAAGAGGTATCTTCTGGCCTCGGCTGATTTAGAGGTTGTTGGTTCCTCCCATTTTTCAGATCCTGAATTATAGGAATGCTCTGACTCAGAGTCCGATTCCTCTAACTGCAGCCTTCGCTTTTTTGTGGAAGGTGAACCCACGGCTGGTAGAAATGGAGGAGGTGGAGGGGGAGACAAGGCGGCTAGGGAGGTCTGAACCTGTTGTGTATAATGAAAATAACTTGGCACTCAAATGAATGATCCTTTGCACATGAAGTTTTTAAAATATATAGAAAAATAAAAACTTCATGTGCAAAGGATCATTCAGTTGAGTGCCAAGTTATTTTCATTATTCACTTCGGTCTGGGTAACCTACTTGTGCACCTTGTGGTGGTGCCACGCTATACTTGACACTGAACCTGTTGTGTGACCAGGCTGCGGATTTCCTCAATCAATGAGGGGTGCTCAGACCTGACCACTCCGTCCGTGCATGCCTGACATAATTTTTTCCCCCAGCTTGAGGGAAGCTTTGTACTACATATGGCACATTTAGCTGGTTTACTGGTGGTATTGGTGCTTTTATAGGCAGACTTTTCTCCCTACAAGAAAGGAGAGAAGCATTTTGATGACCCCTACCCAAAATTGCACCACTAGGACCCACCCCAATAGCACACTTACTGTGGCTGGGGCAGCACTGGGCTCCGCAGATGCAGGGTGGGAAGAACCGACCATGCCCTCAGTGCTTTGCTCATACTCACTTTCCCCCTCCCCCTCCCGGGGTCCGAGCAGGCACGGATCCAACCGGCGTGCTCCACGTGCTGCCCGGGGACCGCCATAGGTCCTGACGTTTCATCTGAGCTCCCTGAAGGAACGCGTACCCCGGAAGTGACCCGCGTGCGTGATGTCACTTCCGGGTCGCCGACAGCCGCGAAAGGTGGAGGAGAGACCGGAGAGCTGAGGGAGGCCTCCGGTCGGGGATCACTGGCCCGCTTTACTCCCAGAGGGAGCGCGGGTGGGCCAGGAAGGTCCCGAATTCAAGCGATGATGGGAGCAGCACGGAGGAGGGAAGGCAGAGCCACCGACCACCACTGCCCATCAATAAAATCCTCAGATACACTGCAGCAGCCGGCCACGCAGCATACCCGTAACCTCTCCATGCCCCATGGGGGACAGGAAAGACACTGGTGAGAGGGAGGTGGGAGGGACCTTTTAACCTCTTTGTGCTTCCTGTCCCCCATTAGGGCGTTGAGACAACCTCCTATCCTGTCGCGGAAGGTTGCTAGAGAAAAACTTGTTGCATCATTCCTAAGAAGACTCATGGCTGTACTAGCTCAAAAGGGTGCTTCTGCTCAATACTGAGCAAAGGGTCTGAATACTTATGACCATGTAATATTTCAGTTTTTCTTTTTTAATAGATTTGCAAAAAATTCTACATTTCTGTTTTTTTCAGTCAAGATGGGGTTCAGAGTGTACATTAATGAGAAAATAAATGAACTTTTTTGAATTTACCAAATGACTGCAATGAAACAGAGTGAAAATTTTAAAGGGGTCTGAGTACTTTCTGTACCCAAGAAAATAGACTCCCCTATAATGACTTATGATATATATACATGCATATATCCAATGTCCATATCACCAAACAGGCAAGAGAGCAGCTCCTATAAACATAAGGGAAACATAATACAATAATCTGCAATCAGAAGTACAGATTCTAAAAAAACTATCACAATCTGGGTTCGATTACTTTAAAAAATGTATGTGACTCATTCCATTACAAAAAAATAAGCATATGCCTAAAAAGAGTAATGGACATTTTAAAAAAAGGTTAATAGGTTAGAGTAGAGTAGAACCTGGCCAAAAGATTCTAGCTTGTTGTGGTGGCTTAAAAAAATCTTTTTGGCAAAAACAGAAGCTGATGTATGTGATCTGGTGTTCGATGGAAACTGTTAGTTTGATTGGTGAGGACATGATGGAGTTTTTCCGAGTGGGCAGGGGCAATGTTCTGTGGAAGGGGTGGAGGTGGAGCTGGGTTGGAGCCTGGATAGAGTCTCAAGAGAGCCCAAAAATGTTGCCAGTGTGGGGCCCTGAAATTCCTGGTGGGAGTCCTGAGCACACAGTTTTATTTTTGTTACTTTTCAATTTCTTTGTGTTATACTCTCCTTCTACTCAAGCCCTGCTCAAGAATGCACACACTTTATCAGTCTTTCATCGAATATCTTTTGAAATGAAAACAAAAGAAGGCACATATGTATTGTTTTTGCATAATTTTCTACAAGTTGTCAAAACAGTGTGGTCAAAATCTGATCTGACTGAGCAGATAAGGGTTTAGTTTTACAGGAGACCGAAAAGAGGAGATATAAGCGTTCATAGATATGCAGTCCTTCATATGTGGTCTCGGATTGGTTATGGTGGGTGCCTTTTATGACATGGTTGGCTGTAGCTCACCCGCTCTGTGTTGCGGAAAGAACAATTGAACAGCCTAAGCCCCACCTATATACCATCACCCCCTCTCTCAGATTAACCAGCATTAGTAGAAAGGAGGTGAAATAAGATGGATACATTCTGGGACACCTATCCAAGACTTACGTTCCACGTATTTGCCTTGAGAAACTGAATACAAGATCTAGAAAGTTAAGGATATTATGGTAAGTCTTGCTAGTCATCTGTGCTCGCTCCGACCCTTTAACAACATTTAGCCAGCTTCTGCATACTGTATGGTACTGTTTGCCTGCCTTGAGCTGAAGGAAATGCTGTGTTCTTTGCAATGTGATAAACTTACGGAATACAAAAATGTAGTAATACTAGGTGCAGATTTGTGTTTCAATATAAGAGCCTGCCACCATACCGGTAAATCATTTCCTTCCCATATTGTGGAGCAACAGTGCCTCTCCGTCACGTCCCATCCCTCTCCATTACTGCCTGCAATTTGAATGCAGAGGCAAGTGATATCTGAACATGAAGCTGGGGATGTGTACAGATCAGGATAGGCTAGCCATGAATGTGGAGGTGTAGTGTCAGTCTGAAGATGTGTTATCCACTATTGCAGCATTATGTTAGACATCTGCAAGCTGAAAAATATAGGCACCTTGCCACTGCTGTCTGCTCAGGTACAGTCTATGATCTTATTTTATTGGAACTTTCACTGCCAGTTTATGTATTATTTGTGTGTGCTTACTGTGTCATCAAAGAGGTGGTCGTTTTGCTTTTCCATATGCATTAAATCATAATGTAATTTTATTATATCCTAAAATGTAAATGCATAAAAGTGTATATTGCACATTGAGAATCTTATGACATATTCACATGCAACATATGTTGGTAAATGATAAGGGTTGTGTGTGGGACAGCTAACTTGGACACATGATGTAGTAGTAGATGAGATCTTGTCTGATTATCTGCTCTGTTTAATGCCTATACCAAATACCATTGAGCTAAAAATGCTACTATTACTATTTGAATGTATTCAATAGTTTATGGTACATAGTCAATTCCAGTTGAATTCTTGTAAAGTTTAGGTACCAGAAATGTATTTCAGTAAGATGGCAGTGTTTTTTGATTGTAGCCAACTAGCCATGACATCAGATTGCTTAAAAATATATATATTTTTTAAACTTATAATGGGTCCTCCAAGAGTAAAATAGGCACAAAATTGAGTTATTATAATAAATAATACTGTAAGGAGAAAACTTATGTGTACAGGACTACATTATGATTGACATCATGCCATGTATTGTCATGCTTTGTTATCCCACAAATCTGTTAGGAGAGCCCTTCATACGCCCACTAGCACTGTAATACGTCTTACACTATATGCCTGTCAAAATGGTAAGGTTTCCTATGTCAATAAGCTATTGTACTACTTTGCTTTTATGCAGCATTACAAGTAGAGCTTTTGTTTTTATGTGTAGCAATGTGTGTATATATAGTTTTACTTTTATGTTTCAATGTAGTTTTTGTGTAGTAAGATTTGTGTTTACATGTAGATATCCTTTTGTGTTTATGTGTAGTAATATTTGTATGTTCACATGTAGCTATCCTTATATGTGTAGTAAAATTTATATGTTTACATGTAGCTATCCTTATATGTGTAGACATATGTTTATAGGCAGCTATCCTTTATATGTAGTAATATTTGTACGTGTACAGTTGTGGCCAAAAGTATTGACACCCCTGCAATTCTGTCAGATAACACAGGTCAACGAAAAAAAATTTTTTTTCTGGTGTCCAAAATATTTTAATGAATTTGGGGTATTTTTGGGGTGCTGATTCTGAATATGTCATCAGTTTTGCCAGATTGGCTCAAGTTTTTGAGATTTTTGGTATCTTATTTATAGCACTTGTTGGTAAATGCGACGCATCATCTCATTAATTTCTTTGGATTAGTACTTGAACTGAGCAGTTCTCAATATAGTTTTGTGTTAATTAGTGTTCTAAAAGTTTGTTCATAGCTTGATTTTTGCACTAACTTTATGTTGTTGTCTGTTTTCCAGTGAAAAGCATGAACTCATCATGAAGAAGTTGTCTTAACGATCCAGACTCATTCTGTTACATTTGTGGTGAATATACACTGCCAAAACATAGAAGAAACATAACACACTTCGTAAAAAAAGTGTATTTTGCCTATTTTGGGGTTATGCTTGGGGACCAAGACAAGTTTTGGGCACCACACATAGTGTGCAAAGCATGTATCGAATTATTACGAAAATGGAGCAAAGGACAAAGAAAAAGCTTCAAATTTGGTGTTCCAATGGTGTGGAGAGAGCCAAAAAATCATCATGATGACTGTTATTTCTGTGCAGTGCAAGTGCAAGGATTCAATAAGCATAAGAAACGAAAATGGGAGTAACATGGAATCTGCAAGAAGGCCTGTCCCTCATTGTGAAGATGTGCCTGTACCTGTGTTTACCATAAATAACAGTCATCATGATGATTTTTTGGCTCTCTCCACACCATTGGAACACCAAATTTGAAGCTTTTTCTTTGTCCTTTGCTCCATTTTCGTAATAATTCGATACATGCTTTGCACACTATGTGTGGTGCCCAAAACTTGTCTTGGTCCCCAAGCATAACCCCAAAATAGGCAAAATACACTTTTTTTACGAAGTCTGTTATGTTTCTTCTATGTTTTGGCAGTGTGTATTCACCACAAATGTAACAGAATGAGTCTGGATCGTTAAGACAACTTCTTCTTGATGAGTTCATGCTTTTCACTGGAAAACAGACAACAACATAAAGTTAGTGCAAAAATCAAGCTATGAACAAACTTTTAGAACACTAATTAACACAAAACTATATTGAGAACTGCTCAGTTCAAGTACTAATCCAAAGAAATTAATGAGATGATGCGTCGCATTTACCAACAAGTGCTATAAATAAGATACCAAAAATCTCAAAAACTTGAGCCAATCTGGCAAAACTGATGACATATTCAGAATCAGCACCCCAAAAATACCCTAAATTCGATGAAATATCTTTGGCACCAAAAATGCTGTTGACCAGTGTAATACTCAGTTTCTTCCTGAAAATGATTGCAATCACAAATTCTTTGGTATTATTATCTTCATTTAATTTGTCTTAAATGAAAAAACACAAAAGAGAATGAAGCAAAAAGCAAAACATTGATCATTTCACACAACACTCCCAAAATGGGCCAGACAAAAGTATTGGCACCCTCAGCCTAATACTTGGTTGCACAACCTTTAGCCAAAATAACTGCGACCAACTGCTTCCGGTAACCATCAATGAGTTTCTTACAATGCTCTGCTGGAATTTTAGACCATTCTTCTTTGGCAAACTGCTCCAGGTCCCTGATATTTGAAGGGTGCCTTCTCCAAACTGCCATTTTTAGATCTCTCCACAGGTGTTCTATGGGATTCAGGTCTGGACTCATTGCTGGCCACCTTAGAAGTCTCCAGTGCTTTCTCTCAAACCATTTTCTAGTGCTTTTTGAAGTGTGTTTTGGGTCATTGTCCTGCTGGAAGACCCATGACCTCTGAGGGAGACCCAGCTTTCTCACACTGGGCCCTACATTATGCTGCAAAATTAGTTGGTAGTCTTTAGACTTCATAATGCCATGCACACGGTCAAGCAGTCCAGTGTCAGAGGCAGCAAAGCAACCCCAAAACATCAGGGAACCTCCACCATGTTTGACTGTAGGGACTGTGTTCTTTTCTTTGAATGCCTCTTTTTTCTCCTTTAAACTCTATGTTGGTGCCTTTGCCCAAAAAGCTCTACTTTTGTGTCATCTGACCAGAGAACATTCTTCCAAAACGTTTTAGGCTTTTTCAGGTAAGTTTTGGCAAACTCCAGCCTGGCTTTTTTATGTCTCGGGGTAAGAAGTGGGGTCTTCCTGGGTCTCCTACCATACAGTCCCTTTTCATTCAGACGCCGACGGATAGTATGGGTTGACACTGTTGTACCCTCGGACTGCAGGGCAGCTTGAACTTGTTTGGATGTTAGTCGAGGTTCTTTATCCAACATCCTCACAATCTTGCGCTGAAATCTCTTGTCAATTTTTCTTTTCCGTCCACATCTAGGGAGGTTAGCCACAGTGCCATGGGCTTTAAACTTCTGGATGACACTGCGCACGGTAGACACAGGAACATTCAGGTCTTTGGAGATGGACTTGTAGCCTTGAGATTGCTCATGCTTCCTCACAATTTGGTTTCTCAAGTCCTCAGACAGTTCTTTGGTCTTCTTTCTTTTCTCCATGCTCAATGTGGTACACACAAGGACACAGGAGAGAGGTTGAGTCAACTTTAATCCATGTCAACTGGCTGCAAGTGTGATTTAGTTATTGCCAACACCTGTTAGGTGCCACAGGTAAGTTACAGGTGCTGTTAATTATAATTGCACAAATTAGAGAAGCAAGCATCACATGATTTTTCGAACAGTGCCAATACTTTTGTCCACCCTCTTTTATGTTTGGTGTGGAATTATATCCAATTTGGCTTTAGGACAATTCTTTTTGTGTTTTTTCATTTAAGACAAATTAGAAATATTTGTATGTTTACATAGCTATTCTTGTATCTGTAGAAATATTTGTATGTTTATATGTAGCTATTCTTTTAAGTGTATAAATATTTGCATGTTTACATGTAGCTATTCTTTTATGTGTAGTAATATTTGAATGCTGATATGTAGATCTAAGGGTTTACTCGCTTTTAGGCAGCTAGAATTCACACAGGCACACATTTTCTGGGTCAAACAAGGAGATTTATTAAAGTGCATAAACTTTTAGCAGAACGGTAAACAGCCTTTCTCTGGTATAAAGGAACAAAATAAATAATCCATACACAGGCACATGCGGACTCACCCATTCAGATAAATGTCCAGTTGTTTCTCAAGTTCTGCTAGAGAGATCAGCACCAAGAGGTATTTTCACCTCTCCTCCAAGACACAAACCTCAGTCTCTCTTCTGTGCTGCAATACTGGCTGTTCACCTGGCTCAGTGTAGTCTGCAGCTCCCAGCAGAATCTACACTCTGCTTAGTTCCCCAGCACACTGCACACCAAGTGAGCCTACTTCCTGCTTCTAATAAAAAGCTATGCAGGTTCCTCTAATCAAACCCTGCAGAGTTAAAATTTAACCCTGTCCTACCTATCTTTGCTACAGCTGCTATTCTTTTCTGTTTATGTAGCTGTTCTTTTGTGTATGTACATGTAGTTATTATTTTGTGTTTATGTGTAGTAATATTTGTATATTTATAGTAGTTCTTTTATACTAACCCTTTTGTGTTTGTCTACTGATGATTATATGTGTTTGGCTTTTGGCAAATTCAGATAGTGCATTTTGTAAACATTATATTTTGCTGTTAAAACACAGTACAGGTCTGGTGTATATACATTTCTATGTTATAGTGGGAAGATGAGTTATTCTAGCAGCAACTGGATGTTTTGAAAAATGTCATGTACTTAAATTGGTAAACTCTTGTGGGAATCATAAATAATGAATGGTTGTAAATGTGGGAAAGCAAGTTAATATTTAATTAAACCTTACAATTTGAGCTGTGCTTATTTTGTTAAATGTCAATAAAATCAAATCTTAAAAAAAATATATAAAAACTACGTATAAACCTGTGTGCATGAAGTACGAAACAAAATTATTGTAAGATATGTAGGCCAAGCAGTCACTTTTAGCACAGTGAAAGCTGATGGTTCTATCTCTGTGTGATGGTGTTTGAAAAGTGAAATGCCATGCTGAATGCCAGTGTAACAGGCCAAATTAACCCCTGAACAGACTAAACCTGGGTATAGATTGGTCCAGGCCAGAGTATGCTCGGAGGATAAGCTGTCCTAGGCCAAACTATAATATAGGCTAGACCAAGTTATACCCCTCCAGGCTGCAATATGCTCCTCTACTTTATGAACCCTTGTAAAGGAGACAGAGTTTAGATGCCATTTTTTAATAACCTAAAACTGACACACAGTGGGAAGTTATTTATGTTGTTAATCACATGATGAAGATTGATGTTACAATACAATGTGACTGGTAATGGACAACAGTTATTACTGAAATTACACTGTTGTCCAGTAATATAAGAGCTTTTACCTTAGAATGCAATTGTAACATAATCTTTTCACTTCATTGGTTTTCTCACACTGTCTCTGTTTGGTTGAAAAATGTGCAGATCTCTTTCTATTATACTCAGACACAGCTGCTTTTAATGTGCAACTACTGAGAAGTGCGGCAGGATTCTTTGCCTCATTATGTCTTTGTGGAAGTCTAATATTTTTACTGATTGAAGTTTTTCTGGTTCAATTAACCCCTTCCCGACCTTTGACGCCAGATAGGCGTCATGAAAAGTCAAGCCAATGTGGCGTCATGAATTGATTGCCCCCCTGCGGACAGAGGACACCTTAGAGTTAACCCCAGGGGGCATGGCTTAGCCCCCATGTGCCTACGATCGCTCTGATTAGCTGTTAAAAGTGAAACAGCCAATCAGAGCGATTTGTAATATTTCACCAATGAAATTTGGTGAAATATTACAATCCAGCCATGGCCGATGCTGCAATAGCATCGGACATGGCTGGACACCGAGACCTGACCCCCTCACACCGACTGGCGGGGGTGATGGGCCCCCCGCCACCGACGGACGGCGGCGATCAGTCGCCGTTGTCCTCATCTATCCCCCTCCCCTTAAACTTTCCGATCCACCCCTGATGCCGCCGGTACCTCCGATGTCCTGCTGTGGCTCCCGGGGTCCCGCCGTCCCGGATCATGGGCGCCGCCATTAGGGTTAGGGGTGGGTTGGGGTTGGGATTATGGTTAGGCTTGTGGCTAGTGTTAGAGTTGGGAATAGGGTTAGGGGTGTGTTGGGGTTAGGGTTGTGGTTAGGGTTTTGATTAGGGTTGGGTTTGGGTTAGGGGTGTGTTGGGGTTAGAGTTGGAGTTAGAATTGAGGGGTTTCGACTGTTTAGGCTCAGCACGGGGTCTCCGAACATGACATGGCGCCATGATTTATTCCAGCCAATTTTGCGTTCAAAAAGTAAAACATTCCGAGCCCCAATGTGTGCCCAAACAGTGGTTTACCCCCACATATGGGGTATCAGCGTACTCAGGAAAAATTGCACAACAACTTTGGGGGTCTAATTTCTCCTGTTACCCTTGGGAAAATAGAAAATTGGGGGCTAAAAAAATGATTTTTGTTTAAAAAAAAATGATTTTTTATTTTCACAGCTCTGCGTTATAAACTTCTGTGAAGCACTTAGAGGTTCAAAGTGCTCACCACACATCTAGATAAGTTCCTTGGGTGGTCTAGTTTCCAAAATGGGGTCACTTGTGGGGGAGATCCAAAGTTTAGGCACACAGGGGCTCTCCAAACACAACATGGTGCCCGCTAACGATTGGAGCTAATTTTCCATTCAAAAAGTCAAATGGCGCTCCTTCCCTTCTGAGCCCTGCCGTGCACCCAAACAGTTGTTCCCCCCCACATATGGGGTGCCAGCGTACTCAGGACAAACTGAACAACAACTTTAGGGGTCCAATTTCTCTTGATAAGCCCCTGGGGGGGGTCTAGTTTCCAAAATGGGGTCACTTGTGGGGATTTTCTACTGTTTAGGCACATCAGGGGCTCTGCAAATGTAACATGATGCCCGCAGAACATTCCATCAAAGTCTGCATTCCAAAATCATGCTCCTTCCCTTCTGAGCTCTCCCATGCGTCCAAACAGTGGTTTATGACCACATATGAGGTACCGGTGTACTCAGGAGAAATTGCCCAACAAATTTTAGGATCCATTTTATCCTGTTGCCCATGTGAAAATGAAAAAACAGGCTAAAAGAAAATTTTTGCGAAAAAAAAGTCCTTTTTTTTTACATATCGATTTGTGAAGCACCTGGGGGTTCAAAGTGCTCACTATGCATCTAGATAAGTTCCTTGGACGGTCTAGTTTCTAAAATGGGGTCACTTGTGGGGAAGCTCCAATGTTTAGGCACACAGGGACTCTCCAAACGCGACATGGCAACCGCTAAATATTCCAGCATATTTTCCTTTCAAAAAGTCAAATGGCGCTCCTTCCATTCTGAGCCCTGCCGTGCGCCCAAACAGTGGTTTATAGCCACATATGAGGTATCGGTGTACTCAGGAGAAATTGCCCAACAAATTTTAGGATCCATTTTATCATGTTACCCATGTGAAAATGAAAAAATTGATGCTAAAAGAAAATTTTTGTTGGAAAAATTAAAATGTCCATTTTTTCCTTCCACGTTTCCTTCCTGTGAAGCACCTGAAGGGTTAATAATCTTCTTGAATGTAGTTTTGAGTAGCTTGAGGGGTGCAGTTTTTAGAATGGTGTCACTTTTGGGTATTTTCTGCCATATAGACCCCCTCAAAGTGACTTCAAATGTGAGGTGGTCCCTAAAAAAATGGTTTTGTAAATTTTGTTGCAAAAATGAGAAATCACTGGTCAACTTTTAACCCTTATAACTTCCTAACAAAAAAAAATTTTGTTTCCAAAATTGTGCTGATGTAAAGTAGACATATGTAAAATGTTATTTAGTAACTATTTTGTGTCAAATAACTCTCTAGTTTAACAGAATAAAAATTCAAAATGTGAAAATTGCGACATTTTCAAAATTTTTGCCAAATTTCCATTTTTTCACAAATAAACGCAAAAATTATCGACCTAAATTTACCACTATCATGAAGCCCAATATGTCACGAAAAAACAATCTCAGAATCGCTATGATGCGTTGAAGCGTTCCAGAGTTATTGCCTCATAAATGTACACTGGTCAGAATTGCAAAAAATGGCCAGGTCATTAGGGTCAAAATAGGCTGGGTCATGAAGGGGTTAATAAAAGTCTATGTGTTTAGACCTTTAAGATTTAAATTAGTTATCGTCTTACCTAACTTACCTGACAAACCTGAACCCCAATAAGATGTTGAAAAATTAAGTAATTCTTGTGTATATCACTCAAAGCTGCTGATATCAAGGGGATATAATCTGATATGAGGGGGTATGAAATGGCGCAGCCCTAGGCCAATTTATACCTTGAAGTATAAATTGACCTAGACCAGTATTGGCGAACCTATGGCACGCGTGCCAGAGAGGGCACGCAGAGCCCTCTCAGCTGGCAAGCGGCCTCGCCTCATTGATCCGGAGCTGCAGCTTCCTGGCTGCCTCTCACACATTGAGCAGCGCGGCCCCGGGGCTGAATGATGATGTCATCCAGCTGTGGCAACGCCTCTCAATGTGTGAGAGGAAGTGAGAGCCGAGGAAGATGCTGGCGCGAGGAGAGGTGAGTGTGGCCGCTGGTGTGTGTGTGTGGCCGCTGGTGTGTGTTTGTATGTGGCCGCTGGTGTGTGTGTGGCTCCTGGTGTGTGTGGCCGCTGGTGTGTGTGTCTGTGTGTGTGGCCGCTGGTGTGTCTGTGTGAGTGTGGCCGAGAGTGTGGCCGCTGTGGTGTGTGTGTGTTTGCCAATGATGGGGAGATGGCCAGTGATGGGGAGATGGCTGCCGATGGGGAGATGGCCAGTGATATGGGGAGATGGCCAGTGATGGGGAGATTGCCGCTGATGGGGAGATGGCCAGTGATATGCGGAAAGGGCTATTGATGGGGAGATGGCCAGTGATGGGGAGATGGCCAGTGATATGGGGAGATGGCCAGTGATGGGGAGAGGGCCATTGATGGGTAGAGGGCCATTGATGGGTAGAGGGCCAGTGATGGGGAGAGGGCCAGTGATGGGGAGAGGACTATTGATGGGGAGATGGCCATTGATGGGGAGATGGCCATTGATGGGGAGATGGCCATTGATGGGGAGATGGCCATTGATGGGGAGATGGCCAGTGATGTGGAGAGGGCCAATGATGGGGGTGGTGGGAGTGATGGGGAGAAGGAAATGATGGAGGTGGTGGAATGGACAAATTCTACATGAAGGGGATCATGATGGGGCATATTTCTGCATGAAGGGGATCATGATGGGGCATATTTCTACATGAAGGGGATCATGATGGGGCATATTTCTGCATGTAAGGGATCACGATGGGGCATATTTCTGCATGAAGGGGATCATGATGGGGCATATTTCTGCATGAAAGGGATCATGATGGGGCCTGTTTCTGCATGAAGGGGATCATGATGGGGCATATTTCTACATGAAGGGGATCATGATGGGGCATATTTCTGCATGAAGGGGATCATGATGGGGCAAATTTCTGCATGAAGGGGATCATGATGGGGCATATTTCTGCATGAAGGGGATCATGATGGGGCATATTTCTGCATGAAGGGGATCATGATTTGGCATTTCTGCATGAAGGGGATCATGATGGGGCATATTTCTACATGAAGGGGATCATGATGGGGCATATTTCTGCATGAAGGGGATCATGATAGGGCATTTCTGCATGAAGGGGATCATGATGGGGCATTTGGCACGTGTTGGCACTTCGTCATAAATAAGTGTTTTAGGTTGCAGTTTGGGCACTCGGTCTCAGAAAGGTTCGCCATCACTGACCTAGACCATAATATACCCGGGGGGAAACTCAAGCCTAGGCCACTTTAACCCCAGCTATAGTCTGGACTCGGGCTATACCATGGCCTGTTACACCGGGTCACCCTGCCAACCACATGTTCCACAGATAGGTAATGCTGGATGCTTTATGATATGAATGCCCATTTAGGATGTTATGGCACATCCACAAGAACATTATAAAGTCCAAGTATTGTAACCCAAGACTACTTAAAATTTTTTAGTTGCATTACTTTCTCCACTCAATGCTGGTTTCTGTTTGGGGGTAATCTAGTATGTGCACATAGATTAAAGCGTACCAAAAATTACAATGGGTTCAAATATGTAAGCTGGTGGAAGACAGATCTAAGGTAACACTTCTCATTTTTCTTCTCACTTCTTAAGCAGATAATCTGAATTTACGTATGAGTGTTATAAACTTGAGCACTACTTACTAGGCCGGCGCTTCTTGTTAGTTTTCCGTCTTAGCGGCTGATATTTATTTACTTTTTTTAACTGTTGTGGCCCAAGAAGGTTTTGCA
Organism: Dendrobates tinctorius; assembly: GCF_039654945.1. Classification (NCBI taxonomy): domain Eukaryota; kingdom Metazoa; phylum Chordata; class Amphibia; order Anura; family Dendrobatidae; genus Dendrobates; species Dendrobates tinctorius. The sequence goes on along the minus strand of NW_027361671.1, from coordinate 26,261,514 downwards.
TGACACTGCGACTCCATCTTTTTTAATAATAATAATCTTTATATAGCACTAACATATTCTGCAGCACTTTACAGCTTGCACACATTATCATCGCTGTCCCCGATGGGGCTCACAATCTAAATTCCCTATCAGTATGTCTTTGGAGTGTGGGAGGAAACTGGAGTAACCAGAGGAAACCCACGCAAACTCGGGGAGAACATACAAACTCCTTGCAGATGTTGTCCTTGGTGGGAGTCGAACCCAGGACTCCAGCTCTGCAAGGCTGCAGTGCTAACCACTTTTACCAAATACATACAGTTCTCTTCAGCCTCCAGTCAAAACTCAGTAGAGGTGACTTACTAAAGCTTTTTAACTTTTAGACAATGCAAAATTTGGCGCATCTTTGGACTAGCTTTTAGGGTGCAATTCACACAATATCACAATTTAGGCTACTCCTTTTCTGTATCCACTTTTCGGTTGGTCACTTTCTTTTGTCACACATCTCTAATTTGTCTAAAGCACATAATAAATGTGGTGCAAGGCATAAAATTGAGGGTTTTTGGGGGCACAAATCAAACAAGATTTCTAGCCCATGTAGAATAGTACAGTAGATAAGCCCAAGTATATTAATTTTGGCTGGAGTTTTATCCTAAATTCTGTCCAGTTTCCCTGAGCACCCGACAGCATGCTATAAACTGCTTTTTCTGGCAATCTGTAAAAGAGATGCAGCCTGTTATAAAACAGTCAATAGTTTTCTAATGGATAGCATTCCTATGAATATTTGAATTTTGCTGTGTAATTTGAAAACTGAATTGAATCCAATTTACGATTTAAAGTAATTGATTCGGTCACAGTTTTTTGTTGTTTTTTTTTTTTTTCAAATGTGTTATTTTTCTTTTTTATTAGACAACCATGGAATTTGGAAGCCAACTGATTAGCAACAGGATTCGTACCAATTGCAACATAAGCCTGGGGCCATTAGTGTTTTCTGCAACATAAATTTGGGTGTAGGCATGAGATTATTCTCCTTTCAGCAGCAGGGTTGGACAGCTTGATTCATTTAAAGGGTTATATCTAGAGAATCCGACTCCATGGTATGAGCATCTTATTCATCCAGGGCCACTATAAGGATCGGGCATGCACACCAATACAACATGTTTCCACTGCTATATTCATTTCTGAATTTTCCCAGGTCCACTTTTATTTGTGGTTGTGTAGAGCACTCATTGTACAGGACCAGTGCCCCCATGTCATTAACCATATTTCACAACGTTTATGGGTGGGTTTTAGTGAGCGGTGCATGGAGTCACGTCACTTTCTAGCTATTCCTCAATGTCTCTTCCATGCTTCCTTTATTTCTCTTTAATGCCCCCAGAATGTGCAGAAGTTGTGGCATCATGCACAAGGAGCCTGACTATCAGCACTGGGAGTTTCTCGACCCTGGAGATTTTCTAATTCATTCTGGAGATTTAACCTTTTTAAGGCAGCCTCCTTTATGCTCAAGGAGAATTTTAATTGTGTCTTTAACCTAAAGGAGGTAGCTATACATTGCGAGGAGAAAGGCCAATAATCTGTCGATTAGCCAATGTTTTATTATACTAGATGGGTATATCTGATTATGCAAGCTAACATATGTAAATGTAAACGTATATATACAGGAAACTGCATTACCCTTGTACCTGAAATCATTATAAAATCCCAGTATTTAGGCATGCACCATATATAGTCCTAGTTCAGATTGGGAGAATTACCTGATAGAATAGATGCAGCTTTCAACAATCCAGCAAGTGATGGATCATGGGTAACTGTGCTCTGTATTCACATATTACTGCATAAAAATCTATATACAGTAGACTCTATACAGACAAAACTATTGAGACAGCTGCATATGACATTTACAGGAACTTTTATGACATCCAATTCTAAATCCGTAGACATTAATATGGAGTCTGTCGGCCCTTTCAAGCTGAAACATCTTCCACTCTCCTGGGAAAGCTTTCTAAAAGATTTTTGGGGTTCAATTCAACAAGACTGCCATTATTCACCTATGTGTGCACCTTGCTATATAGCTTACTCCAGCCTCATATATTGCTCCATACAGTATAATGGGACCCATATATCGTTCCCTACGGTATAATGGGTCCCATATATTGCTTCATATAGTTTAATGGGCCCCATATAGTGTTCCATACAGAATAATGGGCCCCTTATATGGCTCCATACAGTATAATGGGTCCTATATATTTCTCCATACAGAATAATGGGTCCCATATATTGCTCCATACAGTATAATGGGCCCCTTATATGGCTCCATACAGTATAATGGGTCCTATATATTTCTCCACACAGAATAATGGGTCCCATATATTGCTCCATACAGTATAATGGGCCCCTTATATGGCTCCATACAGTATAATGGGTCCTATATATTTCTCCATACAGAATAATGGGTCCCATATATTGCTCCATACATTATAATGGGCCCTTTATGTTGTTCCATACAGCATAATCGGTCCCATATATTGCTCCATACAGAATAATAGGCCCCATATATGGCTCCATACAGTATAATGGGTCCCATATATTGCTCCATACACAATAATGGTCCTCATATTTTGCTCCATACAGTATACTGGGCCCCATACATTGCTCCATGCAATATATTGACCCCACATAGTGCTCCATACAGTAAAATTACCCCCATATATTGCTCCATACAGTATAATGGGCCCCATATATTGTTCCATAGAGTATAATGGGTTCCTTATATTGCTACATGCAGAATAATGGGCCCCATATATTGCTCCATATAGTATAATGGCCCCTGGTGTGAATTCTCTCTCTGGCTTCCCTCTGGTGATTACTAAAGATAGTGGAGCTGGTCAGATTGAGAGCTCTCTTTCTGGGCTCCCTCTGGTGGGTACTGGAGGTAGTGGAGCTGATCTGATTGACCGAGGCTTGCCACCTGATAATGAGGAAGACGATTGGAGATCTGGGGTTTCTGATTGGTATTTAAGACAGCTGACTCCCTCTATACCTGCTGGTGATTTTCTTCCTGTTTCTGCTGAGGTCTGATGTCTCCTGCTCTTTCCCTGCATGTTCAGCTAAGTGGTTCATTTGCTATTCTGTTTGCATTTGATCTGGTTTTGTGTATCTCTGCTTTGTGCGGGTCAGCTAGCTCCGGCTGGGGCAGAGCTGAATCACCGCCCATATGTTACTGCATGTGCCAGTTTGTTTTGTCCCCTTTTATATTGGTCTCTTTTTGTTTTGATTTGAGAATATACCAGAGTGCTGATATAGTGGGGTGAAGTTGTGCGACTTCAGTGTTTTTGTGCATCAGATGTGTTGGACTTTATGCAGGGTTTTTTGCGTGATTGCAGACAGTGTCTTTCCTTTCCTGTCCTGTCAGTGTGGGTCCCATCGTTTGCTCAGTCTATTTTTCTGCCTGCGTTTGTGTTTTCATCTTGTCTCACCGACAATATATGTTTGGGGGCTATCTATTCCTTTGGGAGTCTGCTCCAGGGCAGCTTAGATTTCCCCTTTCTTGCTTTAGGCTTAGTTAGCTCTCCGGCTGTGCAGAGGCATCTAGGATCATCGTAGGTACGCTCCACGGCTACTGCTAGTTGTGTGGACAGGATCAGGGGTCTGCATCTGCTTAGTTACCAACCTATCTTGTTTTCTGTGGCTTAGCCTGGCCTGCTATCTTCCTCGGTGACCCATTCATTACAGGCCCCACATAGTGCTTCATATAGTAAAATTACCCCCATATATTGCTCCATACAGTGTAATGGGCCCCATATATTTCTATATAAAACCATGGAATTCGAAAGGGTATACTTTTCCTCATGACTGTGTGTGTGTGTGTACATATCGCACTAAAGGCCCCGTCTCACTAAGCAATCTCGGTAGCAAGATCGCTGCTGAGTCACAACTTTTGTGACGTAACAGCGATCTCACCAGCGAGATCGCTGTGTGTGACAGCGATCAGCGAGCGGCCCCCCTGCCGGTATCGCTGATCGCTGCAAGAAACCTCTGGACATTTCTTTGGTCGCTGGTCTCCCGCTGGCCAGCACGCATCGCTGTGTGTGACAGCGGGAGACCAGCGATCAGGTGTAAAAAAATAATCAAAAAAAATAAAAAATATAGTTATTCTCACCTTCCGATGTCCCGTTCAGCCATCCTGCCTCTCTCCACGCTCCGGTCCCAGTGATCCTTTGCATGAATGACCGCGAGACTTTGTTATCCCGCAAGACCGTGACATCTTGCGGTCATTCGTGCAAAGGATCACTGGGACCGGAGCGTGGAGAGAGGCAGGATGGCTGAACGGGACGTCGGAAGGTGAGAATAACTATATTTTTTATTTTGATACTATTTTCTACAGCGATAGCCAGCGATGCCAGGCGCTCGGCGTCGCTGTGCTGATCGCTGGTGAAGCTGTCTGTGTGACAGCTCACCAGTGATCACATAGCGACTTACCAGCGATCCTGACACCTTCATATCGGTGTCGGGATCGCTGGTGAGTCGCTTAGTGTGACGGGGCCTTAACTCGTAATGGAACAATGTGCCTGTCAAGCGCAAGCTAGAAAAATGCCTAGAATATCTAATTTTCTCAATTTCAGTGATCTAAAAGTGATCAGAGATCTTCATAGGGATGTAATAAAAGAGACTACACATTATCAGGTGCAAAACAAACCCATTTACTCAACATAAAAGTAATAAATTTGATATACACAAATTTCAAAACTCCCACCAAATAGCCCCCAAAGATATCAAGTAACGGTTATTAAAATGAGAATATTTTGGCACAAAAACATTTTCTAGGCACCTAGACTAATATTACACACCGAATTAATCTGAATTAGATCCTGAAGGTTCCCCAGAAAAAACACATTTGCAAAGCAAAGTTCAAGAATTGCAATACATTTTTGCATGTGTCAGGCAGATTGCATGACGACATTTGAGACATTCATAATTAGAAAGCCTTCTGTTCCCGCTTTCCATGGTGCAGGTGGTGCATCTCCTTCTTTTGGGAGGTGGTACAGGTGTTGGATTTTCAGTATCAATATCTGGGCGGAATCTTTTGAGCCTAACTTGAAGGCCAGAGGGGATACCGATGGTTTTCATACTTCTCCTGCGTAGCTCTCCAAGCATTAGTTCATGGGCCAATTTTTTGTCATCAGTTCTGTCATCAAACCGAAGGCAACGAATTAGAACCTTGAATCTTTTTAGAGACATAACAAGGCTAAATTTTTCAATTCCATCACTTTCTATACCCCAAAGTTCCTCCAAACTTTGCCGATTTGCCCTATAAGCTCCTGCAAGGTACAATAATCCAAAAAATTCACGCAGTTCGATTTCATCCGTGGGCTTCAGGATTCTGTCACAGATGAACTTGTGCTTTATATTGTCTATATATTGATTAGTGTATATGACAATAGAGTCCAGAATGTCATCTGTGAAAAAAGTATTCCAGCATTCAGCTGCATTTTTTGCATTACGTGCTGTTCCCATAACTGCGGGAAGGTGAGTGATAATGTTATGAGGTTCCATACGTTTTTTTATGGGTGGATTCTTGTTCCATTTGGTTTTTTATCTTTTCCCATATAATAAGATTCTATATCTTCTTCCGCCTCATCACTGTCACCATCTTGCTCTGTTTCAGAATTTAGTTCACAGACTTCCACCTCATCATGAGAATCAATCTCACTTTCTTCAAAATCCTCATTCATTGTGGGGTCTGCATCATCATCATCATCTAACAGCATGTTTCCCACTTCCTCAACATGATGGGGTTTTGAAAGATCATACATTTTCTTCTCCATTTCAGAAGATAATCTGAAGCAAGAGAGAGAATATGCATTAGGGAACAATGTGCCTGAGAAGCACACTTTCATTTGTAAGAAAATCTGCCTTATTTATATGAAATATCCACAAACCTTTCTCTATCCATTCATAAAACAAGCTAAATAAACAATAGTAATGACTAAAAACATTACATACCAACCTTATAAAGTGTGATGTGTTCGGGACCAATGATCCTGAGAAGCCAGCACAGCTATATCTTCCTTCCTGAAGCTCTGCAGACCAACTGTGGTATCAGGATTCACACAGCAGCTAGAGCCAAGAGACTATCAAGCAGGCTCTGTCTGAGCCTGCTTGGTTTCACCCAGATGTCACCTGTTCAGGGTGATTACCTGGCTAATTAGCTGGCTGGCAATGATCAGACCATTGTGAATAATAGCCTTGCTCGGTGGTGTGTTTGCTCTGTATCTGATATTCTGATCTTTGTTGCCAGACCTCAGATTTGCCTGTTTGTATTACCCCTTTTGCCTTTGGCTTACTCTGATCATAGTGGCTTGACCGTTCACTTTGCCTTTGACTATACGTTTGCCTTATCCCTTTTGTCTTTGACGTATTCTCCTGGCATTTGACCTTGGACTCCTTGACTTTCCTGCCTCACCACTTGTCTGTGAGAAGTTACTCAGCGTTACATTACGACTTGCAGTTACATTTTTTTTCCCAATATGGATCTAGTACATACATTTTGTGATCAGGTGTCAAATCTGCCACAAATGATTCAGGATCTGGCTAAAGAATACCGAGATCTTGAATTATCGCAATTGCAGTTGCAGGGTCAGTTTGATGAAAGCGCCCTATAGCTCTCCGCTGCCAGCTGTGACTGTGATATCTGTACCCTAAGACATGTAGTTGATCTCTCTCAAAACTGTATTGGCCCTCCCTGAAACATTTTGGGAGAGAAAAACCAGTTTAAGGTGTTCAGGGAGACCTGTAACCTATTTTTTACCCTGCAACCTCCCCTTCTTCAGGGGTTGAGTCCCAGCAGGTAGAAATAAGACCTGGGCATTTCCTTTATTACCCCAAGCTCAAGAGTGGGTTTCTGTTGATGTCTTCTTTGACACCTTAGGTGTAATTTATGACAAACCAGACAGAATCCAGGTCACAAAGGCTAAGATCATAAATTTGACACAGGGGAGCTGCGCCAATGAGGAATATAGTACCGAATTCCTGCAACTGTCCACTGAGGTTCAGTTGGACAATGCGGCCCTCAGGTGCCAGTTCCATAGGGGCCTTTCCCGAAGCTCTTAAGGATGCTCTGGCTCTTGATGCTCTGCCTTGTTCTTTGGTGGAGGCCATGACCCAGGCCATACGAATGGACCGCAGAATTTGTGAGAGATGTGAGCAGCAGGATGCCTTTTATATTCCCCCTGAGCATGTCCGGTTACCCGAGGTCACGCCAAAGGAGGTTGGAACCACCAATTCTCATGCTATGGAAAGGAAATGTTAGCACCATCTAGGACTCCATTTCTACTGTAGACTCGCTGGACATTTTCTGAAGAACTACCCAACTCGTCCTAAAGCAAGTAAGTCGTTGAGAAATGCCTAGGTCTAGGTGATTGTTTAGGAGGTCACCCAGACTTCCAGGTGCCTTTTTTCTCCTCTGATAAAGTACTGAATAATCAGTACTTCTTAATGGGTACAGGCGCAGTAATAGGTCCAGCTGTCAGTCAGTGCAGGGGGTACAGTTGCAGTCGCAGTTCTTTATACACTGAGAAGTGGCTGAAATAGTGCCTGCGCTACCCCTATGACTGGAAGCCGAACGATGCTGGGGTGATAAAAGTTATTATCCTCCCTTGAGCGGGGCTGTCAGTCCTGGCACCGAACAATGTCAGAATTCTATAAACCTGCAGATTAACCCCATATCTGCAGGATAATAGCTTTTTTTCATATGGCAGGTTCTTTTTAAGTAGGTAAGCCTTTGAAATAATGTTGCAATAATAATTTCTCATTTGTTTTTTTCATACACAGAACACTGTTATTAAATGTTATTAAATAGTTGTTCACATTTCTGATGAACAATCACAGATCTCCACCAGTTTTTGCAGTGTAGAGGAAAGTACTTATTGCCTGTTAATCATAAAGTTTCAAAAGTGCTTCATGAAAATGTTACAAGTTTTAGACTATACAGTATACACAGTATAATAAATACCCTCTGCTGCTCTGGTGTTATTTGGGAAGTTAAATTTTCCTTTCAGTTGTTTTCTAACTAATTGTGGCTCCTTAATAACAGTTTACAGCATTTAGTAAAGGTTAGCAGAATTTCTGCCAACCTTCATTTTTCAAGAGCATGATTGTATATTAGTAAATGAAAGCTAGTAAAAGCTTTACCTACTGCTTAAAAAATAAAACTTTAGTTTTTGAATTGATCCAAGGTTATGTTATACTGCTTGTATTTATATAATGTTTTCGTTCTTTGCTCCCCTTCTTCCCAGAGCCATAACTTTTATATTTTTCGGTCAAAATGGCAATTGTTTTTTTGCGGGACAAGTTGTACTTTTGAACGACTCTATTGTTTTTAACCTATTGTTTACTGGAAAACGGGAAAAAATTCCAAGTGTGGTGAAATTGCAAAAAAAGCGTAATTATACAATTGTCTTTTTGTTTTTCTTTTTTACTACTGTATGTTCACTAAATGCTAAAACTGACCAGCAATTCTGATTCTCCAGGTCATTACAAGTTCATGGACACCAACATACAGTATCTAGGTTATTTTTTTATTTAAGTGGTGAAAAAAAATCAAAAGTTTGTTAAAAAAAGAAGCGCCATTTTCCGATACCCGTAGCGTCAACATTTTTCGTGATCTCAGGTTGGATGAAGGCTTATTTTTTGCGTGCCTAGCAGACATTTTTAATGATACAATCTTGGTACAGATACAATCTTTTGACCGCTCATTATTGCATTTCAATGCAATGTTGCGGCGACCAAAAAACGTAATTCTGGCGTTTTGACTCTTTTTCTCATTACGCCGTTTAGCGATCGGGTTAATTCTTTTTTTATTTTGATAAATCGGGCAATTCTGAACGCGGCGATACCAAATATGTTTATGTTTGAGGTTTTTTTTATTTTGAATGGGGCGAAAGTGGGGTGATTTGAACTTTTATATTTTTTTTTATATATTTTTAAAAACATTTTTTTTTACTTTTGGCATGCTTCAATAGTCTCCATGGGAGACTAGAAGCTGCCATAATTTGATTGGCTCTGCGACATACAGGCGATGATCAGATCCAAAGCCTGGATCTGGCCCAAAGCCAGCAGCACCAACAGGAGACAATTAAACTCCTGATACAACAGATACAACAGGAGCAATGGCAGATGGAACTCCTAGCAGGGGATGTCTGCAGCAGAGAAACCGCCCACCCCAAGTACAGATAATAGCTCTCACGACCAGAAGGCGGTAAGACGTGCCATGCAAAATATAACCCAAGGGGACAATGATGAGGCATTTTTGGCGGTATTTGAAAGGGTCGCAGAGTGGGAGAGGCTGCGGCCAGAGCAGTGGGCACAGGTGCTGGCGCCCTATCTAACAGGTGAACCTCAAAAGGCTTATTATGACCTCGCCTTACAGGACGGAAAAGGAATATGCCAAACTAAAGACATACATATTGGCATGCCTCGGCGTGACTTTGTCAGGGCACAATGGGTCCACCACTGGGCATATTTCAGCAACAATTACCCTCTTCCAAATGTTTGATTTGCCACATATAGTTCAGAAGTGATTGCAGATGGAGTTCACCCCCCCAGCCCAGATGGTTGAATGCATAGTAATGGACAGGTTTATTCGTGCTTTTCCTAGGTTGCCCAGGGAGATCCTCAAAAGTGAAATAGTGAAACCAAGTGTCATCGCATCCCCCGACTGGTGTACCCAAAAGGAGACTGATTAAAATAAAGGGGTACTAGAGCCACAAATGGGGGCATCTAAGGGCCCGTTATCAGGTTGCCAAGGGTCGGGTTAGCCAAGGGTCTGGGTTAAGGACTTAATTTGTTGGAGGTGTCAGGGTACAGGACACATAGCCGCTTGTTGTCCCATGTCCACCGAACCAATAGATTGCAGCCAAGGGCAGCGCAGTTCATATTACACTCATCTGGCCTTAAGTGTGTACTGTCAACCCGAGAAGGTGCTTCAGATATGTCCTGTGATAATAAATGGAGAACTGGTATCTGGACTCTTAGACATCGTGAACCTAGGGACCCTCATAAGGTTCACCTTCCCCATCAGTTGATCCCTTAAAAGATTGTGGTCATCCGCTGTATTCATGGGGATGCTAAGGACTATCCTGTTGCCAGAGTGATCATAGAAATGAATTCTGTTCCATGAGGTGAGAGTGGTCAAGGATCTGATACACCCGGTTGTATTAGGGCAGGACTTTACCTTATTCTGGGAAATATGGTGAAAAGGGGAGGTACCAAGTGACTCCAATAATAGCAGGTTCGTCTGTAAAAAAAACCCCATCGGAGGCGGATGGGTTTCCTCTGTATGTGCTTGCAGACGAGACAGCGACCCAATAGGCCAACATCCCTGAGTTGGGGGTTTCCGGGGAGAACTTTGGGGCTGCTCAACTGAATGTCCTTACGCTAAATGGGGTGTTTGTTCATGTCACCATGTTAAACGGAATTGCTTAAAAGCTGGGGGCTGACACCAGGCTTCCACATTTTGCAGTAAACAGGAATTTGAAATATTGGGTGACTAAGCTAGGCTAAGCTAGGGGGAGAGGTATTAGAACATCTGGTAATACCAGGGCCCTATAGGCGTAGTGTGTTAGAACTAGCAAATTCTCATTTCTTGGATGGTCATCTGGTTGTAGACAAGAACCAATAACGGATCCCTTGTAGATTCTACTGGCCCTGATGTTACCAAGAGATTTCAAACTATTGTAGGTCCTGTCGCAATTGCCACCTAACTGCCCTGGTCTCTCACTTCCATAATTCCCTAGTGCCGTTACCCATTATAGAGGCCCCTTTTTTACCGCATTGCAATGGATCTAGTCAGAAGGTGGGTAAAGTCCACCTGTGGGCATCGGTATATCCTGGTCGTCCAGGACTATGGACACAGTACCTGGAGGCGGTACCCCTAAGATACTCTTCAGACAGAAGTATAGTCCAAGAACTAGCCCATATCTTTTCCCAGACCGGCCTACCAAAGGAGATTCTGACGGACCAAGCAACTCCATCAATGACCAAAGTGATAAGAGAGTTGTGCAAGGTCCTCCAGATTACGCAACTCAGGACATGGGTATACGATCCACAAACGGACGGCCTGATGGAGTGGTTTAATAAAATCCTGAAGGCCATGCTCAAGAAGGTCATGGAGAAGGATGGTTGAGACTGGTACTGCCTACTCCCTTATCTGTTGTTTTCCATCAAGGAAGGTCCCCAGGCCTCAACGGGGTTCTCTCCATTTGAACTGTTGTATGGCTGGAACCCTCAGGGTCTCCTGGATGTTGCAAAGGAGACCTGGGAAGCAGAAGTTACACTACAACGGAGCATCATCAAGCATGTGGCCCAGATACAGGAGAGAATTGCAGAGGTAATGATGATTGTTAGAGAGAGGTTGGATCAGCAAAATACATCACCACCCTTGACCTAACGAAAGGGTACTGGCAAATCCCCATGTCTCAAACAACCAAGGAGAAGACGGCCTTCTGTACTCCTGATGGTTGTTTTCAATACACCAGGATGCTTTTTGATTTGCTAGGAGCCCCAGCCACTTTCCATAGGGCCATGGATTGGGTCCTAACTCCTCACAAGAAATATGTTGCAGCTTACCTAGACAATATTGTGATCTTCAGCCCGGATTGGGAAATTCATCTGCAGAAGGTCCAGGTGGTTCTGAACGCACTGAGGAAGGTGGGGTTTACAATAAACCTGAAGAAATGTGCCATGGGGATTGATGAGGTTATTTCGTCGGTAGGGGCGAAATCAAGCCGCAGGAGAATAAGGTAGAGGCAACCTATATACTTTTTCTGCCAGGTTTCATATTTTATACTTTTTTGCTTCACTTCCTGTCCCCTGTCAGCGGCTCTGCTGTCACAGCCTTCAGTTCCTCTTTTGGGTATGTGCACATGTTGCAGATTTGCCTGCAGAATTTTCTGCACAGAATCTGCGCCTCTTGGCAGAAAACGCATGTAAAAATCTGCTTTTTTTTATGCGGATTTTTATTTAGATTTTATGCATTTTTGTAAGCTAAATAAAGATATGTTAGTTAAAAAAAGATTTGTGATGTAATTTCTGTTCCAACCTCCTCTTTTACATTTGTCCAACCCACACTCCATTACATAGATAGATAGATAGATAGATAGATATGTGGGCTGAATAAAACTCACCTACCACTTTGAAAAAAAGTTACTATGGAGTGCTGCCTTTTTTGGAATAGATAGATAGATAGATAGATAGATAGATTATATTTTTCTCTGATTTTCCTAAATGGTCGGTGCAAATGACAGTCAGTCTAATAAAAGTCATCACCCGTTAGAGTATACATCGAATTTTATTGAAGAAACCTCCCAATGGTAACAGTATAATCTCCAAAATGAACAAAACCTCAAAATGCACTGTTCCAAATTATTAGGCACAGTAGAATTTCTAAACATTTGATATGTTTTAAAGCACTGAAAATGCTCATTTGTGGAATTTGCAGCATTAGGAGGTCACATTCACTGAACAAAAAAGCTATTTAACTCCAAAACATCCCAACAGGCCAAGTTACATGTTAACATAGGAACCCTTCTTTGATATCACCTTTGCAATTCTTGCATCCATTGAACCTGTGAGTTTTTGGAGAGTTTCTGCTTGTATTTCTTTGCAGGAAGTCAGAATAGTCTCCCAGAGCTGCTGTTTTGGAAGATGGTGGCCACACCATGAGTTTATCTCCTTTTATGCCCATAGCAGCCAATGACTCAGAGGTATTATGAAACAGGCATAGACCTACACTATGCAACAGACATAGACATATACTATGCAATACACAAACACACATGACGTCAGCAAGGAGGTGGAGGAGTCATGTTTTGAGCCAGAATCATAGGGAAAGATTCCTGAAGGTGTGAAAATGACCTCTGCAAAGTATATAGAGTTTCTGACTGACCACTTTCTTCCATGGTATAGAAAGCAGAAACGTGCCTTCAGGAGCAAAATCATCTTCATGCATGACAATGCACCATCTCATGCTACAAAGAATACCTCTGAGTCATTGGCTGCTATGGGCATAAAAGGAGATAAAAAGATAAATATATGTCCAGCCATCTATGTGGGGCTCACTGTTCTATACATGTTGGATGACTATAATAAAACCTTTCAGTATAGTAGTTCAGTTTAATGGTGCATTATTGTGTGATTTACCAAACTATAATCCAATAAATAAAAACAATAAAAACAACACCAAAAAGCAAAAGAAAAGGGCATTTTTTATTACATCACTTTGCAGGTACGTCATGGCCTATTGACTTTTTGCTGTATTTGTCTGTTTGTTCTTTCATGCTCCATAATCTAGTTTACGTTAGCTTTTCTCCGTGCTACTGTGTTTCTATCTGCCCCCCCCACCCGTGTTCATGTTCAGGTAATTATCGCAAGCCATGTTACATTAGATGGTTATCCTTCTCAACTGACTTCTCAGGGAAATTGTTTTCTGAAGACAATGGCTGTCAAGGGTGAATAACTCAAGATTATGACGGTGGGCTTCTAAGTAAGAGAATAAATTACAGTGCAAAGATATTATAGGGACACAGCCGGGTGCCCGAACGATGGGAATGAGCGCACACAATCAGGTGCAGTATGGCCTCCAGCAGCTTAGTTTTTCTTTAACATACAGCAGTAATTCTACTTATTTGAGTACTGGTTTACATTGCACCAGTCATTTTGCTGTTAATTGCTCTGTCAGTCATGTGATAGGAGTCTTACACTCGCCCCAGGCAGGCCATTTATAATCTACTAGATGGTGGCCCGATTCTAACGCATCAGGTATTCTAGAATATGTATGTAGTTTATTGACCCGCGGCAACCGTCGGGAGATCAGCGGCTAGCACTATAGATCTCCCGACGGTAGGAGTGGCGTGCGTCGTTCGAATTCCGCGCCAATTCGCGGCCGGACTGCGCCTGTCGCTGATTGGTCGCGCCCGGCCGTGACCAATCAGCGACGCGGGATTTCCGTTACAAACAGAGAGACAGACAGACAGAATTAGACGATTATATAGTAGATGTCGGCAGCTCCTGGCCACATGCATAGGCGAAGATTAATATGGTCAAGAACAGTCCAGAGTGGACAACAACTTCCTCTATCCCTGAATGTAATAATCCAGAAAATCTGATACCATGGCATTACCCTACAGTATGGGCCTGCTGCATACTACTTGTGACTTTTACAACACAAAATATACATTTAAATCTGGCAGTGATTGATTACATTAGTGGTGATTTTTCACATGACTTGAAGGTTATTATTGATGGACATTCTCTTTTGTCAGGAGCAGAGGAGCTGCTAGGCACTTTGATTTGAGGCCTCAGTCACGGATCATAAGTGCACTGCCCCGGATCTCTGGATCTGCATTTTTCCCTGCTTGTTTAGTTTCTACTCTCGGCCAGCACAGCTTACTGCATTCAGTATATACTGATCAGCATTTGGGCACGGTGTGCTCGGAGCTCCACCAGCTGTCAGCTCCTGCAGGTTCTCACTGACTCTGCAGACCAGGTGAGCCACAGCCAGGAATTCTCTGCCGTAGTCCCCAGACCAGGTGAGCCACAGCCAGAAATTCTCTGCTGTATTCCCCTGACCAGGTGAGCCACAGCCAGGAATTCTCTGCTGTATTCCCCAGAGCAGGTGAGCCACTGCAAAGGGGATTAAGTAAAAAATGTTCATTGTTGTATGTATTATTCTTTGCTAAATGGTTCTGCTACGTTTACATGTATTACCACACATATGGAATGGTACTGCTACTCCTTTTTGGGTATTACCATTGTGTGTCTCTTTGTCTTATTGTTATTGTTGCTTTTATCTGCACATAAGTGTGGTAATGTTTACTACATTTTAGAGATTGTCATTTGTAGAATAGGGAAAGCGTAGTGCTCCTTTTGGAACACTAGGAGGGGCACTGTAGTATATAGAACTCTTAGTAGTATAGGGTTAAGTGTAGGAGGGGCTGCCGGGAGTTAAGGTTAGAGTAGAAGGGAAGTTAGTTGAGACGGGGCTAGGGTGCCCGAAGTGTCCACATGGGCTATACGTCCAGGATGGCTCAGCAGCCACGCAACGTTAAGCAGCGACAGCCGAAGTTATCCACGGCCACTGGACATCAATTTTTACACAAATTCCATATTGCTCATAAATGTTGTGACCTAAGGTGTTTTATGGCTGAAATTTGACGTAAAACACCTTAAAGGTGATTTCCTGATTTGGCACTAAAGTTTGCAGTCACTATATGTGACTGATACAGGAAACTCAGTGGTTGATACCTTTTTTAATCTCTATTCACATGTATTGAATGAGGTCTCGCATGTCTAGTTGGAATGTGGCTGGAAGCATACATATCACATATGTCATGGTTAGGACATGGATAATGTCCTGTTCTCACAGGGTTAACTTTTGCCGGCCTCTCTTTGGATCTGGGAGGGGTATTTATACTCAATCCAGACTAGGATTCACTGTCAACTATACTGTTATTCTGGCTGTGTGTCTGACCCCCCTGGTGTGTGTGTATACTGCATTGCTTGTTTGATTCCAGTGTATGACCCGGTCTGCCCCTCACTCTGTTCTCTGTGTCACGTTTTGGTACTATTGTCTTCTCCGGTTCTGACCTCCTGGCTTTGCTATTGTTACTCCATTTCAGTTTGTCCCTATTGTACCGTCCATTGCCCGTTCTGGTTTTCTGATCTATTGCTACGTCCTGACTATTCGCTCTGTCCAACCCTTTGGTACTGTCCTGCTATCTCGTGCTTTGACCTGGCTTGATCTGGTTTACGTCCCTGTCTATGCCCCTTGGTAACTTGTCCCTTAGTTACCTTTCTAGGAGTTTCCCTTCAGCTCCTAGCTTTGTGGATATTAGGTCACGCCCCAGCAGTCACTTGCTTCAGGTCCTGATAGTCTGAAGCACGCATTGTCACCGCTGCTGCCATGCTCCACAGGTATCTTTGATCACTGTTTTTGTACTCAGGACATGCGCACTGGCTCAGTGAGCAAGTGCAGTGCGGTGTTCCTGACATTATAGCTGACCATTTCAGTTTTTTTTTCCTCTGAAGGAAAAAAAAAGTGTGTTATCCTCATGGATCCCATACAAGCTTTGGCTGATCAGGTCAAGCACCTGACCCAAATATTCCACAAACTTAATGTGGAACAGCGCACGATGGCCCATACCCAGCAACAGTTGGTGGATACTGTGCAGGGGGCTGTCGCTGCAGGGTCTCCTAGTGCTGGGGATAGAGATGTGTCATTGGCATCCCCCGAATCTCCGGTCAAATTGCCAGACCCTTTCTCAGGGGATAAAAGGGAGTTCAGGTCGTTCAGAGAAGGATGCAAGCTTTTTTTTTCTCTGAGGCCCCGCTCCTCCAGGGATCAGTTCCAGAGGGTGGGGGTCGTCATTTCCCTACTTCGGGGGGCTCCACAGGCATAGGCTTTCTCTCTCTCTTCCTCTGCTCCTGAACGTATGTCTGTGAATTTGTTCTTTGAGGCTCTGGGGCACATTTATGATGAGCCTGATAGAGCGCGTCTGGCAGAGGATATGGTGATGAGAGACACAGGGGAGGCACTCTGCTGAATGGTTCTGCTCAGAGTTTAGACGTTGGACCACCGAAATATCCTAGAATGACGACGCCCTGAGGGGTTTGATCCGCAGGGTCCTGTCTGACCGTATGCATGACGCTCTGGCATTACATCCTCCCCCTGATACCCTGGAGGATGCCATGATGCAGGCGGTCCGTATGGACTGGAGACTCCGTGCTAGAGGAATGATGCAACAAGAGTCTCCCTTGTACCCCAAATTGTATGACACTGCACCTGTATCTGAGCCCTTGGTGGTTGGGTCAGTCTCGGTTAAGGAGAAAGAGAGAAGGCACCGTAGAGACAACCTACTATGCTTTTACTGTGGAGCCTCTGGACATTGGAAAAGGAATTGCCCCTCCTGCCCTTCTTCAGAGAAACCATTAGAGAAACGACTGAGTCTGGGCAACAATCGAGGAGGTTGTCCAGACTCCCAGGTACATTTTTTCTCACATACAAAGATGGTGCTCCAGGTTGAATTGGAACTTGCTGGCGGTCCTGTTATGACCACCGCCTTTGTTGACTGTGGTTCCTCCATTAATCTGATTGATGCCCAAGTTGGGACTCTTAATAAGATAGGGACAGTCAGGTTAAAAGACCCTGTTAAAATTTTGGCTGTGGATTCATCCCCTCTTATACGGGATGGAATTTGCTTTATGTCTGAAGTTTTTTCTATGAAAATGGGTTCTACTCATGTGGAAAAGTTATGTTGTTTCATGATGAATAATCTGCCTGCAGGACTGGTATTGGGGATGCCCTGGTTGCAACGCCACAATCCTCTCATTGATTGGGTGAAGGGGGAGATCATCCGATGGGGATGTAATGATAATGGTATGTGTTGTAACCCCGTTCCTTTTGTCAATCCGATAAGATTTGTATCCGTGTCGTCTGTCGGTCTGGAGGGTATTCCGGAGTACCTGAGAGACTTTGAAGAAGTGTTTTCTGAAAGTGAGGCTGAGGCGCTCCCACCACATAGACCATTTGATTGTGCTATCGATTTAGTACCTGGAGCCAAATTACCCAAGGCTGGTTTGTTTAATTTGTCCGGGCCTGAGAGCCAAGCTATGAAAGAGTACATCAAAGAGAGCCTTCGCAAGGGGCATATTCGGCCCTCGGTCTCACCCATGGCAGCGGGGTTTTTCTTTGTAAAGAAAAAAGATGGTGGGTTGCGACCGTGCCTCGACTTTCGGGAAATGAACAAAATTACTGTTAAGAACACGTTCCCTCTCCCGTTTTCTAAGCTTGATCTACGAGGGGCTTATAACCTTATAAGGATTCGGGAGGGGAACGAATGGAAAACAGCGTTCCTGACAACTGAGGGGCTGTTTGAAAACCTGGTTATGCCCTTCGGCCTCACTAACGCTCCTGCTGTTTTTCAGAACTTCATTAATGTTGTTTTTTCTGACTTGATTGGGCGTTATGTAGTCATCTACTTGGATGACATCTTGATATACTCTGAGGACAGTCAGTCACACTTACACCATTTACGTACGGTTCTTATGAGATTTCTGGAGAACCATTTGTATGCTAAGCTGGAGAAGTGCTCATTTTTTATGCAAGAACTGTCTTTTATGGGTGTAATTGTATCTGGGGAGCGATTCCGCGTGGATCCAGGGAAGGTTCAGGCCATTACCGATTGAGTGCAGCCTCATGACCTGAAGGGGTTGCAGCGATTTCTGGGCTTCGCTAATTATTATAGGAAGTTCATTAAAAGGTTCTCGCAGGTGGTGAAACCCTTGACGGACCTCACTCTTAAAGGGGCAGATGTAAAAAATTGGTCCGTGGCCACAAAAAATTCCTTCCTTACATTAAAGAAGTGTTTTACCACAGCCCCTGTGTTCGTACAACCTGATTTGTCAAGACCTTTTATCGTCAAGGTCGACGCTTCGGAGGTGGGGGTGGGGGCAGTATTGTCACAGGGCCCCTCTACCCTGACTAACCTCAAACCCTGTGCCTTTTTCTCTAAGAAGTTCTCTTCGGCTGAGAGAAACTATGATGTCGGTAACAGGGAATTGTTAGCGGTTAAATTGGCCATCGAAGAATGGAGGCATTTTTTGGAGGGGGCCGCTCATCCCATTACGGTCATCACTGATGATAAAAACCTGGCCTATATCGAGTCAGCTAAGAGATTGACCCCCAGACAGGCTCAGTGGGCAATTTTTTTTTCTCGATTTCATTTTACCATCACGTTCCGACCAGGGTCTAAAAATGTAAAGGTGGATGCCTTATCCCGAAGTTTTGATTCTGTGTCCCCTCCAGAACCTCCTTCCTCCATTCTTCAACCGGGAGTGGTTGTAGCCAAAATCTCCTCTGAGTTACAGAGAGAGATTCTGGAAGCACAAGCACAAGCTCCCAGGAATAAACCCCCAGGTAAATTTTTTGTATCCGAACAATTCCGTCTCACACTCCTTCAAGAATTTCATGATTCTGTGTTAAGTGCACACCCAGGTATTGCAGCTACCCGGGGGGCAGTAGCTAGGGGTTTTTTGGTGGCCCTCTATGGATACTGATATAAAAAGGTTTGTAAATACTTGTGGGGTGTGCGAGTGCTCTAAAAGCTCTCAGGTCTGGCCGGCCGGGGAATTGGTGCCTTTGCCAATTCCGGATAAAGCATGGACACACCTGTCCATGGACTTTATCACTAATCTTCCATCTTCCAAGGGCAACTCAGTGGTATGGGTAGTGGTTGATAGATTTTCTAAGCAAGCCCACTTTGTGCCATTACCTGCCTTACCATCTGCTTAAACCTTGGCCCGCTTGTTTATACAGCACATTGTTCGATTGCATGGAGTGCCCGTGAACGTGGTGTCGGACAGGTGTGTGCAATTTGTGGCCAGGTTTTGGAGAGCGTTTTGTATTAAGTTGTGGGTCTCTTTGTCATTCTCCTCTGCCTATCACCGGGAATCTAATGGACAGACTGATCGCACCAACCAGTCGTTGGAGCAGATTCTGAGATGCCTGGCCTCCTCCAGACAGGAAGACTGGTGTGAGGTATTACCCATGGCAGAATTTGCATTCAACTGTCGTATTAATCAGTCTACCGGAAAGTCTCCCTTTCAGGTCAATTATGGGTTTGTTCCGCAGTTTGGGGAATTTTCCCGTATGGATTCGGATTGCCCTGGTGCCGAGGGGATGGTACAACAGTTAAAAACCCTCTGGAGGGAGGTGCAGGGGAACATCCCCAAAGCTCAGAAGAAGTACAAACATTTTGCGGACAGGAGGAGGGGGTTGGGTCCTGCGTTAACAGTGGGGGAAAAAGTCTGGTTGTCCACCCGTAACATCAAACTTAAAATACCCTCTATGAAGTTGGGCCCAAAATTTATTGGACCATACAAGATTGTAGAGGTGATCCACCCGGTGGCATACTGATTACAGTTGCCCACCTCCTTCAAAATATCTAACGTCTTCCACAGGTCCCTATTAAAACCTGCGGGGACAGTTAGAGAAGATCCCTCATCTGTGGCTCCACCAGTGTTGGTAGAGGGTCAACTGGAGTACGAGGTAGGGCGCATCATTGATTCACGGTGGGTGCGCCGGAGACTTCAGTACCTTATTCATTGGAAGGGATATTCCGTTGAGGATCGGTCATGGGTTCCGGCCAGTTCGGTGCACGCTGATCGAATGGTGCGGGCTTTTCATGCCAGATACCCTGAGAAACTTGGGGGTCCAGTGGCCCCCCATTAAGAGGAGGGTACTGTCATGGTTAGGACATGGTTAATGGCCTGTTCTCAGTGGGTTAACGTTTGCCGGCCTCTCTTTGGATCTGGGAGGGGTATTTATACTCAATCCAGACTAGGATTCACTGTCAGCTATACTATTATTCTGGCTGTTTGTCTGACCCCCCTGGTGTGCATGTATACTGCATTGCTTGTTTGATTCCCGTGTATGACCCGGTCTGTCCCCTCACTCTGTTCTCTGTCTCACGTTTTGGTACTATTGTCTTCTCCAGTTCTGACCTCCTGGCTTGGCTATTGTTACTCCGTTACAGTTTGTCCCTATTGTACCGTCCATTGCCCATTCTGGTTTCCTGATCTGTTGCTACGTCCTGACTATTCGCTCTGTCTAACCCTTTGGTACTGTCCTGCTATCTCATGTTTTGACCCGGCTTTATCTGGTTTACGTCCCTGTCTATGCCCCTTGGTAACTTGTCCCTTAGTTACCTTTCTAGGAGTTTCCCTGCAGCTCCTTGCTCTGTGGAGCTTAGGTCACGCCCCCAGCAGTCACGTGCTTCAGGTCCTGATAGTCTGAAGCACGCATCGTCACCACTGCTGCCCTGCTCCACAGGTATCTTTGAGCACTATTTTTGTACTCAGGACACACGCACTGGCTCAGTGAGCAAGTGCAGTGCGGTGTTCCTGACAACATACTTGTGGTCACATGACCACCTGCTCATGGCAATTGAGAATCCTGACATGTGGACCAGCTCTTTAATAAATCAGAGCCTATGTGTCTTGACTGACTAGTCTGAGAATAGTCCCTAGGTAGGTTCTCCCAAATCTGTCCCCCTAAACTGACAGGCTTCTCCCTATACATACATGACTGCATAATGCAGGCTGTGTCTTATTCACGTTACCTGTGATTTGGACAGTATAAATCTCTGGATAGATTCCCATTAAAAATGCTAAGAGAAGTGTTTTTACTTTGCTAATAAACATTAAAGGGGTTGTCTGGTCATATGATGACATTAATGAATTATCCATTGCATAGGTCATTAATATTAGATTAGCTGTTATCAGCCACTACCTTGTATTCGACTTCAGCCACAAGTCAAGATGATAACAGATGGTTGTGGGGGGGTGTCCAAACCCAACCAATGTGATACTGATGATCCATCCCAAGGCCTGGTCATCAATATTGCAGAACCGGACAACCCATTTAAGGGGTCTTACTAAGATAGTAAATTATCCATTATTCTTTGAATATGGGGTAACTTACTGATCAATGTGGGTCTGATCTATAGGCCATCAATCATCCCAAAAACAGGGTTTTGGAACCTGGGAACTGGGCCCTACAGAGCCTGGTCTTGGATCGAGAGTGGTAGTATGTATGCTTCACCTCCACTCCATTCTTTGTCTGTGGGATTGTTGGAGAATGTCAAGGACAAACTCATGTGTATCCACAGTCCCATAGATAATAAAAAATTCCCAAACAAGACTTGACATCCATTGTGTCCCAGAGACCCATGGAAAGTGACCCTAAATACAGTTCCCTCCTCAAAGATTGCCAACTTATACAGTGCCACAGTCATAGTAACCCTTTCAATAGGATCCTGTAGTTGTATATTTCTATTTTTTCTGGGGCACTCAGGAAGACCATTGTACACGGCAGAATGGCTTCAGTAGCAGCTAGACTGCAGAAGACATGTCCTTTCCCTAGCAGACAGCGGCACTTCTATCAAGCAAAACATTGATGCCTTGTGCCTGTGCCACTACACATGGTGTCCATAGTGTTACATAAGCCTACTGGTAACATTTGCATTATCTGTATTCAGAGTGTTATCACTGTGTTATATGCGGTGTTACGTAGGACTGCAGGTAACATCTATTGTACAACACTATCTGTACTTAGTCATCACTGTTTTTGTGGTGTTACACAGGACTGTATGTGACATCTATTAAATTATCTGTTCTCAGTGAGTTATTGCTGTTTTCTGTAGCGTAATTTTTTTCTAAGGCAAGGGGAAAGGGAGGGGGCACAAAATATGCCTTGGAGCTTGGGCCTCTGATCTTTTATAACCCTAGCAATGCTCCTGGTCTAGAGATTTCCCTGGTAATAAGATTCACCAGTGCTAGGACTCTCTTGTGACTCAATGCAAAGCTAAAACCTGGCACCAAGTGTTGAGCTCCCCTTCAACGTTATCACAGGGGAACTAAGTATGACTTTGTGCCAAATGTCTAGCGGAGTACTGCTTCTTCTTCTGCAGACCACCAGCTGGTGTAGGAAGTCTTACAGGCAAAGCAATACTTCCTGGGGAAAAGATATCGTTATTATAGCTGCTCTATTCTAGACAAAAAAAAAAAGGTCTCTCCTGTGACAACTGTGACTATCATTAAAATAACAGTCCGAAAATACAACTTGCATTAATTTCAGTTCAATCTGTTTTTGGAAACTGGATTAGGGAAGGGGTGCACCAGTCCTGGAGGTACTGCAATACCAGGTCAATGCGTGGAGTGGACAGAGCAAGCTCTTTTTCTATCTCCCAGTTAATATATGGTCCCCAGAAAGGGGACGTATCAGATATTTTCGAATTTTTCGGACCATAAGATACACTTTTTTTCCTCCAAATTTGGGAGGAAAGTGTGGGGTGCGTATATCGGTCCAAATGTAATGTGGTGAGGGGGAAAAGGCAAGTGGGATCACACTCGCAGGAAGCAGGAAAATGTCTCCCCTGCAGGATTCCAGCGCTGGGTAAACCACGTGGTCCCGCTGCTTAAAGTGAAGTGAATATTCGTTAGCCGCTTCCTCGCCCACCTGTCAGCGCTCAGCAGTGAATGTGGAGCAGCAAATGAATATTTCTTCACTTAAACAGCGGACCCACATGGTTTCCCCAGCACCTGATTCCTGCAGTGGCCGGGTAGATCGTGTGTCCGGTGGAGGAGAAGGCAGGAGCAGGGTGCCACACGAGGGATCTAATACCTGACAGCACAGCAGGGCTTCTACTGATGGCGAGTGCTCCCCATATAGGACCTGTGGTGAGGTCATGAAGAGGGCGAGCTGGAGCATCACATGACAGCACAGAGCCCTCCCTCTTCATGTTGTCATCACAGGTCCTGCAGACACCACGTGTCATAGGGGTGTGCTTGGCTCCTGGGCATCTTTCCACTCACATCATGGGGTGAGCATTAAAGCAATTAAAGGCAGTTTGGTGTGCAATGTCACTCACTATGGCAGCCCCAGGGACTTTTTTTCATGATCGGCGTCTTTGACAAATCTGTCTTTCATTTCTTTTGATAATATGTGCATTTGGGTCAGCATAATTATTGATTTGAATTGGCTTTAAAGTTTTTTTCCTGAAATTATTATGGCTGATAAGGTGCACTGATACCTTTATGATTTAAAGTGCCTTTTTTATTACCTTGATGATAGTCACTATGTACATGCATTGATGTTTTGGACCCACTTGTTTTACTAGGGTCATTTTTCCTTTATTTCTTTGAGGTATTTTTTGTACTATATATGTCTAAAATATTTAATAAAGATTTTTTGATACCGTATAACTCCGAGCATGCCATATGATCTGCAGGGCATGCTGGGAGTTATACAGTTAGGTCCATATATATTTGGACAAAGACAACATTTTTCTAATTTTGATTCTCGACATTACCACCATGAATTTTAAACAAAACAATTCAGATGGGCGCCCAGGTCATTTTGCATTGATGAGATCACCTGTGCTTTCTTTCTCAGGATGTACCAAAGTGTAGATTTTGCCGCTCCTAATGTTGTAGCAATTTCTCGGATGGGTTTTTTCTGTTTTTGCAGCTTAAGGATGGCTTGTTTCACCTGCATGGAGAGCTCCTTTGACCGAATGTTTCCTTCACAGCAAAACCTTCCAAATGCAAGCACCACACCTCAAATCAACTCCAGGCCTTTTATCTGCTTAATTGAGAATGACATAACGAAGGGATTGCCCACACCTGTCCATGAAATAGCCTTGGAGTCAATTGTCCAATTACTTTTGGTCCCTTTAAAAACAGGGTGGCACATATTAAGGAGCTGAAACTCCTAAACCCTTCATCCAATTTTAATGTGGATACCCTCAAATGAAAGCTGAAAGTCTGAACTTCAACTGCATCTGAATTGTTTTGTTTAAAATTCATTGTGGTAATGTCTAGTACCAAAATTAGAAAAATGTTGTCTCTGTCTAAATATATATGGACCTAACTGTAGTTCTCCCATGGGATCTTAAAGCAGCACTCCTGTGTTATTTTTCAGTGCTGGAGTGGTGCTTTAAATATAAGCCCTGTGCCCCCATTCTTATACTCGCCCTCCAGCATCTTCATATAGTACTTTTCCGACTCCACACTGGTGCCGCAGCACCATATCCTACTTGTAGCTTCCAACATAATAACATACTATTATACATAATAATGCGACATATAATAGTATGTTATTTATTTCGTTAAATATTTTACCACATTTTTTGCTTCAAATATTTTTTTCCCTATTTTCCACCTCTAATACTTGGGTGCGTCTTATAGTCCGGTGCGTCTTATAGTCTGAAAAATACGGTAAACTGATAACAACAGATACTACACTTAATCTTAGCCATTAGTCATATTCCAGGGCTTTTTAAAGAAGCTGTACCCTTAATGATTTTTTTTCACTAAATCTGTGAATATGTGTACATGTATACTATAGTGAGTGTGTTGATATACTCCCCTACTGCCATATACCCATCATAATAAAGAATGTTGTCTGAAATCTTTACTTTGAAACAGGAAATATAAACTAATATTAAATATTCATTACAAATTACAAATAAGTAAATTAGAGAGAATATCAAGGAGCGGTGTGGCCCTTATTGCTGCTCTATATTAAAAGTCCCCAAATCCTATTTTAATGGGTATTAAGTGGTCAAGGGCTGACATTCAGATACCTTTAAATACAATCAAAGGAAACATTTTTTTAAAGGATATTACAGATCATTATGCGTAACCATTTTAGGGGGTAAAACTTTAAAAAAAACTAAATTTTATTTTTTCTATAGAACGCATTGTCACTCTAATGTGCATTTGAATTCAGCCCCTGTGATTCAATACTTTGTAGAACCACCTTTCACAGCAATTACTGTTGTAAGTCATTTGGGGTATGTCTCTCTACCAGCATTGTAGATGTAGAGGCTGAAATGTTTGCCCATTCTTCTTTGCAAACCAGCTCTAGCTCAGCGACATTGAATGGAGGCATTTGTGAACAGCAGTTTTCAAGTCTTGACACAGATTCTCAATGGGATTTAGGTCAGGACGGTGACTGGGCCATTCACACACATGAATATGCTTTGATCTAAATCACTCCATTGTAGCTCTGGCAGTGTGTTTAGGGTCATTGTCCTGCTGGAAGGTGAACCTACACTCCAGTCTCCAGTCTTTTGCAGCCTCTAAAAGGTTTTCCTCTGGACTGCCGTGTATTTCGCTCCATTCATCTTCCCATCAACTCTGACCAGCTTCCCCGTCCCTGCTGAAAAAAATATACCCGCAGCATGATGCTGCCACCACCATGTTTGATGGAGAGAATGGTGATTTCAGTGTGATGTGCAGTGTTAGTTTTCTCACACACAATGTTTTCTATTTAGCCCAATAAGTTCTACTTTGGTGTCATTTGACCAGAGCGCCTTCAACCACGTACTAGCCATGTCCCCTATATGGCTTTTTGCAAACTGCAAAAAGGATTTCTTATGGCTTGCTTTCAAAAATATGTTTCTTTTTGCCAGGATTTGTGGAGTATACAAATTATAGTTGTCCTGTGGACAGATTCTCTCACCTTAGCTGTGGATTTCTGGAGCTGCTCCAGAGTGACCATGGACCTGTTGGTTGCTTCTCTAATTATTGTTTTCCTTGCTTTGGAGGTCAATTTAGATAGATGGCCATGTTTTCCTAGGTTTGAAGTTGTGCCATACTCCTTCCATTTTTGGATGATGGATTGTACAGTCGTCTGTGAGTTGTTCAGAGCTTGGGCAATTTTTTTTAATAACCTTACCCTGCTTTACTTTTTTCCTCAACTTATATCTCTGACCTGCCTAGTGTGTTTGGTTTTCATGATGCTGTTTGATTCCTAATGTTCTCAAACAATCCTCTGAGGCCTTCACAGAATTGCAGTTGTACTGAGAATAAAGTTCACACATGTGGTCATTCCAGATTTTATTTAGGGGTTTTAGACTACAAATACTTGCTAATTTGTGTTGATAAAATCCCAATAAAATACATTTAAGTTTGTGGGTGTAGCATGAAAATGTGTATATATACAATGTATATATAATATATACAGTGGGGAAAAAAAGTATTTAGTCAGTCAGCAATAGTGCAAGTTCCACCACTTAAAAAGATGAGAGGCGTCTGTAATTTACATCATAGGTAGACCTCAACTATGGGAGACAAACTGAGGAAAAAAAATCCAGAAAATCACATTGTCTGTTTTTTTTTCATTTTATTTGCATATTATGGTGGAAAATAAGTATTTGGTCAGAAACAAAATTTCATCTCAATACTTTGTGATATATCCTTTGTTGGCAATGACAGAGGTCAAACGTTTTCTGTAAGTCTTCACAAGGTTGCCACACACTGTTGTTGGTATGTTGGCCCATTCCTCCATGCAGATCTCCTCTAGAGCAGTGATGTTTTTGGCTTTTCGCTTGGCAACACGGACTTTCAACTCCCTCCAAAGGTTTTCTATAGGGTTGAGATCTGGAGACTGGCTAGGCCACTCCAGGACCTTGAAATGCTTCTTACGAAGCCACTCCTTCATTGCCCTGGCGGTGTGCTTTGGATCATTGTCATGTTGAAAGACCCAGCCACGTTTCATCATCAATGCCCTTGCTGATGGAAGGAGGTTTGCACTCAAAATCTCACGATACATGGCCCCATTCATTCTTTCATGTACCCGGATCAGTCGTCCTGTCCCCTTTGCAGAGAAACAGCCCCAAAGCATGATGTTTCCACCACCATGCTTTACAGTAAGTATGGTGTTTGATGGATGCAACTCAGTATTCTTTTTTCTCCAAACACGACAAGTTGTGTTTCTACCAAACAGTTCCAGTTTGGTTTCATCAGACCATAGGACATTCTCCCAAAACTCCTCTGGATCATCCAAATGCTCTCTAGCAAACTTCAGACAGGCCCGGACATGTACAGGTTTAAGCAGTGGGACACGTCTGGCACTGCAGGATCTGAGTCCATGGTGGCGTAGTGTGTTACTTATGGTAGGCCTTGTTACATTGGTCCCAGCTCTCTGCAGTTCATTCACTAGGTCCCCCCGCGTGGTTCTGGGATTTTTGCTCACCGTTCTTGTGATCATTCTGACCCCACGGGGTGGGATTTTGCGTGGAGCACCAGATCGAGGGAGATTATCAGTGGTCTTGTATGTCTTCCATTTTCTAATTATTGCTCCCACAGTTGATTTCTTCACTCCAAGCTGGTTGGCTATTGCAGATTCAGTCTTCCCAGCCTGGTGCAGGGCTACAATTTTGTTTCTGGTGTCCTCTGACAGCTCTTTGGTATTCACCATAGTGGAGTTTGGAGTCAGACTGTTTGAGGGTGTGCACAGGTGTCTTTTTATACTGATAACAAGTTTAAACAGGTGCCATTACTACAGGTAATGAGTGGAGGAAAGAGGAGACTCTTAAAGAAGAAGTTACAGGTCTGTGAGAGCCAGAAATCTTGATTGCTTGTTTCTGACCAAATACTTATTTTCCACCATAATATGCAAATAAAATGAAAAAAAAACAGACAATGTGATTTTCTGGATTTTTTTTTCTCAGTTTGTCTCCCATAGTTGAGGTCTACCTATGATGTAAATTACAGACGCCTCTCATCTTTTTAAGTGGTGGAACTTGCACTATTGCTGACTGACTAAATACTTTTTTTCCCCACTGTATATATAGTGATGTAGTGACCACTGTGTCCACTAGGGGGCACTGTGTGGGTGTCCCAGGAGAGAGGATGAGTGGTAGGGTGCTGAATGATTGTTATGTATCCCAAGGTAGGTGGCCTTGGGATGTAATCTTGAATTTGTGTGTTGATCAGTAGAGGTACTGCTGAGCTTCTGTTACACTGTCAGGGAGAGCGTTTCAGGTAGCTGATGAGACGGGCAGAACCAACTACCTACAAATCCAACCAGAGGTGTGTCTATAATGCCATAGTAAAGAATGTATGAATGCTTGTAGGACCTGTGATGAGGTCATAGCCATGTGACCCGGTGGGCGTGACTGCGGCCCTGGTGGCCAGGGTAGGTCACATGAGTGAATACTTGGACCCGGTTGGTCCGTATGGAAGGTCTCATCTGGGCTGACGTGGCTGCCTTCCTGACAGCATGTGGACGCTGTGTTTAATGGCTGCAAGTGCCTGAGAGTTCCCAGGGGAGGGAATGGATGTCTGCAGTGTGGTGAAGCAACCATGAGCTAACCCAACCACAGGGTGAGATAACTGTGAGGCTAGAGAGCCTGCGTATTGGACATTGCATAACCTGTGTGACTACAGGGTTAACAGAGTGAAGCTCTGTCATGGACGCTATGCTGTTGATATGAACTTTCTGTTGCTGTTCATGGTTTATGATGCTTAATAAACCACATGGACTGTTGGAGTTATATGAGAAACCCGTACCGGACCTGGTTATTTGATTGCCTAGCGATTGTCCACTACCTGAATAACAAGCGCTACCTTACAATATATATGCATTATATTCACCAACAGGTGCTTATTCGTGTTTTAAACTTGTTTTATTTCTTACATTATATTAAATTGGATTCACACTTACTGAAGGGTCAGGCAAAAGTGGGTTGAAATTAGCATTAGATTGTGATATAGTGGCAGATGCTACCACACTCGGGTATATGACAGGTGTCCAGATTTCATATATACAGTGGGTGAAATAAGTATTGAACTCGTCACCATTTTTCCAAGTAAATATATTTCTAAATGTGCTATTGACATGAAATTTTCACGAGTTGTCAGTAAAAATCCATCCAATCCACACAGATAAAGAAATGAATCCATAGAGGTTCATAAATTACTTTGTGTGTAATTATGAGATGTGACACAAGGAAAAAGTATTGATCACTCCTACTGAAATTTAATTAATACTTTATACAAAAGCCTTTGTTGGTGATGACAGCTTCAAGACGCCTCCTGAATGGAGAAACTAGTCACATGCATTGCTCAGGTGTGATTTTTTTGTCCCATTTTTCCCATAAACACTCTTCAAATCCTGAAGATTCTATGATCTCTGAGTTTTAGTTTCTTTCACAAAATTTCTATTGTATTCAGGTCAGGTGATTGGCTGGGCCATTCTGGCAGCTTTATTTTCTTTCTCTGAAAACATTTGACAATTTCCTTGCTCTATGTTTGGAATCATTGTCTTGCTGATATGTTCACCCTCATTTCATCTTCATCATCCTAGTAGATGGCAGCAGATTTTTATCAAGAATGTCTCAGTACATTTGTCCATTCATCCTTCCTTCAGTTATATGAGGTTTGCCAGTGCCATATGCTTGTATGATGAAAAAGCCCCACACCATTATGTTTTCACCTCCAAATTTCACTTTTGGCATGGTGATTTTTGGGTAATGTGCAGTGCATTTTAACATCCAAACACAATGTGCATTATGGCATCCAAAGATTTCAATTTTGGTCTCAACTGACCAGACTATATTTTCCCAGTATTTATAAGCTTGCCTAAATGTTGTTGTGCAAACTTAAAACACGCTTGAACATGCTTTTTATTCAGCAATAGAGTCTTGCATGGTAAGCATTCGTACAGGCTCTTGATGTTGAGTGCATTACTTATAGTTATCTTTGAAACAATTGTAACAGCTGATTCTGTCTTTCTGTAGCTCTCCACAGGTGGTCCTTGGCTCTTGGACAGCTCTTCTAATAATTCTTTTCATTTCCCTGTCTGAAATCTTGAGGGAAGCACCTGCTCGTAACTAGTTTCTAATGAAATGATGTTATTTCCACTTCCAGATTATGGCTCCAACAGTGCTCACTGGAAATTCTTCAGTAACCAATGCTATCAGTATATTTTGCAACAATAAGGTTGCAAAGGTCTTGAGACAGATAATTAGTGTTACCCATAATGAGATGTTTCCTGTGTAGCCTCTTGGTAAAGAGAGATCTTTTTATAAAACATCAGTTGAACCAGCTCATATTTTTTTTCATTAAGTTGTAGGATTGCTTTCTAATTACTGATAGATTTCAGCTGGTGTCATGACTTCCCATGGCTGTTTGCACCAGACTTTCTTTGTGTGTTCAATACTTTGTCCCTGTGTCTTTTCTCACTATTATACATAGCTTAATTTATGGACATCTATGGCTTGATTTCCTTGCCTGTGTGGATTGAATATGCTGTGGCCGACATCTGGTGAGAAATTCATGTCGATAGAACCTTTAGAAATATATTTACTTTGAAGACTGGTGATGTGATCAATACTTTTTTCACCCGCTGTGTGTATGAAATCTGGACACCTGTCATATACACTAGACTGCTAGCATCAGCCACTATAATGCAATATAATAATATATGATAGTAGGTACTCACTTATTATTTATTTATAAAGCACCATTGGTTCCATGGTGCTGTACATGAGAAGGGGTTACATACAAATTACAGATATCACTTACAGTAAACAAACTAACAATCACAGACTGATATAGAGGGGAGAGAGGACCCTGCCCTTTCGGGCTTACATGCTAGAGGATGGTGGGGAAGGAGACAGTAGTTTGGGGGGTTGCAGCAGCTCCAGTGATGGTGAGGCGGTAGCTCCAGTAGTGATGAGGAGGCAGCGGGGATCATTGCAGGCTGTAGGCTTTCCTGAAGAGGTGGGTTTTCAGGTTCCGTCTGAAGGATCCGAGTGTGGTTGATAGCCGAAAGTGTTGGAGCAGGGAATTCTAGAGGATGGGGGCTATTCGGGAGAAGTCCTGGAGGTGGTTGGGTGAGGAGTGAATAAGTGTGGAGGAGAGAAAGAGGTCTTTGGAGGCCCAGAGATTACGTGAGGGAAGGTATCGGGAGATTAGTTCAGAGATGTATGGAGGAGACAGGTTGTAGATGGCCTTGTAGGTCAGTATTAGTAATTTGAATTGGATACACTGAGGGAAAGGGAGCCAGTGAAGAGATTTGCAGAGGGGAGAAGCGGAGGAATAGCGAGGAGAGAGATGAATTAGTCAGGCGGCAGAGTAGAAGTTGGACTGGAGAGGTGCAAGGGTGTTAGCAGGGAGGCCACAGAAAAGGATGTTGCAATAGTCGAGGCGGGAGATGATGAAGGCATGTACAAGCATTTTAGTAGATTGAGGGGTGAGGAAGGGACGGATTCTGGAAATATTTTTGAGCTGGAGGCGACAGGAGGTGGAGAGAGCTTGGATGTGCGGTTTGAAGGACAGGGCAGAGTCAAGGGTTACTCTGAGGCAGCGGACCTCCGGTACGGGGGAAAGCGTGATGTTGTCAATTGTTATAGTATGGTCGGGTAAGGAAGGTCTGTGAGATGGGGGAAAATGATTAGTTCTGATGTGTCCACATTGAGTTTGAGGAATCGAGAGGAGAAGGAGGCTGATAGACACTCTGGGATTCTGGAAAGCAGAGAGGTGATGTCTGGGCCAGAGAGGTAGATCTGAGTATCATCGGCATAAAGGTGGTACTGGAATCCGTGGGACTTTGAGTTGCCCCAGGCCAAATGTGTAGATTTTGAAGAGTAGGGGTCCTAGAACAGAGCCTTTGGGGACTCCAACAGAGAGAGGGTGGGATGAGGAGGTAGTGTGGGAGTGGGAGACGCTGAATATGCAGTTGGAAAGGTATGAGGAGATCCAGGATAGGGCGAGGTCTTCGATGCCAAAGGAGGAAAGGATCTGTAGTAGGAGGCAGTGGTCAACTGTGTCGAAAGCAGAGGACAGGTCTAGAAGCAGGAGTATAGAGTATTGTCCGTTAGCTTTGCCTGTATGTAGGTCGTTGGTAATTTTGGTCAGGTATGTCTCAGTGGAATGATGGCGGTGGAAGCCAGATTGTAGATTGTCAAAGAGCAAGTTAGAAGAGAGGTGGGAGGAAAGTTCAGTGTAGACATGCTGCTCCAGGAGTTTAGAAGCGAATGGGAGCTGCGATATTGAGCGATAGCTGGACGTGGCTGTTGGATTGAGGGTTGGCTTTTTAAGGATAGGCGTGATTGTGGCATGTTTGAAAGCAGAAGGGAAGGTACCAGAAGTTAGTGATAGGTTGAAGAGGTGGGTTAGGGATGGGATAAGAGTGGTGGTGATGTTGGGGAGGAGGTGGCAGGGGATAGGGTCAAGTGCACAAATGGTGAGGTGTGATTTGGAGAGAAGATGAGCAAGATCCCCTTCAGTGATGTTAGATAAGGAGGTTATGGGGTTTGGGCATTGGTCTGGTATATAAAGGGGTTGTTGTGGTTGAGCAATAAAGACTTGCCGTGTTTGGTCTATCTTATTTTTGAAGTGTGAGGCAAAGTCCTCGGCAGAGATTAGGGAAGTTGGAGGGGGCAGTGGTGGGCTCCCCCGCCGGTCGCTGTTCTAATTGTTGGCGGCCACCGGCCAGAACTTCCTGATCGCGGAGCTGCTCCATCTTCTGGTAGTGACTGCGGCCAGGTACTGCATATCTGCCTCCTATTGATGTGATTAGGATATAATAATGATAGGTCATCAGTTTAAAAGTAGTGGACAAGCTCTTTAATAAAATCTTAGGCTTACTGTCAGCTATGAAGGAGAGTATTAACATTTAGCCCCTACAGCTCTGTGACCGAACTTTATAACTACGACTCTTCTAATTCTATGTTTGCTGTTAATAAACAAATCAGACATGACACCAATTCAATTAAATTGTTTTGCAATGCAAAGTGAATGCAATATCTGCTGTATACAATTTCATTAACAAATAATGTGGCTTTATACATATCTGTTGGCTGTGTGCTTACACACTTATTGCTAGGAAGGATTCTATAGAAGAGAAGTGAGGAGAATAAAAATACTCTTGTTGGGTTTTTCATGGAAATTCTACCTATATTGCATGCATCTAAAGACTGCTGCTGCCAATTACCTGCCTCACTGAAACATTTTTACAGGTGTGTGGGTAATTTAATTGCCAAGTTTTTTTTTTTATTTCAATTCAGTTTGAGGGACAATTAACATCAATTTTACATCAAACTTGAAAAACTCTTTTAGAACCAGATGATTTTTTTTTGCTTTTGAGCTCTTGTATTTTCCTCCACTTTTTCGAAGAGCCATACCTTTTTTATTTTGACTTAGACATATGAGGGATTGTTTTTGTACTTTTAAGATACATCTACCATTTCATTTTTTGTTCATTAGAGCTGGTCAACTTGTTTTTTACTAGGTGAGCCAACATTTTTATTGATTCCAATTTGGGGTAGATATTATGTTTTGATCTACCGTTTACATTTTTTTTTCTTCACAGTTTTCACAAATCATGTTAATTAATTTTGTATTTTAATAGATCAGACTTGCCCAAACATGGTGATTTAAAATATATTAATTTTTTTTATATTTTTAATATCCGTAGTTTTAATGGGGAAAACGGTCTGACTCGAGTTTTTACTTTTAATTTTTACATTTACATTACAATTTTTTTTAACCTCTGTAGGGAACTTGAACCTGTGATCATCTGATTGTCTGTACTATATAATGCAATGCAGCTGTATTGCAGTGTATAGTAAGGCTATGTGCCCACATATGCAGAAAATTTCTGCATGAAAACCAGACTCCTTCCCAGAAAACGTGAGTTTTTTCTGAGCGTTTTTTGCGCATTTTCCACGCGTTTTTGGGAAAAAACGTGTTTTTATGCGTTTTTTTCCGCTCGTCCCCAGTCTCATAGAAAATAGCTAAAAACGCGGACTTTTCCGCAAAATTAATGAGCATGCTGCGTTTTTTACCGCGATGCATTTTTTTGTGGAAAAAAAACATCAATATGCACCAAAAGTGCAAAATGCATTAAAATGAATGGGATGCTTCTTTTAAGCGACTTTTAAGCATTTTTGCTGGTAAAAACACTTAAAAAACGCTTACGTGGGCAAACAGCCTCATATTCAGTTTCCTATGAGCACTAGCCATAGGCTGGTTTTCATAGGAGCCCATTATGGCAGGAATTAGGGTCTTCAGTAGTCCCTCGGTCTTGCCATCCAGGCATGATGCATGCTCGGCTCCTGACCCTGCTCCATACACCCACTCCTGACAAGTGCCGTACATGTTCAGTGTCTAAAGTAGTTGCCCACTATGGAGTAACTTGTCATTCAAGAGTTGAGAAAAGATAAACAAAATTAATACTAACCTAACACATATATATATATATATACTGTATATTTTTTTTTAACGTACCTGGGCTACATAGCAAGGGGTTTTGTAGGTGTGCACTGAGCATGGAGACCTGCCAGCTTTTATTAGGTCTTCCATGGACAGACTTTCCACAAGCCACTCCATTTAGCAGGTCCCAAAGGAAGTCTGGCCTTCAAGGGTACTTACTAAGAAATGTTTGCTGGCCGGAGAAGAGAGCTCGTAGAGGTTGAACGTCATGCTGGGGAAAAATCAATATGGGCATATAGAAGACAAAATCAGAAAACAGGGACAAGGTCAGGAGATAATTGAGATGTGAACTAGGTGGACAGAGGCATAGGCAAAATTAGCAGGCAAATGGAGGGTAAAGTCAATCGGGGGTGAGCAATGGGAATCTTGCAAGCTGAATCAGGGCAGAGCTTCAGCAGTATAAACCAGGGCAAGTATAACCTTATAACTAAGGAACCTAAAGGATAACGTTTCTCTTTCTGGAGAGTGACAAGACAGGCCTGGCATCTTAGCGTGAGGAGACTTATAAAACATGCATGCTCTTCTGAGAAATTAATTCTGCAACTTGACATGCCAGGCCTTGCTTGCCAGTCTTTACAAGAAGAAACGTTACCCCTTAGATCCCAGTCTCAACCCTCTCTCCTAGCCAAATCAGATCTCATGCATTGCGCTTTTGGGGGGTAGCACCCCGAAACACCATGTCTGCAAATTGAGATTCTGTTTTGGCTTTTATCCTAAGTCATATTACAAGGCTCGTTAAAGGGTCGATGTTGCCTTGTAGGATTGTTACTTCCAATGGGTGGCACTAGATTTCAAGTCCTCTTCCTCTCTGAAGAGACCATTTGCATATTTACTTTCAAAGAGGGAGATGCACTTTCTATTCTCCCACCAGGCATTTTTCAAAGCTCAAAAGACTGAGCATATAACCAAGTTGTTTTGCAATAAAAATGAATAGGCAGAGCCTTTCAAGTGTTTTTTAGTGATTTTTCAGGTGTCTTCTTAGCAGACTAGCTCCCAAAGGATTCCTCAAGATGCTCATTGTGCACACACCCGAGAAACTCCACTATAAACCTAAAAACAATGTTATCTGCTCAATGAAACATTGTTATACAGAGGGATAGTTTCACTATGATCCTTCTATAGTCATTAAAAATAGTGTATATTGAGCTGAGTGTAAAAACAGCTAATAAAAAATAATTTGTGCAGTATACTCAGACTTTTCATAGTAAATAGGATTTTTATCTTTCTTGAAAACCAATAGTGAATTTTCTTTGGCTATTTGTGTTGGATGATCTATTTTTCTTTTGAGGTTATTATAATAATGTTGTAAATTAAATCAGGTTTTTGTAGCTACCTCATAATGCTATTCTGTTGTTTGGTGTATGGTGCTTGTGCCTAAATAGTCCATCGATATCAGATGAGTGGTAGTGGTTAGAAAGGCCATCAATATGAGATTAGTGGTGATGATTGGATAGGCCATTAAAATTGAACTGATCTAGGTCTAATACCTGGCGCTCCCGGTCACTGATCCCCTTAGTGGTTATGGGCTCACCTGATCAAGTTGATTCTGTAAGCCATATGTAGGGGTAAGTAACATGGAGTGGAGAAGAGGGAACAGGGCAGCTGGTCTTGCCAGTTGACCTGTGGATCAGTGAGGACTAGCACACAGGGTAACAAGTACAGTATACAGAGAAAGGAAGCAGGAAGTACCAGGTAAAGTAGAGCCAGTTGTGAAGATACTCACAGAAACAGTAGATGTAGATGGCAATATGGAACTTTCAGCAGAAAATGTTTAATAGCAGAGATGTAATAGCAAGCTGGTTTTAGCTTGCAAAGAAGAGATAT
The DNA here is from genome assembly GCF_039654945.1 of Dendrobates tinctorius. NCBI lineage: Eukaryota > Metazoa > Chordata > Amphibia > Anura > Dendrobatidae > Dendrobates > Dendrobates tinctorius. Next base: position 26,225,091 of record NW_027361671.1, on the reverse strand, counting down.
GGTTACACACAGGAATAATAGATGAATATGCAAATTGGTAACTTGCTTGCAAAGTAATGTGTAACTGTAGAGATGTATGCAACTGTAACTTGTAGCAAGAAAATGGTTAACCACAAAATAGTAGTAACGTATTGGCCAGTTTGCTTACAGAGATGAGGTTCAGGCATAAATACATTAGCAGAAATTTGTTGGCAAACTGGAAGGTTGCTTGAAGGGAGGAGTTAGTTTAATTGCAGAGACTGAGAATAGTGGGCAGCTTTTCCATCTGAGAAAATAAAGAACCTCATCCACAACTACCACACAAGACTTCAAGCTGTTATTGATGTTAGAAGGGGCAATACACAGGGTCATTTGGATGTTTTGGGTTGTCATTATGATTTATAAAGAGAAAATACAGTAGTTTGACAATAAATGGCTTCAACCCTACCACTGACCTTGAGTGGAGAAAAAGTTTGGGTGTTATCATTGATATTCTCTGTAAAAAAGGCCAAGAAAGCAAACATTTTGCCGGGGTATGTAAACTTTTGAGCACAACTGTATATCTGATAGTTAAATGCCCCCTTGTCGACCATGTAAAAAAATGTGTCCACTAACATTACTTGCAAGGCATGTACCTTTTTTGGAGAAAATTCTGGCTCACATATCTTGACAGATCAGTATCAACGCTTGTATTATGCCTGGGTGCCAGTCTATAAGTCTACAGTCAGAATAGAGGTGTTATTCATTATATAACTGTTTTAATATACAAGTGATGAAGTGCTAATACAGTTTCCCAATGCTTTGTTACACCTGTTAATATGATGAATTTAGAGCCGGTCACACTTGGCAGTGCATGCGGAATAGAGAGAAATTCCACTTTCGGAATGAGTGACTTGCTTTTATTCAGGTCTTTATGTTTTGAAATATTGGAAAAGCGCTGAATTAAATTCTGAGTTTTCACATTAAATCTCTAATACTTGTACTTGATAATACAGTTCTTACAATTTCAGGGTAAACATATTGTATTAATTGCAAGCTTTATATATTCATTAATCTCATAAATATTCTTGGGGCAAGACTTTAAATTTCCGAGAAATAGGGCAAAGGCCCCTGTTAAAAAATATTCTGCTGTCTTACAGAAACAACTCAGACTGACTGAATGTTAGCACATAATGCAGAATGGTGAGCCTTAGGTTATTTCCAATTAAAGTAAGATACTCAACATGATTCATAAAATACTTGGCTCTGCTGTGCTTCTTTAAAAAGACACAGGATATTTACACATTAAAGGAACGCTCAGAAAAAACATTGCACCAAGTGCGGAGCTTGAGAGGGTGGTCCATGACTCACCAACACCACTGGACTTAATACGCAGTATGCGTTATTGTTTTTTTCCGAAATCGTCCTTTAGGAGAGGCATTCATTCATGTCATTTTCTTTTTAAACTGAAGTGCAATAAAAAATAATAATTATATTGTAGTACTGTGTTAGCCAGAAAAATCGATGTAAATACTTTTATGCCCAAAAATTCTAAAAGTATTCTCAGAGTGATACCTTTATTGACTAACCAATAAATCTATTTGCAAGCGTTCAGATCACCAAGGCTCCTTCTCCAGCCAGCTTTACAAATGAGATGCACTTTAAACCAAGAACATAAGGAGTAATGGTTGTAACCTAATAAAAATAATTTCGTACTATGCAAAGTTCAAGAGAATAAAAAATACTATTGAACCAAAAAAAAACAAACACATGAACAAAGAAAAATTACTAATGTAATTGAAGACAAATGCATAAATAAATATGAACAACCTTTTATTAGAGACACCAAACATAGCACACTAAAACCAAAAGGACAAAACATAATAGACAGACAATTTAAAAAGGTTTTTTAAAAAAAGCAGGGGAAGCAGATTTAACATGATCTAGGAGTATGACAATAGATAGTACAGCACTATGCTTGGCCATTATACAGCATGGAGCATTGTGCATTTTGAATGGTATAAGTTGAAGAGAGCAGGTCAGATATGACCTTGGTCAGATGTGACATCATTTGAAGTGACATATTTAAAGTGATACATGAGAAATATTGCCAGAAATAGTCCAGAAATTGGTCAGACGGTAAGACTAACCACTGCTTTCTTCCTTTACTTGCTTTTTTTTTCTCCCTCCGCTTTAACGATGCTCACATTTGCCATCACCGTTTTTGCTCCACTAATCTTCACTCTCCTTCGCTATCCCCAAACCCCTGCACCCTCAAACCAAATAACTATCTCCCCTCTCTCTTACCCCACCACCTCGCTTTATCTGCAGACATACTCCTTAACCTCAGACCTCTCCTACTAACATACAATACAATGTGATCACTCTCCTTCACCCACCTGCTTTCCCTTTCTCTGCTTCTTCTCACTGCTGGTGACATATCTCCCAATCCTGGCCCCCCCTGCCTCATACATCCCACTAATCCTCACCCCTATCTTTCTCACACGAAGAGAAACTACCGCAATCCCTCACACTTAAAACCCGTGCCACTGACCCCCTCCCGCACCCTCTTTCTGGAGCACTTTGGAATGCTCGCTCCATCTGCAACAAGCTCCACGTAATCCACGACCTCTTTACCTCCCACAACCTGTCCTTCCTGGCTCTCACTGAGACCTGGCTGACACCCCCTGACACGGCCTCCCCGGCCACACTGAGTTATGGAGGCCTCCACTTTACCCACACTCCTCGCCCTGGCAACAGACATGGTGGAGTGGGTTTCCTCCTCTCTAAAAATTGCTCCTTCAACCCTATCCGACCCCCACCCTCCCTTATACTCCCTTCTTTCGAGGTTCACTCTGTCCATATCTACTCTCCCTCTAATCTCCAAATGGCTGTCATATACTGACCACCGGGCTCAGCCACTACCTTCATTGACCAATTTTCCACCTGGCTCCTCCACTTTCTCTCTGCTGACATCCCCACCATCATCATGGGGGACTTCAACATCCCCATTGACACCCATCAGCCAACAGCCTCCAAACTCCTGTCACTTACCTCATCTTTTGGACTTACTCAGTGGTCCTCCACAGCCACCCACACAGATGGACATACATTAGACCTCATCTTCACCCGCCTCTGTTCCCTATCTAATCTCACAACCTCTCCCTTCCCCCTATCTGACCACCACCTACTCACCTCATCCTTCTCACCTGCCCCCCCATGTCCAGCCACTAGCACATCCTCGCAGAAACCTCGCACACCTAGACATTCACAGACTCTCAGACTCTCTTCTACCTCTGTCCTCCATATCTTCACTCCACAACACAGACAGAATCACCGCTTTCTACAATGCCACCCTCACATCAGCCATAGACTCAGTCGCCCCTTTCATGCATGGCAAAGTGCGATAAACCAATAGGCAACCCTGGCACAACAACCTTACCAAAAAACTTCGACAAGCATCCAGGGTCGCAGAGCGGCATTGGAAGAAAACACGCCTGTCAGCCGACTTCACTGCTTTCAAACAAGCTACACTTGCCTTTAAATCGGCCCTCACCTCTGCTAAACAGACCTATTTCACAAACCTTGTATCTTCACTATCCCACAACCCAAAACAACTGTTCAGCACATTCAACTCTCTCCTCCGCCCACCACTGCCACCTCCAACTCCCCTCATCTCAGCTGAGGACTTTGCCACCTACTTCGAAAACAAGATTGACCAAACAAGGCAACCCTTTACAGTTCCACCACCCCAACCGCTCCACATACCAGACCTCTGCCCTTCCCTAATAACCTCCCTCTCCAACATCACTGAAGGAGAGCTTACTCATCTCCTTTCCAAATCACGCCTCACCACCTGTGCACTTGACCATATCCCTTCCCACCTGCTCCCCAACCTCACTAACATGAGCATTCCAGCCCTAACCCATCTCTTCATCCTGTCCCTAACTTCTGGTACCTTCCCCTCTGCTTTCAAACTTGCCACCATAACACCCATCCTCAAAAAATCAAACCTTGACCCAACTGCTCTGCCCAGCTATCGCCCCATATCACTGCTCCCGTTTACTTCCAAACTCCTTGAACAGCATGTCCATGCTCAACTTTCCTCCCACCTCTCATCTAACTCCCTCCCTGACTGTTAGGTGTCGGGTTCCTGCCACTGCATAGCAGGAATCTAGAGCCTTGCACCCAGCAGTCTCCCATTCTTCTTCGGACGCAGTGGAGCCTGCTCAGCAGATTCGTTGGTCCCGGCGCTCTGCCCAGGCCAACTCCGTGGGTTTGCTTGCTGCTGCCACCTCTGGCACAGCTATGACAATGCAGGCTGCTCAGCAGCGAGATTCTCCAGGGACTAAGTCCTCATGTCGGGCCACTGAGCATGCCCGTGGAGTGATCTCCCATTGGAGATCGAGGGTCACGTGCTCAGGTCCTGCTCGTGTTCGGATTGGGTCCCGGACGCCCGTGGCCATAAAAGGTTCGCATGGCCGATTGCCCTTGCGCTAGGATCAGACTGTGTTTACAGACTATAAGGTGTGAGAGATGTATGCACATATGAATGTATCTGTTGACTGACTCATTATGAAACCCCACCCTTGGTTCGCATATGTTGTGCAGCCTAGCCTGCTAGCACCCAGGCTTAGGAGTAGGTAGCTCAGGGTTTGAGTCAGACATTGGTCCTCACCAGTGATCCAGCACGTCTCAGTGCACATGCTCCACACTTCACTGCCAGCGTCTTTAGCGGTGCTCGTGGCAGCGATGCCTCGCACTCAGTGGGCATAGAGGGACTCTAACCCCGTGTCCTTGGGGTAGTGTTCTGTGGCCATAGACTGTGCGCTCTTTTAGCCGAGCTCTGTGAGCACAAACAGGCTCCGGCGTTTATGTTCAGCGGTAGTGCGGTTCTGTGACGCAACAGAGTCCACCCTCGTACACACCGGGTGATGCTAACGCGCGTGTGTTTTTATAGTATACCATATAGCATCTGCCATTACTGAGCAGCAGGTTACCACCCCTGCACGGTGGACCCCGGGCTGCGAACGCACCTTATTACCATCTTTATTATTTGGTGCATTCCGCCAGCCCTAACACTGACATCCTGCAATTTGGCTTCCACCCCCACCACTCCCCTGAAACTGCCCTGACCAAAATTACTAATGACTTACAGCCAAAGCTAATAGACAGTTCTCCATCCTCCTCCTTCTTGATCTGTCCTCTGCCTTTGACACAGTTGACCACTGCCTACTGCTACAGATTCTTTCTTCCCTTGGCATAAAAGACCTCGCCCTGTCCTGGATTTCCTCATACCTTTCTGACCGCACGTTCAGCGTTTCCCACTCCCACACTACCTACTCATCCCGACCCCTCTCTGTTGAAATCCCCCAAGGCTCTGTCCTGGGGCCCCTACTTTTTTCCATCTATACTCTTGGCCTAGGACAACTCATAAAGTCCCTTGGCTTCCAGTACCACCTGTATGCAGATGACACTCAGATCTACCTCTCTGGCCCAGATGTCACCTCTCTGCTGTCCGGAATCCCGGAGTGTCTATCAGCCATATCCTCCTTTTTCACCTCTCGCTTCCTAAAACTCCACGTAGACAAAACTGAACTCATTATCTTTCCTCCATCTCACGTATCTTCCCTACCCGATCTATCTATTTTGGTAAATGGCATCATGCTCTCTCCCGCACCTGAAATCCGCTGCCTTGGAGTAACTCTCGACTCTGCCCTGTCCTTCAAACCGCACGTCCAGTCTCTTGCCACCTCCTGTCGCCTCCAACTCAAAAATATTTCCAGAATCCTTCCCTTCCTCAGTCCTCAATCTATTAAAACTCTTGTACATGCACTCTTGTACATGCCCTCATCATCTCCCGCCTTGACTACTGCAACACCCTCTTCTGTGGCCTCCCTGCCAACTCTCTTGCACCACTCCAGCCTGTCCTCAATTCTGCTGCCCGGCTAATCCACCTCTCTCCTGTCTACTCCCCTCTGCAAATCCCTCCATTGGCTCCCAATTCCCCAACGAATCCAGTTCAAACTACTAACACTGACCTACAAAGCCATCCACAACCTTTCCCCTCCCTATATTTCTGAACTAATCTCCTAATATCTTCCCTCACGTACTCTTCAATCCTCCCAAGACCTCCTACTCTCCTCCACACTTATTTGTTCCTCACACAACCGCCTCCAAGATTTCTCCCGAATATCCCCAATCCTCTGGAATGCCATGCCTCAACACGTCCGATTATCCACCACCCTCGAATCCTACAAACGGAACCTGAAAACCCATCTTTCCAGGAAAGCTTACAGACTGCAATAACCATTCTGCCGCCTCAACACCACCCGAGCTGCTGCACCCCCGACCATCTGTCTTTTTCCCAGTCTGTCATTGTAAATTTCTTGTGGAAACTTGTTTACTGTTAACGATATCTATAACTCTGTATGTAACCCCCTTCTCATGTACAGCACCATGGAATTAATGGCGCTATGTAAATAAATAATAATAAAAATGTGAGGCCATAGAGCTCCATACAGTTGGAGAATCATATTGTGATGGAGTAACCATTCTTTATTGGGGGAATTGAGGGAGGGGGTACAGTAGGGTCATCATACTGTGCGTGTGAAGAAATTCACTGTGGGGGTATCATGCCGTGTTTGGGTGCACTTTTGTTTGCATCATACTTTATTATCTGCTTTATTCAAGGTTTTTTACCCTTTGTTATTACATATTTAAAGTAGGCCATTGGGCCATATGCTTTTTACTGCTCTTACATAACATTACATTATTCCACTATAATTCCAAAATTGAATTGTATTTTTATTTGAAAAGGAAAAACTTCCTCAACTGTAGGCATTTTTTTTTAACAAATATCAAGGTTGGCCTGCAGCTTTGTCCAAGCTTTTAACTTTGGCCCTCTGTGATTTGAATTTAACATCCCTGCCTTAAAGGGTTTGTTCTATTCATAATGAAGGGTTCTAATTGCAAAGATGTTGTAAAAACAAAAAACTTTGCAATTTTACTTTTGATTAAAAATTCTTTCCATTCTTAAGAACAGACCTCCACTGCAATCGGTGGCTAGTATCTTAGGCTTGCAGTGCAGTGCTTTCAAGCTCTTTGCTATAGACTGTATAGCATGCTAATGTATAAGTTGTTTTTCTAATCTAAAACCTTAGTATTCAGGTCCTTAACGACCTCCGATACACCTTTTAACGGCGGTAGTTAAGGGTTCTTATTCCTCAGCACCGCTTTTTATCGGCGCTGAGAAATAAGTGTATAGCACCCCCAGCGTCGGAAAATCTCCAGGGTCTCGGCTACCTCGGGTAACCAAGGCCCTGGAGAACTTGATCAGTGCTGTTTTGTATGGTCACCTGTCACGTGATCAGTGTTATTCACCAAAACGGCGATCACCAAAAAAAAATTCTGATTTAAAATTAATTTCTTTCTCAGAGAACAGAGAAATGGAGTCCCCCCCCCGCTACCTACGCCATCCCCGGGCCCTCCTGATCTGTCCCCCTGCCCTCCACATCATCTTCCTGGAAAATAATGGTGGGGGAATGCAAAGCGGAAACCGGCGAGATTGGCCAGTCGGCACCTGGCAACAATAGGGAATTTTTTCCTTATTGGTTCCTTTTGATCACTGTGATAAACTCTATCACAGTGATCAAAATTAAAAAATGTAGTAAATCAAATCCCCCTTTGTCACCCCCTTAGTAAGAAAAAAGTTAGGTTTGGGGTTAGGGGTGTGGTTAGGGCTGTGTTAGGTTTAGGGTTGTGTTTGGTTTAGGGTTGGGTTTTAGAGTTAGAATTTGAATTTTATTTAAAAAGTATTGCTGTTCCCTACATGTTTTTATTGGGTGTTTAACAGCCATGAAACATGCAGGGCAGGGACTCGAGCATGTCACTCGAGCATCACCGATTGTTAGGCACAGTGTGGGAAGACTAAGTGCAACATGAGGGGAAGAGGTGAAGGAAGCCCAAAAGCTAGGAAAAGGGGGAGTGAAGCCCCCTAAGCAGATCTAATAGCACCCTACCTGCCCTACCATCCCTATATTGGTTCCACACCAATCACCGAGCAGGAACCTAAACCCTGTATATCCCTAGAACAAGGCCCTGATTAGGGAAGGGGGGATGAGAACTGGTCAGTCCCCAATATACACTAAAGAGAAGAAAGGAGAAAAACAAGGGGGAAGCAACCTTGCTTAAGTAGACTCAGCAAGATAACACCAACCACCTCCAACAGCACCAGAAAGAAAGTTAGCCAACTACTATCGCTCCAAGCCTTCACAAGGGAAAATGTGAATATCACCAGCAACTCCCTGAAGCAGACTGAGAGTCTGTAAACACCCAGGTTCAGGTATGTAGATTAGAGCCGGAGGGATGTTGCCACTGGGTCCAAAAGTCAGAAGGAGTCTGCAATGCCAACGCAGAGGCCTTCTGCAGCCAGATGTAGACAGACTGTCTGTAGCATCTGACACACCCATAACACTGATATTCAGTGCCTATCCGAGCATCCGATACAAACTGGAGTAGCAAGCACTTATACTCAACACGAATGACGACTTATTCAATATGACAACCTAATGTTATCAAATTCTGTGTCATATCTGTGTGTTCAAAATGTTCACTATACGCCTGCATAAAATCCTTGAGCGGTGTGGTTTCCAAAATGGGGTCACTTGTCAGGGGTTTCCACTGTTTAGGCACATCAGAGGCTCTCCAAACGCAACATGGCATCTGCTCTCGATTCCAGCCAATTTTGCATTCAAAAAGTCAAATGGTGCTCCTTCCCTTCCAAGCTCTGTCATGCGCCCATACAGTGGTTTACTCCTACATATGGGGTTTCGGCACAAAGAGAAATTGCATTACAAATTTTGTGGTCCATTTTCACTTGTTACCCTTGTGAAAATAAAAATGTTTGGTTCTAAAGTATATTTTTTGTGAGAAAAGTTAAATGTTAATTTTTTCCTTCCACGTTGCTTCAGTTCTCTTGAAGCAACTGAAAGGTTAATAAACCTCTGGAATGTGGTTTTAAGCACCTTCATGGGTGCAAATTTTATAATGATGTCACTGTTCTGTATTTTTGGTCATATAATCCCCTCAAAGTCACTTCAAATGTGATGTGGTCCCTAAAAAAATGGTTTTGTAAATTTTGTTGGAAAAATATCGTCAGTCAATTTTTAACCCTTATAACGTCCTAAGAAAAAAAAATGTTTCCAAAATTGTGCTGATGTAAAGTAGTCATATGGGAAATGTTATTTGTGAACTGTTTTGTGTGACATAATTCTCTGATTTCAGGGCACAAAATTATTAGTTTGTAAATTGCACAATTTTCAGCCTCTTTACCAAATTTCCAACTTTTTCATAAACACGCGTCATATCAAATACATTTTACCACTATCATGAAGTACAATATGTCACGGCAAAACAAACTCATAATCGCTGGGATCCGTTGAAGTGTTCCAGAGTTATTTTCACATAAAGTGACAGTGGTGAGAATTGCAAAAATTGGCTTGGTCACTAAGTAGTTAAATTGCTGTGTTGCTACTATGTCATAAATATCTGAGTTTTGGATTGCGGTTTGGGCACTCGGTCTCTAAAATGTTTGCCATTACTGCTCTACGGTCTCAAGATTGTTTCATTTTTCTCTTGGAAAGATAAATTTATGGCATTCAAAAAAAACCATATAAAGGAATTCACCTTTTACTCAAAAATGCACAATGTAAAATCAATCAATGATGGGAATTTATATTTTGCTCAAAAGTATCAAACTTGGGGAAAAATATTCTTACAGTGCACAATACAGTATTGGTTAAATGTAATTGCAGTACATGATGGAAAATACAGTAGAAATGAAACACCTTTAACCCCTTCACCCCCAAGGGTGGTTTGCACGTTCATGACCGAGCCAATTTTTACAATTCTGACCACTGTCCCTTTATGAGGTTATAACTCTGGAACGCTTCAACGGATCTAGGCGATTCTGAGACTGTTTTCTCGTGACATATTGTACTTCACTTTAGTGGTAAAAAATTTTCGCTATAACTTGCGTTTATTTATGAAAAAAACAGAAATATGGCAAAAATTTTGAAAATTTTGCAATTTTCAAACTTTGAATTTGTATGCCCTTAAAACAGAGAAATATGTGACACAAAATAGTTACTAAATAACATTTCCCACATGTCTACTTTACATCAGCACAATTTGGGAAACAACATTTTTTTTTGTTAGGAAGTTATAAGGGTTAAAATTTGACAAGCGATTTCTAACTTTTACAACAAAACTTACAAAACCATTTTTTTTAGGGACCACCTCACATTTGAAGTCACTTTGAGGGGTCTATATGGCAGAAAATACCCAAAAGTGACACCATTCTAAAAACTGCACCCCTGAAGCTACTCAAAACTACATTCAAGAAGATTATTAACCCTTCAGGTGCATCACAGGAGCAGAAGCAACGTGGAAGGAAAAAATGAACATTTAACTTTTTAGTCACAAAAATAATATTTTAGCAACAATTTTTTTATTTTCCCAAGGGTAACAGGAGAAATTGGACCCCAAAAGTTGTTGTCAAATTTGTCCTGAGTACGCTGATACCCAATATATGGGGGGAACCACTGTTTGGGCACAAGGCAGGGCTCAGAAGGGAAGGAGCCCCGTTTGACTTTTTCAACCTAAAATTGGCTGGAATTGAGATCGGACGCCATGTCGCGTTTGACGAGTGTCTGATGTGCCTAAACAGTGGAAACCCCCCCACAAGTGACCCCATTTTGGAAACTAGACCCCCTAAGGAACTTATCTAGATGTGTGGTGACCACTTTGAACCCCCAAGGGCTTCACAGAAGTTTATAACACCCGGGCATGAAAATAAAAAAATCATATTTTTTCCACAAACATGATCATTTAGTCCCCAATATTTTGTTTTCCCAAGGGTAACAGGAGAAATTGGACCCCAAAGGTTGTTGTCAAATTTGTCCTGATTACGCTGATACCCAATATGTGGGGGGAACCACTGTTTAGGCACATGGCAGGGCTCAGAAGGGAAGGAGCCCCGTTTGACTTTTTCAACCTAAAATTGGCTGGAATTGAGATCGGACGCCATGTCACGTTTGACAAGCGTCTGATGTGCCTAAACAGTGGAAACCCCCCACAAGTGACCCCATTTTGGAAACTAGACCCCCTAAGGAACTTATCTAGATGTGCGGTGACCACTTTGAACCCCCAAGGGCTTCACAGAAGTTTATAACACCCGGGCGTGAAAATAAAAAATCATATTTTTTCCACAAACATGATAATTTAGTCCCCAATATTTTGTTTTCCCAAGGGTAACAGGCGAAATTGGACCCCAAAGGTTCTTGTCAAATTTGTCCTGAGTACGCTGATACCCAATATGTGGGGGGGAACCACTGTTTGGGCACATGGCAGGGCTCAGAAGGGAAGGAGCCCCGTTTGACTTTTTCAACCTAAAATTGGCTGGAATTGAGATCGGACGCCATGTCACGTTTGACGAGCGTCTGATGTGCCTAAACAGTGGAAAACCCCCACAAGTGACCCCATTTTGGAAACTAGACCCCCTAAGGAACTTATCTAGATGTGTGGTGAGCACTTTGAACCCCCAAGTGTTTCACTAAAGATTATAATGCCCAGGCGTGAAAATATAAAATCCTGTTTTGTTCCCACATAAATGATCATTTAGTCCCCAATTTTTAATTTTCCCAAGAGTAACAGGAGAAATTGGACCCCAAAGATTGTTGTCCAATTTGTCCTGAGTACCCTGATACCCCACATGTGGGAGAAAACTACTGTTTGGGCACACGTCAGGGCTCGAAAGGGAAGTAATGACGTTTTGGAAAGCAGACTTTGATGGAATGGTCTGCGGGCGTCATGTTCCATTTGCAGAGCCCTTGATGTTCCTAAACAGTAGAAACCCCCCATAAGTGACCCCATTTTGGAAACTAGACCCCCTAAGGAACTTATCTAGATGTGTGGTGAGCACTTTGAACCCCCAAGTGTTTCACTAAAGATTATAATGCCCAGGCGTGAAAATATAAAATCCTGTTTTGTTCCCACATAAATGATCATTTAGTCCCCAATTTTTAATTTTCCCAAGAGTAACAGGAGAAATTGGACCCCAAAAGTCATTGTCCAATTTGTCCTGGGTACTCTGGTACCCCACATGTGGGGAAAAAACTGTTTAGGCACACGTTGGGGCTCGAAAGGGAAGTAGTGTTGTTTTGGAATGCAGACTTTGATGTTCCATTTGCAGAGTCCCTGATGTGCCTAAACAGGAAAAAACCCCACGTATGACATCATTTTGGATACTAGACCCCCAATGAACAAATCTAGATGTGCCCCCAACTAATCTAATGTAAATTAGTAGTGCATGGAGGTGTGGTACAATTTGAAGCAATCCTTCATGCACAGGCCAGGTTTTTCGGGGCAGGTGTCGCACTGGTAAATGGTGTCCCTGCGTATTCCTTTTTTGTAACACACTCGACACCTTTTTTGCGGCTTACCTTTTCTTGGGGTTGGCGGGACCACCCCCGGAAAATGCTGACCTGGGACAATACGAGCACCTTCAGTTCCAGAAGTACTGGGGCCCGCTCCTTCCTGAGCGCCAAACATCATGGCCTTAACCACTACCTCCTGGAAATGAAGGTACGACGCATCGCTGGGGCATGCACATTGTGACAGCAGGAATGCGTTGAGCATTGCCATTTGGACGATGTGCACGGCCAGCTTTTTGTACCACACCTTGGCCTTCCTCAATGCATTGTACGGTTGTTGGAGGAGTTGATCGGAGAGATCAACTCCTCTCATTTTTTTGTTGTACCCCACTACACATGTCGGTTTGAGGACCTGTGTAGAGGTACCCCATACAGTGCAGAGGGTACTGCCATCACCGTGTATGGTGGTCAAGAGATGGACATCTCTCTTGTCCTTGTACTTGACCACCAGCAGATGGTCGCTACATTGGGCTCTGCTCTCACCTTTTCGGAGCATCTGCCCAAGTAGCGTCTTCGGGAGGCCTCTCTGATTTTTGCGGACAGTACCGCAGGCTGCGGTACGTCGCTCAGAGAGGGATTTGTAGAGTGGGATGCTGGTATAAAAGTTATCAGTGTAGAGGTGATAACCTTTATCCAGCAGTGGGTGCACCAAATCCCACACAATTTTCCCACTCACTCCCAGGAAAGGAGGACACTCAGGGGGTTCAATCCGGGTGTCCTTCCCTTCGTAAACCCTAAACTTGTGGGTGTACCCTGAGGTACTCTCACACAACTTATAGAGTTTGATTCCGTACCTGGCCCTCTTACTGGGCAGGTATTGACGGAATCGCAGCCTTCCCTTGAAGTGAACCAAGGACTCATCCACGCAGATGTCCCTTTGGGGCACGTACACTTCAGCAAACTTTTTGTTGAAGTGTTCGATGACCGGCCGAACTTTGAACAGACGGTCAAAGTTGGGGTCATCTTGTGCGGGACACTCTGCATTATCAGTATAATGCAGAAACTTGTGGATGGCCTCAAAACGCGTCCGGGCCGTGACCATTCGGAACACTGGAGTGTTGTATAAAATATCAACACTCCAATATTGCCAAATTTCCGGCTTCTTCAGTATCCCCATATGGAGGACCAGGCCCCAAAACTGCGTCATTTCAACTGCGTCTACAGGAGACCAGTTTGAAAATGTTGAACGCGGGTTTTTCTCCAAAAATTGACCAGCGTACAAATTAGTTTGCTCCACCATGAGGTTAACAAAATCCTCAGAGAAAAAGACTTTGAAAAAGTCAATTTCTGTGAGGCCGGTGGTGTCAAACTTGATTCCTGATTCTGCCACAAAATCAGGAATCAGTGGCTCGTAATTTTCGGGGGGCGAGGTCCATACGGGGAGCACTGGGTCAGCTGCGGGCATGGCGGGCGCTGCCTCATCTTCTGTCCTGGAGCGTCTGCGTGGCGGTTCCACAGGACCCGAGGAGGAAGATGAGGAGGGGGAAGAGGAAGAAGAAGAGGATGAAGAATCCGAAAAATAAAGAAAAGTCGGATCGTCATCCAAATCGCTATCAGTTTCGGAGGCAAGTATAGCATATGCCTCCTCCATTGTATAGCGCTGTTGGGATGAATTTGATGACATTTTTGTGTAAATATGGTGCTTGGGTGTACACTTTATTGAAAACTGTATGTGTACGTGAGGGGGGGGGAGTGATTGGTGTAAACTTTCTGTAAAGAAAAAGCTGTGGAAAAAAGTATAAAACAGCAGGCCCTAGCTGATAAGTGTCACTTATCAAAACTAGGCTGCTGGATGTGCGCACGGGGTGGCGCAAGGGGGGGGTGGAAAAAAAAAAAGGAAAACGGCAAACTCTGATAAGTGAACTGTGTCACTTATCCAAGTTTCGCAGCTGCGGGATGTGTGTATGGAGGGGCTAAGAAAAAAAAAGCGAGATCAAGTGTTGATCGGTGAACTGCGTCACCAATCAACGCTCGGCGGCTGCGCACGGAGGTGGCGCAAAAGTGGGGTGGAGGGGGGTAAAAATAGGGGGAAGGGGATGGGGGGATTGGGGTGGATGAAGAGAGATTGGGCAGGGATCAACAGTTAGGGTTGTAGTTAGGTGGCACAAAGGGGGGTGAAAAAAATGAAAAGCGGCAGGCACAAGCTTGGATAAGTGACGTGTGTCACTTATCCAACTTTTGCGGCTGCGGGATGTGTGTACGGAAGTGGCGCAAAGGGGGCTAAGGAAAAAAAGCAAGCTCAAGTGTTGATCGGTGAACTGCGTCACCAATCAACGCTCGGCAGCTGCGCACGGAGGTGGCGCAAAAGTGGGGTGGAGGGGGGTAAAAATAGGGGGAAGGGGGATGGGGGGATTGGGGTGGATGAAGAGAGATTGGGCAGGGATCAACAGTTAGGGTTGTAGTTAGGTGGCACAAAGGGGGGTGAAAAAAATGAAAAACGGCAGGCACAAGCTTGGATAAGTGACGTGTGTCACTTATCCAACTTTTGCGGCTGCGGAATGTGTGAACGGAAGTGGTGCAAAGGGGGCTAAGGAAAAAAAGCGAGCGCGAGTGTTGATCGGTGAACTGCGTCACCGATCAACGCTCGCCGGCTGCGCACGGAGGTGGCGCAAAAGTGGGGTGGAGGGGGGTAAAAGGGGGGTGAAGGGGGGTAAGAGGGGGGGTGGAGGGGGGATGGGGGGATGAAGATAGATTGGGGGGGTGAAGATAGATTGGGCAGGGGATCAGGGATCAATTAACACTTACAATTGTAGTTTTCTTTCTTCTTCTTCTTTCTTCTGCGGGGATTGTGATGCTACAAGCTGTGGCACCACAATACCCAGCACAGGAGCTCTTGCTGCGTCTGACCTCTCTGCAGGAATCCTCAGCTAGAGTGAGTACCCCTGCAGACAGGTCAGACAGGTCAGAGGCAGGTCAGGGGGCAGGTCACAGAGCGGTCACATCGCTGCTGTGACCTGTCATTGGTGGGATCGAATGATTACATCGATCCCACCAATCCCTGATCTGCCTGGTGACCATGGCAACTGCCTAGAATCGGAGCTCACAGCTCCGATTACTAGGCAGGTCATGCCCAGGTCACCAGCAGGGCACAGAGCGGTCACATGGTGACCGCAGCTGTGCCCTGTGGTTGGCGCGATCGCCGATCTAATCGATCGCGCCAGCCAACTCCTGCAGGCCCTGCTGGGCAGCACGATCGGTGCTAATATAGCACCGATCCTGTCCGGTACTGGCAGGGCACGGCGGCGATATAGCGGCGCTGTGCACTGTGATTGGCGCGGTCAATCAGATCGGCGATCGCGCCAATCCGGGTGCTTTTTGCCGGTGCCTGGCGTTACCAGGCACCGGCTCTAGGATCGAGTACATCGGTACTCGATCCCAGCCTAGGACATCATTGTTTCAGCCAAGCTGATTGGCTGAAACAATGAGAAACGCTGCGATTGGCTGTTCAGAATTGAACAGCCAATCACAGCGCTCTGGATGCCGGGGGGGCGGGATCGCAGCCCGGGATGCCGACGCCATCTCACCTTAGAAAAGAATTTTAATGCGATCACTGCGACTTTAGTCGCGGTATCGCATTAAAGGGCCCGACGTACTATCCCGTCCACGGTCATACGGGCCCAGGTACCGTGGACGGGATAGTACGTCGGATGTCAGGAAGGGGCTAAAGCGAACCTGTCAGCAGTTTTCGCCGTTATAAGATACGGCCACCGCCTTTCATGGCATATCTACAGCATTCTATAATGCTGTAGACAAGCCCCCAATCCGACCTGAAAGATAAGAAAATTAACTTTTATTATACTCACTCGGGGTGGTCAGTCCAGTCAAATGGGTGTTGCAGGTCCCGGACGGCACCTCCCATCTTCTTGCGACGACGCCCTCCTTGCTTCATGGCGCCCCCAGCATCGTACTCCTTATGCAAGCGTACTTATCTTCCCTGTAGAGGGCAGAGCAAATTCTTACAGTGTGCAGGCGCTGGGCCTCTGACCTTTCCCGGCGCACAGGGCAGATAAGTATGCCTGCGCAGGAGCGCTATGCCCGGGAGCCATGAAGCAAGCAGGGGGGCGGGAATCATAAGAAGATGGAAGGCGCCTGACTCGGACCTGCGACACCCATCGGACCGTACTGCCCCGGGTGAGTATAACAAAAGTTAATTTTCTTATCTTTCAGGTCGGATCGGGGGCTTATCTACAGCATTATAGTCATGGTGGTTCTGAAAAGATGATGTAAAAGTAAAGGCCTGTAGTTAAAGCAACATCAGTGGTAAATGGCCAGTGACTGAAAATCAAAGCAAAACTGCTATAGCAAATTATCACTGCACAGCTTTTAGTTTTCAAAGGCCAAATTTATAATGGTCTTTTGTGAAAATACAGTGAAACAGGAAATAAATGTGGTAAATCTGTTCTGCCTAAAGACTATATTTTGCGTTGGGTGATACAATTAAAATCCAGGAGTGTCTACCGTATAAAATAGCAGAAAAAAGATTTTTATAAGATGGGAGTCCGTCTTATTGGATGAATTTAAGGTATCTTACCTGAGGGCCGGCGGTGGTAGAACGGGGTTACAGGAGGCATGATTCCTTCTTCAAGAAGCCGGCGGCGGCAGAAGTGGGGCAATGCTGCAGTCCCTGGGTGCAATGCTGCTGGTGTGGTGTCAACATTGAGGCAGATCATGGAGCAGGTTCCCTTCCTCAGGATCCTGGTAGCGGGAGATGTGGGGCAATGCTGCAGTCCCGGGGTGCGATGCTGTGGGTCCGGTGTCGGCAGTGAGGCAAAGCATAGAGCAGGGTCCATTTCTCAGGATGCCGGAGGCAGAAATGTGGTGAGTCGACGCCACGACCCAGAGTCCACGGCGAGCAGAGGTGGCCCTTGGCTTCAGGAAAAGTGCTGCCGAGAACTCAATCTCATTTTCCTGAAGCCGAGGGCCGCCGGGATGTCAGTCTGCGCACGCGCCGCCTCCAGCAGCCTACAGCTCCAGGAAAATGGTTGCAGGGAAACTGGTGATGCACTCTGCTCTGCTCGCTGTGGACAGCGGGCTACGGCGACGGCCACATTTCTGCCGCTGGCATCCTGAGGAAGGGACCCTACTCAGGTACAATTCGCACCGCCCACCACTAACACTGAGCCTCAGCATCGCCACACCTCTTCCGCTTCCGGTTCCGCTGCTACACCACTGCTGCAACCCCCCGTTAAGTCTGCGTTCAGAATATAAGACGCACCCCCCCATTTTCCTCCCAAATTTTTAGGGGAAAAAGTGCGTCTTATATTCTGAAAAATATGGTATGTCTTTGGAAGTGTGGACCATCCAAAGACTTCGGAAGAGACAATGAAAATGATTTGAGTCGTGTATGAGTGTAGTCCTAGAAAGATGACCAGGCTGGCTAGTGTGGAATGCCACAAACCACTATTCAGCAAATTTTACGAAAACTTCTGCTTTGTAAACGATTCAGATCCAAGACTTTTACGTAGATCCAAGACTTTTTTACGTTGACTTGCAAGACTGATTTAAAGAGGACAAATTTGTTGATAGCTGGTGTTCAGCCTCAATGGTAAGGTCAATCACAACATTAGACTTTGGGGCTCAGAAAAACTATGTGCCCTTGTCGAGCACATGAGGGACTTACCCAAGGTAATGCAGTGAGTAGGTAAAAAATTGTACAGTCTGTTCTTTTTTGCTAAGGAAACGGTCATTGGACACTTCTACTTGGACATGTTAAAGCAGGGTTCCCCAACTCCAGTCCTCATGGCCCACCAACAGGTCATGTTTTCAGGATTTCCCTTGTATTGTACAGGTGATGCAATTATCACCTGGGCAATACTATGGAAATCCTGAAAACATGACCTGAAGACTGGAGTTGAGGAACCCTGTGTTAAAGGAATTTCTTATGCTACAGACAGACTACATTTGACAGATCTTCCTCAGCAGAATGGTACACCTCCATATTTCTATTTGGATGATCGCCTTCTTTGTGTGGGCTATATCAAGTACATCAAGGAGTGTGTCTGCCAGTCTAGTAACAATGACTTAAGACAATGCATCTCTGAGACAGTGAAGTCTATATCCGCGGATATTCTGGCACGCGTCTGGGATACCACCGTGTCCCCGATCATCAGCTGTGTCCCCAGTGGAATCACTTTAAACATTTGTAGTGCAAAGATAAAGCTTAGATAGATAATGAATAAAATTGTGTTATGTTTTCTCTATTATGAATACCTTGATTATAATTTTGCACCATCTGTTTGAATCACCCTGTATTATTGGACGCAATTAAACATAATTAAAAGGGTAAATAAATACATAAAAGAAATAAACACCATAAAAAGCATTCTTGCTTGAATCAAGAACATTTAGAGGAATACAGAGAAGGGAAAGTTAATTTATTCACAAGCCAGGTATATATAGAAAGAATGAGTGGATGGAAGGTTAGGATATATTTCACAGGTATAGAACTAGAAAAGCACAAATTAAGCAATTTTTTTAGTATAAAAAAACTGTTAAAGGGAATCTGTCACCTATTTTTTGGCTTATAAGATGTGGCCAATGCCATCAGGAGCTTATCTACATCAATCTGTCATGCTGTAGATAAGCCCCCGATGTAACCTGAAAGATGAGAAAAAGGAGTTAGATTATACTCACCCGGGGATCCGGTCCGGTACGATGGGTGTCGTGGTCTGGGTCCAGCGCCTCCCATTTTGTAGCGATGACATCCTCCTTCTTACTTCTGCCACGGCTTCTGGGCAGGCGCACTTACTCTATATAAAAGTAGATAAAGTACACCTGCGCAGGAGCCACGGCAGAAGTAAGAAGGAGGACGACATTGATAGAAGATGGAAGGCGCTGGACCCGGACCGCGACACCCACCACACCAGCCCCCGGTGAGTATAATCTAACTTGCTTTTCTTATCTTTCAGGTTACATCGGGGGTTTATCTACAGCATTACAGAATGCTGTAGATAAGCCCCTGATGGCGGTGGCCGCAGCTCATAGGTCAAAAATGAGGTGACAGATTCCCTTTAAAGGAAATGTTCATGCTGCCTGAACCCCAGACTGCACTCGGACCAATGTGAGCCTTTGTATTGGTGCACATAGGCTGTTTTTCACATGTCCCTCAGGGACACCGGACAAAAATCACAGCATGCTCTAGTGTCGTCTGATTTACGGACCTGACTAGTGCATGTAAACAGCAGGCAACTCGTGCCCCTTTCTGCTATGTAGATGGCCACATAGAGCAAGTCACTTCTGCGATTTGTGAAAGTGAGTGGTCCGAGAAATGTTGCGGTCGTGTGAATTTACCCCGAGATAATTTTTCAGCTGTGTTCTCTAGATAGGACTCGTCCAGGTGGTTGTGAGCTGTACTACGTCTATGGCTTAGCCACAGGGGCTCTGGGAGTTGACTGTTCGCAGTGCACATTATGTTTGTTCCTGCTATTTAAATGATATTTAGAAAGATATTACCGCATAAGCAACCACCAGAGTATTCAGCAAGTGTTATCACTCTTTATAAGCAGACACCCGATGATTCAGGGAGAAGTAACTGTATCGTCAGGAGAAGCCTGGCTGTGATTAGAGTGGTAGACTTGGTGTCCTCTCTAAACCTTACTGCATGTCTTCTCATTATAATGTATCGGATGGGGACAGACTAAGTCATTTAGTCATTTCTAGTCCCCAGCTTATTGAGTCATAAGCACACAATAAACTTCATGCCATGTAATATCTTAATAGCTTTACTACAATTAAAAATTGACAACGTGTTAGTTATCCTTGCAGAGGGAAACTAATCGAACCAATGTATGCACATAACAGAAAAAGAAAGACATTTGCAAACAAGATGCCGGTATTCAAGCCAAATGAAGGCACATGGGTACATTTCAGCAAGGTATATACAGTATATACGCTAATCACTCAGGACATTAAAATCATTCACAGGTGAGCAGAATAACTGATTATCTTGTTATAGTGCTCCCTGTTAAAGAGCGGAATATACAGTATACCGTAATACTGTAAGTTAACATTTTGATCTTGAGGTCTACGTGTTGGAAACAAGGAACAATGTGATGGAAGAAACAAGGTCTATACGTTGGAAAGAAGGAACAAATTGTGATGTATCTATAACAGGGACACAGCAGCAGGTCTTGTGGTTGTTCCTGGTGTGCAGTGGTTAGTATCTATCAAAGAAGGTCCAAGGTTAAATTTGGGGTCTACAGTTTTTTTCCATACATTGATCTAACTCTTAGATTGCATATTGATTGTTAGCCCTCACTTTTATTTATAATGCCTTGCAAAAATTACTCATACCCCTTGAACTTTTCCACATATGTTAACGTTATACCCACAAACTTAAATGAATTTTATTGAGATTTTATGTGATATACAGTCATGGCCAAAAGTATTGACACCCCTGCAATTCTGTCAGATAATACTCAGTTTCTTCCTGAAAATGATTGCAAACACAAATTCTTTGGTATTATTATCTTCATTTAATTTGTCTTAAATGAAAAAACACAAAAAGAATTGTCCTAAAGCCAAATTGGATATAATTCCACACCAAACATAAAAAAGAGTGTGGACAAAAGTATTGGCACTGTGCGAAAAATCATATGATGCTTCTCTAATTTGTGTAATTAACAGCACCTGTAACTTACCTGTGGCACCTAACAGGTGTTGGCAATAACTAAATCACACTTGCAGCCAGTTGACATGGATTAAAGTTGACTCAACCTCTGTCCTGTGTCCTTGTGTGTACCACATTGAGCATGGAGAAAAGAAAGAAGACCAAAGAACTGTCTGAGAACTTGAGAAACCAAATTGTGAGGAAGCATGAGCAATCTCAAGGCTACAAGTCCATCTCCATAGACCTGAATGTTCCTGTGTCTAACGTGCGCAGTGTCATCAAGAAGTTTAAAGCCCATGGCACTGTGGCTAACCTCCCTAGATGTGGACGGAAAAGAAAAATTGACAAGAGATTTCAACGCAAGATTGTGCGGATGTTGGGTAAAGAACCTCCACTAACATCCAAACAAGTTCAAGCTGCCCTGCAGTCCGAGGGTACAACGGTGTCAACCCGTAATATCCGTCGGCATCTGAATGAAAAGGGACTGTATGGTAGGAGACCCAGGAAGACTCCACTTCTTACCCCGAGACATAAAAAAGCCAGGCTGGAGTTTGCCAAAACTTACCTGAAAAAGCCTAAAACATTTTGGAAGAATGTTCTTTTTGTCAGATGAGACAAAAGTAGAGCTTTTAGGGCAAAAGCATCAACATTGAGTTTACAGGAGAAAAAAGAGGCATTCAAAGAAAAGTACACGGTCCCTACAGTCAAACATGGCGGAGGTTCCCTGATGTTTTGGGGTTGCTTTGCTGCCTCTGGCACTGGACTGCTTGACCGTGTGCATGGCATTATGAAGTCAGAAGACTACCAACAAATTTTGCAGCATAATTTAGGGCCCAGTGTGAGAAAGCTGGGTCTACCTCAGAGGTCATGGGTCTTCCAGCAGGACAATAACCCAAAACACACTTCAAAAAGCACTAGAAAATGGTTTGAGAGAAAGCACTGGAGACTTCTAAGGTGGCCAGCAATGAGTCCAGACCTGAATCCCATAGAACACCTGTGGAGAGATCTAAAAATGGCAGTTTGGAGAAGGCACCCTTCAAATATCAGGGACCTGGAGTAGTTTGCCAAAGAAGAATGGTCTAAAATTCCAGCAGAGCATTGTAAGAAACTCATTGATGGTTACCGGAAGCGGTTGGTCGCAGTTATTTTGGCTAAAGGTTGTGCAACCAAGTATTAGGCTGAGGGTGCCAATACTTTTGTCCGGCCAATTTTTGGAGTTTTGTGTGAAATGATCAATGTTTTGCTTTTTGCTTCATTCTCTTTTGTGTTTTTTCATTTAAGACAAATTAAATGAAGATAATAATACCAAAGAATTTGTGTTTGCAATCATTTTCAGGAAGAAACTGAATATTATATGACAGAATTGCAGGGGTGTCAATACTTTTGGCCATGACTGTACCAGCACAAAATATTTGTGAAGTGTAAAGAAAATGATACATATTTTTCTAAATATTTGAAAAATCGAAATCTGAAAATTGTGACGTGCATTTGTATTCAGCTTCCCCGAGACCACACTTTGTAGGGCTACCATTTGCTGCAATTTCTGCTGCAGTCTTTTGGAGGTATGCCTCTATCAGCTTTACACATACAGAGGCTGATTTCTTGCCCTTTTTTTGCAAACTAGCTTTAACGCAGTGAGATCGGATGGAGACCATCTCTGAAGAGCAATTTTCAACTCTTGCCTCATATTCTCAATGAGATTTAGGTGTTGACTTTGACAAAGCATTCAAACACATGATTGTGCTTTGATCTAAACCATTCCATTGTAGCTCTGGCAGTATGTTTAGTGTCGTCCTGCCGAAAGGTGAACCTACACCCCATTCTCAAGTCTTTTGCGCATTTAACAGATTTTCCTCTGGATTGCCCTGTTTTTAGCTCCAAACATCTTCCCATCAACTCTGGCAAACTTCTCTGCCTCTGGTAAAGAAAATCATCCCCACAGCATGATGCTACCACCACCATCTTTGACGGTGGGCATGGTGTTTTCAGTGTAATGTGCAGTGTTAGTTTTCTGCCACACATTCAAACGGAACTTCTTATGGCTTGCTTTAAAAAATGGCTTTCTTCATGCCACTGCTCCATAAAGGCCAAATTTGTGGACTGTATGACTAATAGTTGTCCTGTGGACAGATTCTCCCATCTGAGCTGTGGATCTCTGAAGCTCCTCCAGAGTGACCATGGGCTTTTTGGCTAATTCTCTAATTAGTACTTTCCATGCTTTGGATGTGAATGTACGTGGACGGTCATGTCTTGTTAGGTTTGCACTTGTGTCATACTCCTTCCATTTTTGAATGATGGATGAATGTATGCATGAGATGTTCAGAGCTTGCGCTATTTTTTTATAACCTATCCTTGCTTTGCTGCTTTTCACAACTTTATCCCTGACCTGTGTGGTGGGTTCCTTCCTTTGTATGGTGATGTTTGATCCCTAATGTTCTCAAACAAACCTCTGAGGCCTTCACAGAACAGCTGTAGTTATACTGAGGATAGATTACACACAGGTGGACTCTATTTACCTATCATGTGACTTCTGGAGGCAATTGTTCACTCAGGATTTTATTTAAGGGTATCAGACAACAGGGGGCTGAATACAAATGCATGTCACAATTTTCAATTTATATTTTTAAAATAATTCGAAATGCATGGATCATTTATTTTATATTTCACTAACACTTGCTATTTTGTGTTGGTATATCACATAAAAATGTTGTTAGGGATACTGCTGGTATGGCAACACAATGGATTTTCCATATTTCTGGGACATTTTAGCTGTCATTGCTTTCTGAGAGTGCGCTGATATCACTGTTGCCTGTTCAGAAACAACATTAGGTAACCATGGGAAATACATACCCTTAAAACTGACTGAATATTTACCTTTGACTTTAGCTGCCCAGTTATCACTGATAGTGAATTGCACACCCTTGCTTGCTATGTTTTTGTGGGATGTTGGCTCTCAGACTTTCAGGAGCACCATGACTGGCTGGTTGTGTAATCGGGCATTTCACATATTCACTGTAGCATTACCTTTTTAGAGGCATTATCAGCATTGCTATGTGACCACTGTTGGCAGCATTATTTGGCAGTTGTATGGTGGTAGTATTATTGGCACTAACACCATGTAGACATCTCTTCTAGTTTTATAAATTTACATGTATAAGTACATAATTACATGTAATATAGATTTTTTAGGAACCACAGTTACTTTTTTTTCGTTCTGACTTTTTTAACACAGTGAGCCTTTATATATCAAAATTGTCTGTGTGGCATGATTGTTCATAGGAGGCGGTAAAAGATCAGCTTTCATTTAAAAAACTGTTCTGGAGAAAGACGAATAATAAGGGAGACTGCTGAAGAAAAGGGGTAGCATAGGATCAGGGGAGGAGTCTCGTTCCGCTTGTTGGATGGAGATGCTGACTAGTCCTCTTTAGCTTGGATTAGCTTAATGCCTCATGCACATGTACCATGACAGATCACAAATGTGCACCGTTGAATTCCATGGGTTCGTGCTGTACGTCCATATGTCTTTGATTTAATATGGAGACATAAGGAAACTTCCTTATCGATTTGTCAAATAAAAATGACTGCATCTTTCATTTCATGGCAGAGGTATTCTACAGCAGATGTATAGCTTCTGGGGTAGTATATGGTGCAGCACAAATAATACAGAACTGTAGCGACACCAATGCCACTTTACAGGATGTTTCATGTGTACAATGATTTGGTGGGAGGGTATTATAATCTTTGTACTATGTCACCAAAAATTCTAGTATGATTTTTTAGAAAATGCGGTAAAGCTGTATTAAAGAAGACTTCTAATTTGCTGCATCTATAGATCTTCACATTTACTTTATAATCTTCACACCTTATTTCACCACTGTAAATCTGCTCAATCTGTCATTTAAGACATAATTTTCCATGTAAATTTAAACTTTATGTATTTTTCCCTTTTTTGCAGAAAAACAGTGCAGGAAATTGTAATGCAGATCTTCCACTCCCTAATCCCGGAATGTACCAGTTGGATGTTACATTAAAACGAGGAAGCAATCTAGCAGCGCGCGATCGAGGAGGTACTGTACAGTCAGTTCTCTGACTCTTTGTGTTACTGCAGATTGTGTTTTACGGGAAAACCTGATATGAGTGCCAAATTAACAAAATGTAAAATAGAATGCCATTAATGCCATTTTCATTGTTCTCTAAATGACACTTAAGACTTTGCACTTTTTTCTTGCTCTGCATCATGAGCACTTTAGTTTTTACCGAGTTTTATCTGCAGTCAATTAACAACATGCCAGATGGGCATTTCTGAATTTGCACTGGAAACACGCTAAGGCCATGCTGTACCAGCAATCCTAGCCAGCATTCATTTATTACTTTTACAGAAACTAGCCATAACAATGTATATTACTTCCTATGCTTATAGTTAATACTTTTAAGAACTTTTTGCATATTAAAAATATAAGCAGACAAGCCATGATTTCAATATAAAAGGTGTAATATCTCCTCTCCTTTGCATTAGATGAGTGGCACTGTTCCATTGACAGATGCATGCCAAGAAGTGACCATGGTTTGCACTAACGAATAGGACAGGAGCATCATGCCAACTGTGCTCTCGTCTTGGCAGCCAACTGTCTAAGTAACATCACCAGCACCACTCATCTTTCAATGGAGAAGTCTTTTAAGGACTGCACACTTACCTGTTATCACCTTATCATAGGTCACCTATCACGCTGCTGCAAATGCAGGTAGAAGCTAGCTCCGCTACTGGGCGAAAGAGTGGAGAGAGGTCCAGCACAAAGATGAAGCACACCTTCTGTGCAGCAGCGAAGCTTCCACCAGGTGGCAGCAGAGAAGTAAAAAAAGCCGGGTCAAATCCTAGAATGTAGCGCAGTACCAAAGGAATAAGCAAACTCAGTGTCAGAGACAAGCCAGGGGATCAGTAACGGTCAGGAGTGGATATGCCAGAGACAAGAGACAAAAGCAGGTCAGGGTCCAAGCCGAGTTCAAGTACCAAGAAGTCCAGACACAAAGGGTACACACAGAGTCGGGACAGGGAACAGGGAATAACACATACACGGGTCGTGTCAGGAATAACAGCAGGACAAATCAGGGTGTAAAAGAGTCAGCTACTCACGCCGTAGGCAGAACTATAACTAACATCACCTGCAGGAAGCAGCGGCGATAAATAGCAAACATGAACCCAGACAGAGGCTGAGAAAGATTAACCCCTGAAATGACCAGATCGGTAACATGGAAAGACAGGACTCAAAACCTGGTCTGGATCATGACATCACCCCTGAAATATCACATCCATCTAGAGTTAGCCTAATCATTGCAAATATGGCTATGATCGTTGAAATCTTTGTGATTTTATTTGTCCATTATTCAATACAGTTACATTTTTCATCCAGCCCAAATGAATTCCATATACAGAAGGGTCATAGAAAATACTGATCCATAAAGCAACACTAGTGAGGGAGCATTCACCCCTCACCTCCTCTTTCTCTTTTGCAGTAGGACAAGAGCTTGCAATCTGAGCTGCACTGATATAGAATTGTCAAGTTGTCATAGAAAATTACGTATATATGGGAAGAGTCTCTTTTGTCCCCAGGAAATACATCCTAAAGGTGAATAGAAACTTTTGTTCCCTTTAGAGCAGAGTTCTCAAACTGCATTCCTCAAGTGCCGCAAACAGGTCATCTTTTCAGGATTTCCTTGTATGTGATGGGACACACATTTTCAGCTTCAGGACTAATCAAGGAAGAATATGCATATTTTTTCAGAACTTTGACGCCTGCCTAAGCCCCAAATCAATAGTAGCCAGATCATTGACAATAGCCATGTCATGTTTGATCTCAGGGTAAAGGTAAAATCCCCCCCCAAAAATAAGGTGGTGATCTCAAACTTCTGTGATCAGAAACCACACCTCGAAACCATACACTACAAGAACGAGGCATCCAGTCAGCCTGTATAAAAAAGACTAGTCGTGGCAGCAAGTAGCGGGCCGTATCGGGTGTATATCCACATATCCCATGGGTGGGAATCAGAGGTATATATACCAATCGCTCACCGTTAGATTCCCAATAACCAGCCTTAGTGGAAACAACCACAGCCTCTGTCACAAACGTGGTTTGTGGAACCACTGTGCCATGGACCGTGGAGAGCCAAAGGGCGTGACTAAGCCATCACCTGACTGATCACTAGAGCCTCTAATGATGAGGTTAGACTTGACTCCTGATGTACGCCAGGTACCACTCCAGGACAGACCAACGGTCGTGCAGCAGCTGGACCCGAAGAACGGACTGGATGAAGCAGCTGGCAGACCTTGTATCAGAGTGCAGCAGAGTTGGTATCAGAGACAGAGCTTGTGTCAGAGTGCAGATAGCAGGATTTGCTTCAGAGTGCAGCAGGCAGAATTTGCTTCAGAGTGCAGCAAGCGGGATTTGCTTCAGAGTGAATTCAAGTGGGATTTGCACTTAGAGTACCACAGGCAGAATTCATACTTAGAGTACCGCAAGCAGGATTTCTACTTAGAGTACAGCAGGCAGGACCTGCACTGGTATGCGACCTTACACAACATGAACAGAAACACGAAGGTTGCTCAGCACCTCCCCAGTGGAGAGGAAGCAATATATACATAATGCCCCAAAACCATTTAAGAGGGCGGGAGTGCGCGCATACCCTTAGAACATGGCTAGGTGCTCGGCTGGAAGTGCTGCTGGGAGCATAAGGGGAAGAGGAACCAACTGCAGCGTGGATGCGTGAACGGACACTCTGGGAACCCGACGTGGTGCTAACAGCCTCCTCCGTTAATCGTCGTTCAATTTCATAATTTTCCGGGCAGTGGTTGGCTGTTCGTGACACACAGGCTCTGTTACACCCCCCTGGCTGCGATCCTTGTCAAGTGGAATGTAAAAGTTATGGCAGCCCTGGTCAAAATTACTGTTATTAAGGAGGAAGAAAAGCACTACCATAGATATGCACACTACACCATATATTGTGAAAAAATGTTTGGACAAGCTTTATTGGCACAAAAACTGAACAAGTGCATGATAAAACACAATTAAAAACAGGGACCCAGTACCGGGTACCTGCCAAGGCACAGGAAAATAACACACATGTAATGCATATAGTACCTGTTACGGCGATACGCATGGGGCCACCCTCCTGGGCTCCCACTCTGGGTCCTGCCTGCTACTATCTTGCACGGATGATCTTTATTTGGTAATCCTTGTTCCCCTGTACTGTCACTATACCTTGTACATTTTGGGCTGCTTCTTTGAGAGCTGCACTTAACCCATTTTTTTGGGTTGGGGCTGGCTCTCTTATACTTTTTGTTACTTGGCGTGATTATTTTCTTTGGCCGCAGTATATTATTTACTTCCATAGGATAATTTTCACTCCTGAGCAGCCCTCCAGTTACATGCATATAGGACTTGACATACAGTCTTGCCCTCAAATTATTTTATAGTGTCAGCCATATATACCTTTTCAACCCATTTGGTGCTTCTTATTTGCAATACCAGGAGCTAGCACCTCTCGTCATTTGTATTTTGTTGGGTTTATTGTAGGTGTTATATATTGCCTCTCATCAGGTTTACCGCATGACATATTTTTTATTGTATCATATGCCTCTTATCAGGTTTACCGCATGATATTTCATATTGTATTATATGCATTACATGTGTGTTATTCTCCAGTGCCTTGGCAGGTACCCGGTACTGGGCCCCTGTTTTTAATTGTGTTTTATCATGCACTTGTTCAGTTTGTGTGCCAATAAAGCTTGTCCAAACATTTTTTCACAATATATGGTGTAGTGTGCATATCTATGGTAGTGCTTTTCTTCCTCCTTTATTGCATTGTTTACTACCAATTTTGCACCTCCCTTTATTTATTTGATATATAGTGCGCCCTTTTCCTATATAAAATTACTGTTATTGTGAACAGTTAAGCAAGTTGAAATGAAATGATGTCTAAAGGGCCTAAAGTTAAAGATGACACATTTAATTTGTACTTTAGGCAAAAAAAAAATATAGATATATAGTTATTTTTCACATTTTAAAAACTACAAAAAAGGAAAATGGACTAATGCAAAAGTTTGGGCACCTTTGGTGATCTGTGTGCTCAGATAACTTTCAACAAGGTTTCACACCTTAATTAGCGTGTCAGGGTTAAGACTATCATCATTAGGAAAGGCCAGGTGATGCACATTTCTCTGCTTAATAAAACCCAGGCTCCTCTGACCTTGTGCCAAAAAAACAACAGGTATGGGTTCTTCTAAACAGCTGTGTAGCACTCCCACAAAGCTGGAGAAGGCTATAAGAAGATAGCAAAGCATTTTCAAATTGCCCTTTATTTAGTTCAAAATGTCAGTTAACTGGAACAGTGGAGGTGTGTCATGGTATGCCTAGGTTACTTTAGGCAAAAACCCCGGGACCCCTGCGATGTCCCTCAGACTAGGGGAACCCTGTCTGTCCCTCTACCCAGGGTTTACACTGAAGGTGTGCCTGCCTGAGCCTCCACCCTGTCCCTGTCTCCTGTCCAGCCCTAAGCTGAACCCACCACCCTCCACCCAGTGAGGGGACCAGACACCAGACCCCACAAATACGTATGGACAGGGGTAAAAGAAACACCACACAGTTAATACACAAGGGAATACAATAATGTGCAAGGGCAACCAAATATATATATAACAGATTGGAGAAAGAACCACTGAGGGATATACTGCACCAGATATCAGACGCTCCAACACCACCACTGCTGACCGGTATTGCTAGCACTAGGCTAAAGCTATAGTCGGCGACGCCCATAGTCAGGACGAACTATTTAAAGACCAAGGGCGTGGCCCAGCCCTCAGCCAGCATGACAACCTGGTTAACCCTATCCCGACTGGAACAGAATACCCAACAGGGTATTACCGCTGTCTGCCGGACACCCTGGTGTGAACAGTGTCCGACATGACAGTACCCCGCCTTCTACGAGGGACCTCCGGAACCTCACCATGTCGAGGACCTGGCTTGTCCGGATGGCGACGATGGAACTTAGTAACCAGTCGATCAGCATGAATGTCAGAGGCCGGCACCCATGTCCTCTCCTCAGGACCATAGCCACGCCAGTGGACCAGGTACTGTAGAGTGCGACGCACAACCCTAGAGTCCACCACTTTGGACACCTCAAATTCCAACGCGCCATCCACCAAGACGGGAGGTGGTGGCCCGGGGGAACCATCCACCAAACCCACGACCTTCTTTAGCAATGCTTTGTGAAATACATTATGAATCTTATACACAGCCGGCAACTCCAAACGAAATGCCACTGGGTTGATCACTGCGGAGATTCTAAATGGGCCAATGAACCTGGGACCCAACTTAAGTGACGGTATCTTGAGCTTAATGTTCCTAGTAGATAACCACACCCAATCACCCACACACAGGTCCGGACCTGGCACACGTCTGCAGTCAGCCACCCGTTTGTACCTGGAACCCACCTTCAACAAGCGCTGCTTGACTCTCCTCCAAACAGACGACAATTGAGCTCCCAACTGGTCCTCTTCAGGGACGCCAACTGAGCACCCCTGATGCAAGGTGCAAAATTGAGGATGTTGACCATACACACAAAAAAAAGGAGATTCCCCAGACGATTCCTGGCAATGGTTGTTTATTGCGAATTCTGCCAAAGGAAGAAACGCTGACCACTCTTCCTGATTGTCGGAAATAAAGCAGCGCAAGTATTGCTCCAGGTTTTGGTTCATCCGCTCAGTCTGTCCATTCGACTGAGGGTGGAAAGCCGATGAATGAGATAATTTGATTCCAAGGCGAGAACAAAAAGCTCTCCAAAACTTTGCCACAAACTGCGTACCTCGATCAGACACAATGTCAGACGGGACACCATGAAGTCTGACCACCTCGCGAATAAATATCTGAGCAAGAGTCTTAGCATTGGGCAAAGACGGTAAAGCAACGAAATGTGACATTTTGGAGAACCTATCAACAATTACCAAAATGACCGAGTTCCCTGCCGAGGCGGGCAAGTCAGTAATAAAATCCATGGAAATCTCAGTCCATGGCTTACTGGGCACCCCAAGAGGCTGCAAGCTACCAGCGGGACGGGAACGAGGAGTCTTGGCCCGTGCGCACGTGGTACAGGCAGCCACATATGAGGCCACATCCTGCCGGATTTTAGGCCACCAAAAACGACGCGATACCAATTCCAGAGTGCTCTTAACCCCTGGATGACCTGCCAGTACCGTGTCGTGATGTTCGCCCAACACTCTAGAGCGTAGATGTAGCGGCACAAAAGATTTATTAGCAGGTAACCCCGGCGGTACCACCTCCTGAGCCTCGGCAATCTCTGCCTCAATCTCTGTCGTGATGGCAGATACCACCACACCCTTTTGGAGAATAGGCACCGGCTCTTCACATAACTCTCCCCCAGGAAAACACCTGGATAAAGCGTCTGCCTCCTTAACATTCTTCGACCCAGGTCGATAGGTAACAATGAAGTTGAACCGGGTGAAGAATAATGCCCAGCGAGCCTGTCTGGAGGACAGGCGCTTAGCAGATTCTAAATAAAGCAAATTCTTATGGTCGGTTATCACAGTAATCTGATGAACAGCCCCCTCCAAGAAGTGTCGCCACTCCTCAAATGCCAATTTGATGGCCAATAGTTCCCTGTTGCCAATATCATAATTACGCTCCGCAGGCGACAGCTTCTTGGAGAAGAAGGCACACGGATGCAACTTGGCCCAAGAAGGGCCCTGAGACAGTACAGCCCCCACTCCAACCTCCGACGCATCCACCTCCACGACAAACGGTAAGGAGACATCGGGCTGCACCAGAATGGGCGCTGAGGCAAAACTATTCTTGAGGAATTCAAACGCCTGTACCGCAGGCTCAGACCAGTCAGAAAAGTCGGTACCCTTCTTAGTCATGTCAGTCAGTGGTTTGGCAATCATAGAGAAGTTCTTAATAAATTTCCTATAGTAATTGGAGAAGCCAAGAAATCGCTGAAGCGCCTTAAGATTATCAGGCCGATCCCAATGTAGTACCGCCTGCACCTTTGCGGTGTCCATCTTAAAACCTGAGGCGGAGATTATATAACCCAAGAACGGTAGCTCCTGTACGAAAAACACACATTTTTCAAGCTTGACATAGAGCCTGTTCTCTCTGAGCAACTGCAGAACCTGTCTAACATGCTCTATATGTGTATCATGGTCGCGAGAGAAAATGAGGATGTCGTCAAGATAAATTATAACAAACCTCCCCAACAACTGAGAGAAGACATCATTAATGAAGTGTTGAAAGACCGCCGGTGCCATAGTCAACCCAAACGGCATTACCAAACTCTCAAAGTGACCCTCAGGGGTATTGAACGCTGTCTTCCACTCATCCCCCTGACGGACTCTTATAAGATTGTACGCCCCCCTGAGGTCCAGTTTGGAGAACCACCTGGCACCAACCACTTGGTTGAATAAATCGGGTATAAGTGGCATAGGGTAAGGATCACGGACCGTAATCTGGTTGAGTTCTCTGAAATCCAGACACGGGCGTAAACCGCCATCCTTCTTTTTAACAAAGAAGAAGCCAGCAGCCAGAGGAGAAGAGGAAGGTCTAATATGACCCTTGCTCAGGCTATCCGCAATGTATTCCTTGAGAGCTAGCCTCTCGGGACCTGAGATATTAAACATTCTAGCTTTAGGTAACTTGGCCCCTGGTTTCAACCTAATAGCACAGTCATAGGGGCGATGCGGTGGTAGTTCCGAACAACCCTTCTCAGAAAATACATCCGCATAATCCAGCAACGGCTCCGGGATACTGGGGGTCAAAGCGGAAATACATGTAGCCAGGCACATCTCCTGACACTCCCTGCTCCACTGAATTATGTCCTGGGTCTTCCAATCAATAACAGGATTATGCATTGACAACCATGGAAAGCCCAGAACCATCTGAGCCGGTAAGTTACTAAGCACTTTACAAGTTACCCGCTCTGAGTGTAATACTCCGATGTGGAGTTGTATATCCAACACACACTCTGTGATCTCCCCTTGAGACAACGGGGAAGCATTGATGGTAACCACCCGGATGGGGTTCGGCAATTTCTCCACCGGAAATCCCGCTGTATGCGCGAACCTCTCATCAATGAGATTGGCAGCTGAGCCACTATCAATAAATACTGTAATAGAGAGCATTTGCCCCCCAAGTACCACCCTAGCAGGGAGCATACACTGGGAAACCATGACGGAGGATACACAAAGGCTCAGACTAGACTCCTCCAAACCCTCTGAGCCTATCAGTTTTCCGCCGGCGCGCCCTTCTTAGGTACCAGGGGGCAAGCGTTAATAAAATGTCCTCCTTTGCCCCAAAAAAAACAGAGCCCCTGCCTTCTGTGCCAAGGACGTTTAGGCTTGTTACTCGGTGACTGTGCTATACCAGCGATCTGCATGGGTTCCACGGATTCACCCGCGGCAACCTCACCGACCACTCCCCCACCTCCCGGAGGCAATGAAACCAGCGCCCCCTGACGGAGACGTCGGTCTATGCGTACTACAAGTGCCATCGCAGCCTCCAGAGAGGCGGGAGTCTCGTACATTAGGAGAGTCTGTTTAACCCTTCCAGAAACCCCATGCAAAAATTGACTTCTAAGCGCAGGGTCATTCCACTGCGTGTCCATCGCCCAGCGCCGAAATTCCGTGCAGTAATCCTCAGCTGGTCGATCACCCTGTAGCAGTGAGCGTATCTTAGACTCTGCTAAGTTTAATCTATCCGGATCGTCATAGATCAAACCCAGAGCAGAGAAAAAAAAATCTACAGATTCAAATGCCTGTGAGTCTGAAGGGAGTGAAAAGGCCCAAGCCTGTGGATCACCACTCAGCAAAGAAATCACCAAGCCCACGCGTTGAGCCTCATTACCTGAGGAATGTGGACGCATACGGAAATACAATTTGCATGATTCACAAAACACCGTGAACTTACCACGATCACCAGCAAATCGTTCAGGAAGGGGAAACTTGGGCTCAGCTGCCCTGGCTGCAGCCTCAGCAGGTACTGCAGGAGCTGACAGGCCTTGTTGCTGGACCGCCCCCCTGAGTTCAGTGACCTGTATGGATAGAGCCTCCAGCTGCTTGGTTAGGGAAAGTATAGGATCCATAGTAAGTAACCCCTATATTCCCTATCTATACCTTTTTTTTTTTTTTTTTTTTTTCTCTCACTTTATTATTTGGGCCGACTATAATGTCATGGTATGCCTAGGTTACTTTAGGCAAAAACCCCGGGACCCCTGCGATGTCCCTCAGACTAGGGGAACCCTGTCTGTCCCTCTACCCAGGGTTTACACTGAAGGTGTGCCTGCCTGAGCCTCCACCCTGTCCCTGTCTCCTGTCCAGCCCTAAGCTGAACCCACCACCCTCCACCCAGTGAGGGGACCAGACACCAGACCCCACAAATACGTATGGACAGGGGTAAAAGAAACACCACACAGTTAATACACAAGGGAATACAATAATGTGCAAGGGTAACCAAATATATATATATAACAGATTGGAGAAAGAACCACTGAGGGATATACTGCACCAGATATCAGACGCTCCAACACCACCACTGCTGACCGGTATTGCTAGCACTAGGCTAAAGCTATAGTCGGCGACGCCCATAGTCAGGACGAACTATTTAAAGACCAAGGGCGTGGCCCAGCCCTCAGCCAGCATGACAACCTGGTTAACCCTATCCCGACTGGAACAGAATACCCAACAGGGTATTACCGCTGTCTGCCGGACACCCTGGTGTGAACAGTGTCCGACATGACAAGGTGAAGATAAGGTCTAGAAGACCAAGTACAGTTTCATTGAGAGCTGCTCATAGGATTTGTGATGTCACGGGTGACTGGATACTCCACCTCCAGGAGGGCGAATTTCTATGACACCCGTTACCCTGGATACACCGCCTCCAGCAGGGCGAATTTAAACAATGAAACATGCAGCCGGATACACCGCCTCCAGCAGGTGAATTTCAATAGTTACACGTGTATCTGGATACACCGCCTCCAGAAGGGCAAATTTACAGAGAAAAGGGAAACACCAGGGAAACTGATACAATGGAGGGCCCTGCAATAGGGAACAGGGATGCGGAGACCCCCTGCACTCCCCTGAGTCAGTGTCTCTACACTCCTGACGGGCCCTAGGCAGGTTCCGCACCTTGGTGGTGAGCAGGATACCTGAAAACCCTAGCTCGTCCTGAACCTATCCCTTTCTAATGAATTGGATGGTGCAGAAACTAATCCCACCACTGCACTAAAACACACATAAGGAAAGTTACAAACAGGGAAAAACCACTTAGCTTTGCTCTGTTGCTATTGCTCCCAGCAACAGAGTCCAGCACCTGAGTGCAGCTTTCCTCCTGAATAGCTGCTACTTCACCAAAGCTTTGTCAGAGCTGCAAGGAACTCCTCACTGTTGCTCCTTCACCACCAGGACTCTGACTCAGCTGCAAGGAACTCTTCTCTAGCTCCTTCCTCCACCAAGGATGGTTGGAAATGACCAATATCACCAACAGTGAATGAGACCACCTGACTCTCCTTTATAGGCAAGAGCCAGAGCAATCACACCTGCTAGTGATTCCCGTGTAATAATACTAGCCACCACCGGGGGCAAAACTATAACTAAAGACACTGTGTAATGACCCTAATGTTAGGACTGGCGGAACGCACCAAATTTTAAAATAACAGGTGCGTTCGCAGTCCGGGGTCCACCGTGCAGAGGTGGTACACTGCTGCTAGGTAATGGCGGAAGAATAGAGCGGCGTAAAAACAGTCACACGTGGGTTACGTCACCCAATGTGAACAGGAGCGGACTCTGTTAAGTCACAGAGCCACACAGCCGCTGAACGTGGATACCGGAGCCTGTTTAACTCACAGAGCCCAGCCAAAGAGCACACAGCAAGCGGCCACAGAACTCTACCCCAAGGACACAGGGTTAGAGTCCTTCTAGGCCCACTGAGCGCGTGGCGTCGCTGCCACAAGCACCGCTATAGACGCTGACTATGGAGTGTGGAGCACGGGGCACTGAGGCGTGCCGAGTCACTGATGATGGCTAATGCCTTGTTACACCTCCCGAATCTCACCTAGGGACCTCCTCCTCCCGGCGCGCTCCCTGTCCACTCTCACGCCATCCCTCGCCTGGCTTTGCAGGGTCACGGCGCTTCGGAGGTCTGCGCAGGCACGCTCACGCTTCCTCCGCCCCATCATGACGGCGCCCACCGGGTATTTCTACTTGGCATCTCGACAGGTAAGACGCCTGTCTGTCATCCC
Source organism: Dendrobates tinctorius (assembly GCF_039654945.1). NCBI lineage: Eukaryota > Metazoa > Chordata > Amphibia > Anura > Dendrobatidae > Dendrobates > Dendrobates tinctorius. The sequence goes on along the minus strand of NW_027361671.1, from coordinate 26,188,734 downwards.
CTGTGGCTCTAAGCTCTCTATGCGCAGCGTCACCCCCTGACCCTCAGGTCTCTTCGCTCCCTCTGTGCCAGCCTTGCTCGGCCTCCTGCCTGGCCTCCTCGTCCTGTGTCTCCCTGCTCTCGGTTCCTCCTCCGTCCTCCCGTCCTACCCTCTCCTGTACCGCTGCCCCTGTAGTTGTCGTTTCCCTGTGCTTTGTGCCTCTCCCCCCTCACCTTGTATGCTGGCAGTGGTTCCCCGTTCCAGTGTCTCCTAGTCTCCTTGTGTCCTCCGTCTATTTCAGCTATAGGTTTCCGCTCGTCCTGATCCACTCCAGTCTTCCCTGCCTGTCTCCGCCTGCCTCGGAACCTACCCTTCCTCGTATACTCTCCTGCTCTATGACCTTCTCTCCTGTATACTTCTCGGGTCGTCCCTTTGGTTCCGGCTGTAGTGGTTCCATCTCCCTTGGGCCTGCCCCTAACGCTCCCTGTATAGGGGGTGGTCATCACCTGGTCCGCTCGCCCTTGGGGGCTCTGGGGCCACGACCCAGAGGGTCCACTCTCGGGTTCCTACCTAGAACCCTAACATGCCTGACTCAATTCTGACGTACCTACGCCTAAGCCTGGGCGCTAGCAGGCTAGGCTGCACAACACATGCGTACCAAGGGTAGGGGTTTCATAATGAGTCAGTCACCAGAGACATTCATACGTGCATACACCACTCACTCCTTATAGTCTGAAAATACAGGCTATCCTAGCGCATGGCCAAGCGGCCATGCGAACCTTTTATAGCCGTGAGCGTCCGGGACCTTCCTGGCTTCTTGGATGAGCCAATCCGAACACGAGCAGGACCTGAGCACGTGACCCTTGATCTTCAATGGGAGATCACTCCACGGGCATGCTCAGTGGCCCGATATGGGGACTTAGTCCCTGGAGAATCTCGCTGCTGAGCAGCATGCATTGCCATAGCTGTGCCAGAGGTGGCAGCAGCAAGCAAACCCACGGAGGTGGTCTGGGCAGAGCTCCAGGACTGACGAGTTTGCTGAGCAACCTCCTCTGCAGCTGGAGAGGAATGGGAGACTGCCGGAAGTAAGGCTCGGGATTCCCGCTGTGCAGCGACAGGAACCTGATGCCTAACATTGGCCCCCTCCTCTCTGAGCCTCGCTCCGCTCAAATTCCACAATGAGAAGAGGAGCGTGGATGTTTTCCACCGGCTCCCAGGTCCGTGCCTCTGGACCATGACCCTTCCAATCCACCAAGTAAAATTTTTTTCCCCTCATCATCTTGCATCCCACGATGGCATTGACCTCAAACTCATCTGAGGACAGGTCTGATGTCCCGGCAGAAAACCGGGACATGTGCACCGGCTTTAGGAGAGACACATGAAACGTGTCTGAGATAGCCAAGTGTGGTGGAAGAGCCAGGCGGTAGACCACAGGGTTGATCTGCTCGAGGACCTTGAAAGGGCCAATATAGCACGGTGCAAACTTCCACCCTCAGCCTGATGTTTCGAGCAGAGAGCCACACTAAGTCGTCAGGGGCGAAGGTCAGAGCGGGCGCCGGCGATTGTCAGCGGAGGAAGTCATTCTCTCCTTGGAGGCCCAGATAGCATCCTGCGTGCGATCTCAAATGTCATGTGCCTCCACTACCCAGTCTGCCACCCTAGAGTCGGTGGACGACACGGGCATGGGTACGGGGACACACGGATGCTGGCCGTAATTTAAGAAGAATGGGGTCTGACCGGTGGAGTCGGCCACAGCATTGTTCAAGGCGAACTCTGCCCACGGCAGCAAGGGTGCCCAATCATCCTGCCTGGCAGATACAAAATGTTGCAGATATGTCACCAGGGTCTGGTTGGCTCTCTCAACCAACCCGTTCGTCTCGGGATGATAGGCCGAGGAGAGATTTAGCTCTATACTGAGCAGAGAACAGAGCTCTCTCCAGAACCGAGATGCAAACTGAGGACCCCGGTCGCTGACAATCTTATCCGGCATGCCGTGCAGGCGGAAAACATGTTTAATAAACAACGCTGCCAGGCCCCGTGCCGAAGGAAGCCGAGAGAGTGGTACCAGCTGCACCATCTTAGAGAAATGATCGGTGACCACCCAAATGACGGTGCTGCCAGTGGACTTGGGCAGACCCACCACAAAGTCCATACCGACCATCTCCCAGGGCCTGTCAGCAAGCGGCAGAGGATAGAGTAACCCAGCGGGCCACTGCCGAGAGGGTCGATTCTGGGCGCAAGAGATGCACGCACGTATATAGTCCCTGACGTCACGGGCCATATGCGGCCACCAGTACGTCCTTGCCAGAAGCTCAGAGGTCCGTTTGGTCCCAAAATGTCCACCCAGCCTGGACGAATGAGCCCAAGAGAGGACCTCTGGTCGCTGATGGGCAGGGACAAAAGTCTTGCCCAGAGGTACAGACTCGAGGGCGACCGGAGCCACGGTCCTCAGGCTCTCAGACGGGACTATCAGCCGAGGCTCCTCTTCCTCCGATGACACCACGGAGCGGGAGAGAGCATCGGCCTGGACGTTCTTCTCCCCGGAGAGAAAATGCAGGGTGAAGTGGAATCGGGAAAAGAACAAGGACCATCTGGCCTGGCGAGAATTCAGCCGCTGGGCTGTTTGTAAATAGACCAAATTCTTGTGGTCGGTGAACACCTGGAAAGAGTGGCGAACTTCATTTCTAGCAACTCCCTGTCCCCGATGGAATAATTCCTCTCCGCCAGTGTGAAGGTCTTGGAGAAGAAGCAGCATGGGTGCTTCCGACCTTGCGAGTCCTTCTGGAACAGGACCGCTCCAGCACCGACGGAAGAGGCATCCACCTCCAGAATGAAGGGTTTGTTCACATCAGGGCGATGTAGAATGGGAGCGCTAGCGAAATGGGATATAATTGAGGAGAAGGCCGTGGAGACAGGTTCTGACCACAACTTGGGGTTTGCACCCTTCTTGGTGAGGGCTACCAAGTGCGCTACCAAAGTTGAGAAGTGGGGAATGAATTGGCGATAGTAATTTATGAACCCCATAAAGCGCTGCACCGCTTTGAGAGAATGGGGTTCCTGCCAATCCATCACCGCCTGTAGCTTGGCAGGATCCATGGCCAAACCCTGGGCAGAGATGATATAGCCCAAGAAAGGCAAGGACTCCTGCTCAAACACACACTTCTCCAACTTGGCATAGAGGGAGTTTGCCCGCAGGAGGTCGAAAACTTTGCAAACATCTCTCCGGTGGGAGTCAATATCTGGAGAGTAGATGAGAATATCATCCAGATAGACTACTACCGAGGTGGTAAGCATATCTCGGAAGATATCGTTCACAAAGTCTTGGAAGACGGCTGAGGCATTACAGAGCCCGAAGGGCATCACCAGATATTCGTAGTGGCCGTCTCTGGTGTTAAATGCCGTCTTCCATTCGTCCCCATCACGGATGCGAATCAGGTTGTAAGCCCCCCGCAGATCAAGTTTGGTAAACACTCTCGCTCCCCGTAGCCTATCAAACAGCTCCGATATCAGGCGTAGAGGATACTTATTCTTAACGGTGATGGCGTTAAGACGCCTGTAATCGATGCAAGGACGTAGTTCCCCACTCTTCTTCTGTACGAAGAAGAATCCCGCCCCCGCTAGTGACACTGACTTCCTAATGAGTCCTCTTGCCAGATTCTCCCTGATGTATTGAGACATGGCCTCTGTCTCCGGGAGAGATAGGGGATAGACTCGACCCCGGCTCAGCACCAGGCAAGAGGTCAATAGGACAGTCATAGGGGCAATGCGGTGGAAGTGTCTCCGCCGCCATTTTGGAGAACACGTTCGCATACTGTTGATAGTGTTTGGGAAGCGAGGAAAGATCTGCGGGGACCTCGGTGGAGGCAACCTGGACGCATTCCCTCAGACATCTACCCTCACATGACTTACTCCAACCAAGAATTCTCCCTGAGGACCACTATATGGGGAGAGTGATACAGCAACCAGGGGACCCCTAGAAGGCCCTGGTCGATACCCTCAGGCATGACGAGGAGGGATATCGTCTCCTGATGAGATGGAGACACCGAGAGTAACAGTGGAGCGGTTTGGTGGGTAATCTGTGAGTGCAGAAGTCGCGCCATTCACTACTCTGACGGTGACTGGCTTGGACATCATAAGCAGTGGTATCGCGTGCCGTTGAGCGAAGGCAGATGACATAAAATTGCCCTCCGCTCCGGAATCTACGCAAACCTCCACCGCCAGAGTGGAAGAACCAAACCCAAGTGTCCCCTTAAAGGACAACTTGGAGGAAAACGCCGCTGATTCTAGTGAGCCGCCTCCTACGGCCACTAGGGGCGAGCGTCTTCCCAGCCGCTGTGGGCACTGGATGGCAAAGTGACCGGACTGCCGGCAACCATGACAGATCACAGGGGCTCGAGCGGGCTGGGGCCTGGATCCTTTGCGGGAAGCCCCCTGACGCTCGGACGCCTGATCGGGAGATTCCAGAGGTTCAGCAAAACTGGGTGCCAACCTAAACCTCTGCCTACACTGGGACCGCTCCAACCTTCGCTCGGCAAAGCGAAGGTCTATATGGGTGGAGACGGTGATAAGCTCCTCCAGTGTAGCAGGAATCTCCCTGGTGGCCAGGACGTCCTTCACATGGCCAGCCAAACCTCTCCAGAATGCCGGAATGAGGACTTTATCTGGCCACTCTAGCTCCGAGGCCAGCGTCCGGAACTGGATGGCAAAGTGGCTGACCATGGACGAACCCTGTGACAATGCCAGCAGCCGGAGCGCGGTGTCATCTGTGACTCGCGGTCCCAGGAAGACATGCTTCAGAGTGTCCAAGAACCGAGAGGCACTCTGCACCACATGATCACCATGCTCCCACAGTGGTGTGGGCCCACTCCAAAGCCCTGCCCAACAAGAGGGAAATAATAAATCCCACTTTGGCCTGCTCGGAGGGGAATCGTGCTGCCAGCAGCTCCAGCTGTATCGAGCACTGGCTCACGAAACCCCTACAAGAGGCACTATCACCCGAGAACTTCTCGGGCAGTGGGAGGCAGGACAAAGTCGGGGCAGGGATGGCAGTGGTCACACAGGAGACAGCCTCTGTGGCTGCCTGAACAACAACCGCAGTAACATCCGCACCTGAGGCTGGACGCTCGAGAGTCACCAACCTGCCCTGCAGCTGCCGGATGTACTGCAGCAGTCGCTGTTCGTACGCCATTACTATCCAGACCGGCGCTAGGATAATGTTAGGACTGGCGGAATGCACCAAATTATAAAATAATAGTAGGTATGTTCACAGCCCAGAGTCCACCATGCAGAGGTGGTACACTGCTGCTAGGTAGTGGCGGAAGGATAGAGCGGCGTAAAAACAGTCACACGTGGGTTACGTCACCCAATGTGAACAGGAGCAGACTCTGTTAATTCACAGAGCCGCACAGCCGCTGAACGTGGATACCGGAGCCTGTTTAACTCACAGAGCCCAGCCAAAGAGCACACAGCAAGCGGCCACAGAACTCTACCCCAAGGACACGGGGTTAGAGTCCATCTAGGCCCACTGAGCGTGCGGTGTCGCTGCCACGAGCGCCACTATAGACGCTGACTATGGAGTGTGGAGCACGGGGCACTGAGGCGTGCCGAGTCACTGATGATGGCTAATGCCTGACTCAACTCTGATCTACCTACGCCTAAGCCTGCACGCTAGCAGGCTAGGCTGCACATCACATGTGTACCAAGGGTAGGGGTTTCATAATGAGTCAGTCACCAGAGACATTCATACGTGCATACACCACTCACTCCTTATAGTCTGAAAATACAGGCTATCCTAGCGCATGGCCGAGCGGCCATGCGAACCTTTTATAGCCGCGAGCGTCCGGGACCTTTCTGGCTTCTCGGATGGGCCAATCTGAACACGAGCAGGACCTGAGCACGTGACCCTTGATCTCCAATGGGAGATCACTCCGCGGGCATGCTCAGTGGCCCGACATGGGGACTTAGTCCTTGGAGAATCTCGCTGCTGAGCAGCATGCATTGCCATAGCTGTGCCAGAGGTGGCAGCAGCAAGCAAACCCACGCAGCTGGTCTGGGCAGAGCGCCAGGACCGACGAGTTTGCTGAGCAACTTCCTCTGCGGCTGGAGAGGAATGGGAGACCGCCGGATGTAAGGCTCGGGATTCCCGCTGTGCAGCGACAGGAACCCGACGCCTAACACCTAATGGCCACCGGGGGCAAAACTAACTTTAAGCAAACAGCTTAAAGGAAAAAAAAGGTTACAATCCAGCATGGATTGTGACAGGATTGCTAGAGAGGCAAATTAAAGACCCCATTGACTGCAATAGACCTTCATAAAGATTTAGCAGACTCTGGAGTTGTGGTACATAATTCTACTGTTAAAAGAAACCTCCATAAATATGGCCTTCATGGAAGTGTCATCAGGAGAAAACCTCTCCTGTGTCTTTACCATAAAATTCAGCATCAGACGTATGTAAAATAAACAAGACTGATCCATATTGGAAACAAATACTGTTAAAACAGAACTTTTTGGCTACAATGATCAATGGTATGGGTGGAGAAAAAAGGGCATAGAATTTCAGGAAAACAACATCTTGCCAAACATTAAGCATGGGAGTGGATCAATCATGGTTTGGAGTTGTGTTGCAGCCAATGTCATGGGGAACATTTCTTGGGGAAGAATGGGTTCAATGACATTTCAGCAAATTCTTGATGCAAGCAGAACACCATCTGCAAAAAAGATGGAAATGATAAGAGGATGACTTTTACAAATGGATAATGATCCAAATCCACAATACACTCCTTCAAAAGGAGCAATCTGGAGGTTTTACAATGGCCCTCACAGTCCCTTGATCTGAACATCATTGAAAATCTGTGGCTAGACTTCAAAATAACAGTGCATGCAAGACAAACCAGGAATCTCACAGAACTAGAAGGTTTTTCCAAGGAAGACTGGATGAAAATCCCTCAAACAAAAATTGAAAGACTCTTGTCTGGCTACAAAGAGCGTTTACAAACTGTGATACATTCAAAAGGTCATGCCTATAGATAATAACGATTCAGGATGCCCAAACTTTGGCCTTAGCCCATTTTCCTTTTTGTAATTTTTAAACTGTAATAGATTACATCTTTTTGCCTAAAATACAAAGGAAATGTGTCATTATTAATTTTAAGCCTTTTAGAAATAATTTCATCTTCAACTTGCTTAACTGTTCACAATAAAAGTAATTTTGACCAGGGGTGCCTAAACTTTTACATGCCACTGTAGGTAAAGCGGGAGACGCTGAGATCACCCAAGAACAAAAACAAAGTCTCTTATGTTATCACTACAGCAACCTGACACGAGCGGTGACTGGAAGTGGAACATTTTCTGCAAATCTAAATCACTACTGCAAACTCTTCCAAGGAGTGCAAGCACATTTAAACATTAAGGAATTATGGGGGGGGCTCGGAAGTCAAATGACTTTTGAATGCAGGGCTGGACAGTCATACAGGCTGTAACCCAGGATCAGTTTAGTAAATATGAATTCTCCATTGTGGTATACAACAGAGGCTGTAGCAGCACTCTCATAACTATCATGGGACAGTGCTGCTGTGTATACCTAGACACAGCGCAGTCCAAACAACTGTCACCATACCATACCAGTTTTCTACTGTTTTGGGGGCTGTTATGACTGAAAATGTTACATGGGAAATATGTATAGTCGTATTTGATCTAGTCTATTGAGGGAACAATTTGAAGAAAAGTGAAAATAAAAGAAATATTAGCATAAAGATAGTAACAATAATGAATAGGTTATAAAACCCTATTAAACATCCTGTCAACCATGCTGGAAGTCCTGGGCCTAAAGGTACTGTCACACTTAGCGATGTACCAGCGATCCTGACCAGCGATATGACGCTGTCAGGATCGCTGGTACATCGCTAAGTGGTCGCTAGTGAGCTGCCACACAGGCAGATCTCACAAGCGATATCGCTGGGGACGGGGGTCGCTACTTACCTGTCACACCAGGCGATCCTGATGTCCTCCCGCCCGGCTCCACGCGTCGCTCGTCCTCACAGCAGGAAGGGCCACAGGAAGCTGACGACGAGAAACAGTCCTGAACGTTCTCGCGCGATCAGCGATAACCAGCGGGGGAGCCGGTCGTAGGTAAGTATCAGACACAGAGATATCGCTAGCAATATCGCTATAACGTCACTAGTTATAGCGATATTGCTAGCGATATCTCTTAGTGTGACATGCCCTTTATGATATTTAAAACCAAGCTGCAGATAATAATGGATATACTGTAAAAAATATATTTAATTTAACAGTTTCACTCTGGAAAATCATTAAAAAAAACAATCTGGCACAAAAAAATTAAAAACGTACAAAAATTTTACATTTAGTCCAGGTTTCACACTGGTATCCCATTCCATGATAATTCAGTGAAACATGTTGGGTGGACATGTTCTGTATGTTTGAATTTTACATACCTAGAATTGGCCAATTCACTAAACACTGATGTACCCCTGAGTGCTACCTATAACATACATAGATAAACAATTTCTACTTGATTTTAATAAAATCAATCATATGCAGGAGGCGTCATAAGGGGAAAATAGAAGATCCCCGGAAGGTCAGAAGAACATTTTTTCTACTGTGGGATGTATTGATAGATAACCCTGCTCTCAGCCCTTATGTGTACAGCTAATGTGTAGAGTAGAGGAAAACTGAGTGTGATTATGAAAAGAGTCAGTGTGGGGGTAGGAGGATGCAGCAGAGCTGACATTGTAATATGGTAATTGAGCTGCAGCTGCAGAGGTGCTTGTAATGACATTGAGTTCCATATCAAAGGAGAAGGTATTTTCTTTTGACTCTCTGGGGGCATGTTCTTTCTTCCCATGCATGATCCTTCCTGCTTATGATTGGTCAGCCTAATGCAGGGGATGAAGTACAGGCCCCCAGAGACAGAATCTTTGTTAGCGCCACATTGGACTTAACATAAATTATAACCTAAGCTTTACAGGTTAATACTATCCACAACATTTTATTTAGCTCTACTGCCACTATTCAAACATGCTAAACCAATGAAAGATGCTCTTTAAGCACATGAGCCTTCTTCAGGCATTTAAACTGTGTATAATATCAGGTATAAAAACAGTGAGACACAAAAGCCCATAATTAAGATAATTAAAGGGTTTGGCTGGAACTTTTATATTGATGACCTATCCTTAAGATAGGTAATTAATATTTGATCAGTGGTGCTGCGACATACGGCACCCTGTCGATCAGCTGTTCCCGATGCCAGCGGAGGCCGGATGTGCTGAATTGTGGAGCTGCAAAGCTCAATCAATGGAATAATGACTGTTATTCACATCAATAGGGGCTCCGCAGCTCAGCTCATCTAGTCGCTGCTAGGACCGTGGACATCTGAATAGTGGGGGTGCCAAGTGTCACACCCCAGTGCTATCAATATGAAAGTCTCAGACAACCCCTCAAACATGAAAAATATGTATATATATATACAGTCATATGTAAAAGTTTTGGCACCCCTATTAATGTTAACCTTTTTTCTTTATAACAATTTTGGTTTTTGCAACAGGTATTTCAGTTTCATATATCTAATAACTGATGGACTCAGTTATATTTCTGGATTCAAATGAGGTTTATTGTACTAACAGAAAATGTGCAATCTGCATTTAAACAAAATTTCACCGGTGCAAAAGTATGGGCACCCTTATCATTTTCTTGATTTGAACACTCCTAACTACTTTTTACTGACTTCCTGAAGCACTAAATTGGTTTTGTAACCTCATTGAGCTTTGATCTTCATAGCCAGGTGTATCAAATCATGAGAAAAGGTATTTAAAGTGGCCACTTGCAAGTAGTTCTCCTATTTGATTCTCCTATGAAGAGTGGCATCATGGGCTCCTCAAAACAACTCTCAAATGATCCGAAAACAAAGATTATTCAACATAGCTTTTCAGGGGAAGGATACAAAAAGTTGTCTCAGAGATTTAACCTGTCAGTTTCCACTGTGAGGAACATAGTAAGGAAATGGAAGAACACAGGTACAGTTCTTGTTAAGCCCAGAAGTGGCAGGCCAAGAAAAATATCAGAAAGGCAGAGAAGAAGAATGGTGAGAACAGTCAAGGACAATCCACAGACCACTTCCAAAGACCTGCAGCATCATCTTGCTGCAGATGGTGTCACTGTGCATCGGTCAACAATACAGCGCACTTTGCACAAGGAGAAGCTGTATGGGAGAGTGATGTGAAAGAAGCCGTTTCTGCAAGCACGCCACAAACAGAGTCGCCTGAGGTATGCAAAAGCACATTTGGACAAGCCAGTTACATTTTGGAAGAAGGTCCTGTGGACTGATGAAACAAAGATTGAGTTGTTTGGTCATACAAAAAGGCGTTATGCATGCGCTGTATTGTTGACCGATGGACAGTGACACCATCTGCAGCAAGATGTTGCTGCAGGTCTTTGGAGGTGGTCTGTGGATTGTCCTTGACTGTTCTCACCATTCTTCTTCTCTGCCTTTCTGATATTTTTCTTGGCCTGCCACTTCTGGGCTTAACAAGAACTGTACCTGTGTTCTTCCATTTCCTTACTATGTTCCTCACAGTGGAAACTGACAGGTTAAATCTCTGAGACAACTTTTTATATCCTTCCCCTGAAAAGCTATGTTGAATAATCTTTGTTTTCAGATCATTTGAGAGTTGTTTTGAGGAGCCCATGATGCCACTCTTCATAGGAGAATCAAATAGGAGAACTACTTGCAAGTGGCCACTTTAATTACCTTTTCTCATGATTTGATACACCTGGCTATGAAGTTCGAAGCTCAATGAGGTTACAAAACCAATTTAGTGCTTCAGGAAGTCAGTAAAAAGTAGTTAGGAGTGTTCAAATCAAGAAAATGATAAGGGTGCCCATACTTTTGCACCGGTCAAATTTTGTTTAAATGCAGATTGCACATTTTCTGTTAGTACAATAAACCTCATTTGAATCCAGAAATATAACTGAGTCCATCAGTTATTAGATATATAAAACTGAAATAGCTGTTGCAAAAACCAAAATTGTTATAAAGAAAAAAGGTTAACATTAATAGGGGTGCCCAAACTTTTACATATGACTGTATATAGTTATTAAATCCATATACAGTATAAACATATTATATACGGTAGATAGTTTATAAAAAAAAGTTCAGGTGCAATGTGCCAAATGCAATCGATAAATATCTCTAAATTCATGAAGAGTAAAAACCTATAATCTCCTCTATATGCATTATAACCGTTGGACTTGTGTATTATCAGCTTCGGTGTGAGGAGTCACCTGTCCACTATGTTTAACCACATCACGTCAGCTCACTGGCTTTTTACATCCTAATGAACTTGCCATTTTCCATTAAGACTGAAAAAGGCAGTGATTATCCGCCCTGGGATTGTGATCCCGGGGCTACTGCTGCCTAACAGCCTTCAATTCCAACTTCTAGCAGAAGGATTTGAGTGCTGTCAGTGCATAGCACTCAGTTAACTCTTTACACGCCGTGGTCAATAGCGATTTAGAAGAATTTTTGAAGTCCTGTATTTGGAGTTTGCCACAGTCCTTGTATGGCCAGTCGCAGATTAAATACTTTAAGTATTTACACAGTTCTGTGCAAAAGTTTTACGTAAGTGTGAAAAAATTGCTGCAAAGTCAGAATACTTTCAAAAATTGAAATGTTAATAGATTATCTTTAGCAGTTGACAAAATGCAAAGTGAGTGAAAAAAAGAAAAACGTAAATAAAATCAATAATTGGTCCGATCAGCCTTCGCCTTCAAAACACCATGAATTTTTGAAGTTACACTTGCACACAGTAGTTAAAGGATCTCAGCAGGGAAGATGTTCCAATCATCTTGAAGTATTAACCACAGATTTTCTATGGATTTAGTCTTGTACAATCCCTAATGTCTCTTCATGTAATCCCAGACAGACTAGATGATGTTGAGATCAGGGTTCTGTGGGGTCCAAATCATCATTCCAGGACTCATTATTCTTCTTTATGCTAAGCATAGTTTTTAATGACATTGGCTAATGTTTGAAGTCATTTTCCTGCTGCAGAATGAAAGGGGAGCCCATCAGTGACCTCCCTGATGGTATGGCATGATGGATAAAAGGCAGCATTAATTACTCCTTTAATCTTTACTAAATTCCCAACTCTATTTGCTGAAAGGCAGCACCAAACTTGCAAGGAACCTCCACTATGCTTCACTGTTGCCTGCAGACACTCATTATCAGTCCTTTGGCGAACAAATTGACTTTTGTTACAGCCAAATATGACAAATTATGACTGATTGATCTAGAGCAGCTGTTGACAATTTTCTACACCCCAGTTCCTATGTTTTTGTGCATAGTTGCCTTGTTTCCATGTCAAAGGCATGGATTTTAATCGCAATTCTTTCATAAAGACATATTTTGGCCAGAAGTCTCAGGACAGTAGAGGGAAACCAGGTCCCACTGGTTGCTAACAGTTCTGAGCTGATGCCTCTGCTAGAGATCTTTCATTTTTGAATCAAAGAATGCATTATGTGTATTTTATTTGCTGCACCATGTTTCATTGGCTAGTCACTGCATATATGGTCCTCAACCTTGCCCATTTCTTTGTCTCCTTGCAGTGGATATAAATAGTTTACACAGACCTCTTAACATGCCACTTTTTTGAGATGTAAAGTAATCATGTGAAGAAGAAGAATTTCAAAGCGTTTTCCACTTCTAATGTCACCCATCTGTACAAATCAATTGAAAAACAAACTAAAATCATTTGAAGGGGGAGCAGCAAAATATCAAAACTAAAATAATGTGGTTGTACAGGTGTGAACACCATCTTATATTGGTGATGTAGTTGTGCTTAGATTTAGACAATCACATTTGAACTCATGTACACAGCTGCCATCATTTAATTTTATTCGGTTTAACCCCATATCAAGTTTATCTGTTGTAGGAGATTTTTCCTGACCTTTTTAGTTGTGTTTTACAGTAAAAGCCATTGTCTGTAAACATCTTACAACACAGCAGAGGGATCTCATTGTTGATCGTTATCAGTCAGGAGAATAGCACAAACACTATGAAGATGGTCATCCTGAAGTGGTGTAAATTTGGCACTACGGTGAACTTACCTAAAACTGAAAGTCCCTCAAAAAATGATGACAAGACAAGATGAAAATTTGTCTGGAAGGTACTGAATGTGTACTGCATATGAGAACAGTCTCCTGTATTTTTCAAATGTCTCGCTTAAGGAATAGGGTGGCAAGATGGAAGACATTTCTTACAAAGAAAAACAATTTAGCCCGGCTATCTTTTTGCCAAAAACCTACATGAAATCTGCTAAAAGCATGTGGGAAAATGTTTTATTATCTGATGAAACCAATATTGAACTTTTTGGCCTTAATGCCGAAAGGTATGTTTGGCGCAAAGTCAATATTGTGCATCACCTAATAAACACCATACCCAAAGTAAAGCATGTTGAATGCAGCTTTATGTTTTGGGGCTGTTATTTGCTAACACACTGGGACTGTAGTTAAAATCGAGAGAATTATGATCAGTTCCAAATATTAAGTCAGTTTTGGCACAAAACATTAAGGATTTTGCTAAAAAGCTGAAGATGAAGAGGAATTTCACTTTTCAGTATAACATCTGTGTACATCAGTATAATAGCTGTGAGTTATATCGCTACTCTGTAAAAGCCTAAAATGGCACTGCATGGCCAGTTCTAATGTCTAATCTTCCCCATGATTGGTAGAACTAGACCATGCGATGTAATACCTGCATGGCATTATGTGGAAGCCTTACTGGGGTCACTAGCCTGCTCTGAGTCTTTAGCAGTGTGTGAAATTGTATTGAACTTTTTTCTTCGACAGTCCTAATAAATTGAACTGCAGATTGTTGAACTTACAGGGAGCGGTCAATTTCAAGAAATCCAGCTCAAAGTAAACCCTCCTTGGATTGATGTAGCAAGGAGAACTACAGCTTCTCCAGCAAAAAGTAAACCCTCACACAGCTCTGTGAAAAAAAATGTAAAACTTACAGCTTTCAGAATATGAAGACACAAAAAAAGATTTTAATTTTTCAGGCAGTATATTTTTTTTGCCGAAATAGTAAAATTTAAAAAAGCAGAATAGCATTTTTTTGCTAATAAGATAATAAGGTATACTGTATGTACCCCAAAATGATGCAACCAGCAACTCGTACAACAAAAAAAACCTTCCAAATTCAAATAAAAAAAATTGATGGTTGTTGAAATGCAAATATGAAAAAAATAGTTTTAGTTTTTAAATAGGTACTCTGGGAAGATAAAAAAACATTCTTAGTCATGTCTTCATAAACAATAATGTTAACATGAATAGCGCTGTTTGCAACCCTCACGGTACCTATAATTCAGTGTGATGCTGGGGCTGCTCCTCACTGCTCACCCTCCCTTCTGGGACATTACATCACAGATCAGTGGGTGTTGCCTGCTCCCAGCTTTTAGTAGCAACCAGGCAGCTGATAATGTCTCCTTGTCTGCAGGCGGAGATGAGGGGTCGTCGCTGGGCCATCACTGCATTGCCACACCACCTCTTCTCAGACTACAGAAATTATCAGGTGGCTAGCTGCTATTAGAACAGACAATCAGAGTTAGAATGGCCAGGTTTGAGACCTGGGATTGAGTTCCTCTTTTTTTCATGGTTGTTTCTTTCCATTTAATGAAAATTGATTATTTCTCTGTAGAGATCATTTCTGCTTCCTCCTTGACATCTTCAATGCTTAGATAAAACTGTATAATTGCTCTCCTGGCTGCAGTAAGCGTGCTATTTTCCCATGTTGTATGTCTTCGTTTATTCGGTATTGATGCATTAATCAGTGATGGTCAGATCCAAATTACCCATTTCATGCCATGGTCACAGTCAGGTAAAATGCCAATATTCACATGCTGTGGCTTTGCCCTCTCTGAGCCCATCGGCCCCATCCACCTGCAATTTTCTGCTCAGTCTTTTCCATAACTCATTTTCATCACACAATGTTTAATGAGTTTGCAAATGAAATTGATGTAAGGCTGAGTTCACTCCTCTATTGCAATGAATATTAGGTTTACAGTCGTGGGCAAAAGTTTTGACGCAGATTTTAGTTTTCCCAAAGTTTGCTGCTTCAGCTTTTTACTGGCAATTTGCACTCACTCTGGATTATTCTGAAGAGTAACCAGATAAATTGCAAAAATTTGCAAAGTTTAAAAACTTACCAAATTTTTCTAATTGCATTTCAGTAACCATGGAGATATCTGACTAAAAGATCTAAAACATTGAGGATGCAAACTTTGTGAAAACCAAAATTTGTGTCAGTGTTAAAACTTTTGACCACAACTGAATATGGTCAGGAAAGTTCCCAGCACTTAGTTCCTAATATATTCCCCAAAACATTTGTACACACATAAGTTTTTTTAACCTATATTGAAAAGTGTATTCAGCTACACTCTGAGTACAGAAAAATGTTGGGCTGTATATGATTAGTTTGCATAAGACTCTATGGGTTTTATTCTCTTTGAATATTCTGAGAGCGTATACTTGGTTCCTATTTTTTTACATGCTATCAAAGGGTTGTCCACTACTTTCATTTTGATGAGCGATTTTTGGGATAGGTGACAGACCCCACTGATCAGCTGTTACTGCCTCTAGCAGAGACCGGATGTAAACAGTGATCAATATCATAATAGTGGACAATCCCTTTAAAGGGAACCGAACAAGAGATTCTTGTTGCACAGACCATGAGCAGTATGAATCAGAGTCTGGTTCCATTATGGCATCCATGTATGATTCATTCTGAAATGCTGGGTATTTCCGAGAAAATACACCTTTTTAGCAGCAGTCAACGGATATGCGACTTGGATGACTAGTCAAAAAGGCTGAGCCCCCATTTTTCTGCTCCATTAGACAGACAGGTCTCTCCCTATACACACACACACATAAGGAGAGACCTGTCAGTCTAGGGGAGTGGGCAGGGAGAAGCTGGCTCTTGAGCTAGTCATCAGAGTTGCATGGTCCCTGGCCATCACATCAAAATATTTTTTTCTAAAAAATCGTCGTGGCATTGTAGAGTAAATCGTACATGGCTGCAATAATGGAGCCATACACTGGTCTTTCGTCAGGCAGCATAATTCATCCATTATTCAGTAGAAAACCTAATAATGATGTAACTTCATGTGCACCTAATTTCCTGCCTGTAACATATATAACAGTGAATCTGACTTGTAAAGAGTGCTACCAGAGGTGTATCTAGGTTTTCTGGCACCCGGGGCAAGAATTCAGTTTGGCGCCCCTCCCCCCAAGTACATATGCGATTTGCACACTTTGTCACATGCTGACGAGCTGCTCACCCTAGTTCAATGTTCAGTGAAAAACTGAGAGAAGCAGAAGAGAAGCTCGTTGTCACATAACAGCGCAAGTATGAAAATCGCATATGAGTGAAGCAGTCATGTGATGGACGCTGGAACCAGCAAACAGACCTGAAAACTGAAAGTGAGGATATTACACACTCTTAGGATTGGCAGCAGGGCTTCATTTTATAACTAAAGGGTGCGTCCAGGTTTGAAATGAAAGTCTGCAGTCACTATAGGTGGCTGCAGACCTCTGAATTCTCACAGTGTATGCTGGGCCACCTCTTCACACTGTTCTCTTACACTGAGTCCCCCTATAGGGCCCAGTCTCTAAATGGACATGCCTGTGGGAAAACATTTCTCTGGAACTGGACATTGTAGGACAGACTTAATAGTCTAAATACTGAAAGGTCATTTTAAGGATAACAGAGAAAGAAAAATTTGGGAATTGAAACTGATAAAGTAGTTCAAATCTTTGACCCTAGGACTCAATTTAAGGGCCCCGTCACACATAGCGACTCACCAGCGATCCCGACCACGATATGAACTTGTCAGGATCGCTGGTGTGTCGCTGCATGATTGCTGGTGAGCTGCCAAACAGGCAGCTTCACCAACGATCAGCACCAGCAACGACGAGCACGCAGCGTTGCTGTGTACCTTAGATACCAGCGCGCTGGTGTAGGGAGCTGGTAACCAAGGTAAACAGCAGGTTTCTAAGCGCCGCGCGGCGCTTAGAAACCCGCTGTTTACCTTGGTTACCAGCTCCCTGCACCAGCGCGCTGGTAACTAAGGTACACAGCGGGTTTCTAAGCGCCTTGGTTACCAGCTCCTGTTCGCTGATTGCTGGTCTCCCGCCTGCCACACGCATCGCTGCGATGCGTATGGCAGGCGGGAGACCAGCGATCAAAAAAATGTCCTGGCCATTCCAGGACGATCAGCGATACCCGGCAAGGGGGCCGGTCGCTGATAGGTGTCACACACAGCGATCTCGCTGGTGAGATCTCTGTTGTGTCACAAAAAATTTTGTGCTTTTTTTCTTATTAATCTATTTGTATTCTGCCTGAAGAACGACCCTGTGATCTGAAAGCTTGCAAACATTATTTTCTGGTTAGCCAATAAAGGTATCACTCTGAGAACACTTTTGTCATCATTGGGCAGAAAAGTATTCACATTGTTTTTTCTGGCTAAGGCCGGATTCACATTTGCATTTAAGGCTGCAGTGTCGGCCTGCGCACGGCCGCCGCTAAGCCCCGCCCCCTGTTGCGCCTCCTCCGGTAGCTTCGCCAACGGGCACATGACGCTGCATGCGTCATACGTCCCCTATCTTTATCACTGAGGATGCAGGCCATGCGCAGTAAGCGTTTGGCGGCGCCTGCGTCCTTTTGACGGTGCGCCGAGCGCAACCAAATTGCAACAGGTTGTGTTTGGCGCTGGTTGGCGCACCGTCAAAGGACGCAGGCACCGTCAAAACGCATACTGCTCACGGCCTGCGTCCTCAGTGATAAAGATAGGGGACGCATGACGCATGCAGCGTCATGCGCCCGGAGGCGGAGCTACCGAGGAGGCGTGGCAGGGGTGGGGCTTAGGGGCAGCCGATGCTGCGGCCCTAAACGCAAATGTGAAACCGGCCTAACACGGTACCACAATATAATTTTTTATTGTACAAGTGGAGGAACTGATATACTTGGAGTGCTCATTCCTTCGGGGCTCAATAAACTTTTTGAACTTAATTGTCAGTCTGTTCTACAGAGAACCTGTAAGGATCTTACGACTTTTAGCAAATTCAAATGGTTCTGGTTTGGAAAGATGAATGCCGTTGTAATTGACATTTGGCCTCGTTTTTTGTTTATTTTTCAGACTGTCCCTATCTCCCCCCTACAGTTTTGTTCTACACGTTAAGCTTGGCACTGTTTAGATATATTTGGGATTCGTTTAGACCTTGACTAGGCATGCAAACTCTCACTCATCTAAAATCTTTGGGTGGCGCAGGTCTTCCTAATTTCAAAATGTATTTCCAGGCTTCCTCTCTGGTTAGATTGGCAGTTCCATTCATATACAAATAGAGGGTAGGCCTAGAAAAAGAGGAATCATCTATTCCTTTGAAACACCTCACTTGGATTTCAGGAGATTTTTTTCTCTTTGATAAACTGTCCCTTAACTAAAACAAATCTATTCTCAGTTGGAGGAAAGTGGAGCATATCTGTTTGTCTCAGATGGTAGAGAACGGTAGGATACCTTCTTTTGTCTCTTTACAGGCTCGGTCTCCGTCCAGAAACTTATGTGGTTTGAGTATCTGCAACTGCAGTCTTCTTTAGCAGCTCATAATTTTGATAAAACACCACCATCTGATCCCACCTTTTTTGAGAAGCTGTTTTTGCATAAATTCCCTCCAGAACACGCCATTTCTTTGATCTATAATGGATTGAGTAAAGAGGGGAACACAGGAAAATTTAATTTGCAGCTGGCCTGGGAAAAGGACCTTGGTGTGAGCTTGTCTCCTTCAGATTGTGGAAAAAGGGTTCCTGTTGAATCACAAACTCTCTAGTGCTTGTGTAGTACTGGGGAAGAATTACAAGATCCTTACGAGGTGGTATCATTAACCTTCTAAGCTACATGCAATTTTTCCTACAGTTTCTGATATCTGCTGGAGGTGCGGGAGTGAGACAGGCTCTATGATACACATATGGTGGAAGTGTACCAAGATCAAACCCTTTTGGGATAAACTATTTGCAGTTTATCAGTTGATTACGGGAAATGTAATTGTAAGCGAAGAAAGATTTTCCCACATTTTTGCTTTATGGCTGCTCAGACAGTGATTCCCCGTTGCTGGAAGCTATCTCACTTCCCCACTGCAGTAGATTGGTATAACAAAATGCTTAACATATGCAGAATGGAGGAACTTTCTGCTGATTGTACTGGGGCACCTGGCAAATTTAGGAATATCTGTTGTGGTTGGATCTTATTCTAAAATTTGTCAGACTTTCATGGTTTGTTCTGGTGGAATAGTTTATTGGAAAAGACCTGGATTGGTGCTAGTAGATTTGTGGTGGAATATTCATTGAGATTCTAGGACTCCCCCTTCCTCTTTTTTCCGCTCTGGTATTTTTCTTCTCTTTTCTTCTTTTCCTTTTATAGAGGTCTTCCTTGGAAGTCCTCGCTTATAAGTGTTTCTGTTTTTTCTTCAGTAGCCAATTGGTTTGCTTGACTTCATTTTGGTATAACTGTTCAGGATAATATCCTATAAATCACCATTAGCTACTGTTTGTAAGTTTTGCTGTTAGTTCATTTGCTGTAATCTTTCGTAATTTTGCAACTTCTATTGTTGTATAATTGTGAAATAATCTGTTTCTTTTATCAATATGAATAGATTCAACATAAAAAGGACACATGACCTAATTTTATCAAATAAGAACAACCACAACATGAATGGGAATAATTGTGATTTACATGGTCAGCTGTTATCGCTATGCGGTCGGGAGAGGGGAAGCTGCACCCTACAGTAAAAAGTTTGTATCCCACAGCAAGTGCCACTTTTTGTAAGCAGTTCATCCCTCACAGAGATAGGGTCAGAGGAGACAGAGGTATTGTCGTAACCTGCAGTGTAATGTGAAATATACATTTATTTGAAATAGAAGTGTTTGTTGACTTTTCCATTTAAGCAGCTTGGATAATGTTCCATTTGAAAACTGCAAGTGCACAACTATGTGCCAGAGGTTGTGTCAATTGGATTCTACAAAATCTATTTTTGAGGGTTTGCTTCAATGATTTTAGACATATAGCCAAAGAAAAGCAACTACAAAATAATTATTACCGTAAGTCGTAATTCAAACTTCAAGGATTTCGATTTTTCCTTTGGTATTTGATGACTCGATTTTTTTTTTTAACTAGAGTAGTAGAAATGTGACAGCTGTACAATTTATGTGATACGGCATACAGAAAATAAAAGGCTTTGTTAAGAAAACGTCCTTCAAGAATGCCAGAATCCTGTTTTACAATAGTGAATACATTGATCTTTTTATTTGATATGGATTTTGTTGTTTTACGGCAATGACTATGGAGATATTAGGGAATCTACTTAAGTAATTCTTGTAAAATCAATTTTGAGAATATAAAGCCTTGTCGGATGGTAACATATATGGCATAATAATGTGGTATTATTTTACATTGCTCTTTGTTCAATTGATCTTTGTTTGACAACTCAGGGAATTGGAATTTAGCTAACATATAGAGGAATGTCAACAATCTCTAATAAAGATTATTAATTTTACCATTTGAAATATTTCTTTGCTCTCTCACAATTCCACTTCATTCTTTCTAGGTTTGACTTGTAAGTCTTTTCCTTTATGGGCTCATGGTTAATAAGCAGAATGCCTAAATTACCAGAGAAAAGTTCTATTAGGGCTCGTCCTCAAAAAAAGAAAAGTACACACACGCACACACTTTAAGTATATATATATATACATATATACAGTGGGGAAAAAAAGTATTTAGTCAGTCAGCAATAGTGCAAGTTCCACCACTTAAAAAGATGAGAGGCGTCTGTAATTTACATCATAGGTAGACCTCAACTATGGGAGACAAACTGAGAAAAAAAAATCCAGAAAATCACATTGTCTGTTTTTTTTTTCATTTTATTTGCATATTATGGTGGAAAATAAGTATTTGGTCAGAAACAAAATTTCATCTCAATACTTTGTGATATATCCTTTGTTGGCAATGACAGAGGTCAAACGTTTTCTGTAAGTCTTCACAAGGTTGCCACACACTGTTGTTGGTATGTTGGCCCATTCCTCCATGCAGATCTCCTCTAGAGCAGTGATGTTTTTGGCTTTTCGCTTGGCAACACGGACTTTCAACTCCCTCCAAAGGTTTTCTATAGGGTTGAGATCTGGAGACTGGCTAGGCCACTCCAGGACCTTGAAATGCTTCTTACGAAGCCACTCCTTCGTTGCCCTGGCGGTGTGCTTTGGATCATTGTCATGTTGAAAGACCCAGCCACGTTTCATCTTCAATGCCCTTGCTGATGGAAGGAGGTTTGCACTCAAAATCTCACGATACATGGCCCCATTCATTCTTTCATGTACCCGGATCAGTCGTCCTGGCCCCTTTGCAGAGAAACAGCCCCACAGCATGATGTTTCCACCACCATGCTTTACAGTAGGTATGGTGTTTGATGGATGCAACTCAGTATTCTTTTTCCTCCAAACACGACAAGTTGTGTTTCTACCAAACAGTTCCAGTTTGGTTTCATCAGACCATAGGACATTCTCCCAAAACTCCTCTGGATCCTCCAAATGCTTTCTAGCAAACTTCAGACGGGCCCGGACATGTACAGGCTTAAGCAGTGGGACACGTCTGGCACTGCAGGATCTGAGTCCATGGTGGCGTAGTGTGTTACTTATGGTAGGCCTTCTTACATTGGTCCCAGCTCTCTACAGTTCATTCACTAGGTCCCCCCGCGTGGTTCTGGGATTTTTGCTCACTGTTCTTGTGATCATTCTGACCCCACGGGGTGGGATTTTGCGTGGAGCACCAGATCGAGGGAGATTATCAGTGGTCTTGTATGTCTTCCAATTTCTAATTATTGCTCCCACAGTTGATTTCTTCACTCCAAGCTGGTTGGCTATTGTAGATTCAGTCTTCCCAGCCTGGTGCAGGGCTACAATTTTGTTTCTGGTGTCCTTTGACAGCTCTTTGGTCTTCACCATAGTGGAGTTTGGAGTCAGACTGTTTGAGGGTGTGCACAGGTGTCTTTTTATACTGATAACAAGTTTAAACAGGTGCCATTACTACAGGTAATGAGTGGAGGAATGAGGAGACTCTTAAAGAAGAAGTTACAGGTCTGTGAGAGCCAGAAATCTTGATTGCTTGTTTCTGACCAAATACTTATTTTCCACCATAATATGCAAATAAAATGAAAAAAAAACAGACAATGTGATTTTCTGGATTTTTTTTTCTCAGTTTGTCTCCCATAGTTGAGGTCTACCTATGATGTAAATTACAGACGCCTCTCATCTTTTTAAGTGGTGGAACTTGTACTATTGCTGACTGACTAAATACTTTTTTTCCCCACTGTATATATATATATATATATATATATATATACCGTATATACTCGTGTATAAGCCGAGATTTCCAGTCCATTTTTTTGGCCTGAAAGTCCCCCTCTCGGCTTATACGCGAGTCATATACCGTGGGGGTGGGCGGGGGTGTCAGAGATCATACTCACCTCTCCTGGCACTTCTCTGCAGCCTTTGCGTCTCCCTCTGCCGTCTGCTTCCTACATTCAGCGGTCACGTGGTACCGCTCATTAAACTCATGAATATGCGCATATTTAATGAGCGGTACCACATGACCAGCTGAATGCAGGAAGCAGACGGCAGAGGGAGAAGCAGGGGCTGCCGCTGCAGAGAAGACCTTTCGCTAGGAGGGGTGAGTATGACGGGGGCAGAGTGATATTCACCTTTCCCTGTTCCAAGCCGTGCACCGCTGTGTCTCCGGGTCTTCCTGCTGTGACGGCAGAGGGCGCGATGACGTAGTCAGTGCACGTCCTCTGCTGCCAATGCAGAGATCCAGGAGACAGAGCGGTGCACGACTTGGAATGGGGACAGGTGAATATCGCCACTGCCAGGGGCTCAGGACACCAGCACCTGGCCCCCAGTGACGGAGGGGGAGTATGTCATTTTTTTTTTTTCCAGCAGCAGCAAATAAGGGGTATATATGGAGCATCTTATGGGACAGCATTAACCCTTGTGCAGCAGCATATGGAGGGTATTTATGGAGCATCTTCTTGGGCCAGCAGTAACCCTTGTGCAGCCGCATATGGGGGGTTCATCTATGGAGCATCTTCTCGGACCACCATTTAACTCTAGGCTTATAAGCGAGTCAATAAGTTTTCCCACTTTTTTGTGGTAAAATTAGGGAGGTCGGCTTATACACGAGTATATACGGTATATATATTTAGTTATACACATATGCATGTTTTTCTCAATATCTGACATGAAATAAAAATAAACCGTTCCCGATAGGTCAATTAGGATTACCATAATTATTAATATTTGCCAAATGCCAGAATAATGAGAAAGAGGGAATGTTTAAAGACATTTTATTACTTACTGCTAAGTCAAAAGTTTACATACATTTCATAAGTATTTGATACCATTGCCCTTAATCTGAATGACTTGGGTCAAACGTTTAGGATATCCTTTCACAAGCTTCTCACAATAGTTGGTCGGAATTTGGGCCCGTTTCTCCAGACAAAACTGGTGTAACTGATCCAGGTTTGTAGGTCACCTTGCTCTCACTTGACCTTGGAGCTCTGCCCTTAAATTTTCAATAGGACTAAGATCAGGGCATTGTGAAGGCCACTCCAAAATATTGACTTTATTATCCTTAAGCCACTTTGATTCCATTTTGGCAGTATGCTTTGGGTCATTGTCCATTTGGAAGATGACTAACAGAAATATTCAAAAAAACACATACCATAAGGATACAGCCTTCCCAAAACCTGTCTGATGACAAATGCACTTCTAGTAGGATGCAGCAGGCCCCCAATAATAAGGGCAAGGGAAGCACAGGTGCAATCTACTGATAAAAACAGCCACCCACACACCTACCACATTATGGAGGGGTGGCTGCCTAGTAGAAAAAAATGCACACAAATAGGGATTGCGTAGGATGCCAGTCACACAGGTATAAATGACACACATAGTATTATCAAGTGCCCATCACGATGACATATGCAACACACAGGGACAGATGCCCTAATACCAAGCTAGCAAAAAGAGGCCTAGCTGCATCCTGCAAAAAATGATAAAAAGTGCAAAACAAATTAATGCATATGATAAATACATTAAATGAGGCATTGGTTAATATTTTGGCCAAAATAGATAAGCTTGCAACCCAACGTCAAGGGTCCTCATACTTTTGAGGCCTAACACTAATTTTAAAAAAGGGCTAACATAGAAAAATTCAAAAAACACATACCATAAGGATACAGCCTTCCCAATACCTGTCTGATGTTTTATTTCAAATAAAAGACTTTAATCTGGCTGTGTTTATTTACAATATAACTATAGAATTAGTAATGGATAAGCATCTTATAGCTGCTAATCCATGGGCTTGATGTCACTGGCAATATAAAGGTGACATCAACCCCACAAATATGAACCCTACTTGCCACCTCCACAGGGCAAGTGAGAAGAGCCGGCTAAAGCACCAGAATTAATGTATCTGTTGTAGCCGTTTTCATTCTGACCCAGAGTCAAATATGCCAGATCACCAGTGAGGCCAAATTAGGAGTTTATGCCATTAATTTACAAGCGCTTAGAGACAAAGGGGACTGCACACACAGGTCATGGGCAAATCACTTTATCTGACGTAATGAAACACAAGGCAATATTTCATACCATTTACAACAAATTTAACTCTATGTAGCCCCCACCGCTTCCCCAGGGTCATACCTTGTTTACCATGTACCCAGAACATGTTGTTGCTGACTATTGAGAACATATATGATAACAAGTGTAGTCTCCTTGAAGCTGAGACTAATAGTCTGCTGTGTCATCAGAATAAAAAAACATAGCAATGAAAGGCAAAAGGCAATTGAAGAATTAAAGGCAGTTAAAGGGATATAAAGGCAAACCATTAACCCTTCTATATCAATTTCCCCCTTTTGTAAATGGTATAACCTTTGCCACGGGGTCAGCTGATGTCCACAAAGGGACTACTGTCTCATGGGTCTAGTACCCATAAGGGGGCTTCCTACCTGCTTCGCCCATCCACCCTCAGTGTGGACACTCACTTTCCCCATCAGCAATGGCTATCTAGGGTCTATGATACACTACAGAAGGTTCAGCCTTAGATTTTTTTTTCACACATACATTATTCAGTAGCTTAATTAATACACATATTAGCACTTTTACGGTTACATAAAACAATAAGCAAAACAACAAAATTTGCATACAAGTCTGTTCAATGCCTGCTAGGCCATTAAACCAATTTGCTGGATTTTCAAAAAAGAGAATGTGTTACCCCACCAGGAGTCTCTGTTTGCACTGTGTCGTTTTAACCATTGGTCTCTAAGTTCACCTATTTTACTGTCAGGTAATCTAGTACTATAGTATGTTTGTTAGTAACTATGATTAATTGTCTCTGTATTATATTAGTTTCATTAACAACTTCAAGAATCTGGAAAATCTGATCATCCAGGTAGTCGGTAGCTTCCACTAATTTATCCCACATTTGTGTTATGAAGGGGTATATTAGCATACTACTGAATATTTTATTTGTTATCCCCATTTGTACTAGATGCAGCCTACCATTTGGACGGGGCTTATTGTCTGCAGCCCTTCTATACAAAGTATGAATTGGAAGTGCTGCAATGTCTATTTTACTATGAGGAACTATGAAAGTGGCTGGTGTTAGTTTGGTAAGAGTGCAGACCCCTCTTATGTCTGGGCTCACCCACCTGTAGGCACGATGTCCGCAAACCAAGAATACTCCTTCAGGGAGAACACAAACGTGACCAGGGGTCTGTATACATTGGTATAAACTCAAAAGTCCTGACATAGGCTTATGGCCACACCAAGTATTATTCATTTGTTTTCCACTTATACCAGGTGTACATTTACCCCTTTCTTTCCTTATTATTTTACCCGTAGATGATTTACAGCCTTCAACACCATCTTGGTACACCGTCTCATTAACCTGTGTTTGATCATAAGTGTATATATGGAAGCAATTATTGTCCTCACCACAGGTGTTTGCTCCAGTGTGTTGAAGACTGAACCACAGTCCATCATTGGGAATGGGGTCTGAGTGAGGGATTTCAGTCCTCCTCCTGGCGACCATATTTTCGACATCTGAATCATATTCCCGCCACCACATTTGTACCTTAGGCCGCATTATATTAAACTGAAACGAGGGATTAGCGGCCCATCCGATTATAGCCAATGAGGCAGATATATCACGGGGCACATTTTTTCCCCAAAACCTAGATTGAGTCCAAGTCTCATTATGTATGCAGTGTGGGGTTAATACCTTCCATGGCTCCAGAGGTAAGGCTAAGTACGGCATAGTCCTTGCAGATACTGGGCTGTGTGTACAGATCCAACAGTCTTTCGGTTTCAGTCCTTCCATGTCCTTTATAAGAAGAGCATGATGTTGAATAAGTTTGTTGTCCCAGTCAGCATTTAAGAGTTTATCCTGTGTCTCTGTAGAGTGCAGTAATCCTGTCACTGCCAGCAAGGTGATTAGAACAGTCATTCTGCTGTTGAAAGGACCTTCTTGCAGTGATTGGCGTGGATCCAGGTGGGCATTCCCTCAAGTTTTACTGAGGTGGATGTGGTCAGCTGGACTTGGAAGGGGCCGTCAAATCGTGGGTCCAGGCTCCTTCTCATGTGTCTGCATATAACCACCCAATCACCTGGATTCAGCTGATGCACATCTGCACTGGCATTAGGATCTGGAATGGATGAAAACACATGTTTATGCACCACATTAAGTCTTTTCTGTAAGGCCTGGACATAGGTTGTCATAGCACCGTGTTGCATTTGTATCACCTGTGGGAAGTACAGACCAGTCTTTGGTGCACTACCAAACAGGACTTCAAAAGGAGACAAACCTGTGTTTCTTTTTGGAGTGTGTCTGACTGAAAAGAGTGCAAGAGGCAAGCACTCTACCCAGCTCTTTCCTGTGTCTGCCATGGCCTTTTCAATTTTCAGTTTAAGTGTCCCATTTAGTCTTTCTACTTTCCCACTATGTGTCCTATATGGTGTATAAAATGCTTGCTGTACACCCAGGGCCTGCATGACTTCCCTCATTGTTTCTCCCATGAAGTGTGTACCCCTATCAGTTTCTATGGTTTCTGGGACACCATACCTGCAGATCAGTACTTTCATCAGTTTGTCTGCAGTTGTTTTAGCATTTTCACATTTTACCGGATAGGCTTCCGGCCAACCAGAGAAGAGATCTACATATACTAGGACATTTGCATACACTCCTACCCTGGGTAGCTGTATGTAGTCAATCTGCAGTCTCTGAAACAGGTAGAGAGGCCTAGGTGTCGCTTTCCTTAGGGAATTTTACTGTTTTACCTGGGTTGTGCTATGCACAGATGAGGCATGATTATACGAGTTTCGCGGTTGCGTAACTGAAACCAGGAGCGATCCAGAAGGCATCTACAATGGCACACATGTGACTTTTTGAGGCGTGAATGGGGCCATGTGTTGCGTGCGCCATGATTGGGAACAGGGACTTCGGTAGGCACAATTTATCCTTATTCTCCCATACTCCATTTGAGTTCAGCTCGGCTCCCAGTCTACCTTCTCTGTTTGGGCAGCCTGTTGCTGGAGGGATTTCAGGACATCTAGGCTCAGTGTGGCTGGAATATGCTGACTCCCCGCCACTGTCCACTGCTCCCTAGGCCGCCTTGCTGCTACTTTAGCAGCCTCATCCGCCCTTCTGTTGCCCTCTATCCCCATGGAGTCACCTTTTGTGTGTGCTTTTACCTTGACAATGCCAACCTGGACTGGTAACATCAATGCCTCCATCAATTGTTTCACCAGCTCTGCATTCTTAATGGGCTTGCCGGCTGATGTAAGAAATGCTCTGCTTCTCCAGATAGGGCCATAATCATATGCTATTCCCCATGCATAATTCAAATCTGTGTAAATATTAACGACTTTACCTGCAGCGGCTCTACACGCCTCAGTGAGTGCCTTCAACTCTGCCTCCTGTGCCGACATGTGATGAGGGAGTGGTTCAGCTCGGATTACCTCATGTGAGCATACTACTGCATATCCAGTGTAGAATCGTCCATCCTGGTGGTATCTGGAGTCATCTACAAAAACTCAAAATCTGCATTAGGAACAGGTTTTTCATGAACGTGTGCAAACCCCACTGTCTCCTGACTCATCAGTACTATGCAGTCATGTTCATGCGTCATGTCAAAGTATTCTTCCTCACTTGCTAATACGGTCACCAATTCCCCCTTTTCTGAATCCACAGGCAGGAGTGTGGCTGGATTAAGAACATTACATCTTTTGAGGGTGACATACTCAGGAATTAGTAGAGCGCATTCAAGTCAGAGCTGTCTGGCCATAGCCACATGTTTTGGTTGAACTTGTACGAGTATGGAATGGATGTCATGTGGGAAATATATTGTCAAAGGAAAAGTCAGCGTGATCTCACTTGCCTTTCCTAGTAGTAGTGCAGCTGCTCCTACCGCACTGACACATGTAGGTGATCCTCTGATCACTGGGTCTAATTGTGCTGAGTAGTAAGCTATTGGTCTCTGTTTCCCTCCATGCTGTTGTGTCCGTACTGCGTTAGCATGTCCTCCCTGCTCTGTGCAAAACAAGAGAAATGGCTGGTCATAGTTTGGAATGCCTAAGGCCGGGGCTGACACAATGAGCAGTTTGAGAGAATAGAAGGAATCAATTGCTTCTTGAGTGAGATCATAGGGGTCTGCTGACAAGCAGTCATAAAGTGGTTGCATCATTTGTGAAGCAGACCTTATCCAAGGCCTGCAGTAGATCACCAAGCCTAGGAAAGTGTGTAGATGCTGATGTGACCTTGGTAGAGGGAGATTTTGAATTGCCTGTTTTCTGTCTTCAGTCAGGTGTCTTGTACCTTCGGCAATACAATGTCCCAAGAATGTCACCTTTTGTTTGCCATACCGTAATTTGTCACGTGAGACCTTGGAACCCTTTTCTGCCAAAAAACATAGCAAGGAAACCTGTAGCTTCCCTGCAGGACATCTGGTCCAGGCAGAACAGCAAAAGGTCATCCACGTACTGTAATAGTACAATCTGCGGATGAGGTGATTGCCACTACTCAAGGGTCCCTGCCATCGCTGCTGAATAGATGGCAGGGGATTTCTTTCCCCCTTGTGGGAGGACTGTCCAACAATATCGTTTACCTTTACGAGTAAAGGAAAAAAGATACTGACAGTCAGGGTGCAGGGGTACAGAGGAAAATGCACCCGCTAAATCAAAGACTGTGAAACATGTTGACGTTGCTGGGATCTGTGACAGTAAGGTGTGTGGGTTAGGGATGATTGAGGTCACACTCTCTGTAACATCATTAATAGCCCTTAAGTCATGAACCTTTCTGTAAGTGTCAGCGAACCCTTTAGTCCTTTTTTCATACTGGGATACAAAGGGGTGTTGCAGGGAGAATATCTTTGCACCAGAACCCCTGCCTTAACCCCTTACCTACAATGGACGTAATATTCCGTCCATGTGACCCTGGACCTAACTACCATGGACGGAATATTACGTCCCAGCGATCAGCGGCGCCCACGTGGTGAGCGCCGCTGATCACGGCCGGGTGTCAGCTGATTATCACAGCTGACACCGGGCACAATGTGTCAGGGGCAGTCACGGACAAACGCGATCGCGGTGTACCGGGGGTTAAAGGGAAGCATCGGCAGGGAGGGGGCTCCCTCCATGCTTCCCTGAGCCCCCCACGGCAGCGCAATGTGCATCACTGTTGCGGGGGTCTCTTTCCCTACAGGCCCCCGGAGCCAAGATGGCGACGGGGACCTTCGGGGGCCTGTAGGGAGCTGACTTCCTCACTGCCTGCAAAGCGCAGGCATGAGGAAGTCTGCAGAACTGCCTGTGACAGATCGCTGATCTGTCGCAGTGATCTGTGATGTGACAGATCAGCGATCTGTCACAGGACAGTGATGTCCCACCTGGGACAAGGTAATAAAGTAAAAAAATTAAAAAATTTAAAAAAAGTGTTAAATAATTTTAAAAAAATCGCTAAATAAATTAGTAAAAAAAAAAAAAAAATATTCCCCAATAAATCCATTTTTTCAAAAAAATAAAAATAAAAATAAATAAAAGTACACATATTTGGTATCGCCGCGTCCGTAGACACCCGCCCTATAAAACTGTCCCATTAGTTAACCCCTTTAGCGAACCCCTTAAAAAATAAAAATAAAAAACGAAGCAAAAAATAATGATTTATTATCATACCACCGAACAAAAAGTGCAATAACGCGCGATCAAAAAGACGCATATAAATATCCATGGTACCGCTGAAAACGTCATCTTGTCCCGCAAAAAACGAGCCACCATACAGCGTCATCCGCAAAAAAATAAAGTTATAGCTCGCAGAATAAAGCGATACAAAAATAATTATTTTTTATATAAAATTGTTTTCATTGCAAAAAACCGACAAAACATAAAAAAAGACCTAAATGAGGTATCGCTGTAACCGTACTGACCCGAAGAATAAAACCACTTTATCAATTTTACCACACGCGGAACGGTGTAAACGCACCCCCCCAAAAGAAATTCATGAAACGCTGGTTTTTATTCATTCTGCGTCACAAAAATCGGAATAAAAAGCGATCAAAAAATGTCACGTGCCCGAAAATGGTACCAATGAAAACGTCAACTCATCCCGCAAAAAATAAGACCTCACATGACTCGGTGGGTCAAAATACGGAAAAATTATAGCTCACAATATGTGGTGATGCAAAAACTATTTTTACAATAAAAAGCGTCTTTTAGCGTGTGACAGCCGCCAAACATAAAAACCGCCATAAATAGTAAATCAAACCCCCCCATTATCACCCCCTTAGTTAGGGAAAAATAATAAAACTAAAAGAAAATGTATTTATTTCCATTTTCCCATTAGGGTTAGGGTTAGGCCTAGGGTTAGGGCTAGGGTTAGGGCTAGGGTTAGGGCTAGGGTTAGGGTTAGGGCTAGGGTTAGGGGTGTGTTGGGGTTAGGGTTGGAGTTATAATTGGGGGGTTTCCACTGTTTGGGCACATCAGGTGCTCTCCAAATGCAACATGGCGTCTGATCTCAATTCCAGCCAATTCTGCGTTGAAAAAGTCAAATGGTGCTCCTTCCCTTCCAAGCTCTGCCATGCGCCCAAACAGTGTTTTACCCCCACATATGGGGTATCAGCCTACTCAGGACAAATTACAAAACAACTTTTGGGGTCCAATTTCTC
The DNA here is from genome assembly GCF_039654945.1 of Dendrobates tinctorius. Taxonomy (NCBI): domain Eukaryota; kingdom Metazoa; phylum Chordata; class Amphibia; order Anura; family Dendrobatidae; genus Dendrobates; species Dendrobates tinctorius. Next base: position 26,157,429 of record NW_027361671.1, on the reverse strand, counting down.
CTGTTACCCTTAGGAAAATAAAAAATTGGGGGCAAAAATATCATTTTTGCGGAAAAAAATGATTTTTTTATTTTCACGCCCAGGCGTTATAAACTTCTGTGAAGCACTTGGGGGTTCAAAGTGCTCACCACACATCTAGATAAGTTCCTCAGGGGCTCTAGTTTCCAAAATGGGGTCATTTGTGGGGGGTTTCCACTGTTTAGGTACATTAGGGGCTCTCCAAAGGCAACATGACACCCGCAGACAATTCCATCAAAGTCTGCATTCCAAAACGTCACTACTTCCCTTCCGAGCCCCGACGTGTCCCCATACAGTAGTTTTCTCCCACATATGGGGTGTCAGCGTACTCAGGACAAATTGGACAACAACTTTTGGGGTCCAATTTCTCCTGTTACCCTTGGGAAAATAAAAAAATGGGGACTAAAAGATGATGTTTGTGGAAAAAATACGATTTTTTTATTTTCACGCCCGGGCGTTATAAACGTCTGTGAAGCACTGGGGGGTTCAAAGTGCTCACCACACATCTAGATAAGTTCCTTGGGGGGTCTAGTTTCCAAAATGGTATCATTTGTGGGGGGTTTCTACTGTTTTGATACATCAGGGGCTTTCCAAACGCGACATGGTGTCCGATTTCAATTCCAGCCAAAAACGTAAAATGGTGCTGCTTCCCTTCCGAGCTCTGCCATGCGCCCAAATAGTGGTTTACCCCCACATGTGGGGTATCAGCGCACTCAGGATAAATTGCACAATATCTTTTAGGGTCCTGTTACTCTTGGAAAAATAAGAATTGAGGGTGAAAAGATCATTTTTGTGGAAAAAATATGATTTTTTAATTGTACGGCTGTATGTTATAAACTTCTGTGAAGCCCTTGGGGGTTCAAAGTTCTCACCACACATCTAGATAAGTTCCTTGGAGGATCTAGATTCCAAAATGGGGTCACTTGGGTGGGGTTTCCACTGTTTAGGTACATTAGGGGCTCTCCAAATGCGACATGGCGTCCGATCTGAATTCCAGCCAATTTTGCATTGAAAAAGTCAAACGGCGCTCCTCCCTACTGAGGTCTCCCATGCGCCGAAACAGTGGTTCCCCCCCACATATCAGGTATCAGCGTACTCAGGACAAATTGCACATTAACTTTTGCAGTCCAATTTCTCCTGTTACCCTTGGTAAAATAAAGAAAATTGAACCTGAAGTATTTTTTTTGTGAAAAAAAGTTAAATGTTCATTTTTTTTTAAATATTCAAAAAATTCCTGTGACGCACCTAAAGGGTTAATAAACTTCTTGAATGTGGTTTTGAGCACCTTAAGGGGTGCAGTTTTTAGAATGGTGTCACTTTTGGGTATTTTCTATCATATAGACCCCTCAAAGTGGCTTTAAATGTGATTTGGTCCCTAAAAATAAAATGGTGTTGCAAAAATGAGAAATCGCTGGTCAATTTTTAACCCTTATAACTTCCTAACAAAAAAAAATTTTGGTTCCAAAATTGTGCTGATGTAAAGTAAACATGTGGGAAATGTTATTTATTAAGTTTTTTGTGTGCCATATCGCTGTGATTTAAGGGCATAAAAATTCAAAGTTGGAAAATTGCGAAATTTTCAAAATTTTCGCCAAATTTCCATTTTTTTCACAAATAAACGCAAGTTATTTGAATGAAATTTTACCACTAACATGAAGTACAATATGTCACGAGAAGACAATGAATCACCGGGATCCATGGAAGCGTTTCAGAGTTATGACCTCATAAATGGACTGTGGTCAGAATTGTAAAAATTGGCCCGGGAGTTAACGTGCAAACCACCCTTCGTAGTGAAGGGGTTAACATACTTTTTAATATTCCTGCTCAGGGCCATTGATTTGGCTAGGCTCAAGGGGTATTGCTTTAAACAAGGAGGAGTGGTTCCTTTTTTCAATTTAATCATGACAGTAAATTCATAGGGGTATTGTCACTAAAAATAAGTTTTGTAAGCACCACAATTCCAGCACCTCACTGTTTCTAGGTACCTTACTACATCTCTACTGTTTTCCTTGTGCTCCAGCATACATGATAGGTTGTCTTATCGTCCTTGTTTGCTCAACTACTTTAGCTACCTTAAGTAGGTCTTTCTGATCTACATGTCTCCATTCAGGTCTGGCTGTCTGTACTGCATCTCGTAAGTCTTTGTTCATACCGTCAATTAATGCATTCACCAGTATTTTAACATCAAGTGGGTTTATGTGAATGTACCCCATGTCTGCCCATTTCAGCTGTACCCGTTCAAAGTACATCTCTACACTCTCTCCTTTTTGCTGTGTCACATTAGTCCGGAGTACAGACTGCTCTGATTGTGCCACTGAAGCCCATTGTTTTAGTGACTCACAGTACGTCTCCCCAGACCGCGCAGATTTATCATCCATGCCCCAAGCCTGATTCTTTCAAACATCTGTATGTGTCTTAATTATATGTCCTAGTACGTCACCTGCCTTTAAACTCACCAACCTCTCTAGGTCTGCCCAGGTACACTTATATGTCCGCTGTATTTCCTTTATGTGTCTGTAAAACGGGAATGATTGGTGTTCAGGGTCAGACAGCTGCTTCAGCATAGCTAGCTGGTCAGAGGGGCTCCAGATTAACACTCCTGCATCTTTCTTACTCTGGTCACCCTTCTAGATCCTGATGTGGTTGGTCGTCTGGTGTCTACTGTCAGCTTACTTCTCAAAGGTCAATGTCCCCACTACCCACTAACCACACTATTATGTCAGCTTCTTATGTCACTACATATGATCTTGTCGGACAGGATTTGGTGCAAAACTCGCTTAGGTTGGTAGCACAGGTCACACAAGTAGCTATTCAGTATGGGTTTTTTTGAGTCTGACCACAATGTTTACAAGTCCATCTGTTTTGTCTGGGTCTCTGGTTAAACTTTGTCAATCAAAACATTCATAATACACCTTACTTCCATACTGCTGCACATTCTCAAACATCATTTATTCACTTGCTATTTTCTTCCCTTGTCTGTGTCTTTTTGTACATCTAAACATTCACACTCTGGCATTTTTGCCTTTTTCAATATTGGTCCCACCTGTTTTACTGCTTCCTTTCTTCTCTGTCTTTTACAATCTGCATAGCGGTGGAATTCCATTGGGATGCCCTGACTGCACACAGAAAAAGTTGCCCATGACTTCAACTTTTTCTCCCGACAGCTCACCTTTATTCTGAAATGCCCCTCTATTGTGCCTGGATCTTGTCTTACAGGCCACACGTAGCAAGTCAGAGCGAGCCTGCTAAGGTGTAGCAGGAAGGCTCCTTGCCTGTCACCCGGTAGACCTACAGGATGTAACGAGAAGGCTATCTGCCTCTCACCCATTAGATCAGCTGGCTAGAATAGGAATAGGCCTTTTTCCTTCCAGCCCAGCTCCATGGAATGTGGGAAGGCTGCTTCAACTTAGACAGCTCACCTTTATTCTGAAATGCCCTCTCAGTGTGCCTGGACCTTGTCTTACAGGCCACACATAGCAAGTTAGAATGAGCCTGCCAAGGTGTAGCCTGAAGGCTCCTTGCCCTCGCCTCTCACCCACAACAGGAAAACCCGCTGACTAAAGTAAGAAGGCCCAGATGTGATAGGCCTCTAACCTACTTTATCAGCCGTGCAGTTGGCTACCTCCTTCTGCTAATCCTCAATTTGCTATAAATCAATCACACAACTAGAAGCAGGTACAAACACATTAATGACCAAACAATCACTTACAAGTGTCCTTCTAAATTAGGCACCATATTTTACTTTCAACTTCAACTTACAAAATTTAATTCCACTTCAATTAAGTACTGTTGCTTTAAAATGCACAAATCTCCTAGCGAGGATTACACCAAGGACAGAAATACAGAGAATTTTGAGCGCAGCTCCGTGAATCCTCCCATTAGACACTCAGCGGAGATAAGAACTGAGAGGAGAGGAGAAACACACACAAGCAATTGCGCAGCCCTTACATTCACCCCTCCCATCAGAATTTTTGAAATTTAGTGTCCTTCACACAGAAACAGAATGCAGCAGCTCTTAGACAAAATCAATTTCTACAAAACCCTCAAAACCACGGGATTTCACTGTAAGAGCAGATAACTGTATAATGTGAGTAACTGAGCCTTGCCCTTTTCTGGCCAAATGCATCCAGGAAACTTTACAATGTAATGCCACATATAACACGAGCTATATCTCACTACTTAATTCATTCAGTCTCAGATGTAGATTTGAAATATCTATAACGCATCTGTCTGGGATCTCCCACAAGAACTAGAAAGGTAACAATCTCTTGACACAAAATGATGTGTGATGATTCATTCATACATGCTCATTCAGGGATTTTTTTTTCTTTCACTTTTCAGTGGTCATTTGATTTTACAAAAAGAAGAGAACGAAAAACCCTTATCTCAATCACGCCGCCTAATTCAGCTCAAAGTGAGGTGAATAATGTCCTCTGTCACATACAGAGGACCACTTCTAACGGAACCCCTCATCAATCAGGGATTTATTTATATCCCTTATACTCAATTACTCATCTCTCATCTCAGAGGTTCTCATAGACATACATACAAGGATTCACACAGCCTGCCTGTTTTGCATTTTGGAATTAACACCTTATGAAACTACAGCAGTGTCCACTGACACTCTGAGAACACCAAAGCCAACTTCTTAAACAACAAGAATCAACAAAAACCAAAAACCACAGCCCTATACAAAATACAGCCTTGTATGATCTACTGCCAATCCAAAATGACCAAAATTACAACATTGCACGGAGTATCCCAGCTCTGTGCTACACAGTACACAACCAGTTAGTATATTGACAGAACAGATTGACAGATAATACAGATGACAATTATCTTATTACTCTATTATTCAACTCTTATACGGACATACTCACTGCTCACTGGTGATGTAGGTTCTTTTGAACCGTGTTGTACAGCCTTACCCAGAGATGTTATGAATGGGTCACCAAGGAGAAAAAAAGCAAAACAAGCTAAGTCACAGAAAACCAGAGAGGTCGGCATCTATGCAGATTGCAGATCCCTGATCCTACCGCACAACTAGCAGCAGCCGTGGAGCGTACCTACGATGATCCTAGACGCCTCGGCACGGCCGGAGGACTAAATAAGCGTAAAGCAAGAAAAGGGGAAAACTAACTGCCCCAGAGCAGACCCCAATGGAAAGACAGCCCCCACACATGTATTGACGGTGAAACAAGATGAAAGCACAAACACAGGCAGGAAAATAGGCTGAGCAAACGATGGGGCCCAAACTAACTAGAAAGGAAGGGAAAGGGAAAGACACTGTCTGCAACCTGCAAAAAACCCTACAAAATAATGTCCAACACTTCTGATAGCAAAATTAACCCTGAAGTCACTAGACTTCTCCCACTATATCAGCACTCTGAAATATTCTGAGACAGAGCAAAAAGAGGCCAAACTAGTAAGGGAAAAAAAAAGCAAATTGGCAAAATAAGAGTGGAAATTCAGCACAGCCCCAAGCCTGGGCTGGCTGACCACACAAAAACTGAATAGACCAACAAAAAACTTAGCTTTAGGTGACTGGAACAGAGCTGAAAACCAAGAGCTGACAAGCCAGAAGGAATCACCAGCAACTGAATAGGGCGTTGGCTGTCTTAAATCCATTCTGAGATTCCTGAGGTCCAATCGTCTTCCTCATTCTCAGGTGGCAGATCTCCACCGATCAAATCAGCCTCACTACCTCCTGATACCACCAGAGGGAGTCCGGAAGGAGAACTCACAACTGGTGAACCAGAGAATGAACTCACAACACAGAGATATGTAGAGATCCAGAGAGAGATTGCAAATGCAAAATTGAAGTTTAAGAATAAATTTTCTCACCTGCTGCAGCTGGATTTTGCATGTTCAACCTCCCAGGAAGCTCCCACATACGGATTCCGAATAGGCTGGTTTCCACGGTCCCGCGTTCGGGCACCAAAACTATTATAGCTGTTTTCGTTCTGACCCTGATTCAGATATGCCAGATCACCAGTGAGGCCAAATTAGGAGTTTACGCCCTTAATTTACAAGTGCTTGGAGACAAAGGAGACTGCACACACAGGTTGTGGGCAAATCACTTAATCTGACGTAATGAAACACAAGGCAATATTTTATACCATTTACAACAAATGCAACTCTATGTAGCTCATGTAGCCCCCACTTCCCCAGGGTCATACCTTCTTTACCATGTACCCAGAACATGTTGTTGCTGACTATTGAGAACATATATGATAACAAGTATAGTCTCCTTGAAGCTGAGACTAATAGTCTGCTGTGTCATCAGAATAAAAAAACATAGCAATGAAAGGCAAAAGGCAATTGAAGAATTAAAGGTAGTTAAAGGCTAATAAAGGCAAATCATTAACCCTTCTATATCATATCTAATGCGCTTTTTCTAGGTTGCTGCGGGCTGCTATTTTTAGGCTACGGGGGGCTAATATCGATGGTAATTTACCAGCCTGAGAATACCAGCCCCCAGCTGTCTGCATTAGCTTGGCTGGTTGTCAAAAATGGGAGGGACCCCACTCTGTTTTTTTTTAAACCAAGCTTGCTAAAGCTGACAGTGTTTGCCATGCTGTCATGCACATGACAGCACAAGAAACACCCAGTGTTAAGGGTGCCGAACACGAACAGTAATGCAGACTTCCTGCTGAAGTCCGTGTTCGGGGTCCGTGCCCATGCAGTAGGTGTTCGGTACGGGCCCGTACTTTACTGTTTGGATTTGCCCATCTCTAAACATAGGTATACGCTTCAGAATTTAGTCTTTCTGTGTCGTCCTCCTCCTCCTCCACCACCATATGAACAGGGTGTTCATGCTACCATCACTATAATTTTTTTAAGAGTGTTTATTATGTCTGCATTAAGAATTTTTATGAGCCCTAACTTTACCATTCTTTGATATACTGTATGTGTGTACCCCCAGGGGTCAAAGTTTATCAGCCCATACACTTAGTGCATGCGCATTACCAGTCTAGGATACCCACTCCTTAATAATGGGAAAAAATGTTTTCTGAGGACCTCCACTACATCTCTTCAAAGGGTATTGGAGTACCTCCTTCTAATTTTAGGCATCCCTTGTACTTTGTGCATGTGCTTTACCAGTTTAGGAGATCCAATCCTTAGTAATGGTAAAAAAATGCTTTTCTAAGTCTCCACCTTCTAGTTAAGGGAACATTTTTGACAACCAAAAGAGTCAGTGGGTTCTATTAGTATATGATCCAGTGCCTTGTTGCGGACTGTCAGGTGGTCGTCACATAGGGAGTTCTCACGGTGCATACAAGATTTCACAACCGGGACAGGAGATTTTGTACAGTAAGTACAGAAAATCCTGTTCTCCTCCATATCATGCTCAGTAGATGTGAAACGCTCCACTATTTTCCCCAGCAGGGTTGATGAAATAAAAGTCCTTGACACTGCTGTGTTAAACTATTAGCTTTTTTCAGGGGTAATCCAAATAGATTCTATTCTAATAATACAGATTTTTTGTGCCATTCGTGTAGGGTGAGCTGTTGCAGTAGGGATACCTTATTACAGGCATCTAGTTAGGAATTATTGTCTTGTAAATTAAGATACCTGTTGATGCAACCTAAAAAAATATCAATATAGCATCTATTCTATTCCCTACTAATACCGCTGTTAGCTTCGATTAGTGTAGGGATAGGTGCTTGAAATGATTGTTCATTCTGGTCACATACATCTAGTCCACAGTCCACAACTTGATTGCTTTTTTCCATGCACTCATTAACAGATTCATGTTCTTTATGGTAATCTGTACTGAGAAATTCAAAGCTGGCAATGATGCTTGCGTTCCTCCAGAGTTTGTTGCTGACACGTGCAAGAAAAATCTTTTCTGCGCTGGTACAAATCCCTTCTATATTCTGCGATAACGCTCTTATCTGCAATTCATCTACGGAGAGCTGTTGCAGTAGGGATAGCGTATTAAAGCCATCTATTTCAGGGATTATTGTCTTATAAATTATAATTATTGGTGCTGCTACTTTTTTCCATACACTCATTGACAGATGTGTTGTTTTTACTGTGATCTGTACTCAGAAGTTCATTAAAGCAGGCAACATTAACTGATTTAATATGTCTATTCACAGTTTCACTGTAGCAGCTATATGTAAGAGCTTTGTTTCCATCCATTTCTGGGTGCTTCTTGAAGTATGCTTGGGGTCTTTGTCCTGCTGGAAGATCCATGTGCTAGGATGCAAACCCAGCTTTCTGATACTGGACACTATGTAATTTTTTTACATTTTTCCCTGGGATGTAATATAAGGACTCACATGCATTGTTGCTGGTTCAGCCTATGGTTGTGACCCTATGCAATTCTATCTGTTTATCACATAGCTTTTCTATTGATCCAGGAGAGGTATTTACCTCCTTACATGTGCTGTGTTATTTACATATTTTATTATGGTGTGATTTTGTATTATTGAAATAAATTTTGTATTTTTTGGATTTTTGTCCTTTTGTGTTCTCTTTTGGTATTATGGTTTGTTTTTTGAAGGGATCCATGTTATATATTCCTATGATATGAGGTTTAATATATGATTGGATTGTAGTAGAATGATGTGCTTTACCAAAAAGCTCTGTATTGGTCTCATCTGTCCACAAGACGCCTGCTGGCACTCTATAAATTGTGAGGGAAGGCTGCTGGCACTCTACAAATAAAGTGTGGGCCATCTGATGGCCCTCTAACAATAGTAAGAGCCGACCTCTGGCCCTCTAACAATAGTAAAGGCCACCTGATTGCCCTCTACAAATAGTGTGGGCTGCTTGATGGCCCTGAAAGAATGTTTTTGTGACTTTCAGAGTCCCTCCTTCATAAACTAAACAGGATGTGTCTGATCATGTCTCACACACCACATGCCCAGATAAGGTAGTAAAGTATTAAAATTACATTTCCTGGTGAATGTGTTTTTTCAACATTAAAAGCAATGCAAACATGCAAAAAGACTGCAAAAACACTACGTAAGAACATAGCTCAAGGTGTTTAGGAGCATGTTTTTTCTCTTATTTATTTTGCCTTATACATATATAAGTCACTATCCTGGAAAGAATGTTTCTTAACATCTATTCCTGTAAAATCCATTTGAACTTAGGTTTTGTTTGTTTTATTGTCAGTTCGTATAAGTGGCTTAGTACTCTGACAAAATTGTTCCCAGCGGCGACCTGAGATTCGGAGATGCTTTCAGGGGTCTTTCCCATGCTGTTCCCATGCCATTTCAGGGCAGTTTCCATCAATTTTTAGACCCTTCCAGACCTCCGGGGCTTGAGTTTACCATTAATGTCCATTATACTCAATACTTGGGTTGAGCACCCTAGCATTATGATTTGCTTGACTCAAGTAACGAGCACCCGAGCATTTTAGTGTTGCTCATTACTAGTTGAAAGACCTCCGATTCTCTGTATCTCTCAGCATTCCTGATTCCTTTTTTGATTGGCTGGGCTGGTGCTATTACATCATTGCGGCACGATGCACATGATTTCAAAATAGGAGCCGTGAAAGCTAGAAAAAAGCTAGAAGACCTCTCATCCAGCAGGCACAAATTACTGACCTGTTTGATGGACCAGAGTCCTGCAAATCCATTCTCCCATCTCTAGAAGAAACATGAAACGAAGGATAAGAAGGAACAGTATAAACATGGAAATATAGAAGCTGCAAGTATTAGAACTGAAACATTTCACAAGTAAAAATCTATAGAATCAAGGGTGTCAATAGTAAGTATTAATAGGACCTATGTGTTATGCTAAGTACATATTTTTAGCTCATTTGTGGAAAAGGCTGTATACTGCATCGTGTATGTTTTTTTAAAATTAAATCAAGTAATGGGCACACAGGTGCCGAGCAAATGACATTTAAATTACAATCATCAAAGTACAGTATCTGTGGATCCATCATATAGCTATGTTCATTTTTATCCCCCTGGGATCCAAAAATGAACCCTTCATTGCATAGGCTGTTTTATTATAATTGTTTATTTTTGTATTGCAACTTGTTATTCATTTTGTTTTTATGTATTTATTTTACTCACTTATTTAGCGCCATCATATTCCACAGCGCTTTACAGACATAATCATCGCTGTCCCCACTGGGGCTTAAATTTACATTTCCTATCAGTATGTCTTAGTTGACATTAGGACTTTCTGCTGAATAAGTTTTATTTTTCATTTGCACAATAATACCTTCTAGTTCATTTATACCAAACAATTATAGTTTCTTTATGTTGTTTCTTTATGTTTACTACTTTTACACAATAATAGCACATTTCAAGAGAAAATTTGTATGTTGACTCATTCCAAAAGCAATAACTTTTTCTTTATTCTGTCGATACGTGGTTGCTTTTTGAGGGGGAGTTATCATTTTGGTGATTGGAACAATGTAAGAGAACAAATAAGTTATTAATACTGATATTTTTGAGGTGTAGGATGGAAATAAAAAAAAATCTTTTTAACTTTTTTTGTGCATTTTATATGCATACTTCACTGTGTGAGCGATCATGTTAGTTTCTGCAATCCCTTAGCTTAGCGGTGATATCGGGGGGAAAAAGTTGAAAAGACCGTTGAACCAAGTGGCTGCAGCAGTCAGAAGCACTGTATTCTTGATATCACCTCTCCAGCCTACTAATCAAGACCAACAATAGCAGAAGAAATCTGGTGCTGGGACTGTGATGACTGAGTAGCAAACAAGTTCACAGGGAGAGAGACCTGTCATCATTCCAGGGCAGCAGCAGAGAGAGCCACCAGGGACCCGCCTGTTTCACTAGTTTCCTGTGCGGCTCAGAAGGGAAATTTCAGCTCAGTGCATAGCACAGTGCTAGCGTCCTTGCCAGCCAGGGCAGTAGCCAAGGTATAGTGAGGTAACAGCTAGGGACTAGGCACATGACAGCGGCAAGGGGAAGGACCTGCATAGGGTGTTTGGGGAGTTCAGGGATAGGCACAGGCTGTGTTAGGGGGTGCCCCATCTCTCGTTCCCTATTGTTAGGGCCTTCCTCCCCCTTTTTCCATCCCTTTGTGTGTGTATTATGCTGTCCGCTGGACCGACCCCTGTTGGGTTGTGACACCTTGACACCAGTTGTGAGTTTGTGTATTTTGGCCAAAATATCGACCAATAGCTCATGTATTGCAGATTTTGTCTGCAAGTTATAATTTATTTCAGGGTGCAGCCAAGCCCATTAATGTTGGCCTTATAAACTAGAGTGTCTGTTCTCTTGGGGCGCATTTAGATAGTGCTGGGCAGCCTGCCTAATCTAATAGTATGGGAGTCCCTAATAGGCAGTAAGCCAGACATTGTGAACTAACTAACCAGCACCATATACAAGCCTTTTCTGTGTGCAGTGTTAATACTAAGCAATCCCTCCTCCATGAATTCATGAATTGGTAGGGCGTGCATGGTTGTCTCATCAGTATTTTGCACCTGTGTTGTCTCCATCTTTATTAAGTGTTTTTGCTGCATCCTGAAAGTGTATTAGTTTCTGAGACATGGGCAAGTAAATACTCTTGCCCTCTTTTGCTGTGTTAATAGATTGCACAGTTTGGAAAACTCATTGTGTACCTTACCTATACCCTTGTATTTATATAGTTCTGATTTAATAGAAGTGGTCCTTTGTTCAAGATCCTCATCTTTTGGTCTGAACAAGCAAATTCTTTTAAGAGAGTCTATAACTCTGGAGGACCTGTTCTGTTCAATCCACTGACTTTATGGGCACTGACTAATGCTTAATCTGAACTTTTCACCAGGTTTGGCCGATATGAGTTATGGCCGCCACATTTCAGGGCTGATATACAGAATTTTATAGTCCTGTATATCTGTTCCAAACCCTGTAAGAGAAGAAAAATAACTTATATAATACTCACCTGTGGAGCGGTCCGGTCCAATGTATGTTGCTTTTCTTGGTCCAATGCTTCCAGTCTTCTTGTGCTGCCATCATCCTTCTTGCTTCGTGTGGATGACGCATCCCTGTGTTATCCACAGAAGTCTCTACAGCACAGAAGAGTGACACTCCTCTGCAAGTGAGTATAATAAAAGCTCTATTTTTTCTCTGACAGGTCAGGTTGGGGCTTATATGCAGCATTATAGAATGCCGTATATCAACCCTGAAAGGTGATGATCGTGTCTCATATCGGCCAAACCTGGTGACATGTTCCCTTTAATTACAGTTGATATTTTAGAAAGATTTTCTTTTAGTGAAATGCATTTATTTTTACTCCAAAATAGTTTTTTGATTATGTTGTTTTAAAAAACTTTAGCTGCTTGACAAATACTGCTAGAATTCACCACAATACATTGTAGACTAAAAAATGCCATTCACTAGCAAATCCACTGATGCCTGACAACTCAATCTCTATCCCCTCTTTCTCTCCTAAACAATCTTATAAAGTGATTTATGATCAAACAGTTTGCAGAGGAAATGAATAGCGGCACTCATCTAATCTTTGCAGCTAAATGTTCTTTGTTTCAAAGTACAGTAAATGGACATGGTTCAGTGGTATGCAGGTGATCAAAGGAGAGGTGCGAGACAGAGGGTCGACAACGGCTGTTTAGCTTCTGCCTGATGCTTCTACGGGTCCATTCACATTGAGAGTGGACAAGCAGAAGCATCAGGCAGATGCGAAAACGTTCATTGTGTACTCTTTCCTCTCACCTCTGCAATGGCTTGGCGGACAGAGAAGCCGACCACAAATTACCGGTTCAAGGGTTCGAACCAAGATGCATAACCTTAGTTTAGAAGGTCAGTAAAGGAATCAGTGAAGGTATTGCTGGTGAGCTCTTACATAATGCCTCTTTTTTATTGATATCACAGTTATGCTCGTTTCTGCTATTTTAATTTCTATTTCTTTTAACAAATTGCCAACTTACAAAAACTAACATTGTGTGTAACAGATCAATTATATTTACAGCATACACTGTATACTGTGTATGTCTTATAACACTTATCTAGAATATAGATTAAAATAGATCATATTTAATACAAATACAGATTTATGAGGGGCGTTCATTAAAGATTTCCCTTGACCCACTTCCTGTGGACTGAGAGCAATGAAACTAGGCACAGTTATTAGTCTTTCTCAGCATAGGTGCCACCTAGGGATACACACTTCTCCCATCTCTTTAAGCAACTGTAAACACCTCGCTTGTATAAGTCGACAGATTGCTTCAAAAACCACGTTGTGGCTTCAAAAATCAAAATCTCAGCATCTGGAAAATGCTTGCCGTTCAAAAATAACTTAATTGTTGGAAAGAGGTGGAAGTCCTATGAATAAGGGGGATGCGGTAGAATATCAAAGCCACAGGAGCATGCTTCCATTTTGGCAAAATGTGAGTGAACTGGTTCATTGTCTCTTGGTTTTGATGGCCTCCCACAATTTCCTCAGCAGTGAAGCATAGTATGCCCCAGTGATCATAGTCAGGGCCGTATTTAGAGTTTGGGCTGCCCTAGGCACTTTTCGTGCTGCCCCCCCCCCCCATTGGCGAGTGTGACTAATGCAGACACTGTCGGCAGTGACTTGGGCTACTCTCACATCAGCGATTTTCGCCATTCACGGCAGATCCGGAAGTTTTTTCCGCATCTGTCACGTAATGGATCACTTATGGCAACACTGTATTCGGCCTCATTCATTCCCTATGGGACTTGCGGACATGTGCGGCACTTGTAGTTTTGCCGCGATCCCGCAAATGCGGTACTTGCAGCAATGAAAAAAAAACGCTGCTAGCTGTGACCCTGGTAACCCGCTTCACCAAAGCCACCACCCCTTGTAAGCAATAAGATGCATGGATTATAAGAAGCACCATTTTATTAAAAAAAAGTTTTTTCCTATTTTTCTTCTCAAAATTTGGGGTGCGTCTTATAATCCGGGGCGTCTTATATGTGCAGTTTCAAAGAGATAAATAGAAGTGGGTCAGGGGAAATAGTTAATGAACGCCCCTCATAATATTACAAAATCTACTATATTCTAAATAAGTGTGGCACATTGTTTGTTTGTATATATTTATTAAGCACATATAAAAACTACTCATTAAGCACATATAAAAACTACTCTAAAGTGTGAATTTGGCTCTAGAATACTGTAATTTGTTATTATTTATATTAAGTGATTAGAAGCTTCCTTCTCTTGTAGTTAAATTTCACCTGCACCACAACTTTAGAATTGATTTTTGCTTTCATGGGCTCTGTTGTTTCATGCTCCATACATTTATGTCCATTGTGGTCATATTGCAAAACAATAGTTTTATGTCTCCTAGTCAAGAGTCATTTTTTTCTAGTCTAAAAATAGATTTTATTCTGAGATGTTTTATTGATCTTAATGTTTTGTTATCCCTGTTGAATTGTAATATATATTGAAGACGTTTTGTATTACCGTAGCTTTTTTTAGTTCTGTCCTTACATTACCTTCTACTTTTTGATGTGTAATAATGTAGCTTTACACGTTCTCATGTTGCTGGATGGCTTAGTTCAGTGGGATTATATGCCATATGATATAAGGGTTATTCTCATGTTCTGAAATTGGTATAGTTGGTTAGACAGTTTGAAAATAAGCAAATTTGTAAGTAGCTTCTTTTACTCCTGCTATTTTTTTCTGCTTCTGTTCTCCTGCTATGAGAATTTTTATCTTACATAGTTTACAGCTTGCTGCCAAGGAGATTGGGCACTAGACCCTGGCTGAGTATGTGCAATAACTTCATTCCAGGATAAGGAGTTAACTCTTGTGATCCCAGTCACCACTGTACAGCTCGTTGATTTCTATACAGCAATTATTGCTCACCTCTACCTTTCTGTCAGCCTTTGACCTGGAGTTTATGTAATTGTTTTTGCAAAAGTCCCTGCCCCCACCTATATTTGCTTCAAGAGCAATTCTTAAAATCACTCTCACTTTCCCAAAGCCCTTTTATTATTATATGCAAATATAGTGAGAACTGCATAGATTTTAGAACAGGCCACTTACAGACTTGAGTGTGTCAGAATGGAATAAGGATCTTGACCACTGTCATTCAAGGAGATGCACACACCACACCAGCAACAAAGAAGTGAAGAAATTAGAGAGCTGTGTGCTACTGAAGCCATGTATTGTAAATAACCTTTTAAGCCTTCACACATCAGTGTTTCCGGTACATTCGGACACAGTTTCACACTTACTGGAGACATTTACACACACACACACATTATTATATATGGGGCTGCGCAAATGTAACCCATATATAGACATGTCATTTTTTTCCGGTAGCACAAATGTTAATTTATCTCACACATGTGCACACAGATGACATAAGGAGTAACATCCATGTGCACCATTCGTATGACACATATCAGAATAGAAATTACTAACCCCAGGGCTTGATGCCAGCTGTGATTTTTGGCAAATAACTGCTGACATCAACCCCAACCCCCAACTATCAGTACCACGATTGCCACCGCACCATTGAAGAGTGAGGCAAGGTGCCAGGATTGACGCATCTAATGTGATGTGCCATTTTTGAGAGCTGATATTTTTAGACTGGAGAGGGCCCAATAGCCATGGATATATTAGATAGAGAAAAAAAGGGAATATGTACCGTATTTTTCGCTTTGTAGGACGCACTTTTTTCCCCCCAAATTTGGGTGGAAAATAGGGGTGCGTCTTACAATGCAAATATACCTTTTATTGTGCTGCCGCTGCGGGTGTCCGTTACTTGCCGCCACAGTGCTGGGTCTTGTGGGTGCTGCCACTGCAGCGCTGGGTCCCTCGGGTGCTGCCGCCACCACGCTGTGTCCCCCAGTGCCTGCCGCCGCTGGGCTCTGTCCTGTGCTGCATGGGGGGCTCTGCCGTTCCATCCATGCCTGTGCGTTGGCTTGCTTCCTGGAAAATGGCCGCCGTGCAAGCGCAGATGGAGATCTCGGCACTGAAATCTTGAGAGGACCCAGCACGGTGACTGCAGCATCAGGTACAGAGTGGGTGGCGGCACCCCGGGGACAGAGTGGGCGACAGCACCCCGGGGACAGAGTGGGCGACAGCACCCCGGGGACAGAGTGGGCGACAGCAACCCGGGGACAGAATGGGCGACAGCACCCCGGGGATAGAGTGGGCGACAGCACCCCGGGGACAGAGTGGGCGACAGCACCCCGGGGACAGAGCGGTAAGCAATAAGACGCCTGGATTATAAGAAGCACCACCATTTTATTAAAAAAATGTTTTTTCCTATTTTTCTCCTCAAAATTTGGGGTGTGTCCTATAATCCGGAGCGTCTTATAAAGCGAAAAATAATTAAAATCTAACTTTTATTCCATATAAATTTAAGAATATTTTTTAAAATGTTTTCATACATTCAATTCAGATGTACTGTATATTGGGTCACAGTGTTATGTTACAAACAGTGAGACCCACTTTGACCCATGTGATTCACGGTTAGTGATAAATGTAGAAAAATCAAATTAAATCAATTGGGATTCTTGACTATTGTCCATTTAAATTATTAGTCAAGTTAATTCTCACATTACATAGGGTGTCGAGTCTTATGACAATAGGCTAGGAATCAATATTAATTGGTGTTGATAGTATTCTAACCAATATTATGTCTACCACACTAAGGCTACCTTCACACTTGCTTTGTTTTGCAGCGCGATTTTCCCGCAAAAAAACGCATGGAAAAAACACATACAAACGCATACAAATGCTGCGTTTTTTTCAAGCATTTTTATGAGCATGCATGAAAAAACGCAGAGTTTTTATGCATTTTTAGTGCGTTTTTACCGCGTTTGCTTTTTTTTCCAACATTAGTTGGCCCCTCACACTTACCCAAACCATGACTTTACTAACCCTAACCCTAACCCTTAACCAAACCATACCCTAACCCTTAACCAAACCATACCCTAACCCTGACCCTAACCCTAACCCTTAACCAAACCATACTAACCCTAACCCTTAACCAAACCCTACTAACCCTAACCCAAACCCTAACCCTAAACCCTAACTAACCCTAAACCCTAACCCTTAACCAAACCATACTAACCCTAACCCAAACCCTAACCCTAACCCTAAACCCCCTTAACTAACCCTAACTCTTACCCAAACCCCTAATTTCCATTGTCTAACCAATGGTCAACAAAAAAACGCATGCGCAAAAAAACGCATACATGAGCATGCCAATGCGCACATGTGCTCACCCATAGACTTATAACGGGTGTCTTGCTGTAAAAAAACGCATTGCGCGCGCATGCGTTTTTTTGAGGCAAGTCGGACGCCCAAAAAATGCAACAGGATGCATTTTGTGCGCCCGAGCGCACACCACAAAAAAGCATGAGCGTAAAAACGCATACAAACGCATGTGTATGCGCACATAAGCGCATCCCATGCAAAATATAGGGAAAAAAAGTGCATGCGTTTTTTAGCGCTAAAATACAGCGCAAAAAAACGCAAGTGTGAAACCAGCCTAAAACATTGACCATAAGTCCATATATAAAAATATATTTTCATTAAGTATAAAATAAAACATAAAGTTTTCCACAATAGTAGCAACACATCAATGTACACATATATTTATATTTATATCCTCATTACATAAAATAGGAGGGTGTAACTATCCAGACGGATGGGACATAGTAATAGACATCTTGCTGGAAAAATAAATATCGTGCAAAAAATAATAGCAATGTGTATCACTGCAAAAAATATATGTGTTTTATAATTATTATGCAAAATACATGTGAAAAAAAATTTCTTTATTATAACCAAAAAAGATATTTTAAAACCGTTCACATCTCTGTGCAAATATACCAATATTATACTAATAAAAAGTGAGAATTATAGTGCCAATATGTATATAAAATAAAGAGACCAGCAGGTGTCTCAGTACTGATTGTGTGATAAACAATCAGCACCTATAATACCCATCCCCATCCATATGAAAGATGTATAAATACTGCGTGTCCTAACACAGGACAATCATCAGAACCCGCAGCCTAAAATTCCAAATACTGTTTATATAACTGTATAATAACTTACAGGTATAAAATTTCCTGATCGCCTAGGGATAGTCACCCTTCCCCAACGCGCGTTTTGGCCTCTTGCCTTCGTCAGGGGGTGGCGCTTATCAGAGACCAGTTAGATTATATACCTAGAACTACCAATCACATAGTGCAAACAGCAAAAATGGCCAATAGAAAACAGGGGGCGTGCCAACCAGCCCACATGTTCATTCAGCGTCATGTTTAACCCTTAATGGACTCATCATGGATACCATTAACGTGCACACTAATCACACAGACATCAGAAGAAAAATACTTTATTCACAATAAAAATCCGCAACATAAGAGGGCATATCTAAATAATAGAAAGACGCTACTATTGGAATGTACCTGGCGTCCATCAAGAAAATATTGCGCATGACCCAAAGCCAACTCTATCATTATACCCTAATTGCGCATGTCCAAAGGGGAAAAAAAAGAGAGACAACGGTGTACCGTTACTAAGGTATCTCCAGTATACCGCGCTAAGATCTTACTGCGCATATCCAGAACGGCTGCAGAAGCTTGACCAGAAAAAAATGGCCAGGTTTGCTCTCCACAAGTAGTGCGTCCTTAGTAACCACATTTAAACTAAGGTATCCCCAGTACACCGTGCTTAGATCATACTGCGCATAACTGGAAAGGCTGCAAAAACGTGACCGGAATAAAATGGCCACGCTTGCTCACCACAAATAGTGTGTCCTTAGTTACCATATCTGAACCATTACCGCATGATCAGATAAAAAAGAGAAAAGGGAGAAAGGCGCTCTATTACCGAATCATCCCCAATAATTCTACACAAATCACACTGCGTATAGCCAAGGCACCCAGATAGGGAGCAGAGGAATGGCCACTACTCGTTGCTACCAATAAGACATACTTAATCATATTTATTAAGGAAATACTATATATCATAAAATCATTAAATACATTATTATACTAGTATTGACCAATATTGTACAAATAATTCAAATGTGTCCCATACAATATCAAAATTGTATATATATATATGACGTGTCAGACATTATGACGCACGCAATGCAAAGAGTGCGCAGACAACCAGATGAGCCGCGTCAACATTCAGAACGCATATTTATGTGCACCGAATGACAAAGACGCGACACACCCGGGGCCCACATGCACCCCATGGACACCCGCACGTACCTGACATGGCACGCCATATCACCATGTTACAAGGACATAAAATAAAATGGCAGTCAAACCATAATTACAATGATAAACATCATAATCACAATAAGCTGTTTCAGATGCAAATCTTCAAGGTATCCAGAAGGAATGTGCGTTTAAGAGTTCTTCATTCAATCTTTTTACAAATTTCATTCCATCAGTGACATACATATAAGTAGATACTAGGTCATCCATATCTTGTTCAATTCAAACGCCCAAAGCTAATATAAAAGATAATAATAATAATAATATAAAGCATTGGATTAATAAAATAACATAATGAGCGAATATACAATCCAAAATTGGATAAAATAATAAAATATAATATATAAAGTCTCCAATAATTACCATAAAAACTCATAAAATTCATAAAAAAGGACAAAAATACTCAACATACTGCAGGGTCAAAGAAATATTATGTCTGTATATCGATTATAGTACTTATAGATACACACAGTCACCTTCCCAGCTTGATAATATCAACCAGCAGCTATCTGCTTTACCTTTGCTGGTTATATAAAAAATTGGGGGGTCCCCACATCATTTTTTTCATATACTTAATAGCTTAATACAAGTACAGTACACGACTCACGCAAAGCACTAATTATATATCTCACAGATATCTAGCTATCTATCTAGATCTTTGCACATCTTTAACACCTAAACTTCTGTCATTTTTATTCTGCATTCTAATCCGGTACATCTCACACGGATGGTGCACATGAATGACACACATGTATACACGGATGACGCATGGATGGCACATTAATTGTAGCCCTCCCCAAAAAATGAATATAGGGTGGGTCTCATGGGAACACAAACCCTAATTAATTTTTTGCCATGGTGGTTTTGTAGTTCATTGTGGTTATGGCTTTGAGGCCAGGATCAAAAGGTCAGCTCAGGAAGCTGTGGAAGCCACAAGCAGGTTTATTCCAGTTCTGACCAGGTGTTCTTGGCGCATTTTTTTATGAGTATTGATTGGCTAATTCATAAAAAAAGGGAAGATTTTATGTATATAAAGCCTACCTCGTTGCCAGTTATGCTAGTCATATAATAATAAGAAAAGAAGATCCCACCCTCCCTCCCCCGAATATTTATTGTTATTCACTGTCGTGATGTTTTATTTGAGGGAAAATCGCCCAGCTCTCTGAGTGGATTGTTTTATTGGAGGTTTATTTATTGATATTTTAACTATTAATTTATAATAAAGTCTACTTGGTTACCCTAAATAAACATCACAGCCATTTTCTTCCATTATTTGGTGTCTTGTGTTTTTATTCTAATAGAGTCTTGAGGAGATCATTTGCATATTCCCAGTGCCTTCTGGGATAAGTGAAGAGTCTCCGCGAGCTCAACGATCACTGGGTTTTGGCCGTTGCAGCTGAAAAGAGGAAATCGGAAAAACCGATTTTGGCTCATCTTTCATCGTTTTTTAAGAAATCTCAAGATGGAAGAGGCCAGGAGCCATTTGGTGAGCTGCATTTCTTGCTACATGTTCACAGATTTACTAGTGGAAAAGCCAAACTTCACATGCCACAAATGCAAGCTTGTGTCCCTGTTGGAGGAAAAGTTGCAAAATCTCGAAGAGAGGTTAGCTACGTTGAAGATCATTAAGGAAGGTGAAGAGTTCTTGGACAGAGCAGAATTATCTCTTCATGTTACAGAAACAGAAGAAATTCGAAGTGCACCTGAAGAAACAGAGGAATGGAGACATGTGACCCAGAGAAGCAGGAGGATCAGGAGTCAGTCAGCACCCATACTTCTCAGGAACCAGTACCAGGCTCTCACGCAGGAAAACGATGAAGAAATACATCAGGATAAGACTTTGCCAACAAACAGCAACCTTGTACGCCTTCAGAGTCCTCCTGGATGGAGAAAGAAAAATGTTGTGAAGAAGAAACGGAGAGTGGTGGTCATGGGGGATTCCCTGTTGAGAGGAACAGAGGCCGCTATCTGCAGACCGGATATAACTTCAAGAGAAATGTGCTGTCTTCCAGGTGCAAAAATTAAAGATGTGTCTGACAGGATATCAGGACTCTTCAGACCTACAGATGACTACCCATTCCTGCTACTACATGTGGGGACAAATGACACCGCAAGAAACGACCTGGAAACCATCTGCAGAGACTTTGAAGACTTAGGCAAGAAAGTGAAAGAACTGGGAGCGCAGGTGGTCTTCTCTTCCATCCTCCCAGTGGATGGCCATGGAACAAGGAGGTGGAATAAGATTCTGCAGGTGAACAACTGGCTACGTCGATGGTGCCGTCAGCAACGGTTTGGATTTCTGGATCACGGAGTGAACTACTTATACGATGGACTACTTGCTAGAGATGGGGTGCACCTTACGAAGACTGGAAAGCATGTGTTTGGAAGTCGTCTTGCTACACTTGTAAGGAGAGCTTTAAACTAGAACAACATGGGAAGGGAAGCAAAAGACCAGAAAAAGCCATACACCTGACAAATGCTATTGAGAACTCTGCTATTAGAAGTGGAAAGGAAGAACAAAGACGAAAGAATCTAATTAATAAAAATATTGGAGAAAGAGAAACCAATCACAAACTAAAATGTTTCTATACTAATGCACAAAGCATGGGCAACAAACAAGGAGAATTGGAACTACTAACACAGGAAAAGAAATATGATGTCATTGGAATCACTGAAACTTGGTGGGACAATACACATGATTGGAATACAAGACTAGAAGGATACAACTCATTTGCAAGAAACAGACTTGATAAACGAGGAGGGGGTGTCGCATTGTATGTTAGAAACGTGTATATCTGCACAGAGATTGAAGCTTCAGAGACTGGGAGTTCTGTGGAAACTGTTTGGGTAAGAATACAAGGACAGAACAATGGAAAGGACACCATTGTAGGCATTTACTACAGGCCTCCTGTGCAAGCTGAAGAAATGGATGAACTCTTTATGCATCAAATGGTCAAGTTCTCCAAAAAATATGACATAATAATAATAATAATAATTTTTATTTATATAGCGCCAACATATTCCGCAGCACTTTACAATTAAGCGGGGACATGTACAGACAATAAATTCAATACAAGTTAAGACAATTCAAACAATGACATTAGGAGTGAGGTCCCTGCTCGCAAGCTTACAATCTACAAGGAAATGGGGGGACACAGTAGGTGAGAAATGCTTGTTAATTCAGGTCTGGCAATTATAATAGGGATTTTCATATAAAGCTGCATGATCCGGTCATCAGCCCGTGTGTTTAAGTGCAATAGACAAGTATCAAGTGCAGTTATCATGTGCATGAAGGGTGTGGAGACAGATGAATAGTAGGGTGCAGATTCAGAATAATATTTGGAAGGAGGGAACAGGGCAAAGTTAGCTTGCTGAGTAGTTGATGTGATAGGCTTCTTTGAAGAGATGGGTTTTCAAAGCGCGCTTGAATAGGTCAGGGCTAGGTATCAGTCTGATCGTCTGGGGAAGTGCATTCCAGAGAGCTGGAGCAGCACGAGAGAAGTCTTGGAGACGGAGGTGCGAGGTTCGGATTACGGGGGATGTTAGTCTTAGGTCATTTGTAGAACGGAGGGCACGTGTAGGGCGATAGTTGTCATGGGAGATTTCAACTATCCAGACATTTGTTGGGAATCTCTCTCAAGCAAAACTAACAGGTCAAGGAAATTCTTATCCTCTCTTGCTGACAACTTTATCTTCCAAAAGGTAGGGGAGAAAACAAGGGGATCTGCTACCTTGGATCTAATCCTTATAAACAGGGAGGAAATGGTTGAGGAGGTAAAAGTGGCTGGGACCCTAGGAGGTAGCGACCATGCTATTTTAGAATTTTGGATAACTAGAGGCGGAAGACCTGTGAAGACTCAGATGTCAAGGTTAGATTTCAGAAAGGCAGATTTTAAGGGATTCAGAAAGAGAATTGGAGGGATCCAATGGCTGGATATCCTTAAAGACAAAAATGTCCAGGAAGGATGGGAAATCTTGAAAAATGAAATTCTCAAAGCACAGTTGTTAACAATTCCGAAAAGAGGCAAGAATAGGAAGCATTTAAGGAAACCAGGATGGATGAACACAGAACTTAAGCACATGCTAAAAAGGAAGAAAAAAATGTTTATAAAATGGAAAGAGGGAGGCATATCTAAAGAAGAATATAATGCTGTCTGCAGAACCTGCAGGGCACAAATCAGATTAGCTAAAGCTGAAAATGAATTGAGGCTTGCAAGAGATATCAAAAGCAATAATAAAGGATTTTGGGGATATGTCAAAAGTAAAAGAAAAGTCAAAGATGCTGTAGGATTTTTACAGGATGAAAATGATGAAATGGTAAGACAGGATGTTGAGAAGGCTGAACTTTTAAATTCCTATTTTGCATCTGTTTTCTCTCAGAAAGGAAATGTAACATCAACTGTTATTCACTGTCCTATTAAGGGAATAGAAGAATCCAGGATATCTATAAACAGAAAGATAGTGAGGAAACACTTAGCTAGCCTAAATGAATTCAAGTCTCCCGGTCCAGATGAATTACACCCCAGAGTACTGAAGGAGATAGCAGACGAAATTTTTGAAACCCTCTCATAATCTTTGAAAATTCTTGGAGAACAGGAGAAGTGCCAGAAGACTGGAGAAGAGCAAATGTTGTTCCTATCTTCAAAAAGGGGAAGAAGGTGGACCCAGGCAACTATAGGCCGGTGAGTCTGACTTCTATACCAGGAAAGATCTTTGAACAAATTATTAAACAACATGTATGTCAATACCTGGATAAGAATTAAGTAATTAAACAGAGTCAGCATGGGTTTGTAACTAATAAGTCATGTCAGACTAACTTAATTTCCTTCTATGACGGTATCACTGATTGGGTGGATCAAGGAAATGCTGTAGATATAGTATATCTTGACTTCAGCAAAGCATTTGACAAAGTCTCTCATACAATCCTTATTGAAAAAATGACTAAGTATGGAATGGACAAGGCAACTGTTAGGTGGATTCATAACTGGCTTAGTGATCGGACCCAAAGAGTGGTCGTAAATGGCTGCACATCCAGTTGGATGAATGTCTCAAGTGGGGTACCACAGGGCTCTGTCCTGGGCTCTGTATTGTTCAACATCTTTATCAATGATTTAGATGAAGGAATTGAGGGTAAACTGATTAAATTTGCTGATGACACAAAGCTAGGAGGGATAGCTAATACTAGAGAAGAGAGAGTGAGGATTCAAAAAGATTTAAATAAACTGGAGAAGTGGGCAGCAACTAACAGAATGGTTTTTAACAGGGAGAAATGCAAAGTACTACATCTGGGCAATCAAAATAAAAAAAGCATATATAGAATGGGAGGAATAGGGCTAAGTGACAGCACATGTGAAAAAGACTTGGGTATACTAATAGATCACAGACTGAATATGAGTCAACAGTGTGATGCAGCAGCAAAAAAGGCAAATGCAATTCTAGGATGTATTAACAGAAGCATACAGTCTAGATCACGTGAAGTCATTATTTCCCTCTACTCCTCTTTGGTCAGACCTCATCTGGAATATTGTGTCCAGTTTTGGGCACCACATTTTAAAAAAGACATCAAAAAAATGGAGCAAGTTCAGAAAAGAGCGACCAGAATGGTGACCGGTCTGCAAACCCTGTCTTATGAGGAAAGGTTGCAGGATTTGGGAATGTTTAGTTTGCAAAAGAGAAGACTGAGAGGAGACTTAATAGCTGTCTACAAATATCTAAAGGGCTGTCACATTGTAGATGGATCAACTTTATTCTCATTTGCACAAGGAAAGACTAGAAGCAATGGGATGAAACTGAATGGGAGGAGACACAGATTAGATATTAGAAAAAACTTTTTGACAGTTAGAGTGATCAATGAGTGGAACAGGCTGCCACGAGAAGTGGTGAGTTCTCCTTCAATTGAAGTCTTCAAACAGAGGCTGGACAGACATCTGACTGGGATGATTTAGCAAATCCTGCTTTGAGCAGGGGGTTGGACCAGATGGCCCAGGAGGTCCCTTCCAACTCTACGATTCTATGATTCTATGTCTTTCGTCTCCTCTGGCCTCATGTCATCTGTTTACAAAGGCTGAGTGTTCATTTCATCCAATAAATCAACAGGAATAAATAATTCCTGGCCAATTATCAATTGCATTTTGTAGTACTACTGCATGATAGGCTAGTGCCGGTGGTGCTCCTGCTAGTGGCTCCCACATTCTTAGCCTGGTATGGGTTTTTTTCTTTCACCCAGTTCATTGCCATTTTCATTTTTGCTTTTACCATACATTTTGTGCAATACTATAATTAATCTTTTCAACCCTAGCCAAAACAGGTGCAAAATCTGGTTGCTGTATTGTGTGGTGTAAAGATGTCAAATTGGGCTAGTAAAAAACAGGTGTCCAAATACTGACATCCACAGTTAAATATCTAAATTTTTTTATTTCATTTTTTAACTCCTTTCCGACATCGGGTGTATATTTGCGCCGATGTCAGACTCCCTATCTCCCTATCTTTGATGTGGGCTCCGGCGGTGAGACCACATCTTTCCCAGGGACATGTCAGCTGTTTTGAACAGGTGACATGTGCCCGCAATAGCTGCGGGTGGAATCATGATCCACCTGTGAATATTAACCAGTTAAATGCCGCTGTCAAATGCTGACAGCGGCATTTAACAAGTGCTTCTGGCAATCTCGCCAGAAATACACACATTGGTGACCCGCGTCACTTGATCATGGGTCATTGGTGTGTCGGCATGACAACTGGAGGTCTCCTGGAGAACTCTATGATTGTCAGTGCCGGACTGCTGTGAGCACTACCCAGTGGTCGGCGCTCATAGCAAGTCAGCAATTCTACTACATAGAGGTAATCTGACCATCTCCTCTATGTAGCAAAGCCGATTGAGTTGTGCCAGCTTCTAGTCTCCCATGGAGACTATTGAAGCATGGCAAAAGTAAAAAAAAGTGTTTAAAAATATAAAACAATAAAAAAATATAAAGGTTCAAATCACCCCCCTTTCGCTCCATTCAAAACAATAAAAATAAAATCAAACATACACATATTTGGTATCGCCGCATTCAAAATCACCCGATCTATCAATAAAAAAAGGATTAACCTGATCGCTGAATGGTGTAGTGATAACAAAAAGTCAAAATGCCAGAATTACATCTTTTTGGTCGCCGCTACATTGAATTAAAATGCAATAATGGATGATCAAAAGATAGTATCTGCACCAAAATGGTATCGTTAAAAACAATAGCCCGGCATGCAAAAAATAAGCCCTCACCCAACCGAGATCACGAATAATGGAAACGCTATGGGTATCGGAAAATGGCGCAATTTTAATTTTTTTTTAGCAAATTTTGGATTTTTTTTCACCACTTAGATAAAAAAGAACCTAGACATGTTTGATGTCTATGAACTCATAATGACTTGGAGAATCATAATGGCAGGTCAGGTTTAGCATTTAGTGAACCTAGTAAAAAAAAGCCAAACAAAAAACGTCTGGGATTGAATTTTTTTTGCAATTCCACCTCACTTGAAATATTTTCCCGTTTTCTAGTACTCGTCCCGCAAAAAATAAGCTCTCACATGGCCATATTGACAGAAAAATAAAAAAGTTATGGCTTTGTGAAGGAGGGAGCGAAAAACGTAAATGCAAAACCGAACAAAGCTCTGTGGGTTAAGGGGTCAAACAAAATTCAGCCTTTTCCCAAAAAGGATGTAACAAGAGATGCTAGGTAGGAAAAATTTATCAGCTGATGACCAACGGTCTGGATTCATTAACCACTGGCGATAAGTTGATATTGCCAGGTGAAGGCGTCACTGGCCTTACTGGGAAAATGCAGTTCATTGAAATTTCTGAGACGACCACCCAAAATTGCAATAAAAAGATTTCCTCTAAGGGAGTGGTCTAGTCAAAAAAGATTGCAAGTGTGTGCAATGCTATATGGGGGAACCAAAACTCTATCACAAGAAATATTGTTTGAGTTATGGGGTGATCTGAAAGAGGTGGTCTTTTAGAGAACACTCAATGTATTAGACACTGGCTATTTAAGTGATTGGCATGCTTTTTGTTAGCAGCTCTCCACAGTTGCTTACAAAGGATGGCCCTGAATAGGCGGTCTGTCTTTGTCAATGTCCATATTCTCTAATAAGACATGTAATAAGGGTTGTTGAGATAAGTTAATATTAACCTCAGCATAGGTTCACAGGAGTAATTATAAAGGGAGAAATAGCTGCACATAGTTTTCTGGCTAATAACTTAAATCTTGCTACCAGTGTCGGAAATTTTGGGTGCACGTAGCATTTACCATAATGGGGATAAGAAAGGAAAATCATTGATCAGATCACTTACCTCATTCATATTACTGGCCTCCGCCAGTTTTCTTATGCCAGCCCTGCAGCCAACAATTGGTGCCTTTGAATCATATACTATTTCTTTTATGGCTAGAAGATCTGGTATCTGATATACTGTAGCATCTATCTCTTTATTGCTGTGCAACAGAAAATCGATATACCGCTTTTTGCATTATTGCAGTTCGGTTTGTTATTATTCAGGTTCATATTGCTCATCAGAGAATTCAAGTAAACCCTCTCTAGCATAACTGAGAAAAATATGGCAAAAGTGATTCATATTATTTTCTAAGACTAGAAAACCATGAAATATTATGCTGATACTGTACTCATTCAGTTGGTGTCTACTGGTTAGCAGCTGATACTTAGTATCACTCCACGACGGATGTATGAAGCTGTCAGCTGTAACATCAGTAATATTATTTACTGCATGATGTGATTTACATTATTTTTATCTCCATATTTAATTCTCTCTAAACTGATTTGGATGCAATCCAAAGTTTTCTTTACATCTCATCATCCTATATGGCTAGGTCCTGGTTTGACAAAAAAATGTGGGCAAAGCCTGGCCTTAGACTAGACTAAATAAAAGGTGTGAATTTGTAAAGCTGGGTTTAAAACACTGGGGAATTAAAATGTCACTGTCTGACGACAGTGGCGATGTAATGACTTTCCGTGTTGGATTCATGACTAATAAATTATCTAATATATTCGTTACTGACATACTATGTATACATAGGGCAAGGGTATTAGTAAAACATACCGTAACTTTATACTAGTTAAATCCAGCAATTCCTCTTCTATTTGATTCAATTTGTCTCATATTACAATAAAAGCTGAAACCTATTTATAGAAATTGATACAGCTGATGAAATAAGTTGAACACGTTACCAATTTTCTAAGTAAATATATATCTAAAGGTGCCATTGAGATGACATAATCACCAGATGTCGGTAACTACCCATCCAATCCACAGAGGCAAAGAAATCAAACCATAGATGTCCATGAATTAAGCTATGTAATAATCAGAAATGATACAGGGAAAAAGTATTGAACATGCTTACTGAAATTTAATTTATACTTCATACAAAAGCCTTTGTTGGTGATGACAGCTTCAAGACACCTCCTGTATGGATAAACTAGTCGCAGGCATTTCTCATGTGTGATTTTGGCCCAGTCTTCCACACAAACACTCTTCAAATGCTAAAAGTTCCTTGGGCTCCTTCTATGAACTCTGAGCTTTAGTTAATTCTCTAAATGTTCTATTGGATTCAGGTCAGGTGGTTGGCTTCTCCATTCTAGCAGCTTTATTTTCTTTCTCTTAAAATAATTGAGACTGTCATGCCCTCAGCTGCAGGCCCGGTCTCTGCTGCTCAGGGAGACCGGCGTCTATCTCACAGCTCCACTGTTACTACTCACCCTGTCCGTGGCTCCAGACAATCAGCGGCCCCTTTCTCTGCTAAGAACATGCATGCTCTTGGCACGTCTCCTGGTAATGCTCTTAGGAGATGCGCCCCGCTTCCTGCACATACTTAAAACAGCAGGGCACCTCTTCTCTATTAGGACTATGATGCTCTATGCATAAAAGGCATGCTCCCTTTGAGGGAGGTGCCTGAACAACGTGTTCATTCTGTGGGATCTCTGCCTTCCACTCAGGCCACACGCTGCTTGCTCTGCATACTGAAGGCTGTTGCAATATCCTAATCTCTCTGTCTCCTCAGAATCCTCTGCTGGCAGTACCCTCTCCTGGATCCTTCTGGACACTTCGGTTTCTACCCCAGACTGACCAAGGCTCTCATCTTGGAATCAGCCAGTTACCATTGTCGGCTAGAAGTTCACACAGACCTTCCAGGATTCCTGCCACCTCCTCTATTCGGTCTGTATGGGTCTTCCCTCTGGTCCAGGTATCGCGGCATTAAGGTCACCTGGTGTTGCAACAGAGGAGCCCCTGTATAGGGGTACACCTTGCCCAGTGCTCCACTACGTGGTTCTGTGTCGTGGTCCAGAGTGTTCTTCCCTCAGGCACCTTTTCCATTTGTTTGCTTCATTTAATAAGCATCCTTGGTTTTTGGAAGCTGATTCTCCTGTCTCTTCTGTATCGGGTATACAGCTACCACTGCACCATCAGTGGTCCAGTGAGTCCACTATACACCTTCACGCCCTGTGGGCGTAACAGTTTATTCAGGCCATGGACTACGCTGATTCCCAATACACAGCCCAGAGAGAGCTGGCTGCGCTTCGACAGAGTCAGGATCAGCTAGTGGCCTTTATGCAAACCTTGGATGCCCACCTGACTACTCTACAGGCTGCCGAGCCCACCGTGACCCAGCTAGCAGAGCTCCATCTGGAATTCACTCACCAACTAGAGATGCAGACTCGATTGTTGGACTATATGACCTCTGTGGAGGACCAGTTAACTAAGGTACCACATCCTATTGTTGTGCCCACTACAGGACCCAATCGTCATCTCTGCAAGCCTCCTCGTTACAATGGTGACCCCAAGTTGTGCAGAGGATTTCTCAACCAATGCTTATTGCATTTTTATTTTTTGCCTCAGCATTATCCGACTGACAAGGCCAAGGTGGCTTTCCTTGCCTCTCACCTGGAGGGAGAGGCTTTAGCCTGGCTCAACCCCCTAATGGAGCGGAATGATACCATCGTGTCAGATCTGCAGGTATTCCTGGACATCTTCCGCAAGATATTCAATGATCCTGGTCGTGCTACATCTGCCATGGAGTCTCTCTTCAATTTGCAACAGGGCTCTCTCTCTGTTGGTCAGTATGCCATCCGTTTCCGTACCCTGGCTTCGGAGCTCCAGTGGACCAATGAGCCTTTGGTCGGAACCTTCCGGCGAGGATTATCCGAAAGATGAAAGATGAATTGGCAGTCCTTGTCCCGCTTCGGTCTCTAAGAAAGAACTCATGGGACTTGATCGCGTTAAGGTGGAGAGGAATAGGCAGGAGAAAAGGTCCGCTAGGAATCCGCATCATTATGGTGGATGCCCTGCTCCCAGTCTATGCAGTGGCATGGAGAGGCCGGAGAAACTCTTCCGCCTGGGACAGGTAAGAGAGGCCTCCCTAGGTGAGAATGATTCCGCCCCTCCACTAACTATATCCATACAGGTGATCTTCGGAAAGGTGCGGTTCTCAGAGACGGCGTATCTGGACTCCGGGTCTAGTGGCAACTTCATCCAGCAAGCAGCGGCCAGGCGGTTCGGAATTCCTATCACTCCTCTGCAGCAGTCCCGGCATGTAATCTCCATAGATGGAAGACCCCTGAAAGATCCCATTCTTGGTATCACCGAAGAGGTGGAGCTTCGTCTCGTTTTCCAACGATTGAGAGAGAATCACCTCTACGCGAAGTTTGAAAAATGTCTGTTTGAATAGAGATCTTTACCCTTTCTTGGCTTTATCATTTCTGATACCGGTCTCGAGATGGATCCATAGAAGGTTTCCGCCATGCTTAAGTGGCCCCGACCTGAAGGAATCAAGGCCATACAGCGGTTCCTGGGATTTGCCAATTACTATCGGCAATTTATCCCTCACTTCTCCCTGGTAAGACCACTCACTGCTTTGACTTGTAATGGTGCCAAACCAAGGGATTGGACTCCTGAGGTCGAGTCGGCTTTTACTTCCCTTAAACAAGCTTTCTCTACTGCCCCGGCTCTTCACAGACCAATGATCAACAAGCAGTTTTCCCTGGAAGTGGACACTTTGTCATCTGGAGCCGGAGCGGTCCTCACACAGAAACTGTCTACCGGTAAGATGGTGACCTGTGGATTCTTTTCTCGCCCTGCGAATGTAGCTACTCAATTAGGGAGAGAGAGTTACTGGCAATTAAGTTAGCCTTAGAAGAGTGGCGATATCTGCTTGAAGGCGCAGTTCATCATTTACACAGATCATAAAAACCTGTCTTACCTCCAGTCAGCTCAAAGACTCAACCCTCGCCAGGCTCATTGGTCTTTATTTTTTGCTCATTTCAATTTCTCTCTCCATTTCCGTCCTGCAGAGAAGAATATCAAAGCCGATGCGCTTTCCAGGTCATTCCTGTCAGACTACCTTGAAGAGGAGCCTCAGCATATCATTGAACCATCCAAGATGATCACGGTGGCTCCAGTCAGTCTGTCGCAGATCCCGCCCGGTAAGACTCTCGTAACTGAAAGAGACAAGAGGAGAGTTCTATGCTGGGGTCATTCTTTTAAGCTGGCCAGACACGCCGGTCAAAAGAAGACATTACAACTAATATCTCGACACTACTGGTGGTCCACCTTGCGCCAAGATGTTCTGGACTTTGTTGCAGGCTGTCCCGCCTGTGCTCGTAATAAAACACCCAAGAAACTGCCAGCCAGTCGCCTCCTTCTGCTGCCGATTACGTCTGCTCCCTGGCAACACATTGCCATGGACTTCATCATGGATCTGCCAGCATCATCCGGTTGTAGAGTAATCTGGGTTGTTGACCGGTTCTCCAAGATGGGACACTTCACTCCGCTCTCCGGTCTTCCTTCCGCTCCTAAACTCGCAGAGCTCTTCATTCAGCATGTCCTTCGGCTTCACGGACTTCCACTCCACATTGTCTTCGACAGGGGAGTTCAGTTCATTTCCCGCTTCTGGCGGTCCCTCTGTAAGTTGTTGGATGTCACCCTGGACTTCTCCTCGGCCTATCACACACAATCTAACGGCCAAGTGGAGAGAGTGAATCAAGTCCTCACAAACTATTTGCGACACTTTGTGAATGGTCACCACAGCGACTGGGCCATTCTGCTGCCGTGGGCGGAGTTTTCATACAACAATCATGTCGTGAGTCTTCCTCTAACGCCCCATTTTTCATTGTTTATGGACAGCATCCAAGGATCCCGACTCCACTGCCTCTTGCTTCCGGCAATCCTGCAGCTGGGTCCCTCGCAAAGGACTTCTCAAAGGTCTGGACAGAGACCAGGACCTCACTGGAGTAGGCATCGGTTCGAACCAAGGAGCATGCGGAAGAGACGTCTGGATCCGCCACCTTACCAACCCGGAGATAAGGTATGGCTGTCTTCCAGACACATCCGTCTTAAGGTCCCTTCTTATATATTGGCTCCTCGTTTCATCGGTCCCTTTGAAGTGCTCCACCGGGTCAACAATGTGTGCTATCGTTTGAAGTTGTCAGCCTCCTTACAGATCCATAACTCCTTCCATGTCTCCCTGTTGAAGCCAGTTGTTCTCAGTCGCTTCACCCAGGATCCAGTTAAATTTCCTTCTGTCAGTTCCGAGGATGTCTATGAAGTGAAGGACATCCTGGCCATGAAGAGAAGAGGGGGCAGGTTGCACTTTCTGGTTGACTGGAAGGGATACGGTCCTGTGGAGAGATCCTGAGAGCCTGAGGAGAACATTAATGCCCCGGTTCTTCTTAGAAAGTTCCTGGCAGGTTTGAAGAAGGGGGGGGGTAAGGGGGAGGGTACTGTCATGCCCTGAGCTGCAGGCCCGGTCTCTGCTGCTCAGGGAGACCGGCGCCTATCTCACAGCTCCACTGGTACTACTCACCCTGTCCGTGGCTCCAGACAATCAGCGGCTCCTTTCTCTGCTAAGAACCTGCATGCTCTTGGCAGGTCTCCTGGTAATGCTCTTAGGAGACGCGCCCTGCTTCCTGCACATGCTTAAAAAGGCAGGGCACCTGTTCTCTATTAGGGCTATGATGCTCTGTGCATAAAAGGCATCCTCCCTTTGAGGGAGGTGCCTGAACAACGTGTTCATTCTGTGGGATCTCTGCCTTCCACTCAGGCCACACTCTGCTTGCATTCCGTGCGCAAGCGTGCGCATGCGTATTTTTTTTACACAGTTGGACGCACCCAAAAATGCAACAGGTTGCGTCTGGCGCGCCTAGGTGTACACTACAAAAAACGCATGCGCACGAAAATGCATACAAACACGTGCAAACGCTAGACCATGTGCCCCCATGTTAAACATAGGGGCGCATGGCGCATGCGCATGGACGCGCACGATGCACTGCTCTAAAAACGTTAATGTGAAACCAGCCTTAGGGGGTGATACACGGGGGGGGTTATTTACTATTTTTTTTATTTTGATCACTATGATAGTTTATCACAGTGATCAATATGAAGAGCTTGCAGATTCGCCAGACGAGGCACGAGGGACCCAGGATCCACCGGGAGGGAATCCAGGATCACCGGGAAGTACCTGGGGGGGATCAGGGACCCTATTTCTCTCTCCTCTGATGTATGATCACATCAGAGGAGAGAGAAATTAAATGCAAAATCGCAGCTTTTTTTGCGATCGCCGTTATAGGGTTAAAAGCAAAAGTGGAGTCGGTAAAAACCGACCCGATTCATGTTCTCTGGGGTCTTGGCTACCCCCGGCAGCCGAGACCCCGGAGAAAATCCGATGCTGGGAGGCGCTATTTACTTCCTCCACAGCGCCGTGAACTAACGGCGCTGTGGTTTAAGTAGCCTTAACTACCGCCGTTAAAAGGCGTATTGGCGGTCGTTAAGGGGTTAATTTATGGACAGCTATGATCTCGTTGACTGTATGGAGTAGATGGATTGTTACCAACATAAGGTAAGGATTTCATGTCAATATCACCTTAAGAAATATATTTACTTAAGAAATAATGCATTCTATACTTATTTCACCTGCTGTATGTATCTCAGGAGATCGGCCATGTCCCCTCCTGCACCCTTGCTCTGTAGAACTACAGGTTGCTGTTGCAGCAGGAGACTTCCCCACTGCTCTTTTTGCAGAAGGACGAAAAGATTGTTGTCCTGCGCCTGGATTTGATCCCTTGAGTTTGTGTTCTGTGGTCGGCTTCTCTTTCTGCCGAGCCACATCTTCCTGTACTGGTGCTTCCTGCTGGTGACAGACTTTGTTGGATTCATTCACTTGGCTGTAGTTTGTATTAGTTGCACTTCCTTTGTGTGTGATTCCTTTCTTCTTTAGGGAACTGCTACTCTAGCGATCCTAGTTGCTGCTAAGGACATTCAGGGTAAGCCACCGTTGAGTGGGGACACTATTGCTTTATCTTAGGGTGCCAAACTCCGCGATCAGGCAGGGACAGATTAGAGTCAGAGAAGGGCTTTACCTAGTCTGAACAGGGACCTGTCAGGTTCAGGTATTTGTCTTCCTCGTTTGTACGTTACCTACGTGAATGTGCTCTGGCATTTATAACAATTGTGAGTAAAAATGATGCAAACTGATAGGCAGAACCCAGTTCAGTGGCCTTGTTTGTGATCTGTGGCTGCCAGAGAAGAGCCCAGTAAAAAACCCTCCTACCTGCCCACATCTACAGCCCTTTTGATTAGCCAGTCTGACATGACTTCACATGTTCGACATGCCGCTGATGATCACTGTGATAGACCCTATCACAGTGATCAAAATACAGCAAAATAGTAAATCATACCCCCCTTTGTCATCCCCTTAGTTAGATAAAAATAATAAAATTAAAAATTTTATTTTTTCCCATTCTTTGCAGTTAGGGTTAGGGTTGGGCAGTAGCAAGGGTATATGACAATCTGTCACTAGTTTTTGGGTTATACTATAGCAAGGGTATATGACACAAGTACAGTAACTCATACGATTGTGCACTTGGAGAATGAGTGACATAAAACTTAACTTTTAATCTTACATTTATAAAAATAGGATAGAGACCAGCATAAATGAAACCCTGTATGGGCTAAAGTGCTAAAAACAGTGCAGCAGCAATCTATTCATGCATTTGTACACATTAAACCGGATCATTGGTATTGCTTAATCTGATGCGTAATAATATCTGCAATCCCCTACCCCCCCCCCCAGTGTGCAAATCAAAGTTTGCCTTCCCCAGCTCTATGGTGGGAGTCACATCAATTCAATGATAAATTAGAACGCTCTCACCATGTTTATGGTATCCAGGAGCTATCTGATCACCTAAGACAGGTTCCCTTATTGTGGGTCCAATGCTTTGCCTGTCTGATCCAGAATAAGGCGTCGGTGCTCTCTCCTCTCAACGTGTTTCCTCCTATAATGATTCTTCAGTAGAGTCTACTAAAGAGAGAGGAATCAAAGTCTTCTATCTGGCACCTTAATACCACTGTATCCTTTACTTGTGCAGTGAGGGTAAGGGTTGGGGCTAAGGTTAGGGTTATGGTTAGTGTTGTGGTGTTGGGGTTAGGGTGGTGTTGGGGTTAGGGTAGTGTTGGGGTTGGGGTTAAAGTTAGAGTTAGGTTGTGTTGGGGTTATGGTTGTGGTTAGGGCTGTGTTAGGGTTGGAGATAGAATTGGGGGGTTTCCCTTTTTAGGCACATCAAGGCGTTTCCAAATGTGACATGGCGCTTGCCATCGATTCCAGACAGTTTTACGTTCAAAAAGTCAAACGGTGCTCCCTCCCTTCTGAGCCCTGCCATGCACCCAAACAGTGGATTTTCCCCAAATAAGGGGTTTCAGAATGCTCAGGAGAAATTGCACAACAAATTTTGTGTCCATTTTCTCCTGATACCCTTGTGAAAATAGAAAAGTTTGGGTGGGTCTAAGGTAATTTTTTTGTGAAAAAAGTTAAATGTTAGTTTTTTCCTTCCACATTGCTTTAGTTCTCATGAAGCATCTGAACTTCTTGAATGTGGTTTTGAGCACCTTGAGGGGTGCAGTTTTTAGAATGGTGTCACTTTTGGGGTATTTGATCCCCCAAAGTCACTTCAAATGTGAGGTGGTCCCTAAAAAAATGGGTTTGTAACGAACTTCCTAGCCAAAAAAAAAATGTTTCCAAAATTGTGCTGATGTAAAGTAGACGTGTGAAATGTTATTTATTAACTATTTTGTGTGACACGAGTCTCTGATTTAAGGGCACAAAAATTAAAAGTTCGAAAATTACAAAATTTTCGATAATTTTGTCATATTTCCAATTTTTTAACAAATAAGTTAAAAAATTAATAAGTTATATCAAAGAATTTTTACCACTCACATGAAGTACAATATGTCACAAAAAAAAATATTCTCAGAATCAGTGGGATGCGTTCAAACGTTCCAGAGCTATAACCTCATAAAGTGCCAGTGGTCAGAATTGTAAAAATTGGCTTGGTCAGTAAGGTCAAAAATGGCTCGGTCAGTAAAGGGTTAAGGATAAAAAAACTTATTGGGAGTGATTCAGTCCTATGGAAAACTGCAGATACATTATACAATTGCCAAGTGGCTAGCACAGACTATAACTACAAGTCTGCTGCTGTTCTTTATGTCTTAGCTATTACATCTTTATAAAGCAGTTTATTAATAAACAGTGCCACGGATATGGTCCCTGTTCTTCTGTACTAGAATGTCTGTCATATAACAGAACTGTGCTGCCACCTAGTGTGTGATCAATGGTATCTACTCTGCTATATACAGTATTTGCAAGTTTCTGTACTTGTGTGATTCTGAAGCTTATGAAATGTTTTCCTTCCCATACTCAGAATATGGTAGCGCTGCTGATATTTTTATGGCTTAATTATTTTTAGGAATAAAATTACAAGAACCGAGCATCTAGTAAATCAAAATTTAGAAAAGTACAAAACTTGACAACTTTTTGTATATTAGGTATTCTAGCTGTTTGAAAGGAATCTGTGAGCAGGGGTGGGATTCAAATTTTTAACAGGTTCTTTGTTTGTGTGTAGGAAAACCACACCCATTTTTAAGCCACACCCATTTACACACACCTTTTCCTCAGAACTGACCAACAGGCCACTAATAAACAAATCCCTCAACAAAAATACTAAATAAAGACCCCAATCAGACTATACTAATCTAGACCCCCAGCTAGACTATCCCTAAAAATATACTCCAGAGCTGAATACCCTTAAATACAAACTCCCGAACAGACAATTATTAAGCAGACCACCCCTCTCCCCAGAACAAACTAATAAATACAGGCTTCCATACCGGACTATTCCCAAAATACAGACTCCAGAGCAGTCTACCCCAAAATACAAACCTGAGCTGGGATTACCCCTGAATTCAGATCCCAGAACAGACTACCCCAAAATACACTCCTGATGAGATTACCTCTAAATACAGACCCCAGAGGAGACTACCCCTAAATTCAGACCCTACAGATCAGACTACGCCTAAATTCAGACCCCACAGATCAGACTACGCCTAAATTCAGACCCCAGATCAGATTACCCTTAAATTCAGACCCCAGACGAGACTACCCCTAAATTCAGACCCCAGATCAGACTACTGCTAAATACAGACCCCAGATCAGACTACCCCTAAATACAGATCCCAGATGAGACTAACCCTAAATACAGACCCCAGATCAGACTACCCCTAAATACAGATCCCAGATGAGACTAACCCTAAATACAGACCCCAGATCAGACTACCCCTAAATACAGATCCCAGATGAGACTACCCCTAAATTCAGACCCCAGATCAGACTACCCCTAAGTACAAACCCCAGATGAGGCTACCTCTAAATTCAGACCCCAGATCAGAATACCCTTAAATTCAGACCCCAGATGAGACTACCCCTAAATTCAGACCCCAGATCAGACTACCCCTAAATACAGACCCCAGATAAGACTACCCCTAAATACAGACCCCCAGATGAGACTACCTCTAAACTCAGACCCCAAATCAGACTACCCCAAATCAGACTACCCCTAGAAACAGACCTCCAGATCAGACCCCTAGATAAGACTACCCCTAAATTCAGACCCCAGATCAGACTACCCCTAAATACAGACCCCAAGATAAGACTATTACTAAACACACTTCCCCGACTAAACTGCTAAATCCAGACACCAGATCAGAAGTGCATATACCCTTCCCTACTCCTGCACTCCCCTCACTTTCTAGTGGCACAGTATAACCACATCCCAGTGCCAAACATTGCCAGTGCCCAGGATTAGTGAGAATGGTGACTTGCGCAATTTTGTCTGACATGTCCCCTTCTAATGGTCATTGAATTACAATCTCCATAAAGTCAGCACAGAACAAAATAGTCAAAAGTAATATAAACGGACAAAAAACCTAATAGATGGAAATGCGTCGGACAGATGAGACATTTCTGGGGAGAAGAGTGCAGGTGGGGATGGTCATCCTGTGCAGGTGGGGATGGTTCCCTGGTGGGGATGGTGCCCCGATGCAGGTGGGGATGGCGGCCCTGTGCAGGTGGGGATGGCACCCTGGTGGGGATGGTGCCCCTGTTCAGGTGGGAATGGCGCCCATTTGCAGTTGAGGATGGCATCCCATGGGGAAGGCGCCCCTCTGCAGGTGGGGATGGTGTCCCTGTGGGGATGGCGCCCCTGTGCAGGTGGGGAAGGCGCCCCTGTGCAGGTGGGGATGGTGCCCCTGTGCTGCTGGGGAAGGCGCTCTTGTACCCTGCAGCAGCTCTCAGGTCCTGACACAAGTTCTCTATGGAATTTCTACAGAAGAGATGTCTCAAAGAGACCTCTGTGGACGTCTCAAGGCTGATGAGTAGGTGACAGAGCGGCTGTAGAAGTGACAGCAGCACCGAGTATCATGGAGGACCTGGCAGGCTGAGCGCGCTACTACTCCCTGCACACACACGTCCCTGCCATACATGCTGCCTCGCACCAGTCGCTTCCAGTTATTACAAGCTCTGGTAATAGGAAGATGTGAATGTCAGTGACAGTAACGTATCTGTGCCCAGAGCAGAGCCAGTCCCTGGTACTCACTGCTGTAGTTAGGGCATTACCTTGTGTTCAGACCCCACGGCTCCTGCGCTCTCTGTACACGCAGCTTCCAGTCACAGGAACTGGGGAAAACACATGAAAGGACGTGACAAGTTTCCCCGGCCGGGAGGAGAGAGGGGAATGTTCCGGAGTGGGAGGAGGCAGCGGCTGACAGCACGGTCTGTGCCCCAGCCACAGGCGGCACTGTCACTGGTGGGGCAGAGTCTGCACCCACCAAGGATCCATGGCTGTGGCAGAGAAGAGTGACACTTCCTGTCTGTACTACGTGACTGACGGTTACCTGGGCAGGTCAAAATAGTCGGGACTGAATGAGCGCAAAACAATCTACACACTAGCGCCCCCTGCCAGTACCGGATTGCGGCTCTGAATCTCCCCAGTTCGGGGAACCGGCTGCTTTTATAACAAGCGGTTCCATCGAACCTGGGAGAACTGGCTGAATCCCACCCGTCTGTGAGTAAGTTTATTCTTTGGAATCTGAAGACAGCAGGAGATAGAGGCTGAAACACAGATTTCAGGGATGTGTCACTTGACAAAGTGCTGTTATTTTCTAACTATGAAGGATTTATCACTAAAAGATTAACTGTCACTATACTGTAGCATGATTTCCCCAAATGGTGGAGAAACTGGGGCCTGATAACTTGCTATGCTCCTAAATGCACACTGAACTATTTCCTCCCCCACCCAGGTAGGTATGGGATAGATGTGGACAGGGGAAACTGCAATCATACAAATACACTCACAAAATAACAAAGTAGAAAACAAGGCAACAGTAGAAGAGACCAACCAAATGGGGGAGTATATGGACAATACCAAAACCATCCAGATAACTCCTAGAGAAAACTTCAACAGACAGCTACGATTATGGACTACTCCTCCAACACCAAACTGGTAGTTGTAAGCTATCACCAGCAGGGAACAGAGGCAGCAGAGAGAAGCCCCTGCAGAATTATAAGTTGGCCAAATAGCAAATGTAAAACACCTGCTGTTAGAAAGTCAAAGGGTAATCAGCACCTGGATAGTGAAAGAATCTACTGTGACTCAGTGGAGAGAGATGCCGTCAGACAAAGATAAGACTGCTGTATCGGATCCCGAGGCATGACATTAAAACATTGAACACTTACCAAAGCGACGCAGATCGCAACTTCATGCGCCAACTGCTCAGGTTCCTCCTCCACAGGCATACAATTCTGGTGAAGGTCTGAGTTCAGAATGAAAACATTCAAAAGAAATATTGTATGCAAAATAAAAGGAGCTTTATTTTTCAGCATAATTCCACTAGGGTGCCAAGTTCTTCTGACGACAGGATGAACGGGCTGGATACCCTACTTGTGCACCTCACTCTCCGACTTGTGAGTGCCGTATATGACTTTTTATTATTGGTCATTCTTTATCATTGTTAGGAAAGGCCAGGTGATGCTAATTCCCCTGCTTTATAAAAACCCAGCATCCTCTAACCTTGTGCCAGAAAACAGCAGCCATGGGATCTTTATGCATCTGCCTAGCTCACTGAAAATTAAAATGGTCAAGGCCCATAAAGCAGGAGAAGGCTATAAAAAGATAGCACAGCATTTTCAAGTTGCCCATTCCTCAGTTCAAAATGTAATTATGAAATTGCAGTTAACAGGAACACTGCAGGTCAAGATAAGGTTTGTAAAACCAAACAAAATTTCAGTGAGCTTCTTGTAGGATTGCTAGAGAGGGAAATCAGAACCTTCACTTCACTGCAAAAGACCTTTAGAAAGATATAGCAGACTCTGGAGTTGTGGTACTGTTCAGAGACACCTGCACAAATATGACCTTCTTGGAAGAGTCATCAGAAGAAAACATCTCCTTCATCCTCACCATAAAATTCAGTATCAGAAGTATGAAATGAATATTTAAACAAGCCTGATGCATTTTGGAAACAAGTCATGTGGACCACTTAGGTTAAAATAGAACTCATTGGTCACAATGATCAAAGGTATGTGTGGAGAAACATATGCACATAATGTCATAAAAAGAACATCTCTCCAACCATTAAGCATGGGGGTGGATGAATCATACTTTGGGGTTATGTTGCTGCCAATGGTACCAGAAACATTTCACAGGTAGAGGGAAGAATGGATTCAATGAAATTTCAACAACTTCTTGATGCAAACATAATACCATCTGTGAAAAAGCTGAAGTTGAAAAGAGGACAGCTCCAACAAATGGTAAAATTATAATTCTAAACACAATGGCCCTCACAGTGCCATCATTTGAACATCATTGAAAATCTGTGACTAGACCTCAAAATAGCAGTGCATGCAAGATGACCCAGGAGTCTCACAGTACTGGAAGAATGTTCCAAGGACAAATGGATGAAAATCCCTCAAACAAAAATTAAAAGACTCTTGTATAGCTACACAAAAAGCATTTACAAGACATGATACTTGCAAAAGGGGGTGCTACTAGGTATTAACCATGCAGGGTGCCCAAACTTTTGCTTCTGCCCATTTTCTTTTTAATAATTTTTAAAATGTAAAAGATATATATATATACAGTGGGTACAGAAAGTATTCTGACCCCTTTAAATTTTTCATTATTTCATTGCAGCCATTTGGTGAATTCAAAAAACTT
Source organism: Dendrobates tinctorius (assembly GCF_039654945.1). NCBI lineage: Eukaryota > Metazoa > Chordata > Amphibia > Anura > Dendrobatidae > Dendrobates > Dendrobates tinctorius. The sequence goes on along the minus strand of NW_027361671.1, from coordinate 26,115,673 downwards.
CATTTTTTTTTCTCAATAATGTACATTCTGCACCCCATCTTGACTGAAAAGAAAAACATAAATGTAAATATTTTTGCAAACTTATTAAAAAAGAAAAACTGAAATATCACATGGTCATAAGTATTCAGACCCTTTGCTCAGACACTCATTTATGTCACAGGCTGTCCATTTCCTTGTGATCTTCTTTGAGATGGTTCTACTCCTCCATTGGAGTCCATCTGTGTTTAATTAAACTGATAGGACTTGATTTGTAAAGGCACACACCTGTCTGTCTATGTAAGACCTCACAGCTCACAGTGCATGTCAGACCAAATGAGAATCATGAGGTCAAAGGAACTACCCAAGAAGCTCAGAGACAGAATTGTGGCAAGGTACAGATCTGTTCAAGGTTACAAAAGACTTTCTGCAGTACTCAAAAACCCTGTCATGGGCAGCCCATTCAAAATATTGATTTCAGAACTCTTCCTGAGTTAAAACATTAATATTGTTGTTTCTAAATGATTATGAACTTGCTTTTTTTGCATTATTTGAGCTCTGAAAGCACTGGGGTTTTTTTTTTTTATTCTGACCATTTTTCTTTGTCAGAAAAAAATACAAAATGTGTTACTTGGAAATTCGGAGACGTGTTGTCAGAAGTTTATAGACTAAAAGAACAAATTACATTTTACTGAAGAATATACCTATAAAGAGAAAAATCAGACAAACTGGACATTTGAAAGTGGTCTCTTTTTTTTATTATTTTTATTTTTTTGCTTAAAAGGCAAAGGAAATGTGTCATCTTTAACTTTAGGCCTTTTAGAGATCATTTCATCTTTAACTTACTTACCGTAACTGTTCACAATAACAGTAATTTTGACCAGGGGTGCCCAAACTTTTACATTCCACTGTACAAATAAATACAGTGATGGTAAACATTTAACTATCATAAGGGTGAATTACCTGGTGAGGAGCATGATGTCCCCTACTAAACCCACTTTACTGTTAAATTAGTAGTATTGATAATTTCATGTTTTTATCCATGACTGAATAAAATATTTTTGGATTGTTTGGAAGCTGGAACTAATTTTTTTTTGTTCATATCCACATGTGACTGCACTGGTTCCGTGCTTTCCCACACCACATGCTGCAATAGAACAGGTGAGCTGGTTTCTCTTTTGCTTGTAATTAGAGTGGACTCTCTGGACCGTGGAACAGACCTACCCCTGGGTGAGCAGACCTAATGGAAACCGACCCCTATACAAGGATCGTCAGGGGCAAGCCCAGAGGTCTCTTGGACCACAGTAGCCGATACCAAGAGGGGCAGCTCAGATAGTGAACGGGGAGCGATACAGTGAGGGACCATGGGAGAACGGTGGACACAAGCATGCAGGAGCCAGGGGTACGGATCCAGGGAGAATGGACGGACCCAGGACGAACACTGGAGGAGGATGCCAGGACAGGACTCCAGGAGAGCTGAAGCGGGAGGCAACTGTGGAGAGAGAGAGTGTTAGAGGGAAGAGGTATATGCTGCCAGAGCAGCGCACAGGAGAATGGGCGTATAGGATGCAGAGAGAGCAGTGCAACAGGGCATTGGAGTACGGGATGCTGGCAGAGCAGTGCAACAGGGCACAGGTGTACAGGATGCTGGCAGAGCAGCGCACAAGGGCACGAGCGTTCAGGAGCGCAAGCGCACAAAGAAGCAGGCGCTGGCCTGAGTCACTAAGCGGAAAGCTATACAATAACCAGACACCTCCACCTAGGGGAGGTAGCCTAAAATACTCTATGCCTTACCCAGATAGGTTACCAAGGATTTCTGGATCAGGGCATCTGGGGGCTTAAGAGAGGTGCACGGCCACTCTCTAAGGATCCCAGGGCGCATGCACAGATGCCTGGAAGTCCCGTCAGAGCGCGTGACTGGAAGTCGGGGAAGAGCACGGCGGGGGCGAGCGAGGACAGCGCACCAGGACCCAGGAGTAGAGCCGAAGGAGCCATCCGTAGCAGAAGGAGAGCAGGCAGCAGCAGAACGGGTAGAGGGCCGACGGGCAGCGGCAAGCACAGCAGCGGTTACAAAGGGATAGCAGTGGCTAACCGAGCTGTTCTGCCAATAGAAATTAACACCATTTAAAAAAGAAGGCAAAATGCTTCTTTTTAGCACAGATGTAGGAGCAATCAGATGCTGTGGTTTTCTGGCTCCTCTCTGTTGTAATAACCCCGTGACAGTTGCTTTTCCTAAATTATGTTGCCCCCATAAGAGGTAGCAAAGACCTAATAACATATTACATTTAAGTTGTTCACATTAGACAAACTATTGTAATTGTGCAGATCCCCCAATAAGTATCACATGGCTGGGAAGAAAGGTAGGTGACTGCCAAGGGTGCCATCTCTTAACAGCTAATTCCAAGTACGAGTCCAGTTTTGTAGTTTTGTTTAAAGATGGAAGTAATAATCATTATACTTTGATACATGTTATGGTTTGTAGCCAGAAATCATGTCAGAAGACAAAAAGAAACTATAATATATATTGCTTCCTACAGCAAAAATGTGTGCGTATGAGCGCAGCTATGAATATCTTCAACATAAAAGACAAAGGAGCAGGGCTCCACAGAGGAGTAAAGTGTGAGTTGGGTTTTACACCTTTTCCACCGACTGTGTTTAGGTTGCATTTAGTTATTTAACTTAGCAGCATGGAAAGATTCTATAAAATATAACTTTTAATAATTAATTTTAAGGTACGGTAATATCCCAAAATAAACACACCTACATATATACTATACATAGATAATAAAACCTTAAATGTTGGTCTCAAATACTTATCGCATGAGTTCTATAAATAAACGTGTAAAATAACTAAAAGGTGTATTAGATCTTGCCCAAATCAGACATGAAGATGTACAGTAGTAGTCGTCTGTGGAGCCCTAGGGGAAACTTGTGAAAAGTAGATGGGCTATCTAACCTGTAGTGTCCCATGCAGTAACTCAAGCAGTACCCAAGTGTCATACTGGTAATATAAGCCCCCAAAACATCTATAATATTATAATTACTGTTAATACTGGAGAATCTAGGAGACAAGATATTCTGATGTATGTAAATGATCTCTGTCACGTGTAATATATGTTATTGAATTTCTTATCTCGTCTTCACTGATTTTCTTCTGTTTCCATTAAAGGGACAAGTGACCCGTACGTCAAGTTTAAAATCGGAGGAAAAGAGGTTTTTCGAAGCAAGACAATACACAAGAACCTCAACCCTGTTTGGGAGGAAAAAGTTTCCTTGCTCATTGAAAATCTTAAAGAACCCTTGTATGTTAAGGTAATGATTTCATTTCAGTAGATCCTTAGAAATAAAAATATATCTAAGGAAAAACTTAAATGTATACTCAGAAATATCCAATGGCGACATTATTAAGAAAACTAATAAAACTAATAAGTAGAAATGGACGGATCAGGCATAAATTGATCTCACCAGATTTTCTTTGGTACTTTGATTTGCAAGAAAGTTATTTTCCGCAATTTGAATGTCCCTTATCAACCTCTGAGGTCTCTTAAGACCCCTAAGCATAGTAAACATAATATATAAAAATAAATCCTTATCGCTCACCTGCAGCGCCGCCACTCCTCACCGTCCCCCATACAGTCCTCGGCACATCTTATCATCACCACAATCAGTGCAGTCCTTGGCCTCTTCATGCTAGGCCAGGACTTATGGCTATGATGAGGACCAAGTGTTCAAGTGCATGTAAGGTCACATGTTTTGACATTGTGACCTTTGACTTACATGTGCAAGTGGATTTGGAACCTTGTTAAAGAGGAACGGAGCTAAGATCTCGAGTGCGATAAAAAAGGAAATGATAACAAACAATAATGAGTTATATTTAATTGATTTTCATTTACATTACATCAGAGAAGCAGCAGCGCTGAAAAAACTATTGCTCCTACCAATGACATTTATCAGGTCTGTCGAGGATTTTTGTGCTAAATTTTACGAGTTTGGAAGAGTGAAACCAATGGGAGCCTTCACTGATCGCGATTACCGTGAATTCCCATTTCTAATTATTGGGGAGGCCATGGTGAGCAGTGGCCAGACATGTGCTGGCGTGAGGGTTGCGTTTGGATGAGTTTCTTCATCACGTATGATTGCAATATAAATCGGAGGTACTACTTGCTTTTCTAGACTGTGCCTCCCACTTTTTATGTACTATAACTCACTGTAACTCATTGGTGAACTTTGATCGTCTAATTTAGTGAAGACATATATAACTTCAGGGATGGGAGCACCACACAGGTGAGTAGTCATGTCATACTCAACAATATTGAAAACAGCCGTGGACTCATGGAAAACGAGTAACAGAAATCCAACTTCATGGGCATAGCTAGCCGGCAAGAAATGGATTTGGCTGCCCTGGGCCCACTAACACGTCAGGGTCTGCTAGAAAATCGTAGAGCAGGTGAATTCTCAGAGATCTGCTTTTTTTTTGCAAGCAGCTTAGTGTATCCTTCTCTGATGAGCAATCATAACATCTTTATACCTACTGTCATCTCTGTCACTGTGTTACTGTGCCTACCCAACAAGTTAACAGAGATCACTATAAAGTCATGTTGGGTGCTCAGCTAGTCAAAGGCTTTGTGCACAGAAAGCTATTTACAACTGGTAGATCTGCAGCAGATAAAACAATTTTAAATGAAGACTGCAGCACCCAGTAAAGTAAGTGATGCATCACTCGACTCAGGGTATCAGTCCCTACATCTTGCTGTTCTCAGATGGGGTAGAAAAAACCTACCTTAAAATGTATAGTGTGTCTGGGTTTGCGGTGTACAAAGAAGCATTTTGCCCACCCTCGGATGAACCCTTAGTCACGCCTCTGCCTCCCTTATAACCCTAGCTCTCAGTGTCCTGACTGCTGTCTGCACTTAGCACCGTAAAATCTATAAAATTTATCAACTGTCTCTATAGCAAAAGAATGAAACAAGCCATGTCTAGTAAAATGTCTGTATTGCTTCTTAGAAATCTGACTGCTATCAAAAAGTAACAAAAGGCATCGCTGACTCATTACTCATCTCTGTATTATTAGTCTAATAATAGCGTAGGTTATGCAGCAGAGCTGAGCGGTCACACTGGAGCAGAGATCCTGATATCCTGATATATGGTAATACTGCCTAAATAACTGTACTAATAAAACCTCCTACCTGGCCAAAAGTTGTCTGTGGGTGAGAGGAAGCCACTAGGCTCTGTGTGGTGGTGGTGGATAAAACGGGAAGATCCGATGCCTCTTCAGGCGCTTCAGCCATCCGCAACTTGTGGAGAGGATGGTTGCCATCTTAGGTCCGGATCCTGGTGCTGTGAGGTGAAAGGTGCTAACAGGAAGAGAGGTGACAAAGAACAACCTTGGAGACTCACTCACCTGTGCTCCCTGGTGTACGGTTGCCCTAGCGTTCCTGGGGGTCCCTGTTCGGCAGCTGTGTAGAGTCTCCTGTCTTCTATGCAGCAGGAGGCGAGGACATCGCTGGATCCTAGCACTGCCATACTTCCGACACTGCGGGTGGTGAAGAGGTACAGTAGAGACACTGCCAGGTACTGTAGGAGGAAGACTGGAGCCTGGAGGGCCCCTGTGGGTGCTAAGGACTGGCACTGAATTGGTCCTTGCTGGTCAGTTTGGCGCCACATCCTTCCTGACCAGGAATATATCCCTAGCACTATCTCCACAGATGACTGGATATTGTTTCCGGTTGCAGGGGATTGCTTGGAGACTAAATGACCCACAGTAAATGGACTGGCAGGGAGGAAGGAGGGACACAGCCAGAAGTCTAGGAAGATGCCCGATAATCATGTGTGAGGTAACAGAGAGATCTAAGTGGGAAGATGGCTGCCAGACTGGAGCAATATGCCCACAAAGCTCAAAACATAGTGTTATCAGCAGGGAAAGTGCAAAGATCCCCAAATGTGTCCCATAAAGAATCCCATTACTCTGTTTAGGGAATGGAAATTGATGAGGAGACTGTGAGATGGCTTCCTCTTCAAGGGGGTCCCTTGAATTACAAAGACCTTCGAAAAGATAATTTGAAAAGAGTGCTCGTGTGAATATACCGCCGGGTAACTCTCCTTCACTATTGGATGTTCTTAATGCAGTAAATAAGTACAATTTAACACCTGAGACACTGACAGGCCAAGTAGGCTTCATTCACTAAACTATTTCTATAACCCTACTGGATGTTCAGAAGGGAGCAGAATGCACCACTCCTGTCAAGACCTGATTAAGGGAGCTTGAAGACCCACTTTTTCCTATTTGTAGAGATGTTCAAAATCATACACAGGCAGTGGCACAGTTGTTGGCCAGAGCTGAGGATCTAGAAAATCGCAAGAGATGTAATAACATTATGCTGGTGGGAGTTCTGGGGAAAGTGAAAGGGGGTGACCAGATTGCTTTTTTGAAAATTGGCTCCTTGACACCCTTGGCAAAGAAGCCCTTACTCGCCTATTTGCTGTGGGGAGAGCCCATAGGGTCCCTACCAGACTGGGACTAGAGGGCAGACCTCTCCGGCTGGTCTTGATTCAAATACATTATAAGGATCAGGCCATAATTTTGAGAAAGGCTCTGTATGTTATGATACCTCATCCCTTACTTCTAAGGATAGGTTTTTGCTAGAGGGTGGGGGGGTGATGTAAAGTTGGGGGGGCGAGGGTTGGGGTATGTATTCGTTGGTGTACACGTTTTAATTTTGTGCTCTAGGATTGGAACACAGTTCAGCAACATGCCACTGTGGGGGTGTTTTGAAAGCCTTTTTTAAATTTTAAATATGGGTTCAAGGATAAAATTTGTGTTCTGGAATGTTTGCTGTCTAAAACACATTGCTAAGAGGCAAGCTATTTTCGAACACTTTAGGAAAATTTACCCCACTATTATAGAATTGCAATTAAAGAATTTAACCAGGGAATCTATTAATCTGCTACATAGGTCATGGATAGGGTTTAGTCTTCATTCTAACTATGCACAGGGTGTCAGCATTCTAGTACTCAAAAATATTCCCTTTATCTGTTTAAATTCATTTAGAGATGATGAGGTGAGATATGTTGAGGTTTATTTTAAACTGTTTCATTTTGAATGCCTCATTGTGGTAATATACACACATGGTCAAAATTGTTGGTACCCCTCTTTTAATAACAGAAAAACCCACAATGGTCACAGAAATAACTTGAATCTGACAAAAGTAATAATGACTAAAAAATCTATGATAATGAACAAATAAAAGTCAGACATTGCTTTTCAACCATGCTTCCACAGAATTTTTTTTAGAAAAACAGAACCTTTGTTCTACCAGCAATGTGGAAGCCCCCTATATTTCCGTTAACAGATGGGGGACCTGATTGGGGACTTGATTTTTGTGATTTGAGTTGAAGCTTTTATTTGGAACATTTTACATAACATTTGGGATCACATTTGTCCTGCGCTCTATGCTGAGCACTTACTTTGGTGTTTCCGTCTAAACATACGAGTGATGTGATTCAGATAAAACCCTTGAGGGATCCATTCACTATAGTGAGGCAGCAGAGTTGCTCTGGACCCTGTCTGGCCTCTGTTCAGCATTATCCTTCTTTTCAGTTCACAAAACTGCGGTGGTCCGTGCTTTTATGCAATCCTAAAAAGACGTATATCACCAAATATCGAGCTCTGGCAAAAATTAAGGGACCACTGCAAAATTTTCGTTTTGTCTGATTTTTCTCTTTATAGGTATATTTTTGAGGAAAATGTAAATTGCTCTTTTATTCTATAAACTACTGACAACATGTCTCTGAATTTTCAAGCACTACATTTTTTATTTTTAGAAAATGAGAAATGGTCAAAATAACAAAAAAAATGCAGTGCATGCAGACCTCAAATAATGCTAATAAAACAAGTTCATAATCATTTAGAAACAACAACACTAATGTTTTAACTCAGGAAGAGTTCAGAAATCAATATTTTGTGGAATAACCATGATTTTTAATCACAGCTTTCATGCGTCTTGGCATGCTTTCCACCAGTCTTTCACACTGCTTTTAGGTGACTTTATGGCACTCCTGATAAAAAAAATGTAAGCCGTTCTTCTTTGTTTGATGGCTTGTGACTATCCGTCTTCCTCTTGATTACATTCCAGAGATTTTCAGTGGGGTTTAGGTCTAGAGATTGGGCTGGCCATGACAGGGATTTGATGTGGTAGTCCTTCATCCACACATTGATTGACCTAACTGTGTGGCATGGCGCATTGTCCTGCTGGAAAAAACAATCCTCAGAGTTGGGGGAACATTGCCTGAGCAGAAGGAATCAACTGTTTTTCCAGGATAACCTTGTATGCGGCTTGATTCATACGTCCTTTGCAAAGATTAACCTGCCCAATTCCTGCCTTGCTGAAGCATCCCAAAATCATCATGGATCCTCCACCAAATTTCACAGTGGGTGCAAGACACTTTGGCTTGTACGCCTCTCCAGGTCTCTGTCTAACCATTAGACGACCAGATGTTGGGCAAAGCTGAAAATTAGACTCATCAGAGAAGATTACCTTACACCAGTCCTCTATGGTCCAATCCTTATGGTCTTTGGCAAACTTCAGCCTGGCTCTCCTTTGCTTCTCATTGATGAAAAGCTTTTTTCAGCCTTTACATGACTTGAGCCCTGCCTCTAGGAGCCTGTTATGAACTTTTCTTGCCGTGCACTTCACCCTAGCTGCCATTTGCCATTCCTTTTGTAGGTCACTTGATGTCATCCTGCGGTTGCTAATTGACAATCAAAAAAGATGACGGTCATCCCAGTCAGTGGAGAGTCATTTTCGCCCTCTGCCGGTCTCTAGCTTTGTTGTCCCCAATGTCTGCTGCTTGACCTTGTTGTAATGTACTGCCGTCTAAGAAATTTTAAGGATGGAGGCAACATGACGCTCACTGTATCCCTCTGCTAGTAAATCCAGTATTGAGCCCTTCTTTTCCTCACTGAAGACTCTTCCTTTCAACTCCATTGGCATGGTTAAAAGTTTTTTTTTCATTCCTATTACTTTTGGGATATTACTAGCACTTCTTTTGCCATCCAGCTTGTCCTATTGCAAGAGGATTGTGAACACCACAGCAGGGTTTTTTATACTTTCCTTCGTTAAATAAGATTTCATTCAGGTGATCACCTAATCAGAAGCACATTAAAATCAAAAGAGAAGCCCTTAATATATAACATGGAGGACCATATGACAAAGCTACAACCATTTAATCCCTACGCGTTTCGAAGCATAACGCTTCTTCTTCAGGGGTTGACACGCGTAGGGATTAAAGGGTTAACTTTTTTAACCTTGTGTGGTTATGGAATTTGTCTGGCAGCGCACTTAAAGTCCAAGAATTTATTCCGTATTATCTGTGGTGCGGTTCCGCTGTGGACCATTGGACGTGCAGCAGGCTGACATACTATACAGGCTTTACTTTCTCTTTGAGAAGGTGAGTATAATACTTTTAGTATTTGTACATTTTACCCGGATAAGACCCTATTGCGCTCTTGTTTCAACCTTTTAGTGAATACAAAGCTACAACCATGTAAGAAAAAGGTCCTCCAAAAACCAAGTTTGACAAAATATATTCTTTACTGATTAAAAAACAAGATTTTTTAAAAAAATGTTGGAGATGAAGACAAGCCAAAAAGAAACTGGAATGAGCACAATACTGGATGGATAACAAATAAATTGATATCTGATGAAATTCAGCAAGTGGCATCAAATACAATATATTATGACATTGCCTAATTATATTATTCCTTGTGCAAATAAAGTGCAAGTGCAAAATTCCCTATATAATCAGAAGACAAAGAAAGTTATAAATGCATATATCAAACATTGCTGAACTATCCATTCCTGATCCCCATAGAAAAACAATAATGCTCCCAGTGAAATGGATAATATTGCATAAATAAGCAGTATACAGAGAAGGTCAGATATGGATAGTGCACATCATAATGCAAGATTAGCAAGTTAATAAACACTCATGATCATATTTACCCACAATCGGGAACCAACCAGTGTGTAGGGGTACACACAGCAGGGGAGTAAGCAAAAGAGCATGCAGACATTACAGCACGGGATCACAGCTGAAACTTTTTTTGTGAGGTAAAACATTTCCCTGCCTGTTTTTAAACAATGTTTTACTTCAAAGAAAGAATCAGCTGTGATCCCCTGTTGACCTGTCTGTATACTCTTTTACTTCCTCCCCTGCCCAGGAGCTGTAGTATGATCAGACCATGTTCCTGTACGGTCAGACACGACCATTACACAGTATACAGCAGAGGCACATTTATAAGATTATCTCAGCACAGGAACATAGTAACATACAGTGGGGAAAAAAAGTATTTAGTCAGTCAGCAATAGTGCAAGTTCCACCACTTAAAAAGATGAGAGGCGTCTGTAATTTACATCATAGGTAGACCTCAACTATGGGAGACAAACTGAGAAAAAAAAATCCAGAAAATCACATTGTCTGTTTTTTTTTCATTTTATTTGCATATTGTGGTGGAAAATAAGTATTTGGTCAGAAACAAACAATCAAGATTTCTGGCTCTCACAGACCTGTAACTTCTTCTTTAAGAGTCTCCTCTTTCCTCCACTCATTACCTGTAGTAATGGCACCTGTTTAAACTTGTTATCAGTATAAAAAGACACCTGTGCACAACCTCAAACAGTCTGACTCCAAACTCCACTATGGTGAAGACCAAAGAGCTGTCAAAGGACACCAGAAACAAAATTGTAGCCCTGCACCAGGCTGGGAAGACTGAATCTGCAATAGCCAACCAGCTTGGAGTGAAGAAATCAACTGTGGGAGCAATAATTAGAAAATGGAAGACATACAAGACCACTGATAATCTCCCTCGATCTGGTGCTCCACGCAAAATCCCACCCCGTGGGGTCAGAATGATCACAAGAACGGTGAGCAAAAATCCCAGAACCACGCGGGGGGACCTAGTGAATGAACTGCAGAGAGCTGGGACCAATGTAACAAGGCCTACCATAAGTAACACTACGCCACCATGGACTCAGATCCTGCAGTGCCAGACGTGTCCCACTGCTTAAGCCTGTACATGTCCAGGCCCGTCTGAAGTTTGCTAGAGAGCATTTGGATGATCCAGAGGAGTTTGGGAGAATGTCCTATGGTCTGATGAAACCAAACTGGAACTGTTTGGTAGAAACACAACTTGTCGTGTTTGGAGGAAAAAGAATACTGAGTTGCATCCATCAAACACCATACATACTGTAAAGCATGGTGGTGGAAACATCATGCTTTGGGGCTGTTTCTCTGCAAAGGGGCCAGGGCGACTGATCCGGGTACATGAAAGAATGAATGGGGCCATGTATCGTGAGATTTTGAGTGCAAACCTCCTTCCATCAGCAAGGGCATTGAAGATGAAACATGGCTGGGTCTTTTAACATGACAATGATCCAAAGCACACCGCCAGGGCAACGAAGGAGTGGCTTCGTAAGAAGCATTTCAAGGTCCTGGAGTGGCCTAGCCAGTCTCCAGATCTCAACCCTATAGAAAACCTTTGGAGGGAGTTGAAAATCCGTGTTGCCAAGCGAAAAGCCAAAAACATCACTGCTCTAGAGGAGATCTGCATGGAGGAATGGGCCAACATACCAACAACAGTGTGTGGCAACCTTGTGAAGACTTACAGAAAACGTTTGACCTCTGTCATTGCCAACAAAGGATATATCACAAAGTATTGAGATGAAATTTTGTGTCTGACCAAATACTTATTTTCCACCATAATATGCAAATAAAATGAAAAAAAAACAGACAATGTGATTTTCTGGATTTTTTTTTCTCAGTTTGTCTCTCATAGTTGAGGTCTACCTATGATGTAAATTACAGACGCCTCTCATCTTTTTAAGTGGTGGAACTTGCACTATTGCTGACTGACTAAATACTTTTTTTCCCCACTGTACATAGTAATATAATTTTGAAGGCTGAAGGAAGACTTTATGTCCATCTAGTTCAGCCTATTTTTAGTGCAGCTGTTCTGCATTGTTGATCCCGGGGAAGGCAAAAAACCCAGAGTAGAAGCCAATTTTCTCCATAGGGAAAAAAATTCCTTCCCATAAGCTGGGTCAACCATCTACCTATAATATTCTGTTATTCGTAACCTTCTATACTGTTACTCACAAGAAAAGCATCCATTCCTTTCTTAAATTCATTCAGTGAGTTGGCCATCACCACTTCCTCAGGAAGAGAATTCCAGAGCCTCACTGCTCTTACTGTGAAGAACCCTCTTCTATGCTGGTGCAAAAATTGTCTTTCCTCCAAACGAAGAGAATGCCCCCTTGTCACAGTCCTTGGTACAAACCGTTCATTGGAGAGATCTCTGTATTGCCCTCTGATATACTTGTACATATATATTAGGTCTCCCCTAAGTCTTCTCTTTTCTAGAGTAAATAGACCTAATTTTGATAACCTTTCTGGGTATTGTAGTGAACCAACTCCATTTATCATTTTAGTAGCCCGCCTTTGAACCATTTCAAGTTCAGTAATGTCTTTCTTGAGCACCGGCGTCCAAAATTGCACACAATACTCCAAGTGTGGTCTGACGAGTGATTTGTACAGAGGGAGAATTATGTTTTCATCTCGTGTCCCCAGACCTCTTCTAATGCATCCCATGACCCTATTTGCTTTGGTGGCAGCTGCCTGACACTGGGCACTCCAATTTAGCTTCTTATTGACAAAGATGCCTAAGTCTTTTTCCATGTCTGATTACCCCAGCAGTTTCCAATTTAGTAAGTAATTGTAGCATCTGTTTCTCCTTCCCATGTGCATAACCTTACACTTATCTGTGTTAAACCTCATTTGCCATTTTTCAACCCAATTCTCCAATTTACTCAAATCTGTCTGTAGTTGCAAACTGTCCTCCTTTGTGTTAACTACCATACATAGTTTTGTATCATCTGCAAATACTGATATTTTACTGTGTAAGCCATCCACTAAATCATTAATAAATATATTAAATAGTAGGGGGCCCAATACAGAACCCTGTGGTACCCCACTAGTAACCCTGGCCCAATCTGAGTATGCACCATTAATAACCACTCTTTGTTTTCTATCACTAAGCCAGCTACCTACCCATCTACACACATTTTCCCCTAGCCCAAGCTTTCTCATCTTACTTACCAATCTTTTATGTGGGACAGTGTCAAATGCTTTAGAGAAGTCGAGATAAATGACATCCAATGATTCTCCTTGGTCCATTTGAGAGCTTACATCCTCATAGAAGCTGATCAGGTTAGTTTGACAGGAGCGATCCTTCATAAATCCATGTTGATATGGAGTTAAGCATTTATTAACATTGAGATATTCCATAATGGTATCCTTTAGAAACCCTTCAAAAATTTTACCCACAACAGATGTTAAGCTTACCGGCCTATAGTTTCCAGGTTCCCTTTTACACCCCTTTTTGAATATTGGTACCACATTTGCTTGCCGCCAATCAAAAGGAACAGACCCTGTCTCTATAGAGTCTCTAAATATAAGGAATAGAGGCCTGTCTATCACATTACTTAACTCCCTTAATACCAGAGGGTGAATGCCATCATCAGGGCCCGGTGATTTGTCAATTTTAATCTTACTAAGGCGGTTCTGCACTTCTTCCTGGGTTAGGCAGGTAATACTTAATGGGGAGTTTACATTATCACTCTGCATTTCCCCTGGCAAATCCTTTTCCTGTGTGAACACTGTTGAGAAAAAAGTATTTAAAACATTTGCTTTTCCCACATCGCCCTCTATGATTTCACCCTCATTGTTCTTTAAAGGGCCGACACCATCAATCTTAATCATTTTACTGTTTATATAATTAAAGAATAGTTTTATTTCAACACATCCAGTTGTGAAAATTATCATTATTCCAAGATCTATTGATTAAAATGAACTTTTGCTCGTGGGAACACCACTTTAAATAACTCAGAGGTTTTTTTAGCTATTTTGAATTGAGGCTTGCAGTAAGAATACAAGAAACTGTGTCTGATCTCCTCACCTCAAACAGTGGGATACTAGACTATGTAGTGAGGGGTAAAACTAGTAAAGGTTTTATCTCCTTGATGTATTGGCTCTGCTATCAAGATTTCTACGTGACCTGATGACCTCAGTCAAAGATAGGTGGGAGAAAGTTTTGGGACACATATCCATGGAGGAATGGGCGGAGGTTTTGGAATCAACACGGCAGATATTGATTAACACAGCCCAGAGGAGGTCACAATCATTTTTGATTCAAAAGCATTATATCACACGGGTTTCAGGGCTGATGATCGGTGTCCTCATGGTGGGGAAGAGGGATAACGTTGGTAGACTAATTTGTGGGGTCTTTAATATTCCAATTTCTATTCATTCCAAACTCTGGGTCCTGGGACTAGTGGTGGACATTGCATCTTCTCCAGTGCAGTTAGCCATATCTAAAATACTGCACCATGTAATGAACACTATTGTTAATCACTGGCCAGCAAGTAGCTCTCCCTTCATTGATGATGATGATAATAATAATAATAATCTTTATTTTTATATAGCCTAACATATTCCGCAGCCCTTTACAGTTTTGCACACATTATTATCACTGTCCCCGATTGGGCTCACAATCTATGAGATAGTTCAGGGATTAAACTATTCAGTCCTAATGGAGAAAAATCTATGTTAAAAGAGGAGCTTGGCAAACAATGGGGAGAATGGATTATATGGCCGACAGTACAGTCATGGCCAAAAGTTTTGAGAATGACACAAATATTATATTTTCACATGATCTGCTGCCCTCTGGTTTTTATGTGTGTTTGTCAGATGTTTTTATCACATACAAAAATATAATTGCAATCATATTATGAGTAACAAAAGGTTATATTGACAGTTAGAATGAGTTAATGCAGCAAGTCAATATTTGCAGTGTTGACCCTTCTTCAGGACCTCAGCAATTCTCCCTAGCATGCTCTCAATCAACTTCTTTATCAAATCCTAACTGATAGCAGTCCATTCTTGCAAAATCAATGCTTTTATTTTGCCTGAATTTGAAGGTTTTTGTTTGTCCACCCGTCTCTTGATGATTGACCACAAGTTCTCAATGGGATTAAGATCTGGGGAGTTTCCAGGCCATGGTCCCAAAATCTCTATGTTTTGTTCCCTGAGCCATTTAGTTATCACCTTTGCTTTATGGCAAGGTGCTCCATCATGTTGAAAAAGGCATTGTTGATCGCCAAACTGCTCTTGGACGGTTGGGAGAAGTTGCTTGTGGAGGACATTCTGGTACCATTCTTTATTCATGGCTGTGTTTTTTGGCAAGACTGAGAGAGAGCCCATTCCCTTGGCTGAGAAGCAACCCCACACATGAATGGTTTCAGGATGCTTGACAGTTGGCATGAGACAAGACTGGTGGTAGCGCTCACCTGGTCTTCTCCGAATAAGCCGTTTTCCAGATGTCCCAAACAATCGAAAAGGGGATTCATCAGAGAAAATGACTTTACCCCAGTCCTCAGCAGTCCACTCCCTGTACCTCTTGCAGAATATCAGTCTGTCCATGATGTTTTTCTGGAGAGAAGTGGCTTCTTTGCTGCCCTCCTTGAGACCAGGCCTTGCTCCAAGAGTCTCCGCCTCACAGTGCGTGCAGATACACTCACACCTGCCTGCTGCCATTCCTGAGCAAGCTCTGCACTGCTGGTAGCCCGATCCCACAGCTGAAACACTTTTAAGAGACGGTCCTGGCGCTTGCTGGTCTTTCTTGGGCGCCCTGGAGCCTTTTTGGCAACAAGTGAACCTCTCTCCTTGAAGTTCTTGATGATGCGATAGATTGTTGACTGAGGTGCAATCTTTCTAGCTGCGATACTCTTCCCTGTTAGGCCATTTTTGTGCAGTGCAATGATGACTGCACGTGTTTCTTTAGAGATAACCATGGTTAACAGAAGAGAAACAATGATGCCAAGCACCAGCCTCCTTTTAAAGTGTCCAGTGGTGTCATTCTTACTTAATCATGACAGATTGATCTCCAGCCCTGTCCTCATCAACACCCACACCCTGTGTTAATGGAGCAATCACTGAAACGATGTTAGCTGGTCCTTTTAAGGCAGGGCTGCAATGATGTTGAAATGTGTTTTGGGGGATAAAGTTAATTTTCTAGGCAAATATTGACTTTGCAAGTAATTGCTGTTAAGCTGATCACTCTTTATAACATTCTGGAGTATATGCAAATTGCCATTAGAAAAAATGAAGCAGTAGACTTTGTAAAAATTAATATTTGTGTCATTCTCAAAACTTTTGGCCATGACTGTAGTATCTGAGGTATCAGCATCAAATGTAATTTTTCACTATTGGTGCTCAGTTGAAAAATGTCCTTAAATGTTTTATAAAACGTGATGTACTTAACTATTATGCTGTTTTATTGTCTGTTATCACTGATGTTTCAATAGCATTTCCTTGATTGAAAAAAAAAATAATCTAAAATGAAGCGTAGCATAAACACATATAATTGTGGTATCATGAAAAATGAAGGATGATTATTATTTAGTGCATTATCTCAATAATAACTTCAATTCCAGGAAATCTAGTCTAGAAATTCTTATATCACATGTTCCAGTTTCCATTTTCAGACTCTACATCTATAAATGTTGAAAAACTGAAATTTTCATTTTAAGACTTTCCATCCATATTTCTGACTTTTATCTGTCCATGCATCTGTACATTAAAGGGAATGTCCAAAACTGAGATATTAATTATATATCCTTCCTTAGTCATCAATTTCAGATCAATGAGAGTCAGACACCCAAAACCCCACTGATAAGCTGATACTAAGTTCTGTGACCCCAGAAAGTGCACAGTACATGTATATTCTGAACAGCACAGCTCAATTCACCGTCTAGTGGCTGTTCTCAGGTATTGCAGCTCAGCTCCCATTCACTTTAGTAGGAGTTGAGCCGTAGTATCAGAGAATGGCCACTATAGATCATGCACAGAAATTTGCTTTAAAATACAGTCCATGAGTCAAGTCTTGAAAACACAATTTGAATGTTGTGGATTTCTCTTCTGCAGATTTGAGATATGATATATAGCAGGTTTTACAGTGCCATTACACCACCTAGTGGTCATTCTCTGCAGTGCAATGGAGGAAATACAAGTTGAATCTAATTTAGTAGTAATATATTTAATTTTCTTTTGAAGAGACAATCACATGACCTGTAGAGAGTTTAAAGGGAACCTGTCACCTCGTTTTGCCGCTATAAGATGTGGCCATTGCCTTTCTGGGCTTATTTACAGCATTCTATAATGCTGTAGATAAGCCCCCGGTCCGACCTGAAAGAGAAGAAAAACAAGTTTTATTATACTCACCCGGGGCCGGTCCAGTCCGATGGGTGTCGCAGGTCCGGGTCCGACGCCTCTCATCTTCTTGCGATGTCGTCATCCTGCTTGCTTTGTGCCGTGCTCCTGCGCAGGTGTACTGATCTGTCCTGTTGAGGGCAGAGTAAAGTACTGCAGTGCGTAGGCGCCGGGAAAGGTCAGAGAGGTCCAGCGCCTGCGTACTGCAGTACTGTGCTCTGCCCTCAACAGGACAGATCAGTACAACTGCACAGGAGCACGGCACAAAGCAAGCAGGATGACGACATCGCAAGAAGATGAGAGGCGTCGGACCCGGACCTACGACACCCATCGGACTGGACCGGCCCCGGGTGAGTATAATAAAACTTGTTTTTCTTCTTTCAGGTCAGACCGGGGGATTATCTACAGCATTATAGAATGCTGCAGATAAGCCCTGAAAGGCGGTGGCCACATCTTATAGCGGCCAAACCTGCTGACAGGTTCCCTTTAATCTATTGGAACTAAGCATTGATAGCTTGAACGCAATTACTGAGGGCAGAAATCTTAAAAACCAAGTGGAATTGACAAAGTATTTAGTATAAAAATGGTATATATTTTCATTATACAATGCTTGCGTTGACTAAGGATTTTCTATAAACCTATACAGGTAGGGTTGTTATGGTGTATAACCGGTTGAGCAGTACACTAAAAACAGCAAAATGTCACACATTCTTTTGCACAAAGTGCTTCATTTGTTTTTCCAAAAACAATGACTTGAGCGCACTCTAGTGGCCATTTCTAAAATTACATCTAGGAGAACATAGCAGACTCCTGGATCCATTAGGGTGTGGTAAACCCTAAGGCTATGTGCACACCTAGTTTTTGTAGCTGCGGATTTTTCCGCGTGGATTTGTAAAAATCCGCAGGTAAATTTCAGGTCAAAAGACCTGCGGTTTACCTGCGGATTAGGCTGCGGATTTGCCCTGTGGTTTATCATCTCTACAATGGAGGAGATGGTAAACCACAGCAGAATCCGCAGAAAAGAAGTGACATGTCATTTCTTTCTGCGGATTTGAAACCGCAGCAAAACCGCGCGGAAAATTCCGCAGCATGTGCACAGCGGTTTCCATTTTACAAAGGGTAAAATGGAACTGTACAACGCAGCAGATTCTGCTGCGGACCCGCAGGGCCAGAAACGCTGCAGATCCGTAGCAAAATCCGCAACGCGTGCACATAGCCTAAGGGGTGTTAGGGTCCTCTCCTGAAAAAGCATCCAAAAAACATCTTTTTAGCTGCTTCATGTTTCCAAAGAAGCAGAGCGGTTAAAAGAAGTGACCTTTCATCACAAAGCACATGACCTATGAGATAAGAGTATTATAATAATCTGGACTTAAATAGTAAAATACTCCTTAAGGAAGAACTTTGAATTTTTTGTACCAAAGGATAATTTGGGCATTTGACCATTTTCCGCCATATATCCTGGCTCTAGTTTTGGCAGTAAGTTCCTCTACTTAGGGTTGGAGTATCACCAAAATGTTTGGGACAAAAGAGAAACTTTAATAAGTAATCTTGTCAGTAGTTATTATATTACAGTAATATTGTACTGAGAATTTCCCACAAGTGTCTTTAAGGAAAATGTGCTCATTACAGGGTTTGCTGTGCTCAGAACATTCATTATAATGTGCATCAGATAATTTTCGCAGACCTGACAAATTATTTTTCAAATTAGTCTTTAAAACTGTTGAATGTTTTGTATTTCTGCTCTAAGCACACTGTAAACTCATTGCATAAAATTTTGTTTAACACAATATATTGTGAACCACAAAGCAATAAGAACTTCGACTCATTCTACAAAGAACAAGTCCCCACTCAGGTCTATCATCTTTCAATGGAAAAAAAATAAGGAACGTTATGCCGGAGTCACACTAAATGTATGAAAAATCTGTCCGTGTCTCCCTGCAGAGAGTCGCGCGAATATAATGCAAGTGTCATGCGAGTATAATCCGATATTTCACACCTAGCATCCGATTTACATACGAATGCAGTGCAATTTCTATCCAATTGCAATGCGATTTTAACATGAGCTTTTACATACAGCACTTCTCTATGTCAGTTACACACAGCTTTCAAAGGAAATATTCGTCAAAACACACACACATATATATATATAGTTGTGCTCAAAAGTTTACATACCCCAGCTGAATTTTTGCTTTCTTGACCTCTTTTCAGAGACTATGAATGATAACACCAAAACTTTTCCTCCACTCATGGTTAGTGGTTGGGTGAAGCCATTTATTGTCAAACTACTGTGTTTTCTCTTTTTAAATCATAATGACTACCCAAAACATCCAAATGACCCTGATCAAAAGTTCACAAATGTGTTTGAATGGCTACTAAAGGTAACATAATAATAATAATAATAATCTTTATATAGCGCTAACATATTCCGCAGCGCTTTACAGTTTGCACACATTTTCATCACTGTCCCCGATGGGGCTCACAATCTAAATTCCCTATCAGTATGTCTTTGGAGTGTGGGAGGAAACCGGAGTGCCCGGAGGAAACCCACGCAAACACGGGGAGAACATACAAACTCCTTGCAGATGTTGTCCTTGGTGGGATTCGAACCCAGGACCCCAGCGCTGCAAGGCTGCAGCGCTAACCACTGAGCCACCGTGCTGCCCAACATCATCACCTGTGACCTGTTTGCTTGTAATCAGTGTGTGTGCATAAAAGCTGAGTGAGTTTCTGGGATCCAGACAGACTCTTGCATCTTTCATCCAGCCACTGACATTTCTGGATTGTGAGTCATGAGGAAAGCAAAAGAATTGTCAATGGATCTAAGGGAAAAGGTAGTCGAACTGTATAAAACAGGAAAGGGATGCAAAAAGATATCCAAGGAATTGATAATGCCAGTCAGCAGCGTTCAAACTGTGATTAATAAATGGAAAATCAGGGGTTCTGTAAAAACAAAACCACGGTCAGGTAGACCGACAAAAATGTTGTCCACAACTGCCAGAAAAATTGTTCGGGATGCAAAGAAAAACCCACAAACAACATCAGCTGAAATACAGGACTCCCTGAAAACTATCGGTGTGGCTGTTTCAAGATGCACAATAAGGAGGCACTTGAAGAAAAATGGGCTGCATGGTCGAGCCGCCAGAAGAAAGCCATTACTGCGAAAATGCCACAAAGTATCTCACCTACAATACGCAAAACAGCACAGAGACAAGCCTCAAAACTTCTGGAACAAGGTAATTTGGAGCGATAAGACCAAAATTGAACTTTTTGGCCACAACCATAAACGTTACATTTGGAGATAGGTCAACAAGGCCTATGATAAAAGGAACACCATTCCTACTGCAAACCACGGAGATGGCTCGCTGATGTTTTGGGGAGGGGATGTGTGAGCTACAAAGGCACAAGAAACTTGGTCAAAGTTGATGGAAAGATGAATGCAGCACATTATCAGCAAATACTAGAGGCAAATTTGCAATCATCAGCCCGGAAGCTGCACATGGGACGTACTTGGACATTCCAACATGACAACGATCCAAAACACATGGCTAAGTCAATCTGTCATTGGCTACAGCAGAACAAAGAGAAAGTTCTGGAGTGGCCATCTCAGTCTCCTGATCTCAAAATCATTGAGCCACTTTGGGGAGATCTCAAGCTTGCAATTCACACTAGACAGCCCAGGAATTTACGGGAACTGGAGGCTTTTTGCCAAGAAGAGTGGGTAGCTTTACCATCTGAGAAAATGAAGAACCTCATCCACAACTACCACAAAAGACTTCAAGTTGTCATTGATGTTAGAGGGGGCAGTACACGATATTAAGAAATGGGGTATGTGAACTTTTGATCCTTTAATCCTCAGGCACTGCACTCTTTAAGTTTTCAAGGAACCCCAGGAATTCCTCATCACTACTGTCGGCATCGAGGAAGCTCAGGTCCTCACAGTCATTGGTGTCACTTTCTTCACTGTCATCATATAGCACACCATCCTTGGTGCCATCTAAGGCCTGTTTCACTTCTCCATCAGTCAAGATGCACCGTTTTGCAAAAAAAATGGATCCGCCATTTTTCTTGGCGGATCCGTTTTTTTTCCCCATAGACTTGCATTACTGGCGGATCTTGACGGATGGCCATCCGCTGGATCCTTTTTTTGTGGATCCGCCAAGATTTTGGCGTCCGCTGACAATACTGGACGGATAATGCAACATTTTTCTGGCTGGCCAGGTCCGTACTTTACACTGCGCATGCCCAGCAGAATCACCTTTGCAGTAAATTTAACCCTAAATCCCGATCTGGCGGCTGAGAAAAAATTCTCTCTCTCTCCCTCTCTCTCTCTCCTCCCCAGACAGCGGTTCCTTTAAATTTCTTCCTTCGCCGGATCTGTCAAAAAAACGGTCCGGTGGCACACGTTGATGTCCGTACACAGGCAGATCCGTTTTCCGCCATTTCGGCGGATTACAACTGACAGAAAAAACTGATGTGTGAAACAGGCCTAAGACATTACTAATCCCACATTTTTTGAATGACCATATAACCATTTCATCCTTCACTGACTGCCATGATGTTTTCACACACTCACAAGCTTGAGTGACAGTGGGCTTCCACATTCGGCCAGTTGGTGTCAGATCATGATTGCCAACAGCCATCCATTTGTTCCATTCTTCTTGCATGAAGACTATAAATGGTTTGTTGATGGAAACATTGAGGGGCTGCAGCTAGCTGGTAAGCCCCCCTGGAATTATAGCCAGATTGGTCTTCACTTCTTTAACCCCTTAATGACCGGAGCTTTTTTCGGTTTTGCATTTTTGTTTTTCACTCCCCTTCTTCCTAGAGCCATAACTTTTTTATTTTTCTGTTAATATGGCCATGTTAGGGCTTATTTTTTGCGGGACGAGTTGTACTTTTGAACAACTTCATTGGTTTTACCATGTCGTGTACTTGTAAACGGGAAAAAAATCCAAGTGCGGTGAAATTGCAAAAAAAGTGTATTCCCGCACTTGCTTTTTGTTTGGCTTTTTTTCTAGGTTCACTAAATGCTAAAACTGACCTGCCATTATGATTCTCCAGGTCATTATGAGTTCATAGATGCCAAATATATCTAGGTTCTTTTTTATCTAAGTGGTGAAAAAAAATTCCAAAGTTTGCTAAAAAAAAAAAAAAAATTTGCGCCATTTTCCAATACCCATAGCGTCTCTATTTTTCATGATCTGGGGTTGATTGAGGGCTTATTTTTTTGCGTGCCAAGCTTTTGTTTTTAAGGATACATTTATGTGCAGATATGATCTTTTGATCACCCGTTATTGCACTTTAATGCAATGTCGCGGCGACCAAAAAGCCGTTATTCTGGCGTTTCGATTTTTTTCCGGCTACGCCTTTTAGCGATCGGGTTAATCCTTTTTTATTGATGGATCGGGCAATTCTGAACGTGGCAATACCTGATATGTGTATGTGTGTTTTTTTTTATTGTTTTATTTTGAATGCGGCGAAAGGGGGGTGATTTAAACTTTTATGTTTCATTTTTTTCTTATTTTTTAAAACTTTTTTTAAATTTTGGCATGCTTGAATAGCCTCCATGGGAGACTAGAAGCATCCATAACTCGATCGGCTCTGCTACATATAGGCGATGAGCAGATCGCCTATATGCAGCAGAATTACAGCATTGCTATGAGCGCCGACCACTGGGTGGCGCTCATAGCAATGCCTCAACAACCATAGAGGCTGACCCCGATCACCTGATGGGAGTAGGCGATGCGCGTATTTCCGGCACGACGGCCGGAAGCGCTGGTTAAATCCCGCTGTCAGCGTTTGACAGTGGGGTTTAAGTAGTTAATAGGCATGGGTGGATCGCGATTCCACCTGCACCTATTGCGGGCACATGTCAGCTGTTGAAACAGCTGACATGTCCTGGCTTTGATGCGGGCTCACCGCCGGAGCCCTCATCGAAGTGGGGGTACTGCCATTGGACGTACTATTTCGTCCAATGGCAGCAAGGGGTTAAAGACCTTTTTCTGTGGTTTCAATGATATGTGCTCTAAATTGGTCAAGCACTAAGAGGGCAGGTTTTTTTTTTAAATCCCCCAGGACGTTTGGATCAAACTTTGTCAACCCACACTGTCATTCCGTCCCCGTCCATCCATCCTTTCTCATGAATGTGCACGACGACTCCTCGTGGGATTGCCTCTTTTGGCATCTTATTTCTTTTGAAAGATGAGCATTGATGGCAGTTTTGTGCCATCAGCACAGCAGGACAACACAACGATGTAATGATGTACAGGGTACACACTGTTATGGGGGATGTGTGGATGATGCTCTGTTATGGGGGATCTGTAAATTACTGTACAGTGCCTGCAGTACCATATATTGTGACTACCACCCCCCTCATCCTCAGAAATACACCCACTTACTGTATACATGGATGTATTCTGAAAGATGAGGGGGGTGGTAGTCACATTTGCAATAAACACTTTGGACACTACATTACAGTGTATATTTACACTAAATATGGCTAGAACCCCCATTATCCTTCAGAATATACCCATTGATACAGTGCATTCTGAAAGATGATGGGGGTTGTTTGCTCACCTTTCCTAAAAGGATCTCGGACTTGTGAGTACCGTAGTTGCAACATTAAATAGTGTGCAGGAACTGATATGTGACTGGTGGAGGCTGCTCAGCAACAGTTCCCTCCACCAATCACTATCCATCCCTGCAGAGGAGGAGAATCGCTCGACTCTCCCTCCTCAGCTTTAGAACTCCGTCTGCAGCGGAACATTGCCTGGACTCTGCCACCAGATGCAGTGCATGCGCAGATTGAGAGCTCAGTAAGCCGAGAGCTCCTTCTGTGCTTGCACCACATCCGCGGCCATTTTTCTATAGAAATCGCGTAGAGTCAGGCACGGATGGAGATTTCGGCTTTCTTCCATCTGCGCCAAGTGAGAAGCCACAGGGCCAGCGTTTGCTGCCGTATTACCACCGCAGAACCATCCCATATCGGAGGACTGCCGCACCACCGCAACACCCCCAGCTCCGGGCCCGCAGCATTGACCCCTTGGTAAGAACAGTGTTTGGGTTATAAGATGCACCCCCATTTTCCCCTTTATTTTGGGGATCATAAAAGTGCGTCTTATAACCTGAAAAATACTTTTTTTTGGTAAAGGCAACATTGCAATAAAATGCAAAAAGAGGAGATTAAAACATTATGTCTGCCCCAAAATGGTATCAATAAAAATGTCAGTTCATGGCACAAAAAAATAAGCCTTCACCCATCCCTAGATGCCGAAAAATGAAAACATTACGAGTCTCAGAAAATGGCAACAATTTTTTTTTAATTTCAGAATTTTTTTCACCTCTTAACTAAAACAAAAACTATACAAGTTTGGTATCTGTGTAATCATACTGACCTGGAGAATCATATTTCTAGTTTATAGTGAACATTGTAAATAGAAAACCTAAAAACAAAATGTGGACTTGCACGTCATTTGCAATTTAAACTCTCTTGGAATTTTTTTTCCCCACTTTCCAGTACATTATGTGGTAGAAAGAATGTTGTCATTCAAAAGTACAACTTGTCCCACAAAAAACAAGCCCATGTACTGCTATATGGACAGAAAAGTAAAAAAAGTTACGGCTCTTGCAAGAAAGGGAGAGAAAAAGCCAAAAGGGAAAATCGCCCGGGATGAAGAGGTTAAAATCCTTGTAATAGCCGTATAATACTGTACGAATGCTCCCTATAGGCTTCATTCTTTGGATGTTCATGATAGGTTTACAAATAGTGATGAGCGAGTATACTCGTTACTCGAGATTTCCCAAGCATGCTCGAGTGATCTCCGAGTATTTTGGCATGTTCAGAGATTTAGTTGCTCCTAATGTGTTGTGATGCCCCCACAAGATCTTAGGAGCAAATTCCTTAATTGATGTAAAAAGACATAAATCCATGAGACGCATTCATTCCAGCATTGAGAGTGTCAAAGGTCGTCATACATTTATACTCATAGACTCTTCTCTCTCTCTCTGAGATGTGAAGTTACCTTTCAATACCAGTAATTTCATATCCCTGGTGTTGTGGTCCATCATACAAAAATGTTTGGCCACAGGTAGATCCATTCTTATTTCTCTTATTGTGTGACGATGAGCATTCATCCTTGTTCTAAGCTTTTGCCCTGTTTCCCCCATATACAGACCCCCAGTTGGACATTTAGTACTAAGACAGCCCAATGATGTGAATGGACGTGCCTGTGTGGTTGAGCCTAGAATGCATGGAATCTTGGTGGTATGTATACGTGAAGACCTACTGTATATGTGTATGTATATGCCCTGTATACATGTGTATATGCTCTGTGTACATGTGTATTTGCTCTGTGTATATATATGTCTGTACAATGTGTGTGTATACATGTGTATAAGTAACATATAGTGTGTGTCACATACTGTTATGGATGTAGCATCCACATCAGGGGTGGGACTACCGTGGTCGCAGCGGTCACAGCCTGGAGTCCTCAGGGGCCCGATCGCGGAGCTGCAGCCACTCATTAGCTGTGCAGCTCCGTTCTTTGATTGGCTGCAACTGGCTGCTCTGTGCGCTCAGGACCTGTGATGAGGTCACAGGAGGGGAGGAGTCAGGGGTCACATGATCAGGGGCCTCTGTCTGAGGCCCCTGATCATGTGACCCCCTGACTCCTCCCCTCCTGTAACCCCTCATCACAGGTCCTGTGCGCACACAGCCCTCAGTGTATGCAGGACTCTGCCGTGCTGGACTGGTTGTCATGGTGCACTGCTGTATGAGGGTAAGTTTCTGTGTGGGGTGAGGGGTTTACAGGGTGGATGTAGCAGAGCCGTGTGTGTACGAGGTGTACGGAGCAGAGCCGTGTGTGTACGAGGTGTACGGAGCGGAGCAGTGTGTGTACAAGGTGTACGGAGTGGAGCCGCGTGTGTACGAGGTGTACGGAGCGCAGCCGCGTGTGTACGAGGTGTATGGAGCGCAGCCGTGTGTACGGAGCGCAGCCGTGTGTGTACGGAGCGCAGCCGTGTGTGTACGGAGCGCAGCCATGTGTGTACGGAGCGCAGCCGTGTGTGCATAAGGTGTACGGAGTGGAGCCGTGTGTCTACAAGGTGAGCGGAGCGTGTACGAGGTGTACAGAGCAGAGCTGCGCGTGTATGAGGTGTGCGGAGATGTGCGTGTATTTTGGAATTGGGGCATTTGAAAGTTCGCACTGGGGCCCATAACTTTGTAGTTACACCACTGATCCACATTTATAAATCCCGGCAGCACAGACAAGAGTTCATAGGTGTAAGCATGTCGGCAATCGCCCTATGAACGATCAAAATGCTTCTCATTCATAAAGTGATTGGATTGGTTATGGGGACACATTGATCGATCAGTGATCATTCTGTGTCCATCATTTTTCGCTAGTCTGTGTAAAGAGCCATGGAAACACGTGTCGAACGACTTCACTATTATCAATTGCGCTCATTTAACAGTCTGACCTCAGCGCATGTAAATGTAATCTAAATGTTTCTGTGTGATGGTGCAATATGTGAGCATTTAGGGTCTACTTTAAAACTTTTGCCCAGGGCCACATTTTGTCTAAAATCAGCCCAGGCCATTGAAATCTGCACTCTGAAATCCAATGTCACCCCATTCCTTAGCCCCACACTATGCCTAAACCACAGTTAGCATCCATGTGTTTAGTATTACTGTAGAAGGATTCACATAACAATTTATGGGGTTTGTGTCTCAAGAAGCACAATCTGAACACAGTGTATGGGCCCTAAGATGGCATACTTCTGGTGTTTTTACACTTTAGCAGCTCTGCAAATCGTACCTGTAAAGTATTCCAGCAACATCTACGCTCCGTACACTGAATAGTGCTCCTACCTTCTAAGTCCTGCCGTGTGGTTATGTGTTTCAGATGACATTTGGGGTATTGTCACATTCGGACGAAATTCTGAAATAAATTGTGAAGTCCATTCACCTATTACCCTTGTAAAAATGAAAAAAATTGTATTTATTTTTTTATCTAAGTGTTTGAGCACATATGGGATATTGCCTCAATTGCGAGAAAAAGTGCATCACATTTTTCTTTATTATCCCTTGTGAAAATTAAAAATTTAGGGTTAAAGCAATAGTGTACCGGGAAAAATAATAATTTTGCGTGAAATCCTGTTATTAAAGGGTTCAAAATTTAAAATTTTAATCAAAGCAGTTTTGAATAACTTGAGGGGTGCTGTTTTTAAAACAGTATTACTTTTTAGGGTTTTCCGTTACATAGACCCATCAAAGTCACTTAAATAAGCACTCCTCCCATCAACATTTTTATTATTATTATTATTATTATTATTATTATTTCTATAGCACCATTGGTTCCATGGTCCTGTACATGAGACGGGGTTACATCCAAATTACAGATATCACTTACAGTAAACAAACTAATAATCACAGACTGATATAGAGGGGAGAGAGGACCCTGCCCTTTTGGGCTTACATTCTACAGGATGGTGGGGAAGGATACAGTAGGTTGGGGGGTTGCAGCAGCTCCAGTGATGGTGAGGCGGTAGCTCTAGTAGTGGTGGCGAGGCAGCCGGGATCATTGCAGGCTGTAAGCTTTCCTGAAAAGATAGGTTTTCAGGTTCCGTTTGAAGGATCCGAATGTGGTTGATAGTCGGACGTGTTGGGGCAAAGAATTCCAGAGGATGGGGGGATATTCGGGAGAAGTCTTGGAGGCGGTTGGGTGAGGAGCAAATAAGTGTGGAGGAGAGGAGGTCTTGAGAGGACCGGAGATTACGTGAGGGAAGATATCCGGAGATTATTTCAGAGATATATGGAGGTGACAGGTTATAGATGGCCTTGTAGGTCAGTATTAGTAATTTGAACTGGATACGCTAAGGGAATGGGAGCCAGTGAAGATATTTGCAGAGGGGAGAAGCGGAGGAGTAGCGAGGAGAGAGATGAATTAGTCTGGCGGCAGAGTTAAGGATGGACTGGAGAGGTGCGAGGGTGTTAGCAGGCAGGCCATAGAAAAGGATACTGCAATAGTCAAGGCGGGAGATGATGAGGGCATGCACAAGCATTTTAGTAGATTGAGGGTTGAGGAAGGGTCGGATTCTGGAAATATTTTTGAGCTGGAGGCGACAGGAGGTGGAGAGAGCTTGGATGTGCGATTTGAAGGACAGGGCAAAGTCAAGGATTACTCCGAGGCAGCGGACCTCCGGTACGGTGGAAAGCGTGATGTTGTCAATTGTTATAGATAGTCGGGTAAGGAATATCTGTAAGATGGGGGAAAGATGATCAATTCAGATTTGTCCACATTCAGTTTGAGGAAGCAGGAGGAGAAGAAGGAGGATATGGCTGATAGACACTCCGGGATTCTGGAAGGCAGAGAGGTGACTTCAGGGCCAGAGGTAGATCTGAGTGTCATCGGCATAAAGGTGGTACTGGAATCCATGGGACTTTATAAGTTGCCCCAGGCCAAGTGTAAAGATTGAGAAGAGTAGAGGTCCTAGAGCAGAGCCTTGTGGGACTCCAACAGAGAGAGGGTGGGATGAGGAGGTAGTCTGGGAGTGGGAGACACTGAATGTGCGATTGGAAAGGTATGAGGAGATCCAGGATACGGTGAGGTCTTTGATGCCAGAGGAGGAGAGACGTTTTTATCCTCTTAATATAGTGCAGTCATCATATTATATAGCACTTAAAATTTCTCATTTTGACTTTCTACCAAGCTAATTCTTCTCTTTTCCATTAGATCTATAGCATCACATGATTAACAATTGACTAACTGAATCTTTCTAAGCTCCTTGTAGAAACAGGAGGTAAATTTTCCATATGAGTCATGAGACGCTGCAAAAATCCCTGGCAGAGGGGAGGAGGGAGCAGCTGTGTCAGAAGATGAAAAGGGGGATGATTTTTGCAGGGACAAGAGACTTCCTGTTTCCACATAGAGCAGAGAAAAGAAAAGAATTAGCTGGGTAGAAAGGCAAAATGAGCAATTGTAATTAATAATAATAATAATTTTATTTCTATAGCGCCAACATATTCCGCAGCACTTTACATTATAGAGGGGACTTCTACAGACAATAAACATTACAGCATAGCAATAAACACATAGATCAAAACAGGTACCAAGAGGAATGAGGGCCCTGCTCGCAAGCTTACAATAAGGAAAAAGGGGAGACACGAAAGGTGGATGGTAACAATTGCTTTTATTGTTTCTATTGTTTGGACCATCCCTAGTGTAAGAATGGGGTGTTCATGTGATGCTGCATGAACCAGTTAACAGTCTAAATATGTAACCGTACAGACACAGAGGGCTATTAGATGCAAAAAGCATGTGAGAACATGATGCGAGGAACCTGGTTATAGTAAAAAAAAATTTTGAAATGAGCCACACAGGAATATTTAGGTTAAAGAATTGATGCAGCACGTGAAAAAAGTAATAATAATGTACAGACAATGAAAACAATGCAAAGTAACACATAGTTCAACAGTTCAATTTCTTTGCAAAAATAGGAAAAATTGCAGCAAAGTTTTAACTCTTCTAACATTCTAACAAAATAAAAGGTCTTTAAAAAATGATGATGATGTGGAGTAGACTTATGGGAAATGTTATTTATTAACTAGTTTGTGTAGTCTGACTATCTGTTTTAAGGGTATAAATATTCAAATATTGAAAATTGGAATTTTTTCTAAATTTTACAATATTTTCATAAGTCAATGCAAAACATAACCTAAATTTACTGGGAAATTAAAGTACAATGTATCATGAAAAACATATCAGAGATATTGTGGTATGCTGAAACATTCCTGAGTTATTACTATAGTGACACAGGTCAGATTTTGATCACTAACGTGATCATTTGCTCCATCATTAAGGGGTTAATGGATTGGGCGCTTAGTTATTTTTCAACATTCCACTTGGAAATTCTGTAGAAATGTCGCCATCTAGTGACAATCTGGAGAAAATGAATTTGTAAACTACATTTGGTTGCAAATTTAAAAACATTTCAAAAAAGGAAAAATTAAAGATAATGAAGGTTTATTAGGCAAGTTACATGATACAATGTGTTCAATATTAGGAGGAACATGACTATTTTAGACATTTTGACTTTATAATAGTAGCATCTAAAGGACAAGGTAATTTGGATAGTCAGTGACTAATGTGGGTAATGCATTATTGTGGATACTTGTAACCAAATAGTTGTCCCAAAAAGAGTTACTATGGAGCCACATGGTTATGAGGGGGTAACAATTTCACTAAAAAATAGTTTTTCTAAAATGATTTTACAAATTTGAGTCTGCACAATAAGGGTTATTGATTAGATTTTTTTCTCTTCTCTGGACCAAATTCACTAACAATCTAACTTTATTTATTAAATTATTTATTTTTATAGAAACACTGGTAAACAAAAACAACCATGAAAAGTGATATATGTCTATAGCATTTATATTAATTTACAGATGACTGGTAGCCCAACAGCCCAGTGTCATAAAATGTAAGCTACAAAACAAATCCAAATAGCACGCACCATTAGTCGGCTGTATTGCAAATCGGGTCAGATGTAATTGTAATTTGTGGACATGACTGTCTCCGTGTGCAGGTCAGTTGTGCTCGTCGCCTTATGGGTCAGCACTGGAGCTGCCTTTCATTGGTCTTAGTGGAAAATCAGCCATAGGCACTGCCAGGTATGGACTGGGACTGAAATTCAGCCCTGGCATTTGAAATCACACGGGCCCATGTTGTCCCCCCTCCCCAAGCACCAGATGGAATATATTACTAATATTGCCCTGGATGGAGGTATGAAAGATTTGCTACAAGACCAATATTTCTAATGATACTAGAGGCCTGCTGGGGTAAGTGACGGAGTCAGCAACTTTGTGCTCCGTCACAACTCTTAACAGTATGGGTGTCTTGAGAACACCGATTCTGCTAACAACATAGCAGACAAGGCAGCCCACGACCAGACGGGCCCTTCTGGCATTTGCCAGAATTGCCAGATGTCCAGTCCGGCTCTGGGTACTGCCTTAAATGGGTCCAAGTTCTTTCAGACCAAACTTGGACAAAAAAGTGCCAATTATATGCTCATCTGAATGGGCCCTAAAATACATCTGATGCGAAAGAAATTTTAAAAATGCATCAACAATATATGTCAGCCTCCAGACTGAAATAGAAAGGGTTTTATTAGGTCAATAATTGCATGCAAGTGTGG
Organism: Dendrobates tinctorius; assembly: GCF_039654945.1. Classification (NCBI taxonomy): domain Eukaryota; kingdom Metazoa; phylum Chordata; class Amphibia; order Anura; family Dendrobatidae; genus Dendrobates; species Dendrobates tinctorius. The sequence goes on along the minus strand of NW_027361671.1, from coordinate 26,084,182 downwards.
CATAGAGTGATTTTATCCGAGAATTGTGTAATTACATGTACACAAGGAATTATGGGTAATACAAGGATTTGTCCGAATCCCCTTGAGAAAGTGGTGTCTGGGACACAAGAAACACGTGTTGGGGTCCTGCTCTTGGTCATCCATCCATCCTTGGTAAGCTGTGCCCCTCTCCTATACCTAATGGCCATTACTTGATTACGCTGATTGTCTACTTTGGACTTATTATGGATTGGACAGGGCTGACCAGGGTGCATTAACTGATATCTTTGCACACTTTTCTGCTTTATTCCCCATAGGGGCTGATATTTACTCATGACTTATTCCCAACGATATATATTACCTTGTTGTAGGTGTTGTTTTTGCATCTCGTCCCTTTACTCCATTATCATTTTAACACTTTAATAAAATTTGTATATGCTTTTACCATATTAATCAGATACTCCTTATCAGCGTAGGACTGGAGCACCTTGGGCCCACCAGAGAAAATCATTCTTGGGGCCCACTATGTAGCTACAGTTGTGGCCAAAAGTATTGCCCCCCCTCAATTCTGTCAGATAATACTCAGTTTCTTCCTGAAAATGATTGCAAACACAAATTCTTTGGTATTATTATCTTCATTTAATTTGTCTTAAATGAAAAAAACAAAAAGAATTGTCCTAAAGCCAAATTGGATATAATTCCTCACCAAACATAAAAAAGAGGGTGGACAAAAGTATTGGCACTGTTCGAAAAATCATGTGATGCTTCTCTAATTTGTGTAATTAACAGCACCTGTAACTTACCTGTGGCACCTAACAGGTGTTGGCAATAACTAAATCACACTTGCAGCCAGTTGACATGGATTAACGTTGACTCAACCTCTGTCCTGTGTCCTTGTGTGTACCACATTGAGCATGGAGAAAAGAAAGAAGACCAAAGAACTGTCTGAGGACTTGAGAAACCAAATTATGAGGAAGCATGAGCAATCTCAAGGCTACAAGTCCATCTCCAAAGACCAGAATGTTCCTGTGTCTACCGTGCGCAGTGTCATCAAGAAGTTTAAAGCCCATGGCACTGTGGCTAACCTCCCTAGATGTGGACGGAAAAGAAAAATTGACAAGAGATTTCCATGCAAGATTGTGCGGATGTTGGATAAAGAACCTCGACTAACATCCAAACAATTTCAAGCTGCCCTGCAGTCCGAGGGTACAACAGTGTCAACCCGTACTATCCGTCGGCGTCTGAATGAAACGGGACTGTATGGTAGGAGACCCAGGAAGACCCCACTTCTTACCCCGAGACATAAAAATGCCAGGCTGGAGTTTGCCAAAACTTACCTGAAAAAGCCTAAAACATTTTGGAAGAATGTTCTCTGGTCAGATGAGACAAAAGTAGAGCTTTTTGGGCAAAGGCATCAACATAGAGTTTACAGGAGAAAAAAAGAGGCATTCAAAGAAAAGAACACAGTCCCTACAGTCAAACATGGCGGAGGTTCCCTGATGTTTTGGGGTTGCTTTGCTGCCTCTGGCACTGGACTGCTTGACCATGTGCATGGCATTATGAAGTCTGAAGACTACCAACAAATTTTGCAGCATAATGTAGGGCCCAGTGTGGGAAAGCTGGGTCTCCCTCAGAGGTCATGGGTCTTCCAGCAAGACAAATGACCCAAAACACACTTCAAAAAGCACTAGAAAATGGTTTGAGAGAAAGCACTGGAGACTTATAAGGTGGCCAGCAATGAGTCCAGACCTGAATTCCATAGAACACCTGTGGAGAGATCTAAAAATGGCAGTTTGGAGAAGGCACCCTTCAAATATCAGGGACCTGGAGCAGTTTGCCAAAGAAGAATGGACTAAAATTCCAGCAGAGCATTGTAAGAAATTCATTGATGTTTTCCGGAAGCGGTTGGTCGCAGTTATTTTGGCTAAAGGTTGTCCAACCAAGTATTAGGCTGAGGGTGCCAATACTTTTGTCTGGCCCATTTTTGGAGTTTTGTGTGAAATGATCAATGTTTTGCTTTTTGCTTCATTCTCTTTTGTGTTTTTTCATTTAAGACAAATTAAATGAAGATAATAATACCAAAGAATTTGTGTTTGCAATCATTTTTAGGAAGAAACTGAGTATTATCTGACAATTGCAGGGGTGTCAATACTTTTGGCCACAACTGTACATAGAAATAAATACAAGGCCACCAACTGTGCGATATAACACGCTAATATCAGGGTATAACATAAGGTAGTACACATCTTAATGCTATAGCAGGGGTTGGCGCCCACATTTTGGTTCAAACTCAATGATAAATGTTCCCTGGTGTTTTTTAACCACTAGGCCAATGTGTTATAGCACCAGTGTAGTGGAGGGGATTTTATGACATCTCATCTATACGCTGAGAAAATCCATGGGGGGAATTGACCGATGCAGTTTTAAAGGGGATCTGTCACCCGATTTTAGCCCTATCAGCTGCCGACACCGCCATCAGGGCTTATCTACAGCATTCTGTAATGCATTCTGTAATGCTGTAGATAAGCCCCCGATGTAACATGAAAGATAAGAAAAAAGAGTTAGATTATACTCACCCCGGCGTTCGGTCCGGTCCGATGGGTGTCGTGATCCGGTCCGGCGCCTCCCCATCTTCATACGATGATGTCCTCCTCCTTGCTTCTCCCTCGGCTCCTGCGTAGGCGTACTTTATCTGCCCTGTTGATGGCAGAGCAGAGTACTGCAGTGCGCAGGCGCCGGACCTCTCTGACCTTTCCCGGCGTCTGCGCACTGCAGTACTTTACTCTGCCCTCAACAGAGCAGATAAAGTACGCCTACGCAGGAGCCGATGGAGAAGCAAGAAGGAGGACATCATCATATGAAGATGGGAGGCACCGGACCGGACCGCGACACCCACCGAACCCGCCCCCGCCCCCCTGGTGAGTATAATCTAAGGTGTTTTTCTTATCTTTCAGCTTACATCGGGGGCTTATCTATAACATTACAGAATGCTGTAGATAAGCCCCTGATGGTGGTGGCCGCAGCTTATAGCGCTAAAATGGGGTGACAGATTCCCTTTAACAAATTCACCACCGATTTCATCCTTTGCAATACAAAGAATCAGGTCAGTGGTAAAGGTGCGGCATTACATAGTAGTAAATGAAGCAATATCTGCACAATGTCTGTGTGGATGTTTTTGCTGTTAATTTGTTGTTTTATTTCTGCAGCAAATAAATGATGTGAATGCCCCCTGTTCTAGTGGTGGGGGGTCCTAAATCACTTATATCTGACATTGGAGTAATATCAAGAGTTTTCCCTAGCATCCCCCCAATACACTTTTTACAGAAATCTCTCTGCCACCTATAAGACCATAACGTTTTATGTAGGGCCTCATTTTGTTAGTAGTAGGGAAAGAAAAGTTTTAATCAGTGGTGATAAAGGGGGAGAGGGGCTCAATCAGGGTGATACAGGGGGAGGTGGTGCAGTCAGTCAGGGGTAATACAGTGAGAGAGGGGCTCAGTCAGTGTGATACAGAGGGAGGTGGTGCAGTCAGGGTGATACAGGGGGAGGTGGCGCAGTCAGGGTGATACAGAGGGAGGTGGCGCAGTCAGGGTGATACAGAGGGAGGTGGCGCAGTCAGGGTGATACAGAGGGAGGTGGCGCAGTCAGGGTGATACAGAGGGAGGTGGCGCAGTCGGTGATACAAGGAGAGGTGGAGCAGTCAGGGTGATACAGGGGGAGGTGACGCAGTCAGGGTGATACAGGGGGAGGTGACGCAGTCAGGGTGATACAGGGGGAGGTGGCACATACATGGTGATACAGGAGTAGGTGGCACAGTCAGGGGTGATTCCAAGGCGAGGGGGTGCAGTCAGGGGTGATTCCAGGGCGAGGGGGTGCAGTCAGGGGTGATTCCGGGGAGGGGTACAGTCAGGGTGATTCAGTGGCGAGGGGGTGCAGTCAGGGGTGATTCTGGGGCGAGGGGGTGCAGTCAAGGGTGATTCCGGGGTGAGGGGGTGCAGTCAGGGGTGATTCAGGGGCAAGGGGGTACAGTCGGAGGTGATTCTGGGGCAAGGGGGTGCAGTCAGGGGTGATATAGAGTGAGGGGTGCAGTCAGGAGTGAAAGGAGAGATGAGGTAATGGGTCCCTGATTTATCCCTAATTAACTTACCCCCTCCCCCTCACTCCCCCCAGACTAAAGGCCCCCCATTTACACTTACTTTTAGGCTGGCAGGGGGGCCCGCCTTCAACCATTGCAGCTGTAGAAGGGAGTCCTCTATCTCCCTCTGCTGCTTACACTGTGGGGGAGGGGCGTTATAGATGACAGCAGCTCATTACCTGAGCTGTGCTGTACAGCTGGGGAGAAGAGGACACAAACTTAAGCTAACACTGATTGGCTGCGCTGTGGCCAATCAGTGTTAGCCTTGCCAAGAGCTGCTCCACTCTCTCTGCTTGTTCATCGCAGGGAAGAGCAGTAACACAAAAAGTCATCAGGACACAAGAGCGCTTACTACTTACAAATAGTGCTCCCCAGTCTGCAGCAGCCGAACATGTGACACCCGCCCTGCTCTCTGAGCAGTGAGCAAGGAGCTGGGAGTAGTGGTGACGTCATGCTGGGCGGAGTCCTGCTCTCGGCCCCTCCCACAGAGCAGTGAATATTAATTTTTCTTTAGTAGTGGGGACAGCAGAAGCTGGCTTCTGCTTCCTGCCCCCCTGCTGCTCCACTGGCACCGGGGGGGCACCCATATCAGCTGCCCACTGGAAGGGGGCCCCTGGAGCAGTGGGGGCCCTAGACAGCTGCTGGCCAGTATGCCAGCAGCTGCCTACGCTTGGGCCCACCAGAGAATCCTCCGGTTCTCCGGTAGGCCAGTCCGACCCTGCTCCTTATTTGCCTATTCTTTCATGTATTTGGGAGTTGTTTTTTCTTTGTAGGATTGGTCACAACTTGTGTCACCACCTTGGCATCTAGAATGCAACTGGGATTTTTGTATTAACATCTGCTATATGGTGCTTCATACCTTCTTCCTTTTTGCAGCCATTGCTAAACATTTGTTGATTATTATATTTACAGGTATTTGATTATGACTTTGGACTTCAAGATGACTTTATGGGGTCTGCTTTTCTTGATGTTACAACACTGGAACTACAAAGGTAAGTGAATTGTACTCTCATATCTCAATAAAAAAAAACTCAACTCTCCTTGTGGTTTTAGTGTAGGCGAACAATAACACTGCGCAACAAATTTCAGGGAAGTTCTTGTCCCCTGAGAAAATGTTATTGTATCTTATAGATTTTGGTATGCTGAACACAAATATGTGCTCCAAAAGTCTGTATCTATCATGCAAGGTTTTTAAGAAACAACAGTTTATAGTCTACATTATGATGTCTGAGACACTACATACATGTGCATCAATGTCAGTTACAAAAGCAATTGTTCAAAAGTGTTTTGCAGACGACTTTCATTTATAATCCGTATCAGATGCTTCTCGAATAAGATTCCAACAATAATCAGCCAGCATTGACGTACTCCACTTTCCCTGGTACCTTTTCTCCATCAGCGCAATGTCTTGGTGAAATCTTTCACCGTGTTCATCACTATCGGCACCAAGATTGGCTGGAAAAAAGTCCAAGTGAGAATGTAGAAAATGCATTTTTAGTGACGTATTGCATTTCATCAAATGATATGCTGTGAATGTGGCACCTCAGGAGTCCAGTTGCCACAGTGGTATTGCCTCCATCACGGGGGTGATGACATGCCTGGAAGCAAGGAGGAGACCCTTACCAGGTAACACCAGCATTCAACACTTTTCCTGACTCCAGACCAGAAGGGGGAGCTCTAAAACCTGGTTTCGGGGGAGGTTCCCTATAAGTTCTGTCCTGGAGGTGGGGTTAGGGATGTGAGAGAGAGAGCAGTGAGGGAGAAGAGGGAAGTCGAGGAGAACCTGGAGAGTGGAGCTGTAACCAAGCTCACCCCAGAGCTGAGCGCTAGAAACCGTACGCTGAAGTCGGTGGCTGCGCGGGTACAGAAGTTCCAGCAGCTAAATCTGGAGGGCAGGGGACTGCAGGTCTCCTGGCCCCATCAAACACCTGTTGGCACAGCAGCACCCCAGAGCCCAGAGCTGCCACGAAGGAGCGACACCTGTAGTAGGCTCAAGCTGCCTGCCATACGGGCAAGGACTTAAGGACAAGAAGGAACAGAGGCCCGAGCATAGCTTTAGGCAGCAAGGACCTCAGAGGGCAGCACAATAAGAAGGCCTCCAAACCCATCTGGCTTAGTGGATCCTAAATTGCTTCCAGGCTGCCAGGATCTCCATTACCATCTGTTATAAGTGCTCCAGTCTGCAACTCGCACCACGAAGTAAAGGTAAAGGAAACCACAACCCCTTAGTCTTGAGTCATTCCTCACTCCGTTAGTCCAGCACCCCAATGTCCACGATCCCTTATAAGAACAGTACCGGTAGCCCTGAGGCCCTGCTTCACCTGTGGGGAGCAGGACCATCCCAACTGCCTCACCATTGGCCCCAGTGGACTCCTGAAGCAGCGTCGGCCATCCATTGCCGAACACCACAGGTGGCATCATGTTAAATCCCCTATAAACTTTCCCTATGTTATTGCACGCCCAGGTCCACAGACCTGGTCCCTGCTGCCGTGACCCCTGGAGAACTGTCCAACCTGGACTGAGTACCCCAGGGCCCTGGTGGGCATCACATGAACATGTTGTCCACGAGTTGTTCAAAGTTCGGTGCCCTGCTGTTGCTAAGGAAGTTGAAGGTCACATCTTTAACCCCTTAATGACCAGGGGTATTTTTGGTTTTGCATTTTCATATTTCCCTCCCCTTCTTCCCAGAGCCATAGCTTTTTGATTTTTTCTGTCAAAATGGCCTTGTGAGGGCTTGTTTTTTGCAGGACAAGTTGTACTTTTGTACAACAAAACGGGAAAATATTCCAAGTGCGGTGAAATTGCAAAAAAAAGTGCAATCCCACACTTGTTTTTTGCTTGGCTTTTTTGTTAGGTTTACTAAATGCTAAAAGTGACCTGCCATTATGATTCTCCAGGTCATTATGAGTTCATAGACACCAAACATGTCTAGGTTCTTTTTTATGTAAAACATAGAGATCACAAGGAGTATAAAGTCCAAAGCATATAAAAAATATATATATATTTTATTAAACATATATGCCACAAACAATTGTTACATACAATGGTACAAAAAGAAGGATCAGGTAATGAAGGCTCGGTCACTGGTTAAATGTTTATATAAAGTGCAAAAATGCCATTCCCAGTAAAAATAACACCATGGGATTCAATATATATAGATGCTTGCCAGTATAGATAGATAAAAATCCCACCAAAGTTGGACTGGCCAAAGCAAGATTAAATGTAAGTCATAAATGTATACATCAAGTGCTTACCCATGAGCGATATATAACTGGGCCAGAGCTGCCCGCCACCGACGTGCGTTTCGCTGCTCTTTTTCAAGGTGCGACCGCAGATTATATTTAATCTTGCTTTGGCCAGTCCAACTTTGGTGGGATTTTTATCTATCTATACTGGCAAGCATCTATATATATTGAATCCCATGGCGCTATTTTTACTGTGAATGACACTTTGGCACTTTATATAAACATTTAACCAGTGACCGAGCCTTCATTACCTGTTCCTTCTTTTTGTACCATTGTATGTAATTATTGTTTGTGGCATATATGTTTAATAAAATATATACAGTGGGGCAAAAAAGTATTTAGTCAGTCAGCAATAGTGCAAGTTCCACCACTTAAAAAGATGAGAGGCGTCTGTAATTTACATCATAGGTAGACCTCAACTATGGGAGACAAACTGAGAAAAAAAAATCCAGAAATTCACATTGTCTGTTTTTTTTCCATTTTATTTGCATATTATGGTGGAAAATAAGTATTTGGTCAGAAACAAGCAATCAAGATTTCTGGCTCTCACAGACCTGTAACTTCTTCTTTAAGAGTCTCCTCTTTCCTCCACTCATTACCTGTAGTAATGGCACCTGTTTAAACTTGTTATCAGTATAAAAAGACACCTGTGCACACCCTCAAACAGTCTGACTCCAAACTCCACTATGGTGAAGACCAAAGAGCTGTCAAAGGACACCAGAAACAAAATTGTAGCCCTGCACCAGGCTGGGAAGACTGAATCTGCAATAGCCAACCAGCTTGGAGTGAAGAAATCAACTGTGGGAGCAATAATTAGAAAATGGAAGACATACAAGACCACTGATAATCTCCCTCGATCTGGTGCTCCACGCAAAATCCCACCCCGTGGGGTCAGAATGATCACAAGAACGTGAGCAAAAATCCCAGAACCAAGCGGGGGGACCTAGTGAATGAACTGCAGAGAGCTGGGACCAATGTAACAAGGCCTACCATAAGTAACACACTACGCCACCATGGACTCAGATCCTGCAGTGCCAGACGTGTCCCACTGCTTAAGCCTGTACATGTCCGGGCCCGTCTGAAGTTTGCTAGAGAGCATTTGGAGGATCCAGAGGAGTTTTGGGAGAATGTCCTATGGTCTGATGAAACCAAACTGGAACTGTTTGGTAGAAACACAACTTGTCGTGTTTGGAGGAAAAAGAATACTGAGTTGCATCCATCAAACACCATACCTACTGTAAAGCATGGTGGTGGAAACATCATGCTTTGGGGCTGTTTCTCTGCAAAGGGGCCAGGACGACTGATCCGGGTACATGAAAGAATGAATGGGGCCATGTATCGTGAGATTTTGAGTGCAAACCTCCTTCCATCAGCAAGGGCATTGATGATGAAACGTGGCTGGGTCTTTCAACATGACAATGATCCAAAGCACACCGCCAGGGCAACGAAGGAGTGGCTTCATAAGAAGCATTTCAAGGTCCTGGAGTGGCCTAGCCAGTCTCCAGATCTCAACCCTATAGAAAACCTTTGGAGGGAGTTGAAAGTCCGTGTTGCCAAGCGAAAAGCCAAAAACATCACTGCTCTAGAGGAGATCTGCATGGAGGAATGGGCCAACATACCAACAACAGTGTGTGGCAACCTTGTGAAGACTTACAGAAAACGTTTGACCTCTGTCATTGCCAACAAAGGATATATCACAAAGTATTGAGATGAAATTTTGTTTCTGACCAAATACTTATTTTCCACCATAATATGCAAATAAACTGAAAAAAAAACAGACAAGGTGATTTTCTGGATTTTTTTTTCTCAGTTTGTCTCCCATAGTTGAGGTCTACCTATGATGTAAATTACAGACGCCTCTCATCTTTTTAAGTGGTGGAACTTGCACTATTGCTGACTGACTAAATACTTTTTTGCCCCACTATATATATATATATATTTTTTATACTCTTTGGACTTTATACTCCTTGTGATCTCTGTTTTTCAAGCTCTAGTTTGGAGTGTCCTTTGGGGAGCCCTTCATGACTTAATATGGTTGCGGCTCGAGTGGGTGTCCCATTTATCTTTGTACCTTGGTTGGTCTGTTATTATCTTTTTTATGTAAGTGGTGAAAAAATTCCAAAGTTTGCTAAAAAAAGAAAAAATTGCGCTGTCTTCCGAGACCCATAGCATCTCCATTTTTTTGTGATCTCAGGTTGGGTCAGGGCTTATTTTTTGTGAGCCGAGCTGACGTTTTTAATGATATCACATTTGTGCAGATACGTTCTTTTGATCACCCGTTATTGCTTTTTAATGCAATGTCACAGTGACCAAAAAAATGTAATTCTGGCGTTCTGATATCTTTTGCTCGCTACACCGTTTAGAGATCGGGTTAATCCTTTTTTTTTATAGATCGGGCAATTCTGAATGCGGCGATACCAAATATGTGTATGTTTGATTTTTTTATTGTTTTATTTTGAATGGGGCAAAAGGGGGGTGATTTGAACGTTTATTTTTTTTATTTTTTTCATATTTTTAAAAACATTTTTTTTTACTTTTGGCATGCTTCAATAGCCTCCATGGGAGGCTAGAAATTGCCATAGCTCGATTGGCTCTGATACATATAGGCAATGCTCAGATTGCCTATATGTAGCAGAATTACTGCATTGCTATGAGTGCTGACCACAGGGTGGCGCTCATAACAATCCGGCATCAACAACCATAGAGGTCTCCAGGAGACCTCTGGTTGCTATGCCAACGCATCGCTGACCCCCGTTCACGTGACGGGGGTCAGTGATGCACGTATTTCCGGCCTCGCGGTCGGAAGCACTGGTTAAATGCCGGCGTTAAACTAGTCAATAGACACGGGTAGATCGCGATTCCACCTGCGCCTACTGCGGACACATGTCCGCTGTTCAAGACAGCGGACATGCCCCGGCTTTGATGCGGGCTCACCACCGGAGCCCTCATCAAAGCGGGGGAGATGTCCATTGATGGTCTGTGTCCATCATTGGACGTTAAGGGGTTAAAGGCTCTCCATATCACTTGTTCAGCACTTTGCAAAAGACCATAAAAGCTACTGTCATTCATTATATCTCTGATCTGTGGGCCAATAAAATTACCTTCTTTAATCTTTGCATCACTTATTCTCGGAAATTTCTGTCGCAAGTAAGAAAAGGCTTCCAATTCTTTGTTCATTGCTTTGACAAAATTCTTCATAAGCCCAAGTTTATTATGCAAAGGAGGGAGAAATATCTTTGCTGGATCAACGAGAGGATTATGTTTAACATTCTTCTGTCCAGCAACCAGGTTTTCGCAGAGTGGCCAGTCCTTTCTGAAATAGTGCATTTCTCGTGCACGCCTCTCCCACTCCCAAATAAAACAACAATACTTGGTATATCCAAGCTGCTGTCCAAGAAGAAGTGCAATAACTTTTAGATCACCACATGTGTTCGAGTTATAATTTCTATAATTAATGTGGGACAACAGTAACTCCATATTCTCATACGTTTCTTTCATTTGTACAGCATGTCTAATAGGTATAGAAGGATAGATATTTCCATTGTGTAGTAAAACAGCCTTCAGACTTAAAACTTATGAGTCAATGAACAGTCACCATTCCTTCGGGTCATGTTCGCATTCAAGAGCACCAAACAACCCCAAGACATCGTTGCAAAAGGTTAAACTGTCGACATGGTTGAAAAATTGATTAAGGTCTTCTTGATGACAGCGAAAAACAGAAACTCTTCCTGGTAATAAGAGATCCCATTCTTGTAGCCTTGATTCCAATAATTCTTCCTGCCTCTTTGACAATTTCAAATCTCTGACCAAGTCACTCAGATCAGCTTGACTGAACAGATGTGGATTAGATGTAGAAGGCTCAAAGTCTGGGTCTGCAGCAGTTTCAATTTCCACTAACATTGTTAGTTCATCTTTGTCGTCCTCCATTGTCCATGCTTTGGATGGGTTTGGAACACGAAGACTTTCATCGTGTGGCACTGGTTTTATGGTAAAAGGAAGATTAGGATATTCTATTGATTTCTTGCTCTTTGTTGAATATCCTTTTACATTTGTAAGGCATAAGTAGCAATCTGTTACATGATCTCTCTGCTCTCTCCATACCATTGGGACAGCGAACAGCATTGAAGGTCGTGATTCATTCAGCCATGCTATAAGTATGTCAGTATTGTATTTTGACTCTTCCCCTGCCCAGGAGATGTATGCTTCGTACACGGTCAGCCATATGATTCACTGTGCCTGTGCGTAATTTGCATTATAAGTGCTTGCATATGTGTAGATCAGCGATTTGTTATTTGAGTGGAAAATTCAAAATATACTGTTTCAGGAAGTTCATATATGAGTTTTTAGAATTATAGCAGAATGTTATAATGTTTCGTATCATTTCTCAAAAACCTTACGTGACAGGAAAAATCTGAAGTCATTTCTGAAATCAGCATGAAAAAATGAATCAAACACTCAAACTTGTCCGAGGGACAAAACCTTGGTAACACAGTGTAATTATACTCATGCTCTTCAGCTTCACCCTCCCCAAATAGTAAAGCAAATATAAAACACATTTCTGTACTGTCCCTTCATATCTTTGAAATAAAATCACACCTAAACCTTGTTTTTCCAAACTGAATAATGTGCTATATATAGACAAGGAAGCAGGAATTCCTCATGTCTCAGTAAACTGTGTATAGAAGATGTCAAAGTAGCTAATCTCCACATAATAGCTCTGTCAATTGTAAGCACTTCCATCAAAGTTTTTATCCTCTTAACAATATTGCAATCATCATATTATATGGCACAATGTACTTACAATTGCTCATTTTGCCTTTCTTCCCAGCTAATTCTTCTCTTTCCTCTGCTCTATGCAGAAACAGGAAGTGTGACAGCGGTGGGTGGATAGGCTGGATAGGCGTGACTAAGTAACTAACTTGTCTTCACTAGTCCCTCTGATGATGAGTATAAGCTTGGCCATCAGGGTAGTCACTCAGTGCCACTCCAGGGCTGTGCCCGGACCTGCAGGAGCTGACCAACAGGTCAGAGGCACAGAGTAAGAAGACAGAGATTTAGTCAAACAGTCTAAGATCAGGGCAGGCAGCATTAATATGAAGCCAGCATTGGAGAGATCAGACAGAAAGGGTAAACAAGCCGTGTCAGTAACAGGAGAGTCAAACAAGAATGCACCTAGATAGGAAACTGAAGACTAACTTGAACAGAAGTTCACCCCTACACTGACTCCTTTGATGATGGAAGCCAGGAAATATTTTTTAGATATCTCCTTCTCTGGGTCCCTTTTGTCCTTTGTTTTGACATGCTGTCCCACACTCCATTTCTTTTCATAGGACATAGAGAGAGAAGAGTCAGATATTTGGCATATGCACTCTTTTTTAAAGGAGATTCTACCAGTTAGACCTGTCTAAAATGGATGCACACTAGTTATGAGCGAGCGTGCTTGGATAAGGTGTTAACCAAGCATGCTCATGTGCTAATAGAGTGTCTTCAGCGTGCTCTAATACTATGTTCGAGTCCCCGCAGCTGCATGTCTCCTGGCTTTTCAACAGCTGCAACAACAAGCAGGGATTGCCTGTTTGTTAGGCAGTCGCTGCATGTGTTCCTGCTGTCCAACAGAAACAAGACTTGCAGCCACGGAGACTCAAACATAGTATTAGAGCACGCCAAAGATACTCTATTGGCACACGAGCATGCTCGGATAACACCTTATCCGAGCACACTTGCTCATCTAGCGCACACCAGTCAGACAACGGAGCCAATTAATCAAGGCTAGTGTAGTGCAATCTCTCTACACCATTCTTGATAAAGTACACAAAAATGAATTTGACCCCTCTAGTAAATGGCGTGCGTCTCCATGCACTGCGCCAGAAATGCTATTCTTCAAAGGCACTGACGTAGAATTTCTGGCTTAAAAAATGCTAGCAGATTTGCTTAATTTGACAGGCGGCCCCTTTCCTGGCTCTTCCCAGCTATGCCCACTTCGGTGATTCTGATCCAAAGTGGTGTGAACACACCAAAAGCTTTGATGAATTGACCCCCACGGGTTGGTTTTCCAATAGGGGGTCACTGTAGTTAGACGATAGTGTATTTGTAAATTGGTCACCAAAAATCATCTATATACACAATAAAATTAATGAAGAAACTACTCCTATGATAATGTAAGCATGTGTCAACTGAATATCGCTGATGTAGTTGCTGACAAAGTTGTTGCTGGCTAAATATATATTTGTACGTATCCGGTTTCTATGCAGTATTCCTATCAATTATATGATACAGCTTGATATGTGTCAAGGTAAATTATGTTGGTTTATGTCGCGGTGCTTCGGCTTGACATGCCGTGCACAAAATAAGAAAAATATATTTATGTCAAAATAGAATTCATCTGCGCATTAAGATATAATATAAGGTATAGAGCTTTACTTTTCATTACACATCTACCATTGTAGTAAACATTACACGTGTATAAGTCATTACTGACAATCTTCATATTAATCTCTTTACTTTAAATCTGCAGCTCAAAAGATGTTGCATTAAATTTAAAGGATCCACAGCATCCTGAGCATGTCTTGGGAACAATATATTTATCTGTCGTTCTGTCTCAAAAGGACAAAATCTGCTTGGAAACGGTGAGTCACTTTATAAGAGGAATTATTAGTAGCAGATAATAGACGTTCATACCTTCACCAATAATTCTGCGGATGTATGAGCATGGGCGTCACATGTTCTGATATTCAATAAATGTCAATTTCACAATTACAGAGAGAGAGTGAATACATACTGTACATGCATGTGCAGCTTGTATGTCTTCCGGTTTTTCATCTGATCTGGAGCGAATCTAGAGAAGCTGCTACGACAGCGCTTTACAGACATTATCATCACTGTCCCCATTGGGGCTCACAATCTAAATTTCTTATCTGTATGTCTTTGTAGTGTGGGCCAGGGGGACACCCACGCAGATATTGGGAGTACACAAACTCCTTGCAGATGCTGTCCTTAGGACCCCAGTCTTGCAAAGCATTAGTGCTAACCACCGATCCACTGTGCCGCTGGTCTTTTAACTGTAACTGAGATACAGTGGCATGTAAACGTTTGGGCATCCCCCGGTCAAAATTACTGTTATTGTGAACAGTTAAGCAAGTTGAAGATGAAAAGATCTGTAAAAGGACTAAAGTTTTAGATGACACATTTCCTTTATATTGAAGGCAAAAAATATATATTTTCATCTTTTACATTTTAAAAATTGCTAAAAGGAAAATGGTCCAATGCAAAAGTTTGGTCACCCTGCATGGTTAGTACCTAGTAGGACCCCCGTTTCGAAAGTATCACTTTTTTTTTTTTTTAAATGCTTTCGGTAGCCAGACAAGAGTCTTTCAATTTTTGTTTGTTTGAGGGATTTTCATCCATTTGTCCATGGAAAATTCTTACAGTTCTGTGAGATTCCTGCGTCGTCTTCTTGCACCTTCTATTTTGAGGTCTAGCCACAGCTGTTCAATGATGTTCAGATCAGGGGACTGCGAGGGTCACTGTGAAACCTTCAGCTTCTGCCTTTTGAGGTATTCTATTGTTGGTTTTGACTTGTGTTTAGGATCATTATCCATTTGTAGAAGCCATCCTCTTTTCAACCTCAGCACTTTTACAGATGGTCCTAGGTTTGCATCAAGAATTTTTTTAAATTTTATTTAAACCATTCTTTCTTCTATCTGTGAAATGTTCCCCATGTCATTGGCTGCAACACAACCCCAAAGCATGATTGATGCACCCCATGCCCTTTTTTCTCCACACACACCTCTGATCATTGTGACCAAAGAGTTCTAATTTAACCTCATCGGTCCACACGGCTTGTTTCCAAAATGCATCATTCTAGTTTAGATGTTCTTTTGCATACATCTGATGATGAATTTTATGGTGAAGACGCAGGAGAGGTTTTCTTCTGATCACTCTTCCACAAAGGACATATTTGCGCAGGTGTCTCTGAACAGTAGAACAATCTACCACAAGTCCAGAGTCTGCTAAACTGCTCTGAAGGTCTTTTGCAGTCAAGTGGGGGTTATGACTAGAGTTGAGCGACTTTGGTCGGATCGGGTTTCATGAAACAAAATTTGTTTCAGATGAAACTGGTCCGACTAGGGCAAAAAAAGTCGGAGTTTCGTCCGAAACCCGACCCCAATGCAAGTCAATGGGAAATAAAAGTCGGCATTGAGCGGATGACATTCATCCTCTCAATGCCGACTTTTATTCCCCATTGATTTGCATTGGGGTTGGGTTTTGGACGAAACTCCGACTTTTTTTGCCCTAGTCGGACCAGTTTCATCTCAAACAAATTTTGTTTCATGAAACCTGATCCGACCAAAGTCGCTCAACTCTAGTTATGACTTTCCTCTTTAGCAATCCTACAAGCAGGTCTCATTGAAATTTAGCTTGTTCATCCAGACCTTATCTTTACCTCCACTGTTCTTGTTAACTGCCATTTTTTTACTTACATTTCGGAAAGGGCAACTTGAAAACAATTTGCTATCTTCTTACAGCCTTCTCCTGCTTTGTGGAACACCATCATTTTCATTTTCATAGTGCTAGGCAGCTGCTTAGAAGAACCCATGGCTGCTGTTTTTGTGCACAAGGATAGCGGAAGCTGCCTTTTTATAAAGCTGGGAATTTTACATCACTTGGCCTTTCCTAATGATGATAGTGAGCAAGGCATATGTGATTGTCAACGTGTGACTGGACACACCGCCTCCAGCAGGACGAATTTCTCTGGCACACGTGACCCTGGATGCACCGCCTCCAGCAGGGTGAATTTAAATAATAAAGGGAAACACCAGGGAAACTGATACAATGGAGGGCCCTGCAATAGGGAACGGGGACGTGGAGACCTCCTGCACTCCCCTGAGTCAGGGTCTCTACACTCCTAACAGTCCCTATGCCGGTTTCGCACCGGGCACCGATCAGGAACCTAAAAACCCTAGCTCGCCCTGCACCTAGCCCTTTCTAGTGAAATGGACGGTGCAGAAACTAATCCCACCACTGCACTGAAACACACAAATGGAAAGTTACAAAACAGGGGTCACCACTTAGCTTTGCTCTGTTGCTCTTGCTCCCAGCAACAGAGTCCACCACCAGAATTCAGCTTCCACCTGAAGCTACTACACCAGAGCTCTGCCTGAGCTGCCAGGAACTCCTCTCTCTGTAGTTCCTTCCTCCACCAGACTTGGTTGGAAATGTGCAATATCACCAACAGTGAGTGAGAGAACAAGACACACCTATATAGTTAAACCAGAGCAATCACACCTGTTAGTGATAATCACGTGCACTAAACTAAAGTAACCAGAGTGCAATGAGCCTATCGGTCACCGGGGGCAAAACTAGAACTGAAATCACCACAGTGCAATGACCCTAATGGCCACCGGGGGCAAAACTACCTTAAAGTCAAAGGCTTGAAGGAAAAAAAAGGTTACTAGTGCATTTATCTGTCATAATCCAACCTGGATCATGACAGCATAACCTTAGTAGGCTAATTAA
Source organism: Dendrobates tinctorius (assembly GCF_039654945.1). NCBI lineage: Eukaryota > Metazoa > Chordata > Amphibia > Anura > Dendrobatidae > Dendrobates > Dendrobates tinctorius. Next base: position 26,067,307 of record NW_027361671.1, on the reverse strand, counting down.
GGTCTGAAACCTGGATGAAAGTTGTCTGAGCACACAAATCTCAAAGGGTGCCCAAACCTTTGCATCAGCCCATTTTTCTTGTTGTAATTTTTAAAGTGTAAAATTTACAATTTTTATTTTATCTAAAATACAAACAAAATGTGTCATCTTTAACTTTAGGCCTTTTAGAGATCATTTCGTCTTCAACTTGCTTATCTCTACACAATAACAGTAATTTTGACCAGGGGTGCCTAAACTTTTACATGCCACTGTAACTCTGTGGCTTGATCTCTAAGGCAGGAAGATATTCTGAATGATATTTTTTGTGATATCCACAAAGGGAAGTGTTTGTCATTGGGTGCTAATGGGTGATCTATGTTAACTGGGTGGAGCAGGAATTGACATAAACATGCTAGTAACCTTCTGTAAAAATAGACTGTTGGCCTTCTCCTACAATCATAGCCGAATCTTACAAGTAATGAAGGATAACCGGCACTAGACAACAATCACATACCTCCATGTGAGCACAGCATTCAGCTTGCGGACAGATTGCTCCTTACTCCGAAGACTCACCTGTGCATCTACACCCTGACAGATGAGGTCATTCAGATATGCAAATAAATGAAGGGTGGCTCTCCATGGTCTGTGATCGGTAGAAAAGTCCTTTATTAGTTGTACAAAGGAGACAGGTACGGACCCATTGAAGCGCAGTGTTTACACAAAATGGCCGTCGTCCACACGGTGACCCGGGCTACCCATCTCCATGTCTCCTTTGTGCAATTAATGAACAAGTTTTTTACTCATCACAGATGAAGACGTGCCACCCTTCATCCTTTTATCTTTGTAGCTGTATCTTATATTGTCTCATATTTAAAGCAACAAAAATATGTTTTACTGTTATCTTTATAAAAAAATAATTAATGTAATGTTATTGACAATATCCATGATGGTTTAGAGCAGTTAGTGGTTTAATGATATTATCTCTGGTGGCTAGGGGTTGTTACAGGGTGGAGATGACATCACTTGTGGTCTATGGCTGAGAAAGGCTTAATAATAAATTCCATCGTAGCTTTGGGTGGTGATATGGGTAAAAGCACCACTCCAGCATTTTTTTTATTGCTGCACTGGAGTGGTGCCACTAATGTAAGTTCCCTGCCCTAACCTAGTCTTACACTTGATATTTCCCAGCCACCGTCTTCTTCTATTATCTATTATTGGCAATGTTCAGTCTTCTGCAGGTTGTGACCTGCTGGATTTGTCCTGTGTTTGCTGAAATGAATCGGAAATTACAACTCAATGCAAATCTGTGAGAAGAATCAGAATGAGGCCAGAACGTGACTCTCATAGGCTTTTATTGAGAGCTTGTGACCGTTATCTCTGACTTCCGATCAATCAGAAGTTGCGGTCATGAGATGGTGGTGTGGGATCGGAGCAGTGCAGAATAAGACTAGGGGCAATGGACTTAGGTTAGTAGCACCACTCCAGCGCTGAAATAAAAAAAACAACTCTGGAGTGGTGCTTTAAAGATAACAGGTAGAGAAGAGACAATGCCCTCTCGGCAGAGTGGTCTCCTACCTGCTCTGGGTCTCTGTTCAGCTAAATAGTGTATATGCCCACCCATGCTTTGGAGGCATAGATGGACAGCACTTACAACATGTAGACATCTGTTGAAGGAGCTGATTGGGGCATCTGAAGATGAGACTCTTCAGGAGACAACTTTCTAATAAATGTTGAGTCTATAAAAATGGTGCATTAGAATGGGTTCACATCGCGCATTTGGCACACGTAAGTGGCTCCATTGGGGCTTTTACCTGAAGCCCTGAAAAATGGATGTCCACTGACAGGACCATTGCCTTTATTGAAGATGAAGTCCCTTTGTGCTCTCTCTGATATCATATTCAACAACATCCGCTTTTTTTCAAGTGGGCACAAAAATGCAGTCGACCATATCCTTGTGAAAATGGCGCATATTGCTGAAAATTAGACCAGACAAACCACAAAGTACCGTAACTGTCTGCTTCATTAAACTGAAAGTTTAGGCTTTCCTAGGGGTGAAGGGAGAATGTTGTGGAATGTTGGAGGATACTGTCATATATTTAGAAACAAGTTGCATAGCTTTGTTAGTTGTCATGGTGCACATTGTGGCCATGGCTTATTAGCATGCTTCAGACACCAATGTTCACATGTCTAAGAGCAACTGATATAAAAACACTACAATATACAGTATATTGGCATATGTGATGGATTCCCGCTGTGGGTGGCATGACTCTTGTCTTACAGGAAGATATTGAACTTGTTTGATAAATCACAACCTAGATCTTAAGCTAACATGCTACCATTTGTTCATGACGTCCATAATACTAAATTAACCGTTTTTCACAGCCTTTATCAATGCTCAAGTCATCTGAGCCGGTAAGCAGCGTGTAACCTGTAAAGCCTATAGGCATTCTCGCTGTTGCCAAGTTACAATCCATTAATGCATGATTATGTTTGTTTTCATTGTGAAATTCATTGCATGAAATTATTGTACTAATGCATGTTTTGTCGTATGTGAAAATTTACTTTGGTGACCAGTTTTGAAGGCTTCTAGCAGTTTGGAAATAAGATGGCCCCTTGCCAAGTCATCTGGGGATGGGACGGATATTATATTTCTGCTAAAGGGGCTCTATTACTTAGACATCCCACTTTTAAAGGGGTCCATCTTCTCTAATCTCTGCATATCAGCTATTTTCCTCATACATTGCTCCTAAGGGACAGCTGCGCAGTAATTATCATTATCTGAAATCCATTCAGATTTTTGGCTGTGTATGTAATGTATGGAGGGGTCAGGGGTTACGTTCTGGCTCAGTGAGTGGTCCTGATTCCTGAGCAGAGAACCTCCCTATAAAATGTGCATATACATGTGTCCTTCCTTACCCTTCTTTATGGCTTGAGATATCCTGAGGTGAGTGGAGCAAATTGTCCAGCTTTGAAAAAAAATATATTTTATACAACCCTGTTGGGCCTCTTGAGCATTTCAAGGTCATCTTGCCAAACTCATCTGGGAATATCCTGAGCCAATAATTTCTTCAGAAGACAACCTCTTTACATCTTTGTAAATTACAGCATTAAGATCTTCAAAAAAAGCACTGCATCTGACAGAAAGTAGAAACTTAAGCTTTGGACATGTAACGTTAAAAGGATTGTCCAAGAATTTTATATTAATGACCTATCTGCAGGATAAGCCATAAATATCTGTATGACAACAAGAACAATGCCGATAAACAATTTCCGGTGCCATTGGATGTGCTCTGTTGTGGAGTGGAACTGTACAGCTCCGTAACTGCACAGTGGCCACAGCTGGGTACTGCACAGCCACTACTTATTGATTGGTATATACAGTTGACAGAGCTGTACATCTCTACAATTGGGCACATGTGACTGCAACCGAAACTGGTAACAGCTGATCAGCAGTGGTGCCGGATGTCACACCTCCACTGATCAGTTATTATTGACCGATCCTAAGGATAAGCCATCAATATAAACATCCCACAACAACCCCTCACATCTCAGCATAGCAGAATTTAAAAGAATGGGCTTCACATTTATTCTGGAAGGCATACTATGATACTTGTCGTTAAGATGTGGTTCCTATGTTTTATAGGTATAGAAGAATACACTTTGTTCAAAATGCAAAATATTTGTTGTGCCCTGTCTATACTTTATAACGAGGAATTAGTAACATTGGCTTTAATAATTGACAAATTCACCCAAATTGCAAAAAAGAAGACTTTTTTTTAAAGTCATAATAAGCCTGGAGGTACATAGTGACTCGTGTCGCAATTCTTAGACAAGTCACACAGCCAAAATCATTTGTGTAACTCGCTGTTACATGACTATCTTTTTGAGTTTTCTGTAAAACAAACCCAGCTAAATAGAAGACCAGTCAAATGCAAATTGTAGTCATAGGCATACATTGGATGGGAGAGAATTGTTGGTCCAAGTACCAACTTACCCACCATTCTATAGAAATCCAAGGCAAGAAAACCCCTAAACAATATTGGGCTTATATTGCCTATATTTTTTTGTTGTAGTGAAAGTTTATTTCCAATTCGAGTTTTCATAAATATTCATAGCATAGAGATAGAAAAATGTTGTAGTTGATGAAAAAAAGTTCAATTTTTATTTATAGTTATTTCTTTCATCTAGAAGAATAGGATGGTCAGAGTACAATAAGGTGATTGGAAATCCCACCTCTATGCAAGAAGAAAGAAGATGTTTTTGACGAGCTGAACAAATGTCTTGTTTGAATAGGGAGGTTACTTTGTATAGCTGAGGATTTATCCTTGACATAAGCTGCAGTATCTTTACTTAGAAAGGGCATTACAATGTAGGCTTCTAACTAGATAAAAGATAGAAAAAACGGAGCTATTTGAAGCAATAGCAAATATAAGTCTAGAGTGGAAACGTCTTTATTTTCCGAAGATTTCTATAAGCAAGCTGTTTTATTGTAGCCTTTACAATAACCTTAGTTAACACATTGATAACAGAGATTTTAAGCTTTTGACACCTCCAGTGCCAATGCATGGATCAATGTTCTGTTGTGTTGTACACTTGTGTAGTGCAGTTGTATTTGCTGAATGAGTCAAGCATTGTGATGTAGTTGCTTTCTGTGTACATTCATGCATGACTATTCTCCCCATTCGGTCAGAGGGTTTCGCCAAGTACTGGTCTATTCAGGGTAACTGTGGTTTGCTGCATTTTTTATGTAGTATTTGTATATGTCAAACACAGTAGAAGATACTACAGTTTTGTCAACCAATTTTGATTGACACATCGCAACCAGCTTTGTTCAGAAATTAAGTTCATAGTCTATTTTTACATAGAGCGGGTTACTGGAAAATTTATTCCATACAATTTTCTGTTTGGAAAAGTTAATTCAACAAATCCTGATACTAAAAATTTACTAAAAAAAAAGTAATTCTGTGTAGCTCATAAAGAAGTGGATTATGTCACTGGGTTGAACCATCATTTGTATCTTTATATGAAATTTCAGTATTGTTAAAAGGTTTTATATTAGTTATTCATTTGTTTTTCCATTAGTTATGCAAAAGTTAAAAAAGGGAAAAAATATTAATCTTAAAATTAAATTGAAAAAATTGAAATAATATTTTAGAAAGACGAGTAGCATGCATTGAATATATCATTAATCTATTATCTGAAACGAGAAAAGAAATGATACTGTGGCAGGAAAGTTGTTTTGTTTTAACTCTTTTTTTAAGTTAGTATGACAGTTTTCTTTCTCTTCAGAATGTGCATATTGTAAATTCAGACTGAAGACAGCAAAACCACAAGAGAACATATAGAAACAATAAGTAAAGAAATACATATGAAACAAATCTGAATATGTGTTAAATAGCGATGAGTGAACGTACTGGGATAGCGTGTTATCCGAGCATGCTCGGGTGTTATCTGAGTATCTTGGGCATGCTTGGATAATATAGTCGAGTCCCAGCGGCTGCCGTAGACAGGCGCAGCACATGCAGGGATTTCCTGTTTGTTGGCAATCCCCGCATGTGCTGCGCCTGTCTTCCACCGCAAAACATGTAGCCGCTGGGACTCGACTATAATATCGGCGTATGCCCAAGATACTCGGATAACACTCGAGCATGCTCGGATAACATGTTATCCAAGCACTGTAACTCATCACTAGTGTAAAACCTTGGATTGCTCAAACTTTTACTGTGTTGATAGCTTTACATTCCCTTTCCATTCTCTCGAGTAGCTTCATCAGAAAGTCACCTGCTATGGCTTCCAGCGAACAGGTATGTCTCACTTGTTGAATCATCTGCCTTCAAAAAGTGTTTGCGATCATCAGGTATGTTTTGAACAGGCAGTGTTGGTATACAGTCCTACAAAGTGTTATATCCTATTCCACAACAGTTCTAAGCCAGAATATGGCAAGAACCAGTCAACTGAGTGAAGAAAAACGACAGTCCATCATTACTTTAGGTCTGTCAATCAGGAAATTGCTTTGAAGGTAACCTCAATTACAGTCATGAAAACCATCAATCGCTATAAAGAAATTGGCTCTTATGAGGACTGCCCCAGGAAGGGAAAACCAAAAATCACCTCTTCTGCAGAGGATAAGTTTATCAGAGTCACCAGTCTCAGAAACTGGAAATTAACAGCACCTCATATAACAGGCCTCATAAATGATACACAGACATCAGACACAACTCAACATCAGTCTGCAGGAAACTGCAAGAAGAAGACTTTTATAGTCGAATTGCTGCAAAGAAGCCACTGCTGAAGACTGCGAAGAAGAAGAAGAAGAGACACACAATGACTGTATATCAGATTAGTGCAAATCTGTACTGTGGTCTGTTGAGTTACAGTTTGAGATTTTGGTCCTGTGTTTGTGAGTTGTTTAAAAGGTATGCAAATGGTTTCTACATGTGTGGTGCCCACGCTAAAGCGTGGAGGGTGAGTTATAATAGGGTGGTGGTAATTTGCTGGGAACACTGTTAGTGATTTATTCCAAATTCAAGGCACACTTACCCAGAATGGCTACCACAGCATTCTGCAAGAACCTGCCACAACCTCTGTTTGCACTTGGTGGAACAAACATCCAAAACACATCTGCAGACTATTTAAGAGTTATGTCACCAAGAAGAAAAGGGATAGAATCATGTGTCAGATGACATAGCCTTCACAAACACCTAAGCTCCACCCAATTCAGTGGGTTTGCAGTGAGTTGAACATAGAGTGAAGGAAAAGCAGATAACAAATGCACAGCACATCTGGGAACTCCTTTAAAACTGCTGGAAAGTCAATACGTGAAAGCTGATGAAGTGTCTTTAGAGATTTTCAAAGGTGTGTAAGGCTATAATCACAGTGAAAGGGTGGAACTCTCAGGTATCTAAGATTCAGCAGGTGTTTTGGTTTGTTTCACATATATTTCTTTATTCCTTGTTTCCATATGTGTCCTTTTGTGATTTTGCTGCCTTCAGTCTGAATCTGCAATGTGCACATTCCAATAAGAACAAGGAAAACAATTGCATGAGCAGGTGTGTCCAAACCTCTGACTGGTACTGTACATGTTACTTTAAAAACCTTTGTTGAATAGTATAATATGCTGCAGGTTTTACACATATCATTCAGAGGACCATTTTGGCCTTTTCACTCACAGTAATCAGAATTCATTGCATTTTTACTGCCCTGAATACTTTATACTGATTAGACCTTAACAAGGAATGAAGATCCCTCTGGCCGTTGTGGTGTTCATTGGAAAAATCATTACTACAATATATTTTGTTTGCAGAACATGGTAATAAAGAAGAATTGGAAAAGATCAAGTAAGGTAAATTGTGGTAGTTGAGTAGTTAATTTCAACACTGCAATTAGATAGTTTACACACACAGCTTATACAAGTCATTTTTGTTTGTCTCTATGTACATTCTTACTATTCTCAACATCTTCTGTGAGACATTCAATAAAAAGATTCAGCATTACATATGAAGTCAGAGAAATCTTCCAGTCATCATGTTGTACATTGCTAACATCCCTGGTAAACCACTAGGATTTCACTGACAAAAGGACCTGGAAAAGTTGTGTTAGGCTTCTTTCAAACATCAGCATTTCATCAGTATTTTGGTGCCAAAACCGGGAGTGTCTCCAAAACACAGAACAGATTCAATCTTTCAATTATAGTTTTTCTCTAAGGCCGGGATCACACATGCGAGAAACTCGGACGAGTCTCGCATCTTAATACCCGGCACTGCCGCTGACACTCGAAAGCGGAGCGTGCAGTTGCATAGAAATACATACTCGTCCGAGTTCATACATGTCCATGTACATACACACCTACTCGTCCGAGTTTCTCACATGTGTGATCCCGACCTAAAAGTTCCACTCCCCGTTTTGGCACAGAAACACTGATGGGGGATACAAAGTACAGGTGTGTATTTACAATGATGGTCCAGCCATCTTGAGGGACCATACATATGCACTCATACATATGCACACAAACATACAGTACATACACACATACATATGCACACATACATTTACACTCATACATACACACATACACAAAAACATACACACATACAATAGATGCATATACACTCATATACACATACATATACACACATACATATGCACTCATACATATACACACATACTGTAGGTATACACACATACACTCATACATATACACACATACTGTAGGTATACACACATACACTCATACATATACACACATATACATGCATATACACATACATAAACTCATACATACACACATACAAATACATACATACATATACACACACACACACATTCACACAATTATCACTTTTTTACTCGTTGCTCTGTTTGATGTTTCTCTATACCTTTCCCTCCTTGTTTGTATTATGATGGCACCCCACCACAACATTTTTTGTCTTGCAATTTTTTGCCTGAGAAACCTCTACTGAGCACACAGTGGATTCATGTTTTAGAATAGAGACATTTGTGTCATGAATATAACAGCTGCTTGAAGCTGTAACATAGAAAATATCCTGTAGGAAAAAAATAACAAGCATTTATCAAGCTTAAATGGAAAAATAAGGAAAGTTCAGAAACATTTTTCATTTGACTGCAATTTTCCTTTAAAGGGATTGTCCACTAACCAGACAACCCATTTTTAAAATATGTACTCTCACTTGTAGAATAAAAATAACAGGTACACCCCCCTGCATCCATGCCATTCCAGCAATGTTAGTGCCAGTCCTCCCGTGGCTAATGTCACAGTTTTATGCCACATGAGCCCTACAGACAATCAGCAGCATATATTGGGCTGCTATGCTTTTACTTCCCTCATATGAACCTCGAACAAGCAAAAGTAATGAGACTGCAGAAATACAGTAGCGGCCTTTAATTGGCTGCAGGGCTCACATAGAATAACAAAATGACATGAGGCCCTTGAAAGCCAGTGCTGACATTTGTTATTTTATTTCACTGAGGGAGGTCTTATTTTAAAAAGGGATTGCTCAGATAGTGGACAACCCCTTGAATAACTAAAGGCCCCTTTACACTTAGCGATGCACCAGCGATCCCGACAACGATACGACCTGGTCAGGATCGCTGGTGCATCGCTAAATGGTCGCTAGTGAGCTGCCACACAGACAGATCTCACAGTGATGTAGCGACGTAGCAGCGGTCGTTACTTACCTTTCAGACGTGGCGATCCTGACGTCCTCCCGCCCGCGTCCACGCGTCGCTCGTCGGCGCCAGCAGGAAGTGCCCGACAAGAAATGGAGCTGCACGATCTTGCGCGATCAGTGACAGACAGCGGGGGAGCCGGTCGGAGGTAAATATCACACATAGCGATATCACTGCTGCGCCGCAAAATTGGTGACGCTTTAGCGATATCGCTATGTGTAAAGGCCCCTTAACTGTGATGACTAATAATTAATCATTGTAAATATGTAGAGCACCTGCAATATTTTGGAGTTCTTATTTTGAACAAGGTTGTGATAAGTGCCACAAAATAGGATATAACTTCATATCTCTACTAGTGTTTTACATATATCCATTGTAAATAACTAATTATTTTAAGGGATATTCTAAAGTTTGAAAGTTATCCCCTAGAACCTTAGTCGCTGGGTGTCCAACCACTGGGGCCCCCAGCGACCCCAAGATCTGGTTCTTTGATGAGACAGGGTGAATGGATCACAGGTTAATGATGCACATTCTGCTCCACTCATTTTAATGGGAGTGCTGAAGATCAGAGGAGTGCTTCACAATCTTCAGCGCTCGCATTAACCCTAATTGATCTTGAAGAAAATCTTTGTGAAAATCTTTGAAAATTTGATGAAAATGGTTGCATCATGCTAAGCCAACAATATTAGTGAACTGGAGGCAGTGTGAATCTGGGGTTCCAAGGGCCCACCAGTAAAACTGACACTGCGGGACCCAGTATTCAGCTACAACCAAGTAATACATTTCCCTCTTTCAAAAATGTACCTGTACTTCTTTAAAACTATAAACTGGGCAGTGTGATGAATGAATGATGAGATGCTGGCTTAGTCTGTACATGGTGAATCAAGCTTGTTGTTCCAAATAATAGTTGTATAGTGTGATGGGATAGCCACACCTGCAGAAGGGCCCACCGGGGGATTCACTGCTTCAATGTGGTCCAGTCCAAGCCTGAATTGAAGCCATTGCTCGTGAGGAATGGGCTGAGATTCCTCAAAAACGCTGCCAGAAGCATCAGGATTGCAGCAAGTTATAACAGCAAAAGAGGCTCTACAAAGAACTTTAGACACTTGTCATAAAGGGGTTGAATAATTCTGTCATTAAAAGAGGAATTTTGTGTTTAATATGGAGAAACCACTTGTCATTTTAGTTGTGGTGAGCGATTTACATTTTTCTTGTTGGATTGGTTTATTGCAAACAGAAGAACGTTGGTAACTTTTGTTAATAAACCTAATCTGCAATGTGGGTTGAATCATTTGTTTTCAGCTCTATGTCTACCGTTTACTTCTAGCGTAAAAAAAAAGCCTTAGAGGTTCATTGTACAATAGACAAATGCTCCAAAAGGTATATGTGATAAGTATTTAGTGTGACAAAGGAAAGTTGACATCAGCTGCTGCAAGCACACAACCATCCGTTCCTGGTCCTCTTGTCTCATAGTGATGAGAGTTGTCACATGCAAAATGTGTATGATAAGGAGAAGAACGACTCGGGAGCAGGACAAGTAATGATATAGTATTCCAAGGTAAAGACGGCTTAACAAAGTGATTTTGTTGTGATCATTATAGGATCATATTGGTGCAGGAGAGTTAATTCAAACCCCACAAAGAACTGAGGCCGAGTTGTCTTTTCTCATTTTGCCCAAGCCTTGATGGCGCTAATGGCCTGTGTCTATGGAGAACTAGTTTCTCATGCCACTATGATAATGTGAGACGGTATTTACTGCTGAAATAAGAGGGATAAATAGCAGCTCCTGGACAGTAGAGAAGTAATTGCTGTTCAACTCTGCTTTAGTCGGTAGTGAATGTCTGTAACAAATGCTTCATAATTCTGAAACCATATATCATCCCGCCACGCTAGACGAGGCAAGAACGTGATCATTTCTGAAAGTTAATGTTTTGGGGTATAACATTATTTATGCACTTAATAATTCAGGTCGCGGTAGAAGCTCAGACATTATTAATATATACTGCACGGTTTTACAAATAAATATGTGCAGCAGAATGAATAGAGCGATTATGACAGTCTGAAGTATACAAAATACTGTGAACGCAGACGAGTCACTGGCAAAAATGTGCTGGTGAGGAATAAATCAGCTTTCTTATAGGATGTTCTTTGCATAATGTTAAGAAAATATATTCTCAATATGTCATAATTTGGTTTGAGTTGAGTGTTGGTTCATGTTTCAGTAACAGAGATCTTTAAAGAGTACCCATCGTCTTATTTTCTATTTAAAAAATGGATAGTAAAAATGAAAAGAAGCAACTACAGTTGTGTGAAAAGTTTTGCCCCCTTTCTGATTTCCTATTCTTTTGCATGTTTATCATACTTCAGTGTTTCAGATCACCAAACAAATTAGAATATTACACAATAATAACACAAGTAAACACAAAATGCAGTTTTTAAATGAAGGTATTTATTATTAAGGGAAAAAGAAATCCAAACTAACAGGGCACTGTGTGAAAAAGTGATTGCCCCGAAACCTAATAAATGATTGGGCCACTCTTAGTAGCAACAACTGCATTCAAACAATCGCGATAACTGGCGATGAGTCTTTTATAACACTCTGGAGGAATTTTGTCTCAGTCATCTTTGCAGAAGTGTTGTAATTCAGCCACATTGGAGGGTCTCCGAGCATGAACTGCCTTTTTAAGGTCACGCCACAGCATCTCAATCGGATTAAGGTCAGGATTTTGACTAGGCTACTCCAAAGTCTCAAGTTTGTTATTCTTAAGACATTCAGAGGTGGACTTACTGGTGTGTTTGGAATCATTGTGTTGCTGCATAATCCCAAAGTGCACTTCAGCTTGAGGTCATGAACAGATGGCCAGACATTCTCCTTCAGGATTTTTTGGTAGACAGCAGAATTCATGGTTCCATTTACAACAGCAAGTCTTCTAGGTCCTGGAGCAACAAAACAGCCCCAGACAATTACACTACCGCCACCATATTTTACTGTTGGTATGATGTTCCTTTTCTGAAATGCTGTGTCACTTATACGCCAGATGTAATAGGATATACACCTTCCAAAAAGTTCAACTTTTGTCTCGTCAGTCAGCAGAGTATTCTCTCAAAAGTCTTGATCATCAAGATGTTTTCTGGCAAAACTGAGACAAGCCTTTATGTTCTTATTGTTCAACAGTGGTTTTCATTTTGAAACTCTGCCACACAGGTCATTTTTACCCTGTCTCATGGTGGAGTCATGAACACTAACCTTAACTGAGAAAAGTGAGGTCTCCGGTTCTTTGGATGTTATGAGGTCTTTTGTGACCTCTGGGATGAATCGTCACTGCGCTCTTGGGGTAATTTTGGTCAGCTGGCCATTCCTGGGAAGGATCACCACTTTTCCATGTTTTTGCCATTTGTGAATAATGGCTGTCACTGTGGTTTGCAGGAGTCCCAAAGCTTTAGAAATAGCTTTACAACCTTTTCTAGCCTGATAGATCGCAATTACTTTGTTTCTCATTTGTTCCAGAATTTCTTTGGAATGATGTCTAGCTTTTGAGGATCTTTTGGTCCACTTCATGTTGTTAGGCAGGTCCTATTAACCCCTTTACCCCCAAGGGTGGTTTGCACGTTCATGACCGAGCCAATTTTTACAATTCTGACCACTATCCCTTTATGAGGTTATAACTCTGGAATGCTTCAACGGATCTAGGCGATTCTGAGACTGTTTTTTCATGACATATTGTACTTCACTTTAGTGGTAAAATTTTTTTGCTATAACTTGCGTTTATTTATGAAAAAACAGAAATATGGTGAAAATTTTGCAATTTTCAAACTTTGAATTTTTATGCCCTTAAAACAGAGAAATATGTGACACAAAATAGTTACTAAATAACATTTCTCACATGTCTACTTTACATCAGCACAATTTGGGAAGCAAAATTTTTTTGTTAGGAAGTTATAAGGGTTAAAAGTTGACCAGCGATTTCTCATTTTTATAACAAAACTTACAAAACCATTTTTTTAGGGACCACCTAACATTTGAAGTCACTTTGAGGGGTCTAAATGGCAGAAAATACCCAAAAGTGACACCATTCTAAAAACTACACCCCTGAAGCTACTCAAAACTACATTCAAGAAGTTTATTAACCCTTCAGGTGCTTCACAGGAGCAGAAGCAACATGGAAGGAAAAAATGAACATTTAACTTTTTAGTCACAAAAATGATATTTTAGCAGCAATTTTTTTATTTTCCCAAGGGTAACAGGAGAAATTGGACCCAAAAAGTTGTTGTCCAATTTGTCCTGAGTGCGCTGATACCAAATATGTGGGGGGAAACCACTGTTTGGGCACATGGCAGGGCTCAGAAGGGAAGGAGCCCCGTTTGACTTTTTCAACCTAAAATTGGCTGGAATTGAGATTGGATGCCATGTCGCGTTTGACGAGCGTCTGATGTGCCTAAACAGTGGAATCCCCCCACAAGTGACCCCGTTTTGGAAACTAGGCCCCCTAAGGAACTTATCTAGATGTGTAGTGAGCACTTTGAACCCCCAAAGACTTCACAGAGGTTTATAACGCCCGGGCGTGAAAATAAAAAATCATATTTTTTCCACAAACATGATCATTTAGTCCCCAATATTTTGTTTTCCCAAGGGTACCAGGAGAAATTGGACCCCAAAAGTTGTTATCCAATTTATCCTGAGTACGCTGATACCCAATATGTGGGGGGGAACCACTGTTTGGGCACATGGCAGGGCTCAGAAGGGAAGGAGCCCCGTTTGACTTTTTCAACCTAAAATTGGCTGGAATTGAGATCGGACGCCATGTTGTGTTTGACGAGCGTCTGATGTGCCTAAACAGTGGAAACCCCCCACAAGTGACCCCATTTTGGAAACTAGACCCCCTAAGGAACTTATCTAGATGTGTGGTGAGCACTTTGAACCCCCAAGGGCTTCACAGAAGTTTATAACGCCCGGGCGTGAAAATGAAAAAATCACATTTTTCCACAAACATGATAATTTAGTCCCCAATATTTTGTTTTCCCAAGGGTAACAGGAGAAATTGGACCCCAAAGGTTGTTGTCCAATTTGTCCTGAGTACGTTGATACCCAATATGTGCGGGGAACCACTGTTTGGGCATATGGCAGGGCTCAGAAGGGAAGGAGCCCCGTTTGACTTTTTCAACCTAAAATTGGCTGGAATTGAGATTGGACGTCATGTCGCGTTTGACGAGAATCTGATGTGCCTAAACAGTAGAAACCACCCACAAGTGACCCTATTTTGGAAACTAGACCCCCTAAGGAACTTATCTAGATGTGTGGTGAGCACTTTGAACCCCCAAGTGTTTCACTAAAGATTATAATGCCCGGGCGTGAAAATATAAAATCCTGTTTTGTTCCCACATAAATGATCATTTAGTCCCCAATTTTTAATTTTCCCAAGAGTAACAGGAGAAATTGGACCCCAAAAGTCATTGTCCAATTTGTCCTGAGTACGCTGATACCCCACATGTGGGAGAAAACTACTGTTTGGGCACACGTCAGGGCTCGAAAGGGAAGTAATGACGTTTTGGAAAGCAGACTTTGATGGAATGGTCTGCAGGCGTCATGCTCCGTTTGCAGAGCCCTTGATGTTCCTAAACAGTAGAAACCCCCCATAAGTGACCCCATTTTGGAAACTAGAACCCCTAAGGAACTTATCTAGATGTGTGGTGAGCACTTTGAACCCCCAAGTGTTTCACTAAAGATTATAATGCCCGGGCGTGAAAATATAAAATCCTGTTTTGTTCCCACATAAATGATAATTTAGTCCCCAATTTTTAATTTTCCCAAGAGTAACAGGAGAAATTGGACCCCAAAAGTCATTGTCCAATTTGTCCTGAGTACGCTGATACCCCACATGTGGGAGAAAACTACTGTTTGGGCACACGTCAGGGCTCAAAAGGGAAGTAATGACGTTTTGGAAAGCAGACTTTGATGGAATGGTCTGTGGGCGTCATGTTCCATTTGCAGAGCCCTTGATGGTCCTAAACAGTAGAAACCCCCTATAAGTGACCCCATTTTGGAAACTAGACCCCCTAAGGAACTTATCTAGATGTGTGTAACAGGAGAAATTGGACCCCAAAAGTCATTGTCCAATTTGTCCTGAGTACTCTGGTACCCCACATGTGGGAAAAAACTGTTTAGGCACACATCGGGGCTCGAAAGGGAATTAGTGTCGTTTTGGAATGCAGACTTGGTCTGCTGGCGTCATGTTCCATTTGCAGAGCCCCTGATGTGCCTAAACAGGAAAAAAAAAACACATGTGACATCATTTTGGATACTAGACCCCCAAAGAACAAATCTAGATGTGCCCCCAACTAATCTAATGTAAATTAGTAGTGCATGGAGGTGTGGTACAATTTGAAGCAATCCTTCATACACAGGCCAGGTTTTTCGGAGCAGGTGTCGCATTGATAAGTGGTGTCCCTGCATATTCCTTTTTTGTAACACACTCGACACCTTTTTTGCGGTTTACCTTTTCTTGGGGTTGGCGGGACCACCCCCGGAAAATGCTGACCTGGTACAATACGAGCACCTTCAGTTCCAGAAGTACTGGGGCCCGCTCCTTCCTGAGCGCCAAACATCAGGGCCTTAATCACTACCTCCTGGAACTGAAGGTACGACATATCGCTGGGGCATACACATTGTGACAGCAGGAATGCGTTGAGCATTGCCATTTGGACGATATGCACGGCCAGCTTTTTATACCACACCTTGGCCTTCCTCAATGCATTGTACGGTTGGAGGAGTTGATCGGAGAGATCAACGCCCCCCATGTTTTTGTTGTACCCCACTACACATGTTGGTTTGCGGACCTGTGTAGAGGTACCCCATACAGTGCAGAGGGTACTGCCATCACCGTGTATGGTGGTCAAGAGATGGACATCTCTCTTGTCCTTGTACTTGACCACCAGAAGGTGGTCGCTACATTGGGCTCTGCTCTCACCTTTTTGGAGCATCTCTGATTTTTGCGGACAGTACAGCAGGCTGTGGTACGTCGCTCAGAGAGGGATTTGTAGAGTGGGATGCTGGTATAAAAGTTATCAGTGTTGAGGTGATAACCTTTATCCAGCAGTGGGTGCACCAAATCCCACACAATTTTCCCACTCACTCCCAGGAAAGGAGGACACTCAGGGGGTTCAATCCGGGTGTCCTTCCCTTCGTAAACTCTAAACTTGTGGATGTACCCTGAGGTACTCTCACACAGCTTATATAGTTTGATATTTGTACCTGGCCCTCTTACTGGGCAGGTATTGACGGAATCGCAGCCTTCCCTTGAAGTGAACCAAGGACTCATCTACGCAGATGTCCCTTTGGGGCACGTACACTTCAGCAAACTTTTTGTTGAAGTGTTCGATGACCAGCCGAACTTTGAAAAGATGGTCAAAGTTGTGGTCATCTCGTGCGGGACACTGTGCATTATCAGTATAATGCAGAATCTTGTGGATGGCCTCAAAACGCGTCCGGGCCTTGACCACTCGGAACACTGGAGTGTTGTATAAAATATCAAGACTCCAATATTGCCGAATTTCCGGCTTCTTCAGTATCCCCATATGGAGGACCAGGCCCCAAAACTGCGTCATTTCAACTGCGTCTACAGGAGACCAGTTTGAAAATGATGAACGCGGGTTTTGCTCCAAAAATTGACGAGCGTACAAATTAGTTTGCTCCACCATGAGGTTAACAAAATCCTCAGAGAAAAAGACTTTGAAAAAGTCAATTTCTGTGAGGCTGGTGGTGTCAAACTTGATTCCTGATTCTGCCACAAAATCAGGAATCAGTGGCTCGTAATTTTCGGGGGGCGAGGTCCATACGGGGAGCACTGGGTCAGCTGCGGGCATGGTGGGCGCTGCCTCATCTTCTGTCCTGGAGCGTCTGAGTGGCGGTTCCGAGGAGGAAGATGATGAGGGGGAAGAGGATGAAGAATCCGAAAAATAAAGAAAAGTGGGATCGACATCATCGCTATCAGTGTCGGAGGCAAGTATAGCATATGCTTCCTCCATTGAATAGCGCCGTTGGGATGAATTTGATGACATTTTTGTGTAAATATGGTGCTTGGGTGTACACTTTATTGAAAACTGTATGTGTACCTGAGGGGGGGAAGTGATTGGTGTAAGCTTTCTGTAAAGAAAAAGCTGTGGAAAAAAGTCTAAAACAGCAGGCCCTAGCTGATAAGTGTCACTTATCAAAATTAGGCTGCTGGATGTGCGTACAGGGTGGCGCAAGGGGGGGTGAAAAAAAAGGAAAATGGCAGGTTCAAACTCTGATAAATGAACTGTGTCACTTATCAAAGTTTGCCAGCTGGGGGATGTGTGTGTGCGGAGTTGGCGCTAAGGGGGCTGAGAAAAAAAGGGAGCACGAGTGTTGCTCAATGAACTGCATCACCAATCAACGCTTGGCGGCTGCGCAAAGGTGGGTGGAGGGGGGTACAAAAAAGGGGGGATGGGTGATTGGGGTGGATGAAGAGAGATTGGGCAGGGATCAACAGTTAGGGTTGTAGTTAGGTGGCACAAAGGGGGGTGAAAAATGTGAAAAACGGCAGGCACAAGCTTGGATAAGTGACGTGTGTCACTTATCCAAGTTTTGAGGCTGCGGGATGTGTGTACGGAGGTGGCGCAAAGGGGGCTAAGGAAAAAAAGCAAGCACGAGTGTTGATCGGTGAACTGCGTCACCGATCAACGCTCGGCAACTGCGCACGGAGGCGGCGCAAAAGTGGGGTGGAGGGGGGTAAAAATAGGGGGAAGGGGGATGGGGGATTAGGGTGGATGAAGAGAGATTGGGCAGGGATCAGTTAGGGTTGTAGTTAGGTGGCACAAAGGGGGGTGAAAAAAATGAAAAACGGCAAGCACAAGCTTGGATAAGTGAAGTGTGTCACTTATCCAAGTTTTGCGGCTGTGGGATGTGTGTACGGAGGTGGCGCAAAGGGGGCTAAGGAAAAAAAAGCGAGCACGAGTGTTGATCAGTGAACTGCATCACCGACCAACGCTCGGCGGCTGCGCACGGAGGTGGCGCAAAAGTGGGGTGGAGGGGGGTAAAAATAGGGGGAAGGGGGATGGGGAGATTGGGGTGGATGAAGAGAGATTGGGCAGGGATCAGTTAGGGTTGTAGTTAGGTGGCACAAAGGGGGTGAAAAGAATGAAGGGTGGAGGGGGGTAAAAAGGGGGTAAAAAGAGGGGGATGGGGGATGAAGATAGATGGGGGTGAAGTTAGATTGGGCAGGGGAACGCTTGTGGTTGGCGGTTTTTTCTGTCTTTTTTTTTCTTCTTTCTGCAGGGATTGTGATGCTACAAGTTGTGGCACCACAATACCCAGCACAGGAGCTCTTGCTGCATCCGACCTCTCTGCAGGAATCCTCAGCTAGAGTGAGGACCCCTGCAGACAGGTCAGACAGGTCAGAGGCAGGTCAGGGGCAGGTCACAGAGCGGTCACATCACTGCTGTGACCTGTCATTGGTGGGATCGAATGATTACATCGATCCACCAATCCCTGATCTGCCTGGTGACCTTGGCAACTGCCTAGGATCGGAGCTCACTGCTCCTATTCCTAGGCAGGTCATGCCCAGGTCACCAGCAGGGCACAGAGCGGTCACATGTGACCGCAGCTGTGCCCTGTGGTTGGCGCGATCGCCGATCTAATCGATCGCGCCAGCCAGCTTCTGCAGGCCCTGCTGGACCTGCACCAGGCTCCAGCCTAAGATCAGTGCTAATATAGCACTGATCCGGGCCGGTACTGGCAGGGCACAGCGGCGGTATAGCGCCGCTGTGGGCTGCGATTGGCACGATCGATTAGATCGACGATAGCGCCAATCCGGGGGCTAGCCTAGCCTAGGACATCATTGTTTCAGCCAAGCTGATTGGCTGAAACAATGAGAAACGCTGCGATTGGCTGTTCAGAATTGAGGACGACGCCATCTTCTGTAAGGTGAGATGACGTCGGAATTTTAATGCGATACCGCGACTTTAGTCGCGGTATCGCATTAAAGGGCCCGACGTACTATCCCGTCCACAGTCATACGGGCCCGGGTACCGTGGACGGGATAGTACGTCGGATGTCAGAAAGGGGTTAAAATGATTTCTTGATTGAGAACAGGTGAGGCAGTAATCAGGCCTAGGTGTGGGTAGGGAAGTAGAACTCAACTTACCAAAAAATGTGATAAACCACAGTTAATTAATGTTTTAAGGGTGAGGTAGATCACTTTTTTCACACAGGGACCTGTAGGTTTCTATTTCTTTTCCCCTTAATAATAAAGACCTTCATTTAAAAACTGCATTTTGTGTTTACTCATGTTATCTTTGTCAAATATTAAAATTTGTTTGGTGATCTGAAACATTTAAGTGTGACAAACATGCCAAAAAATAGGAAATCAGGATGGGGGCAGGCACATTTTCACACAACTGTATATCTTATCAGAGAAATCTGCTTCTTTGTCCTCTTGAACTGATTTTTCACCCTCAATGCATATGTAAATTCTGTATTCTGTAAAGACCAATTTTCACATTATAGAAATAAGCAATGATTATTGGAGATTTTAAAGTTCTATGGAGGAGGAGGAGCTAGTGGCAAACACATACATTCTGATAAAAAATTCTCTTGAAATGACAGTTATATTTTTATATAGAACTTTATGAGCAACAACTGTTATCTCCTAAGAAAAAGACACACTGGCGCTACAAACACACAGGCAAATGAATAAGCTGCTGGCAACACCAGGCAGAAAAGGTGTGCTGTCTGCCACTGAGAAAACAAAACAACTGAACTAGAAGTGGCCGCGCTTAAACGCTGTGTGATGGATTAATGAAACAAACTGAAAGTGAAACTAAACAGTACTCACTATTGTGAAGACCGGCTGAAGCTAATCGTATTGTTCTTTGAATCAGGAAAAAAAAACTGTAGACTCAAGCAGAACCAAGGAGCGTCCTCCCGTTTGTAAAAAGACACAGCTCCCCGCAAAGGAGCACGTCCCCCTGAGCGGCAGACAGCCACGGCCGATGGCGCCGCCGGACAGTAGCGTGGTGAGCAAGGGGCGTGGCCGGCGAGGGGCGTGAATAGTGGGTGGGGCCCCCGAAACGCGTCAGGATTGGCCCTTGCACATGTCCGTCTTGTACGGACTGGTGACGTCACCACCCACTATTCACGCCCCTCGCCGGCCACGCCCCTTGCTCACCACGCTACTGTCCGGCGGCGCCATCGGCCGTGGCTGTCTGCCGCTCAGGGGGACGTGCTCCTTTGCGGGGAGCTGTGTCTTTTTACAAACGGGAGGACGCTCCTTGGTTCTGCTTGAGTCTACAGTTTTTTTTTCCTGATTCAAAGAACAATACGATTAGCTTCAGCCGGTCTTCACAATAGTGAGTACTGTTTAGTTTCACTTTCAGTTTGTTTCATTAATCCATCACACAGCGTTTAAGCGCGGCCACTTCTAGTTCAGTTGAACTGTTATCTCCTATCTCCGTAATGGGAAAAATCTGCATTCCCTTAGAACAGATTTTACCCATGAATTGAGAATTTTGAGAATGAATGTAGGGACACTACAATGGCAGATTTGCAATTTTCACTCCTCATCATCCACTGTTGCTTGTTTCTGGAAATATCAGTGGAGTAAAAATTGTCGCTATGCCTATACAAAAATACCTAGAAAGGTGTAATTTTAAAAATGTGGTCGCTTTAGGGGGATTCTGTTCTTCTGGCACTTAGGGGCTCTGTATATGGGGTCTGCAAACTATTCTATGATCATTTGTTCTCCAAGAGTCAAATAGCACTTCTTCCCTCCCAAGAAGAATAACCTCATCACCCAATATCAACATGGGTTTACGAGGGACCGTTCCTGTCAGACTAATCTGATAAGCTTTTATGAAGAGGTAAGTTCTGGACCAAGGGAATGCAGTGGACGTGGTGTACATGGACTTTTCAAAAGCTTTTGATACGGTGCCACACAAAAGGTTGATACATAAAATGAGAACAATGGGGATAGGGGAAAATATATGTAGGTGGGTTAAGAGCTGGCTCAGGGATAGGAAACAAAGGGTGGTTATTAATGGAGCACACTTGGACTGGGTCACAGTTAGCAGTGGGGTACCACAGGGGTCAGTATTGGGCCCGCTTCTTTTTAACATATTTATTAATTACCTTGTAGGGGACATAGAGAGTAGAATTTCAATATTTGCAGATGACACTAAACTCTGTGGGGTAATCAATACTGAGGAGGACAATTTTATATTACAGGAGGATTAATGTAAACTAGAAGCTTGGGCTGATAAATGTCAAATGAGCTTCAATGGGGATAAATGTAAGGTCATGCACTTGGGTAGAACAAACAAGATGTATAATTAATTATGTGCTTAATTGTAAAACACTGGGCAAAACTGTCACTGAAAAAGACCTGGGTGTATGGGTGGACGACAAACTCACATTTAGAGGCCACTGTCAGGCAGCTGCTGCAAAGGCAAATAAAATAATGGGATGCATTAAAAGAGGCATAGATGCTCGTGAGGAAAACATAATTTTACCTCTATATAAGTCACTAGTGCGACCACACTTAGAATACTGTGTACAGTTCTGGTCTCTGGTGTATAAGAAAGACATAGGTGCAGAGAAGAGTGACCAAGGTTATTCGGGAACTAGGGGGTCTGCAATACCAAGACAGGTTATTACACTTGGGGTTATTTAGTTTGGAAAAACGAATGCTTAGGAGTGATCTTCTTACAATGTATAAACATATGCGGGGACAATACATAGACCTTTCTAATGATCTTTTTACTCTTAGACCTGTGACGGGGACAAGGGGGCATCCTCTACATCTGGAGGAAAGAAGGTTTAAGCATACTCACAGATGCGGATTCTTTACTGTAAGAGCAGTGAGACTATGGAACTCTCTGCCATATGATGTTGTAATGAGTGATTCCCTACTAAAATTTAAGAAGGGTCTGGATGCCTTTCTTGAAAAGTATAATATTACAGGGTATATACACTAGTTTCATTAATATTGCGTTGATCCAGGGAGCTAGTCTGATTGCCGTATGTGGAGTCGGGAAGGAATTTTTTTCCCCAATGTGAAGCTTACTGTTTGCCACATGGGTTTTTTTTGCCTTCCTCTGGATCAACATGTTAGGGCAAGTTAGGATAGGATATGGGTTGAACTAGATGGACTTAAAGTCTTCCTTCAACCTTAATAACTATGTTACTATGTTACTAATTCTCAGTACTGTACAGCCACATATGGGGTATTGCCACGTTCAACAAAAATTGTGTGACAGCATTTGCTGTCAGTTTTACTCATTTCCCCATATAAAAATGTAGAATCTGGGGCTAAAACAAAATTTTGATGATAAAAATGTAATTAGTCTCTATTCACTGCCCAATGGTATACAATTCTGTGACACACTCGTGGTATCAATATGATCACTGCACCCCTAGATGAATTCATTGAGAGGTATAGTTTGTAAAATGGCATCACTTATATTTTTTTTTTTTTGCTGTTCTAGCACCTCAGGGGCACTGCCAACATGTCATGGAACCCCTTTGAGCTTTGTACGGTTCCTCAAAAGTACTTTTTATCACATATGGGGTATTGATATACTCAGGAGAAATTGTGTAACAAATTGTACTGTCCATGTTTCCTATTATCCCTTTTGAAAATTGAAAACCTGGGGTCAACGCAACATTTTAGTGGAAAAATGGTAATTTTTCAATTATTCAGCCAACTGTTATACAACTCTATGAATCCCCTGAGGGTTAAAAATGCTCACTACACCTCTAGATGAATTCCTAGTGTAGTTTCCAAAATGAGGTCCCTTGTGGGATTTCTGCTGTTTTGCCATGTCAGGTGTGACATGGCATCCGCAATCTATTCCAGCCAAAATTGCATTACAGAATTCAATTGGCGCTCCTTCACCTCTAGATAAGTACCTTGAAAGGTGTAGTTGCCAAATCGGGGTCATTTGTGGGGGTTTCCACTGTTTAGGCACATCAGGATCTCTGCAAACGCTTTCTATTCTATTTTACGCTCCAACATTTGAATGGTGCGCCTGTCCTTCTGAGCCCTGCTGTGCACCCAAACATTAGTTTTGCACCACATATGAGGTATCTGTGCACTCAGGAGAAACTGCACAACAAATTTTACTGTCCATTTTCTCCTGTTACCCTTTTGTAAATGCACAATTTTGGGCTAAAGCAATATTTTTGTGGGAAAAAGTAAATTTTTCAATTTTTCCTTCCTGCTTTAATTTCAGTGAAGCCCCTAAAGGGTTAATAAACATCTTGAATGTGGTTTTGAGCACATTATTTCTGTCAAATAGGCCTCTCAAAGTCACTTCAGATGGGATATGATCTCTAAAATAAAATTGGTTTTGTAAATTTTGTTGGAAAAATTAGAAATTGCTGATAAACTTTTAACTTTTCTAACTTCTTTACAAAAAATGATGTTTCATAAATGATGCTGATGGAAAGTAGACATGTGCTTAATTTTATTTATTAACTGTTTTGTGTGAAAGTACTATCTGGTTTAACCCCTTACCTACAATTGACGTAATATTCTGTCCATGTGACCATGGACCTAATTACCATGGACGGAATATTACGTCATTGCGATCAGCGGCGCCCACGTGGTGAGCGCCGCTGATCGCGGCCGAGTGTCAGCTAATTATCATAGCTGACACCCGGCACAATGTGTCAGGGGCGGTCACGGACCGCCCCCGACACGTTAACCCCTTGCACACCGCGATCAAACGCGATCGCGGTGTACCGGGGGTTAAAGGGAAGCATCGGCAGGGAGGGGGCTCCCTCCGTGCTTCCCTGAGCCCCCCACGGCAGCGCAATGTGCAGCGCTGCTGCGGTGGGCTCTTTCCCTACAGGCCCCCGGATCCAAGATGGCGACGGGGGCCTGCAGTGAGCTGACTTCCTCACTGCCTGCAAAGCGCAGGCATGAGGAAGTCTGCAGCAGTGCCTGTGACAGATCGCTGATCTGTCACATTGATCTGTGATGTGACAGATCAGCGATCTGTCACAGGACAGTGATGTCCCACCTGGGACAAGGTAATAAAGTAAAAAAAAAAAAAGTGTTAAAAATAATTTTTAAAAAAATCGCTAAATAAATTAGTAAAAAAAAAAAATATTCCCCAATAAATCCATTTTTTCAAAATAAAAAAAAACAAAAACAATAAAAGTACACATATTTGGTATCGCCGCGTCCGTAATGACCTGCCCTATAAAACTGTCCCATTAGTTAACCCCTTTAGCGAACCCCTTAAAAAATAAAAATAAAAAACGAAGCAAAAAATAATGATTTATTATCATACCACCGAACAAAAAGTGCAATAACGCGCGATCAAAAAGACGCATATAAATATGCATGGTACCGCTGAAAACGTCATCTTGTCCCGCAAAAAACGAGCCGCCATACAGCATCATCTGCAAAAAAATAAAAAAGTTATAGCTCGCAGAATAAAGCGATACAAAAATAATTATTTTTTATATAAAATTGTTTTCATTGCAAAAAACCGACAAAACATAAAAAAAGACCTAAATGAGGTATTGCTGTAACCGTACTGACCCGAAGAATAAAAACGCCTTATAAATTTTACCGCACGCGGAACGGTGTAAACGCACCCCCCAAAAGAAATTCATGAAACGCTGGTTTTTGTTCATTCTGCGTCCCAAAAATCGGAATAAAAAGCGATCAAAAAATGTCACGTGCCCGAAAATATTACCAATAAAAATGTCAACTCGTCCCGCAAAAAATAAGACCACACATGACTCGGTGGGTCAAAATACGGAAAAATTATAGCTCACAATATGTGGTGATGCAAAAACTATTTTTACAATAAAAAGCGTCTTTTAGCGTTCGACAGCCGCCAAACATAAAAACCGCCATAAATCGTAAATCAAACCCCCCGTTATCACCCCCTTAGTTAGGGAAAAATAATAAAACTAAAAGAAAATGTATTTATTTCCATTTTCCCGCTAGGGTTAGGTTAGGGTTAGGGCTAGGGTTAGGGTTAGGGCTAGGGTTAGGGTTAGGGCTAGGGTTAGGGCTAGGGTTAGGACTAGGGTTAGGGCTAGGGCTCAGATTAAGGTTAGGGGTGTGTTGAGGTTAGGGTTGGAGTTATAATTGGGGGTTTCCACTGTTTGGGCACATCAGGTGCTCTCCAAAGGCAACATGGCGTCTGATCTCAATTCCAGCCAATTCTGCGTTGAAAAAGTCAAATGGTGCTCCATCCCTTCCAAGCTCTGCCATGTGCCCAAACAGTGTTTTACCCCCACATGTAGGGTATCAGCCTACTCAGGACAAATTACAAAACAACTTTTGGGGTCCAATTTCTCCTGTTACCCTTAGGAAAATAAAAAATTGGGGGCAAAAATATAATTTTGCGGAAAAAAATGTTTTTTTTATTTTCACGCCCAGGCGTTATAAACTTCTGTGAAGCACTTGGGGGTTCAAAGTGCTCTCCACACATCTAGATAAGCTCTGTGGGGGGGTCTAGTTTCCAAAATGGGGTCACTTGTGGGGAGTTTCAATAGTTTAGGTACATCAGGGGCTCTCCAAACGCACATGACACCCGCATACCAATCCATCAAAGTCTGCATTCCAAAACGTCACTACTTCCCTTCCGAGCCCCGACGTGTGCCCATACAGTAGTTTTCTCCCACATATGAGGTATCAGCGTACTCAGGACAAATTGGACAACAACTTTTGGGGTCCAATTTCTCCTGTTACCCTTGGGAAAATAAAAAAAATGGGGACTAAAAGATGATGTTTGTTGAAAAAATACGATATTTTTATTTTCACGCCCGGTCGTTATAAACTTCTGTGAAGCACTGGGGGTTCAAAGTGCTCACCACACATCTAGATAAGTTCATTAGGGGGTCTAGTTTCCAAAATGGGGTCACTTGTGGGGGTTTCCACTGTTTAGGTATATCAGGGGCTCTCCAAACGCACATGACACCCGCAGACCAATCCATCAAAGTCTGCATTCCAAAACGTCACTACTTCCCTTCCGAGCCCCGATGTGTGCCCATACAGTAGTTTTCTCCCACATATGAGGTATCAGCGTACTCAGGACAAATTGGACAACAACTTTTGGGGTCCAATTTCTCCTGTTACCCTTGGAAAAATAAAAAAATGGGGACTAAAAGATCATGTTTGTGGAAAAAATACGATTTTTTTATTTTCACGCCCGGACGTTATAAACTTCAGTGAAGCACTGGGGGGTTCAAAGTGCTCACCACACATCTAGATAAGTTCCTTGGGGGGTCTAGTTTCCAAAATGGTGTCATTTGTGGGGGGTTTCTACTGTTTTGGTACATCAGGGGCTTTCCTAACGCGACATGGTGTCCGATCTCAATTCCAGCCAAAAACGTCAAATGGCGCTGCTTCCCTTCCGAGCTCTGCCATGCGCCCAAATAGTGGTTTACACCCACATGTGGGGTATCAGCGTACTCAGGATAAATTGCACAATATCTTTTAGGGTCCTGTTACTTTTGGAAAAATAAGAATTGAGGGTGAAAAGATCATTTTTGTGGAAAAAATATGATTTTTTAATTGTACTGCTGTACGTTATAAACTTCTGTGAAGCCCTTGGGGGTTCAAAGTTCTCACCACACATCTAGATAAGTTCCTTGGGGGGTCTAGATTCCAAAATGGTGTCATTTGTGGGGGGTTTCCACTGTTTTGGTACATCAGGGGTTTTCCAATCGCGACATGGTGTCCAATCTCAATTCTAGCCAAAAACATCAAATGGCGCTGCTTCCCTTCCGAGCTCTGCTATGCGCCCAAATAGTCATTTACACCCACATATGGGGTATCAGCGTACTCAGGACAAATTGCACAATAACTTTTAGGGTCCTGTTACCCTTGGAAAAATAAAAATTGGGGGTGAAAAGATCATTTTTGTGGAAAAAATATGATTTTTTAATTGTACCGCTGTACGTTATAAACTTCTGTGAAGCCCTTGTGGGTTCAAAGTTCTCACCACATATCTAGATAAGTTCCTTGGGGGGTCTAGTTTCCAAAATGGGGTCACTTGGGGGGTTTCCACTGTTTAGGTACATCAGGGGCTCTCCAAACGCGACATGGCGTCCGATCTGAATTCCAGCCAATTTTGCATTGAAAAAGTCAAACGGCGCTCCTTCCCTACTGAGGTCTGCCATGCGCCGAAACAGTGGTTCCCCCCCACATATCAGGTATCAGTGTACTCAGGACAAATTGCACAATAACTTTTGCAGTCCAATTTCTCCTGTTACCCTTGGTAAAATAAAGAAAATTGAACCTGAATTTTTTTTTTTGTGAAAAAAAGTTAAATGTTCATTTTTTTTTTAATATTCAAAAAATTCCTGTGACGCACCTAAAGGGTTAATAAACTTCTTGAATGTGGTTTTAAGCACCTTAAGGGGTGCAGTTTTTAGAATGGTGTCACTTTTGGGTATTTTCTATCATATAGACCCCTCAAAGTGGCTTCAAATGTGAAGTGGTCCCTAAAAATAAAATGGTGTTGCAAAAATGAGAAATCGCTGGTCAATTTTTAACCCTTATAACTTCCTAACAAAAAAAAATTTTGGTTCCAAAATTGTGCTGATGTAAAGTAAACATGTGGGAAATGTTATGTATTAAGTTTTTTGTGTGCCGTATCGCTGTGATTTAAGGGCATAAAAATTCAAAGTTGGAAGATTGTGAAATTTTCAAAATTTTCGCCAAATTTCCGTTTTTTTCACAAATAAACGCAAGTTATTTGAATGCAATTTTACCACTAACATGAAGTACAATATGTCACGAGAAAACAATGTCAGAATCACAGGGATCCATGAAAGCGTTCCAAAGTTATGACCTCATAAAGGTACAGTGGTCAGAATTGTAAAAATTGGCCCGGGAGTTAACGTGCAAACCACCCTTGGTAGTGAAGGGGTTAAGTGCATAAAAATTAAAAGTTTAAAAATTGCAAGATTCTTTTGATTTTTGGTCATATTTTCATAAATATAATCAAATATATCGACCAAAATTTACACTGTGTGTGGTGTCATTTTTCACACATACCGGAGACACTTGCACGCGCATAGTCATTATAATCTATGGGGCTGGCCACATATCTGTGTTTTCACACGTACCTTGCGTCCATGTGACCCACACTTAGACATGTCCACAAATGGAAATCTGAAAAAAACATAAAGGGAAAAATAAAAAAAACACACTGTTCACCAATTTATTGCAAAAAAAAGTTCCCATGGAGGTCCAACTTCCCATGGCATTCCCCAAATCCGGCTCACGCTGCGCTCATTGACACCCTGTGAATGTGAATAGCAGTAACAAGAGTTACTCCATTCATTGATACTAAGTCCGGGATCACACTTGCGAGAAACTTGGACGAGTCTCGCATCTTAATACCCGGCACTGTCACCAGCACTCGGGAGTGGAGCGTGCGGCTACATGTATTTGTATGCAGCCGCATGCTCCGATCCAAGTGCCGGCGGCAGTGCCGGGTATTAAGATGCGAGACTTGTCCGAGTTTCTCGCATTTGTGATCCCGACCTAGCAAAGATGGTTCATCTCCCTCTGTCTTATTGACTCTCCATAGTGCGATGCTGCGCAAGCATGCTACCGCCCGATCCAAATGGTGAAAATAGGACACCTGCTTTCATGAATGTAACCCAAGCATTCCGACTTCTATCACTTATACTGTGGCGAGGTGATAAGTGTTGGTCACAAAAAGTGTAGACACATCACAGGATTTGTTATCACTTCCTGATTATTGGGAGTCTGACTAGCAGGACCACCACTTATTCTGAAAATACAAGGGCTGTAGCACTCATTTAGTACTCTTTCCTCTATAACATTTTTTGTGCACAGTGAGATTCCTGCTTTTTGGCTGTGCAAAGTGTTCTACTTCAACACAGCACACATTTACTTGAATGGAGGTGGATGACAATGCCTCTATGCAGAGATAAAGGGTCCACAGTGCTAAATCAATGCTACACCTTCATTTTTAAGGTCACTTAGACCAAAAATTTATTGTATATCCTAGGGGCAGTTGTAGTTTTTCTGCTGCCTTCGGTGAAAATTGAAAATATCAAAAACTGACCAGCACCTCTAAACAGAATAAGACATCAGTCACGACTATTCAATATAACCAAGATAACACAGCTGCACTCTGAAGTGCTATAATAATAATAATCTTTATTTTTATATAGCGCTAACATATTCCGCAGCGCCTTACAGTTTGCATACATTATCATCACTGTCCCCGATTGGGCTCACAATCTAAATTCCCTATCAGTATGTCTTTGGAATGTGGGAGGAACCAGAGTACCTGGAGGAAACCAACGCAAACACAGGGAGAACATTCAAACTCTTTGCAGATGTTGTCCTTAGCAGGATTTGAACCTAGGACTCCAGCATTGCAAGGCTGCGGTGATAACCACTGAGCCACTGTGATGCCCACTGAGCCACAATTATATGAACTTGGAATTGCATTACTGCTATAGAAAATATATTTAAAAATGAAGGTGCTTAAAGCAAAATTGGCCAATTCATGAGAGCCCCTCAGCTTCAGCAAGGCATACTCTTTTGATCGGACCCTAACCTTATATGCTTCTCCTTAGCTGAAAGCCTACAATTTTTTGGGCAGGCAGGATCGAGCTCTAATTCAAAATGCCAGAAGCTGATGGAAGGAGTGCTCAGTCAAAAAAATTAAAATGGCGCTCCTCTCCACAGTGAAAATTTAAAACCTACAGTGAACAAATGTAATTCCATATTTTTTTCTTGGATTTTGCTTTAATGATATTCATTTGTGCTTATATGGTGGTATTTCCTGATGAAGGGGTTGCAAAAAACCTTGAAACGCGTAGAGTAAACCACTGTCAACTTTAATAACCGTCTGGAACTTTATCTTTTGACAGAAGTCTATTCCTCTACAGACTTCTGTCTCATATAGTCGGTGACCGACTTGTGTATCTGCTGCAGCCCTTGTCTATACATGCTTTCAGCATCTAATACCAGGTGAGCAGTTTTTTGGCTAAACCGCTTATTGTATATGTGAGGTAAGACCCTATTTTGCGCTGGTGTCTCCCTTTTCTTCACAATACTATATGGTCCCCTTAGGAGACTTGACTTGCGAGTTTATTATGAGGTTCCAAAATTTAGAACCAAAAATGTAGTCACAGGGATCGGAGTGATGAGGAGCAACCCAGCTTACAGGATACCCTCTCCTGTTGTCATAGTGCTGCCTGATTCACAGAATAAATTTTAAGGTTTCACAATGGCCCTCACAGTCCCCTAATCTGAACATCATTGAAAAACAGTGGCTAGACCTCAAAATAGCATTGCATGCTTGAAGATCCAGGCATATCACAGATCTGAAAGAATATTCCAAGAAAGAATGGATGAAAATCCCTCAAACAAAAATTGAAAGACTCTTGGCTGGCTGCAAAAAGGGGTTTACAAGCTGTGATACTTTCAAAAGGGGGTCCTACTAGGTATTAACCATGCATGGTATCCAAACTTTTCCATTTTCCTTTTTTGTAATTTTTAAAATGTAAAAGATTAAAGCATATTTTTGCCTAAAATACAAAGGAAATGTGTCATATTTAATTTTAGGCCTTTTAGAGATCATTTCGTCTTCAACTTGCTTAACTTAACAGCATTGCAGTATATAGAACAAATCATTCCAATGAAGGAATACAGCACAAGAATCACTAATCAGAATAGGAATAGAGCACCAGAAACACCATCAGTACAGGAATACAGCACGAGAACCACCATCAATACATGATTAGAACACCAGAACTGCCATCATTACAGAAATACATAAAGAAAACCGTCTGTAACAATTATAAAGATACTATGGAATCTGATTGCATAGGATAAGAACGAATCTGAAATCGAAGTTGTGTCAAAATAAACTGTATTAACAAGCAAGTTATACAACATAAACTAACAAATTATCCTGAGTTTACAGCAAAGTGCAAACAGCAAACTACATTAAATGAAGCTGAGTGCAACCGGCACTTATACGTAACGAAAATGTCCAGCAACTATGTTATATGAAGCAGAGTGCGACCGGCACTTATATGTAATGAAAATGTCCATCAACTTTCATGGCAGTCCAGAAATATGCAGGTGATGTTCAACAATGAGGAGGATTTCCACTGTACTACTTTAGCGCTGAAAAAGTCCAGCTAAGTTCAGCACCACAGCCCTTAGGCTGTGTTCACACACAGCGTTTTTTTTAGCGGTTTTTACCGTGGTTTTCACTATAAAACCGCTATAAAACCGCTAAAAATAAGGTGCACAGTCATTTCTATGCATTTTGCCCTTTTTGTGCACATTGATGCGTTTTTTACCACGAAAAAAACGCATTGCGGTAAAAACCGCAGCATGCACATTAATTTTGCGTTTTTTTTCGCGGTTTAGGCTTCTCCCATGCTTTTAGAAACCGCAACGGTAAAAAACGCATCAAAAACGCATCGAAACCGCGCAAAAAACGCACAAAAACCGCCGCGGAAAAATAGGTGCGGTTTCTGGGAAAGGGATTCAGGTTTTTGTGCAGAAATTTTCTGCAACGTGTGCACATACCCTTACCCTTTCCCAGAAATCGCGCGTCTTTTTCCGCACGTTTTTTGCGCGATTTTTGATGCGATTTTGACGCGTTTTTTTGACACGCGATTTCTGGGATCATTGGGGATGGCTAAAAACGCTCAGCAATGTGGAAATTAATGAGCATGCTGCGTTTTTAGCCGCTAAGCGATTCCTGAGCGGTTAAAAACGCATGCATTGGCACAGAAAGCCAAAAACGCATGCTAATTAATTTGATGCATCTTTTAAGCATTTCTGCAGCATCTGAGCCGGCTCAAACGCTGCGGAAACGCTTAAAAAAATGCATCGTGTGCACACAGCCTTACAGACACAGGTCAAGAATTAATACACTGATAATAATAATGTCAAAGGTTCTTATAGACACAGCAGTTCCAGAAATGTATAACTCCTCACTTAGACGTCCAAAAAAAAGGTAACCACAGCCAGGGTCAGGAAGCAGCACAGATGACCAAAGGCAGCTGGAAGTGATGAGGCAGAGCATCGAGTAACAAGCAGCAGTAGGAACTACAGAAGCAAGCCAGGAGGAAGCTCAGGAGCCAGCTGCACACAAAATACTCAGACATGGAGTGTTTCCCAACCCGGACTTAAATAACAGGACAGACAGGAAGTTCAAGGGCAGGACAAAGTACCAGACTCCATCTGGGGCAAGGGCAAAACGGGGTCCATGGAACATCCGGAATCCTTACACCATCTGCAGTGTAAGAATGCATCACCTAAAACACAAACAGTACAGAAATACAGCATCACAACCACCATCAGTACATAAATATATTGCCTAAATCACCATCAGTAAATGAGTGCATTGCCAGAAACACCATCAGTGCATGAAAACATCACCAGAACCATCAGCAGTACGTTACAGAAATACTGTCCAAAACCACCATCAGTACATAAATACACCTCTAGAACCACCATTAGGAATACAGCACCAGAAGTATCACCAGTGCAGAAATACAGCAGGAGTTTTTATCAGAAAATACCAGACAGTGGATCAAACAGGATTATAGTACTGACTTGCAAATAAACATTTACATCTACGTACCTTATAATACTTATTTACACTCTGATTGGAGTCATTCTCCTTCTATTCATCTCAATCAGGTGCAGAGAAGACGCCATGATGACTTTGGGCATCCATTTCTCATCTCTGCAATCTTCCATCTTCTCCTTTTCTGCTGCACATCTTGACACAGTGACCTTAAAAAGAACATTGTCATTATATTATAAATACAGTGGGTACGGAAAGTATTAGACCCCTTTAAATTTTTCACTCTTTGTTTCATTGCAACCTTTGGTAAATTCAAAAAAGGTCATTTTTTTCTCATTAATGTGCATTCTGCACCCCATCTTCACTGAAAAAAATAGAAATGTAGAAATGTTTGCAAATTTATTAAAAAAGAAAAACTGAAATATCACATGGTCATAAGTATTCAGACCCTTTGTTCAGACACTCATGTTTAAGTCTCATTTTGTCCATTTACTTGTGATCCTCCTTAAGGTGGTTCTAAATTTTGATACAGGAAAGATGTATATCTTTGTACCGTGTTAGCCAGTAGATAGAAAAATATTCAGAATTGAGAGTCCTCAGTGGTTGATAACTTTTAATGGCTAACTGAAAAGATGCTAACACATTGCAAGCTTTCGAGACTACTCAGGTCTCTTCATCAGGCACTCCTAAGACCCTGTGGGGGCATCACAACACATTAGGAGACCCCAATCAGAGGACAATAAAACATCCGGACTCCTTATCTATGAACTGGTTCAATATTTATGTTTCTCCCTCTCCCATAATCATTTCTGCTTCACGTCACTTGTCTCATCTATTGCATTTTTTCTGTGCTGTATTGTGCATAAATATGTGACTCTTCAGATTTTGTATTAGTCTATGCCTGATGAAGAGACCTGAGTAGTCTCGAAAGCTTGCAATGTGTTACCATCTTTTCAGTTAGCCATTAAAATGTATCAACCACTGAGGACTCTCAATTCTGAATATTTTTCTGAGATGGTTCTACTCCTTCATTGTTGTCCAGCTGTGTTTAATTAAACTTGATTTGTAAAGGCACACATCTGTTTATATAAGACCTTACAGCTCACAGTGTATGGCAGACTAAATGAGAATCATCAGGTCAAAAGAACTGGCCAAGGAGCTCAGAGACAGAATTGTGGCATGGCACACATCTGGCCAAGGTTACAAAAGACTTTCTG
The DNA here is from genome assembly GCF_039654945.1 of Dendrobates tinctorius. Taxonomy (NCBI): domain Eukaryota; kingdom Metazoa; phylum Chordata; class Amphibia; order Anura; family Dendrobatidae; genus Dendrobates; species Dendrobates tinctorius. The sequence continues at coordinate 26,033,342 of NW_027361671.1, read as the reverse complement.
CAGTACTCAAGGTTCCTAAAAGCACAGTGACATCCATAATCCTTAAATGGAATAAGTTTGGGACCACCAGAAGTCTTTCTAGACCTGGCCCTCCAGCCAAATTTCATTCTTATGAACTACAACCTCCACACCATCTTCCCTTATGAACTACAGTCATATGTTAAAGTTTGGGCACCCCTATTAATGTTAACCTTTTTTCTTTATAACAATTTTGGTTTTTGCAACAGCTATTTCAGTTTCATATATCTAATAACTGATGGACTCAGTTATATTTCTGGATTCAAATGAGGTTTATTGTACTAACAGAAAATGTGCAATCTGCATTTAAACAAAATTTGACCGGTGCAAAAGTATTGGCACCCTTATCATTTTCTTGATTTGAACACTCCTAACTACTTTTTACTGACTTCCTGAAGCACTAAATTGGTTTTGTAACCTCATTGAGCTTTGAACTTCATAGCCAGGTGTATCAAATTATGAGAAAATGTATTTAAGGTGGACACTTGCAAGTAGTTCTCCTATTTGATTCTCCTATGAAGAGTGGCATCATGGGCTCCTCAAAACAACTCTCAAATGATCTGAAAACAAAGATTATTCAACATAGCTTTTCAGGGGAAGGATACAAAAAGTTGTCTCAGAGATTTATCCTGTCAGTTTCCACTGTGAGGAACATAGTAAGGAAATGGAAGAACACAGGTACAGTTCTTGTTAAGCCCAGAAGTGGCAGGCCAAGAAAAATATCAGAAAGGCAGAGAAGAAGAATGGTGAGAACAGTCAAGGACAATCCACAGACCACCTCCAAAGACCTGCAGCATCATCTTGCTGCAGATGGTGTCACTGTGCATCAGTCAACAATACAGCGCACTTTGCACAAGGAGAAGCTGTATGGGAGAGTGATGCGAAAGAAGCCGTTTCTGCAAGCACGCCACAAGCAGAGTCGGTTGAGGTACGCAAAAGCACATTTGGACAAGCCAGTTACATTTTGGAAGAAGGTCCTGTGGACTGATGAAACAAAGATTGAGTTGTTTGGTCATACAAAAAGGCGTTACGCATGGAGGCTAAAAAACACAGCATTCCGAGAAAAACACTTGCTACCCACAGTAAAATTTGGTGGAGGTTCCATCATGCTTTGGGGCTGTGTGGCCAATGCCAGCACCGGGAATCTTGTTAAAGTTGAGGGTCGCATGGATTCAACTCAGTATCAGCAGATTCTTGACAATAATGTGCAAGAATCAGTGACGAAGTTGAAGTTACACAGGGGATGGATATTTCAGCAAGACAATGATCCAAGACACCGCTCCAAATCTACTCAGGCATTCATGCACAGGAACAATTACAATGTTCTGGAATGGCCACCCCAGTCCCCAGACCTGAATATCATTGAATATCTGTGGGATAATTTGAAGCGGGCTGTCCATGCTCGGCGACCATCAAACTTAACTGAACTGGAATTGTTTTGTAAACAGGAATGGTCACAAATACCTTCATCCAGGATCCAGGAACTCATTAATAGCTACAGGAAGCGACTAGAAGCTGCTATTTTTGCAAAAGGAGGATCTACGAAATATTAATGTCACTTTTATGTTGAGGTGCCAATACTTTTGCACCGGTCAAATTTTGTTAAAATGCAGATTGCACATTTTCTGTTAGTACAATAAACCTCATTTGAATCCAGAAATATAACGGAGTCCATCAGTTATTAGATATATGAAACTGAAATAGCTGTTGCAAAAACCAAAATTGTTATAAGGAAAAAGGTTAACATTAATAGGGGTGCCCAAACTTTTACATATGACTGTATTCCCTTTACTCCCTCTGCCTTTATGAGCTATTACCCCCACACACTCTGCCCTTATGAACTATAATCTCCCTGCTTTCTTATAATATTATACATTTGTGCTTCCCTATAATGATAATGAACTCCAATCTGAGTCTCCTTATAATGGGGACACACATTTCCCCACACACAATATGATGGCCCCACATCTCCCTATATACAGTGTAATAGCCCCAACAGCTCCATTTATACAGTATTATGGCCCCACAGCTCCCTATATGCAGTCTAATATCCCCATAATAATAATATAATAATACATTTTGTTTCTATAGCGCCAACAGATTCCGCAGCACTTTACATTTCAGAGGGGACTTGTACAGACAATAGACATTACAGCATAACATTAATCACATAGATCATAACAGATACCAAGAGGAATGAGGACCCTTCTCGCAAGCTTACAATCTATGAGGAAAAAAGGTAGACACGAAAGGTGGGTGGTAACAATTCCCCTGATTGTTTGGACCAGCCATAATGTTAAGTGTGTAACAGTGCAGACACAGAGGGATAATAGATGCATAAAGCATGTGGGAACATGATGCGGGGAACATGGTTATGGTAAAACTTTTGACTGTGCCACACAGGGAGAGTTAGGTTAATGTGTTGAGGTGGTAGGCCAGTCTGAATAAATGCGTTTTCAGGGCACGCTTAAAATTGTAGGGATTGGGGACTAATCGTATTGACCTGGGAAGTGCATTCCAAAGAATTGGCGCAACACGTGTATAGTCTTGGAGACGGGAGACGGGAGTGGGAGGTTCTGATTATTGAGGATGCTAACCTCAGGTCATTAGCAGAACGGAGGGCACATGTAGGGTGGTAGGCTGAGATGAGGGAGGAGATATAGGCTGGTGCTGAGCCATGGAGTGCTTTGTGGGTGAGGGTAATAAGTTTGTACTGCATTCTGGAGTGGATGGGTAGCCAGTGTAAGGACTGGCACAAGGTAGAGGCATCAGTGTAACGATTAGCGAGGAATATGATCCTGGCTGTGGCATTGAAGACAGATTGGAAGGGGAGTGTTTGGTAAGAGGGAGACCGATTAGAAGAGAGTCTAGTCTAGCCTAGTCTAGTCTAGACGAGAATGAATAAGAGAAACAGTAAGAGTTTTTGTGGAATCAAAAGTAAGAAAAGGGCGAATACTAGAAATGTTTTTGAGGTGCAGTTAATAAAAGCGAGCTAGTGATTGGATGTGGGGGGCGAATGAAATTTCGGAGTCAAGTATGACCCCAAGACAGCGGGCATGTTGCTGGGGAGTAATAGTGGAACCACATACAGAAATGGCAATGTCGGGTGTTATGAATGGGTCACCGAGGAGGAAAAAACCTAAACATGCTAAGCCCAGAAAAACCAGAGAGGTTGGTAACTATGCAGATTGCAGATCCCTGATCCTACCACATGACTAGCAGCAGTCGTGGAGCGTGCCTACGATGAACCTAGACGCCTCGTCACGGCCGGAGGGCTAAATAAGCCTAAAGCAAGAAAAGGGAAAACTAACTGCCCCAGAGCAGACCCCAAAGGAATAGACAGCCCCCACACATGTATTGACGGTGAAACAAGATGAAAACACAAACACAGGTAGGAAAATAGGCTGAGCAAACGATGGGGCCCAAACTAACTAGAAAGGAGAGGAAAGGAAAGACATTGTCTGCAATCTGCAAAAAACCCTACAAAAATAATGTCCAACACTTCTGATAGCAAAATTAACCCTGAAGTCACTAGACTTCTCCCACTATATCAGCGCTCTGAAATATTCTGAGACAGAGCAAAAAGAGGCCAATCTAATAAGGGACAAAAAGCAAATTGGCAAATACAGATAAATAAGAGTGGAAATTCAGCACAGCCCAAGCCGGAGCTGGCTGACCACAAAAAACTGAATAGACCAACAAAATCAAGTGAGAACATTAACAGAGAAACTTAGCTTGAGCTGACTGGAACAGAGCTGAGAACCAAGACCTGACAAGCAGAAGGAATCACCAGCAACTGAATAGGGCGTCGGCTGTCTTAAATCCAATCTGAGACTCCTGAAGTCCAATCGTCATCCTAATTCTCAGGTGGCAGATCTCCACCGATCAAATCAGCCTCACTACCTCCTGTTACCACCAGAGGGAGTCTGGAAGGAGAACTCACAACTGGTGAACCAGAGAATGAACTCACAACAGTACCCCCCCTTGAGGAGGGGTCATCGAACCCTTATCCACGCCACCAGGCCGATCAGGATGGGCCCGGTGAAAAGCACGAACCAATCTATTGGCATGAATATCAGAGGCAGAGACCCAAGAATTATCCTCCTGACCATAACTCTTCCATTTGACCAAATACTGGAGTCTCCGTCTAACCAAACGAGAATCCAATATTTTCTCTACCTCGTATTCCACATTGCCTTCAACCAACACAGGGTCAGGAGGTGCTGCCATAGGAACCACTGGCTCAACAAACCTCTTCAACAGAGATTTGTGAAATAGGTTATGGATCTTGAACGTAACTGGAAGAGCAAATCGAAACGAAACAGGATTAAGAATTTCCAAAATCTTATAAGGACCAATAAATCTTGGCTTAAATTTAGGAGATGCAACCTTCTTAGGAATATTCTTAGACGACAACCAAACCATATCACCCACTATAAACTGGGGACCAATGGTCCTATGCCGGTTGGAAAATCGCTTATCCACCACTTGGTCCCATATCTGCTGCATTCTCTTAACCAGAGTGTCCACACCTGGGCAGGACGAAGATTCCACTTGCCCTGAAGAGAATCGTGGATGAAACCCAAACTTACAGAAAATGGGTGACATCAAAGTGGCAGAACTAGCTCTATTGTTCAGTACGAATTCAGCCAAGGGTAAAAATGAGACCCAATCATCCTGATCAGCAGATATAAAACATCTCAAATAAGACTCCAAGGTCTGGTTTGTTCTCTGTCTGTCCATTGGTCTGGGGATGAAACGCGGAGGAGAAGGATAACTGAATTCCCAGATTGGAACAAAAGGCTTTCCAGAATCTGGAAACAAACTGGACTCCTCTGTCGGACACAATGTTCTCAGGAATCCCATGTAACCGAACCACCTGTTGTAAAAACATGGGCACCAACTCAGCGGAAGATGGCAACTTTGGGAGTGGTACAAGATGGACCATCTTCGAAAATCTATCACAAATCACCCAGATAAGTCATTCTCTGAGAGACAGGAAGATCAGAAATAAAATCCATTGAGATATGGGTCCATGGCCTCTTGGGCACCGGCAAGGGCATCAGCAACCCACTAGAACGAGAACAGGGTTTAGACCGAGAACAAGTCCCACAGGACTGTACAAAATTCCTGACGTCACGAGATAAGGCAGGCCACCAAAAGGACCGACTCACCAAATCTCTGGTACCAAAAATACCTGGATGACCAGCCAATGCGGAGCAATAAATTTCAGACATCACTCTCTTTCTCCACTGGTCAGTAACATACAATTTTCCCATAGGGCAACGCTCAGGTTTATCCTCCTGAAATTCCTCCAGGGCACGTCTCAAATTGGGCGAAATGGCAGAAAGAACTACCCCTTCACCTAGGATGGTAGTAGGCTCGGTCACACTAAGAGAATCGGCAAGAAACTCCTAGAAAGGGCATCTGCCTTAACATTCTTAGTGCCCGGAAGAAAAGAGACCACAAAATTAAAACGCGTGAAAAACAAGGCCCATCTAGCCTGTCTAGGATTCAAGCGTTTGGCCGACTCCAGATAAATCAAATTCTTGTGATCGGTGAGGACCACAACTTGATGTCTATCTCCCTCCAACCAATGTCTCCACTCCTCAAATGCCCACTTCATGGCGTCATAGTTACGTTCAGATGGAGAGAACTTTCGAGAAAAGGCACAGGGATTCATCTTAGAAGTCACAGGGTCTTTCTGGGAGAAAACAGCTCCTGCACCAATCTCAGAAGCATCTACCTCCACCTGAAATGGAAGTGAGACATCAGGTTGCCGTTAAACTGGAGCTGAAGTAAATCTCCGCTTAAGCTCCTGAAATGCTGAGATAGCCTCAGGAGACAAATTCAGCACATCAGCGCCCTTCATGGTCAGATCAGTCAGTGGTTTGACAATACCAGAAAAATTACCTATAAATTTATGATAGAAATTAGCAAAACCCAAAAACTTCTGGAGGGCCTACAAAGAAGTAGGCTGAACCCAATCATAAATGGCCTGTACCTTGGCCGGGTTCATTTCAATAGTCGATGGAGATAAGATAAATCCCAAAAATGAAATCCTCTGTACACCAAAGAGGCATTTCGATCCCTTAACAAACAGGGAATTCTCCCTAAAATTCCGGAACACAGTCCGGACGTGTTCCACATGAGAATCTCAATCACTAGAAAAGATCAAAATATCATCCAGATAGATGATCAAAAACTTATCCACAAAGTCACGGAAAATATCATTCATAAAGGACTGGAAGACAGAAGGGGCATTAGTGATCCCAAAAGGCATCACCACGTGCTCAAAGTGTCCCTGCGGAGTATTAAACGCCGTCTTCCATTCATCCCCGTGCTTGATGCGAATAAGATTTTACGCCCCCCTCAGGTCAATCTTAGTAAACCAGCAGGCACTCTTAACTCTGGAGAATAAATCAGACATCAGAGGTAACGGGTACTGATATTTAACCGTCATCTTGTTAAGGGAATGATAATCAATACACGGTCTTAATGAACCATCATTCTTGGCCACAAAAAAAACAGCACCTAAAGGTGACGAGGATGGTCTAATATGACCCTTCTCCAATGACTCCTTAATATAGGATCGCATAGCATCATGTTCGGGTACTGATAAATTGAAAAGCCGACCCTTGGGAAATTTACACCCAGGCATCAACTCAATTGCACAGCCATAACTCCTATGAGGAGGCAAAGATGCAGACTTGCTCTCACTAAATACATCAGAAAAATCGACTAGATAATCAGGAATATCATGAGACTGAGGAGAGGTGGAGAAAACAGGAGCATCCCTAAGAACACACTGACAACCCCAACTCACCACAGACCCAGATTTCCAATCCAAAACTGGATTATGAGTTTGCAACCAAGGAAAACCCAGAACAATAGTATCATGCAAATTATGCAGCACCAAAAATTTACAATTTTCTTGGTGGTCTGGGGCAACTCGCATTGTCACCTGGGTCCAAAACTGAGGTTTATTCTCCGCCAAAGGAGTAGCATCAATACCCCTCAAAGGAATATGCGTCCGCAGAGGCGTCATGGAAAAACCACAACGTTTAGCAAAGTTCAAATCCATCAGATTCAATGCTGCTCCTGAATCCACAAAAGCCTTCGTGGAAAACGTGGATAAGGAGCAGATCAGAGTAATTGCCAAAAGAAACTTAGGTTGTGCACTGCCCACAGCAAATGTGTGTGCAAAACGTTTCTCTCGTTTAGGGCAGACAGAAATAGTATGAGAGACGTCTCCACAGATAAAACACAGCTTATTACGCCTTCTAAAGTCCTGACGTTGTGCCCTAGACAAAACTCCATCACATTGCATAGGTTCAGACGTTTGTTCAAAAGGTCGCAGCGCCTCCCGTGTAGTTTTACGTTCACGTAAATGCCGATCAACTTGAATGGCTAATGACATAGAATCATCCAGACCAGAGGGAACAGGAAATCCCACCATAACATCTTTTACGGTCTCTGATAAACCCTTCCGAAAGAGAGCTGCCAATGCACTATCATTCCATGTAGTAAGGACCGCCCACTTTCAGAATTTTTGACAGTATAACTCTGCAGAATCCTGACCCTGGTTTAATGCCAACAGGGTTCTCTCAGCTTGATCAACAGCATTAGGTTCATCATACAACAACCACAAGGCTTGAAAAAATGCATCCACATTAGTCAGAATAGGATTTTCAGGTGTCAAAGGAAAAGCCCAATCCTGGGGATCGCCGCGCAGCAAGGAGATGACAATTTTAACCTGCTGCGCAGAGCTCCCCGATGAGTTAGGCTTCAAGGCAAGAAATAATTTACAATTATTCTTAAAATTCAGAAATTTAGACCGATCACCAGAAAACACATCAGGAGTAGGGATCTTAGGTTCAGCAGCATTTGACTGAATGAGGTAGGTGGAAATTCCCTGCACACGATCAGACAATTGCTTAATCTCCATTAGGAAAAAAAAAATCCTCCTACGGCCCCAAAAAAAAAAAGAGGAAAAAACATATATATATAAAAAAAAAAAAATTCTGACACTTTTTTTTCTTTCTTTTCTTTCAACAACTCTTTCCTGCTTTTGAGTACCCTAGAATCTGCGGTATGGCTGGTGATTCTGTTATGAATGGGTCACCGAGGAGGAAAAAACCTAAACATGCTAAGCCCAGAAAAACCAGAGAGGTTGGTAACTATGCAGATTGCAGATCCCTGATCCTACCACACAATTAGCAGCTGTGGAGCGTGCCTACGATGAACCTAGATCCCTCGTCATGGCCGGAGGACTAAATAAGCCTAAAGCAAGAAAAGGGAAAACTAACTGCCCCAGAGCAGATCCCAAAGGTATAGACAGCCCTCACACATGTATTGACGGTGAAACAAGATGAAAGCACAAACACAGGTAGGAAAATAGGCTGAGCAAACAATGGGGCCCAAACTAACTAGAAAGGAGAGGAAAGGAAAGACACTGTCTGCAATCTGCAAAAAACCCTACAAAAATAATGTCCAACACTTCTGATAGCAAAATTAAGCCTGAAGTCACTAGACTTCTCCAACTATATCAGCACTCTGAAATATTCTGAGACAGAGCAAAAAGAGGCCAATCTAATAAGGGACAAAAAGCAAATTGGCAAATACAGATAAATAAGAGTGGAAATTCAGCACAGCCCAAGCCGGGGCTGGCTGACCACAAAAAACTGAATAGACCAACAAAATCAAGTGAGAACATTAACAGAGAAACTTAGCTTGAGCTGACTGGAACAGAGCTGAGAACCAAGACCTGACAAGCAGAAGGAATCACCAGCAACTGAATAGGGCGTCGGCTGTCTTAAATCCAATCAGAGACTCCTGATATCCAATTGTCATCCTCATTCTCAGGTGGCAGATCTCCACCGATCAAATCAGCCTCACTACCTCCTGTTACCACCAGAGGGAGTCTGGAAGGAGAACTCACAACTGGTGAACCAGAGAATGAACTCACAACAGTCTCATTGGTGCATTAATAGTGGGCGGAAACACAAGGAGTTCAGTCTTTGACAGGTTCAGTTTCAGATATATTCTGGTACTACAATAAATTGTCTCACTAAGCATTAAGTTAGGGGCGCGTGGCCTAGCAGCATGTGAGGAGGACGTGGGTCTGCTGAGCTCCCACACACAGCTACTGATTACTGCCATTATATCCCCACAGCACGGTCAGTAACTAATCTGTGTGCATTCCTGAGGCCTGTGGGTGCCGCTGGACAGAGACATTCAGCCTCTAGCCCTAAATCATGCCAAAAAAAGGTCAGAGAAGAGTGACTAATGAGCTGGGGCCTGGGTCTCAAGATGGCGCTGCTACCACAGTGCGTGCTCTGGAGGAAGCAACTGCAGACAGTGAGGCCAGGAACAGGGAGGTGGCAGCCCGGCTGAGACGCTTTGCCAGAGTGGAGGAGGCAGAGCGTGAGTCCCTCCAGGAGACAGATGAAGAGCTGGAGTCTGCAGGTGGAGGTATGGATCCAGAGGTGGGGGAGAGGGGAGAGGAGGAGGCCACAGGCTCTGGAGGTCGGGAGAAGCAGGACACTGCAGCCAGCGGGGGATAACTAGTGGAGCAAAACAAAAGCCAGCTCCAAGCACTGCAGCTGCAAATGCCAACTGAACCTACCATCAAAGTTGTGCTGACGGCAGTTATGCAGTGTGGGTCTGCTATTTCTTCTGTGCTCACTCAGCTGGGATATTTACAAGAATCCATGCAAAATGTGAGGCATGAACTCCACACCGTTAAAGACAGAACCGGGCAACTTGAGAAACGAGTCGGAGTTGTGGAGGGTACTGTGTCTAAGTCAGCGCAGCATCACAAAGAACTTAAAAGAGATATGGTTGCTGTGTGGGCCAAAACTGATGACCTAGAGAACAGGTCTAGACGGAACATCGTCCGCATTGTTGGCATGCCTGAACGTTATGAAGGCAAAAATCCAACTGTTTTTATCGAAGCCTGGATTAAGGAGAAAATAGGAACTGATAATATAACTCATTTATATGCTGTGGAACGTGCTCACAGGGTTCCTACCCGCCCTCCTCCTCTTGGTTACCATCCGAGGCCTATCTTGGCTAAAATTCTTCTCCACTACAGGGACAGGGATAATATCCTTAGATACTCAAGGGAACATCTTGACCTTTCTATTGATGGCTCCAGAGTTTCTTTTTACCCTGACTTCTCACCAGAAGTCCAAAGAATGAGAGTTAAATTTATGGACATCAAAAAAATCTAAGGGCCATAGGTATCCGATATTCTATGATATTCCCGGCCAAGCTCCGGGTCGAGGCCCGGAACAAAATTCACTTTTTTCTGGATGCTAAAGATGCTATGGACTGGCTGGATCTGAATGAACAGCAGCTGAGGAAGGATGAGGAAGACCGGGTATGCGGCTGATGATGTATTTGCTACTTTGGACACTTCTGCGCTGTCTGGTGTCTTGACTTTCGGTTCTGTTGCAGGAAACTGCTCGACATGTTGTCGTTTTGCTGTAAATGGTTGCCATGTGCTGTGGGGAAACATCCTGTTATGTGTGGGCAGCAGTTAGGAAGTGAAACGCCCGTTGACTGATGTGGAAGGGAATAACATCGCCCTTGTTTGAAATACCCTTGGCACTGCCGGGGGAAATGTTGGGGAGAGTTCTGGGGGGGGGGTTCTAGGGATTTGTCGGGTCCTATGTAACTTTTGTGCACAACAATGTAAGCTCTACTATGACAAGGTGGATATTGGCACCGACTGTATATCGACTTGAGAATGGGTGACGTTAAAATACTTAGCTGGAATGTTAGAGGGCTAAAGTCCCCAGTAAAAACACAGGCCATATTTTCCTTTATAATGGATCAGAAGCCAACTGTTGTATGCTTACAAGAGACGCATCTTACTCCTGAGACACTTGGTATATTAAATAAGAGGTGGATACAACATGGGTATCATTCCACGTACTCTCAATACTCCCAGGGAGTTAGCATACTGGTTTGTTCAGGTGCCCAGTTTACATGCAATCAGGTGCTGGTGGACACGGAGGGGCAATTCGTCTTTCTATTCTGCAAACTCTTTGCTGAGATAATGATACTCATTTCTATATACTTCCCCCCGCCATATAGTAACAAAGTTATATATAAAATTCATACCATGTTGAGGGACTTTCCGGGGGTCCCTTATATGGTGGTGGGGGACTTTAATAATGTTTTGGACTCCCACTGGGATAGAGGTAATCATGCACCCCTGAAACCGGGGGGTAATTGTACGCCTTTCGGAGTTTTGTTACATGAGCTAGCCCTGACTGACTTATGGAGAAGTCGTAATCCTGATGTCTACCAATATTCATGCTTCTCCTCTACCTTTGTCTCAGTGTCACGCATTGATTTGGCTATGGGTGATGATTTGATGCTGAGAAAAATTTTATTAGACGTTAATTATTTGCCGAGAACAGTGTCGGATCACTCGCCCATGTCCATTACAATCAAGGGGGGGATAATAGATTGAAAACTAAACCGTTATGGCGACTTAATCCATTTTGGCTGCAGCTAGTGGATAAGAATGATAGCTTTAGCTTTGAGATACAGGAACATCTCAGGTTTAATTTGGGTTCAGCATCTAGTTTGACTGTTTGGGAGACTCTGAAGGCATACCTGCGGGGCATGTATATACGTGAGATTTCAAAGCTTAAATCCAATTCCAGAGCAGAATCTCAGATTATACTTCATGAGCTGGAGGATGCGGAAAAGGCTCTCTCCATGCGATTCACTCTCGCCACTCAGAAAAGGCTAAAAGAGGCACAGTTGAAGGTGACTAAAATGACGCTAGAAACTGTGAAACGAAAACCTATGTTTCAGTCAGTTCAATATTTTGAAAATGCGGAGAGTGTTGGTCATTTGCTCTCGGTTATAACTTCAGCACAGCGGGGGTCCTCGTTTATAACCGGCCTTCGGGATGTGGGTGGGCAACTTTTCAATGACACACCGGGTATTTTGAGAATTTTGGAGACTTTTTATACCGAGTTATACTCCTCACACACCAGGGCCTCGACTGAAGACCTTGACAACTTTTTGGGGCCCGCTAAACTCCCACGTCTAACTGACGAGGCGAGACGTATGCTTGATGAGCTGCTGGACTTGGGGGAGCTTGAAGAAGCTTTGGGATCTATGTCCAATGGTAAGGCACCGGGGGTGGATGGCTTACCGGTTGAGGTGTACAAAAAGTATAAATCTGTACTACTCCCTACCTTGCTGGCTGTATTCAATGATAGTCTCAGTTCTGGAGCTCTCCCATCTTCTATGCGGGAAGCTATTATTACTGTGCTGCCAAAAAAGGACAAAGACCCGACACTCCCGGCATCATATAGACCCATTTCCCTCCTGACGGTGGACATTAAGCTCCTGGCGAAGGTTTTGGCCACTCGACTTTCGAAGGTGGTGGAATCGATAGTACATTCGCATCAGACGGGTTTCATGCCTCGCAAGTCTATTGCCATAAATATTAGGCGACTGTATTTGAACATGCAGGTGAGGGCGGATAATGCGGGGGGGGGGGGTGGTCCTGTCTCTGGATGCCGCCAAGGCATTTGACAGTGTAGAGTGGACCTACCTCTGGGCTACACTTCGCTGTATGGGGTTTGGTCCGGGTTTTATTAGCTGGATCATGCTCCCATATTCCAAACCGAAAGCATGAATACGAGCAAATGGATCACTGTCTGACCCTTTTCCTCTTTATAGAGGTACGAGGCAGGGTTGCCCTCTGTCCCCGCTACTCTTTGCTTTAGCGATAGAGCCTCTGGCCTCCAGAATAAGATATGATAAGGGCATCGAGGGGTTCAGATACGGAGGACAGGAGGAGAAGGTAGCACTCTATGCTGATGACTTGCTTATGTTCTTGGCTGACCCTGATAGATCATTACATAATGTGATGCTGCTCCTTAATTCTTTTGGCGCTGTCTCGGGACTAGTTATTAACTGGGAAAAATCTGCGATTCTCCCTTTAGATCCGATCCCAATCAACGTCACACAGGTGCCGGTTGTAACGACTTTTAAATATCTGGGTATTATGATATCTAATAAACTAATGGATTTTGAATATTTGAATCTCTCGCCACTGATGGTCAGGATTAAGGGGGAGGTTAAGGCCTGGGCTAAGTTGCATCTTTCTGTGGTGGGGGGAGTGAACTTACTGAAAATGGTGATCATGCCGCAGCTTCTGTATGTTCTTCACAACTCCCCAGTCTGGCTCCCTCAAAATAGGTTTTGCAAAATTAATGCGATATTTAGAGAACTTATTTGGTTAAAAAAGGGTGCAAGGATCAAATTGGAACATTTACAAAAATCTAAAGAGGAGGGGGGGGCTGGCGCTGCCCAATCTGTGGCTCTACTTTCTCTCCTCTCAATGTCAGCACATGGCGGGGGGAATGGAGGGCTTCCCAGCGGAGACAGCGGGGGCCAGTTGATTTTCCGGTCTCTTGTGGGTCAGGGGTTGCTGTTATCCAATTTAGAGGCTGGCAGATTTAGACCTTGGGCGTCTAGATACCCTACAGTCCTTCTCATGATTAAAGTGTGAGATAAAATTAAACAGTTAAGAGGAATCACGGGTTTCACAAAATACTCCCCTATTTGGGATAACCTGTATTTGCCGCAAATGAGGTCGCTTAAATGTTTTGCGCAATGGGGTTTTTAAGTCCTTTGACACACTGAGACGGGATTATCCGCTCCAACACTCTATGTTCTTCCAGTATCTGCAATTGCGGCATGCCTATGCAGTGCAGGAACAAATGAATAGTATATCTATACACCAGGATGCTATTGTCAGCAGGCTCGGGCTGCAGGCATCCACTAGGGGTTTAATCTCGTTTGTGTACGGTGGACTTCTTCAATGGTTTTGGTGAAGCATCCGATAGGAGCGCTGGCGAAGTGGGAACAACAGTTGGGAGCCATTTCAGGGGATCAATGGGAATCTATTCTGAAGATGGTCCCCAGGCTGTCTCTTAGCGAACCCAATCGTTTGTCCCAATTGTATATTCTTTATAGAGTTTATAGAACCCCTAAATGGTTATTTGATATGGGGATGAGGATGGATTCGCAGTGCCCTAAATGTACGCTCGTGAATGCTGATATCTTACATATGTTGTGGACGTGCCCCTGCGTGCAGGTATTTTGGATTCTGGTCCTTAATTTGATCCACGTGACTACAGGACAGGATATCCCGAGAGATCCCGTTGTCTGTGTCTTGGGTTATGTGGAGGATGTGGGGGGAGATGAATACCTTCAAACCGCAGTTGCCATAATGCTTTATTCTGCTAGGAAGCTGATAGCATACCATTGGATTTCCGATAAGGAGCCAATAAATTAAACTATATACTCTATAGAGAAAAAGCCATATACCTTAAGAGGGAACGACCGAATACTTTTGAGCAAATTTGGGCTGGTTGGCTGGACACCCCGGGTCTGCCGGCAGCGAACCTATTCGTCTAATAGCTGATTTTGGTCGACATTGTTATCCACTGTGTCTATGTGCATGTATTTTATATTTTCATAGGATTTGTGCTTTTTGTGTATAATTTTATTTCTTTTGTGGACCGGGCTGGGGGTGTGGGGTGTTGGGGGGGAGGGTGGGATGGATGGTGATACAGTTGTTTTTCACTTGTTTGTTATAACGAAAATGTGAATAAAAACTATCTGATTAAAAAAAAGCATTATGTTGAGTGCCAGGTTTTCATTTATTACAAATGGTTTGGGAACCTAACTTGGCACCATTACAGTAGTGCACACGATGTTTTCTCTCAGATATAGTGAGGACATGATGCTAGACACAGCGTTTAGACAATCGCTGGTGTTTTCTAAAAAAGGCAGGCGTGCTAGCTCTCTTCATACAGTATGATGTGCCCAACAGCTTCCTATATATACACTGACAAGTAAAAAGGTAACAATGTTTTGAACTTTTGATTTTCAGGCTCCATATCTCACCACCCACTACTGATTTCAATTTGAGGCTGCTAACATTTTATAGAAAATGATCTTAACTATCTCATACATAAATTTGACTTGCAACTACTTTACATATGATTAGTTATGCAGATTCTTGTCATGTCACTGCATTAATACTGTTTTGCACCTAAAAATCTAAATTTAAGTTTTATTATTTTGTTAGTATTTTGTAAATCCACCTTTTGGCTTTCAACGCTGCCTGAATCCTTCTGGGCATGATATTGACCAAATTCAAGCATGTCTTAACCAAAATCTGATTCCAGGTCTCTTCTACACATTCCTAAATTTGGTGCATACTGATCGACTCACTTTGGTATGTATACAGCTTTTTCTTCAACTCTACTCATAAGTATTTGATTGGGTTGAGGTCATAGAACCATTTTTTCGCCAATCTTGATGTATGCGTCAGGTCATTGTGCTGCTGGAACACTATGTTGTTCTTTTCATACCCATAGTACTGTAGTTAAATAAAAAAATTGATCCAAAAATAACTTTGTGCCATATATTAAATATTAGAACCACATACCTCAAATTCAAGAGAAAAAGTGAAGAGAAGCACAAGAAACCAGTAATTAATCTTATTGAAAACTGCAATTTTATTAAATATACAGTTAATTTAAAATACAAATAATAACAAAAAAGACAAATGCCTCCAATATGATGGAACATCACTGGCTAAGGATATCATTAAATACACCTAATAAATTTATATACCATAAGATACAAAACTCTGCCCATTTCTCATCTATTGTGATCTGAAGTCACAACCGGTTCTCCCAATATACCCTATAGAATGCGCTATAATTAACTATGCAGAAGGAGATAATTAAACTTAAAATAATACTAAAAAGCAGTCTATATATTTGGTGCTGCAACACATCCAGCATGAAAAATTCTGCTTAATCTACCACTCTCCCACATTAGCGGACTCTGCCAATGGCACTATCAATTAATGATAATAGGCACAGTTCAAATATTTATTCCTAGACTTACATAGTGTGCGATATCAGAGCCATGTTCCTCGACCCCGACGTGCGTTTTATCCACACTTCTTCAGGGTACTTTGTACTGTAGTGTACAAAGTAACTTGTCTTGTAGGATACTCACATGTAGCTCAGCATTGAGACGACAATTGATCCTGGTCAAATATCCAATACCTTTGACTGTGAAACAAACCCACAACATCATTCTTCCTCCACCGAACTTGACAATTCTTTCAAATTCTCGATCCGTTAGCCCCTTTCCCCTTGTTTCTTCCAGACCCATTTGCTGCCATCGGCACCTAGTCTATTGACTTCTGTCTCATCGCTCCAAATCACCCATTTCAAATCTTCTGCTGTCCACTTTTTGTACTCCTTTGCAAACTCAAGCGGACGCTTCTTATGATGGTATTGAAGTTGAGGTTTCTCCACCTTTTTCGGGCCACCATTTTAGATTTGTCTAACATGCGTCACACGGTGTTTGCATGGACATCCGTGATCTCACTATTACGAAGCATATGAGCCACCTCCACTGCCGTGCTTGTCGCACCAAAACTGATAGACCTTGTGATGAGCCACCTTGTTGACTCTGATATTTTGCCTGGATGTCCACTTCTTAGCTTTGGAGTTCAAGTACAGACATCATTTTGTATTCTTCCAACTGTCATGGCACTCACATTATGCAGTTTGTCAATTTTCTTCACGGAGAGACCGTTATCAATGCTGTTTCTGTTTTCTCGGGAAATCTTTTTCATGGCTGCTCCTTGATTCGAATCAGTGACCTCTCACTTGAAACTCAACCTAATGACACAATGAGCTAATATGGAATGTGAGAAGAGGTTGTAATTTGTAGTAGTTTCTACCACCAGGAGAAGAACTGTAACAATGTATTGACATGACAAGAATCTGCATAACTAATCATATGTGAAAAAGTTGCAAGTCAAATTTATTTATGAGATAGCCAAGATGATTGTCTATAAAATTATGGTGGTCTTATGTTCGAAGCAGTAGTGGATGGTGAAATATGGAGCCTAAAACTTAAAAGTTCAAAACATTGTTACCCTTTTGCTATTTAGTGTAGAATAATGCACTAATAGCTCCTATACACAGTATAATGTCTGTACAACTCAATATATGATGTCCCCACAGTTCCCTATATACAGTATAATTTTCTATAGTACCCCATACAAAGTATGACATCCCCACATTTCCCTTAACACTATGTAATGCCCCGTAGCCCCCCACCCAGTTTGATGGCCCCATTGCTCCCTATTTACACTATAATGCCCACACAGCTACCTATATACAGTATAATGCCCCAATTGCCCTCTTTATACAGTATGATGTCCTCCACAGTTCCTTAGATATATTATGGTACTCCCATGGCCCCCTTTATATAGTATCATGCCCCCATACCACCCTTTTTACAGTATGATGTTCCCCAAAGCTCCCCGTACACAGGATAATGCCCCATAGCTCCTGTACTCCCAGTGTGATGGCTTCACAGTACAAATCCTCTTATGATGCCAACACGGCCTGCTGCATAATAATAATGAAAAAAAAAATCTTGCTTACCTAATCCTGTTCCCCATCCTCTACAGTTGCCATGTCCTTTTCCAACTTCTCTTGCAATGGGTGTGGGCTATGAGAGTAGTGACGTCATCTC
Organism: Dendrobates tinctorius; assembly: GCF_039654945.1. Lineage (NCBI taxonomy): Eukaryota > Metazoa > Chordata > Amphibia > Anura > Dendrobatidae > Dendrobates > Dendrobates tinctorius. The sequence continues at coordinate 26,015,705 of NW_027361671.1, read as the reverse complement.
GCTGCTAGATGACCACTCGGTGGTGCTGGCCTCTAACAGGCTGGAAGTAGCCTTCCACTACAGCTGTTATTAGTATCACTTCCTGAGGATGCCTAAGCTGTTAAGTGTTTCAGGCCAATGCAGCTGGACCGGACCTGTTCTCAGTAGGGCGAAAAAACGCCACCCTCTGAGATTCATTCCAGACCGCTGCCTGAGGGTAGATGCTCATCTCACCTGATGGCAGAAGTGTACTTGCTATATGCAAACTATTTTCCTTTACAATTGCTATCGCTACAACTGTCTTCCAGATCCATGCCCAAGTTTCAATTAACATTAATTGTTTGTAGCTCCCTCTGGTTGACAGCTACAGCTACCGGTCAGCTTTTTGTTATTTTTGTTATCTACTAATATTGTTTTTTTTTCAGTTCTTTAATATTAGCTTCTCTTAAAATACTAAGCCCTGATTCATCAAGACCAGCGTTATACCTGCCTGTCTTCAAGAAGGCGTGTGTTGGAATCAAACACACACGCCTCTTAGGATATGCGCCCACGATCAGGATATATAAATACAGCCCACAACGGAAAAAATATATAATAATCTGTCACACATGCTCAACACCAAGTGGGGGAGCAGAGACCAGAGAAACAGAAAGGACACTCCAAAATTGAATCCTTACACACCAAAGAGAAAGAGTGGAGTACAAAATGATTAAAAAGGTATGTTTATTACAAAAATTAAGACATTATTCACAAACAGTGAACAAAAGTAGATAAAATACCAATGACCATTACATGTTCAGCCAGGAAAACATAGAAATGACCGGTGTGTCAACCAGAATACATTATAAAATAAAGTGCTTAGCGCCTTGTGATCCAGGCAATGGGTAGAGAGACCTTGAAAAGGCTGGTAAGTATAGCTGATGCAGAAGTCCTACATCCCTAGAGTCAAGTGCTCTGTAAATATAGAGACCTCCCAAGCCCTGATTACCTTACCCATTTTGTGGTTTTATCTGGATCCACACTCTTCAGCCCCTGCAGTCAGTGATTGGAGTAGGATTTAGGGCATAAAAAACGCCCGAGCTCTACCCATATTGGCTGAGCCGAGAAAAACTGGCCAAAGTACACTAAATCTTTCTGTAACTCCATGTTATGCTAAAATTGTGCAACTTTTCAAAGCGATTGACATCAGAATTCTGTCGTAATCATTTTAATGAATCAGGGCTATAATTTTCTTACTAATTTGTTGGTGTAACCTTGATTTACCTTTGCAGCCAAGTTTTCTGTATGAGTTCAGTGCTATATGCTATTGCTATAGGCTTTTGATTGGTTTAGTGTAAAGTTTGAAAAGCAATTTTGAGCATTGGAGGAATTGTTACATGGGTGACTGCTCTCACTTGTATTGTTACAGAAATACATTTAGCACAGAGAGAACACATCTTCACTGATAAAAGCTTTAGTTTTTTTTCTGATAGGCCTCTCATTTCCAGGTGCAGGTTATACCGAGCTGCATTACTGACCTTTCAAGATAACTTACATTTCCTAATGAGGACTGCCTCTAGACCATTTCACGTTTTCATAGCTGCTTTCCAAACAAAATACATAGAGAAGGCAAATGATTATAATGTGAGAGACAATTTGAGCTTCTGCAAGTGTTCATATTTAACTGGCGAGAGTAGGAGAGTTCAGATATCATTGTCTGCAGTGGAGTGAAATAAAAAGCGAGATTTGCTATAGAAATCCAGTGTAATGAGAGAAGATGCCTGTAATCCAAATTGTGTACACATACCTAACTACTGCTATTGTGACACTTCAAGATAAGAGAGTTTTCTCCTTTAAACTATAGAATACACAAAATAGCAAATATACTGTATATATTATGTGTGTATTTTATATCATATGTGAAAACATGGCTAAATTGAGAACCTGTCACTCAAAATCTGGTCTGGACAATGGAGTGGTCTTCTCAAAGAGATGGTCTTTTAGAGAGGTTTCATGAAGTATAATACCAAATAACTGTTAAAATAGAATAACATCAGAATTTTATTATATTAAGGGGGCACTCCACTCCAGACCCCTGTTCGTGAGCGAGAGCAGACCTGTCCTGCACGTATACTGTATGACATGGCCAGCCATTAATTTGAGTGGTCTGCAATGCGTGTGATACTGTATCATATCATAACCCATTGCAGTTTATATATGAAAAGTAAAGGAAATTAATGACTAGGTTTTGCTACTTAAATGGGTTGTCCACTACTAGGACAACCCCTTCTTAAGCTAAATGTCATGCCCCGATAACATAATAATATAAAGAAACTTGTCACTCTTTATAGTTTATTTATATTTTCACAAAGTGTGGGTACCTACTTATGCACCCTCTCAAGTAGTGCATACGGTGTTTTTGGTCCAATAACATAATAAAGCCCATACTCACTTCCCGTGCCGGCGCCAATCCAGTGTTGTCGGCACTCACGGTCCTGGGACTGTGATGCGGTGGAATGACCGTTGTAATGTATAATAATTAGATCTGTCTCTTTAAGCAAGCCAGACTTATGGGACTTGGGGGGTGGAGACAAGAGGGATGAGAAGGGAAGTTTCAGTTTCACTTCTGGTAACATGGGAATGCAAGTGTTATGCTGTGTGCTGGAGGACAAAGAATAAAACATATCTAAAGTTTCATACCTTGAATTCTTCATAACGTGTGGATATTACAACTGGCGACGAGGATGGGATATAATCACCTACTGCTGTGAGTACGGACTCTATTTTACCGCTTCACACGCCAGCACCACTGAGAGACTCTATCATGGCTGACTACTTGCACACATTCCCACAGTTTGATATGACTGATGTCATTAATCTCTCCCATAACTGGAGAAAATGGCTAAACAGATTTGAGAATTTCCTAGAAGCCATGGACATAAAGGAGGAGAAAAGAAAGAGAGCTTTGCTCCTGCATTGTGCAGGCACAGGAGTCTATGACATATACAGTACGTTACCTGCAGCAGAAACAGACACATACAGCAACTGCACTAAAGCTCTCACTGGCTATTTCAACCCCAAACAGAACATCAGATATGAAAGATATAAATTCAGGATTGCCAAGCAGCTTCCAGAAGAGTCCATAGACACTTATGTCACACGGCTGAAAGAGTTAGCACATGGATGTGCCTTTACAGATGTAGATGATGAAATCCTAACTCAAATAATTGTCACCTGCTCGTCTAATAACCTAAGGCGTAAGGCTCTGCAGCAGGATATCTCTCTACATGATTTGCTTAAAATGGCCCATGCTATAGAAATAGCAGATCATCAGGCTACCGTAATGGAGAATGGGGATAAATTACATGTGCATAATCTCAAACAGAAAAATTTACCAGACAAACAAGCCCAGAAACAGAAGAAATGTTATAGATGTGGACAGGATTTCCCTCACCACCAGAACAAATGTCCAGCTATGGGACAAACCTGCAGTAAATGTGGAAAAGGGAATCATTTTGCAGCTGTTTGCAAATCAGCGCACTACAAGCCTCCGCTGCCTATGACAAAATCTGCAGATGTAAAAGTGATAAATCAGGACACAGAAGAAATGTCTGCGACTGAGAACTATGTGTTCACTACCTTTGTCACTGGTTCAGTACAGTCTCCCTGTGTTACACTCTCAATCTGCAACACTGACATTACCTTTACAATAGATACAGGAGCTTCAGTGGATATCATAGATGGCACTACATATGAACAATTGAAAACAAGGCCAGTCTTACAACAAGTGCAGACTAAAATCTTTCCTTATGGATCTAAAACACCTCTAGCTATAATGGGACAATTTGATGCTGAAATTAGATATAAAGAAAACAGGCAGAAAACCACTTTCCACACATTACAAGGATCGGGAGGATGTCTTCTCAGCTATCACACTGCCTTGGAGCTAGGGCTCATCCAGATTATTCATACCATAACTGACCCTGCGGATATGGATGTACAAACTATGGTGAACAGCTTTCCCTCCCTATTTAGTGGTTTGGGAAAACTAAAGGACTCTCAAGTACACCTTCATGTGGATGACAATGTTCGTCCAGTAGCCCAGCCTCACAGGCGTATTCCATTTCACCTGAGACAGAAGGTAGAAAAGGAACTCCAATTGCTCATGGATGAGGACGTTATTGAAACTGTTACTGGTCCCACTCCGTGGGTCTCTCCACTTGTGGTAGTTCCAAAACCAAAGACTCCTGATCAAGTGAGACTGTGTGTTGACATGCGCCTGCCCAACACCGCTATCCAGAGGGAAAGACATATCTCACCTACGATTGATGACATTATTCATTTATTAAATGGAGCCACCGTCTTTTCAAAGCTCGACCTCAATAAGGGATATCATCAATTAGAACTGAGTCCAGAGTCCCGATATTTGACCACATTTTCCACCCATGTGGGCCTCAGAAGATACAAAAGATTGACTTTTGGAGTCTGCTCAGCAGCAGAAATTTTTCAGGATGCAATAAGGAGTGTCATTCAACACATCCCAAATGCCTTTAATTACAGTGATGACATATTGGTTTTTGGTAAAACTCAAGCTGAGCATAATCGTGCTCTATATGCTATCTTCGAATGCCTGCTTTCTGCTGGACTCACTTTAAACAAAGAGAAGTGCGAGTTTGACAAGGGTTCATTAGAATTCTATGGTCACATCTTCTCGGCAAAAGGAGTACAACCAGACCCCAAGAAAGTGGAAGCTATCAGAACAGCCTCAATTCCACAGGATGCTAGTGAAGTGCGTTCTTTCCTTGGAATGGCAAGTTACTGTGCTAGATATATTCCGAATTTTTCAACAATCAGCAATCCACTACGGGAACTTACAAAACAAAGTTGTATTTTTCAATGGTCTCAAGGCTGTCAGGCCTCTTTTGAAACAATTAAAAATGAACTCTGCTCGACAACCACTATGGCTTATTTTGATCCAGCTCTTCGAACTGAACTGATTGTGGACGCCAGTCCCGTGGGACTGGGTGCTATTCTAGCGCAATACAAGGATAACAATCAAAATCCTCACATCATTTCTTATGCAAGTAAGAGCTTAACAAACACTGAAAGAAAATATTCTCAACCTGAAAAAGAAAGCTTGGCAGTTGTCTGGGGATGTGAACACTTTCACTTATTTCTCTATGGAGCTCCCTTCACCATTGTCACAGATCAGATCAGGGCGGCATGGTGGCTCAGTGGTTAGCACTGCAGCCTTGCAGCGCTGGGGTCCTGGGTTCGAATCCCACCAAGGACAACATCTGCAAGGAGTTTGTATGTTCTCCCCGTGTTTGCGTGGGTTTCCTCCGGGCACTCTGGTTTCCTCCCACATCCTAAAGACATACTAATAGGGAATTTAGATTGTGAGCCCCATCGGGGACAGTGATGATGATGTGTGCAAACTGTAAAGCGCTGCGGAATATGTTAGCGCTATATAAAAATAAAGATTTATTTTTATTTTATCATCAAGCACTTCTTACAATTTTTGGAAATCCCAGAGCTAAAATGCCTGCACGAATTGAACGATGGGGCCTACGTCTACAGGACTACAACTATAAAATTGTTCACAAACCTGGAAAATACAGCAATCCGGCTGATTATCTTTCAAGACATCCTACTAATGATGATATACCTGTGCATTCCTCCATTGAAGAATACCTACGTTTTGTTACAGATCATGCCGTGCCAAAAGCACTTTCTCTTGATCAATTTATAAATGAAACAACAAAAGACAAGACACTCTGTGCCCTAATACAAATCATCCAAAATCGAAGGTGGCATGAAATTCAAAAAGAAAAATTTCCTGATTCTGAAATTAATCTGAAAGAGTTAAAACTATTCTCAAACGTACGTGAGGAATTATCAGTCACTGAAGAACACCTCATTCTTCGAGGTACCAAACTAGTTGTACCTAAGACTTTGTGTAACTTAGTTATACAGATAGCACATGAAGGTCATTTAGGAATTGTTGGCACAAAGAAGTTACTCAGAGAAAAAGTGTGGTTCCCAAATATGGATCACTTGGTGGAAGAAAAGATTAGACGCTGTTCTACTTGTCAATTAATCACTCCATCATCAAACTTAGAGCCATTACAAATGTCTCCGTTACCCACTGCTGTCTGGGAGGAAGTGGCAGTCGATATATATGGACCATTGCCAAATGGCCAATACATTCTCGTAACAATTGATGAATATTCTCGATACCCTGTCATTTAATTTATCTCTTCAACATCTGCTAATAATGTCATACCAGAGCTGGACGACATTTTCTCGGCATATGGTATTCCAAAAGTGGTCAAAACAGACAATGGACCTCCATTCAATGGACATGTGTTTACACAATTTTCTGAATACTTGGGATTCAATCACAGGAAAATCACACCTTGCTGGCCGCAAGCCAATGGAATTGTGGAACGTTTTATGCGCACTCTGGGGAAACGTATCAAGGCAGCGAGTCTGGAGCACATCCCACTGAAACAGTCATTATACAAATTCATGCGTAATTACCGCAATACGCCACACTCCACTACTAATGCTGCTCCAGCTCATTTAATGTTCAGCAGAACCCTGCGTATACGTCTCCCTGATGTGACCAGCCATCCCCGACCGAGTGACTCCTCAGTGAGATCCACAGATTTCTACAACAAACAAGCCATGAAACGTTATGCAGACAGAAGGCGAAGGACACAGTCAAGTGCCATCGTAAGAGGGGATGTCGTGGTGGTTCGTCAAAGACCAACCAACAAGACCTCACCTGTATATGGTCCTGCAAAATATTATGTTACCAAAAGGAAAGGCAGCATGATCACAGCTGATTGAGATGGACACTCCATAACGCGAAATTCTTCATATTTTAAAGTCATACCGCAGAATGATGACAATGAACTCTCTTTGGTGGAAGATTTGGTATCTGATGGTGGAGAGGACCAACAAGAGGTAGCTGGTCCATCAACAATGAACTCTCTCAATGAGCCCAGACGTTATCCTACACGAGAGAGAAGAGCTCCATCGAGGCTTATTGAAGAAGTGTAACTACAGTTTTTTTTTTGTTTGTTTTTTTGTTGTTTGTTTCTCTGGTTTTAGAATTGAACAAATAAGACAAAACGGACATATGATTTCTTTGGACGTTTTCATGTTGTTGCATTTATCAGTAATATAAATTGTTTATAAAAAAAAAAAAAAAAAGAGGGGATGATGTAATGTATAATAATTAGATCTGTCTCTTTAAGCAAGCCAGACTTATGGGACTTGGAGGGTGGAGACAAGAGGGATGAGAAGGGAAGTTTCAGTTTCACTTCTGGTAACATGGGAATGCAAGTGTTATGCTGTGTGCTGGAGGACGAAGAATAAAACATATCTAAAGTTTCATACCTTGAATTCTTCATAACGTGTGGATATTACAACCGTGACTCCTGGCACCCAATCAGCACTAGCGTCACTGTTTCCTCCTTCGGACAAACTGAACATGAGGAGGAAGCCAGAACTTCAGCTGATCCTGGACTTACTATTCATGTTCAGTTTGCCCAAAGGCGGAGACAGTGACGTCAGTGCTGATTAGGTGTCGGGCGTAATGTGTCATTCCACTGCATCACAGCCCTATTGTCATCTGAATGAGGCTGTGGGTACAGAGCCGCCAATTCTCTCATGCGAGAGAATCAGGCTGATAATGCTAATGACATTTGGCTAAAACTCTAAAACTCTGTGAGAGTTTGAGCGAAGTGTCATCTTACTGTGATGCAATTCTCTCACATGAGAGAATTGCAGCAGAGGAGTGGAGAAGATCGAGAACTTCATTTCTCCATCGTCTCCATTCTCTTTGTCCACGAAAGTCAGATATTTCAATCACACCCATAGATTTGTATGGGTTTGTGTGAACTGATCATCACATGCACCCGCAGCATTCTACGATTGTTTTCTCACACCCACATCGACTCTGCCCTGTAGTATAACATTGGGGAGAGTGCTATCCGATGAAACATCAGCTAGCACTCGGCCATCTTATACGCAAGTGTACGCGAGCCCTAACTGGTCACCTCATCCCGCTAAAATTGTTTACCTTCTGATGTTGATCTAATTTATATTGTACCTTTAGAGAAGCTTGATCCATCTAATCTGCAGATCACTAGCTAGTTTCTGTTTGAAAGCAGGATATCGTTCTTTCACTAATTTTACAAAAATGTTTAGAATTGTTTTGTGGTCAAGTCAAGGTGGCTATACACATGAACAGCATTGCCAATATCACTAAAAATGTTTTAATATTTGTTACATCTGTTGTGACAATGTTCCTGTTTGTGTGAAGATTGATTGGACCTGATTGTTCTAAAAAAAACAGGCCCCATGGAGACCTTAAGAGAAGCAAGGTTTGGACCCTCCAGTCACCTGGCCATGTGCCTCAATGGTCTGTCACCTTCCTAAACTTGTAGTTACCTAGACTCTGTGGGTGCCAACCAAAAGCGGGGTGCCGCTGGTAGGGGTAGTCGGCCCTGGAGGCCCAGTGGTTGCACTTGTTCTAATCACTTGTTGAAGTATTATTATGCCCATGGGAAAAGAGAGTGGGCTTTCAGTAGATGAGCCTTGGTCCATGCAGTCTTAGGCCAGTGGATGAGAGCACCCACTGACCCTCGTGTCTAAACACTACATGATTTTGGTTAAGCCCCCTATATGAATGACTAAATACTTAAATTTCAGTTTTGGGGATAACAGAGTCCCTTTAAAGGGGTTTTCCCTCAACATCCTCAATCCCAAGATGGGTGTACATTTTAATACCAGTGGACACCAAGTTTAGCAAAATCCTTACTTATTGAAATGGAGGGTTTTTTCTGGCATTTCACCACTCTCCCACAATGCCCTCTAAAGTGAATATGCTGATGAGCGCTTTGCAGGCAGTAATAGAACTGCCACAGCATTTGCTTAAAAAAAACTATAATACTAAAACCAGGGAAGCAGTAAGAGAATGTTTTTTGTCTTAAACATGATTTAGTGTCATAGTGCTACTACCAGTGACTCGACTATAAGGCTATGAATATGCAGAAAATATGTGACATATTTATCAAATGAACATCCAACCTTTCTATCCACCATTGTATCCACCGTTGTAAAGAAATGTTACATTTACCCAAATGTAAAATTAGAAGAGTATGGCTTAGCAATAAGCAGCATCCTTTCACCACATCCACAAAACTTCCCTATTTCTTACCATGAATGCATATATGCACAATTACAATACAAAACTGATACAATTGAAGGACAAATAACCTCCTGCTATCATGGCTATGTAAAGTGACCGAGGGCAGTAGCCATTGATGAGCTACTGCTCTTTAGCTTCTTGGCATTTCACAGGAAAATTGTTTCCCAGTCCCAAAGTTCTGTCAGGTGTGGGTTGCATCACTCTCACTTGTAGGCCGCAGGCCTCCACTGTCTCCAGGTCTCCATCTTCAGAAGCCGGCATACATAACTAAGGGGACACCCAGTTCGTTTTAACAACTGAAAGTTTAATGGACTGTCCAAGTTCATCAGATTTTAACATGCAGTATCGGGCACAATACTTCTTATTCCCTGTTTCCTTAATATGGTACATTTCCAGCATTACTATCTATCACTCCTGGACTATCCCTACTTTTACTGGCTCTGTCAGAGCCAGGGATTACTCGTCTAGTTCTGCAGTGCACCCGGGATCCATTACCTTCCTTTCACACAGTTCTGCATCTATCATGCCCTGTATGCCAGTGGATAAGGCACACTTCATAGTACCGGTATCAAGCCTTGAGCTCTGGACATTGCAGGAATGTTCGCAAGGAATTCCAGTAAGGCCTCCCACTTCCCTGAACAATATATTCTTGCTAGATCTAGCTGCCCTCTGCACTTGAACTTGACCTTGAATACTGTACTGTACTTCCTTATCAGATCTACTATAAGGAAGCAGTCCCCTTTTACTATGGCCTTCCTCTCCCACTATGGGCTATTCCCATATTTAACTATGTTTGTCCCTACTATATGTAACTGAGCAGATCACCCTCTCAACACTATGTATTATATCACTTCTCGTATATCTCACAGTCACATTCCCTATATTCCTAGTGCACACTAAGCCACTTATACTAAAAATACTTGTCGCACACGATACAATAACCAGATTACATCTATAATGCCTACCAAAGCTTATCTTACCCTATAGTCAATACCGTATGTCCTAAACTATATCTTACTCTATACTTTACATTAAATATTACTTATGCATTACCATATCAACGTATACACCTAAAACCATAATGCAGAGTCCACTCTTCACATGATACAACATATGTATAAACCGCATGACATTATTTACATAACGCAATTGTTGTCTTCAGGGGCAGGAACGCGACAGTACAGTCCACCGCTCTCACAGCTACTGAAGGATCCAATAGTTTTTTACGATTAAACTTATAAATAGGCTCTCTTGGTAAGTTTTCTGGTTGTCTTTTGTTGGAGCTTTGGGGGTCATGTTGTCTTTTAGTTTTAGAGTCTGAGCCCACTAGAAGACCCTTTAGTACTCTGGATCAGGTCAATTTATTGCTATACTTTTACATTAAAGTCAAATAAAAAAAACTTGGTACACAATGCTTTTTTACGATTCTGCTTACATTTTATTTAAATGCTAAAAGGAAGTTTGTGTCTGCTCCTCGCTGACTTTTTTATTCTTTTTTTTTCATCTCCTTAGTTTCAGACACAAAGTTTAAGAATTACAGACCTACATCGAAAAGCTCACTTGTGGAGAGGGGTAGTAAGCATCACCCTCATTGAAGGACAGGACCTGAAAGCCATGGATACAAATGGACTTAGTGACCCTTATGTGAAATTTCGGTTAGGGCATCAGAAATACAAGAGCAAGGTAAATAAGCATTTATTTTCAGCAACCATTATTTTCTTACAGAGTAGCTTCATATCTCAGCATCAGGTTATTTTCAGTTACTGCAGTTTATTGTTGGGTTCCTACGAATCCAGCAGAAATGTTTAAAAAGTCTGTATGTCCCCTGTAGGGTTTCATTTCAGTTAGTGCTTGAGGGAACAGTCAACATTTTTAGTCCAATAAGACAAGGTTTGTTTGCTTCATAAACCTCGGGGGAACTTTAACACACAACAGCCGTGCTTTGGCACAAAGGTAAACAGTACAGTACAAACAGCAGGTTCACGTCCAAATCTCCAGCAGATATACATCCAATACTCCGGCAGGACCACCCACACACAGGTCAGCATGAGATCTCTCCAGCTCCTACACTCCAGTAGACTGTCCACCATTAAAGGGAATCTGTCACCCCTTTTTTGAGATATCATATAATGATGTCATTCAATTGTGTAACATAAGGATTCTCTTAGCACTTTTGCTTCTCCCTGACCCCGCACCTTTCATGCATAAATACCTTTTTATATCGGTTCAGATGGATGTAAACTGCCGCTGTCCGGTCCGCTGGGTGGGGCTTATTCAACTGCTCCCCCCCTGTCTTGCTCTATGCATTTCTTCTTGTGTAGAGCAAGACAGGGAGGGGGGTAGCAGTTGAATAAGCCCCGCCCATCGGACCGGACAGTGGCAGTTTACATACAGTACATCTGAACCGATGTAAAAAAAGGTATTTATGCATGAAAGGTGCGGGGTCAGGGGGAAGCAAAAGTACTAAGAGAATCCTTATGTGACACACAATTGAATGATATCATTATATTATATCTAAAAAAAGGGGTGACAGATTCCCTTTAAACAGTCCTTTTTCCATCTACGACCATAGACTGCTTAGCTGACTCCCCAGTCAGTCCATTCAGAGCGTGACTCCACAATGTCTCTATCTCAGCTACAGTTCACATCTTGGCTGGTAACTCATGAGCTTACGCACTCGCGTGCGTCTGCTGCATCCAGCGGACTGACTGACTCTCCAGCAGTTAACACATGCTGAACCCATTTCCTGGTTGTTAGCAAATAGAGCAGATGCACTCCTAATCAAGACCTTCAGTGATAGGATGAAACACTCACCATCCTGGCTTTATGATATTGGAAGCACACAGATTGTAAGCCCATGAGGGTCTTTTCCACCTCTGTACTAGTCTGTCACCGTTAGTTTTGTAACAATGGGGAAAAGTCGGTATTTTCACAATGAGGTTTTCTCATCTCCTATAATGCTGGCATATTGATAGGTTATGATGTTGCTTTATGTTCATGGCTGTCTGACCTCTGGGACCACCAACAATCCTCAGAATGAAGGGCAGCATCACCTGTGCTGTTTTTTTCCCTATATGCATTGGACAAAGCTTGAAATGATCCCAATGCAGTTCCTTGCCTAACCAAACGGCTGAGGTACCACTGTGCAAGGAACCGAATGCAACTTCATTCTCAGTATCACTAGTGGTTCCAGAGTTTAGACCCACACTGAAATATCCTTGTTACATGGCATCACTTTATCACATGGTGAAACCTCTTTAACTGGCCCTTGTTACAGCAGATGCTCTGTTTAGTTACTTTTTTCCTATTAGTAACCCAGCTATACTAACACCAAATGTCCTAAGGGTATGTTTCCACGGTCAGGAATTGCTGCGGATTGGACGAAGCGTAAAGCTGCAGCGTCCAGTCCACAGTGTCCAGATGTTACAGCATAATGGAAGGGATTTTATGAAATCCCATATCCACTATGCGTATACGCACATGCGGCGCATCTTTATAGACCACAGCATGTCTATTTATCTTGCGGAGACGCACGGTCTCCGCAAGATAAATAGCACTATTCTATGAATAGGATGTGGCGATTCCACATGTGCTCAATGAACACATGAAGAATCACCACACGTACAACAGGGGGCGGCGTTTTGGGCGGAGCAGGTATCCACTGCGTCCAAAGCGCAGCAATTCCGGAACGTGGACACATACCCTAATAAAGGAGGAACTCCTTCTAGAACACATTTGTGGGTGTATGGGAAATATTTAATTTTGTGTTTATTGTCTTTTTTTAGACCCTTCCTAAGACCCTGAATCCTCAGTGGAGGGAGCAATTTAACATGCAACTTTTTGAAGAACATGGAGGAATAATTGACATCACAGTATGGGACAAAGATGCTGGCAAAAGAGATGACTTTATAGGGAGGTGGGTCAATTTCCGAATGGCAAAATAAATAACGAGTGATGCAAAATGCTCTTTCAACTTTCTTTTAATCTTTTTGTAAATGGCACATGGAAATTCAGATTTTAGCCAGTAGATGTCATAATTTCCAAGCTGTTAAAAATATATTTTTACAATTTCCTATGGTTTATATGATTTTGAAATTAGTTTAAATGTCTACTCTTTCTTCCACATAACAATGTCTTGGGTCGAATAATTCCTTTTTTTCTATTTGCTTAATAACAATTTCAATTTTACAGATTATGTCGACATTTAAATACAATTTTACAGTTTAGAATTAAACATACCCCTCAAAAGTGGACAGTTTTTGCTCTTGTTTTATTTCCACTATTCCCCAGAGCATTTAGTATTTTATTAATTTTAAATCCGTCCTACGGTTTCAGAAATATGAACCTTTTTATTTGCTGTTAATTGTTATAGTTTTTACCAAGGGGGTGTGGCTCACAGGGTAATAATGCAGAGCAGCCTAAAGACACGCGAATACCGCGAGCCACGCCACGCCACATAAAAAGACCAAAGTTTGTACTAAATAGCTCATCGCTTGAACACCCTATGGTGGATTTTAAAAAAGAAGAACGTGGAAATCTCAGAAGAGAAATGGGAATAAAATTTTAACAAAAAAAATGACCACTTATGACCTGTTGACAGGTCCTCTTTAAAACAGAGTCATTGTAAAAGCACATGATTTAAAGGTACACTGTTAGAAAGTGACATGTCAATATTTTATTGAGAAATATGTTTATTTTTGTTTCTATCACTGTTTTTTTATGTTAAATCAAAATGCATTCTTAGAGTATGTACACACGTTGCGGATTGTATTGCGGATTTTTCCGCACGGATTTTGCTAAATCTGCAGGTAAAATGACCTGCGTTTTACCTGCGGATTTAGTGCGGATTTTCTGCAGTTTTTGTGCGAATTTCACCTGCATTTTTACATCTGCGGATTCCTATAATGGAGCAGGGGTAAAAACGCTGCGGATTCTGCACAAAGAATTGGCATGCTGCGGATTCAAACCCGCAGCAAATCTGCGGGGAAAAATCGGCAGCATGTGCACAGCATTTTTTATTTTACATTGAAAATAATGGTACTGTACACCGCAGGAGAATCTGCTACGGATCCGCAGGGCCAAATCCGCTGTGGATACGCAGCAGAATCCGCAACGTGTGCACATACCCTAAAGGTTCCTAACATACAGTGGCAAAACAGTTTCTACTGCAAAAATATCATGGACTCAGTAGATAAAAGGTGGCCATTCATCTAAGTAAGTTGGTGGCAGAACAGCCACAATGTATTCCCTGATTGTTGGGGTAGAAGGAAGCAAACCCCCACTGAGAAGAGTGAGGTCGTATGGGTTTTTAGGGAGGGCTGAGTTCTTGGGGGCCACACTCCATTGTCAAGCATCCCTCTTCTGTAGTTTAATGGAATACCTCCAAAAGGTGATAAAAACTATCATTACACAAATATATATATTATATACTGTACATATATATATACACCATATATATTTATTTAAATAAGCCACGAAAATCAAAACCCCATTGTGGTTTGCACAAGACAATGCTTATCAGACCCCTTTTATGTGAGGATCATTCATGGGAACACACAACTGTTTTCTGGTCAGTCTCTGGATCTTCCCATTCCAACAAAAGGTAGTCCACATGGTTTGGTGCAGAAGTAGCATAAGACGGGAACCATGGATGATGGCAAAAAAAAAAAAAAAAATCACATTCACATGCTCAAACACCTGTCGTTGTAGGCAAACAGGAGGGGATTATGAGAAGCCTGAGGAAATTTACAAGTAATTTAATGCAGATGTCACCAGAACATGTCTTTTGTGCAAAAGATGAAAACAGAGGCTAAAGCCAAGTGTGTAGTGTATTGCAATTACCTGCTGAAAATGATAGGAGTCAACCATTTGGACTTTCATTATCTCCTGTAATGGGCAAATACTGTATTTCATTCTTCCATTAGCCATTATCCTGTACAAACCACAAAAGAGAAATAAAATGAAAATAAAAATGTATGCCCTAACTAAAAACACATTTGTGTTAATTGTAGCAGCTCAGAGAACACGTGAAGGGGTTGCCCAGCTTTTGTTTTGACTTAAAAGAATGTATTTGGCACTAAAAATCATTTTTATAATTGGGTTTAAATTAAAAATGTTGCACATTTTTGCTTTTACAGGCGCTTTGTTTCCTTGCACATTCAGTCTGCAGTCTCAGAAAATTACAGATAAATGAGTTAAAAACTTCCACTCAGACCATTATAGCTGTCTGACTAATGGATTCTCAGTTAACTCATTCTGCATTCATCAATAGTGCAACACAGAGGCTATAGAATGCAAATGATTGAAACTTTTAATGAATCCCAAATGGAAAATGTTTTTGGTCCCAAATACATGCATGTAAGTAAAAAACGTTCCCAAGGTAGACAACCCCTTTAAGCTAGGGCCTTGTGACAAACAGAAATTCTTTCAACTTTCTTCTACAGGGTGTGGTAGATCGGCTCACTCGACTGCACATAGAGATAGACACAGGAACACTGTCTCTTTAAATCTTCCACTGGTTTACTAAAAGTACTGCATAAACCAGTGCAGCGTTAGCAAAACAAACACGTCCTTTCTGGCCTAACCAAACAAAACCATAGCGTATGGCACAGCCCGTGTTGCTGCGGGGATCCGCCCACTCAGGAACAGACATACAGTACTTTGCCAGCGACTTTGTCACATATCCCTCCACCCCCTCTGCCCAAAGCTGAAGGTTTTGACACCTTCAGTCACCAAACAGAGAAGTCTAGACAGGACATCTGTGTTATTGTGTAGCTTCCCAGGTCTGTGTGCCACAAGAAAGTTGAAGTCTTGTAGCCCTAGAAACCATCTAGTCACCCGGGCATTCTTCCCCTTCCTTTCCCTCATCCATCTCAGGGGTGCATGATCTGACACTAGCCTGAACTTTCAGCCTAACAGGTAGTCCCTCAGGGTGTCAACTGCCCTTTTGACTGCCAAACATTCTTTTTCTGTAATGGCATAGTTTTTATCACACTTGAGGAGAGTTTCCCACTTAAATACAGAGCTGGATGTTCCTCCCTGTTTTCTTCTTCGGACACATTTCCCATCTCGACTTCTGAGGCGTCTGTCTGGACCACAAATTCCTTACTGAAGTCAGGTGCAATCATGACAGGCTGCTTACATAGGGCAAACTTCAACTCTTGGAACACCATCTCTGCTTCAGGAGACTGTCATGATCCAGGTTGGATGATGACAGATAAAAGCACATGTAACCTTTTTTTTCTTTCTTTTTTTTTAAAAAAAAAAAGGTTACATGTTCTTTTATCTGTCATCATCCAACCTGGATCATGACAGAGACCAGGTACATAGCTTCCACCGCTTCCCTGTCTCACCACGGTTTAAGCAAGATGATGTGGTACACTTGGTACAGCGTTCTTCTCTCTGGCTGGTTGACCTTGTAGTTGACGTCACTCAGCTTTTTGACCACCTTGTATGGACCCTGCCACATGGCCCGAAATTTACTTTCACCTTTGGGAATCAACACCAGCGCTCGTTCTCCAGGGCTAAACTGTCTGAGTCTCGCCTACCGATTGTAGACCCTGGCCTGGGCTTCTTGTGCTTGAAGGAGGCTCGCCTTCACGATCGTTACCTCCCTCAAGATCCTGTCCAGCCACTTGCTCGATGATACTTCAGTGGGGTGTAACCTCTGCTACCTTCACAATATCCAGAAGTCCCTGAGGGTGTCGTTCGTACAACAAATCGAATGGTGTGAACCCCATAAAAGCCTGTGGAACTACCCTAATAGAGAATAGCAGGTACGGGAGTAGGAAATTACTGTCTCGGCCATCGTTTTCCACGTCCTTCCTAAGCATGGACTTCAAGGTCTTATTTAACCTTTATGGTGTTACCAAAATTTGACAAAAGTGCTCAAGGAGCTCTAGCTTATCATACAATATATATATGATCTATCAATAGTCTTGACTGCAGCAATTTGCAGTTAATTTGACGGGCTTTGTTCGCATGTGCATAGCCTTTGTCTGTTATATTTCAGCAACAGACAAATGGATCAAGTGGCTCTTTGAATCACTAATTCATTTGGAAGCAGAGTGTCCAAATTGATTATTGTTGAGTCGATTTGGTGACTTTTTTTTAAAAGGAAAAAAAATTCTGCATGCAAAACTTTTTCTTTCTTTCTGTATAGCCCCTCCCAAAAAAAGAAAATAGAAGAACCCCATAATAATCCATGGGGCCATTTGCATTAGCAATATAACACAACCACTTGTAACTATGATGGGTATTGACTCACTGCGTCATAGGCCGGGCTTATCTAGAAGGGGCGTAACTATGTGACTGTGGTTTTCGCTAGAGCCTTTGACGGTGAGCATATGCTTTGCTGCCGGTAGTCACTAGGTACCACTCCAAGGCAGTCCCTGGGTCTACAGCAGCTGACCAGAGTCGCGGGTACGATGCATAGAGGGTTGAAACAGAGGCATAGTCAAGAGGTCAGTAAACGTAGCTGAGATCAGGAGCAGAGAGGTCAGGCAGGACTCCACTTTTTCCATCTGTCTGCTTCTAAAATGTAACAGGGGAATGGAATGTCCAGATGGAAATTTGAAAAGAGATCTTGTTGTGATTGTGGGACAGACCTTTTAAAGTGACAAAGCTTAAAATTTTAAAATAGAAACTTATGCAACTTTCTAAATTTTTAAGGAGAGAATTTATATAGAACAACATTTCGCACGAGCTTCTAAGCAGAAACCCGCTGAAGTAAATAGGTGAAAATTGTTTAGGGGAACATATTATTATCTTATTATATATGGTGCTTTTTTTGGCTGGCAACATACCACAAACTGCTATCTGGATAATATCTAAAATTTAAAAGGGTACTCCAGCGAGATAGAACATTATCATAATGCTCATACCTTCATAAACTATCAGTATACCATGAATAGAGTTATTTTCCATCCTGAAAGTAGCTTTAATTCTGTGACACTGGAGCTGCTCCTTGGTGCTCCCCCTCCCTTCTGGGACTTTACGTCACATCAGGGGGTGTGGCATGCTCCCGGCTGCTAGCAGCTGCCAGTTCCCTGGATAATATATGCTTGTGTTCAATTCCAGATAAGGGGGCATGGTGCGGGCGTGGACTGGTCCATGATCTAGGACTGCAGGGAAGGATATATTATCAGGGGGCTGGCTGCTGCTAGTCAACCTTACTATAAGGGACATGTCTTAAAAGGAACCTGACAGGTCATTCATGCTGCGAGAATAATGTCCAGCGTGAATCAGAGTCCACCAACATTATTGCAACCGTGTGTGTTTTACTTTGAAACACTGTGACATTTCACTGAAGAGATACTTTGAGAAGCTGGCAAGGGACTATGCCCCCGATTCATCAAGACTTACATATTGAAGTCTGACACACCTGAGTCATTAAGTGTCACGTCTGAAAAATGGCTTGCACTGTAGTAAGATTTGTGGCATCCACCAAAAATCTTACTCCAGTCAGGGACTATGGTAATATTTCTGGTGTATTTCTGGTGTAAGGCACACCACCGCTCATCATGAATTAGACAAGCAGAGGTGTCATACGCCCACCACTCCCCTGAATGACACTGTCATGAGAGCAGCAAAAGTCACAAAAATTGCTGCTCAACCTCAAGTTCCCCTAAATGTTATGACTTATCAAAGTGTTTTATGCCAGATTTGTGTTGAAAACACTTTAATGAATCAGGGGCCAGTGTTGTGAATTCTCTCTCTGGCTTCCCTCTGGTGATTACTGAAGATAGTGGAGCTGGTTAGATTGAGAGTTCTCTTTCTGGGCTCCCTCTGGTGGTTACTGGAGGTAGTGGAGCTGATCTGATTGACAGAGGCTTGCCACCTGATAATGAAGAAGACGATTGGAGATCTGAGGTTTCTGATTGGTATTTAAGACAGCTGACTCCCTCTGTCCCTGCTGGTGATTTTCTTCCTGTGCCTCCTGAGGTCTGATGTCTCCTGCTCTTTCCCTGCATGTTCAGCTAAGTGGTCCATTTGCTATTCTGTTTGCATTTGATCTGGTTTTGTTTATCTCAGCTTTGTGCGGGTCAGCTAGCTTCGGTGGGGGCTGTGCTGAATCACCACCCATATGTTACTGCATGTGCCAGTTTGTTTTTTCCCCTTTTATATTTGTCTCTTTTTGCTTTGCTTTCAGAATATATCAGAGTGCTGATATAGTGGGGGCCAACTCGTGTGACTTCAGTGTTTTTGTGCATCAGACGTGTTGGACTTTTTGCAGGTTTTTTTTGCGTGATTGCAGACAGTGTCTTTCCTTTCCTGTCCTGTCTAGTCAGTGTGGGCCCCATCTTTTATTCAGTCTATTTTTCTGCCTGCGTTTGTGGTTTCATCTTGTCTCACCGATAATATATGTTTTGGGGTTATCTATTCCTTTGGGGTCTGCTCCGGGGCAGTTTAGATTTCCCCTTTCTTGCTTTAGGCTTAGTTAGCTCTCCGGCTGTGCCGAGGCATCTAGGATCATCGTAGGTACGCTCCACGGCTACTGCTAGTTGTGTGGACAGGATGAGGGGTCTGCATCCGCTTAGTTACCAACCTCTCTGGTTTTCTGTGGCTTAGCCTGGCCTGCTATCCTCCTCGGTGACCCATTCATAACAGGCCAGGGCCTGTGGATTTTGGATGACAAGTCCATGAGGCTAGTCCCCAGCAGCTTCTCCCTGCCCTACTTCCCAGGACTGGCAGGTGTCTCCCTACCTGTTTAGGGAAAGACGAGTCAGTTTAGGGGAATGGGGCTGGAAGAAACTGGCATAGACCTGCATTGGACGAGTCCTCCGAGACTTAAGTCCCTGGTTGACTTTTCAAATTATGTTCTCTCTGAAACGTCTCAGGATTTCCGAAAAAACCATATATGGATGTAATAATGCAGCCAGTGTTTTATTCATGTTGCCCGAGGTTTTGGCAGTATGAATCTATTGTCAGGTTCTCTTTAAGGCTAAGTTCCCACAATGAGTATTTGTTTTTTGATGCTACATATTTTAGCTAAGGAAAAAATGTAACTTCTGACCGTTCTAGCAAAGTATATGGGATTTCTCTAAGGCCGGGGTCTCACTTGTGAGAAACCTGCATGAGTCTCGCGTCTCAATACCCGGCACTGCCGACGGCACTCGGAACGGAGCGCTCAACTGCATAGAAATACATGCAGCCCCACTCTTCGGTCCTGAGTGCCAGCGGCAGTGCTGGGTATTGAGACACGAGACTCGTGCAAGTTTCTCCAAGTGTGACCCCGGCCTAAGTATCATGCTCATGCCATTTTGAGAATTGTGCTTTTTTTACTCAGCGTAAATTAAGCTGTGGTGCATTTTTAAAATCCGCAATGTCAATTTCTCTTGAGGAAATTATGTTTTATTTTCTGATTTCTACATAGACTTGAATGAGATGAGAAAATTTTGCAGGAAAAAAATTGCCTGTGTGTTTCCACAGCAGAAACATTGTAAGAATGTATGTAATCCGGACGTGACATTATTAGGGAAGTTTTATCAAATCTAAGTGACAGGAACTATCCAAAACAAAGCAGTTTTAGCGGATGGCATACCAAAAGGAGACGAAAACTGTTGCTGTAAAAAATGCACCCATAAACGCAATGAAAATACCAAAGTAACCTAATTCATCTAATTGGTGCAGAAAATATTCAGAAATGCACCAAATACCCATAGTGAGAACCAAAGGGTATGTTCGCTGCACACGGCATTATTTAGGTGTCAATGCAGGTGACTAGTTTTCCCAGGAAAAGCCGATTCAGGAAAATACCGGCAATCGTTTTCCTGAGGTGACATTGCTGGTGGCCTTCCTGTTATGGTGGCTTTCACTTTATACTTTAAGGCACCCGAAAAATAAATACGACACTTCATTTAACCAATCAGTGTTTCCAAACACTGAACAGGTTAAATACATGGCATTAGATGGAACATGTGCACAGCAATATTGTTTTGGCATTGCTGTTCATTTTATGGGGCGCATTGGCGGTGCTTTTTTCAGTTGGATTCCGGGCAGAAACCACCTAAAAAGATGTTGAGTGCACAAACCCTAAAACTGGATTTTATCTGTAGCGAATCACTCAGCGATGGGATCATCACTAGGGATTTTATATATTGTTCTGAGTAATTAATACAAGAAGTAAATTGTACAACTCTTCATCATACAAACGATAAGATGTATTAGCTGGAAGCAGAAATCCAGAAAATATGTCAGTTACTCACAATGACAAAAATCTATTCCAAATCAGTGTATAAGTGGAAAATCCCCCCAAACGTCTCATATCATTTCATTATTACACAAATAATTGTGATAGTAGTACTGGATATTGATAGCATTTATCTGTCTCTGAATCCTGATAAACCAGAGGCACACAGACCATTTTATTTCACAACTTGCACAGGATTCAATGATCATTTAAGACTTCAGAGCTTCAGTGAAATCTGCTGCAGATTGTCACAATCGTGCAGCATGACTCAATTGAAGAACACGGTTTATTGTTTTTTTTTGTTTCCTGATGAATGTAGAATTCAAGGTTATCAGATTGTCACATTGTAGCTTATGATCCGATGCATTATGCTAAAATAGTCAGTCACCCCTTCCTTTCTCCCTAAATGTATCCGCCCTGAAGGTACAGTAGTTACGTGTGCAGGGAATGGCAATGAATGTTGAGGGCCTTCATAGAATATTTATAGAGGGCACATTACATGCATAAAGAGCACCTTGCACGGATTAAGGGTTTATGATCACGGATGGATCTTTCCATGGGTATGGAATAGAAATGGAAATCTTCTACTATTTATTGCAGTGGTTTATAAGACTATTCCTATGAAGTTGAACTTTTTATTGGATCCATCCTTCATTTCTAATTTAACATATTAATACAGTTGTTTGAGATTAAGAGATTTTCTCCTGTACCAATAACGGTGATGTCCTTAAAGTATTATTGCATGAGCTTACATAGGACATGATATTATTAAATAAAGCTCTGGCAAAAATTAAGAGACCACTGCAAAATTTTCAGTTTGTCTGATTTTTCTCTTTATAGGTATATTTTTGAGTAAAATGTAAATATGTAAATTGCTCTTTTATTCTATAAACTACGGACAACATGTCTTCGAATTTCCAAGCACTACATTTTGTATTTATTTAAAAAAAAATGAGAAATGGTCAAAATAACAAAAAATGCAGTGCTTGCAGACCTCAAATAATGCTAAGAAAACAAGTTCATAATCATTTAGAAACAACAATACTAATGTTTTAACTCCGGAAGCGCGCAGAAATCAATATTTTGTGGAATAACCATGATTTTTAATCACAGCTTTCATGCGTCTTGGCATGCTCTCCACCAGTCTTTCACGCTGCTTTTGGGTGACCTTATGCTACTCCTGGTACAAAAATTTAAGCTGTTCTTTGTTTGATGGCTTGTGACTATCCATCTTCCTCTTGATTACATTCCAAAGGTTTTCAATGGGGTTCAGGTCTGGAGATTGGGCTAGCCATGACATCGATTTGATGTGGTGGTCCTTGATCCACACATTGATTGACCTAGCTGTGTGGCATGGCACATTATCCTGCTGGAAAAACCAGTCCTCAGAGTTGGGGAACATTGCCTGAGCAGAAGGAGGCAACTGTTTTTCCAGGATAACCTTGTACGCGGCTTGATTCATACGTCCTTCGCAAAGATTAACCTGCCCAATTCCAGCCTTGCTGAAGCATCCCCAGATCATCCCTGATCCTCCACCAAATTTCACAGTGTGTGCAAGACACTGTGGCTTGTACGCCTCTCCAGGTCTCCGTCTGACCATTAGATGATCAGGTGTTGGGCAAAGCTGAAAATTAGACTAATCAGAGAAGATTACCTTACTCCAGTCCTCTATGGTCCAATCCTTATGGTCTTTGGCAAACTCCAGCCTGGCTCTCCTTTGCTTCTCAGTGATGAAAGGCTTTTTTCTAGCTTTACATGACTTGAGCCCTAAGAGCCTGTTACGAACTGTTTTTGCAGTGCACTTCACCCCAGCTGCCATTTGCCATTCCTTTTAGTAGGTCACTTGATGTCATCCTGCAGTTGCTGAGTGACATTCGAATAAGATGACGTTAATCCCGGTCAGTGGAGAGTTATTTTCACCCTCTGCTGGTCTGTAGTGTTGTTGTCCCAATGTTTGCTGTTTGACCTTGTTGTAATGGACTGCCATCTTAGAAATTTTAAGGATGGATGCAACATGACGCTCACTGTATCCCTCTGCTAGTAAAGCCAGAATTTAGCACTTCTTTTCCTCACTCAAGACTTTTCTTTTCAACTCCTTTGGCATGGATAAAAGTATTTTTTTCATTCCTATTACTTTTGGGATATTAATAGCACTTCTTCTGCCATCCAGCTTGTCCTATTGCAAGAGGATTGTGAACACCACAGCAGGGTTTTTTATACTTTCCTTCTTTAAATAAGATTTGGTTCAGGTGATCACCTAATCAGAAGCACATTAAGTAGAATGAGGAGTACTCTGGTTGGAATTCAACTGATACTGGAATGGAATGGCTGTCAGACATGTAGAAAAGCTGATTTTTATAAAACTGTGCAGTGGTCTCTTAATTTTTGCCAGAGTTGTATGTATTTGGTTATAAGAAGAAGCTATGTGGCCTCAGAGCAAGTTCATGGCATGAGCAGCTTCAGCTCCTGGACTGATTTTTTTGGTCTTTTCCTTTATCCTCTTGTGTCCCATCAATCTGCATTGCATTTTTCACTACTGCATTAAAGGGGTTGTCTGGAACTTTAACATTGATGGCTTATCCTTAGGATAGGTCATCAATGTCTGATCAGTTGAGGTGCGACACCCAGCACCCCAGCCGATCAGCTGTTCCTGCTGTCGGTGGCGACAATAACAGCTCTAGTTACAGAGCTGCTCAGCAAAGCTCCGTCGATGGAATAGTGGCTTCGGCCACATCCATCCCCTATTGATTTGAATAGGGGGCGGATGTGCCAGTAACCGGCTGCAGTCACTATATATTCAACAGAACTGTGCAGCTCCGTAACTGAGCAGTTCTGGCCACCTACGGCATCTGGAACAGCTGATTGGCTGGGATGCCAGGAGTCACACCGCCTCCAATCAGATATTGATGGCCTATCCTAAGGATAAGCCATCATTGTTATTAACTCTTTTAATTCCTTTCCCCATTAATTTTAACTACATCTCAACACTAATTTCCTTGACACATGCAGGTTCAGTTTATCTGGATGTGCCCCATCCATTGAAAATATAATTTAACAAAGCCATCCAATAAAAAATAAATTAACGAGCTACTATTCTGCATACTCTCTCCTGTATTCAATATCAGTCTCAGGTTTCTATATTCATTCCCCCAACTGTGCCTTTATCCCCAACAACTCATTAACGGTCACTGTCCCGTGTGTTCTTCCTATTCGCACTGTACAACCCCTCCAAATATGCTTCCCTAGACTTAGCCTCCCCATGCCCTCCCACACACTGTGTTCTCCACCTCTACTGTCTTCCCCCATTATGCTCTGCCTCTCTTTGTGCTCCTTCCCCTTTGTGGTCTGCCTTTTATTGTTCTGTCCTCCTTGTTGTGATCTTATCAAACCCTATTGAACTTGTTGTGCTTTGCCCCTCATTGTAATCTCCCCACCATTGTGTTCTCTACATCTCCTCCTGATGATCCCACTCATTGCCACTTATCTGATGGGCAATGATCTCTTCTGCCTTGGATCTTGCTGAATAATGCAGGTGACGTAATGATATCATCGCAACACCTACATCACAGAGAAGGTGTGGAGGAAGAAACTAAAAAAGGTTTCCTGCAGCTCCCCTACTATTTCCAGTTGCAGGCAACAGGACTGCGGGAAGGCACCCTCAGCTCCCAACTCTATGGCGTCCTAATAGAGAAGAATTCTATTATAATCTGGCTATGGGCTATTTTGGAGCCCTGGGTCCCAGGTGGTAGCCCAGGTCACCCCCATTTATGATCTTCTCCTGGTGCTGTTTCTTTCATAAAAAAATAACATGTTCCTCTTTTCCCCTGCCAAGTTACAGGAGCACTCAAGTCATTACATACTCGTACATTGATTGATTGACATTGATTATGTTAGAAATATAAGGGGTTCCAGTTCCCAAGATTGTAAAAAATAGCTTGTAGTTCATCATTATTCTCCTAAATAAGCTGAAAAAATATAAAAGAAAGTAAATAATTTCATGTAATTCCATAAACATAAAAATTGCAATAATGGCACAGTCCGCAAAAATTGCTAGATTCTACCCTTACAAGAGCAGTCACAAACTAAGGCCGGAGTCACACTACCATACAGTACGGCCGAGTGCTATGTGATAAGACATTGCATAGCACTTGGCCCAGTGTAATTCTATGGGGTAGCTCACATCTGTGATTATTTTCTCATGCCGAATTAGCATGCGAGAACAATGGTAGCATGCAGCGATTGGCACCGAGACTTGACTCAATCACACCCATATAAGTGTATGGGTGAGAGTGACGCAACGTACAGCACTTGGATATCATATGAGTGCGGTGCGATATGCGCCGACGCCGGCAGTGGAGGAGATGGAGAAATTAATTTATCCGCCTTCTCCGCAGCTGCATAGAGCAGAGCAGGAGCCTAAGGTCATTGGCATATCGCATCCGATGCTCTCACATTGAACACCATACGTTAGTGTGACTCCAGCCTAACCCTCTCTGTTACTCTACAATGTCCTTACATGGTTTCCAACTCATTTCATCTAAATCTAAATTGATTAATTAAGGAATTCATAATTGACACCAGTAGGTGACTGGGTTAGCAAAACATAGAAACATGGTGTAACTGAACCACTCCACGACCCGGTACTCCAAAGAGATTCCGTTATCCTAATGTGTTCAGATTTTAGGAACTCAATCTATGAATCATTATCTCCAGCTGCTTCTATGTTAAAAAGTAACCCTTTTAATTTTTATTTCAGAAATTAGCAGCTGTAATTATTCTTTCATCACCGCCCAATGGTATAAATTTCTGTGAGGCACATGTGGTGTCAACATACTCACTGCACCCCTATATGAATTAATTGAGAGGTGCAATTTGTAAAATTGCATCACTTATGGAGGATTTCTGCTGTTCTGGCACCTCAGGGGCTCTGGCATAGCACCCTCAAACCATTCAAGCAAAATCTGAACTCCAATATGGCGCTTCTTCCTTTCTGAGCTTTGCACTGTGCCTCAAAAGTAGTTTTCGACCACATATGGGGTATTGGTGTACTCAGAAGAAATTGCACAAAAAAATTGTGTGGTGCAAATTCCTTTAGTGATTTAGTTTCCAAAATAGGGTCAGTTGCGAGGGGTTTCCACTGTTTAGGCACCTCAGGGGCTCTCCAAACTCGTCCGCTCTCGATTCCACACAATTTTGCTTTCAAAAAGTTAAGCTGTGCTCCTTTCTAGCTCTGCTGTGCACTCAAACAGTAGTTTCCCCCACATATGGGATATCGGCATGCTCAGGAAAAGTTTCACAACACATTTTGGGGGGTTGATTTTCTCCTATGTTTTCCTTGTGAGAATAAACAAATTGTGTCTATAGTTAAATTTTTGTAAATAAAAGTAAATTGTTCATTTTTTTCCTTCCACATTGCTTCAGTTTCTGTGAAGCAACTGGAGGGTTAATAAACTTCTTGAATGTGGTTTTGAGGACTTTGAGGGGTGCGTTTTTAGAATGGTGGTAATTTTGGGTATTTTCTGTTGTATAGGCCCATCAAAGTCACTTCAAATGTAGTGTGATCACTAAAAAAAATAGTTTTGCACATTTTGTTAGAAAAATGAAAAATTGTTTGTCAACTTTTAACCCTTCTAAGTTCCTAAGAAAAAAAAAATAATGTGTCACAAATTGTGCTGAAGTAAAGTAGACAGTTAATAAATAACATTTTCCACATGTCTACTTTTTGTGTGACATAACGCTCTGGTTTAAGGGTATAAAAATTAAAAGTTTGAAAATTTCAACATTTTCAAAAATTTTGTCAAATTTCCAATTTTTTTTCACAAATTAGCACAATACATGTTAAGCATATTTACCTCCAACAAGAAGTACAATATGGAATGAAAAAACAGTAACAGAAGCAGTGGGATCCATTGAAGCGTTCCAGAGTTATTACCACATACAGTGGGGAAAAAAAGTATTTAGTCAGTCAGCAATAGTGCAAGTTCCACCACTTAAAAAGATGAGAGGCGTCTGTAATTTACATCATAGGTAGACCTCAACTATGGGAGACAAACTGAGAAAAAAAAATCCAGAAAATCACATTGTCTGTTTTTTTTTTCATTTTATTTGCATATTATGGTGGAAAATAAGTATTTGGTCAGAAACAAGCAATCAAGATTTCTGGCTCTCACAGACCTGTAACTTCTTCTTTAAGAGTCTCCTCTTTCCTCCACTCATTACCTGTAGTAATGGCACCTGTTTAAACTTGTTATCAGTATAAAAAGACACCTGTGCACACCCTCAAACAGTCTGACTCCAAACTCCACTATGGTGAAGACCAAAGAGCTGTCAAAGGACACCAGAAACAAAATTGTAGCCCTGCACCAGGCTGGGAAGACTGAATCTGCAATAGCCAACCAGCTTGGAGTGAAGAAATCAACTGTGGGAGCAATAATTAGAAAATGGAAGACATACAAGACCACTGATAATCTCCCTCGATCTGGTGCTCCACGCAAAATCCCACCCCGTGGGGTCAGAATGATCACAAGAACGGTGAGCAAAAATCCCAGAACCACGCGGGGGGACCTAGTGAATGAACTGCAGAGAGCTGGGACCAATGTAACAAGGCCTACCATAAGTAACACACTACGCCACCATGGACTCAGATCCTGCAGTGCCAGACGTGTCCCACTGCTTAAGCCTGTACATGTCCGGGCCCGTCTGAAGTTTGCTAGAGAGCATTTGGATGATCCAGAGGAGGTTTGGGAGAATGTCCTATGGTCTGATGAAACCAAACTGGAACTGTTTGGTAGAAACACAACTTGTCGTGTTTGGAGGAAAAAGAATACTGAGTTGCATCCATCAAACACCATACCTACTGTAAAGCATGGTGGTGGAAACATCATGCTTTGGGGCTGTTTCTCTGCAAAGGGGCCAGGACAACTGATCCGGGTACATAAAAGAATGAATGGGGCCATGTATCGTGAGATTTTGAGTGCAAACCTCTTTCCGTCAGCAAGGGCATTGAAGATGAAACGTGGCTGGGTCTTTCAACATGACAATGATCCAAAGCGCAACGCCAGGGCAACGAAGGAGTGGCTTCGTAAGAAGCATTTCAAGGTCCTGGAGTGGCCTAGCCAGTCTCCAGATCTCAACCCTATAGAAAACCTTTGGAGGGAGTTGAAAGTCCGTGTTGCCAAGCGAAAAGCCAAAAACATCACTGCTCTAGAGGAGATCTGCATGGAGGAATGGGCCAACATACCAACAACAGTGTGTGGCAACCTTGTGAAGACTTACAGAAAACGTTTGACCTCTGTCATTGCCAACAAAGGATATATCACAAAGTATTGAGATGAAATTTTGTTTCTGACCAAATACTTATTTTCCACCATAATATGCAAATAAAATGAAAAAAAAACCAGACAATGTGATTTTCTGGATTTTTTTTTCTCAGTTTGTCTCCCATAGTTGAGGTCTACCTATGATGTAAATTACAGACGCCTCTCATCTTTTTAAGTGGTGGAACTTGCACTATTGCTGACTGACTAAATACTTTTTTTCCCCACTGTAACATGGCACTGGTCAAAATTGTAAAATTTTGCCTGGTCAAGAAGGTGGAAGCGGGCTTGAAGGTGAAGGGTTTAAAGCCTCATTCGGATGTCCGTGTTACACGTATGTGTCATATCCGTGTTTTTCACTGTTAGAACACATATTCATAGTTATAGTCCATGTGTGTAAGTGCAGAAATCACAGAGCCATATCCATTTTTTTCACAGATGAAGAGTATCAATACAATTCTAGCGTTACTTAAAAAACACTTGCAGCACGCAGATGGATTCCATGTGTCATCCATGTAATGTCCATTTCTAATCTCTTAAGGACTGAGCAATTTTTCATTTTTGTGGTTTTGTTTTTTTCCTCCCCGTATTCTAAGAGCTATATCTTTTTTATTTTTCTGTAGATATAGCCGTGTTAGGGCTTGTTTTTTCCGGGACGAGTTGTACTTTTGAATGATACCATTCATTCTATCATATGACATACTGGAAAGCAGGAAAAAAAAGCAAAACAAAATAGCAAAACAGGTGCAAATCTGCTATTTTTTATTTACAACTTCATTATAAAACTGACATGGTAATATGATGCTCCAAGTCAGTATGATTATGCCGATACCAAACATGCATATAGGTTTTGTTTCAGTTACATAATGAAAAAAAATCAGAAATTTGATAAAAAAAAATTTTTTGCCTGTGTTGCCAAGAGCCATAACGTTTTAAATTTTTAGGATATGGGGCTATGTGTGGTCATGTTTTTTGAACCACCCAAGCCAATGTTTTTATTGATGTTTTTTGACTGCCTCATTATCAGGATCCTGACAGCGCCGGCATGCAGCCTCCGCTGAGCAGGGACTCACCAGTGCTGTAGGGTTCCCAGGGACAGTAACAGCTGGAGAGTACAGACGCACATGACCTGCGGACACTGAAGCTAGCAAGCTGGCACAGGAACTATGGTCAGGTGACTGCAAGGGGGCGGGGCTTAGTGTCCTGCTTTCAGATATGACAGAACACCATACAACAACTCAGAGTCAGGCAAAACGGAGGTCACAACAATATGGGCAAACGAGGCACAGGAGGGACAAACAGACGGGTAGTCAGACAAAGCCAAAGGTCATACACAAGAGGGCGACGTGGTACCAAGGGGACGAGTAGAGAGAAGTCGGGTCACAAGCAGAGAGTCATACACGAGAGGTAGCGCATTACAAGATGGACAGGCAGAACTCGTAACAGGGACAGAACTGGATCAAAACCACACAAGCAAGCAAGATATCAGGCACAAGGCACACGTACGCACAAGGTCAACTAACTCAGATGAGGGCAGGAGTATAACTGACACCGGATCTAGGTCCAGTGAGCATTAAATAGCCTCCTTCTGCCAGAGAGAGGTAGCACAATTAACCCATAGTCTAACCAGGACGGGCCAAAGCGAAATCCCGTCCTGGATCATGACACTCATTACATTTTTTTGTTGTTGCAGTGGCTGAAAAATGCAATTCTGGTGTGATATTTTTTCATGTTACACCGTTTACTGATCAGACTAGTTTAGTTTATATTTTTTGTATTATAATTATTAGTATTATTTATTTATATAGCACTATTGATTCCATGGTGCTTTACATGAGAAGGGGTTACATACAAATTACAGATATCACTTACAGTAAACAAACTAACAATAACAGACTGATACAGAGGGGAGAGGACCCTGCCCTTTCAGGCTTACATGCTACAGGATGGTGGGGAAGGAGACAGTAGGTTGGTGGGTTGCAGCAGCTCTGGAGTTGGTGAGGAGGTAGCTCCAGTAGTGTTAAGGAGGCAGCGGGGTCATTCCAGGATGCAAGCTTTCTTAAATAGGTGGGTTTTCAGGTTCCGTCTGAAGGATCCGAATGCGGTTGATAGTCAGATGTGTTGAGGTACAGAATTCCAGAGGATGGGGGATATTTGGGAGAAGTCTTGGAGGCGATTAGGTGAGGAGCGAATAAGTGTGGAGGAGAGAAGGAGGTGTTGGGAAGACCGGAGATTACGTGAGGGAAGATATCGGGAGGTTAGTTCAGAGATATATGAAGGAGACAGGTTATTGATGGCTTTGTAGGTCAGTATTAGTAATTTGAACATGAAATGCTGAGGGAATGGGAACCAGTGAAGAGATTTGCAGAGGGGAGAAGCGGGGGAGTAGCGAGGAGAGAGATGAGTTAGTCCAGCAGCAGAGTTAGGCTATGTGCACACGTTCGGAATTGCCGCGGAAATTCCGCAACTCCCTGCCGTGGGAGATACGCATGCGGAATTGGCATGCATATTCCCGCTAAACACTAGCGTTTTGCAAGCGTAATTAGCTTGCAGAATGCTAGCGTTTTCCAAGCGATCTGTAGCATCGCTTGGAAAACTGATTGACAGGTTGGTCACACTTGTCAAGCATAGTGTTTGACAAGTGTGACCAACTTTTTACTATTGATGCTGCCTATGCAGCATCAATAGTAAAAAGATATAATGTTAAAAATAATAATTAAAAAAAAAAAAACGTGATATTCTCACCTTCCGGCAGCCCCCACAGCCTTCCCGATCATCGCAATGCTCCCAGCAACTCCCGTTCCCAGCGATACCTTGCGACAATGACCCCAGATGACGTAGCATCACGCGAGACCGCTACGTCATCACAGGTCATTGTCGTAAGACATCACTGGGAACGGGAGTTGCCGGGAGCATCGCGAGGATCGGGAAGGCTGCGGGGGAAGCAGGAAAGTGAGAATATCACGATTTTTTATTTTATTTCTTTTTTTAACAGGGATATGGTACCCAGGGCCTGGAGGAGAGTCTCCTCTCCTCCAGGCCCTGGGTACCATCCACACATGATCTGCTTACTTTGCGCATGGTGGGCATAGCCACAAGGGGAAAGTAAGCGGATCAATGCATTCCTATGTGTGCGGAATCGCGGCGATTCCACACAAAGAATGAGCATGCTGCATATTTTTCCGCAATGCGATTCCGCCGTGGATAAATACGCAGCATTAAGAACAAAGCTGTGAAAACTCGCGCTAATATATGTATCCTAAAGATAAAAGCTGCAAAACAGCACGCATGGAGCAAGACTAGTAAAAAGTGTCCCAATACAGGACTAGGCAGAGAATGAATTACCTTTCTGTGGTCAGAAGTAGCATGAAAAGGCTGTAATCCCAGAGGTGATTCTTTGTGAACAAGATATATGAAAGTCCTTCTCATAAGTAGTTCATGACCAAACGGTCCCTGGTTTCCAGGATGAAGGTGAGCAGGATTTTAATAAAAGACGTTGTCCTGGCCGGTGACTAACGCCTATCTGTAGCTCGCCAGCGGCCGCCTGTGTGTGGTACAGATGCCGCGTCAGGAGGCAAGCCTGCAAGGTGCAGAGACACTGGAGGACCTTGCGTGACATCACAGTCACGTGATGAGTCACGTGACAGGCTATAGAGCGCTCAGGGAGCCAAAAAGATTATCCTACGCATTTTGGAATTCTCGTATTCCTTCCTCAGGGATGGCCCCATGGAGCACAGATTGCTCTTATATATCCTGCATCACCTTATGTTAGCATTCATTATTCATTATTAGCAAATAATTCAATTTCGCTATTCAGGCCGTTTGGAATCAAAGTGTCCAATTCAAATATCCATCTGCTCTCTTCCCTGGACATTCGGTGTATAAAATTTCCCTTCCTCCAACTTTTATTAACCACTTTAATCCCAATAAAATTAGTATCCTTTATAGAACCACCATGGTGTACTAAATAGTGGCTAGAGAGGGGGTGACCTGTGAATTTCTTACAAATGTTCCGCAGATGTTCCCCAATCCTAACATAAAATGGACGTATAGTGCGCCCTACATATAATTTTCCACAGGGACATGTTATACAATTTATCACCCCCTTCATGTCACATGTGATGAAGTCCTTGATTGCAACTTCTGTGGATCCATTAGTGATCGAAAACTGTTTTTTATTACCCAATTTCCTGCAGGGCGCACACTTCCTACATGGAAAAAAACCATGTGGGTGTTGCTGTAGGTGGTGGTTGGAAGGGGCTATCATGTTTCCCAAGTTATTCGCCCTTCTAAAAATAAACCTCGGATAAACTGGTAGTGCTTCACCAATAACTTTATCGTTCCTCAATATTCTACAATGTTTGTTTACAATTTTTTAAAAAATTTTACTATTAGCATTATATTGAGTCACAATTGGGATTTCCTCCATAATGGTGTAATGGAGGAAGGGAAATTTTAGACACCGAATGTCCAGGGAAGAGAGCAGATGGATATTTGAATTGGACACTTTGATTCCAA